>NC_083101.1:84719858-87119858 GCF_949774975.1 Lagenorhynchus albirostris | reverse complement strand
AGGTAGAGCTACAATTCAAACTGACAGCCTGAATAGACTTCATGCCATAGGCTAGTTATAACAATCAAAAATTTCTTCTGCCTCTAGAATATTAAAGAGTTCAACAAACTGAAGATGAGTCTTATTATATGAGTTCTTTTATTTCTAGTTAAACTAAAAGGAAGAAAGCATGACGTATGTCTCAGGGGTTGCAGTTTTATGTCAAAAATATAGTAGGTTTAGTTTTTGATGTTGGTGAAAAACTAAGAACAACAAAAATATGTATGATAACTATTTTGAAAACTGATTTTTTTAAAAAAATTTATTTACTTTATTTTTGGCTGCGTTGGGTCTTTGCTGCTGCGTGCAGGCTTTCTCTGGTTGCAGTGAACTGGGTTGGGCAGGCTACTCTCCGTTGCAGTGAGCGGGTTTTCCCTGGTTGCCGTGCATGGGCTTCTCATTGCGGTGGCTTCTCTTGTTGAGGAGCATGGGCTCTGGGCATGTGGGCTTCAGTAGTTGTGGCATGCGGGTTCTAGAGCACAGGCTCAGTACTTGTGTCACACGGGCTTAGTTGCTCCCTGGCATGTGGGATCTTCCCGGACCAGGGCTCGAACGCATATCCCCTGCATTGGAAGGTGGATTCTTAACCACTGTGCCACCAGGGAAGCCCTGAAAACTCTGATTTTCATATACCAAGACTTTTCTTTTTATTTAACTTTTTATTGGAGTATAGTTGACTCATAATGCTGTTAGTTTTAGGTGTACAGCAAAGTGAATCAGTTATACATATACATATATTCACTCTTTTTTAGATTCTTATCCCATATAGGTCATTACAGAGTATTGAGTAGAGTCCCCTGTGCTATACAGTAGGTCCTTATTAGCTATCTATTTTATATATAGTAGTGTGTATCCAAGACCTTTCTTTTTTGATGGTAAGTTTATAATACCATCCCCAAGTGATTGTTGTTTATAGGTAATACATTCCAGCTTTCAAGATGCTAAAGTACAACTATATTATTAACCTGATGTATTAAATGATATAGGTCAAATCTGAGGGATTGAATCTTATTCTGTCAGAATTTTACTGTATCAAGTATTGATTTAAAGAAGTTAGCCACTGAAATAAGTATGTTTATATGGACTGTTCTATAATGCCTGCTAGCATTGGTGGCATGGGACTGGACTTCCTGCTTAATGGCTTTAAAACTTCCCTGAGTATTTTATACCCACTGTGATTTAGTCATTAAACACCAGATTTCTTCATATTCCCTGAAAAAGGTCTACTAAATTGGTCTATGTGTGACTGGGGAGATATATGGCCTCAAAGGACATATCAGAAACTCCAGGGGCTGGGTATTCCAATTTGTTTCCTAGTAAGAAATGCCCCTCACTCTGAAAATCACTGTGAAAAGACAAGGTTTCTGATGAGACTGTGCTGTTCATCTCAAGAATGCTGGGGCTGAAAAAGGTTGAAAATGACTGGTATTGCTAATGTAAAGATAAAGGAAATCCCTTCACACACCCACCCCTCCCCAACTAAAGGCAAAGTATACTTCCAGCATTTTCATCTTTACAATTTTCCTTATGAAGGTTCCAAAGGTACTTTTTATTGCTTCTATATCCAGGGGTTGCTTCTTGGGTCCGTTTTGGGAGGTATTACATGGGTGTAAATTTCTTCTCTGAGAAATATTTAAATAAGCTAGTGACCAATATCCAGTTAAATTATTGCATTAACATCTACTACAGAGTTTGCCAAATTTTCTGACCTTTCATATTAAAATTTGTTTGGAAAAGAGCATGGTTTAAAAAAAAGGCATGGTTTAAAAGAAAGAAAAACCTAATAAAAAATTAGCTGTCTGTTTAAAAGATTCTGATATGCTCTTCATTTTAATACAGTAAACTTCTGGCAAATCTGGCACATTTCTGCCTACTTTGTTCATATAGCTCCCACAAGGTAGTCAAACTACAGAAATGCTACCTACAGCATCGGCTGAGATATGGTATACTCCCAGATCAAATGAGAATATAAAAAAGTGGCATACTTGGGTCATGAAAGTGCTTTCATGAGTTGCATTTTGGAACTGGGCCTTTGGATTACACTGAAAAATGCTAAAAGCACAGCCTTTCAAAGTTCAATATTACATTTACTCTAAGGATATTATAAGACAACTGACAGTTAACTAGATCATTCAGTGGTCCCCATTTAAAATGCCAGGTGACAAATTTCTTTCAAATTAAACCCTAGGAAAAGCTTTGCTCCTCCTTAGAAGAGCTGTTTTTTTGTTTTTCTTTTTTCTTAAGGACAATCATTTAGCTCAGTGTTTCTCAGCAGGGTGTTATGGCATTTTGGGCAGAACAATTCTCGACATGTGGGATGCTCCCCCCACCCCCCAGGACAGCCATTTAGTATCCCTGGCCTCCAGACATTAATGCCAGTCAGGCACTTGGTCATTGTGACCACCCAAACTGCCCAGCATTTCTAAATGTACTAGTTGAGAAAACACTAAATACATTGTTCACTTCCTTTGTTTTGCCTACCAGGAAACTCAATCAAATTTGTCATTAAAAAAATATATCTGGGAAAGTATAGTATATCCTATATACCTGCATTCTAACTTTCTCCCAGTCTTGAACTTCCGTCTTAATTTATATTTTCCTTGGTCATGAACTTAATTTTGTATTCTGATTTTATTAAGACAATCCAAAATCTTTGTCAAACCAGATGAGGTACAAATAAATGAAGATAGCTTTGATCTTGGGTGGCCTAGGCCTGCAGCGGCTTGAAGCGGGGTTTCGGTTCCCGGCCAGTGACTGAGGTTGGGTCGTGCCGGTGAGAGCACCGAATCCCAGCCGCTAGACCAGTGGTCAGTGACAAGGCCCTGGCTGTACGGCTTTGCAGAAAAAGAATTCCCACAAAGACGGAAAGTAGTGAAACAAGTATTTATTAGGCGAGAAAAAGAGTATGTGTGGATAGACACATGGGTGGGCTCAGAGAAAGAGTAGCGCCCTCATGGCAGTTTGAATCACTTTTATGGGGCATTTCTTCGGGTTTCCTTTGGCCAGTCATTTTGATTTGCCTGGTTCAAAGTCCATATTTGGTATAGCTCAGGATTTTTCCATGTGTGAGCATGCATCTCTTGGCCAAGATGAATTCTACGGAAGAGGCCTTTGGGTAGGTTTGGACACTTGGCATCACTCCCCTTTTGACCTCCAAGGAGGCTTTCTGCTCATGGGTAGTCTGGGAGGTATACTGACTTCAAGAATGAGGAATAAGTGGTCTCTTACCTTCCCTCTGGGCAGGGTCCAGCCTCCTCTCTCAATTGTCCTGTTATTCCCATCTCAGAGTACCAGTCCACAAGGAACGAACACAAACTGTTTGCCCTGGGGGCCCATCTATCTCCTGTCTCAGCTTGACAGTTCAGATAGCATTTCCCAACCCCCCTTCATTCCCAAAAGTAGCACTAACTTGAAACAAAGTGTCCTTGTTATATACAATACCAATTTTTCACTTCTACACATAAAGTGGTAGAAAAACTACTCCTCAGACACCTAGCTCTAAGGAATTAAGAAAGAATAATAAGCCAAAGAGAAGAAAATATTTTTTAAAACTTTTGACAAAAGTGTATAAATAAAATATCACTTTTATATAAGCCTTATTTTTATATAACAGCAAATTTAAGTGAGAAGAGCCCATAGGAAGTATTTATTACTTTTAACATTATAAAAATCCTTTTGTTAAACATATAAACTCTATATGAAGTTAGTTTTTGTGTGTGTCTTCATTTTAGATGAAAAATTATGGAGGTAAATCTAATGATACACTTCCCTTTTTCCATATGAAAAGTATTTTTGGTTCTGATTTAAGTGATTCCCTCAGATTTCTCATTTTTGGCAGACTTTCACTGAGGGAAACTATTAAGCAACTCAACATTATTAGGCATTTAGATATAGATTTATCTTTTAATATAAAACATCTTTAGTGGATATAGTGCCCCAAATGGTATTCTGTTTTTTACACTTATTTGTAAGCCATTTATAGTCTTGTTGGTACTTTTGAGGGAGTACTTACAGAAGATCCTATTGAGGAGCTTCAGTGAAAATGAGGTAAAAACTATAGAGATACATTATCCTATGTTCTACTTACCTTAGAAGTACAAACAGCTATGTTAGCAGGAAGCTGGGAAAACTGCTTCAATTCAAATACATCACGTGCTGCCCATCGGCTCATGTGATTTTCAGCTTTGCTTGATCCAATCACATTCTGGTTTGAGTGAATGTAAGCCACTTCCTGAACACCACCTAAGAAGTAATTGATGTTTATTAAGTGATGTCTCATGATGAAGCAATATGGTTCAAGGTATACTTTAAAAATTATCAGCAACACATTAAAAACAGGTTATGCTTATTTTATTTTTAATCCTCAAGAAAAACATTGTTTGTATGTCAACATCACAATATTCTTTTTTAAAACAATTGAAAAGAGAAAGAGTTCAAATATATTGGTCTAGGTTAACTTAGAAATGACTTTTCCCTCTCATCAATATAAGAACTTCTGAATCAGGTAACAATTTTTAGATTTAAGCCTGAAATGAGAGTTTTGGCTAAGAGGAAAGCCATAGTGGAAGGTTGTCTCTATGAATTTGTTGTCTCTGTTGATGTAAAAAAAAAGTTTACTAATTTAAAAGCAGTGCTAACCTCACCTGTTCCTTTAAACATGTATTTGATTACAGTGACGAAGTACGAGCATGGGGTTTATGACCAGGGAGTTTCGTTTGGTTGGCTTTGTTCAGTTTTACTGTTTGTATATTGTCTTTTTTGTACATATGCCCAGATTTGGAGGTTTTTAGGAAATGAAAAAAATTAACTTACACCTTTTATCTGAAAGAAGTTTAAAAAATGGCTACATTTTTTTTATTGCTTTGTTTCTGGGCACCTATAATTTACTTTTAAATTGCGGTCATAAAAAAGAAGGCTCAAATTGAGGTCTATAAAAGCTCCCTCAAACAGCTCTGGCAATGAACCTCAATTATGACCTTCAACACTTGTGCTGTTTTAGTCCCGAACCTTTCTCAACCAGAATTGCCAATCATGAGAAAACAAGATGTTGTTAAATAAGCTGAGTAAAAGAGTAATCAAGATAATATTCACCTTAAATTTCAAAATATCAGTAGTAAGTATACCAACAGTTTAAAACCTTCAAAAGGATTCTGGTAGAAACTTTACTCAGATTTTTCTTAATTTTGATGACACATTTTATGCATTATTCAAAATAGAATGAGTTCCACACAAACTATTGACACCTTTTACACAGTAAAAAACAAAAACAAAAAACAAAACTTAGGTGCTCTTTTAAAAAAGTTTATGCAATAACTCCTCAAACCTAAAATCTAATTGTAGCACAGAAACCAAAGGATAGTCCAGTACTGGTATCTCTTAGTTCTTGAAAGTTTGCTTTATACCACTTAGCTTTTCCAAAAGACCTACGTTAGTACCTGTTTTCACTCTAACAGAAAGAAATCCAAAGAGAGTTTTCACTTTTGTGAAAAAGGGAGAAGAGTGAAGTGTTGCAGTGTTTGCTTTGCAGCAAGCCCTTACAGAGGCAGCACACAGCCCAGCAGCAAGCGTGGCACCACCAAGCTCCTTCCCCAGGAACGACACTCAGCATCTCAGCATCAAGCCATCATGGCTTTGGACTGTGTCTGTGAGCATCTGTGCTTTATCTGGATTTATTTTGTGCAACCATTAACAAGATGTGTCCTAAGGTAATTGCTTCTTTGCTTTACACCATTTCAGCTTACAAAGTTACACAGGAAGGCTCTACTTTCGGAGAGCAGGGTAAACCTGTACTTAATTACAAGGGTATCAAAATATATATCATAATGAACTTTTAAATGACACTACTAATAACCACAAAAGAAAGCTTATCAAAATATAAGCTTGCTTACATATCAGATTCTTTCATGTAGTTTTTTTGGGAATGAGTGAGACACTTTTGAAAGCAATGCTAACTCTTAAAACTACTAATCAGATTCTCAGCAGATGGTGGTAAGGGGAAGCAGTTTTTCAATCTCTCTGAATCCCCACATGAGAACATGAGAACAACAACTAGACTGCAAAACCAAAAGCAAAGGACAACACTTACAACAAAATTAGATGACAAGATACTCCCATTAGCCCTAAAATATAAGAGGGTGGGTATAACCCACTAATAGCTACACACTCTGCATGGCATCAGGGTCTGGATGAAGGAAGAAGGAAGTGACAGGGTGGCATCTGGATCAGAGAACAGGAGACCCTAGCACAGTGGGTTATTTGGAGATCAGTAGCTGGATCTGGGAAGGTTCTGCATTCTCTAAAGCTGAGTACAGCGTACAGGAGGCTTGTGGTAAGAAGGCCTGAGGGGCTGGGGCAAGCTAGCCCTAAGGAACTCCCCAAACTAACCTACCAGGGCTCCCAGGCCAGGGCCATACAATGAGGAAAAACTGCTGGGATGGAGTCAAAATGAGCAGAATAGGAAGAACAGGGATGAGGGAAAGAGATGGTCTAGAGCAAAGCAGTGGAAACAGAAACAGGAAATCCTATCATAGTTTTGAACACTATAGAAAAATAACAAATATGAATCTCTGTGAAATTAGAAAAGATTTTTTAAACTCTGCCTCATTTAAAAAAAGTCAGGGAAAGAATTTCTATAAAAATGAGCAAGAGGGTCAAATCTCATAAAAATTATAAGAGTAAAGAGAATAAGCAGCAGAATAATATCCCTACAATGAAAATATGCCAGAAAGATATGCTTACAAAACAACAAAATTGTAATTGATTTCAAAATTAGGTAAAACACCTTAAGAAAATGATAAAATATAGGAACCAACAATATAAATCAGAATTAGAATAACTCAGAAATGAGTGGCAGAACTCAGAAAGACATAGAAATTAAAAAAAAAATTCAGAAATGGAGACTAAATTAGACGGAACATAAGAGAGAATAAACACAATAGATATTGATTTAAGAGAAATAGAAGAACATTTTTAAAAAGCAAAGAAAAGTAAATAAAATAGGATTTGGGAGAATGTGACAAATACTGAAGACAGGCAAGGAAGACTGAACACTTGAATAACATAAATTCCTGAAGAGGAAAGTCAAAGTAAAGGAATAGAACAAGTAACTAAAAATACTAGTACAAATAAGCTTTCCTTAAATAAAAACTGAGTTGAAACTACACTATGAGAATATTGATACAGACTACTATGGACTGAATATTTGTGTCCCCTCAAAACTCATATGTTGAAGCCCTAATCCCCAATGTGATGGTGTTTGGAGGTTAGGCCTTTGGGAGATAGTTAGGTCTTAACGGTGGAGCCCTAATGAATGAGATTAGTGCCCTTATAATAAAAGACATGAGATAGATGATTTCTCTTTCGACCATGTAAAGACAGCAAGAAGGCAGTGATCTGTAAACCAGGAGGAGGGCCCTAATCAAGAACCCTTCCTGATCTTGGACTTCCAGCCTCCCAAACTGTGAGAAATAAATGTTGTTTAAGCCACCCAGTCCATGGTAACTTGTTACAGCAGCCTGAGCTAAGACAAACACCAAAACATAATCTAGTAAAATTACTAGAAAATAAGGAAAAGAAAAAACACACTTTGGGCATCTAAGAAAAAAAAAAGAACACATAGCACAATACTTCATGCCAGAAGAAAATGAAGCTACATATTTAAAATACTTAAGAAAAGAAAGTGTAAGTCAAGAATTTTATATCCAGAAAAAATGACTTTTAAGTATAAAGGGCACAAACTGCTATCAACAAGTATCTCAGGGAATATTACTCTCATGAGTACTTCCTGAGATCTAACAGAAATAAGGAATCTACTGGAAAATAAGCTTCACACAACCAAAATGACTAGAGAGACATTGACATAAGAGACATTGACTAATGAGAAGCATTAAATTTATAGTTACCTGCAAACCAAGAATAAATGAAGTCTAAGAGGAGAGAGTATAATGCAATATTCATGTGTATTGACAATGAAGACATAATATATCCATTTTAAAAATGGGCAGAAATGGGAGAGTATATACAAAAAAACCCCACCCCCAAACCTTAATGTTTCTAGGAATTATATTATAATAATATTTTTCTTATTTGACTTTTGTGTAACATGGATAAAACATGAGTAATTATGGAACATTATAATTAAATCATTCCCTATATGCCAAAGAACCAGTATTATCAGCATAGAAGAAGTGGTATGTAAATATGATAGAGAAGAGGTTAAAGCTCTATACCCCCAAAATAAGTACAAATATGGAAATATCAATATGAATTCATGAAATATTTTATCATCATATATAAAAATACATACATGTACATAAATACGTATATAAACTCATATATACCTATATATACACACACACATACGAATAAACATACGTAACACAAACAATTTATCCACTGAAAAGGCCCAAGCGAGTAGTAGCAATGATCATTCCTAGCACCAGACTGTGGTCTTGAAACACACTTTCTCACTAAAAGAAACCTTCTTAGACTTAGACTCTAAGACTTCTTAGAGAAATGACTGATTTTAGGTCTGAGGCAAAAAATGCATGATGGAACATCCTGTAATACCTGATAGGTATCAAAGATGATTAGCATCATGTTAAAGATCTCAGGAATCAAAATGCTCATATTTAAAGGCTCCCACTGTCCAAAGATGGGAAAATTGAGTCTCAATAAGGATATTAATTGAAATGGATTTGGATTCATTAAATGTGTTTGAATCAATTAATTCATAATGATTTTAAGAAAAGAAATCAATAGGAAATCAATTGATTATACTAAAAGCTGTTAAAGAAATTATTTTTCCTGCCTTCTCTATATGAACTGTACCACTGGGTAAGTAATAGTAGATGAGAGGAAGTATCTCCTTACAGAAGCATCCTAACTAACAAATGAAAAAGAAATGAGAGAAGTAGAAAATGTCATTTTGCTACTCTGAATGAATAAATAATTCTAGGCATTAAGCATCAATGGTCGCTAAGATCACAAAGAGAGAAACCAGCATACATTCTGTCAAACACTAACTTTTGTTTTGTCAAAGGGATTGAACCTGAATTTGATATAGTGTCAGATGCCAACTGCTCATTTTCAGGAAATATAGAGGGTGGAGAAATATGTGCAACTGCACCAATCCGCAATATGCAAGTTGCAGAAAACAATTGGCCTGGTTTCTTCAACAGAGAAATCATATAAATTGTAAAGAAACAAAAGGGATGGAGGAGGAATCCTATACATTAAGCTATATAAAAATTTTTTAATGAGTGAGGCTAAACTATAATGTCTAGGGATACACATTTGTATCAAATGTATATACATTTAATAAAGCCATAAAAATGCAAAAAAGTTAGAATAAGTAGTGTATGGGCAAGGTTGTGATTCAGATGGGCCACATGGAAGGGATCCTGGTCTAGATGACAAAGTTCTCTATCTTGACCTAGGTGGTCTTCCCGTTTATCCTGCCACCACCTACTTCCTCACTGTGCCTCAATGTAGCATCTTGATTGCAGAGCTAATTCAAGTTAATTCAAGAATCTCTTGAGGAACTATTTGATTGCACGAAACAAATATGTAAAGAAAAGTTTTCAGAATATATCTGCAGTTACCTAAAAATTTATCCATTGATTCACACATCTGATCTTGATTGACAATGCTCTTATTTGGAAATTTCATTCGTTTTCTTGGTATAAAAGTGCTATTTTTCTCATGGCTAGGTAATTTTGAAGAGAAACTGATTCTATCTTTTATAGTTTTTGCTCTATGGCTCTGTTTAGAGACACTGATGTGGCTAACAGATAAATCATCATCTGAGGATGTAAAATCATCAATAGCCTGAGAGGTACAGTCTTCATCTGTTGCACACAGTTGGTTTGTTTTTTTCATTGTTTTTGGAAAAGTGTAAAGTTCCCTTTTATTTTCCTCTTTTCTCTTAAACCTCAGAGAACTAGTAGCTCTTTTCTTTCTTACTCTTGACTTGGAGGAAATTTCAATGTCATCAGATTCGTCACTAATATCACTACTGCCTTTTCTTTTTGTATTAGATTTTAGGGTCTTGTTCTCAGGATTTAATTGTTTTGAAATTAGTCCATTTCCTCTGACATTGGTCTTTCTATTATCACCATTATTTCTTATATTTACAGGGTTTTCTGTTTCAGAATCTTCAGATCCATCCACAGGTGGCTTAAACTTTACCCTCTTCTTGAGGAATCTTTGAGTTGTGTACTGTGTGGGAAAGATGATATCACTATCTTCTGATTCTGTGACATTCTGTGAAATGCAATGGTGGCCAACTGTATTTTTAAAATTTTTCTCATCATCAGACTCAGAAGAAATATTCTGTTCTAAAATCTCAGTTTTATCAAAAATATATTTTCCATTTGGATTTAGGATGTTAGTGAATTTCTGATGCTTTGAAGTACCAAGAGAGTCTTGACTTTTCCGACAGCCAACATCTTTGGCTTCTGTTGAAAGGCATGTGGGCTGTTCATCAGAACTTTCATCGTCAGAGGTAATATTTCCATCACTATCCTCAACTGCTTCACATTTTGTCTCAAACAATTTAGAGAAACCACACTGGAGTAAGGTAAGCTGTCCAGGAGAACCTGAAGCTTTACTTGAGTCAGATGCTTTGTTTTTAGCAGTCTTTATTATTGAGTTTCCTACTGATTCATCTTCACTAAAATCACTGCAGAGATCACATGCTTCTTTTGCTAGTGGTTCTGCAGGCTGTTCTGGACCTTTGTGTTCTTGACAGTCAGGCTCCCTATCCTATATAAGAAGAAATGGTGGAAACATTAGAAAACGTCAAAATAAGGATATCAAATCTATCACACTGGAGGGGAATTGAATTTGGGCAGATAATTTATGTACAAGTATATTACCTGGTATTTTCTAAAAGTAAAACATTTATTGATAGTAAACAAACATAAAGGATTTAATATTACAGTCTGGTATACTCTTTTAAAGTTGAATAACTTTCCAAATAAATAAAAGTTAAAACTAGAATGTCAAATGATCAAATTATTTATAAGGAAAACACAGAGCAGAGCTATTAGCTTCTAAGATGCAGAGACTGATTCTGGCCTCAAAGTGAAAAGCACACAACTTATTGCTTACGACAGTCCAGCAGATACTTTCAATCATGCGTTAAAAACACAACAAATTTGTAGGAGCTAAAGAATTCCCAACTGGAAAATGTTTCTAATTGATTAAAAATAGATTGGATAGGATCTTGACCACCATAAATAAAGAAAATATTGAAGCTATTTTGAAGTAAAATTTGCTAGAAATTTAAATCCAATATTTACTTTTTTCACATTAATTAGAGCTAAATATATTCTCAGTTTCTGAAAACTGAGGCTTCATTAGTAAAAGATTTTGGGAAAGCATTATCTGGTAATACTTCTGCCAACATTTGATACTCATGTATTTCTATAAATTTAGAAATATATTCACCCCATACTTGGTTATATAAATTTATAGGGGTGTTATAAATTTATAGTTATCATTGCATATAGTTATCATACAGTTATATGATGTACTGTTATATCATATATATATGTTATATCATAATATAGTTGTCATATAGCCCATATCTTTGGGCTAGTACAAAATTAGAGTTAAATCCCTTAAAAAAAAAACAAACAAGAAAAAAATAGCAACAACAATTAAAAAAAAATCTTCTACATATATTCTTTACTTTTAAAAAGACTTTATGATGACAATATAGATTTTGTAGTATGTGAGATGACAAACTACCACAAGACAAAGGACTTAAATAAAATATCTGCTTGAGTCAGAGAATGAGTTTGGTGTTTGAATTTAATAATTTTAAATATACATTGATTGCTATTTTTCCATCTAATTTGTTATTTAGTAAAAAAAAAATTATTTAGGTTGGATTGGTTACCTATACAGTGCATTTAATTTTGGATTTACACTTTGGCATAGTTAAAATTCCAGTTTGGATGTAAACACCTGGTGACTGCTCCTGAATTTTTTTTTATGATATGATATGAAATATTAGCCTAAATTATTAATTTTACTGACAGTCCTCTGACTTTGTGTCCTTGACATTTCTTAAAAAAATTTTCTTTACACATTGAAAAATGAAGGAAAAGGAAAAGAAACTTAAAATCTTCACATACATGTTTCCCAGGAGTTTCTAGGCTACAGATTCAAAGATTGCTTACTGTTTCTAGTTTGTGTACTGGAGGTTCCTCTTTCAACCATGTTGTAGCTGTCATGATCCCTGCTTCCACTTGGCCTTCTCTCTATAAAGAATGCAAATAACTGTAAAATATAGGGTAGAAACAACCAGATAAACAACAGCAATGTTATGCTAAAACTTAGAGTTAAGAAAACTGAGTCCAGGGAATTCCCTGGCGGTCCAATGGTTTAGGACTCCGCGATTTCACTGCCATGGGCCTGGGTTCGATCCCTGGTCAGGGAACTAAGATTCTGCAAGATGCGTGGTATGGCCAAAAAAAAAAAAAAAAAAAAAAAATGAGTACAGCCTGCTTTAACTCTCTTAATGCTATTTTTCAATTTGCTAATTAAGGAATTCATATATATTTTTCAATGCTCATAATTCTTAGGTAGTATAGAGGCACAGTGGAAGCCTGCTGGGCTCATAAAAAATTCTTACTTCTTATCATAAGCTTACTTTTTCTGATAGAAAACTAATAACATTTTTCAGCAAACTCCACTAAAAGCCCTAGTAGGGAGGGAGAGTGAAAAAATGTTAAAAATTTACCCAGTAGTGACAGCCATAATAACTATGTCTATATGATAACTATATAACTATTGTATATGTGTAAATATTATATAATATTGCAATAACTGTAAGGACATAATATCAACATTTTAAATACCACAGATAATGTTGGGTATTGGGCACTCGATATTCTAGCTTATATTGCTAGTGTGTTTATAGTTCATATTCATTAAAATATGTTTATTGATTCCTTCAGTGTAGTAGACATCAAAATGAAAATATCCATCTAATATAAAACTAAAAAAATCTTAATTAGATAATAGGCTTGCTACATCTTTAAGGAAAGTATGCTTTTATAGCTTTTGGTATATCATTTAGCAGAGATATTTAATGGCCTAGATTCTAGAATATTAAATTCTTCAAGAGGAAATAAATTTATTTCTCTTTTCAAGGCTTTATTTGTTGATAGAACAAGGGGAAATAATACTATCATCACCAGAGTTACAAATATCCAACTTATGAATACACCAATATTCATAATATAGCAATGGCATGGTTCCAGTTACCTGGTATCCAGGGCAACAAGTGAGAATCACCCCTAAAGAACTTGAAAGAATGATAAAGAGTTCCTGAATTGCCATGAGATCTTTTCTTCCAGTGCCTAGAGGCTATTACTGTAAGGGAATGGGAAGCCTCTGTCCGAGAACTCCCTTTTATCTCTTCAACAGAATTCAAATGGCTACAACAGATGCAACTGGCAGCAACAGAAATCTACAAGCTGTCAGAACCCCTTTGTGATAGGTAAATGACAACTCCAGTCTTCTGTTGACTTGGAGTCATCCTTAACTCCTGTTTCTCATACCCTATCAGATGATCCAGGAGCAAAACCTGTCAGTGCTTCAGGGCATCCACCACTACCCTCTGGCCCAAACCACCATCTCTTGGCTGGATTGTTGCAGTATCCTCCTACCTGGCTTCTTGCTTCTGCTCTTGTACTTCTACAGTCCAATTCTTAACATTTAGAACAGATAGTATAGATCAGACTATGTCATTCTGCTGTTCAGAACTCTGCTTTTTTTTTCTTTTTGTGGTACGCGGGCCTCTCACTGTTGTGGCCTCTCCCATTGCGGAGCGCAGGCTCTGGACGTGCAGGCTCAGCGGCCATGGCTCACGGGCCCAGCCGCTCCGCAGCATGTGGGATCTTCCCGGACCGGGGCACGAACCCGTGTCCCCTGCATTGGCAGGCGGACTCTCAACCACTGTGCCACCAGGGAAGCCCTCTAATTGCTTTTGTTATCACTCAGGTCAAAGCCAAAGTTCCTGTAGGATCTGGTTTCCTGTCATTTCTCTGGCCCCATCTTTTGCTCTTTTGATTACTCCACTCCAGCCACTTTGGCTTCCTTGCCATTTTGAAATCATGCTGGGTATGCTCCTCCCTCAGGGCCTTTGTTTGCATTTGTTCCTCTGCCTAAAACACCTCTTCCTTTCTTGTCTCTTCAAAGAATCAAATGCAATCTCACAGTAGCCTTCCTTGGCTACTCCATCTAAAATTGTAATGCTCTTTCCCTGACAGTCTCCCTATTTCCCTTCCTTGCTCTATTTGTTTTTTTTTGAGATATAATTTACATATAATACTGTGTACGTTTAAGGTCTACGAGGTGTTAAATTTGATATATTTATATACTGTAATATGATTATCATCATAGCTTTAGTTAACACCTCTAATATGGCATATAATTATCAATTCTTTTATGTGGTGAGAACATTTAAGATCTAGTCCTTTAGCAGTTTTGAGGTATATAATAATAGTATTGTTGACAATACTCACCAGGCTGTGTAGTAGATCTCTAGAACTTATTCATCTACTTGCTCTATTTTTATCCTTAGAATCTATCATCATAATATACTAACTTCAGTTATATTTCTCTTTACTATTTGTTTCCCCCAAATAGAATGTAAAATTTTGTAGGTGGGGCTTTTTGTCTATTTTATTCATTTCTGTATGCCTAGTCCTATGATGTATAGTATTGGACATTTAACATATACTCAATAAATATTTGTGAAATTAGCTCTCAGTATCTATCTCTAAAGGGAAACCATTAAAAGAATGTCAATGAAAAATAGAACTAAATTGCCCAGAAATCATCAGATTAAAAGTGTTCTATATATTCAAATTTCTACATCTTAAAACATTTTAAAAGGGATTTTTCTATAACCTTTAAAAATTAAAAATGTATCATAGGAAGTAAAATACTTCTTTTACTTTATAATATATGTTTCCATTATGCAGGGCTTGGACTAATAATATTTTAAAACATCGTTTGGCCAAAAGCACAGCATGAATCTACTGAATTCTGACTGATAACAAATGAGCAATTTTAATTCAAAATTTAATTTAATAATTGAGTGCCAATGATGTGCCTAGCAAGCAGTTAAGCATATTTTACTATAAACAAAATATAAGATATGGAGGGTCCTGTCATTAATAAACAATCCTGGAGGAGAAACAACATATATTTAGGACAACCAGAGAATAAGAGAACTTTCCGTTTAATAACTTGTCATATGGAATGTCTTACCTAACACTTTTTAAACAGAGGAATAGGTGGCTATTCTGATAAAAGAAGAGAACAAAACTATTTGATACACAGCAGAAAACAGGACAAGTAATATAATACTAATACATTTTACAGATAATGATTTGAAATTAGAAACATGAATATAGTACGTTGGGTAGTACTACCCAACGTTGGAGGTAGGATCTGAGGGGGTCCTGAGGACAAACAAGGCTATTTACTGATTAGAGAAGAGGAATGGGAAAGAACAAGTCAATCAGAGAAATAGCATATTCAAAACAAGAAAGAGACAGAGAAAGGGAGACTTTAAATAGGTCACTCAATTCAGAATCAAATAGTAACTATAAAATAAAAACTGAGCAATATACATCAGACATTGTATAACAGTTGTAATATTCACAACATACAAATCATATATACCTTCCTCTTCCGCAACCATTGATGATCACGTTTGAACTGCTACTAAACTTGCTTAACATATGCTTACTGATGTTACGTGTTCAGTATGTAAATGTTCTCTTCCACCTCCCATAAAGATGGTCTAAGTTCTTTAAGGACAGGGACCAATTGTTCCTTTAACTGTTTTTACGGTACTATTAAATAAATGAAGTACATTAACGTTTTACTACAAAGTCCTGGAAGTTAAGGGAAATATCCTTAAGTTTTCCAAGATTCAATTTCCTCAACTGTATGATGATGGGATTGAAAAAAACGATAGTCCAGGATTTTATGATACTCTCATCAATATTAACTAAAAAATAGGTTAATATTCTTAGTACTTTGGTATATTAAAGAATTTAAAAGATTTTTTAAAGGATATAAATATCCTGTTAAGAATAAGAAACATCTGTATCCTGAGGATGAACACAACTGGGAGAGTTTGAAATATTGGTGTGGAATTTTTATTGGGAACAGAAAACAAAAATCTCCATGAGACATGAGAGTGCATCTCAGGGAGTATTTGGTAACTTTTAATCAAAACACATTTTATATTTTTGTTTATTTAGGAAAGTCTCTTTTTTTAGTTCCTGACTTCAACAGCTGTTTTCAAAATAATAAATTTCTCTTTACCGTCTGAAAATGGCCTTGGAGGTCATACTGTCTTGTATATGTATCTGAATTTGTGTATGTACATTATTTATAACTATGCATGGGGAAAATCTTAGTTCAGAGGTACAGTAATTCATTTCCTATTTCTATAAAAGTAGAAATTCTAAACATAAAACATTTTTTAAAAAGAAAACCAAAAATTTCTCTGAAAAGGCACCAGCAATTTTCCTGAGGGAGAAGTCCATGTTTAAAATATTGAAAAAAATCAGAGAAAAATTTCACACCTCCAGGATGTCCCTTGTAAGACAAGACCCTTGAGACCTCAGTTTGAAGAGATTATAGACTCCAAAAAGCTCTCCTCGATGCTCTTTTGATCCTTGAACTGCTTCAAAATACCGCTTGGCATTTTCACTTCCAACCACCACACAGTGAAGTTGCTATAACAGAAAAAACACAAGATGTTTTGAAGTGTTCGCTCCAACAATATGTCAGAATTTCCTGGCATTCCCTGTATATACACAGCTTTAGCTGGAGCAGGCAGAATCTCCGTAGGGAGGAAATTTTATTTTAATTTCCCTGGCAGATGTTGCCATTATGGTGAAATAATAATAATCTGGCCAGTTTTATTAAAGAAGAAATCTTACATTTCCTATTTTATCTGTTTTCTAACAACTGACTCAAGATCGTATCTGTATGGACTAGCCACCTGATGTAAAATGTAAAAGGCATACATTTGAATACACTTTTCTCCTTTCTAGACTCTTATTTCAATAGAAACTACTAAAACTGACAGAAATAGTCGCTACATCACCAAAGTTAAATTATAATCTAAAGTAATTATATAATAACCACGTTGGTATCAAACTAATTGTGGCCATGGTTACACTGTCAACTAAGAGCAAAAACCCAATCATTGTTTAGCAACATTGCATCTCTGAAACAATTCTGAACACAGAAAGAACACTGACATGGAACCCTTAAGGACATATACCATTTTAGTACCAACATAATGTAATCTCTTTATTTACTAGATACTTTATTGTATATAATGTACATACAATTTGATTAACCCATGTACACTCTAACATTTCTTGAAACAAAGAATGAAAAATAACTTCCATCTATTGCTAATGGAAGGATTAGTAAGAAGCGATACTTTATGGTGATTATCATCAGATTGATTTGCACTATAATAATTACTTTAGGCAAATAAAATTATTCTTATTAATAATAGCTACTATTTATTGAACACATGTGTAGCATTTTTATATTCTCATTTAATTCCTACAATCCTATAAGATATTATCATCTCCCTTTTAGAAATAAAAGAACTTAAATTCAGAGAAATTAAGTGCCTTGTTCACAGCTGCCTCACTAGGAAGCATCATTTCTAGAATTTTTACCTGAGTTTGGCTGAATTCAAAATTTATACTTGTATCAATTTCTCATATCCAGATGTCCCTCTTAAAACAAGACCCTTGGGACCTAAGTTTGAATAAGTTATGGATCAACATACCAACTTGATTAGTTTTATATCAACGTCCCAGAAGTATGGGCTATAGTCCTGGAAATACAGAATCACAATAGCAACTGATGTACTCGATGGCCCAGTTACCTATGATTTTACCCTTACTACTGACTCTTCCTTAAACACTGTATTGTCAGACTGCTATACTACTAAATATAATCACCAAAGTAATTTGTAAGCATTAATCTAAATCTTTATAAGTCTCCCACCAAAGTTTTGTCACAAAACTTATAAAAGGCACATTATTTTGTACTTAAGTTTTCCAAAGTGGCTCCAGTAAAAGTGAAGGCCAGATGCATCCATCTGTAGGGTAACTATAACAAAATCATGTTAGAATTCAAGAGGGTAGGGAAAAAATCAGTATTTGGAAAATGTAGCTTAGTTTCTAGCTTAAGAAGAACCCATACGAGGCTATAAAATGCTTAGATTTCTTCACAATATACAAGATATGCAAGAAGCAAAACAGGAATATTCATCATGTTAAGAGCTCATGACCACTTCCTCCATCTTCAAGGCCAGTAATGAGGCATCTTCGTATCATTCTCTGACCCTCTGCTTCTGTTATCACATTGCCTTCTTTCCTTTTTCTGACCCTACTGCTACCCCTCCCTTTATAAGGACCCTTGTGATTACACTAGGCCCACTCACATAATCCAGGTCAGTTCAGGGAATTAGGATGTGGATATCTGTGGGGGGCCATTATTCAGCCTACCACAGTAAGGAAGTGCAATAAGCATGATGAGGGCTTGTCAAAATGACACAGAAGCCCCCTTGAAGGGGTTCTCACTGGTCAAAAAATGAGAGTTTGAACATAAAAATAATTGATATTCAGTGGGTTACTAAAATCCGTTACTAAAATACTATCTCATGAGTCCACACAGATTAAATAAATGGAAGAGAAAGGAAAGCTCTTTTTTTATGGTAGAATGCCAACAAATATAAAGGAAGTAATAATGGAAATAGAAAAATCACCGTCTTACAAACCATCATAGTAGTAGCCGATTCAGGCTGGAATCATCAATGAAAGCTAAGGCCGATGAGTACAAGCTTGATGAGGAACAGGATACAGCTGTCCGTCGTCCCTTGGTATCGGGGGGATTGGTTCCAGGATCCCCACGGATAACAAAACCCATGAATGCTCAAGTCCCTTTTATTAAATGGCACAGTATTTGCATATAAGCTATGCATTATTTCCTATATACTTTAAATCATCTACAGATTACTTGTAATATCTAGTACAATGTAAATGCTGTGTAAATAGTTGTAAATACAATGTAAATGTTAGGTAAACAGCACACAGCAAATTCAAGTTTTGCTTTTGGAACTTTCTGGAATTTTCTTTCTGAATACTTTGAATCCATGGTTGGCTGAATCTGAGGATGCAGAACCCATGGATACAGAGGGCTGACTATATTAGCATAGTCTCTGATGATCTCCCCATAAAATATATACTGTTTTACAAATGAAAAAAGTGGTGACTCTGCAGTGCAAAAAGCTGGCAGACACAAACTTGACAGGTGATCAAGGTTAATATCACCAGTGGTGGATCAGGTCACCACCAGGTGCCTTCTGACCAATGCAATGAGAAGAGCACAGCATTCTTTCTGTACCATTCTTGTCAAGGCTTCTTCTCTTGAGTTGGAAGATGAGGAAACATCAAATGGACATATGTTGAGGGAAAGCATACACTAGGAAAGGCTTTATTTTTTAAAACTGTCAAGGTCATGAAAGACCAGAAAAGCCTGGGTAACTTAAGGTTGAAGAAAACTTAAGAGACACAAAAAGAAATGTAATTATGATCCTGGATTGAATCCTGAGCCAGAAGGAGAAAGGAGACATTGCCAGGAAAGCTGATGAAATCTGAATGGGTTCTATGGATTACAAGGTGATGCTGTATAAGTGTTAGTTTCTTGATTTGGATAACTGCATTTTTTTTTTTTTTGCGGTACGTGGGCTTCTCACTGTTGTGGCCTCTCCCATTGCGGAGCACAGGCTCTGGATGCGCAGGCTCAGCAGCCATGGCTCATGCGCCTACCCGCTCCGCGGCATGTGGGATCCTCCTGGACCGGGGTACGAACCGGTGTCCCCTGCACCGGCAGGCGGACTCTCAACCACTACGCCACCAGAGAAGCCCATGGATAACTGCATTTTTGAGAGGAGAGTGGCGGGGGGGGGCGGTAAGGGAGAAGCAAGTTGCAGAACAATATGTAAAACTGAGTGTTTATAATGCATAAAGCTATTTTTATATGTACATATAAATAGGACGGTGTCCTTATTTGGGAGAAAACAAAGAATTTAAAGGTGATAAATCTTCAACTTCCTCTAAAACGGTTCAGAAAAAGAATAAAGATCATGGCTGAGAGAAGGAGAAAGCAAATGTGGTAAAATGTTAACAACTGGGGAATTTGGGTGACGTTAATTGGGAGTTCTCTGTACTGATCTTGTAACTCTTCTGTAAATACATATTAATTTCTAAATAAATTACATATATATGAAAGATGAATTTTTGAATGCCAAATTTTAGATTACATGCAATGCTCCAAACCTAAAGGAGCGCAGTTGCTATATAAGCAATTTTTTTAAAGTATAAAATATATTTTATGTTGTGAAGGCATTATCACAACAAACATAAACAAAAACATCAAAGGGCAAGTCCCCCTTGAACAACACAGATCATCCCTTATCGGTCTAACCAACACTGTAATGTTTAGGTTTATCCTTCCTAGATCTTTTTCAATGCAGTTAGAACTATTTATATATACATGTAGAAACAGTTTTATAAATAAACACAATTGATATACTTGTTCGGCAAGTTACTTTTGCCCCACTTAAAATGTCTTAAAGATTGTGCCACATCAGTACATTTGCTCTATAATCTTTAAAATTTTTTTTTTGCTGTATATGGGTATATCAGAATTTATGTTAATTCTGTTACTATTGGACATTTAGGCTGTTCCTTTTTTCATTTTTGAACAAATACTAACAATTCTGAATATAAATCCTTGTCATCCTTCAATGTGCATATGTGAGAATATTTCTGCCAGGTAAATAGGGAGAAAGTGCATTTTAAAAATGCTGTTAAATTAGCTTCTAAAATAAGTGCACCAAGTTGTATTCTCAAAAATACTATATTAACACCTCTTTAAAAATATCCCCAACAACAATGAGCAACGCCAATCTCCTCACCTCCCTAAAAAACCCCCCACAGAACAAAACAAAAAAGTCTTTTGCAGAACGTGCAGAACACGATCTTATTTTTTACTTCTCCATTATAAGTGTAGTTAAGCATCTTTTCATATACATGTTAACTGTTTGTATTTTTTCTTCACTAAAATGCCTAATCAGTCTTTTTATTGGTTTGTAGGAGTTCTTTATATATTATAGATGCTAATTTATTATACTTATGGCAAGCATTTCCTCTGGTCTCTCCTTTAATTTGGCTTATAGTTCGTTTGTCATATAGAAGTTTCATATAAAAATGTAGTCAAATTTACAATATTTGCCTTAGAGGCTATATCAGTTTCCTAAGGCTGCTGTAACAAAGTACCATAAACCAGGTGGTGTAAAACAACAGAAATTTATTCTCTCTCAGTTCTGGAGGCTCAAAGTCTGAAATCAAGATATCGGCAGGGCCATACTCTCTCTGAAGGTTCTAAGGGAATATCCTTCCTTTCCTCTTCCTAGTTCTGGTGGTTGCTGGCAGTCCTAGGCATTCCTCAGTTTGCAGCTTCATCACTCTGATCTTTGCCTCTGTCATCACATGGCATCCTCCTTCTGTGTCTGTCTGTATCCAAATTTCCCACTTATAAGAAACCAGTCATTGAATTAGGGCCCACCGTTATAGAGTATAACCTTATTTAACTTGATTACATGTGCAAAGACCTTACTTCCAAATAAGATTCCATTCACAGGTACCAGGGGTTAAGGACTTCAACATATGTTTTTTATTTTATTTTTTTTGGGGGGGGCACAATTCAACTACTAACAGAGGCTTTGTTAAAGACTTACATTTATGTTCATGAGACACATTTGTCTATAATTTTCTGTTCTTGTAATGTCTTTGCCAATTCTGGCATCGGGATTCTTCTATCTTTCTAAAGTAGGCTAGAATTGTTCCCTCCTCTGTTCTCAAAAAGAATACTAAATGTTTGATAGAACTCACCACTGAAGGAAAAATTTCCACCACTGTGGAAAAGTTTTGAATTAAAAATTCACTTTCTTTGACAATATAGAGCTATGATTTCCCCTCATTTGAAGTTACTGCTCCGAAATATCCAGTATTGCTATTAAGAAGTTAGCTATCTATTTAATTCTAGTACTCTTGTAGACAATTTTTTTTCTCTCCATGAAGTTTATCTCTGGAAATTTTACAATTATAGAAAGACAATGTAAGTGTGGATCTATTTTCATTCATCCTATTTAACACTCAGTGGGGCTCATAATCTGTGGACTCTCATCTTTTGGGACTTCTTCCTTCTCTTTCTTCTGTTCCCTTGCTCAACTATAAGACTGATATTGGAACTTCTACATCTAGCCTTCATTTCTCCTAAGTTTTCTTACATGTGTTCGTTCTACCTCTGTCTTTTTGCTCTGTAATCTAGAAGAATTGCATGGCTCTTTCTTTTAGATGAAAACTTTGTTCTTTGCTATTCAGCCTATTGCTGGAGTTTCTCGTTTTCTGGATCTCTAATGGATTTTTTTTCTAGTAGTCTTTTGTTGTTCCCAGGATCCTACAACCTCATTTACCTTTTGAATAGTGATATTTCTTCAAAAATCTTTTACTCTTTTCTATTAATTTTGTTTTCTCTGATGTTAATTCTTTTTTAGTGCCTATATGAGTTCCTATATCTCTTGTAATAAATTATCATAAACTTGGTGGCTTAACACAACAGAAATGTATTCTCTCATAGTTCTTACAGGAGGCTAGAAGTCTGATATCAGTATCACCAGAATGAAATCAAGTTTTGGCAGAGCCATGTTCTCTTCATAGGCTCTAGGGGAGGATCCATTCCTTGCCTCTTTTCACTTCTGGTGGCTGCCAGCATTCCTTAGTTTATAACTACATAGCTCCAATCTCTTGTCTCTGGGGTTACACTGGCTTCCCTTCTGTCTCTGTCAGATTTCCCTTTGCTTCCTACTTATAAGAATGCTTATGATTTAGGGCCCACCTGGACAATCCAGGCTAATCTCCCCATCTCAAAAATTCTTAATTTAATCACATCTGCAAAGACCCTTTTTTCCATATAAAGTAACATTTATAGGTTCCAGGGATTAGGACCTGGTATCTTTGAGGGCCATTTTCATAGTGTTTATTTTCCTAAACTGTTCAATACTAATTATTGTTTTGGAGGGGTGGGGGGGAATATTCATCTGTCAAACGCCTAACGGGCTTATCTAGGCCTACTGCAGTAGTTATTCAAAGCAGGCAGCAGGTGGAGGGGTTTGCAAATATTTATTATTTTGGACTTTCTTCTTGATTTCAGCAAGAATTTAGAGCTTTGTTTCCTTCCTTCCAGTAGTTCTACTTATTGTTCCTACTTGAGAGCAGACATTTCCATTGTCTACAATCTGGTACAATGGGGGAAAGATCATAAGGGTTAAACCACCTTGTTAGATCACTAATAATACCCAAAGAGGGGGCATCACAGTTAACCCAAGGCTCCTTTCTATTCTTAGTATCTGTTGACTCTAAGCTTGGAATATTCACAAGTTGCACCTACCTTTTCCAGTAGTCTTCTCATGACTGAGTTTAGCTTTGTTTCTTCCTTCAATCTCATCTCAACTGCCCTTTGTCTTTCAGGGTTCCTTATCATTTTTGGCCCACAGAGAGAACTCTTTTTTCTTTCCAACATTTTTACAGAATTTTAAAACATCATTTTGGATTGTTTTCCTCCCAAGAGATTTGAGGAACACTTGTGAGGCTAGCGTGTGTTTGCCATTTGCACCCTTGGTTCAAATTCCAATCAATGTTTAAATCACATTTATGCCATTTCCTCATATGATTGCCATCTTATCTTTATTTGTGCTTATCAAGTTGTATGGCTGAATGTTCCTTAAGTGGCTTATTTTAATAAGCAATTAGATCATACAAAGTTCTGAAAACTTAAATTACCCTCATCTTCTGAAGCCTTTTTATTACATATTATTATATAACAGGCCATTTTATTTCATGAAATGAGTCAGATGAATAGGCAAAGAGGAAATACATATAGTAATGGGATCAAGAAAACTTACTATGTGATTGAGGAAAGACTCTTCCTTGTGACAAGTCAAAGATAGTATTCTAAATAGCTGTTCCTAACATGAAAAAATAATATCCTACTTTTTTCCAAGATTAGTTAATGTCTGAAAAAATAATTTTCAAGTAGTTGTGCTATACCTAAGAACAAAAAGATTAAAGGTTTCTTACAGAGCTAAATGCTTTAAGAAAAATAAACACTGCTGTGTACAATTCTATTTTTAGAATTAAGAAAATAGCACAAATTTAAGACTGGATCATTCTTAGGTTAACTACCACCACATGTGGCAGATGTTTGCTCTTAAACAGATTCCAGCTGAATATATATATATATATATATATAATTCATATATATATATTATATATATATATAATTCATATATATATATATAATTCAAATTTAATATAATTTAATATAATTCAAATTTAACATTTATAATTAAACTTGAACCTCATTCCAGATCTTCTCAAGCAGGCAGTTACAGACTAACTAAACTTTATTTAGAGGCATAAATGGAGTAGTAATTGATACTCTAAGGATATTAAAGAGTTAATGCAATTTTAGATGAATATTAAAAGCATCAGCACAGTAGTTAGTGCCCTTGAGTTCTATTCCTATAATTTCATTTACTGGGGTGTCCTGGATCCCAGTTTCATTATATACAACACGAAACATTTGTATTAGATATCTCTCAGGTATTCCTCTCCAGTCTTCTTCATGCACACATAGATAATGGAAACATGTGAACATCTACTCGAAGAGGAGGTTACTCAAGGCTGGAAGCTGGCTTAGATAATCTTGCTGCCCAGAGAGCTGTAGGATGTCTGGGTGCACCTGTACCCCATCTGTGGCATACACTTACATCTTGGCCCACAGTTTGGGGAGCTGTGACCTTGCTACTCAAATTGTGATCTGCAGACTAGTAGTGTTGGCACTTCCGGGAGCTTGTTAAAAATGCAGAATCTTGCGCTCCACCCAGAACTACTAAATCAGAATCTGTATTTTAAAGATCCCTAGGTAATTCATGTGTACATTAAAGAAGTACTGCTCTAAGAAACTTTCAGCTCTAAAATTCAATGAACCTAAGATTTAATCTGTTTTATAGAAGTGTATTCTACAGTATATTTCATAATCTTATTAAATTCCTTATTATAGCTAGAATAAAATAAAAAACATATTTGTACACAAATTTATTATTAATTTTTAAAAACTGACAAGTGTTTACTTTTAATTAGAAAAAGGGAAATATATATTTACCTGCTTGTATACCTGTCGTAAGTACATGATCTCCTCCACAGTTCCCAAGGATATCAGCCTAAGCACTTTGACATCTCTGCATTGCCCAATCCTATATGCTCTGTAAAAACATTAAAAACAAAAGGCAACCAAGATCAAGTGAAACAACTTTGGGTTCAGGAGGTAACTTTTGGATATAAAAATGAAATATTGCTAAAATTTTAATTTCAAAAGAAATATCTTATGTTTAGATATGCTATATTATTTAATAATAATGTAAAAACAGAAATTCATATAAAAAGGCCAGTCATTGAGGAGGAAAGTATTATAGAAAAAATATACATATCAACTTCATTTCTGTTATAAACATCACCTTCTACTGTGTAAAAACTTTTCCTAAATTCAGATTTTTCTTTTATGGCAGTCTTAAGCTTATGAATGATTCCATTTATATAAAACTCTCAAAAACGCAAACTAATCCACAGTGACAGGAAGCAGATCAGTGGTTGCTTGGGGGCGGGCCTGGGAGGGGCAAGATGAATGGATTACAAAGTAGCACAAGGAAAATTTGGGGGGTGATGGATATGTTCACTCTCTTGATTGTGGTAATGGTTTCATGGTGTATACCTACAGCAAAACTTATCAGCTGTACACTTTAAATATGTGCAGTTTATTGTATGTTAATTATATCTCAACGAAACTGTTAAAAAAACCTTGGAGGTAAAGCAGTAATCAACTGGCAAGCCTATGGAAGTGCAGATTTACAGCCTTCATCCACAGAGATTTCCAAGCAGTCTGTCTGACTGGATCACTCAGATGATTAGTACCCCAGGTGTTTTGATATGGACTGCAGTGCTAATTAAAACTCTAACCTGACTCACCACACTGATTAACTATAGGTCCAGTCCCTGTAGCTTCTCCCAGGTGGAGGTTTTATTGGATGTTCTGAATGAGGTCATCTGTTTCTAAATACCTGTTATAGTCATGGGGGATCAGGGGCAAAGCCATACTGCTTCATGCTTGAAAATGTTACAATTTGGGGGAAATTTAATTTTGACCTTATGAAGTCACACTGTATTGTTATATTTGGTGCTCCTTCTGCCTCCTTCACCCATTCCTCCTCACAGAGAAGGGCTTTTACTAGAGGACATCTTGGTACTGAAAATCTTGCATTCCCAGAAAAGAATGGTGGCTCCTGTGACACAGCAAAGCCAGGGGTAAGTTACTGCAATTCTCACTTCCATCCTGCAGCCTGGATAGAGAGGGACTCATAATCCCTTTCTCTCCCACAATGGATTTGGGTCTAAAAAAAAAAAAATATGTATCTAAGGAAATGTCTTTTGGGTGTAAGGCAATTGTTTGCTGAATGGGATAGATTCTGTCAGAATACATATTCTTGAATCTTTACAGACAAAAACCTTATAACATGTTACACTGGACCTATGCTTCATCATTTTCTAGGTCTATCAAGTATGGATATGTAAATGGTCTTTTATCATGCAAAGACAAGTGTCGAGAAACTGTTATACAGTGTGGAGGTCAGTATTTTCATTTCTCTTCTTTGCTCCTTCTGTCAGAGTAAATGGAAGGAGAGGAAGAGGAATTCTGTTCATTTAGTTTTACTGTCAACTAACTTTCACTGAAAGCCAAAGCACAGTGAACTGTGTTTCGAGGGAACACTGGGATAAATAAGTCTTGATGGCCTAGATGAAAAAGAACAAAATTACAACAAATGTTGTTAAGACAAAAAGAAATGGATATTTTTCTGTGGTTTTCATTTGACTATTTTCCTGGGCAGTTGTCACTGGCAAGAGGCTGGTTAAAAGTGTAGGCTCTGCAAGTCAGACTGTGTGGATTCAAATTTATTCTATCTTAAATTGATACCAACTTAATTTCAATTGCATTAAAATAATTTCCTTTACAGCTCTGCTTTCACCTTTTATCTTATTGATGTTATAAATTATATCTTTATGTCATGTATTCATTAGCAGATTTATAATTAGTTTTATGCATTTGTCTTTTAAATCCTGTAGAAAACAAGGAGAAGAATTATAAGCCAAAATTATAATAATACTGGTTTTGATATTTGTTTATGTACTTACCTGTACTGGAGAACTTTATATTTTCCTATGACTTTGAGATACCATTAGAGTCCTTTCATTTGAAATTGAAACTCTCTCCTTAACATTTCTCCTTAGTATAGATCAACAGAACAGAATAGAGAGCCCAGAAATAAACCCAAGCACCTATGGTCAACTAATCTATGACAGAGAAGGCAAGAATATACAATGGAGAAAACAGTCTCTTCAATAAGTGGTTCTGGGAAAACTGGACAGCCACATGTAAAACAATGAGAATAGAACATTTACTCACCAACTACAAAAATAAACTCCAAATGGATTAAAGACCTAAATGTAATAATTGAAACTATAAAACTCCTAGAAGAGAACATAGAACAATCTTTGACATAAATCTTAGCAACAGTTTTTGGATCAGTCTCCTAAGGCAAAAGAAACAACAGCAAAAATAAATAAATGGGACCTAATCAAACTTACAAGCTTTTGCACAGCAAAGGAAACCACTGACAAAACAAGACAACAACCTAAAGAATGGGAGAAAATATTTGCAAATGATATGACCATCAAGGGGCTAATATCCAAAAAATATAAATAGCTCATACAACTCAATATCAAAAAAAAAATGTCAAAAAACCCAAACAATCCAATCAAAAAATGGGGCAGAAAAGCTGAAAAGATATTTTCCTAAGAAGACATATACACAGCTAACAGGCATAGGAAAAGATGCTCAACATTGCTAATTTTTAGAGAAATGCAAATCAAAATGACAATGAGCTATCACCTCATACCTCTTAGAATAGCTATCATCACAAAGACCACAAATAACAAATGTTGGCAAGGATGTGGGGAAAAGGGAACACTTGTACACTGTTGGTGGGAATGTAAATTGGTACAGCCACTATGGAAAACAGTATGGAGGTTCCTCAAAAAACTAAAAATAGAACTATGCTATAATCCAGCAATTCCACTTCTGTGTATATATCTGGAAAAAATGAAAACACTAATTTGAAAGATACATGCACCCCAATATCCAGAGAAGTATTAATTACAATAGCCAAGATATGTAAGCAATCCAGTGTCCATCAACATACAAATGGATAAAGAAGATGTGGTACATATATAGAATGGATTATTATTCAGCCATAAAAAAAGAATGAAATTCTGCCAACTGCAGCATCATGGATGGACTTAGAGAATATTATGCTTACTGAATTAAGGCAGACAGATAAAGAAAAATACTATATGATATCACTTATATGTGAAACCTAAAAAATAAAACAAGTGAATGTATATAGAAAAACAGAATTACAGATATAGAAAACAAATTCATGCTTACCAGTGGGGAGAGGGAAGCAGATGGGGATGAGATACAGGTATGGGATTAAGAGATGAAACTACTGTATATAAAATAGATTAGCAACAAGGAGATATTATATAGCACAGGGCATTATAGCCATTATCTTGTAATAACTTTCAATGGATATAATCTGTAAAAATACTGAATTGCTATGCTGTACACTCAAAACTAATATATTACTGTAAATCAACTATACTTCACTTAAAAAATACTATGATATGTCAGTTATATCTCAATAATAAAAAATGCAGAAATACAACTTCAAAAGTACACTAGAAGGAATTAACAGTTGATCATATGATACAGAGCAATGGATCAGTGAGCTGGTAGACACAGCAGTGGAAATCACTGAAGGAATAGATAAAAGAAAAATGAATAAAAAGAAAGGAGGACAGTTTGAGACTTCTGGGACTACATCAAGCATACTAGCATTCACATTATAGGGGTCCCAGAAGAAGAGTGAGAAAGGGGCAGAGACCATATTTGAAGACATAATAGCTGAAAACTTCCCTAACCTGGAAAAGGAAAGACGTCCAGGTCCAGGAAGCACAAAATAGGATCAACCTAAACAGGAGCACACCAAGAAACATTGCAATTAAAACTGCAAAAATTAAAGATAAAGAGAGAATATTAAAAAGCAGCAAAAGGAAAAGCAACAAGTTACATACAAAGGCACTTCCATAATGCTATCAGCTGACTTTTCAGGAGAAACTCTGCAGGACCAGAAGTGAGTGGCATGATATACTTAAAGTGATGAAAGGGAAAAACCTACAACCAAGAATACTCTATTTGGCAAGGCTTTCATATAGATTTGATGGAGAGATCAAAAGTTTTACAGACAAGCAAAAGCTAAGAGTTCTGCACCACCAAACCAGCTTCCAAGAAATGTTACAGGGACTTTTCTATGTGAAAAAGAAAAGGCTACATCTAGATATATGAAAATTACAAAAGGAAAAAAATCTCATTGGTAAAGGCAAATATACAGTAACGGTAGTAAATCAACCATGTATAAAGCTAGTAGGAAGGTTTAAAGACAAAAGTAGTAAAATCGTGTATATCCATTATAAGTAGTTGAGAGCTACATAAATCAAAAAGATGTAAAATATGATGTCAAAAACAGCAATCACGGCGGGGGAGGAGAGAAAACATGTAGGGTTCTTAAGTGTATGTGAACTTGAAAGATCAGCAATTTATGTTATCCTTTTGAGGAACTTTTGGTAGCCACAAACCAAAAATCTAAACACATATGAAAAAGAGAAAGGAATGCCAACATAGCACTAAAGATAGCCATCAAATCACAAGGAAGAGAAGAAAGACACAAAAATAATTACAAAAACAACCACCAAACAATTAACAAAATGGAAAGGAGAACATACCTATCACTAATTACTTTAAAAATATATGGACTAAAAAAAAAAAAAATATATATATATATATATACTAGATGCTACAATCAAAAGACACAGCGTGGCTGATTGGATACAAAAACAAGACCCATCTATATGCTACCTACAAGAGACTCACTCTTGAGCTAAAGATACACAGACTGAAAGTGAGGCAATGGGAAAAGGTATTCCTTAAAAATGGAAAGGAAAAGAAAACTGGGGTGGCAATACTTATATCAGAAAAAATAGACTGTAAAACAAAGACTGTAGTAAGAGACAAAGAAAGACATTACATAATGATCAAGGGATCAATTCAAGAAGAAGGTATAACACTTGTAAATGGATGTGCACCCAGCATAGGAGGACCTAAATACATAAAGCAAATTATTAACAGACATAAAGGGATAGACTGACAGTAATACAATAATAGTAGGGAACTTTAACACCCAACTGACATTACTGGACAGATCATCCAGACAGAAAATCAATCAGGAAACACTGGCCTTAAACAACATATTTTATCAGATGGACTTAACAGATAAATATAGAATATTCCATCCAAAAGCAGAAGAATGCACATTTTTTTCAAGTTCACATGGAACACTGTCCAGGATAGACAATATGCTACGCAACAAACAAGTCTTAGTAAATTTAAGATTGGAATCATATCAATCATCTTTTCTGATACAACAATATGAGACTAAAAGTCAACTATTTAAAAAAAAAACCTGCAAAAACACAAACACATGAGTTTAAACAATATGCTACTAAACAACCAATGGATCACTGAAGAAATCAGAGAAGAAATAAAAATATACCTGGAGACAAATGAAAATGGAAACACAATGATCCAAAATCTGTGGGACTGAGCAAGAGCAGTTTCAAGGCTTATAGCATTACAAGCCTACCTCAGGAAACAAGAAAAAACCCAAATCAACATCTTAAACTTACACCTAAAGGAACTAGAAAAAGAACAAACAAAATTGAAAGTTATGAAGGAAAGAAATAAAGATCAGAACAGAAATAAATGAGAGACTTAAAAAAAAAGAAAAGGGCTTCCCTGGTGGCACAGTGGTTGAGAGCCTGCCTGCCGATAGGGGACCCAGGTTCGTGCCCTGGTCCGGGAAGATCCCACATGCTGCGGAGCAGCTGGGCGCGTGAGCCATGGCCGCTGAGCCCGTGCGTCTGGAGCCTGCGCTCTGCAACGGGAGAGGCCACAACAGTAAGAGGCCCGCAAGCCGCAAAAAAAAAAAAAAAAAAAAAAAAAAAAAAAAGAAAAGATCAATGAAACTAAGAGCTGGTTCTTCAAAACGATAACAAAGGTTGATAAACCTTTAGCCAGATTCTTCAAGAAAAGAGAGAAGACTTAAATCAATCAAATCAGAAATGAAACAGTTACAACTGATACCATAGAAATACAAAGGATCATAAAAGATTACTACAATTTTATGTCAATAAAGTAAACAACTTAGAAGAAATGAACAAATTCCTAGAAATGAATAATCTCCCAAGACTGACCAGAAACAAATAGAAATTTTAAACAGACTAATTACCAGTAATAAAATTGGATCAGTAATCACAAAACTACCAACAAAAAACAGTGTAGGACCAGACAGCTTCACAGTTGAATTCAACAAACATTTAGAGAAGAATTAACAATATCCTTCTCAAACTATTCCAAAAAAATTGCAAAAGCACACTTTCAAGTTCATTCTATGAGGCCAGCATTGCCCTGATACCAAAACCATACAAAGATACCATAAAAAAAGAAAGTTACAGGCTAATATCACTGATGAACATAGATGCAAAAATCCTCAACAAAACGTAGCAAACTGAATTCAACGGTACATTAAAAGGATCATACACACCAATCACAAGCAATGAAATTGAAACTGTGATAAAAAATATTCCAACAAAAAAAAGTCTAGAAACAGAGAGCTTCACAGGCGAATTCTATCAAATATTTCGAGAAGAGCTAACACCTATCCTTCTCAAACTCTTCCAAAATATAGCAGAGGGAGGAACAGTCCCAAACTCATTCTACAAGGCCACCATCACCCTGATACCAAAACCAGACAAAGATGTCACAAGGAAGGAAAACTACAGGCCAATATCACTGATGAACATAGATGCAAAAATCCTCAACAAAATACTAGCAAACAGAATCCAGCAGCACATTAAAAGGATCATACACCATGATCAAGTGGGGTTTATCCCAGGAATGCAAGGATTGATCAATGTATAAAAATCAATCAATGTGATACAACATATTAACACACTGAAGGATAAAGACCATATGATCATCCCAATAGATGCAGAAAAAGCTTTTGACAAAATTCAACACCGATTTATGATAAAAACTCTCCAGAAAGTAGGCATAGAGGGAACTTACCTCAACATAATAAAGACCATATATGACAAACCCACAGCCAACATCATTCTCAATGGTGAAAAACCGAAACCATTTCCACCAAGATCAGGAACAAGACAAGGTTGCCCACTCTCACCGCTATTAGTCAACATAGTTTTGGAAGTTTTAGCCACGGCAATCAGAGAAGAAAAAGAAATAAAAGGAATCCAAATCGGAAAAGAAGGAGTAAAGCTGTCACTGTTTGCAGATGACATGATACTATACATAGAGAATCCTAAAGATGCTACCAGAAAACTACTAGAGCTAATCAATGAATTTGGTAAAGTAGCAGGATACAAAATTAATGCACAGAAATCTCTTGTATTCCTATACACTAATGACGAAAAATCTGAAAGAGAAATTAAGGAAACACTCCCATTTACCACTGCAGCAAAAAGAATAAAATATCTAGGAATTAACCTACCTAAGGAGACAAAAGACCTGTACAGAAAACTATAAGACACTGATGAAAGAAATTAAAGATGATATAAACAGATGGAGAGATATACCATGTTTTTGGATTGGAAGAATCAACATTGTGAAAATGACTATACTCCCCAAAGCAATCTACAGATTCAATGCAATCCCTATCAAACTACCAATGGCATTTTTCACAGAACTAGAACAAAAATTTTCACAATTTGTATGGAAACACAAAAGACCCCAAACAGCCAAAGCAATCTTGAGAAAGAAAAATGGAGCTGGAGGAAACAGGCTCCCTGACTTCAGACTATACTACAAAGCTAAAGTAATCAAGACAGTATGATACTGGTACAAAAACAGAAATATAGATCAATGAAACAGGATAGAAAGCCCAGAGACAAACCCATGCACATATGGTAACCTTATCTTTGATAAAGGAGGCAAGAATATACAATGGAGAAAAGGCAACCTCTTCAGTAAGTGGTGTGGGAAAACTGGACAGCTACATGTAAAAGAATGAAATTACAACACTCCGTAACACCATTCAGAAAAGTAAACTCAAAATGGATTAAAGACGTAAATGTAAGGCCAGACACTATAAACCTCTTAGAGGAAAACATAGGCAGAACACTCTATGACATAAATCACAACAAGATTCTTTTTTACCCACCTCCTAGAGAAGTGGAAATAAAAAGAAACGTAAACAAATGGGACCTAATGAAACTGAAAAGCTTTTGCACAGCAAAAGAAACCATAAACAAGAGGAAAAGACAACCCTCAGAAAGGGGGAAAACATTTGCAAATGAAGCAGCTGACAATGGATTAATCTCCAAAATATACAAGCAGCTCACGCAGCTCCAATATCAAAAAACAACAAGAACCCAATCCAAAAATGGGCAGAAGACCTAAATAGACACTTCTTCAAAGACATACAGATTGCCAACAAACATATGAAAGGATGCTCAACATCACTAATCATTAGAGAAATGCAAATCAAAACTACAATGAGGTATCACCTCACACCGGTCAGAATGGCCATCATGAAAAAATCTACAACAATAAATGCTGGAGAGTGTGTGGAGAAAAAGGAACCCTCTTGCACTACTGGTGGGAATGTAAACTGATACAGCCACTGTGGAGAACAGTATGGAGATTCCTTAAGAAACTAAAAGTAGAACTACCACACGACCCAGCAATCCCACTACGGGGCATATACCCTGAGAAAACCATAATTCAAAAAACACATGTACCCCAATGTTCATTGCAGCACTATTTACAATTGCCAGGACATGGAAGCAACCTAAGTGTCCACTGACAGATGAATGGATAAAGAAGATGTGGCCCATATATACAATGGAATATTACTCAGCCATAAAATGAAACAAAAATGAGTTATTTGTAGTGAGGTGGATGGATCTAGAGTCTGTTATACAGAGTGAAGTAAGTCAGAAAGAGAAAAACAAATAGTGTATGCCAACACATATATACATGGAATCTGAAAAACAAAAAAATGATTCTGAAGAACCTAGGGGCAAACATGAAAAAAGACACAGACGTAGAGAATGGAATTGTGAACACGGGGAGGGGGAAGGGTAAGCTGGGAAGAAGTGAAAGAGTGGCACTGACATATATACACTACCAAATGTAAAACACAGCTAGTGGGAAGCAGCTGCATAGCACAGGGAGATCAGCTCAGTGCTTTGTGACCACCTAGAGGGTTAGGATAAGGAGGGTGGGAGGGAGATGCAACAGGGAGGGGATATGGGGATATATGTATATGTATAGCTGATTCATTTTGTTATAGAGCAGAAAGTAACACAACCTTGTAAAGCAATTATACCCCAATAAAGATTAAAAAAAAAAAAGGAAAATGGAGAAAAAAACAGTAAAAAAAAAAAAAAAGGATCATACACCATGATCAAGTGAGATTTATCCCAGGGACACAAGTATGGTTCAATCTCTGCAATCAATCAATGGGATATACCACGTTAACACATTAAAGAATAAAAATCATATTATCATCTCAATAGATGTGGAAAAAGCTTTTGAAAAAATTCAACATCAATTTATGATAAAAACTCTCAATAAAGTGAGTACAGAGGGAACATACCTCAACATAATAAAGGCCATATATGATAAGTCCAGAGCTAACAACATACTGAATGGTGAAATATTGAGAGCATTTCTCTAAGATCAGGAACAAGAGAAGAATGCCCACTCTGGACACTTTTATTCAACACAGTATTAGAAGTCTTTGCCACAGCAATTAGGCAAGAAAAAGAAATAAAAGTATCCAAATTAGAGAGGAAGAAGTAAAACTGTCAGTGTTTACAGGTGACATGACACTATACATAGAAAATTCTAATGATGCCAGCAAAAAACTACTAGAGTTCATCAATGAATTTGGTAAGGCTGCAGGATACAAAATTAATAAACAGAAATCTGCTGCATTTCTATATGCTAACAATGAACTATTAGAAAGAGAAATTAAGAACATAATTCCATTCACAATCACATCAAAAAGAATAAAATATCCAGAAATAAATTTAACTAAGGAGGTAAAAGAACTTTACTCAGAAAACTATAAGACACTGATGAAATGGACTGTATAAGAAAGCTGGGTTTCAATGCTTTATGATCTGGTCCAAACATCCACTGCAAGAACCTTTTGTCAGCCTCATTCCCCACTTACTTATAAAATATATGAAATGATTCTTTCAGTTTTGATCAAGGAGCACATGTTATAGGTTAATCCCTCTTTATGTACAAGGTGTGGAAGAGGAATTTGTTTTAGAGTCAGCACATTAATTAATTTCCCATAAGGATGTACTTTAGTCTACTCCCAAATCCTGAAGTTGCTGAACCCATGCTTGAATTTCTCTGTGCTCGCCTGTTGACTTGGGATTATTGCTTTTCTCTGCTGGTTCCTTCATCATAAAAATTCTCCCACGAGTTTCTCAAAACTTCTGATCTACTAGTAGTGACCTTTCTATTTTCCTGCAGTACTGGGGATTTATTCTTTCTTCTAAATTAATCTTGTCACAATAATGGGATTTTGAGATGAATGGAAAATTAATGGCTATTATCAGCCTGTCATTTGGATTCAGAAGTTCAGGGTTATCTTAAATAAAAGTTTAAAATTTTTTTACAAGGTCTTCCCTATCTTCTAATGACAGTCACATTGTAAGCAACCTAAAAAATTCAGGAGCATTTTTAGATTAAAAGTATTTGCAGGTCACTTTAAATTTTGTCACCATTGTACCTGTCAATTGCTTGAAGATCATTGGCTGGATTCCATGTAGGATCAAATAATATCACCACATTGGCACCAACAAAATTGAGGCCTAGTCCACCAGCCCTGGAGTAAACAGAAAAGAGCACATTAAAACAGCAAAAATAAATTTTGCTTTCTAACTCAATTATGCCAGGTTTCTATAACCAAATCAATACAACATTACATTAACATTATAAAAGTAAGGTGATTAAAACACAATATGCCACAAGTAAAACAGCTATGGAACAATTTTTTTTGTACCACTCTAAAATATCCCTAAGAAATTTGAGCATTAGAGACCATGTAAGTAGGTTGTGCTGGTTCTTACATTTTTTTGGATACTCAAATACTATTCGCGAAGATTTTCCTAACATAAGTTTTAAAAACTGCTAGTATACTCCAGCTAAATAAATACACACACTTAAAAAAAATGTGCTTCTCCTTATTCCTCCCACTAAGTACAGCTAAAAACCCTGGGCATTATATATAAAATAAAACACAAGATTATGAAAGGTAGAGAGAACACAAATTGGTTAGAGACCACAAAAACCTAAGGAATGACATGGCAGTGAGTTCCCTGGCTTTATTTTTGCCTAATATATCCCAGATTGGGTTCTGGAGAAGCCAGTGAACTGGAAATGCCAGCAGCCAACAGTCACAGACCGAAAAAGCCCCAAGAAAAGCCTTCTTCCTTTAGCCAAAGAACCAGGAAAGATACAGAGTTTTAAGACAGAAAAATGTTAGATAATGAACAGCCTATTCTTTCTTGCAAACACCACAGAAAAAAATCTGTGGCTCCAACCCTAACCTGGTCAGCAAAGGCTAAGTGAGGAGACTAAATTCCACCTTTGACAGTAATGAGGTACCTCTCATTCTCACTCGGGTGGTGTCAGAGAAGACTGATTGAGGAGCCGGAACTTTTCATTTCTACCCAGCTATAACCAGGCCCCTCTGTAGTGTGGGTGGAAGCCATGGAGAAATAGCAATGAAGTGCCTCAAACTCAGGGTGTCAACAGAGGTCAAGCAAGAGACACGGATTTCCAGCCCATGTGGCTGGCATGGTGTCTGGGTAAAACAGAAGTTTTAAATAAGATACAGAGTTTCATAACATAATACTCAAAATGTCGAGCATACAATAAAAAATTACTAGTCTTACCAAGGTCTAGGAAAATCTCAATTTCTATAAGAAAAGACAATTAACATACGACAACACTGCAAAGAAGCAGATGTTGGAATTATCTGACAAGGATTTTAATGCAGCCACAATAAAAATGCTTCAAAAAATAATTACAAATATGCTTGAAACAATTAAAAATAGAAAGTCTCAGCAAAGAAAGAGAGGATACCAAATGAAAATTTTAGAATTGAAAAATTACTGAATTACAAAACTTGCTGGATGGACTTGATAGTACAGTGGAGATGACAGATGATAGAATCAATAAACATAAGAGCAGTTCAATATTATTGATATTTACCCAATCTGAACAACAGAAAGAAAATATACTGAAAAATAAAACCACATTCTTAGAGGCCTGACGGACAGTAACAGAAGAGCTAACACTTCTATCATTGTAGTCCTGGGAGAAAAGAGAGAGTGAGACTGAAACAATATTGAAAGAAATATAGCTGAAAACTTCCCAAATTTGGGAAAAGAGATAAACTTACAGAATGCAGAAAGTTGCATGAACTCCCAGAATGATAAACCCAAAGAAACCTATGCTAAAATACAGCATAATTAAACTTCTGCAAACAAAAGACAAAGAAAAACTCTTGAAAGCAGTCAGAGAGAAATGATACACAACTTTTAAGGAAACATCAAATGACAGTGGATTTCTCATTAGAAACCAAGGTGGCGAGGAGGAAGCAGTACATTTTCAAGTGCTCAAAGAACTATCAACCCAGAATTCTATATCCAGCAAGAATATCCTTCAGGAATGAAAGGGGAATCATGACATTCTCAGATTAAGGAAAACTAAGAGAATTTGTCACCAACAGACTTAGAGGAAAGATAAAATAAAACAACTAAAAAGTCAACCAATATCCAGTCCTGTCAAATTTACCTCAAAAATGTTTTTTTCATGAGTCCTTTCTCCATTCCTATTTTCACTTGCCCTAGGTCAAGCTTTTATGTCACACCTGTATGTATTACTTCAGTGGCTTCCTGTCTTCCCTTACCTCAGACCTTAAATCCATCCCCACATTACATAAAATAATTCTAAGCACAGAATATAGAAAACTAAGTATGCCATTCCTGTTTAAAACCCCTCAATTCTTTGGAAAGCCAAAGCTTTATCTTCATTTAATTGACCTGTGGTTAAAAGATACAATGAAAAGAAACCACAAAAGATATATGTATATTTTGACAGTTTTTAAAATATGATATTGCTTAATGGATTTGATAGATTCATTTTTCTATCAGTCAAAACATGTCAGAATACAAATAATTCATTTTGGAATGAAGTTTATTTCTAAAGATATCTTTTCTAAATGTATCTTTTAGCAAAACTGAATATATAAAATGCTTGTCTACTGAGTTAAAGATTTCAGCTGCCTGCATAGCATATTAGATTTTACCTAAAAATAACTGTTATCTTCTCATGTTTTGAATTTTCTGGGTCTAAACACCATACACTTAATAATTATTTTATTATATAATAATGATAAAATTTTGTATTTTTTAAAGGGAAGGTAAAATTAAAATCCAATAATAAAATCATTTTCTTCGTTTTTCTAATCTCAACCTTCAAAGCCTTTACTGAGGCTTTCTCTTGCTGATTTTCCCTTTTCAGATGCTTAGACCATCATGTAACTCACACTTAGATAATGCTTTACACTAGATACTAACCATCCAGGGAGGGAAAATGTTAATAATCTTCTCTTATACAGTTTTTATCAAAATAGAAAAAAATTAACATTTATTGAGCATCTACTATATACCAGGAATGGTGCAAGATATTTTCATATATTCTATTCTTTCATCCTCAACACACCTCTATGAGCTAACTATTATTCTCATTTCACAGATGAGAAAATTAAGAATCTGAAATACCGATTAACTTGCTCAAGGTCTCTGAGGTGGCCAGTGTCTGGATTCAAACCCAAGTATCCTGACTTGTTCAATATTCAATAGAAATTGAATTTTCTCCTTTGGAAAATTATTTATTAGAGGCAACAGCATAAAGATGTCACAGAGACTTAAACTCAAAGAAAGAAGTTAGATGGGATAAAGAGGAAGTTTGGGAAAGGATTTAAAAAATGGGTAAATTACGGAAGTGGGTGGGATTTAGATACCCAACAAGTAGAAGAGAAGTTAGAAGTTTATCTGCCTACTATGGTGATGGGGAAAATTCTGAAGAAACAAGGTTCATAAGATTATATAATTAGACTAGTTATGTGAAAAATCAACCAGTTATATCAAAATAAAATTGGAAATCAAGAAATATTTTCTAACACTTAACACCAAAAGTAAGTCTAGTCAACTGTTCAGTTAGCTTCTTGTCAGTAAGATATGCATGAATTTATTTCAGATGCCCTAAATGAGTCACAGGAAGGTCACCACTTGAGGTAACAATCTTCAAAGATATTCTGAAGTTACAACTTAAGACTGTCCGAGTTAAAGCAGAGGCAATGTTTCTTTTAAAGAAAAAAATAATCTCTAAACTCTATCTCTAGAGATGAGATGATTCTCTATTTGACGATAATACAACTCAGAATCATAAACTTTCAAACGTATCACTCCTCTCATATGGATAACAGCAAAGGCTTACTCCTTAAGCAATAAAATATTTAGACTATAGCCCTGTTCAAGCTGAAGAATGGTATTAAGATAGATTGCTAATAAACATGCAGGCTATTCATTCCTTAGGTCTTCCACATTCTATTTTGTGTCAATAAATATGTAAAAAAATATATTTTAACCATATCTTAATATTCCACAAAAAAATTCTGTCAATGAATTAAATTTTACTGTTATGTATTAACTATTATAAAAGGTCGAATGAAGTAGTCACTTGAACAAATACTTCTGAGAAACCTAAATATAAGAGATACCATGTTCGTAGATAGGAAGGTTCGATAGCATTAAAATGTCACTTTTCTTCAAAGTCATTTATAAATTCAGTGATTACAATAAAAATCCCAACCCAAGGAAAAATGCCAGATAACCCTTCCTTAATTAATTGAATGAGATGATTATGGAAAGCAAAGCTTTAAGGTGTTGACATTTCAGAATAAAGATAATTCAGAGAACAAGGGCTTAAAAAAAAAGACAAAATCAGTTATTTAAAATAAAATAATAACATCAGAAAATGACATTTTTCAGAATATAGAGCAAAAAAGATAAAAATATGAAGTAAGAGTCCAAGTTCAGAGGTTTAATGAATCATTGTAGGGAATTCCCTGGCGGTTCAGTGGTAAGGACTCCGAGCTTTCACAGCAAAGGGCCTGGGTTCAATCCCTGGTCGGGGAACTAAGATCCCACGAGCTGCATAATGCGGCCGGAAAAAAAAAAAAGAATCATTGTAGGAGCCCTAAAATCAGATAACCTAGTGTCTGAGAGAAATACCAAAGGAAATGGAAGAGAAGCCATCGTCAAAGAAATAATCAAAGAGAATTTTCCAGAGTTGAAAAATACAAGCCCTCGGATTATGCCCTGCAAAATAAATGAACTAAAACCCCAGACCAAGACTCAAATATCACTGTGAAATTTCAGAATACAACAGATGAAGAGAAACTCTTGTGAGTTCACAAAGAGGAAGGAGAATCAGATTGGCAATAGACAAAAATTCAACAACACTAAATACCAGAAAACAATGTTGTAATACCACAAAGATCTGAGAGGAAATTATTTTCAATCTAGAATTCTACAGTTGGCCAAAGTAGCAAGTGACAGAGCACATAAAAGACATTTGCTGATATTCAAAGAAACATAAAATTTACTTTCTATATATTCTGGCGTACAAAGTTATTTGTTAAAATAGCTGACAGACGAGGGCTTCCCTGGTGGCACAGTGGTTGAGAATCCGCCTGCCGATGCAGGGGACACAGGTTCATGCCCCGGTCCGGGAAGATCCCACATGCCGCAGAGTGGCTGGGCCCGTGAGCCATGGCCGCTGAGCCTGTGCGTCCAGAGCCTGTGCTCCGCAAATGGAGAGGCCACAACAGTGAAAGGCCCGCGTACCGCAAAAAAAAAAGCTGACAGATGATGTGACAAAAGTAGAAGAAAGGGTGGATGTGTGCTAATGCTAATACTACACATTACAAGTACTTAAAAGATACTGTAGAAAGTTACTGGACTAAAAATCAAAGATTGAAGTATATTATTTCAGGTTAAAAAAGTAATTTATAGACAAATAATAAAAATAAAAATAGTAAAGAGTGTGTGGAAAATGGGGAGGGAGGAGTGTAAGTAAACTAAATCCTCCTCTAACATAACAAAGAGTCCAAGCTGTTTAAAGCTGATAAACTAAAAGATAATGAAGAATTAGGATTCTGGCAAAAATGATGGACTGAGCCAGTGTTAAACTCTTTTGTTTCAACACCTAGAAATTAAATATAAATTTTTGCAAAACAAGGAAAACAAAACAAAAACTGAGCATATGTCTTTTGAAAAACATAGCTAAAGAATGGATTTATTATGTCTTGTAAGGTTCTTTATGTAACAAATGTAAGGACTTCGGTAACAAATCACTCTTTGAATTCAGTCATAGGGAAACAGGAATCCAAAACTTCTCTTGTCCTGCTTGGGATGCCTAACAAAGAAGTCAAAGTAAAATCACAGTAACGGAGAACTCCTACAACCAGTCTCCAAAGGATTTCCACAGAGGAAAGAAGCCCCACTGAAGATAAGCTCAAAATAAAAAATTACAAAATGTGTGAAGAAACCATCTACCATAAGCAAAAGCCAGAGGGAAGAACAAATAGAAGGATTAGCACCCCCCAAGCACAGGAGTTAATAGAGCAAAAATGCCATTCAAAAGATATTTTTAAAAATGACTAAAATTACTAAAGAAATAAAAAAGCTAGAAACCATAAAAAATGAAATATATGTAAAACTGATCAGCTAGATTTGAAACATATAAATAAGACTTTTTAAAAAATTGAATATATTCCTATGCTATACATTGCATCGCCATGACTTCTTTATTTTGTACCTTTCAAACTGCTTCACCTATCTCACCCCTTCCCCCCTGGCAACCACTAGCTTGTTCTCTGTATCTATGAGTCTGTTTCTGTTTTGCTATGTTTGTTCTTTTGTTTTGTCTTTTAGATACCACGTATAAGTGAAATCATATGGTACTAGTCTTTCTCCATCTTATTTCACTTAGATTATACCTCTAGGTCCATCCATGTTGTCACAAATGGCAAGATTTCATTCTTTTTATGGCTAAGTAATATTCCATTGTATATATATGTGTGTGTGTGTGTGTGTGTGTGTGTGTGTAATCTTTATCCACTTCATTTATCAATGGACACTTAGGTTGCTTCCATATCTTAGCTATTCTAAATACTGCTGTAATGAACATTGAGATACATATATCTATTCAAATTAGTGTTTTGCATTTTCTTCAGATAAATGTCCAGAAGTGGAATTGCTAGATTGTGTGACAGTTCTATTTTTAATTTTTTGAGGAACCTCCATACTGATTTCCATAGTAACTGTATCAGTTTACATTCCCACCAACAGTGCACAATGGTTCCCTTCTCCCCACATCCTCACCAACACTTGTTATTTCTTGTCTTTTTGATAACAGACATGAGGTGATAACCTCTTTTTGATTTGATCTGCATTTCCCTGAAGATTAGTGACGTTAAGCACCTTTTCATGTGCCTGCTGGACATCTGTATGTCTTCTTTGAAAATGTCTATTCAGGTCCTCTGCTGATTTCTTGACTCGATTGTTTTTTTTGATATTGAGTTTTACGAGTTCCTTATATATTTAGAATATTAACCCCTTATTGAACATATCATTTACAGTTATCTTTTCCTATTCAGTAGGTTGCCTTTTCATTTCATTGATGGTTTCCTTCACTGTGCCAAAGCTCTTTAGTTTGATGTAGTCACATTTGTTTATTCTTGCTCTTGTTGTCCTTGCCCAGACAGATCCAAAAAATATTACTAAGATCGATGTCCAATAGTGTACTACTTATATTTTCTTCCAGGACTTTCATGGTTTCAGGTCTAACATTAAAAGTTTAATCCACTTTGAGCTTATTTTTGCATGTGGGGTTAGAAAACGGTCTACTTTCATTCTTTTTCATGTATCTGTCCAATTTTCTCAATATCATTTTTGAAGAGACTGTCTGTTCCCCACTGTATATTCTTGGCTCCTTTGTCATAGATTAATTGACCATGTAAGTGTGGTTTTATTTCTGCGCTCTCTACTCTGTTCCATTGATCCATGTGTCTGGTTTTGTACCAGTACCATGTTGTTTGATTATTATAGCTTTGTGTACCAGACATTTGATTCTGAAATCAGGAAGCATAACACCTCTAGTTTCGTTCTTCTTTCTCAAGCTGCTTTGGCTATTTGGGATCTTTTGTGGTTCCATACAAATTTTAGGACTATCTGTTCTGTGAAAAATGTCATGGGTATTTTGATAGGGATTGTATTGAATATGAAGATTGCTTTGGGTTATATGGACATTTTAACAATGTTAATTCTTCCAATCCATTAACATGGTATATCTTTACATTTATTTGTGTTGTCTTCAATTTCTTTCATATTTGTGTTATAGTTTTCAGTGTACATATCTTTTACCTCCTTAGTTAAAATTATTCCTAGTTATTATGTTCTTTTTGACACAACTGTAAATAAAATTGTTTCCTTAATTTCTCTGATAGTTCGTTATTTGGTATAGTAATGCAACAAATTTCTGTATGTTAATTTTGTGTCCTGCAACTTTACTGAATTTATTTATTAGTTCTAATAGTTTTTTGGTAGTGTCTTTAGGGTTTTCTATATGTAGAATCATGACATCTGCAAATACTGACAATTTCGCTTCTTCTGTTCCAATTTGTATGCCTTTTAATCTTTCTTATCTGATTACTGAGGCCAGGAATCACTGTACCATGTTAAATAGAATTGGTGAGAACTGGGCATCCTTCTTTTGTTCCTGACCTTATAGGAAAAGTTTTCAGCTTTTTACCATTGAGTATATTATTAGCTGTGGGTTTTTCATATATGGCCTTTTTATTATGTTGATGTATGTTCCCTGTATACCCACTTTGCTGAGAGTTTTTATGGTAAATGGATGTTGAATTTTGTCAAACTCTTTTTCTTCATCTATTGAGATGACCATATGATTTTTATTCTTCAATGTGTTAATGTGGTATATCACATTGATTGATTTGCAGATATTACTTTAACAAAACATTATTCAAAAAATAAGAATGCTTATGTGTGTCTTATAAAACTTAGCTCAAGACAGGATTCTATGTCATTTAATACTTTGTATTTAAGGACTTATGTGTGAAATTACTTCTTGAATTCATTCACAGGAAAATGGAAATCTAGAGCTTCTCTGCTTGGGCCTTAGTTGCAAGAATTCAAGAACTTTAGTGCTCAACAGTTAAGTAGCTCACTCATCATATATAACACTTGATTCCTCATTTTAAGTAATTCTTTTTTCTTTTTTCTTATTTTCTTTTTTTTTTGACCACGCCGTGCAGCATGTGGGACCTTAGTTCCCTGACCAGGGATTGAACCCAGACCATGACAATGAAAGTGCCAAGTCTTAACCACTGGACTGCCAGAGAGTTCCCAAAGTAATTTTTATTTTGACTTAGTTTTCCATTTTTTGTATTTTATATGTTTATTTTAAAAGTCCCCTGAGATTACTTTCTAAAATATACAAACAGCTTATACAGCTCAATATCAAAAAACAACCCAATCAAAAAATGGACAGAAGATCTATACAGACATTTCTCCAAAGAGGACATACAGATGGCCAACAGTCACATGAAAAAATGCTCAACATCACTAATTACTAGAGAAATGCAAATCGAAACTACAATGAAGTATCACCTCACTCCAGTCAGAATGGCCATCATCAAAAAGTCTACAAATAATAAATGCTGGAGAGGGCATGGAAAAAAGGAAACCCTCCTACACCGTTGGTGGGAATGTAAACTGGTACAGCCACTATGGAAAACAGTATGGAGGTTTCTTAAGAAACTAAAATAGAGCTACCATATGATCCTGCAATCTCACTCCTGGGCATATATCCAGAGAAAACTATAATTTGAAAAGATACATGCACCCCAGTGTTAACTGCAGCACTATTTACAATAACCAAGAAATGGAAGCAGCTTAACTGTCCATCAACAGATGAATGGATAAAGATGTGGTATATATATATATAATATACACACACAATGGAATATTACTCAGCGATAAAAAAGAATGAAATACTGCCATTTGCAGCAACATGGATGGACCTTGACATTATCATACTAAGTGAAGTAAGCCAGACAGAGAAAGATAAATATCATATGATATCACTTACATGTGGAATCTAAAAAAAAAAAAAAAGATACAAATGAACTTTCCAAAATAGAAAGAGACTCACAGAGAAAGGGAGGGGAGGGATATATTAAGAAGATGGATGATGGGATTAACATATATACACTACTAGAGATAAGACACATAACCAACAGGGATCTACTCTATAGCACAGGGAACTATACTCAGTATTTTGTAATAACCTCTAAGGGAAAAGAATCTGAAAAAGAATATATATATATATATATATATATATATATATATACACACACACACACACACACACACACATATATGTATATATATAACTGAATCATTGTGCTGTACACTTGAAACTAATACAAATGACACTGTAAGTCAACTATATTTCAATTTAAAATAAATAAATAAATAAATAAATAAATAAAAGTCCTTTGAAATTCTTTTTGAAAGATAGTGGAAGCACATCTATAAAATACTTATTACATTAGATGTTGAAAGTTACAGATTTGTTACCCCCCAAAAGGGATTAATCTTAGGTGTTTATATCAAATCTTTCTTTAAAGTGAGTGTATTTCTTAAAAAGTTTATTGAGAGATTCATAAATAGGTGTTAGAACTGATTTAACTTTTATAAAACCTATAAATGTTGAGCTGCTCTGCTTGAGACCAGGTAGAGACAGAGGAGGGAAACTTCTGGCCCACTAAGCACTGTGGGTTCTCAAGAGCTCCTTGATCACAGTTCGAAAACCACTGCTACCTATCATTCTCAGCTATTTGATTAATAACTTGATTATGCAATTAAGTCTGATTGCTCTAACCACAAGACATGAGTCAAAACAGTACAGAAAATTTCTGAGGAAACATCCATTTTTTGGATTTTAAAAAAATAAAGCCAGGGCTTCCCTGGTGGCACAGTGGTTGAGAGTCCGCCTGCATTGGCAGGGGACGCGGGTTTGTGCCCCGGTCCAGGAGGATCCCGCATGCCGCAGAGCGGCTAGGCCCGTAAGCCATGGCCGCTAAGCCTGTGCATCCGGAGCCTGTGCTCTGCAACGGGAGACGCCACAACAGTGAGAGGCCCGCATACCGCAAAAAATAAAAATAAAAAAAAAATAAAGCCAGACATATAAAGAGAATTCAGTGATAAGGGAACTGAGAGAAAAGTGTAGATAAAACTCAAGATATTGTTATTTCAGTCAAAATTAACAGCATTTTTGTTGCTTCTTCTTAAAGCTAAATGAAACAAAGCAATACAAGCATAACCACTGAAAATCCAGTAATAGTTTAAAGATTACCTTAAATCTTAAAAGCAATTAGATAAAAATCAAGTTATCAAATTTTATTTTCTTACATTGTGGAGACAAGGCAAATGTTAACATCTTGTGTACTGTTGAACTCTTTCACAATCTTGATTCTTTCCTCTGATTTTGTATTTCCATCAAGTCGTCGGTAATCAAGCCCAGATGCCATACAGTATTGCTGCAGCACATCAAGCAACTAAAGGAAAGATACAGAGACGTGCAAAGACAAATTCATGGTTTAATAAGTTTCATACCATTATAGAGATGAGCTTTACTAAGTATTAATATTGCTGGTCACAATTTCTTATAATTACAAGAGCAACAAATATTTTTCTAATTTCTGACTCACATATATCTTCCCATTATACTGAAACTGACTTTAGTGTTCAGCAACCTTTGTTTTAAAAAAAGAAAAAATCAATCTTTCAGGGGAAAAAAATCAATTTTTAGTTTTTTAAACTAAAACGGAATAAAAAGAAAAGTACTGGCTAACTCATTTATGTAAATATATTACATTATTTTTGCTATTTTCCACATTCTAAAATTTCTTAAATGTCTTAAAGAACACTTTAATTATTAACAAAAACATCAACAGAGAATTAGAAATCTATCTTTGAGTTTGCTATTTGACAGTAAGCAACTCTGATATAATTGAAATTTTAGTATCTCTTAAAATTTCTTACCTCATTACCATTTCCTACAGAAGATACATAAGATAGTAAATGTGGCTGGATGCTGTTTTATCTCTTAGACTTTATGCCTCAGGAATTAGGGTTGAGCCAATCAAGAATATGCTTCAGACAAAACTCACCTTGGTGGAAAAGGAGAAAAGAAGAACTTTATCTTTGTTTTGCCTACAATGGTTTAAAAGCTGCTGAAGGACCTGGAAGGGAACCAGAGAACATCAGTGAACCAGTTTCAACAAAAAGTATACTATATATATATAAACATCACTTGAAATTTTCTTAAAAATTACTTTCATACAATATAATTTCAGTTATCTTTTATAATTCCCTTCATATTTTCCAAGTTAGAGAAATAAAGTATTAGATATTACATGAAATTCATCATCATATTGTTAATAATGAGGTAAAGTTCTCAAAGACTTTTATTTCATCTCATCTGGTTTTAATAAAAAGGAAGAATTTTAGATTATGGGATGCATTTAAATGGATTAATTTAATTTCCAAAATACACTTTATTTATACCTACAATATGTTCAGAAACTAAATTACAGAGCAGCATTCCTTTTAGGAAGTATTTAAGTTTTCTCTAGATAGATATAATAAAATGTGTTTAATTTCACCTAGGTTCTAAAAGTTCTGATATTTATTTTCTCAGAATAATCAGTCAGATATACACCTCTTCTCATTTTCTCCCGTTTCTCTATTTACAGTAAGCCCTGAATTCCAGATTTGATTTTGACCTCAAAATGCCAATAATTTGCCCCCATATGCAGCGCTTTTAGGAAGGAAACAAATAATCCAAAACCTGTGTATGAGAGTGGTACTGTTATTTTTAAAAAGGCATTTCCACTCTGGCAATGACAGCTCCAGAACACTGTGGAAAAGCAAACCACAAAGGAAAGAAAAGGAATTTTCTGTACTAAGTATAAGGTTTTACTGAACTATACAATAAACAACTAATTTTATTTATTAAATGATAAACATTTAAACTTTTAAATAAAAAAATTTATACTCAACATAAAATTCTTAATAGTTGAGCAAGAAAAGACATTGTGCTAACTCTGACCTCTACACAACAATCTCTCAAAAAAAAAAAAAGCTGTGGAGTTGAAAAAAAAAAAAAAGCTACTCAGACAACCAAGCAAATGGTAAATTAAAATGTCACAGATCAGGTAAACATTGATACTTGGAGAACATATAAAGTAAATTTTAATTGTATTAGCTTTATTTTTTAATAAAATAACTGAATAAAGCATGTGCATTTGAATTTCACATAATTCATTAACATTTTAAAATTAATATATTTTATATTTTAGAGCAATTTTAGATTTACAGAAGAACTGAGTATACAGAGAACTCCCACAGATTCCCTCCCTCCCTCCCCCCACTTCAGCCTCTTCCCTGAACAGTTTCCCTTATTATTAACATATTGCATTAGGATGATATATTTGGCTGATGAATAAATACTGATATATTATTATTAATTAAAGTTCATAGTTTACATTAGGGTTCACTTGTGTTGTACAGTTCTATGGGTCCTAACAAATATATAGTGACATGCATCCATGACTACATTATTATACAGAATAGTTTCACTGTCCTAAAAATTCCCTATTCTCCATCTATTCTTCCCTCCCTGTAAATCCCTTGCAACCACTGATTTGTTTCTCTATAGTTTTGCCTTTTCCAGAATGTCATATAGTTGGAATCATACAGTGTGTATGACTGGCTCTTTCACTTAGCAATATGCATTCAACGTGCCTCTGTGTCTTTTTGTCGCTTGATATCCTGTTTCTTTCTATTGTTGAATAATTTTCCATTGCCTGGAGGTACCACAGTTTGTCTATCCATCCACCTATTGAAGGACATCTTGGTTGCTTCTAAGTTTGGGCAATTACAAACGAAGTTGCCATAACCATCTGTGTACAGGCTCTTATGCAGACATAAGTTTTAAACTAATTTGGGTAAATACCAAGGAGCATGATTAGTGGATCGTGTGGTAAGAATATGCTTAGCTTTGTAAGAAACTGCCAAACTGTCTTCCAAAGTGGCTGTACCACTCTGCATTCTCACCAGCAATAAGAGTTCCTATTGCGTGTTGTCAGTGTTTTGAATTTAGCCATAGGTGTCTAGTGATATCTCGTTTTAATTCGTAATTCCCTAATGACATGTGATGTTGGGAATTTTTTCATATGCTTATTTGTCATCTGTATATCTTCTCTGGTGAAATATCTGTTCAGATCTTTTCTGTATTTTAAATTGTATTGTTTAGTTTCTTATTGTTGAGTTTTAAGAGTTCCTTGTATATTTTAGATACCAGTCCCTTATTGTTTTGCAAATAAATTCCTACCAGTTTGTGGCTTGTCTTATCATTCTCTTACAGACATTAACATTTTAAGACAAGGATATGATGCACAGAAATCCACTCTGATTGTTTGAGGGTATCATACCTATTACAATTTCAGGTATTCTTGAACATTTTATAGTAAAAGCAAAAACCAGTAATAAGGAAAGTGAATGTTTTTGAACTGAAGGTCTTTATTAGGCTAGTTAATAAACAAAAAACCCCCCAAAAAAACCTTACTAGTTAAATGAATAACTATAAGCTAAAAATTTCAGAAATAACAGTGTGGTCACTATAGTTGGAGTCTTAATAATACAGACCCAATGTTTTGTCACTCAGTTGTCCTCCACAGAACAAGACAATCCACCTGTAAGGGAATCCTAAATTTGAGGATGTTCACAGCTAATGAATCTTAGATCTAATTTTTCTCAAATTAGTCAGGCCTAGAGATGAACATGACCCTTGTATGATTCCAACAGCACTAAATTGGGTTTCCTAGTCTTGTTTCCACCCTCCACAATAAGACTCTGTGGCATTTCCCAAGGGAATTAAAGGGAAAATGAGGCTTCTCATCAGGGGAATGAGTGCAACTTTGTGCCCATCCCCTTGAATAGTAGTTGAGGTCAAAAACGACCTTGGCACTTAAGAGAAAGAGCTGGAGTTCATAAGTATAGCTTTGAGGCTATGATGGGTACAGTAGGTATTATGTCCACAAATAAACTGCAGTTGCCAGCTAACCTATAATAAAAGAAGCAGATCTAGGATCGTTTATCACCTGAATTCAAGAAGTACATGCAATTTGGAGTTCTTAACCCCACAGGAAATAATTCCATTATAAGCCTGTAAGTTTTGTATTACTAGATCATGAGATGATGTTGCTAATCAAATGATGAAACACAGTCTTGAAAACATATCCCTAGCTTACTACCATCAGTCTCTGTTTTATTGGTGTTCTCCCACAAAACAAGTAAAGTACAGGCTTCCTTCTCATATAGACACACACCCAGCCTCTGGAAATAATTCCCTTCTAAAAATCATAATAAAAATAAATGTAATAATTATCTTAATCAAACACTGTTATTCCTAAATAAGTAACTCTAACAGTATGTTTTAAATCATATAGTTAATGGATATATAAGAATATAAAGTACAGAGTAATAAAATTCCATTTAATTTCAAGAGTGGTAAATTTTTAGTGAAGAATCACAATGAATAAAATTTAAATAAATAGCCATGAATAATGAAGTTTTCAGAGAAGGCCATGATTTCTGGAAATATTCTATTGGCTTAAATTATAGGATTATAAGTGCTCAGTTCTAAACTAACTGGGCTTTTTACATTTCTCAATTTAAAAATAATTAAATAAAAGTCAATATGGATGACAAAAATATTATTGTTAGGAAATATTGTTAGATTTGAATTATTTGCTGTGATAATAAATCATAGGCTGTTCTCTCTAACACAAACTTATTTATTTTAAAAATACACAATTTTTACAAAGTGAGCATAGAGGGAACATACCTCAACATAATAAAGGTTATATATGATAAGCCCACACTAATATCATACTTAATGATGAAAAACTGAAAGCTTTTCCTCAAAGATTAGGAACAAAACAAGGATGTTCACTCTTGCCACTTTTATTGTACTGGAAGTCCTAGCCAGAGCAATTATGCAAGAAGAAAAAAGCCATCCAAATCAGAAAGGAAAAGTAAAACTGTCACTATTTGCAGGTGATATGAGATTATATACAGAAAACCTTAAAGACTCCACCAAAAAAAGTCAGAATATATAAATTCAGTAAAGTTGCAAGATACAAAATTAATATACAAAACTCAGCTGCATTTTTGTAGATTAATAAAGAACTATCAGAAAGTGGAATTAGAATCCCATTTACATTTACATCAAAAAAAGTAAAATAACTAGTAATGAATTTAACTAAGGAGGTGAAAGATCTGTACACTGAAAACTATACGACACTGATGAAAGAAACTGAATAAGATACAAATTAATGGAAAGATATTCCATGCTCATGGATTGGAAGAATATTGTTAAAATGTTCATACTACCCAAAGCAATCTATAGATTCAGTGCAATCCTTATCAAAATTCCAATGATGATTTTCACAGAAGTAGAAAAAAACAATCCTAAAATTCGTATGAAACCACAAAAAACTCCAAAAAGCCAAAGCAATCCTGAGAAAGATGAACAAAGGTGGAAGCACCACACTTTCTGATTTCAAACTATATCATAAAGCCAAAATAATCAAAACAGTATGATATTGGCATAAAACAGACAAATAGATCAATGGAACAAAATAGAGAGCCCAGAAATAAACTGTGCATATATGGTCATTTAATTTACAACAAAGGAGACAAGAATATACAATGGGGAAAGGCTCTCTTCAATAAATAGTGCTAGGAAAACTGGACAGCCATGTGCAAAAGAATGAAACCAATCTTGAAAAGATATCTGCACCTCCCCAGATTCACTGTAGTATTATTTACAATAGACAAACTATGGAAACAATATAAATGTCCACTGACAGCTGAATGGATAAAGAAAAGGTGATACATATATGTGTGTGTGTGTGTGTGTGTGTGTGTGTGTGTGTGTGTAAAATACACAAGGAATATTATTCAGCCACGAAAAAGAAGGAAATCCTGCCATTGTGGCAACATGGTTAGACCTTGAGGGCACTGTGCTAGGTGAAATAAGTCAGAGAGAGAAAGACAATTACAGTATGATCCTACTTAGTGGAATCTAAAAAGAAAAAACCTTCATAGGTACAGAGAACAGATTAGTGGTAGTCAGAAGCAGGGGGTGGGGAGTGGGTAAAATGGGTGAAGGTGGTCAAAAGGTGCAAATTTCCAGTTATAAGACAAATAAGTTCTTGGGGATGTAACGTACAGTATGGTAACTATAGTTAACAATACTACATTGATACCTGAAAGTGGCTAATATTAAAAGTTCTCAGCCCAAGAAAAAACATTGTAAATATGTATTGTGATGAATGTTAACTAAACTTAATGGGGCAATCATTTCTCAATATACACATATATATATCGAATCATTATATTATACACTTAAAACTAATACAATGTCAGATGTCAATTACATCTCAGTAAAAAAAATACACAAGTTTTTAAGGTACTCTTCCTAGCTTTTATTTTATTTCATTGAATTTAGACGTCCAAGCAAACTAAACTATTGTGTGCTTATGTACATTATGTTTTAAGAATATGTGCATTTTAAGGGGAAAAAAACCTGACTATTTTAAATTACTTCCTTTTTATTTTTTGCCAAAAGAAATAATTTATTTTTTCTTAATTAAAACATAATAATTGGGAATTGTTCTGTAAAAATCTGAATCCATAAATAGTTTCTTGATAGTTATTAAAGGGTTAAACAAACAAATTCTATTGCAAGGTGGCTTGAAGCTGTATTTCACACAGCTGTCACAAGAAATGCCCAAAGGCCTGGATATGTTTGGAGAACCTCAGGGAGGGAGAACCCCTCCCTCAGTAATACACCATCAAGAGCAGCACCAACAGGTCAGTTTTCTGGTATACAGCAAATGTCCACTTGCCACAAATGAGATTTAGCAACCTTACAATCTAGGTCGGCAAGTAAAAACAAGAGCCAGAAAATTCGGTCTAGACATAGAGGCCCTGTCCACCTTGAACTCTTCAAGTAGTTAGTTCCTTTCTCAAATTTGGAACTACTGGCTATCCTCATCCTCTTATTTGGCATTAACATTTTTATTTCTGGTAGATTACTTTCTTAAACATTTGAAGACAAGATATTATGTATGTGGTGACAGCATACATTTTTAACAGGGCATGAATCCAATACATCAATAAGGAAAGTTTGAAGTACACTTGATATAACTACTACTAACTGAGAAATCTATCATACGCAGGGTTCGTAGTGAGCTGATACAATTATACCAGTTGTCTTTGGTCACTATCTCTTCTGAATGATTGGGCATCTGTTCTGATAAATTGGTGTCCCTGTCATACCATCTGATAAATATATTGTATATCATCCTTGCATGTATGCAAACTGAAAGAAGAATACTTACCTTCATTTTTCCACTGTATTTTGGGTCAGAAAGTGTTTCAAAGGCTGCATCTTTGCTTTTCTGCACAAAATCTGGGAATCTGGAAAATACCTGATCACATATCTTCTTGATAAGTGTTTCCTTAAGGGGAAAAGGTAGGAGAAAAGAAATCTCAACACAATTTAAACCTGTATAAATTGAAATCATTTAAGAAAAAAATCTATTTAGAAGGAATATATATTCCTTCCTAGGTTGAAGATTTTACCTTTTCTAATTCAGAAAACCTTAAAGTGATATGTTAATCATATATGGCTTTGATGAGTTCTGAGATAGTGATATAGCTATTAATTTTGCTGTTAACTTTTTTTAAAGATTTCCAAAATAAGGAACTGAATACTTCCCAAAGAGCAGTCTTTTAAAATTACATTTGAACAGCCTCAAGCCTATCACACAAAAAGAAAATGTAAAATCATTATATAAAAAAGTTTTAAAAAGATCTTTTTTATTTACATTGTGCTTTAGAATAAGACACAATTGAAATGACTAAAGTAAACGACTGCATGTATGCCTAAATTTTGAAATTACTGATTTTTGCTAGTTTGGGAAGCACTCCTAATATTTAATATACAGATTATTATAAATCCTCATTTTAATCCAGTAGATAAGATAAATGTAATTAGACACATTATTAGTGGAATTAGGACTGACTCATCAAATATCTTTAATTAGTAATTATATCAAAAGATGTTAGGAAAATAAATATATCAACATTATCAGAGGCATAAAAAAGTTATTTTAATTTAAGGTTAACTTTTCTCACTTTGATTAAAATTTTAAGTGCATATACTTCTTTGACACCTAAATTAAAAAAACAAGCAAGTCAGTTACCTCTTAAATTTCATACAAAAATAACTTAAGGGTATTTGGCTAAGAAATTTTATACCAAATATAGAATACTTATACCAAATAGCATCACAAAGAAATTTAAAAAGTCAACCCAAACCTGTTGTTTGGAGGTGCTAGCAGCCTGCAGTAATGCAACATGGTTAGCTACCTTCTGAAGGACTGCAAGGTAACTGAAATACAAGGTTTTCACTGTTTCGCCATGTGAATTGGTCTGTAACCAGAAAAGTACAGAAAATAAAAATAAGCAAGGGACTAACATGGCTATGTAACTACTTATATCACAAAATATGCCACTTACAATAATACTTATTATCCGGTTACTATTGGCACAATACGCTCTGAGAAAATAATGGTCAACTGATATACAAAATATCCATGAATCACTAATGTGGAATCGTAGTTTTGGTGAAACATACACAATGATGTTTTTAATAAAAGAGGGGAGAAAGTCCTCATTCCAGGAAGTATACACAGTGATAGAAATGCTGCCATAAGAGGTTCCTGGTCATAAAACTCTACAGTGTGGTGATGGTGTTACATAGAAGCCTTTACTCTCTCCGCTCACCCATTCCAGTTTTCTAGGAAACTGTGCTATTACAAAAATGTGAAGTGGTTAAAGTCAGCAAAATAAATGAGATATGGAATAAATACCAATCTAGATAAATATTTACTTATGGTCCCTCTATGCATGTGGATGTGAGTTGATAATAAAGTAGCAAGGTGAAAAAGGGCAGGAAATACATAGATTTTTTTTAAAAAGCATAAATGAATATTTGTTTCCAAATAAAAATAAAATACTTTACTGTACTGATTTCTTTTAAATTAACATTCACTCTCAGATCAGAATATTTTAAGCCTGCTATCAAAGAGGAAGTATTATCCATTGATAATGAGAAATTTACTGGAAATGAAATGAAATTTCAAGATTAAAGCAGGATACTTCCCAGTAACAGTTGAAAGGGAAGATATAAAATTGGAGCTACTTTTAAAAACTAGTTTTTTGAAAAGATACTGAATATTGTATTTTGCTGTGATTACTATTTGATATTGTAAAATCTTTTGCAAAATTATTCCCTTTTCTTAAATTACAGCTACTAAAACTAAAGAACCATGTGAGGAAAAGTTATTTTATCTGCTACTTACTTTGATACTATTAGAATAGAGTACTCTGTAATCAAAAGCAAGATAGTAAGGATATCGTACGGAAATGCTTACCTTATAACAACAATTTCTCCTTTTTCGGCCACTGCTGCAGGTACAAGGCTTAGAAGATTGAAGTATCAAAGACACATCTTCTGTTTCTAATACTGTTTGATAGACGGCTTTCTGAAAATCTGTCAGAGAACAATATACCATCTGCCAAGATAAAATACAAGGTAACTATTAGTATCTTTTTCATAGCAATAATAATCACAATGCACATCAGGTTTCATAGACTGTAATAGTGAAAACTGCTCATAAATTTATATTTTTTCTGGATACATCATTATACATAGGAGAATATAAGAAAATTTCTCCTAATTCTCCCATATTCTATGCTACAACCCTACCCTAAAGTATACAAATTATAACTTACTTTCCAAATAAATCTCATAGTTTTTCTTTAATTTAAAAAATCAAAATATGAAAAAAGTATGTAATTTCCTTATAAATTTCTCAACATATTATTGTGGGTCTTTTCAGGGGTCTATATTATTAGCCCATCATGCAAATAAGTGATTAAAGTTTAGGTCAAATAAAAAAACTAGAAAAGGAAAAAGGGAAAATTTTTAGAACAATGGTATGGATAATACTTACTGAATTACTTGAAAATTTAGAAAAAAATTAAAAACTTCCTATTACTGAAAACAGGATAAAGCATTTGCATTTGATATCTTGCTATAAATTCCCAAGATTAGTAAAGATAAGAATTAAGTAAATACACATAAAAGCAAAACTTGTAGAAGTTGCTACTTTGTGCCCAAATTCAAGAAAAGAAAAAAATATAAGAAAACAATGCCACAAAGTTATAGTGGATACAGTTTGCCTTATATTTCTGGTAGTACTGGAAATTGGTAAAATTCTTCTACATATAGCTCTATGTAACCAAGGTCATAAAACTAAATATATCCATATTAGGACTTTGAGGAATGTGAATAGGGGAAAAGCCACCTATTTTAAAATATTTATATGTGTGTATCACTACAATAGAATATTACTGCAAAAAAAAGATGCATGGTGCATATGAGAATATTGAAGATGGGGTCAACGATTAAGGTACAGAGGGAAATTCTGAGTTATTATTTTCCTCCAGGTTTACTAAGATATATTTGACATACAACATTGTGTAAGTTTACAGTGTAAAACACTATGATTTGATATGTGTATTTATTGCAAAATGATTACCACAGCAGTAAGGTTAGTTAACACATTCATCACTTCACATAATTACTTTTTGTATGTGTGGTGAGAACATTGAAGATCTATTCTCTTATCAACTTTCAAGTATACACAGTATTGCTAACTACAGTCACTATGCTGTACATCAGATCCCAAGAACTATTCATCTTATAACTGGAACTTTGTACCTTTTGACCAGCATTTCCTCATTTCCCCTAAACCTGAGCCTCTGGCAAACACCATTCTACTCTCTGTTTCTGTAAGTGTAGCATTTTTTTTTTTAAACTCCACATATAAGTGAGATCATACAGTATTTGTCTTTCTCTGATTTATTTCAGTTAGCATAATGCCCTCCATGTTGTCACAAATGACAGATTTCCTTCTTTTTTATGGCTGAATAATATTCCATTCTATATACATACATATTTTCTTTATTCATTCATCTGTCAACAGACAGTAAGGTTGTTTCCACATCTTAGCTATTGTGAATAATGCTGCAATAAACATAGGAGTTCAGGTATCTCTTCAAGAGTAATTTCATTTCCTTCAGGTACACGATCATCCCTCAATATCTGCGGGGGATCGGTTCCAGGACCCACCTCCCCTATGTTTAACAAAATCTGTGTATGCTCAAACCCCTTATATAAAATAGTGTAGTCTTGGTCCTCTGTATCTGCAGATGTGGAACCTGCAGATGCAGAGGACCGACTGTATACCTGGAAGTGGGATTGCTGGTAATTCTATTTTTAATTTTTTGATGAATCTCCATACCATTTTCCATAGTGGTTATACCAATTTACATTCCCACAAACAGTGCACTGGGGTTCCCTTTTCTTCACATCAGCACAACACTTGCTACCTCTTGCTTTTTTGATAACAGTCGTTCTGACAGGTGTGCACTGATATCTAATTGTGGTTTTGATTTGCATTTCCCTGATGATTAGTGATATAGAGCATCTTTTCATGGGTTGGCCATCTGTGTGTCTTCTTTGGAAAAAAGTCTGTTTATTAGGTCCTCTGCCCATTTTTTAATTGGATCGTTTGGTTTTTTGCTATTGAGTTGTATGAGATTTCATATATTCTAAATGAGTCCCTTATCAAATATATGGTTTGCAAATATTTTGTCCCATTCAATAGGCTGCTTCTTCATTCTGTTGATTGTTTCTTTTGTTGTACAGAAGCTTTTTAGTTTGATGTAATCTCACTTGTTAATTTTTGTTTTTGTTGCTGTGCTTTTGATGTCATATCCAAAAAATCATTACCAAGGACTTCCCTGGTGGCACAGTGGTTAAGAATCCACCTGCCAATGCAGGGGACACAGGTTCAAGCCCTGGTCTGGGAAGATCCCACATGCCGCGGAGCAACTAAGCACGTGCGCCACAACTACTGAGCCTGTGCTCTAGAACCTGCGAGCCATGAAAGCCTGTGCACAGCAACGAAAACCCAACACAGCCAAAAATTAATTAATTAATTTAAAAAAATCATTGCAAGACCAATGTCAAGGAGGTTTTCCCCTATGTTTTCTTCTACGAATTTTAGTTTCAGGTCTTACATTTAAATCTTTAATCCATTTTGAGTTAATTATTATGAGTGGTGTAAGACAGGAGTCCAATTTCATTCTTTTGCATGTGAATACCCAATTTTCCCAGCACCATTTATCAAAAAGACTGTCTTTTTTTCTCCATTCAGTACTGTCTCCCTTCTAAAATATTGGTGGACTGTTTACACATGGGTTTATTTCTGGGCTCTGTATTCTATTCCACTGGTCTATGTATCTGTTTTTATGCCAGCACCATACTGTTTTGATTACTGTAGCTTTGTAATATAGTTTAAAATCAGGAAATGTGATGCCTCCAGCTTTGTTCTTCTTTCTTAGGATTTATTTGGCAATTTGGGGTCTTTTGTGATTTCATACAAATTTTAGGATTGTTTTTTCTATTTCTGTGAAAGATGTCATTGGAATTCTGATAGGGAGTGTATTGAATCTGTAGATTGCTTTGGGTAGTGTGGACATTTTAATATTAATTCTTCAAATCTATGAATATGGAATCTTTCAATTTATTTGTGTCTTCTTCAGTTTCTTTTATCAATGTCTCATAGTTTTCAGCATACGTGTCTTTCACCTCTTTGGTTAAATATATTCCAAAGTATTTTACTGTTGAGTTGTTACTAAAACATGTAGTAATATTCACTGAACACTGCTTACATATCACATATTTCAGAGCAACCATGTGAGGCAAGCACCATTGTCACCATTCCCATTTGAAAGATAAAGAAATCAAGGCTTCCCTGGTGGCGAAGTGGTTGAGAGTCTGCCTGCCAATGCAGAGGACACGGGTTTGTGCCCCGGTCTGGGAAGATCCCACATGCCGCGGAGCTGCTGGGCCCGTGAGCCATGGCTGTTGAGCCTGAGCATCCAGAGCCTGTGCTCCGCAACGGGAGAGGCCACAGCAGTGAGAGGCCGCGTACCATAAAAAAAACAAAAAGATAAAGAAATCAAGTTTTGAGAGATTTAACAAATTGCTCAAGGTGATAAAACTAGTAAGTAGGGGAGCCAGGATTGAAGCCTATGGTATTTGATTTCAGAGACCAAGTTCTAAAACTCTGTGCACAACTCTTTCTTCATATACTTAAAATTTATTGTTCCTACTAGATATATAACTAAAATTACACAAAACATTTAAAAAGTGGGGTTCAAAAAATAAACAAATGGGACCTAATGAAACTTAAAAGCTTTTGCACAGCAAAGGAAACCGTAAAAAAGACGAAAAGACAACCCTCAGAATAGGAGAAAATACTTGCAAACAAAGCAACTGACAAAGGATTCATCTCCAAAATACACAAGCAGTTCATGCAGCTCAATATCAAAAAAAAACAAACAACCCAATCCAAAAATGGGCAGAAGACCTAAATAGACATTTCTCCAAAGAAGATATACAGGTTGCCAAAAAACACATGAAAAGATGCTCAACATTACTAATCATTAGAGAAATGCAAATCAAAACTACAACGAGGTATCACCTTACACCAGTCAGAATGGCCATCATCAAAAAATCTACAAACAATAAATGCTGGAGAGGGTGTGGAGAAAAGGGAACCCTCTTGCACTGTTGGTGGGAAGGTAAATTGATACAGCCACTATGGAGAACAGTATGGAGGTTCCTCAAAAAACTAAAAATAGAACTACCGTATGACCCAGCAATCCCACTACCAGGCATATACCCTGAGAAAACCATAATTCAAAATGAGTCATGTACCACAATGTTCACTGCAGCACTATTTATAATAGGCAGGACATGGAAGCAACCTAGATGTCCATTGACAGATGAATGGATAAAGAAGATGTGGCACATATATACAGTGGAATATTACTCAGCCATAAAAAGAAATGAAATTGAGTTATTTGTAGTGATGTAGATGGACCTAGAGTCTGTCATACAGTGTGAAGTCAGAAAGACAAAAACAAATACCATATACTAATACATACTAATACATATATATGGAATCTCAAAAAAAATATGTTTCTGATGATACTAGGGGCAGGACAGGAATAAAGACACAGACGTAAAGAAGGACTTGAGGACCCGGGGAGGGGGAAGGGTAGGCTGGGACGAAGTGAGAGAGTAACATTGACATATATACACTACGAAATATAAAATATATAGCTAGTGGGAAGCAGCTGCATAGCAGAGGGAGATCAGCTTGGTGCTTTGGGACCACCTAGAGGGGTGGGATAGGAGGGTGGGAGGGAGATGCAAGACGGAGGGGATATGGGGATATACGTATGTATATAGCTAATTCACTTTGTTATACAGCAGAAACTAACACAACCCTGTAAAGCAATTATACTTCAATATGTTAAAAAAAAAGTGGAGTTCATGAAGTATTCCAATTGAATGATAATATATGCTTTAGATCAAAAAGTCAAATGTTGTATCAGTTTCCCCAACTTGCATATCAAGATCATATTTTCCTTTCAAATCTATTTTTAAAAATAATAATCAACAGGATATCCTAAGATTAGGGTATTTGATAGGACTGCCCCTATTGAGGACAATATTAATTAGATTTAATTCACAGTAATATTTAGAAACTTTATTCCATTGCCTGAGCTAGAAGAACCACAAGATTAAAAACTATAAAAGACCACTATATTTTATAAAAATTTTCTTAAGGTTAACACCTCAAATTTTCTTGTACAATTAACAGAATTTAATTGTAATTTTCCTACAATTTCTTAAAATTAGGTTAGTTGTGTAACTGTACATTGCATTCTACAAGAAATGTACCTATATAAAAAAAGCTTTTAACAACTTTGGCCTGTAGTTAGAATTAAATTACCAAAGAGTATACTGGGTTGTAGATGGTACACAGTATAGGAAGGACAAAATATGAACAGAAAACACATTACGGAAAGAAGTTCTTCTTCCTTCATTGAGGAAGAATTATATCAAAACCTTCTTGTTCTAAAATAAGAGAAATGAGTTTAATGTATATTAACAGTAAACTTGTTAGATAAAATGTTAGTAAAGTTAGTGAGGAAGATGACTGGGCTCAATTAATATTTTATGAAATTCTGCATATAACTTTTTTTCATACTGAGTAAAAGGCAAAAATCTATATTCATAAAATACCACAGGAGATAGGTTTTCTCTTCAAAAGGAATATTTTTAGAAAAAATGAAACACGACAAGAAATTCATAATATACACAAAAGCTGTTCTCACCCGGTCTTCCTTCTTAGGCAACTGATCCTTGATTAGAGTCTTGGTACGCCTGAGAAACCATCCAGACATCTTTTTTGCAAGCCTTTGCATGGCCTTTCGGCCAGTAGCTAGTTCTCTTTTTGTTGCTGTGTGTCTCTGACCATGTTCTACTTGGTCAGAAAACTGTTTCTTGAAGTGGATCATGCTACCTAAAAGTCCTGGCACAGCCCTTTATAAAGGCAATAAGAAAAAATGTTAAGGCTTTATTAAACTATCTAAATAGGAAATCACTAACTTCTTTTTGCCTTTAAAAAATATACTAAGTCACTTGTTTATTAATGATAACAATAACAAAAGGCAAGAAAGCAGAATGTTCTTTATCACAATTTTAGTGAACAACTATAAGAAGATGATGGAACTGGTAAATTAGTTCAGATATTTACTTCAGGGACCAAGAATAATAAAGATAGGCTTTCATGGGACACTATACTCTGAATACTATGTTTGGGATCAAACACTTCTGTAAACAGATAATTTTTTTTCAGAAACAAATAATTAGGAAACACAGTAACATTAAGTTAAGGAAGTATTAAATAATTTTCCAAAAAATAAAAAGTGTTTTTACTCACCAGTCCATAACACACCACAATTCTTTCATGTTGTTCTGAAGAATGGTTCCAGTGAGGCCAATTCGGACATTACATTTTAAAGCTTTCATAATTTCTGTTACTCTAGCCTTTGGATTCTTGATTCTGTGAGCTTCATCTACAATGACAGCTGACCATTCCAAACTATAAAGTGAGGAAAAAGGGAGGAAAGGTTGAAAAAATTTCCCTTTCTTAGTCTATATAATTTTTAGAGTGCAGCTTTCTCTACCGAAGTTTTGCAGTTTTTTTCCTCTACTCTTTGTTGATTCCACGGAATTCTCACCTCCTTATTTAAATGATCACAGCTTTGGACAACCCATGAAAATTAAATGTGTAGGAAGATAAAAAGAAATAGAGATTTTGTTTAGTAACAATGAAATGAAATAACTCATTTAAACATGACTAAAATGACAAAAAAGGAATCTTCTAAAAGTAATAAAACAGAAATAAATACCATGTTAATTACGAATGAAAAAATATCAATATAAACTCATGATTTTTAAAAGTTGTACTACATAGCTCTGTCTGCTAAAAAGGTTTAGAATTGATTGTTACCCCAGTAGCAATGAACAACCATAGTGGTCAATCCACTAAAAGGAAGCAGATTCCCATGGTGAAACAGTTGATTTCAGATGTGCAGCAGGGGAAATACTGGACAGTGAGAAAGCACAGATGTATTCAAAGACAAATGGGGGCATGTCCAAAGGACACAAGAGCCAGACTAATTAGAAAATTTAAGCATGACTATAGGATAGTATAAAACATTGAATAAATAAAAACCTAGGAGTTGTATGAAAAAATTTACTTTAGACCTTTACCTCACACCATATACAAAAACTAACTAAAAATAGATCACAGACCTAAATATAAAGCTAAAACTATAAAAGTTATAAAATGTAGGAAGAAATCTTGTGACTCTGGGTTAGGGAAGAATTTCTTAGATATGACACCAAAAGCATGGTCAATAAAAAATTTTGATAAGTTGGACCTCATCAAAGTTAAAAACTTTTGCTCTTCCAAACACACAATTAAGAAAATGAAAAGACATACTACAGACTGGGAGAAAATATTTGCAAATCATAACCTGATAAAGAACTTGTATACAGAATTATATAAAGAACTACTACAACACAGTTGAAGTTAAGACAATCCAATTAAAAAGATGGGTAGAAGATTTTAATAAGACATTTCACCAAAGAAGATATACAAAGGGAAAATAAGCACATAAAAAAGTCATCATTGGACTTCCCTGGTGGCCCAGTGGTTGAGAGTCTGCCTGCCGATGCAGGGGACACAGGTTCATGCCCTGGTCCGGGAAGATCCCACATGCCGCAAAGCGGCTGGGCCCGTGAGCCATGACCGCTGAGCCTGTGCGTCCGGAGCCTGTGCTCCGCAACGGGAGAGGCCACAACAGTGAGAGGTCCGCATACAGCAAAAAAAAAAAAAAAAAGTCATCATTAGAAAAATGCAAAAAAAACCCAAGAGATACTACCGAAAACCTATTTGACTGTCAATCAAAAAAAGACTGACAATATTAAGTACTGGCAAGAGAAACTGTAAACCTCATACACTGCTTTTGGGAAAGTACAGCTATTTTTCTAAAACAGTATGGCTGTTTCTTAAAAAGTTAAATTTCCTCACACCACCCAGCAATTCCATTCCTAAGTATCTATGCAAGAGAAATGAAAATTTACATTCACACAAAGGCTTGTACGTAAATGTTCAGAGCAGCATTATTGGTAATAGCCCAAAAGTGGAAACAATCCAAACGTCCATTCACTGGACAAACAAAATGAGATATATATATATATATATATATATATATATATATATATATATACACACAAAATACTACTGTTTAGCAATAAAAAGGAATAACTACTGAAACATCATACATGATGAACCCCCAAAAACATATTAAGTGAAAGAAGCCAGACACAAAAGACTACATATTGTATGAAATTTATATGAAATTTCCAGAAAAGGCAAATCTAGAGACAGAAAGTAGATTAGTGGTTGCCTGGAACGAGATGGGACCAGAGATTGACTGAAAACAAAAAACTTTTTGAGGTGATGGAAATGTTCTTAAACTGGATTGTGGTGATAAATGCACAACTTTATAAATTTACTAAAAACCATTCTGTGCTTAAAATGGGTACATTCTATGGCATGTCAATTGTACCTCAATAATCTATGAGTCCATAGTGATACTCAAAAAACAGGGGTTGGGGAGTGGGAGAGAAACTTTGCTATCATTGCGAATGACCATTGTACCAATTTGTTAGTCTGAAAATTGGAAATTAAAGCAAAAGAATCAAGCATCACTCACCTTGCTTTGCCGGTTGAAATTATAGTTAATTTCTAATTATAGGAGAATGCTGTTAATAAGTGTAGAAGAAATGATAAACTTAGGAAAATATTATTTTGCAAAACCCAATAAAATAACTGATTCAGGCAAGAATAATTTCTGTATGCTAATACCACTAAGTAAAAGGATTGAGGGACCAGGATATTGAAATGGTAGCAAAGCGTAACCCACAGAGTACTTCTAATTGTAAAGGGAGAAACATATCTTTACAATGGAGAGATCTGATGATCACCTCCTTAGCCTATGGGACAAACTTCGCAACATTAATAGTAGAACAACTTGACATTAATATCTCCCGAAATAATGTAATATGAAGTCCACAGCATCATTTATGAAGTATTCTTGTCAAAAAATGTCTGACCTGAAGCTAATTAAGTCTTTAGAACAAAATCAGCTTACAAAACTACATATGTTAGAGGAATACATAACTCCTTGAGAAAGCAATCAGACAAATCTAATGTGAGACATCCTAAAACACAACTGGCCTGGTCCCCTCAAAATGTCTTATAATAAAAAAATAAAGTTGAGGGAATGTTCTAGATTAGAAGAGACTAAACAGACTTAATAGTCAACACACACACATTACCTTATATCTTGCCAACATATATACACACACACACACACACACACACACACAACTGGTGACTACAGGTGTTGAGTATATAGATGTTCATGTACTATTACTTCAGTTTTTCTAAAGGTTTGATCATTTTCTTAATATAAAGTTGAAAAAGGATAAGAGATCAAGAACAAAGGAAAAGAGGAGAAAACAATCACAAAATTTTAAAAGCAGGGAAGAAGATGAACAAGACAACTTATAAAAACAGAGGAAGGAGTATCCCATGCCAGTAGTAAAGAAAGCCAAGAAACAATCTGATTCATATTATTGAGCTCTTTCTTAAATGGTAGCACCAGATGCTTCTGGAAATTGGAGTTAGGTAAATGTTCAACAGTCTGTTTAAGAAGTTGTTGGAGCTCCTATATACTATTCGTTATCCCACAAAATAGCCAGCCAGGACACTGTAAAGTAAGCAAAAGAAGGGCAAAATACAGCAAGATCTTCATTTTTCCTTAAGAGGAAATCAACAAGTGATGTTAAAAACTTAAAGGATAATTTTTAAGTTGCAACATAAACATGTTCTTTGAGATATGGAAGTAAAAACTAGGAAGATAAGTTAAAGAGTTGAAGGTGACTGTCTCTGAAGAACAGCTAATGGGGGTGGCAGACAGGAGTGAACTGTGTTCATATTTGGCTCTTTAAATAATATGCATATATAACTTCGATAAAAATAAAAATGAAGTAAAACATAACCGTAATAACAAAGAGATACAGCTCACTCATAGAGTGTTTATCTACTCTATGGATTATCTATGATAAATGTTTAATCCTGGTCTATCATATGGAGCATTCTCACAAAAATTACTTAATATTTACTCAGATTGAATATAAATTATATTGAATATTGTTAAAAATAAAGCCATTCAAACAAATAAAGGAAAACTAAATACAACAAAAACTGTAACATTTGATTTTTCTAATTTTGCACAGAAATGTTAGAATTCTTATTTAATATTTATAACAATCACAGAAAATAACCACTTGACACTATTATATGCTAGAAGTGTAATAAGCACTGAAATACAGAAATTATTCTATATCAAAGACCTCACAGTCTAAAGGAGCAGTTAAACAAAAATTAAAATGACTGTTGCTATGATAAATGAATTTATTACATTTATCTAACTATAGAATATCTCTTACATAATACATTGCATAAAAGCCCAAAGTCAAGGTTTAAATCTCATGTCCACGACTGACTTAGTTGTTGTAGGCTTGGGTAAGTTACTTAACTTCATGCCTCAGATTGTTCCTGTCTTCTGACAGCATCCAGGAAATAGTAACAGGCAAACTTATGAGCTTGTAAAATAAAATCCTAGAGCTTACAAAAAATGGTAGCTCTAAATCCAACTTTACAAAATAATTACATTAAATATAAATGGACTAAACACTCCAAATAAAAGGCAGGGATTATCAAAAAGGATAAAAATGCAAGACCCAGCTATATGCTAACCACAAGACACTCACCTTAAATATAAGGAACAGATAAAAACAAAAAGTTGGAAAATGATAAACATACAGTAAACATAAGAAATCTGTATTGTCTATATTAATACCAGATAAAACTTCAAGATTATTAGATATGAAAAGGAACATTTTTAAAGATAAAAGGATCAATTTATAAGGAAAAAATCCTAATCATCAATGTGTGTGTACCTAATTACAGAGCTTCAAAATATATGAACTGAAAATTGACAGAACTGAAAGGAGAAATAAACAAATCCATAATTATAATTGAAAATTTCAACATTCCTCTCTCAGAAATTGTAAGCCAATTAGAAAGAAAATCAGTAAAGACAGAGAATACTTGAACAACACCTAACCAAACTGACTTTACTGATATTTATAGAACATCACATCCAACCACGGTAGAAAAAACACTTTTTTCAAGTGTACACAGATCAGAAAAATGCAAATTACACTGCAATGGGATACCACTATACATGCTAAAAACAAAAAAACTGACAATACCAAATATTGGTGAGAATATGAAACAAACGAAATTTAATAGGTTGCTAGTTGGAGTAGAATAGTACAACCTCTCTGGAAAATGGCTTATCAGTTTCTTCTAAAGTTAAACCTATACTTACCATATAACCCAGAAATCCCACTCCTAGGAATTTACAGAAGAGAAATCAAAATATATGTCAAAAGAAGGCTTATACATAAATATTACTTAAATTTTTACTTACAGTAACCAAAAACTGGAAAACCCAAATATCTATCCTCAAATGAATGGATAACAAAATGTGATATATTCATAAAATACAATACAATTCAGCATTAAAAAAGAATGATCACTGATACATTCAATAACATAGCTGAATCTCAAAAACATGATGATGAGCAAAAGATGCCAGACACAACAGTTTTGGAGGCTCAAATTCCAAGATCAAAGTGTTGGCAAGTTTGGTTTCTTCTGAGGTCTCTCTCCTTACAGATTGCTGCTCTCTGTGTACATGAGTTCCTCGTATCTCCTTCTCTTCTTCTAAGGACAACCAGTCAGATTGGACTCCCAGATTAAGCCCCACCATAATGGCTTCATTTTAATTTAATTACCTTAAGTTACATTCTGAGGTTCTTGGAGTTGGGACTTGAACACATGAATTTGGAGGGGACACAATTTAGCTCATAACAAGCCTCCTAACTGGTCTTTCTCCATTCAGTTTGGCTCTACTCTGCACAGAGCAGCTTCGTTACTTATAAAATGTAAATATAATCATTTTTATCATAATAGTAATCTCCTGAAAACACTTCAGGGACACTCTGCTGCTCTAAGGATAAAGACCAAAATCCTCTAAGAGGCTTTCTGTTCCTTGCTTACCACACTGGTGTTGTCATCTGGCCACTTCCTTCTTACACTCTAGGCTACAGTCATTACATGCAGAAAGCATCAGAACTGTTTTCATTTATTAAAAAGTGCTGTGATCTTTGTTGCCTGAAGGCCTCTATAATTTTGTTTATAAGGGATAAATTTATTTATTTATTTTTGGCTGTGTTGGGTCTTTGTTGCTGCACGTGGGCTTTCTCTAGTTGCAGCAAGCGGGAGCTACTCTTGGTTGCGGTGTGTGGGCTTCTCATTGCGGTGGCTTCTTTGTTGCGGAGCACGGGCTCTAGGCACACTGACTTCAGTAGCTGTGGCATGTAGGCTCAGCAGTTGTGGCTTGCGGGCTCTAGAGCACAGGCTCAGTAGTTGTGGCGCACGGGTTTAGTTGCTCCGCGGTATGTGGGATCTTCCTGGACTGGGGATCGAACCCATGTCCCCTGCATTGGCAGGCAGATTCTTAACCACTGCACCACTAGGGAAGTCCTCTCTGCAAATGTTGTTTGTTCCCTCTTCCTGGATTATTTTCCTGCTCTTTCCTATTCTTACCTATCCTTCAATTCTCACTCAGCTCATAGGTCATCTTCTCTGGGAAGCTCCCTGACTACTCTCCTCACTCTGCAGCAGTCAGGTTCCTCATGTGCTCCTATAACATCCCCTGTTTCATATTATAGCGTTCACATGACTTTATAATTGCCTGTCTCTAGATTCCCCACTAAAATCTTAAGATACAGTTCATTTCTTTTGGGTACTTATAGTCCTGGAATAGTGGTTCTCAATATGTATATGCATTTTTTGCCACTCTATATTCACAACAGACTCCCATAATTAAAATAATTCATGAAAATCACTGTTTTAGTCCAGAGGTATCATACACATAAAAGGTTGCACATGAGATTTACGACAAGTCCTATGCATTAACATGCATTGTTTGGATAGGTAATAGAGGAAATTAAATAAGGAACTGTATAAAATCTGACTCAGGATTTTCTTCTTAGAAAATAAGTTAATTATTATAAACTGTCTGTTTCAATAATCCTGAAATAAAGTTAAATCATGCTAAAGAATATTTAGAGCTTTAAAAAAAATCACAATATAAAGGGATAAATACAATTGACATAAACAGAATACTAATGCAATCATTCCCATTATTTCGATTACCTGTTAAGTTCATCCAGACATAAGCGCAGTGTTTCATATGTTGTTAGAGCAATTTCACATTTCCTCTGTTTCACACGAGTCAGTTCACTGTCTTTTTTGTTACCATGTAAAATAGTGACTCTGAAATATCCCCAGGTGTCCAGTTCATCCCTCCAGTTGTAGAGGACAGAAAGAGGAGCAACTATTAAGAACATCTGTAAAAAGAAGAAAAAAAATTTAATGATATAATTTTTTAAATGAAAAAGAACCCCAAAGTTAAATCCAGAATATCAATAGTCCTATTCCTTGATTTTTGACACTGTAGTTAATAAGTATAAATACAACTGAGAAATTGAATATATCTGGACTTAGAAGTCCATCAAAAAGTACTGTTGTTTACTTAGCACCTTATTAAGAAAAAAATAGATACCCAACCTTGTCCAAAGGAGCAGCTATTTTTTATTTTCCCCCCAAAAGGAGTTGAGAGATAAGAAAAAAATAATTCTCCAAAACAAAACAAAAGAGAGTATAATCAGGATCCCAGTAATAACTTCAAGGGCCATGTGGGTAATAGAAATATGCAAAGCAGGCCAGGTTTTTTATTGAAATGTATGGTCTTCCAGAGCTCTCTTTCCTTTTCACTTTCCTAGTCCATTTCCTCTCCCTCTCTCTCAGATACTATCAGTTGATAACCTGGAAAATTCACTGGAAAATTGAAGCAATTAGAAGAAAACCTCTTCTCTTATCACTAGATCAATAACCTACCTATAATTACTTCTATATATTCTGCTCTCCCATCTATTACCATGGGTGAACTGTCCATGTTCTTTTCTAAAGACAAACCCTGAACTTATATAGTGGCTCCAATCACTTCCTGTCAACCTGAAGTCAATGATGAAGAAACTGTTCCCAATCTGCCCAACATGATTACATTCTGCTTTTCAATGGACCGCATACAACCCCAAGCAAACACATTCTAATATATATTTCTCAGCGTTAAAAAACAAACCTAACAAACAAAAAAGTTCCTTCTTAAACCTACATCTCTCTCTAGCTATCCCCCATTACTTTACTTTCTTTATAGAAATGATCCTCAGGAGTTATCAATACTTGCTGTCCCTACTTACTCTCCTCCTGTTCTCTCTTAACTCATGTAAGTGGGACTTCTGCCCTAACCCATTAAGATTAACAATATTTCTGTTTAATCTTGAAATAAATGTTTTGGGGTTTCACCAACATTTCCTGTACTAATCCCAAATCCTGTTGTCATCAGCCATTTTAATTTTTAATGTTTTTATCTCCTACTGTTACCACTATTCCTAAGCTATTATCTTTAATAGGGTTTTAAGTAAGTTTCTTTTCTGCAGTTTTATACTTGTCCTACTTGATAAAGATGAGCCAATTACACATACATACAAACAAAAAAATAAAATAACAAACAAAAAAATAATACAATACTACTCTAAATCCTACACTCTCTTCTATGAAACATTTCAGCTGGGCCATTTGTCAGTTGTAAGATGTCATATCTGTGACTTTGTTTTAGAAACAGGAAAAAGAAAAAGAAGAGAAGATTAACCTACTAAATGTGAGAGTTCCTTTCTTCTACCCCAGCATCAAGCATATATAAGTACTTTTTTGTCATACGTGATTCATCTCAAATAGTTTCATCTTCTGGCTCGGAATTTATCTTATGAATTCCATTTTTCTCCTACTACCTTCAAATAAAAAATTGGGGCTCCAAGTAATAAGCCCAGTTATTGTCTCTGCCCAACCCCCCAACCTTTTTACTTTTTAATATCATAAGATGAAAATGTTATCCAAACTCCATCTGAGCACTTTGAGCAGTTTTCCACTCGAGGGGTCATTCATCAAAGGTGTCAACGAATCTACACTTTGTTGTACAGCAGAAACTAACACACCATTGTAAAGCAATTATACTCCAACAAAGGTGCTAAAATAAATAAATAAATAAAAAATCCCAAACATAAAAAAAAAAAAAGGTGCCAATGAACCTAAAGATTCCTAGAATCGGCCCTAAGATTCCAGAAGTTGTTTAAAAATTAAGACATTCCTTATAGACATTATTGGTCTTCAAAGTTGTAAAAGGTAAATCAAATGGATCAATAACTCATTTTAATACTAAAAGAGGTAAGAAAACTGAGTTATGCCATTTAACAGACATTAACCCAAGGACTTCACATAAAAATGCTATAAAGTAAAAATATTTATTATTTCCTTTTTAGAGATGAGAAAACTAAAGTATAGATGTGTTAAATAATATGCCCAAGGTCATAATGCTATAAAGTGGAAAAGTAAGTATTTGAACCCATGTCTGTGTAATGCCAAAGCTCTTAACCAACAATGATATATCATGTTAGCACCTTAAATCAGAAAGCCTATGACCTTGAGATGCATAACATTCTTATTTGCCACTGTAACTATGGTACTTTGTGCTGTGCTTAGAAAACAAAGGTGTTCAGTTGATAAATGAAATAATGAATAAAAGCATGTGTCAGTGGCAAGGTAGGAACAGCACTGTCTATGCAGAGGACAATGACAGACCACCAGAGCCAAAGTAAAATTTCACATTGGAGGAAGTGTGATATCAAGCTGAAAAATAAAATGTACCTATATTGAGAGAACTTACAGACCATAAAATTGGAATTTTTGCTATTTAACGCAAAACTCTAAAGCATATTCCCTGTAATTAACTCTACAATCTTAATTCTTTCAAAAATGCCAAATCTAATTAATTTACATCCTAATTGTGCATAATTGATAACTTTTCCTTTGATATATTACGGCTATTTAATATATGGAAATTTAAGTTGAGAATCCACTCTAGGAGCCTCTGCAAATCCCTTTTAGAAAAGCAGAATAGGAATACCAAAACTTGATAAACAGTCTTAACAAAGTAGAAAATTATAGACCAATATCACTTAGATCAATGGAGAGCAAAACAATAAATATCATCTCTTCTAATTAAACAAAAGTAAATAAAACATGAGAATGGAAATGACAAGTAAAATTATATTTTCAGAAAACATAAGTAAAGCAAATAAATGAACAGTAAATTAACTAACAAGAATATCAAAGAATTAAGAAAGTCAAATTTAAAAATATATGTGGCACCTTAAATAACTTAGACCAGATTGACTTATAACTTATATACAAATGATTCCAAAAGCAGCAGAATGTATTCTTAAGTTCACATGTGACATTCTCCAGGATAGACCATATGTTAAGCCACAAAAAAAGTCAATATATTTATGAAGGTTGAAATCATATCAAGCATCTTTCCTGATGACAGTGGTATAAAACTAGAAATCAATTACAAGACAAAAACTGGAAAATTCACAAATTTGTGTATAGTAAACAACATGCTACTGAACAACCAATGAGTCAAAGAAGAAATCAAAGGAGGAATCAAAAAATACCTTAAGACAAATGAAAATGGAAATATAATGTACCAAAATTTATTGCTGCAGCGAAAGCAGTTCTATGAGGAAAGTTCATAGTGATAAATGACTACCTCAAGAAACAAAAAAAATCCTCAAATACACAACCAAACTTACACCTCAAGGAACTAGAAAAACACAAACTAGAAAATGAAGCCTAAAGTTAGTAGAAGGAGGAAAATAATAAAGATCAGAGTGGAAATAAACAAAATAGAGACTAAAAAGATGACAGACAAGGTTAATGAAACTAAGAGCTGATTCTCTGATAACACACACAAAATTGGCAAACCTTTAGCTAGACATAACAGAAATAAAGATAGAGAGCTCAAATAAAATCAGAAATAAAAGAGGAGAACTTACAGTTGATACCACAGATATAAAAAGGATCATAAGAGACAACTACTAACAATTTTATGCCAACAAATTGGAAAACTAGAAGAAAGGGATATATTCTTAGAAACATACAATGTACCAAGACTGAATCATGAAGAAATAGAAAATCTGAACAGAACAGTTCCTAGTAAGGAAATTGAATAAGTAACCAAAAACTTCCAAATAAACAAAAGTTCAGGACCAGACAGCTTCACTGGTAAAATCTATCAAACATTCAAAGAATTAATACCAATCCTTCTCAAACTTTTTGAAAAAACAGAAGAGCAGGGGATGCTTCCAAACTTATTTTATGAGGCCCAATACCAAAACCAGACAAGGATACCACAAGAAAGGAAAATTATAGGCTATATCCCTGATGAACATAAATATAAAAATCCTCAATGAAATATTAGCAAGATGAATCCAACAATACATCAAAAATGATCATAAATTATGATCAAGTGAGATTTATTCCATAGATGCAAGGACGATTCAACATATGCAAATCAACTGCATGATACACCACATTAACAAAATGAAGAATAAAAACCATACGGTCATCTCAACAGAGCAGAAAAAGCATTTGAGGAAATTCAACATCCATTTATGATAAAAACTCAACAAATTGGGTACAGAGACAACATACCTCAACATAATAAAGGCCATATACGACCAGCACACAGTTAACATCATACTCAATAGTGAGAGCTGAAAACTTTTCCTGTATGACAAGGAACAAGACAAAGATGCACACTTTCACCACTTTTATTCCCATAGTACTGAAAATCCTAACCAGAGGGGGGAAAAAAATCCAAATTTGAAAGGAAGTAAAACTGTCACTATTTGCCAAAGACACAGAAATACACGGAAAACCCTAAACATTCCACCAGAAAACTGTTAGAATTAATAAAGAAATTGAGTAAAGTTACAGGATACAAAATCAATACAAAAATCCCTTTATTTTTATACACTAACAACTATTAGAAAGAGAAATTAAGCAAACAATCTCATTTACAACTGTATCAAAAAGGATAAAATAACTAGAAATAAATTTAAACAAAGAAATAAAAAACCTGTATACTAAAAACTATGAGACACTGATGAAAAAAATTTTAAATGTCACAAATAAATAGTAAGATAATCAATGCTCATGGAAGAATAAATATTGTCAAGATATCAATAAATGGTGCTGGAAAAACTGGATAACCACATGCAAAAGAATGAAACTGGGTCACTGTCTTATACCATACACAAAAATGAACTCAAAATGGATTAAAGACTTGAAATTAAGACCTGAAACCATAAAACTCCTAGAAGAAAACATATGCAGTAAGCTCCTTTACATCTTGACAATGATTTTTTTGATTTGACACCAAAGGCAAAGGCAACAAAAGCAAAAACCAAAAAGTAGGACTACATCAAGCTAAAAAGCTTCTGTACAACAAAGAAAACCATCAACAAAATGAAAAGGAAATCTACTAAATGGGAGAAAATATTTGCAGACCATGTATATAACAAGGGGTTAATATCGAAAATATATGAAGAACTCAGTAGCAAAAAATCAAACAAGTAGCATCATTTGCAAGATAATAAACTAAAGAAATAGTGTACAGTAAATAAAATACTGGAAAATTTTTTGTTTAATCACCATTGAAATTGTGTCTGATGCTGGCATTATGACTGCTAGAAAAATCCTCCCTCTCTGCATTAATACTGATTATGAATTTTACACAGAATCTTTAAAGTTTTATCATACAAGATAGTAGTATTTTTAAAAGAATTTACTTTGATTCATTTTCATAAAGACTGAATTCCAATCTTAACAGCCTAAATCTAAAGAATCATTCCAAGAATATTTGAAATGTATAGTTTGTATCTTTTCCTTTAGGAATTTATTCTTGGCACAAAACATCTATTTCACACATTCTTAAATGATTTATTCACACTTGAAAAGGTTAAAAATATATATAAGATGCATCGTGTATCACACATACATACCTCAAACCCATCACTCCTTAATTGATAACATTTAAATTCATTAAAAGGACTTTTTTCAAGTAGTTCGAACATTAATTTTTCAATATTCCATTGCAATTTTGGCATTAGCATAATAAATATAAAGAAATTTATTTCTCTTCTAGCTATTTAATAGACTATCTTTTAAATTTATTTATTTATGGCTGTGTTGGGTCTTCGTTTCTGTGTGAGGGCTTTCTCTAGTTGTGGCAAGGAGGGGCCACTCTTCATCACGGTGCATGGGCCTCTCACTATCGCGGCCTCTCTTGTTGCGGAGCACAGGCTCCAGACGCACAGGCTCAGTAATTGTGGCTCACGGGCCCAGTTGCTCCACGGCATGTGGGATCTTCCCAGACTAGGGCTCGAACCCATGTCCCCTGCATTGGCAGGCAGATTCTCAACCACTGTGCCACCAGGGAAGCCCAATAGACTATCTTTTAAAAATGCACTGAGGTTTTAAATGGATCAAGACAAATTTATCTTTTGTAAATTTCATCACACAAAATTATAAGTTTTGTTTGGATTTGCTTCTGGGGAATACTGTAGGACGTCACTGGTAATCTCATTAAAAACATTCTTTATAGAATTCCAGTTCAAATGATTAACTAAACACATGCATTTATTGATGCCAATAAAACAAAAGGACAAATATAAAAATAAATCCATAATAGCAGTAAAATGCCTGGAAGGGCACTACCGGATGATCAGAACACTACAAAAAAAGATGAGAACTGACATACTTGAAGACCTGAGGAATCCATCCTTTACCTACATAAGAGAAAACTTCCAAAAAAAAAAAACAAAAAAAAGAAAACCCACAAAGAAAGTTTTCCTAGAAGAAACTTAAATATGATAACAACCAACAAAATAAAACAACAAAAAAACTCAATGAAGAACAGGCAGTTGGAAGGACTGGGTCATGGAAATGAATGGAACATTAAATGTAAATAGATTAAATTCTCCAATCAAAAGACATAAAGTGGTTGAATGGATTTTTTTAAAAAAAGACCCAAACACATATTACCAACGAAATTCACTTCAGCTTTAAAGACACATATAAACTTAAAGTGAGTGGATGGAAAATGATATTCCATGCAAATGGAAACCAAAAGAAAGTGGGGATAGCTATTCTTAGAGACAAAAAAGGTCATTAGATCATGATAAAAGGGTCAATTCATCAAGAGGATGTAACAGCTGTAAATGTTTATACACCCAATATCAGAACACCTACATATATAAAGGAAATATTAACAGATGTGAAGGGGAAAAAAATGACAACAGTAAAATAATAGGGAACTTCAATACTCCACTTTCAACAATGGATCACTCAGACAGAAAATCAATAAAGAAACATTGAACTTAAACTACACATTGCATCAGATGGACCTAGTGACACATACAGAACATTCAACAGGAGCAGAATACATATTCTTCTCAAGCACATATGGAACATTCTCCAGGACAGATAAAATGTTAGGAGACAAGACAAGTCTTAATAAACTTAAGAAGACTTAAATCATATCAAATATCTTATCACATAATGGTATGATATCAATCAAAGGGGAAAACTAAAAGATCCACAAATATGTCGAGATTAAATAATATGCTCCTCAACAGCCAATGGGTCAAAGAAGAGATCAAAAACGAAATCAAAAAATACCTTAAGACAAATGAAAACTGAAACACAACATACCAAAACTTATGGGACACAGCAAAAGGAGTTCTAAGAGGGAAGTATATAGTGATAAATGCCTATATTTAAAAAAAAGTCATATATACAACCCAACTTTATACCTTAAGAATCTAAAAAAGAAGAACAAATTAAGCCCAAAGTTAGAAGGAAAGAAACAACAAAGATCAGAGAGGATAAATGAAATAGAGACTAGAGAGATAATAGAAAAAATTAATAAAACTAAGGGCTGTTTTTTGAAAAGATAAACAAAACTGACACCCTTAACTAGACTAAGAAAAAGAGAGAAGGCTCAAGTAAATATAATTAGAAATGAAACAGGAGACATTACAAATAATAACACAGAAATACAAAGGATCATATGAAATTACTCTGCACTATTATACACCACCAAATTAGATAAACTAGAAGAAATGGACAAATTACTATAAACAGACAACCTACCAAGACTGAATCATGAAGAAACAGAAAATCGGAACGGAACAATTACTAGTAAGGAGAGTCAATCGTTAACCAAAAACCTCCAAACAAATAAAAATCTAGGACCAGACACCTTCACTGGTAAATTCTACCAAATTAACACCAATTCTTCCCACATTCTTCCAAAAAACATAGAAGAGGAGGTGATACTTCCAAACATTTACAAGGCCAGCATTACCCTGATACCAAAACCAGACAAGAACACCACAAGAAAGGAAAATTACAGGCTAATATCCCTGATAAACATAAATCCTCAGTGAAATACTAGCAAACTGAATTCAACAATACATTAAAAGGATCATACACCATCGTCAAGTGAGATTTATTCCAGGGATGCAAGGATGGTTCAACACATTCAAATCAATCTGAAAACAAAGCTAAAAACAGTACTTGAACTCTTGAAAACATAAAACACATTAAGAATTATAATGCTTCTTTAGAATCAAATTTAAATTGACACTACGAATGGACCTAGGGCTTCCCTGGTGGCGCAGTGGTTGGGAGTCCACCTGCCAATGCAGGGGACGCAGGTTTGTGCCCTGGTCTGGGAGGATCCCACATGCCACAGAGCGGCTGGGCCCGTGAGCCATGGCCGCTGGGCCTGCACGTCCGGAGCCTGTGCTTCGCAACGGGAGAGGCCACAACAGTGAGAGGCCCACGAACCGCAAAAAAAAAAAAAAAAGAATGTGCCTATGCTATTGAAAATAATAGGAAATTTAAAGTAATAAGATTTTTTAATACCTTAAGCCAATACTTCTCAAAATTTTACACTGAAATGCCCTTAATCATAGACAAGAGTAAACTTGGACTTCTCAGCAATCTTATATATAAGAAATATGTAAAAGACACTGTTTAAAAACGTGCAGAAAGTGGATCATCACCATAATAGGGTAAGGATTTCACGAAATCAGTTAAACTTTATTTCTATCCAGTTTCCTGGATGCTGAGGACAATATAAAAGTCAGACACATACCTATAGTACACCTTTCTTTTTTGCATTTCAATTTTTTTAGAAATCTTTTATTTTTTATAAGAATTATGTATAAGATATTTATAAACACACATTTACAAAGGAAAAAGCTGAAGAATGGATATGAATAGCCTTAACAGTCACATGGGCAGAGACAGTGACAAGCCTAGACCTTAGCCTCTCTGATTCCAACTTTGATGTTCCTTGTATAGGATGGATTTGTTTCATATATTCAGGAGGTAATTATTCTGCTATGCAACTTTATCATTGAGGCACCTGTGTTAGCAATATCTACTACTGTCTGTATTTCATTCTCATATAGATAAAAAATAATACAATGGACTTCAATTAACTTTACATACACATTCATGGAAATTTAACAAATTAATCAAATTAAGTCATGTAAATCTTGCCAAGCAAAAGATTGAAAGCCCCAACCCACCCCCAAAATTCAAACTGAAATTACATTTTGCTATTTTCAGAGTCAATCATATCTAACTTGAGGACAAAACTGATAATCCTTCAGAAATTAGGTCTATGAAAGAAATGTTTAAATAATGTCTTTAAATCCTTATGTTTTAAATTTATACTATAATGTATAATGTTTAAAAGTTTCCAGACACTTTTGCAATACCAGCTTCATGAACTGTACATTTCTAGATATCTTACCTTTTTTGCTGTAGAAGAAAGGGGTTCCTTTTTCATACTTCTTAGTAAAAACTCTGGCATATTATTTTCAATATCTTCACGAGTTCCCTTTTTACCCAAAACTGCAGCCAAAAATGAAATAACCTACGGAGAAAAAATCCAATTTTTTCAATCACTGTGTATCGTGATGGACAAAATTTTACTGTTTACCTGAATACTCAGTAAGTGACAATTTGAGTATGTACAAATAGATTTGCTGGGAGGAAACACAATATGAACCACTAGTATTGGTTTTCTTTATTTGTATTAACAAACAAATCTATAATATAAAAGTTACCCTTGAATGCAATAAAAAAAAATTAAAATAAAAATTCTCACATTGCCATCTCTTCCATGATAAGTTCTACTCACTCAATGAATTCTTTCTTGATCTCATCAGTTGAGATATCATATTCTCTATTATAATAAACTGTGTACATTCCTTTTTCCTTGTAGAAAATAAACTCATTAAAGGGGTAATACTTGGCTCAAAAATTTGTGTATTTTTCTGTATCCAATACATATAGGTGGAATGACAATGTTATTTTAAGATAAACTAAGGCAATTCATCATTATACACACCATTCTGAATAACAGCTATTCTCCAAATATCAAATGAGAAAGACAAAAAGACATAGGAAAAAAGGAAATGTAACTTCATACAATGAAAAGCAAGAGATATTTAAACTAGACCTTGGTTCAAATTTCAACCTAAGTTGCTTGGCAGATATGTGAACTTGGGCAACTAAGTTAATCTCTTTGAATAACTAAACTTATATGACAATACCAAATATAATACTGGAAGAGTTGTTTTAAATATTAAGGGGAAAATATATGAGGTATACATATATATGGGGGAAAATAACTGATCATTACTTTAGAAAAATAAGTTATACAAATATTAAAATCTAAAGAAAAAATATGAGAGAATTAGAAAAACTATAAAAAAATAGTGTTTTCAACATGGTGTAGATCCTACAATGTGAATCTCAAATGATAGAAAAAAAGAATGGTGCAGAAGTATTTGAAGAGATAAGGGCTGAAAGCTTTCAAAAACTGATTTCAAAAATCAAGCCATACACAGAGGTTAAGAATCCATCTGCCAATGCAGGGAACAAGGGTTCAACCCCTGGTCCAGGAAGATCCCACATGCCGCAGAGCTACTGAGCCCACGCACCACAACTACTGAGCCTGTGCTGTAGAGCCCATGCTCCACAACAAGAGAAGCCACTGCAATGAGTAGCCCGCGTACTGCAACGAAGAGTAGCCCTCACTTGCCGCAGCTAGAGAAAGCCCGTACACAGCAAAGAAGACCCAGCAGAGCCAAAAATAGATTAAATAATTTTTTTAAAAAGCCACATATTCCATGTCGACTAAGAACATGAAGCCAAAAAAAAAAAAATCCACAAGTAATTCCTGCAGGGAAAAAACTGCTCAAAATTTGAGACAGAAATATATTAAAAGTGGTCAGAGGAAAAAACAGATTATCTATTAAGCAACAATTAGACAAATAGCTGATCTTGCAGCAAAAACAGTGGAGACACTATACAATGGAGTGATATTTTTATTTAAGTCTTTAATCCATTTTGACTTTATTTTTTGTATATGGTGTTAGAGAATCTTCTAATTTCATTCTTTACATGTAGCTGTCCAGTTTTCCCAGTGCCACTAATTAAAGAGATTGTCTTTTCTCCACTGTATATTCTTGCCTCCTTTGTCATAGATTAATTGACCACAGGTGCATGGGTTTATTTCTGGATTTTCTACCCTGTTCCACTGATCTATGTCTGTTTTTGTGCCAGTATCATATGCCTTTGATTATTGAAGCTTTATAGAACAGTCTGAAGTCAGGGAGCCTGATTCCCCCAACTCTGTTTTTTCTTTCTCAAGATTACTTTGTCTATCTGGGGTCTTTTGTGTTTCCATACAAATTTTAAAATTTTTTGCTCTACTTCTGTGAAAAATGCCATTGGTAATTTGATAGGGATTGCATTGAATCTGTCACTGCCTAAATGTAAAAAACTCCTAAAGAAAAACACAGGCAGAACACTCTGACATAAAACGCAGCAATATCTTTTTGGATCCGTCTCCTAGAGTAATGGAAATAAAAATAAACTGGGACCTAATTAAATTGAAAACCTTTTCCACAGCAAAGGAAACCATAAACAAAACAAAAGACAACCTACATAATGGGAGAAAATATTTGCAAATGATGTGACTGACAAGGGATTAATTTCCAAAATATACAAATAGCTCATACAACTCAACATCAATAAAACAAACAACTCAACCAAAAAATGGGGAGAAGATCTAAATAGACATTTCTCCGAAGAAGACATAAAGATGGCCAAAAGGAACATGAAAAAAATGCTCAACATCACTAATTATTAGAGAAATGCAAATCAAAACTACAACGAGGTATCACCTCACTCCAGTCAAAATGGCCATCATCAAAAAGTCTATAAATAATAAATGCTGGAGAGGGTGTGGAGAAAAAGGAACCCTCCTACACTGTTGGTGGGAATGTAAGTTGGTACAGACACTATAGAGAACAGTATGGAGGTTCTGTTCACAATATGTGTGCCACTTACACAAAAAACATCTACAACAAGAGGTAGAGAAAGACCATTCAAACAAAAACCCAACGAAAGTTGATATAGCTATATTAATATAATACTGAGGCAAAAAGCATTACTATATTAAAGAGGCACACTTGATACTGATTAATTCATTTGGAAGTTATACGAAGTGTAAATTACTAAAGAAGAAACATTTACTGAAACAAAAGTAGTCAAATTGATAAGCACAATGGTAGATTTTGAAATAACTTAGTAAGAAAAAAACAAAGAAATCAGTAAAGGTATAGAATATTTGAATAAAATGGTAAGCAAACTTTATCTAATAAACATTTGATAGACCACTGTAAACTACAGCAAAACATAGTTTCACTTAAAGTACACATAAAATATTTACCAAATTTGACATGAAAGTCATAGAGCAAATCTTAATACATCCAACAGACAAAAATCATACACAATATGTTCTTTGGTCACAGTGCAAGAAATCAGAAATAACAAAAAATATAAACAGAAAATCCCCAAATATTTGGAAAGTAAGGAATATATTTCAAAGTAGAACTCACAGTGGAGATTAGAAAATATTTAAGTTGAATACTAATGAGTAATAATTACATATTAAATTTGTGGAATACACTTAAAGACATGCTTTATGAACTTAAATGCATATATATTAGGACAGAAGAGAACCAGCTAATAAAATATTTAAGAATCTATCTGAAAAATATATAAAAATAACAGAAAACTTAACACACAAAAATAGAATTATAAAGCATGAAAAAGCATAAAATAAAAAAGATTGACAAAGCCAAATGATCCTTCTGTTAAAAGATTTTTAAAAGTGATGACCCCTAGAAAATTGATTAAAAAAAAAAAGAGAAACTAAGAGAACACGCAAACACAAAAAAAAATATGTATAAGACATAATAAACATTGTTATGCCAATAACTGTGAAATTTTAGGTGAAATGGAAAAATAGAACTTATCAACACTGAAACAAGAAGAAATGGAAATTTTACATATTCAAATAACTATTATAGAAATCTAAATACATAATTACAAACCTTCTACAAAGAAAACTAAGGGTCAAATAGCCACCAATAAAGTCTACCAATGCTAAAGAAAGCTATAATGCCAGTCTTAGACAAACTCCTCCAGATTTTAGAAAAAGGGAGAAATGTTCTCAACTCATTTTATGAGTTCAACATAACCTTGATAAGGAAATCTAACAAAAATATGGGAAATTTACAGGCCAATTTCTCACACTCACATAGAAGCAAAACTCTTAAAATATTAGCAAATGGAACATAGAAATGTAAAAAAGAAATATATACTAACACCAAGTTTGGTTGACTCTGGAAATGTAATGGTGGTTTAACCTTCAAAATTTAGATAACTAGTATCTTAGGTATTACACTTAGCTTTCCTAACTCTTAGCTTCCTTAAAATAAAAATAAATTAGGGCTTCCCTGGTGGCGCAGTGGTTGAGAGTCTGCCTGCCGATGCAGGGGACACATGTTCGTGCCCCGGTCTGGGAAGATCCCACATGCCGCGGAGCAGCTAGGCCCATGAGCCATGGCCGCTGAGCCTGCGCGTCTGGAGCCTGTGTTTCGCAACGGGAGAGGCCACAACAATGAGAGGCCCGCGTACCGCAAAAAAAAAAAAATAATAAATAAATAAAAATTAAAATAGGACAGTCTATTGGGTTGGTCAAAAGGTTTGCTCTGTTTTTTCCATAAGATGGTTCTAGTAGCACTTAGTTGTCTTCTAACTTCATTCAAAACAATTTTGTTAGATTGTATGTGACAGCTGTCATATCAGTGTGCATTTAAAAAAAAAACATCAAAATTGGTGAATTTTTGTGTAGCCATTTTAATATTGAAGATGGAAGAAAAAAGTGATGACAGGGAAAAATCTACAACCAACATTACTCTACTGAGCAAGGATCTCATTCAGATTTGACGGACAAACTAAAACCTTTACAGACAAGCAAAAGCTAAGAGAATTCAGCACAACCAAACCAGACTTTCAACAAATGCTAAAGGAACTTCTCTAGGCAGGAAATACATGAGAAGGAAAAGACCTACAATAACAAACACAAAACAATTAAGAAAATGGTAATAAGGACATACATATCGATAATTACCTTAAATGTAAATGGGTTAAATGCTCCAACCAAAAGACATAGACTGGCTGAATGGATACAAAAAAAGACCAGTATATATGCTGTCTAAAAGCGACCCACTTCAGACCTAGGGACACATACAGACTGAAAGTGAGGGGACGGAAAAAGATATTCCATGCAAATGGAAATCAAAAGAGGCTGGAGTAGCAATTCTTATATCAGACAAAATAGACTTTAAAACAAAGACTATTACAAGAGACAAAGAAGGACACTACATAATGATTAAGAGATCAATCCAAAAAGAAGATATAACAATTGTAAACATTTATGCACCCAAAATAGGAGCACCTCAATACATAAGGCAAATAGTAACAACCATAAAATGGGAAATCGACAGTAACACAATCATAGTAGGGGATTTTAATACCCCACTTTCATCAATGAACAGGTCATCCAAAATGAAAATAAATAAGGAGACACAAGCTTTAAATGATACATTAAACAAGATGGACTTAATGATATTTATAGGACATTCCATCCAAAAACAACAGAATACACGATGTTCTAAAGTTGTCATGGAACATTCTCCAGGACAGACCATATCTTGGGTCACAAATCAAGCCTTGATATATTTAAGAAAATTGAAATCGTATCAAGTGTCTTTTCGGACCACAAGGCTATGAGACTGGATATCAATTACAGTAAAAAAACTGTAAAAAATACAAACACATGGAGGCTGAACAATACACTACTTAATAACCAAGAGATCACTGAAGAAATCGAGGAGGAAATCAAAAAATACCTAGAAACAAATGACAATGAAAACAAGGTGAACCAAAGCTTATGGGATGCAGCAAAAGCAGTTCTAAGAGGGAAGTCTATGGCAATACAATCCTACCTTAAGAAAAAAGAAACAACTCAAATAAACAACCTAAGCTTACACCTAAAGCAATCAGAGAAAGATGAACAAAAAAAACCCCAAAGTTAGCAGAAGGAAGGAAATCATAAAGATCAGATCAGGAATAAATGAAAAAGAAATGAAGGAAACGATAGCAAAGATCAATAAAACTAAAAGCTGGTTCTTTGAGAAAATAAACAAAATTGATAAACCACTAGCCAGACTCATCAAGAAAAAAACGGAGAAGACTCAAATCAATAGAATTAAAAATGAAACAGGAAAAGTAACAACTGACACTGCAAAAATACAAAGGATCATGAGAGATTACTACAAGCAACTATATGGCAATAAAATGGACAACTTGGAAGAAATGGACAAATTCTTAGAAATGCACAATCTTCCAAGACTGAACCAGGAAGGAATAGAAAATCTGAACAGACCAATGACAAATACTGAAATGGAAACTGTGATTAAAAATCTTGCAACAGGGCTTCCCTGGTGGCGCAGTGGTTGAGAGTCCACCTGCTGATGCAGGGGACACAGGTTCATGCCCCAGTCCGGGAGGATCCCACATGCCGTGGAGCATCACCAAAACCAGACCATCACCCTGACACCAAAACCAGACAAAGATGTCACAAAGAAAGAAAACTACAGGCCAATATCACTGATGAACTGAGATGCAAAAATCCTGAACAAAATACTAGCAAACAGAATCCAACAGCACATTAAAAGGATCATATACCATGATCAAGTGGGGTTTATCCCAGGGATGCAAGAATTCTTCAATATACGCAAATCAATCAATATGATCCACCATATTTACAAACTGAAGGAGAAAAACCATATGATCATCTCAATAAATGCAAAAAGAGCTTTTCACAAAATTCAGCACCCATTTATGATAAAAACTCTCCAGAAAGTGGGCACAGAGGGAACCTACCTCAATATAATAAAGGCCGTATATGACAAACCCACAGCAAACATCATTCTCAATGGTGAAAAACTAAAAGCATTTCCTCTAAGATCAGGAACAAGACAAGGATGTCCACCCTCACCACTATTATTCACCATAGTTTTGGAAGTTGTAGCCACAGCAATCAGAGAAGAAAAAGAAATAAAAGGAATACAAATTGGAAAATAGCAAGTAAAACTGTCACTGTTTGCAGATGACATGATATTATACATAGAGAATCCTAAAGATGCCACCAGAAAACTACTAGAGCTAATCAATGAATTTGGTAAAGATGCAGGATAGAAAATTAATGCACAGAAGTCTCTTGCATTCCTATACACTAATTATGAAAAATCTGAAAGAGAAATTAAATAAACACTCCCATTTACCATTGCAACATAAAGAGTAAAATACCTAGGGATAAATCTACCTAGGGAGACAAAAGACCTGTATGCAGAAAACTACAAGACACTGATGAAAGAAATTAAAGATGATACAAACAGATGGAGAGATATACCATGTTTTTGGATTGGAAGAATGAATATTGTGAAAATGACTATAATACCCAAAGCAATCTACAGATTCAATGCAATCCCTATCAAATTACCAAAGGCTTTTTTAACAGAACTGGAAGAAAAAAATCTTAAAATTTGTATGGAGACACAAAAGACCCCAAATAGCCAAAGCAGTCTTGAGGGAAAAAAACAGAGCTGGAGGAATCAGACTCCCTGACTTTAGACTATAGTACAAAACTACAGTAATCAAGACAATATGGTACTGGCACAAAAACAGAAATGCAGATCAATGGAACAGGATAGAAAGCCCAGAGATAAACCCACGCAGGTATGGTCAACTAATCTATGACAAAGGAGGCAAGGATATACAGTGGAGAAAAGACAGTCACTTCAATAAGTGATGCTGGGAGAATTGGACAGCTACATGTAAAATAATGAAATTGGAACACTCCCTAACACCATACACAAAAATAAAATCAAGATGGATTAGTGACCTAAATGTAAGACCGGACACTATAAAACTCTTAAAAGAAAACATAGGAAGAACACTCTTTGACATAAATCACAGCAAGATCTTTTTTGATCCACCTCCTAGAATAATGTAAATAAAAAGAAAAATAAACAAATGGGACCTAATGAAAGTTAAAAGTTTTTGCACGGCAAAGGACACTACAATCCAGACGAAAAGATAACCCCCAGAGTGGGAGAAAGTATTTGCAAAGGTATTAATGGACAAAGGATTAATCTTCAAAATATATAAACGGCTCATGCAGCTCAATATTAAAAAAACAAACAACCCAATCCAAAACTGGGCAGAAGATCTAAATAGACATTTCTCCAAAGAAGACATACAGATGGCCAAGAAGCACATGAAAAGCTGCTCCACATCACTAATTATTAGAGAAATGTAAATGAAAACTACAATGAGGTGTCATCTCACACCAGTTAGATTGGGTATCATCTGAAAATCTGCAAACAACATGCTGGAGAGGACCTGGAGAAAAGGGAACCCTCTTGCACTGTTGGTGGAAATGTAAATTGATACAGCCACTATGGAGAACAGTATGGAGGTTCCTTAAAAATCTAAAAATAGAATCATATGATCCAGCAATCTCACTACTGGGCATATATCCAGAGAAAACCATAATTCAAAAAGACACATGCACCCCAATGTTCATTGCAGCACTATTTACAATAGCCAGGAAATGGAAGCAACCTAAATGCCCATCGACAGATAAACGGATAAAGATGTGGTATATATATACAATGGAATATTGTTCAGCCATAAAAAAGAATGAAATTGGGTGACGTGGATGAAATTAGAGACGTGGATGGATCTAGAGACTGTCATACAGAGAGGAGTAAGTTAAAAAGAGAAAAACAAATATCGTATATTAACGCATATATGTGGAACCTAGAAAAATGGTACAGATGAACTGGTTTGCAGGGCAGAAACTGAGACACAGATGTAGAGAACAAACGTATGGATACCAAGAGGGGAAAGTGGCGGGGGTGGTGGTGGTGGTGCGATGAATTGGGAGATTTGGATTGACATATATACACTAATATGTATAAAATGGATAACTAATAAAGAACCTGCTGTATAAAAAAATTAAGTTAAATTCAAGAAAAACAAAAAAAAATTGAGTGTTCAGTACAGTAAAACTGAACAATGACACAATAAAAAGACTAGAATCAAGACTCATACATATATGGACAGCCAGCTCAACTGAAAAATGGGCAAAAGACTTGTATCTTAGTCACTTTGGAGTGCTGTAACAAATTACCATAGACTGGATGGCTTAAATAACAAACTTTCATTTCTCAGAGTTCCGGGGGCTAAGAATTTCAAAATCAATGTGCTGGTAGATCTGATGTCTGGTGAAAGCCCACTTCCTGTTTTGCAGATGGCAGTCATCTTGTATCCTCAGATGACAGAACGCAGACTGAGGGGGTACTTCCTAGTAACTCTTCTTAGAAAGCCACTAACACCATCATGAGGGTTTCACACTCATGACCTAATTGCCTTTCCAGAGGCCCCATCTCCAAATACCATCACATTGGGGATTAGAGTTTCAACAAATGAATTTTCAGGAGATGCAAACATTCCATCTATAGCAACATGAATACACAATTCTCCAAAGAAGATATACAAAATGGCCAAAAAGCACATGAAAAGTTGTTCAACACCACTGATCACTACAGAAATGCAAATCAAAACCACAGTGAGGTACCACTTCATATGCACTAGGATAGCTACTATGAAGAAAACAGAAAATAACAGTGTTGAGAAGGATGTGAAGAAACATGAAACCTCATACATTGCTAGTGGGAATGTAATATGGTGCAGCCATTGTGGAAAATGGTTTAGCAGTTGCACAAAAAATTAAACATAGAATTACCATATGACCTAGTAATTCCACTCCTAGGTATATATACAAGGGAAATGAAAGCATATGTCCACAAAGAAACTTATACACAAATGTGTATAACTGCATTATACACAGTAGCCAAAACGTAGAAACAACTCAAATGTCCATCAAAGGATAAATGGGTAAACAAAATTGTTGTATTTACATGCAATTGAATATTATTCAGCCATAAAAAGGATGAAGTACTGATACATGCTACAATTTGGATGAGCCTTGAAAGCATTACACTAAATGAAAGCACCAGACACAAAAAAGTCACAACTGTATTTCCTTTATATGAAATATTCAGAAAAGGCAAATCTATAGATGCAGAAGATCAATTAGTGGTTGGCAAGGGATGGTGGGAAGGGGAAAAGAAAATTGATTACTTAATGCGTATGGGGTATTGTTCTGTGGAGATGCAAAAGTTGTGAAACCAGAGGGAGATGGGGGTTGCACAACACTGTGAATGCACTAAATGCCACTGAATTGCAAAAATTGAAATGGTTAATTTATGTTATGTGAATTTCATCTCAATAAAAAAATTATACCTTACAGTTTTATGAGTATGCATTTATGTATGATATAATCACTATTATTTTAGTTCTTGAGAAAAAGAGGAAAAATATGTAAAATATCAAGCTAGTACATAAGAATGATTCAATAAACAAGAGCTTTTTTTTTCTTCTTCTTTTTGTGGTACGCGGGCCTCTCACTGTTGTGGCCTCTCCCATTGCAAGCACAGGCTCCGGATGCGCAGGCTCAGCAGCCATGGCTCACGGGCCTAGCCGCTCCGCGGCATGTGGGATTCTCCTGGACCGGCACACGAACCCGCATCCCCTGCATCGGCAGGAGGACTCTCAACCACTGCGTCACCAGGGAAGCCCAACAAGAGCTATTTTTGTTAGCATCATTTCACTGAGGTAAGGAGGCTTTATGCCCTGAATACAGTCTTGCATATCACAATAAACAAAGTAGATTTTCAGTAAATTATGTTATCTAAAAGATTGTAAAATAATGATAAATAAGGATAGTCAAAACTTCTGCTGAGTTTTTAAATATTCTTTAAAATCTGCATTCTGAACCCACATTACAAAAGGCAGTGTAATGCAGGAGCTATGGCAAAGACTTTGGAGTCTGACCAACCAACATTATACTACCTACGTGACCCTGTGCAATTTCTATAATGTCGCCATAAATTTCAACTTTTTCATCAATAAAATGCATGAATAATGCCTAATTAACATACATTTAATGGAAAATGTATATCGTAGAACATGGCACATAGGTTAGGGGTCATTAAATATATAACCACAGAAAGATATGATTACTCAATTCAACTTTAATTAATGCATTCAATAAAATATATTAATATACTTATTACCTACTACATGCCAGGTACTGTCCTGGGCACTGCAAAAGTTTAGATGAAAGGCTTATTTCTATCCTCCAGCAGTTTGAAATACATGAGTTGGAATGGGCGACTGAGGAGGTAATGGAGAAGAGTTGAAGAAGCATTGTTGAGAAAAAACTGATGAATAAAAATAAAGTTACTGAAAAATTCAGCAAGAGATTGGTGAGAGAAAAATGATTGATGTACTACATAGAACTGAGATTAAAGGAGACATAAAGAATGTTCCACAAATGACTGAGTTTTAAGCACTGGACAATTACTTTTTTTTTTTTTACTTAAGTATAGCTGATTTACAATATTTTTAGTTTCAGGTGTACAGCACAGTGATTCAGTTACTTTTTTTCAGATTATACTCCATTATAGCTTATTATAAGATATTGAATATAATTCCCTGTGCTATACAGTAAATCCTTGTTGCTTATTTTATATATAATAGTTTGTATCTGTTAATCCATATTCCTAATTTGTCCCTCCTCACTCCCACTCCACTTTGGTAACCGTAAGTTTATTTTCTACGTCTGTGAGTCTTTTTCTGTTGTCTGTGTGTGTGTGTGTGTGTATACACATAATTTTCTATGTTCCACATAGAAGTGGAACATAAGAATATCATTAGTATTTGTCCTTTTCTTTTTGACTTACTTCACTAAGCATAATGATCTCTAGGTCCACCCATGTTGCTGCAAATGGCAATACTACATTCTTTTGGGGGCGCTGAGTAATATTCCATTGTGTGTGTGTGTGTATACACACACACACCACATCTTATTAAACCAATCATCTGTTAATGGGCACTTGGGTTATTTCCATATCTTGGGTATTGCAAATAGTGCTGCTATGAACACTGGGATGCATGTATCTTTTTGAATTAGTGTTTTCATCTTTTCTAGATATATGCCCAGGAGTAGGATTGCTGGATCATACCGTAGCTCTATTTTCAGTTTTTTAAGGAAACTCCATACTGTTTTCCATAGTGGCTACACTGATTTACATTCCCACCAAGTGTAGGAGGATTCTCTTTTCTCTGCACCCTCTCCAAAATTTATTATTTGTAGACTTTTTGATGATAGCCATTCTAACCAGTGTGAGGGAACACCTCATTGTAGTTTTGATTTGCATTTCTCTAATAATTAGCAATGTTGAGCATCTTTTCATGTGCCTGTTGGCCATCTGTATGTTTTCTTTGTTAAAATGCCTATTTAGGTATTCTGCCCATTTTTTTGCTTGGGTTGTTTGCTTTTTTGATATTGAGTTGTACAAGATGTTTGTATATTTTGCATCTTAATCCCTTTTTGGTCACATCATTTGCAAATATTTTCTCCCATTCTGTATGTTGTCTTTTAATTTTGTTGATGGTTCCCTTTGCTGTGCTAAGCTTTTAAGTTTGATTAGGTCCCATTTGTTTATTTTTGCTTTTATTTTTTGCATTGGGAGACTGACCTAAGAAAATATTGCTATGATTTATGTCAGAAAATGTTTTGCTTATGTTCTCTTCTACAAGTTTTATGGGGTCATGTACTTAGGTGTTAAACTACTTTGAGTTTATTTTTGTATATGGTGTGAGAGAATATTCTAATTTCACTGTTTTCGTGTAGTTATCCAGCTTTCCCAACACCACTTGTTGAAGAGACTCTTTCCTCCATTGTATATTCTTGCCTTTGTTGTAGATTAATTGACCACAGGTGCATGGGTTTATTTCTGGGCCGTCTATTCTGTTCCATTGATCTATATGTTTGTTTTAGTGCCAAAACCACACTCTTTTGATTTCTGTGGCTTTGCAGTATAGTCTGCAGTCTGTACAGGTTATACCTCCAGCTTTGTTCTTTTTCCTCAGGATTCCCTTGGCAATTCTGGGTCTTTTGCAGTTCTATAGAAATTTTAGGATTATTTATTCTAGTTCTGTGAAAAATGTCACAGGAATTTTGATAGGGATTGCAGTATATCTGTAGATTGCTTTGGGAAGGATGGCCATTTTAACAATATTACTTCTTCCAATCCAAGAGCATGAGATAGTTTTCCATTCCTTTGAATCATCTTCAATATCCTTTACCAATGTTTTATAGTTTTCAGCATGTAGCAGTGGTCCCCAGCCTTTTTGGCACCAAGGACTAGTTTCATGGAAGACAATTTTTCCACAGGTGGTGCGGGGGAGGAATGGTTCAGGCGCTAATGCAAGCAATGGTTCAGGCAGTAATGTGAGCAATGGGGAGCAGCAGATGAAACTTCACTCACTCACCCACCGCTCAACCCCTGCTGTGCAGCTCGGTTCCTAACAGGCTAAAGCTCAATAACAGTCCATGGCCTGGGGGTTAGGGACCCCTGGCATATTGGTCTTTCACCTCTTTGGTTAAGTTTATTCCTAGGGTTTTTTTTTTCTTTTTTAATGTGAGTTTTAAATGGGATTTTTTTTTTACATTCTTCTTCTGATATTTCATTATCAGTGTAAAGAAATACAACAGATTTCTGTATATCAATCTTGTATCCTGCTACCTTCCTGAGTTCATTTATTAGTTCTAATAGTTTTTGGGTGGAGAATTTTGGGTTCTCTATATAGAGTATCATGTCATCTGCAAATAGTGACAGTTCTACCTCTTCCCTTCCCATTTGGATCTTTTATTTCTTTTTCTGGTCTGACTGCTGTGGCTAAGACTTCCAGTACCATGTTGCATAGAAGTGGTGAGAGTGGGCATCCTTGTCATGTTCCTGAATTTAAAGGGAAGGCTTTCAGCTTTTCACAGTTGAGTATTACTTTGGCTGTGTGTTTGTTGCAAATGGTATTTATTATGTTGAGATATGTTTCCTCTATACCCATTTTATTGAGTTTTTTTTAATCATGAATGGATGTTGAATTTTGTCAAATCCTTTTTCTGTCTATTGAGATGATCATGTAGTTTTTGTTTCCTTTTGTTAATGTGGTGTATCACACTGATTGATTCACATGTGTTGAAACATCCTTGTGACTCCAGAATGAATCTAACTCGATCATGGTGTATGATCCTTTTTATGTATTGTTGGATTTGGTTTGCTAATGTTTTGTTGAGGATTTCTGCATCTATATTCATCAAAGATATTGGCCTACAATTTTCCTTTTTGTAGCCTCTTTGGTTTTGGTATCAGGGTGATGGTAGCTTCATAGAATGAATTTGGGAATGTTTCCTCCTCTTCAATTTTTTGAAATAGTTTGAAAAGGATAAGTATAAGCTCTTCTTGCATATATGGTAGAATTTTCCAGTGAAGCCATCCAATCCAGGACTTTTGTTTGCAGGGAATTTTTTTTATTATCATAGATTCTATTTCACTTCTAGTGATCAGTCTGTTCTGATTATCTGTTTCTTCTGGACTCAGTTTTGGCAGGCTATTTCTAGAAACTTGTCCATTTCTTCTAGGTTGCCCGATTTGTTGGCATATAACTGTTCATAGTATTCTCTCATGATTTTTTTGTACTGCTGCAGTATGGGTTGCTATTTCTCCTCTTTCATTTCTTATTTTGTTTATTTGGGGCCTCTTTCTTTTCTTCTTGGTGAGCCTGGCTAGAGACTTGTCAATTTTGTTTATCTTTTCAAAAAACCAGCTCTTGGTTTTATTAACCTTTTCTATTGTGCTTTATTGCTATTTTATTTATTTCCTCTCTGATTTTTATTATTTCCATCCTTCTGCAGACTTTAGATTTTGTTTGTTCTTCTTTTTCTAATTCTTTTAGGTGGTAAGTTAGGTTGTTCGAAATTTTTAGTGTTTCTTGAGGAAGGCCTGTGTTGTGATGAACTTCCCTCTAAGAACTGCTTTCGCCACATCCAATAGATTTTATAAAGTTGTGTTTTCATCTTTTTTATCTCAAGGTATTTTCTGATTTCATCGTTGACCCACTGGTTTTTTGGTAGCACGTTGTTTAGTCTCCACATTTTCATTATTTTCCTGTTTTTCTTTTTGTGGTTGATTTCTAGTTTCAGACCACTGTGGTCACGAAAAATGCCTGAAATAATTTCTATCCTCTTAAACTTGTTGAGGCTTATTTTGTGACCTTATATGCAATCTACCCTAGAGAATGTTCCATGCACCCCTGAAAAGAATGTGTACTGTGGGGTTTTTGAGAGGTTTTTTTTGGAATGTAGTGTCCTTTAGATATCAATTACATCCAACTGGTCTACTGTGTCATTTATGACTTCTGTGGCCTTACTGATTTTCTGTCTGGATGATCTGTCCATTGATGTCAGTGGGATGTTAAATTCTATTATTTTATTATTGTCAATTTCTCCATTTATGTCTATTAGTATTTGTTTTATATACTTAGGGGCTCCTATATTAGGTGTGTATATGTTAACAAGTGTGACATCCTCTTTTTGTATTGATTGCTTTATCATTATACAATGCCCTTCTTTGTCTTTCTTCATGGCCTCTGTTTTAAAGTCTATTTTATCTGATATGAATATTGCTACCCCTGCTTTCTTGTCACTTCCATTTGCATGAAATATCTTTCCATTCCCTCACCTTCAGGGTCTGTCTCTTCTGCTCTCCAGTGAGTCTGTTGTAGGCAGCATATTGGAGGTTCTTGGTTTTTTTAATTCATTCTGCTACTCCATGTCTTTTGATCAGAGCATTTAGTCCACTGACAAAGTAATTATTGATAGGTATGTACTTATTGCCAATTTAATACTTGTTTTCCAGTTGTTTTCATAGTTCTTTGTTCATTTCTTTTTTGTTTTTCCTTTTGTGGGTTGATGAATTCCTTTGTAGTATGCTTGAGTTCCTTTCATTTTGGTTTCTATGAATTATACATTTTCAATTTGTGGTTACCATGGAGTTCAAGTATGTTGAACCATAACTATATCTAATTGCTTTAAATTGACATTTACATTCAAACACATTCTAAAGATCTATGTTTTTATACTCCCCTCCCCCACATTTTGTGATTTTGATGTCCTATTTTACATCTTCATCCTTATCCTTTTACTGTTTATTGTAGTTGTAATCACTTTTATAATTTTTTAATTGGTTTTTAACCTACGTACTGGCTTATTTATATGATCTTCAATCCTGTTATATATTTGCCTTTCCTAATGTGATTTTCCCTTTCCTATAGATTCTTGTTTTTTTTCGATTTAGAGAAGACCCTACAATATTTCTTTTAGGGTAGGTTTAGTATTGCTGAATTCCTTTAGTTTATGTTTGTCTGAGCAATTCTTTCTCTCTCCTTCTATTCTAAATGATAATCTTGCTGCGTAGAGTATCCTAGGTTGCAGGTTTTTCCCTTCCAGGAATTGGAACCTTTCTGGTTTGCAAAGTTTCTACATAACTTTATGGGGATTCCCTTGAAACTGACTCTTTGTTTTTCTCTTTCTTTAATATTTGCCCTTTTAATTATGATTTGTCTTGGTGTGGGTCTGTTTGGGTTCATCTTGCTTGGGACCCTCTGTGCTTCCTGTACATGGATATCTGTTTCCTTCTTTAAGTTTGGGAAGTTTTCAGCCATAATTTCTTTAAATACATTTACTATCCCCTTCTTTCGCTCTTCTCCTTCTGGAACCTCTATTTTGCATAGGTTGGCATGTTTATATTATTCCATAGATCTCATATGTTGCTTTTTTTTTTTTTTCATTTGTCTTTCTGTCTGCTGTTCTGTTTGGGTGATTTCCATTAACTAGCTTTCAGATCACTTACTCATTCTTCTGTGCCATTTAGCCAGTTATTCATTGCTTCCAGATTGTTTTTTACCTTGGCAATTGAATTGTCTGTTTTTGGTTGGTTCATCTTCATAGTTTCTCGTTCCTTGTTACAGTGAGCTGCATTTATATTGATAATCTTTCTTAATTCAGTTAGCATTTTTATTACCACCTTTTTGAACTCAAGGTCTAGTAGACTGATGAGCTCTGCTTCATTATTTGTTCTTTCAGGGGATTTCTCTCATTTTTTAATTGGGAGTAGCTCCTCTGCCTTTTCATTTTACTTAACTTTCTCTGTCTCTATGAAGTTAGGAGAAACAGTTGTCTATTGTGGTCTTGAAGGAATGTTTTTATGTGGGAGTGTCCCTCTGTAGACTGTGCATCCAATGTTTTTGGTGCAAGGGCTGGCTTTGGTATGGATGCCGGCCACATCTTTCCTCAGGGTATGCTAGCCATTATCTTCTTGAAAGGGGGTGTGGTTGGCTTCGTCAGAGCATCTAAAGCTTATGAAGGTGTGAGGCGTAATGTCCTCTCTGCTCTGTGGCTGTTGCCACTCTGTCAGGGGTGGGGTTTGCTGCCCACTTGTTGGAGTAGAAGCCCTGAGGGTCACGTTCAATCAAGCTCCATTGTCCTCGAGTGCATGCCCTGCCCCAAAGGTTGTGATTGCTGAAGCACGTGAGGCTCATGTACTCCAGATTACCTGTGCATAGCCTGTGTAGGTAGCTGCAGCTCTGCTCAGAAGCAGCCCAAATTCACATCCCTTTCTCTGTTATGTTCATCCCACATTTAGTGCAAGGCTGGGGTGTGGTGTGGGCTGGGGGTCAGGGCATTGTGGCTACAGGAACTCAGGTGGCTGTACAGCTGCAAGAGATCTGGGCTGCCTCTGAGGCAGTCTTCTCCCATGACCTGTCTGTCCCAGATCTAGCACTAAGCTGTGGTGTGGAGTGCGCAGAGAGGCAGGGCATTCTCACTGGGAGATGAACCACTGCATACTCCTGAACGTACTGACAATAGCTACCACTGTCCTTCCCAGATCACACTTCAGGCCTCCCAGGCTGTCTGCATAGCTAGATTGAGTCCTCTCCCAGGGCCTGTCTGCTTGAGGTTCAGCACTTTGCCACAGTGTGTTCTTGTGGCACTGACCTGTGCAGGCCCTGACAGTGGCTGCAGCAGTCCTGCCTGCTGCCTCATGCGTGTGCTGACAATGGCCACCACCCCACCTAGATCACACACCAGGCCCCCCCTGGTCTGTCTCTGTGTAGCAAGATTGAGTCTTTTCCCAGGGCTCGGTTGGCCATGCTGCAGTGTGGAGTGAAGGAGGCTGGGGTGTTCTCCCAGTTCAGATGGGCAAGTGCATCAAAGTGTCAGCTATAAGTGCAAGGCTTTCTCCACCATGACTGCTGGCAAGCCAGCATGCGTGCATTCCCTGGAATACAGTCTAGATTTCTCCAGCCCTTCTGTCTGTCCCAGTGTTTTTTTCCACAGGAAAGCCTGTCTCCTCCACACAGGATGCCAGGACTGGGATGCCCAGATTGTGCTTCAACCTGCTCGCTCCTGAGGAAAGGGTCTGCCCATGTGGACCTTCTCTTTCTTTCAGATCCTTCCCAGGCATGCAGGTCCTGATCCAATGCCATTTTTTTCCATCCTACCTGGTTATGTGGTGATCTTTCTTGCAGCTTTGCTTGTTAGTTCTTCTGCCAGTTTCCAGTTAGTTTTCCGTGAGAATTGTTCCACATGTAGATGTATTTTTTATGTGTCTATGGAGAGGAGGTGACCTCCACATCCTCCTACTCTGCCATCTTGATCCCACCTCCTGAATATTTTTAATATAACCTGATAAAAGATCTTTGATGCATGCCCACTATTTCCACTTTATAATATTTTTAGTCAATTTAAAGTTATTTATATTTGCATTCAAAGATATGTAGCTAAAGTTTAGAATTTACTGAATTCACAGATGATGTAAGTATTCATAACACCTTGGGTTCTCAACACTTCCTAGAATATAACTTAAAACAGAAAAAATCATAGAAAATGTATAATAAAAAGTTTAGGCAACTGGGGTATTAACTGTAAAAGAACATGGGGAAACTTTCTATGGTGAGGTAAATGTTCTATACCTTGATTACAGTATTGATTACAAATATATATACACACATATATATATTTGTCAAAACTCATTCATCTTAAGGATGTGTAAATTTTACTGTTTGTAATCATACCATCACACACACTGATATGTATATTCTTTTAAATTATAGGCAACTGGTCTTCAAAGGCTACTGAAAAGGCAAAAAAAAGATACCAATTAGATACCATATAACAGTTTAAATGAGGCAGTATAAGACCTAATCCATTGCTTTCCTCTTAACTCATCTCAGATTGTTTCATTACAGGAAAACTACAGGCATACCTCATTTTATTGCACTTCACTTTACTGCACATCACATATAATTGTGTTTTTTATAAATTGAAGGTTTGTGGTAACTCTGTGTCAAGCAAGTCTATCAGTGCCGTTTTCCCAACAACATTTGCTCACTTCATGTCTCTGTGTCACATTTTGGTAATTCTCACAATATTTGAAACGTTTTCACTGTTATTATATTTGTTATGGTGATCTGTGATCAGTGATATTTGATGTTATTATTCTAATTGTTTTGGGGTGCAATGAACTGTGCCCTCATATGGCAGCAAACTTAATGTCCAAATGTTGTGTGTATTCTAACTGCTCCACCAACCAGCTGTTCTCCTTTCTCCTTCTTTCTCCTTGCAACTCCATATTCCCTGAGACACAATATTGAAATTAGGCCAATTAATACCCTACAGTGACCTCTAAGTGTTCAAATGACAGAGAGAGTCACATGTCTCTCACTTTAAATCAAAAGCCAGAAATGATTAAGCTTAGTGAGGAATGCATGTGAAAAGCAAAGACAGGCCAAAAACTAGGCACCTTGCACAAAACAGCCACATTATGAATGCACAGGAAAAGTTCTTAAAGGAAATGAAAAGTGCTACTCCAGTGAACACATGAATGATAAGAAATTGAAACAGGCTTATTGCTGATATGAAGAAAGTTTTAGTGATCTGGATAGAAGATTAAACAAGCCACAATAACTCCCTTAAACCAAAGCCTAATCTAGAGCAAGGCCCTAACTCTCTTCAACTCTACAAAGGCTGAGAGAAGTGAGAGGCTGCAGAATAAGAGTTTGAAGCTAGCAAAGTTGATTCATGAGGTTTAAGGAAAGATGCCATCTCCATAACGTAAAAGTGCAAGGTGAAGCAGCAAGTGCTGACGTACAGCAAGTTACCCAGATCTAGATAACTAATTAATGATGGTGGCTACACTGAACAACAGATTTTTAATGTAGACAAAACAGCTTTATATTGTAAGAAGATGCCATCTAGGACTTTCATAGCTAGAGAGGAGAAGTTAATGCCTGGCTTCAAAACTTCAAAGGACAGGCTGACTCTCTTAAGGGCTAATGCAGCTGGTAACTTAAGTTGAAGCCGATGCTCATTTACCATTCTGAAAACCCTAGGGCCCTTTAAAATGATGCTAAATCTACTCTACCTATGCTCTATAAATAGAATAACAAAGCCTGGATGACAGCACATCTGTTCACAACACAGTTGACTAAATATTTTAAGCCCACTGTTGAGACCTACCGCTCAGAGAGAAAAGATTCCTTTCAAAATATTACTGCTCATTGACAATGTACTTGTTAACCCAAGAGCTCTAATGGAGATGTACAATAAAATTAGTGTTGTTTTCATGTCTACTATCACAACATCCATTCTGCAGCCCATAGATCAGAAGTCATTTCAATTTTCAAGTCTTACTATTTAAAACATATACTACATAAGACTATAGCTGTCATAGATAGTGACTCCTCTGATGGATCTGGGCAAAGTAAATTGAAAACCTTCTGGAAAGGATTCACCATTCTGGATGTCATTAAGAACATTCATGATTCATGTAAAGAGGTCAAAATATCAACATTAACAGGAATTCGGAAGTTGATTCCAACCCTCATGGATGACTTTTGTAAGATTCAAGACTTCAGGGGAGGAAGTATCCACAGATGTGGTGGAAATAGCAAGAGAACTAGAATTACAGGTTGAAGATGTGACTGAACTGCTGCAATATCATGAGAAAACTATAGGGATGAGGAGTTGCTTCTTATTCATAAGCAAAGAAAGTGGTTTCTTGAGATGGAATCTACTCCTGGTGAAGGTGCTATGAAGACTGTTGAAATGACAACAAAGGATTTAGAATACTACATAAACTTAGTTGATAAAGCAGTGGCAGAGTATTTTTTTAATTAAGGTATGTACATTGTTTTTTTAGACACAACACTATTGCATGCTTAATAGACTATAGCATAGTGTAAATATAAATTTTATGTGTACTAGGAAACCAAAAAATTTGTGTGACTTGCTTTATTATGATATCACTTTATTGCAATGGTCTGGAACTGAACCCACAATATCTCTGAGGTACACTTATATAGTCCTAATTATGATAATTCATAATTCAATCTGTTCATCTATCTGTTATACAATCTTAGCTCTAACTTGTCAAATTCCATGAAACAAAGCTATATAAAATGTCTATTTTACTGAAAAATCTCATCTTTAGAAGAAGTTCCATAAAAGATGATTAAATTTGTAAGCTCTAATTATGGATTAGCTTTACTTAATTCACTAAATACGTTAATGATTTTAAAGAAAAATTTTGCATCCCTTTAAAATAGTCTATACTACCTCCTAACAGATTATTCACCTACCCCCTAAAATGTAAGTTGAAATGAAAATAAATTTGAATTTAGTTGAGAATACACACTAACTAGAGAGGCTAACTTAAAACCACTGACAAACTTTTTAGCTCATTATATTGGGGTAATGCTAGCAGTAATGTGTCAACATCCAGAAGACAGACAGAGAGAGAGAGAGAATGCAAAGAATAGCACAGGTGGATTTTATGTACCAAGACTGTAAATAGCACTCATCATTTCCACCCTCATCTCTGTTGACAAGCCCAAGACATGAAAGGGGAACTGGGAAACGTATTCTTTGTCATTTGGCCACAACTCCAAGAAGGCAAAGGGAATACATAATTTTGGGGTAGATCTAGCCATCTCTATCACTCATACTAGCATAGGAGAGGTCTATCAAAATTGTAATTCACAGGAGAACAACGTATTTACAATGCAGGTTTACAAAGCTAATCTGAAAAAAAAAAAAAAAGAACATGCTTTAATGTAGAATACAGTAGTTCTAAAATTATGGTTAAAGATGAAAAGAACAAAAAACTATTTAATCAGCCACCTATAGAACAGTAAAAGGCCAAAAACTGCATTTCAGAAATGATATATCACTCTGGGAAAGCTTTGTTTTTACAGGCGTTCTTTTGAAACTGTCAGGCAAACATTTTTATAGACCATCTTTTCTCATACACAGTCAGCTCATGATATATAGCATAAGTCAGAGACAGGCAAATAATGCAACAAACCTCCTCTTAGACCAACAGAAGGCAGAGCAAAAATTGTTTATTTCTTATAGGATTAAAACAAAAAGCCTACTTTCCTTATTTTTCATCTCCCTGGGAGATAAAAAGGTAAGCAAGTACTTTGGAATCATACTTCAAAAAGTATGATGATTTTTACTTGCTTTAAACTACAGAAACAACAAAGTGCTGTTTTAAAAGGGGACCTAGCCCATTTATTTTTACAAAGTTCTACTCCTAAAACCTGAAGTACATGCCAAAACAAGAAAAGCAATTTATCTTCAAAATGCTAAGACATTTTTGTTTCTGTGTTAAAGGCTTTGTGCCTCTGGAGGTTAATTCACCTTTCACATTGGATGTCATGGCATTATTTTCATTCTCCATGAATGAAAATAAAGACAATATGATTATTTTCTTTATTACTATATTCCTGAGTGAACAACATGACTTGTGATCTAAAGAAATTTTAAATTTTAGTATAGCTTTTGAATCAACTAAAGATCACATTATCCAAAAAACAGTATTGACAATAACCTAAGAAAGCTATGATTATCAGCAATCCCACCATTTCTCTCAGGATTGAGGTTTACTATACCTATATTTTTAAAATGTATAGTAATGACATTTTTTATAATATCAAATAATATAAAAACAAAGATTCAAAGAAAATCTTTACAGTTTGCAAAATTTTCTCTCTCCTCTGCTGCTCAAAAAGTACTAATACCATCTTCTTCGCATAGCAGATGGGGAAATAAACATGTAAAACACATATGTACTTATTTAATAGTAGTGTTTTAAGACTTTGTGCCTATGAAAGCTAATTACCAAATTAAGATTTTCAAAATCACTTTGATTCAATGAATGAGTTCTTTTATGATAAACCTTTCGAACACTGTACTAGAACTATGCCATCAGTGAAAAAAAGAAACCAAAAAAACCTCAACGTCCTAACTGATATCACTCAAATTAGTTTTAAATTTTGGTGAACTTTCAAAAGCAAACCCAACAAAAAAAGCAAAGGATGAAAATACCAACTTCCTGGGAAGCCTTCCTTGACACCCCCAGGCAGGCTTGCTTTTCTACTTAATTCCACTGGAATATCAGACTGGGTGATGGCCCCTTAACTACATTTCTTTTCATCATCATTCGTGAACTCTGTAAGGGTAGTGATCATGCACATTTATATTAGGCTCTTCAGTGCCTATCACAGGGCCTGGACCACGCTAAGTGCTTAATAAATGTCAACTAATTGAATGAATGAATACAGTTAATTAAAAGCTGAACAAAAGGTTGCAAGATGGAGGCAGCAAAGGGAAGAGAAAGAAGGGGGAAAAAAGTACTAGAATGGAAATTAAAATGGTTACTTCCTGTATATGTCCTTAGAGGGAAGCCATTTACTACTCCTGTGCCTCAGTTTCTTCATTTAAAGAAGCTGAACAAGATTATCTCTAATATCATTTGTTTCTAAAATTTTATTTTAAAAATGAAATGGTCATCTTATGTATAAATATCCACATAGACTAAACACTCTCTTAATCAACCTTCACTGAACCAACTCACCAGATTAACAAGTTTTCCATCACCTCTGAAAAATGTATAGTCTGAGCAAAGGTTTTTAAACTTTAGTGGACCTCAAATTGCCTAGAGGGTTTGTTAAAACACAGATTGCTGGGCCCCACCCCCTGAGTTTCTGATTCAGTATGTCTGGGATAAGACCCAAGAATTTACAATTCTAACAAATTCCAGGTAATGCTGATGCTGTTGGTCCAGAAATCACACTTTTGAGAAATATGACCTTATAGTAAATGCCCATTCAACTCCATTCCTATCATTTGAGCTGTTTGATTATCAAAGGTCAGTTTCCCAAACCTGTATATTCCAGGTGAAATTGTTTATTATAGTTACATTAGCTGTTTAAATATCATGTAAATATATAGTCATTTTCAAATTACCTTTGAATTAGGTGTGAGATTTCTGTAAAACACTAAGAAATTTTCATAAAAATCTAGGATTTTGCATTCTTTCCCAATTTAACTTCTTAGTCCAATTAAAAATTAAAAGTGAAAATAGTGGTGATAGAATTATTGGTGTTGAAAAAATCATGGGCACAAACAGACATGAGGAAACTTTTGGAGTGATATATTATTTTGATTGTGGTACTGCAGTGATCATTTCTTGGGTGCAAATATATGTAAAACTTATCAAATTGTATATACTATATATATACTATATATACTATATATATACTATATATACTATATATATACTATAAATATATGTAAAACTTATCAAATTGTATATACTATATATATACTATATATATACTATAAATTTACAGTTATTGTATGTCAATTATACCTTAATAAAATATGTAAACAACACACAAACTTACAGATACACACACCCAACAAAAATTTAATAAGTCTGACAAAACCAAATTTTGAGAGGTTATTGAGTAACCATAACTCTGATACATTGTTGATAGGAATGAAAGAAAAGTGTTTCCAAAGTGTCAGTTTCATACAAAACTAAACACACATCACCTTATGACCAAGTAATTCCATTCCTAATTATTTACCCAAGAGAAAGGGGTACACAAGAGATTGTTCAAGAAAGTTCTTAACAGTTTTATTTCTAACAGCTAAAAACTGGAAATAGCTCAGGTGTCCATCAGCAGGAGAATGGATAAACAGAATGCAGCATCCATACAACTCAGCAATACTACTCAGCAGTAACAAGAAACAAACTACCCATGCACTCAATAACAAGATGAATCACAAAATATTATCTAAGTAAAAGAAGCCTTATATAAGAATACATCTGTATGATCCCATTTATATGAAAAGGCAAAACTAATCTATGATATAAAAAAGCAAAACAATGATGTCTCTTGGGGGTGGCAGGAAGGAACGTGAAGACATCTTCTGGAGTTAAAATGCTCTATATCCTGAAAGAGCTTACACAGTTTAGCCAGATTACACAGAGACATGTATTTGTCAAAACTCATGGAATTGTGGGTACATTTAAGATTTCTGCATTTCATTGTAAATCTTACTTCAAAATGAAAAAAAAGAATTATAATTAAATATTGAACCTTGGTAATGATATGCATGCTCAAGTGTTTGGGGATAAAACATACTAATGTATGCCACTTTAAAACTCAACAAAAGATGGTGGGATGGATGGATATGTTAATAAGCCATATATAATGAAATGTTAACAGAATCTAGGTGGTAGGTATGTGGGTATTCATTGTACAATTGTTCCAGCTCTTCTATGTGTTTTAAAAGCTTCATAACAAGATGTTGAGGAAAAATCAGTTTGTAAGGTAGTAGGGATTCCATTTTTTGCATATTTATGTATGTCTGTGTGTTCATCGACATGCACATATGAAGCATATACATGTATATATTTATGTATGTTGTATATGAAACTATTCCCTCTCAATCAGATCCTTCCAATTCACTTTAAACATACTCAAGTTCCCCCTAACCCCAAATGGTACAAAACAAACAAAATAGAAATCCTATCCTCCTTCAGCTACTACTAGGTCATATAAAGAGAAGAGCATGCTTCTGGTGTCCATGTCTTCACCTACTCCATTCTGGCTTGTGCCCCCAATACTCCAGCAAAATGGCTCTTACTCAAAGATTTCAATGATTTCCAAGTCAGTAGATCAAATGGATATTTTTAAATCCTCATCCTTTGAAGAATTTAAAATATTAAATTTACCCACTTTTCAATTTGGAATGAGGGAAGCAAACTTTTTTGGTATGTAAAACAAGCATTTTTAAAAAGAAGAGCTCAATTTCATACTACGGCCAAGTTAGAATATACGAGGGGAAAACTTAAAGGATGAGATCAGAAAAAAGGAAAACAAAATGAAGAAGTTACTACTATAGTTCAAAGAGTAATTGCCAATGGTCTATTTTCATAGAACATTTTCACCTAATTCTACTACATTTTGAAATTCTAGTGAGCTCATTAACTATTGTCCACATTTCTTCAACTGGGTTAGTCATCCTATCTACAGAAGCTCTATCTTAAATGGATCTCCCCAAACCGCCTATTTATGTAGAAATTATTTTCTGAGTTACAAGAATAATAACCAGTGAACTAGGTCCTCAAGGATCAGATAAATCCAGCTATGTATCAAAATTAGTACAAAAACTATTTCCTAATCTTGAGAAGGTGAGCCCTCAAAGATATTCATAGCAGCACTGTCATAGCATATAATACAACTCAAAGCCTTCCAATGATTTCAGTGTGTCAGAAAATATAAAATTGTGCAGTAAAATCACTTTTAAAATAATCTTATAAAATGTAAAATAAAGGGAATTTCTTTGTGACATGAGCTTCCAAGATGAAAGCTTAATATGAGCCTAAAATGTGCAGAAGAATTTGAATTGTATTTAGTAGGTTTAGGGTAGGGTTTCCCAAATTGCAGGTCACTTTTTGTAGCTCCCTCATGTTTCTGATTTTGAAGATGAACAGGCATTGACTAGTCAAAGACATGTGGGAAAGAACATTCTAGCATGGGCAAAAACAGTAAAAGTATATGTAAAGACAGTCACAGAAGGGCTTTATTATTTATTTTCCTTTAATATTCATCTGCATATCTTGGTCACAGATGGTAGTTTCCAAAAGGCTCCTATCTTTATTCTTGGAACCTCTTCTCCTGAGAAAGTAAGTTCGTTTTATTCCACAAGCAATTATTTAACACCTTCAATGTGCAAGCCTAGAACTATGTGCATTGCCTGAGATTAAAGGAAAATAGATTATGGCTAATAGAAACACACTATGATTACTGAGGGACTTAATTTTACCCTAGCTTTTTACACCAGAGCTTTATACATAGCTATTATTTGGCTATTTTCAAATGTTAAACTTAATTTTTCGCTTACCTTTGAACTCCACTAACAATGGAGGTGTCATGAAGAATAAAATAGCTTAAATTCAATTGTAAAGATGGAAACACAGAAGGACTTAATCACACTAGACAAACACTCCTGAAAATCCAGAGTGATTGCTTAGTATAAAGTCTAGGTTCAGAACTCTAATCTTTTTGGACTATAAACCCTTGTGGTACACAGCTTCTGACAAGGCTCCCAATAATCCCCACCTCTTGGTATCCACAACTTTATTTAATGTCCCCCCTTCAGCCCAGTATGGGCTGAACCTCACAACCTGCTTCTAATGATGTGAATATGGCAAAAATGAAGGCTGTCTCTTCTGTGATTAGGTTACAAAAGACCATGACTTGTGTCTCACTAGTAGTGCTCTCTCTTGCCTGATCACTTGTTCTCCCTGTTGAAGCATGCTTCCACACTGTGAGAAGCACCATGAAGAGGTCCATGTGGTAAGGAACCAAGGAAGGGCTTTGCCAATAGCTCACAAGAAACAGAGGCCTCAGTCTAAGAACTCACAAGGAAATGAATCCTGCAACAACCACACAAACTGGGGAGTGAATCTTCCCTAGTCCAACCTTGAAATAACTGCAGCCTTATGAAAGGCAGAGCCAGAAGATCCAGCTAAATGGTACCCAGATTCCTGACTCACAGAAACTTTAATATGATAAATGTGTATTGTTTTAAGCTGCTACATTTTGGAATAATCTGTTATACAGCAATAGATAACTAACATAGAGCCTATCTGCAGAAAAGTATATACATATACAAATTCTGGCACACATTTTAGAGAAATAGGAGGCCTCTCTGAAGTCCACCAATAGAACTCCTAGTGGCCCAGAGATCCCAGACTAAGAAATTTATGCTTTGATAAACTCCAACAATATGCACAAAAGGCCTGAAGAAGTCAATTTAACCATGCTATGTAGCTTAACAAATGTCAGAATGCTTTCCTTCCATAAGGTATTACTAAGAAAGTTAAATTACTCTAAATATAATTGATATCTTAGTACTAGTATTACCAAAGGTAAAAACAAGTCGTTATACTATAACATCGTTTTAAATAATGTATTTCATAGGTACTAAATAAATATTGAAGATAAAATAATGACTAAACACCATCCTTAAGTACTGTGTGAGACAAACACACACACACACACACACACACACACACACACGAAACAATTATAAGATCTGCGATACAAACAGAAATTTCCATATGGTATCCATTCATGTATGTAATATATATGATATAATATGTATGACTTTATTGAATTTTAATTATAAAGTAATTAAAATAAATACCTGTACTGTTTTTCCAAGTCCCATGTCATCACCAAGAATACACCCTCTTCCTTGGATGAAGTGTTCATAGAGAAACAGGGCTCCTTCCCTTTGGTAGTCTCTCAAATACCTATTAATAGTATAAGGAATAGAGTCTCCATTTTCAGATAATTGAAAAGCAACAGCAGATGATGGAAATTTTCTGTCTGGAAAATAAGGTTTTTCCAAATCTTCATCATCAAATATAAAATTCCTGGAGCAATCTTTAACAGATTTCACTTCTTGAAGTCTTTTAAGAGGTACTTTCCTTTCTTGAAAATCTGAATATAAGATGACTGCAAATGACTTCCCATTTTCATCCACTGTGATAGATTTTATGCTTGCTTCACAAAGTTTTTCATTATCTGGAGAAGGGGCGAGACATCTTTCTCCTGGATGCCATATATCTATAATAATAAAAGAGAAAATAAACTTGCCAAATCTAACTTATAAAGTAACACCTCATTTATCCACTGCTATGAGAAAAAGTGTTCCTCACATAAATACCCTTTCCAAAATCTGAAACAAGATAAATTATACTTATAACATGTATAAATATTTTCCTAAAGTATATTTTCCTCAAGCATATTATCATAATAAAGGGTACATAATTTATTTCCAGTTTTTCTCACCTTGGCTGTGTGTCATAATCTCCCCATATATGCTTCGTCTGTTGATTCTGATTCAGTGGATATGGGCCATGGGCATTTGGTTTTATTATTGTGTTTGGTTGTTACTGCTGAATTCAAAAGGTGACTCTGATGCACAGCCAGAATTGAGAACCACTTATTTAAATATTCATGATGACTCATGAACATTAGGTATAACGTTCATGATATGGTAGAATAACACTGAATAGGACCTGGTAACAGGTAAGCTAAAATCCTCTGAACAGCAATATTTTTGTGATTCTTCTGTCTGCTTTTTTAGTTACTCCATCTCCTTTCTCTGAAGACAGCTGTTTCTTCTCACTGTCAATATTGCTGCTTCTAAAATGTTGCTTGAATCTGTATACAACCTATCAAGGGAATCTCCCAACTCAACTAGAGTGATATGTACCAGCTTTGTCACAGCTTTTTCCCTTCTAGGTTTTGAAGAGCCAAGGTTTTTAAAAAAGAGATGAATTCTAAGATCTCTTTCTGCTAAGATTCTATTATTCTTTGAAGAGTCTGACTTGTCTCTATGTACAAATTTATTCTGTGCTTAACTGTAGAGCTATTTTATTTTCTATTCAGAAAATAAAGCACTATGAATGAGGAAGAGGGCCTCTGCAGAGTATACTGTTGGTACAATTAAAAGGTACCAAATAGAGGAAATTAAGTAAAAGTAATTTCCCAAATGGAATTTCTTATAGCAAGAATCCCAGAGGAATTGTATAGCTACAATTTTAAGGATACTAGGAATTATTTTTCTCACATATTTGTCATTGAGATCATATATCATTGGTAGTTTCCCAGGGACTTCCTATTGATGCTGAATTAGGCTTGTATAACATTCATGATTATAACTAGTACATCTATATTCTCTTCAGCAAGAAGAGCTCATTATACTATTCCTCATCAGTTGTTCCTCAAAAGTAAAACCATTATTCTAATTTTGATAAGGTTGTTTTTATATAACAATCAGCAAAAAAAATCTGTTCTCCCACTCTAATCTTTGCATCCAAACTGTTTGAGAATTGTTACATTAGTCTAAAAGAGAAGAGTTTTAATGTGAAAATAAAACATTTATTCACTATACAGGGATAAAAAATAGGTTGATGGGCCCTATTTTCATAACAGTACTGTTTGAGCCTTAAAACCTACGTTAAGCCTTGCAACAATTCTTAATACATTATTTGTTTCACATGCTTTGTCTACCTATCCAGCAAACGCCTTCTAATTTTTAAAGACTTAATTCATTAATTTATTTATTATTCAACATATATGATTTAACACCAATTATTTGCTAGAACTGTACCACACAGTTAAAATGAAGAAAACCAATGTCAAAAATGATTAAACCTTGGTTTAATTTAATCATCACAAGGTTTAGTGATTAAACCTTGCTTAGAACTAGTCTTTCCAAATCTCATTAAAAGGCCATCATTGTCTAACCAACTTTTCAAGGTAAAAAACCTTTAGTCAGCCCTTATTCCTCTTTATATATTAGTCCCTACATCCTCTCCATCAGAATGTCCTGCTGGCTCTACCTAAAAAAAAAAAAGCATCACTTTCCTCCATGCCACCATCACTTTAAAACAACTGTTGGTAAACTTTTTCTGTAGAGTCAGATTTTAGCTACTTGTTATTTTACATCTTGCAGGCTATACTGTCTCTTGCCCTTGTAACACAAAAGTAGCCACAGACACATAAACAAATGGGTATGGCTGTGCTCCAGTAAAACTTTATCTACAAAAAAACAAGTGTCAGGCTGAATTCGGCCTTGACTGTAATTTGCCAAACTTTGGCTTTCTCCTAAATTACTGCTACAAATTCCATTCTCTATCCTCCATTCTCTAACCATTCTCTCTGTTGACACTATTTCCCTCTACAATCCATTTTCCACATAGCAGCAATAGTGACTATTTAAGAATATAAATTATTAGTAAATCTTTCATTTAAAATCTTTTAATAATGACCCACCGCACAAAGAATAAAGTCCAAGCTCCTTACTATGGCCTGTAAGACCCTGTATGATCTTCCCCTACTTACCTCTCCAACTTAATCTATCAATTTTTCCCTTGACTCAAGCATATTAAGCAGGTCTTTTCTCAGGTGTTTTTATGTCATCGCCTCAGAGACTTTATCTCAGACCACCTTATTTAAAGTAGGGAACCCCACTATTCTGTACTATTTTATTGTCTCTATAGCACATATCACAATGTTTAATTATCACGTTTACTTTTTTTATCTGCCTCTCACTAGAGAAGAATATCTTTTCCAAGAAAATGTCTGTATTCTTCAAAATTTTATCCCCAGGACCAGCACACAGTCGGCATTCAATAAAAGAGCTGAATTTATTAACAAAAACACATCCTTGATCTCATAGAACCTTGACATCTAATGAGAAAGACAAATACTCAAAAGTTCACACACATGAAATTGCTATAAGTGCTTTGGCAGAACAAAGTGCTGTAAGAAGGAGGTACTGAGGAAACAGTTTAAAAAGTAAGGAGATCTAGGGGCTTCCCTGGTGGCGCAGTGGTTGAGAGTCTGCCTGCTAATGCAGGGGACACGGGTTCATGCCCCGGTCTGGGAAGATCCCACAGGCCGCGGAGCGGCTGGGCCCGTGAGCCATGGCCACTAAGCCTGTGCGTCCAGAGCCTATGCTCCGCAATGGGAGAGGCCACGGCAGTGAGAGGCCCGTGTACCGCAAAAAATTAATTAATTAATTTAATTTAATTAAATAAAGTAAGGAAATCTAAGAAGAGAATATCAGTCAGAGGGCACATACAGCATGTGCAAAATCCTCACGGGCTTCACACAACAACTTACAGAAGTCTATTTGGTTCCTGAGTTTGGGTAATTTCTAGAACTAAATATTAATAGATTCAGTTAAGTTTGAGCAGGGCGGTTATCTCTCAGTATTCAAACTCCAGAACAAATAGCTTAAATTAGGATGATTTCCTATTGGACTGAATAGGGGTAAGGCTCCTTATGATCTGGTCCCTGTGTTCCTCTTTAACTTCATTTCCTCCCTCTCTCCTGATTTCATTCCAAACTGGCCTCCTTGCTATTCCCCAATCATGGTAAGCATACTCCCACCTTAGTCTCCTGAGATTTCTGTTCCTTCCGCCAACGCTCCTCCTAAATACCAAAGTGACTGATTCTTTCACTTCATTCAGGATTCTGTTCAAATGGCATCTCCTCAGAGGTATCTTCTCTGACCACCCAATCTAACATAGCACTCCCCGCCACTCTCTCTTCCTTCACCCTGCTTGATACCATTTTCAGAGAAAAATATGAACTGTCTGTTATTGTTTATCTCAACTTAAATATAAGTTCCCCAGAGCAGGGACTTGTGTTCACTGCCATATTCTGGGCACCTAGGACAATGTTTGAAACTCAAATACTTATCAAATTAACAAATATTTATATATAGCTAACATTTTGAGGGCTTATGTGTGCCAGGCATGCAATTTAGATGTAGTAGTTCATTTGAGCCTCACAGCAACCCTTCATGTAAGTAATATTATTAGTTCCATTTTACAAATGGTGAAACAGATAAAGGTTAACCATGGTCACACAGCTAGAAAGTGGCAGAGCCTGGATTTGAACCAAGCTATCTGAACTTGTAACTACAATGCTATACCAGTTCACACGTGAATGAACAATTCCTTGGAACTGAGTAGCCCCTGCCCCTTTTAAATGAGGTATGAGCATTCCAGTTACTATAATCTCCACTCAGCAGCTTCATCCATTTATTTCACCTGCCAGGTTTCTATAGGTATTTATATTTGTGGTCCCTGAGTTATAGTGTCATCAATTCCTAGCCGTCAGAGCTGAGGCTTGTTACTTAAACGTCTCTGAACTTTAGTTCTGAATCCCTCATCTATTTAATGAGATCAGTATCTTCCTCAAAGGAAAACATGTACATAAACAATTAGCATATTTCTGGGCACGGAACAAGCACTCAATATCTGGTAGCTTTTGTTATGTCACTATTAATAATGAAAGCTATTAATTTAGGGTCAAGAAGCCATCCCAGATGACTTGTGGCAGATAACCATACCCTCCTTAAACCCTCTCTTGGTGACCCATTAAAGGTGATCCTGACTCAGTACATCATATATTAAGCTCTTTGTGTAATAAACTGAACGAAATATCTCAACCTTTATTCACCTACTTAATAACAAATCTACCATTCACTAAGAACTGAGGCATACAAGAACAGAGAATAAAAATACCAAACATTTACTTAGGGTTTACTATGAGCCAGACACGGTCACATAAATGCTTTGCTTAACACCATCTCATTTAATAATCACAAGAACTCACTCAGCAAAGACAGCAGTTTTACAGACGAGGAAACCACCCAAAGTTGCTCAGCAAATGACTGTCAGAGCCAGCACTAGATCCCAGGGCAGTCTGACTTCAGAGTGCAGGTTCTCAACTCTGAATCACAAGGAACTGTCCCAGCCCTAGAGGTGGTTCACAATCTCCAGCTGTCACTCACAGGAGCCGCAGGGTAAAACCGCAACCCCAAGGGAACTGGCAGGAACAGGTCCAACCCTACGCAGTAAAGACAGTTGTCTGGGGAGAGAGGGGAGCTCGGAGCTTATACCTTTGCTGTTGGTTTCCGCGCGGGGCTTCGGGACAGAGAGATCCATCTGGCCAGGGGGAAGGGCCTGGCAGCCTGGTTGCATTTAACACCTGACAGGCGGCGGAGGACCGCCAGGAGGAGGCTGGCGGGCGGACGGCGGCCAACTCCACCTGCCGCCGCCCTCTGTACATAGCCCCCCGCCCCCGAAGCCCGACGTCACGGGACGAGAGGGAGCAAAGGTGGAGCCTGACGGGGTCCAGGGAGAAGGGCCGGTTGCGTTCGAGACAGCGGCAGAGCCGGAGGGCGCTGTGGAAGCTGGCAAGGCGGCGCTCACCTAATCGTCTGGGGCTCCGCCGCCGGGGGAGGACAACAAGCAGGCAGGTCGACCCCCTAACCTCCCTCTCAGTAATAGGCTTCGCTCTGCGACCCACCACAACTTCCAGCCCTGACTCGGAAAATCCCGCGAGAACTGGCTCCCGATCTGTTTTCGGGATCTCACGAGAACAAAATCTTGGTTGACATGGGCGGAGCGATCTTCCGGCCGTCTTTCCTCTAGGAAACCGGTAACACAAAGAACCGCGATAGTTGCAAGTATCGCGAAGTTTCATATCGCCTGCTAGCCTGCGGCGGCTCTTGCGGTTACGGAGAAAGGCAGAAAGATGCTCGTGGGCGTGGGCCTGCAGTGGGTCTTTTAAGGACCGGTAAGGAGGGTGACGGCCTGGCAGGAGACCGTCGTCCCCGCGATCGTATCTTGTGACTTATATTAGGCGCTTGGTTCCTTCGTCGAGTTGCCGGACGCCCAGGGACTTTGGGAGGCGAGCGGTTCCCGCTTGGAGTGCCGCCTCAGCCGTGTGGACACCGACGGCTCAGGACACCCAGAGAAGGCATATCTTCTTAGGTCATATACTAAAATGTAGTAAGTTATAAATAACTTTTCTGAGTACAGAACCTGCAACACATGCCCTAAGTAGAAGGCAAAGGTAAAGATACTATGAAAACTTGAAAGTGTTTTTTCGTGTACCATCCCAAGTTACCAGTGGTTTGTATAACACGTTATATGGGTAAACACTAAGCAAACCATCAGGCTGTTTTGGTGAGCATCTTCAGGGCAGCATACCACTCAGGAATTAATGAATACTGCTCATCTAATACTCTTCCAGACGTTGTATGTAGATTAATCCAGAAATGCTTCCTCACATGTTAAAATGTTTTTGTATGCTGTAGGATATTTCATTGAAGGAGGTTAGCCCACATGGGCCTGTATTAGTTTCCTATGGCTGCTTTAACAAATTACCAAAAACTTAATGGCTTAAAACAGCATATAAGTGTTATCTTATAGTTCTGTAAGTCAGAAGCCCTACATTGGTCTCATTAGGCTAAAATCAAAGTGTTAGCTGGGTTGCCTTCTTTTCTGGAGGCTCTGCAGAGTATGTTTCCTCACCTTTTCCAGCTTCTAGAGGCTATACACATTGCTTGGCTCACGGACACCCTTCCGTCTTCAAAGCCAGCAATGTTGCATCCCCCTGACCTTTTCATAGTCACATCTCCCTTTAATTGCAGCAGGGAAAGACTATTTGATTTTAAGGGCTCACATGATAAGATTGGGTCCACCAATAATCCAGGATAATCCTCCCATATCAAGGTCTATACCCTTTTTCACATCAACAAAGTCCCTTTGCCATATAAAGTAACATGTTCATGGGTTCCAAGGATTAGCATGTGAATATCTTTGGTGGATCATTATTCTGCCTACCACAGGATCTTAATGAGAAAAACTATATGGCTATTTGCTCTGTAAATAGGTATCCATTCTTTGACAGATACTAAAAATTAGTGTGTTTTCATAAAATGCTTCATCTAGAATAGCACTTGTTTCTGTTTACCAGCAGGTAAAAATTTTGTATGGAAGAGAAACATCTAATTCATCCATTATGTTGGTCCTCACACGTGGTTAAGAGGTTAAGTCATTTAACCCCACTGCTTCAGTGTCCTCACCCATGACAGATTAATAATAGGGTTATTGTAAAAATTAAATAAAATAAATAAAACACCTAAAACAATACCTAGTCACAGTAAGGATTTAGTATTGCAATATACTCTTGTTATCAATAGAATGCATCCACTTGAAAGTTGAATTCTGCATAGCCATTTCTTCAATTTAATATTTTGGCTAATAGTTGATAGCACATTAGTTAGATTAGAATTTTAGACTAGATTCTAACTTAAACACCATGGATTATAAGGCATATTTTCTAGGTGCAGCTGAAAAAAACTCATTGTACTTGTTACTCTTGATTTTAACATGCATCTTGATGTTGGAAATTCTAAAATGTAGGGAAAAATCTTCTTGGAATTGGAATTGATGAAATATATCTGTTTTACTTAAATTCTGTTCACATTGTCCTTAAAATCAATAGCAATTGGAAATATCAGTCAAGCTTACTTTTTTTTTCTGCAACTATCAGAGAAGAAATTTGATTTTTTTCCCCTATTGAAATGACTAGTTGTGTAATGTTGTCTTATTTTTTAATGTTGTCTAATTTTTCCAGAGGTCCACTTATTTAAGATGTTCATTTCTAAAGAGCTGACCTCTAAATAGGAGTGATTAGACAAATCACGTAGAAGTAAATATTGATTTAAATGAAAGAGATCATCTGGGTGATGGAATACTCTTGTGACTAACAGAAGTGAAGGGGGCCTCAATTTCTGAGTGTTTCTTATTTAATCTCACCACCATGGTTATGATACATGGTGAAGTGAAATAATCATGACATAAAATATGTTTTAGTGACTTACATGCCTCACAAAATTAGACATCCTAAAACATTCCTTCCCCCATTTAACAGTAGCTTTTGTCTGAACCCATTAGAGTGACATCCTTGTCTAGGTGCTGATATTGTAAGCATCCAACACTGTAAAACTGCACTGCAAAGTGAAATTGAAAGCCTTGCAAGATATTCAGGAATTACCAGAAGTCAATAAAAATGATATTGGATAACTAAGTTGGATGCAAAAACATTGGCAAAGTATGATCTAGTAAAGTTAAGCCTGTAAAATCTACAAAAAGAGAAAAAACACAGATGATGATAGCATGGGCATTTCAAAAGAGTATTACTTGATTATCAAAGAGGCCCTTGAGAAAGAGGATTAAACCTTTTAATATTTTACAAAACAGTAGTCTTTATATTCACACTGCAGAAGTCAAATATGAATCTATCTGTGGTTCATAGACCTCCAAAATTGTGAGTTAATCCAGCAAAAATGCTCAAGAAAAAAATAAGTATGTGTCTTAGTCCATTTCGGTTGCTATGACAAAATTCCACAGACTGGGTAGCTGTAGATAAATAGCAGAAATTTATTTCTCACAGTTCTGGAGGCTGGAAAGTCCAAGATCAATGTGTCAGCATGGTAGCATTCTGGTGAAGGCCCTCGTCCAGTTCATAGCTGGCCCTTTCTTGCTGTGTCCTCACATGGTGGAATGGGCTAGAGAGCTCTGTGGTATCTCTTTTTTAAGAGCATTAATCCTCCTAATGAGGGCTCCATCTCATGAACTAATCACCTCCCAAAGACCTCACCTTCTAAAGCCATCACAATGGGCATTAGAATTTCAACATATGAGTTTTGAGGGGACACAAACATTCAGACCATAGAAGTATGAAAACATAAGACAGCATAAGAAATTGAGTCTCAGAGTTTCAGTTAGCTGATTTTAGGTTGTAGCATCTCTCCCCTGATACAGTTTTCCAGCCATTGTATCAAGCAGAAGAAAGGAAGAACAGATGAGGGCAGGGTAGAGGTGATAGAAATAGATGTGTCCTTGTTTGCCAATAAGTAACCTAAACCTTAAAGTTTAATAGTCAATGTTATGCAACAGTGCGAATGTACTTAATACTACTGAACTGTAGACTTTAAAATGTTGAAGAAGGTAAATTTCATATAATATATATTCTTTTACTCTCATTAAAAAACAAAACAAGGGCTCCCCTGGTGGCGCAGTGGTTGAGAGTCCGCCTGCCGATGCAGGGGACATGGGTTCATGCCCCGGTCCGGGAAGATCCCACATGCCATGGAGTGACTGGGCCCGTGAGCCATGGCTGCTGAGCCTGCGCGTCCGGAGCCTGTGCTCCGCAACGGGAGAGGCCACAACAGTGAGAGGCCCGCGTACCGCAAAAAAAAAAAAAAAACTTGGGTCAACAAAAGGACAATTTGATTCTTGAGTCAGGTGTAGTGAAAGATATATAGTGAATGGCAGGTTAGTGTTAGGAATGTGATGAGCATTATTACCTCTTGAACCTTCACCAATGTTGTTTTTACTTCATAGACTTATTATATATTAGAACTTGAAGAAATTTAAGGGATTCCTTGATCCTGCGCTTTAATTTAAAGACAAGAAGATAGTTTTGAGAAATGTTAGGTTATTTGCGCCTGGTCACAAATAGCAAATAAAATCAGGACTAGAACATGATTCCTGATACTCATTGCAATATGATAGGTATACAAAAATATTTCACAGAAGATACTTTTAGATTTGAAAAATTAAATCCTGTGATTCAATTTCATGTAATATTTCATATCACATGTCACATAGTAAGCCTAACAAATCAGCAACAAAACACGAGGAACTGCAGGTTGAAATAATTTTATAAAAATACTCAAAATGCATAGCAGACCTTACAAAAACAAGTATGTAAAATACTCATAGGCCAAAAGTAAGGAGGGAGGGCTTCCCTGGTGGCGCAGTGGTTGAGAGTCCGCCTGCCGATGCAGGGGACACGGGTTCGTGCCCCGGTCCGGGAAGATCCCACATGCTGCAGAGCGGCTGGGCCCGTGAGCCATGGCCACTGAGCCTGCGTGTCCGGAGCCTGTGCTTCACAACGGGAGAGGCCACAACAGTGAGAGGCCCGCGTACCACAAAAAAAAAGGAGAGAGGTGAAAGCTAGCTTATTTAGCTGGCACTTATGCCACTGCTGTCCTGGAAGCATTTGCCCATCTCAGTTACCAAAAGGTCTGAGTTTTAACAGTTTTGTGGGGACAGAAGACATGGTCTTAAGCTCTCATAAGGTCCCAAATTGGAACTGAGGCTCTCATTTGAAATCAGAAACCTTGAAAGGTAACATCCTCAGTGAAACAGTGGGCTAGAAGAAAACTCTGGAGAGCAGAAAACAGGGAGGATGAAGAAGAGAGACTTGTTTTTCTTGGCATGGGCTCTTTGGACAGGGTGTGTGTGTGTGTGCGCGCGTGTGTGTATTTCCTCTGACATTTTGAAACCACAGCCATGCCCCCAAATGGATTACAATTTGAATTCACATAATCTGCATGATCTAGGAAACCCCAAGCCACGATAATAGCATAATGTAGTGCCAGTTTAATTACATCCAGGTTGGGAGAAAGAAAATAGTATATCCTTTCTAAAAGAAAACACGTTAAAACAAAGACCCCTCAAAATTCTCAGAGATAAAGCCCTATAAAACAGTTCACAGTCCCCAAACTGCAAAACACAAAAATGAGCCACCATGAACAAAAGCCAGTAGGAAAAACATGCAACAAAGATAGACCCTTAGTAGTTTCAGTTATTAGAAGTATTAGATAAAAGTTTGTGTGTGTGTGTGTATAGATAAAATACGTACTGATATTTTTAAAAATGAAACTGAGAACATGAGAAAGAGAAAAGACACAGTCAAAAAACAGCAAATAGATTTTTTAAAAGGATTAGAACTTATGGAAATGACAATTTTAATTATTGAAATTAAAAACTCAATAGTAAGTTAAATGGCAGATTAAACACACCATAATATACCATACAACACAGGGAACTATATTCAGTATCTTGTAATAACCTATAATAGAAAAGAATCTGAACTGACTTTGCTGTACACCTGAAACATTGTAAATCAACTATAGTTCAAAAAAAAATTTTTTAAATAAAAGCAGAATGGACATATCCCCCCTCCCAAAAAAAAGAAAGAAAAGAAAAAACCCTAATATATAATTCATGACCTGTAAGATCTAAAGAAATGACCCCAAATGCAGGACAAAATGTCAAGTAGAGGGAAAGTACAAAAGAAAGGTTAAGAAAAATGGAGGCTAGAATAGGATTTCCAGAAGTAATGAATAGAGAGAATGAGGAAAGAAAATTTTCAAAGAAATGATAGCTGAAATCCTCAGATTCAGGAAGCACAATAAATTGGGTGCAATATTAAAATATATATATGCCAGTAGTTGCACACATTGAAGAAAAATTACAAAAGAAAGTAACAGAGTCTTGAAAGCAGCCATTAGAAAAGACAGATTACCTATAGAATAGAATGACAATTTAACTGATAACACTAGAGTTCTCAATATTAGAAAGGAAGCCAGGAGACAATGGGATAGTAACTTCAAAGTGCAAAAAGAAAATAACTGTCAACCTAGAACTTCATAGTCTGCTACACTATGGTGAGTGCAAAATAAGAATATTTTCCGGCAAAATCAAAAGCCTAAAACCAGTGGACTCTCACTACAAGATCTTTTAAGTATTTTGAACTCAGAAAACAGATCTGAAATGTAAGAAGAATGATTAGCCTAAAAAAATTAGCAAACAACCATTAACTGTGTAAAACTATAGTAATGATGTAATTTAAATATATAAAAAATAAAGGGAAATTAAAATGCCGGACAAAAAACTTGAAAATGTGATAACAGTGAAAGAATCTAAGGTGTTTAAGATGTTTCTGTTGGAAAAGAGTAGAGTAGAGATACTGATGATTTTTTTTTTTTTTTTTTGCGGTATGTGGGCCTCTCACTGCTGTGGCCACTCCTGTTGCGGAGCACAGGCTCTGGACGCGCAGGCTCAGGGGCCATGGCTCACCTGATGATTTTTACTAAGTGAAATATTCACATTAAATGTCAGGGTATGTGTAATGAAATATTAAAGGAACATATAAGTTCTTAATAAAAAAGTGGATAATCAATATAAAGCAGGAAAGGAGAAAAATAAAGCAAAAGCATGATTAATAGCTCAAAATAATAAAAATTGATCCATATATTTTAGTAAAAGCAATAAATGTATTTAAAAGATTAATTTTCCTGGTAAAAGGTACTTTCTGATTGGATAAAAACTAAATCCAGCTGTATGTCAGTTATAATACATACTCCTAAAAAAAGTAAAGACAAGGCTGAAAGTAAAGTTAAAAGATATAATAGAGAAATAGTGGAGGGAAAAAACAGAATAGCTCAGAATATTAATATCAGACAATACAAGCTTTAATGTGAAAAGCCTTAAGGACAAAGAAATTAGCCACAGAAATTATAAAAGGCATAGTTTACCAAGGAGATAAAAGAAGGATCTCTACTTATAACCACCTACCAATAGTCTCAAATATACAAAAGTTGTCAGAATTTCAAGGAGTAACTGGTAAGGCCATAAACATTGTAGAAATTTTTAATATTCTTCACAGTAATTGTCAGATTAAAAAGAAAGTAGAATCAGGGCTTCCCTGGTGGCGCAGTGGTTGAGAGTCCGACTGCTGATGTAGGGGACACGGGTTCGTGCCCCAGTCCGGGAGGATCCCATGTGCCGTGGAGCGGCTGGGCCCGTGAGCCATGGCCGCTGGGCCTGCGCGTCCGGAGCCTGTGCTCCGCAATGGGAGAGGCCACAGCAGTGAGAGGCCCGTGTACCACAAAAAAAAAAAAAAAAAAGAAAGTAGAATCAAGCCACACAATTAACTGTCTTGATCTAATGGACATATATAGAGTACTCTGTTTTATTATTAGAGAATAAACATCTTCACAAGCACATAGGGAACATTTATAAAAATTGACTATAAACTATGTCATAAAACAAGTCTCAACAGATTTCCATCAGTCTGCTTCAGACAGATCATGTTCTCTAGTCCCATGAATTAAGTCAGAAATCAATATTTCAAAAATATTTTTAAAAGATGATATATTTGGAAATTTAAAAACACTTCTAAACTTATGGGTCAGAGAAAAAAATCATGATGGAAATTAGATAATAAATATGTAATAATTAAAAGGAACAAGTTATAAGACTTCTTCAGCTGAGGCCCTAAAATGACAAACCTCACATTTAATGTGAGATAGTCTTCCATATAAGATTTCCAAAGGAAGTCAGCAACAGATTTTATGATCCTAATTCCTCATCTACATTGAGTATATGAAAGTGTTGGATGGAAGGGATTAGAGGATGAGGATGGGAGGTTAGAGGAAGAGAAGAAAATGTTTTTGATAGAGCTATTGCAGAGCTAAGTTCCACACCTCAAGACAAGCAAAAGGAGCTTCAGAGGAATCACTTGGAATATTTAATATGCATCCCTTGGAATTTTTGGAATATGGTGGACTATTTGACTCAAACCTTAAGAATCTGAAGGGCAAGTGCTGTGGCTGGCTAACTGCTCTGAAGTTGAGTAAGAAAGTTTAATGTGTTTGGGGCCACCTTACTCCCAGAGTTTATTGTGACAAAAGGATGCACATTTCCTCAAGATGTGGGTCTTAGGTGAGAGAAAGCCAGCAGAGACTTCAAGATGACCGCAAAAGGGAACCTGGGACAGCTGGATACATAGGGATAAAACGGTGACCCTGAAGAATACAGGAAAGCACCCTATGAAAGACATCCAAGGAAGGCCTCTGCACTCTTACGGCAGTACTGATTTAAGACCTTTCCTGTTTCTTAATTTTTCTCCTTTTCCCAAACAATTCTGGAAAAGTCAGGAGCAGCCTAGTAAGTATGAGGGAAAGGCAGAAACATATATAAAAGTAGTAATCACCCCTACTTTTTCCACTGCAACAACTCACCTGAAGCATGTGTAAGCTCTGCTAGCAGAAGAACTTTAAGTTTAAATGAGTATTGAATTCTGAATTTTAATATTACAGTGGACCTATTAACTATCAAACCAAGACTTTTTGCTTATTTGTCTAGTGGCTAGAAGTGACCACAGGATTTTTTATTATTGAGAGAGACCAGAAGATTCCTATGATTTCTCTGTACCCTTCCTTTCAAGGGTATGGAGAAAAACTAGCCCTCAGAGTGGGTTTGAATGAGCAGTGTAACAAATAGGTGAACTTATATTCTGATTTCCTCTCAGGAGTCTTGCTGTTTCAGTATCCATTAGAACTCAATAATAATAGAAATACTGCATATCAAAGCTTATGAGAAATTCATACTTAGGGGCACACCATCAAGAAGACCAACATACACACTTGTGGGAGTCCCAGAGGACAGAGAGAGAAAGAGACAGAATAGTTGAAGAAATAATGGCTGAAAATTGTTCCAAATTTTGTGAAAGACATGAATAGAAACACCCAGGAAGCTCAACAAACTCCAAATAAGATGAATGCAAAGAGGCCCATACCAAGACACATTATAATTAAACTTTCAAAAGCCAGTGCCAAAGAGAGAATCTTGAAAGCAACAAGAGAGAAGCAAATCATCACATACAAAGGATGCTCAAAATTATCAGTATATTTCTCATCAGAAATTTTGGAGGCCAGAAGAGAATTGGCTGGTATATACAAAGTGCTAAAAGGAAAAACTGTCAACCAAAGAGCCTATATCTGCTAAAACTGCCCTTCAGAAGTGAAGGGAGAAGTTAAGACAATGCCAGAGAAACAAAAGCCAAGTGAGTTCGTGACCACTAGACCTGCCCTGCATTAAGTGATCAAGGGATTCCTGTATAGTGAAATGAAAGGACACTAGACAGCAACTTGAAGCTCTATAGAAAAATATACACTGAAAACTACAGAAAATTCCTGAAAAAAATTAAAGAAGAAAAATAAATGGAAACACATCCCAAGTTCATGGATTAGAAAATTTAATATTGTTAAGATTTAGTACTACCCAAAGCAATCTACAGATTCAATGAAACCCTTAGAAGAGTCCCAATGATTTTTTTTGCAGAAATAGATAAACCCATCCTAAAATTCGGATGAAATCTCAAGCACCCAGAATATCCAAAAATAATCTGGAAAAAGGAGAAGAAACCTGGAGGACTCACACTTCCTGATTTTAAAACTTATTACAAAGCTACAGTAATCAAAACTGTTTCGTACTAGCACAAAGACAGACATAGATCAATGGAGTAGAATAGAGAGGCCAGAAATACACCCTCACATATATGGTCAAATGATTTTCAACAAGAGAGCCAAGACCATTCAATGGGGAAGAGACAGTCTTTTCAACAAATGGTGCTGGGAAACTGGATATTCACATGCAAAGAATGAAGTTGGACCCTTACCAAACACCAAAATGGATCAAGGACCCAAATGTAATACCTAATATAATAAAATTCTTAGAAGAAAACAGAACAAAACTTCACAACATTGGACTTGGCAGTAATTTCTTGGATATGAAAGATGTATGAATGGCCAAATAAGCACATAAAAAAGATGCTCAACATCACTATTCATTAGGGAAATGCAAATCAAAACTAAAATAGGTACCGCATCACAACTATTAGGAACACTTATATCAAAAAAATAACTTGTTGGAGAGGATGTGGAGAAATGTCACACTTGAGCACTGTTGGTGGGAATGTAAAATGATACAGTCACTGTGGAAAACAGTATGACAGTTCCTCAGAAAATTTAAAATGGAATTACTTTACCATTTGATCCAGCAATTCCACTTCTGGGTATATACCCAAAAGAATTGAGAGTAGGGTCTCAAAGAAATATTTGTACACCCAAGTTCACGGCTGCAGAGTGGACAATAACTAAAATGTGGAAGTAGTCCAAGTGTCCATTGATCAATGAATGGATAAGCAAAACATGGTATATACAAATAATGAAATAGTTCACCTTAAAAAAGAAGGAAATTCTGCAATATGCTACAATATCGATGCACCTTGAGGACATTATGCTAAGTGAAATAAGACAGTTACAAAAAGACAAATACTATATGATTCCACTTATATGAGGTACTTAGTGTAGTCAAAATCATAAAGACAGAAAGTGTTAATGATGGTTGCCAGGGACTGGGTGGAAGGGAGAATGGGGAGTTATTGTTTAATAGATACAGAGTTTCAGTTTTATAAGATGAAAAGAGTTATGGGGATGGATAGTGGTGATGCTTGCACAACAATAGGAATGTATTTAATACCACTGAACTGTATACTTTAAATGGTTAAGATGATAAATTTTATGTGTATTTTACCACATTAAGATAAAAAAACTATTATTTAAAAAAATATGAGAATTCACATAAAAATAAGAGAATATGCAGATAATATTTTAGAATAAGAGAATTCAAATACAAGTGCAGTTTATAAAAATCAACTGCATTCCTATACGCTAGCAACACAAAATAGGAAACATAATTTTTAAAATATACTATTTATAGTATCAACTAAAAATATATAAGAATAGTTAATAATTATCTTTTAAAATGTATGCAAGATAGTTGTAGAAGGAATAATAAACTTTATTGGAAACATACATGGAAAAGAGATACACTGTGTTCATGGTATAAAAATTTAATATGATAAAGATGTCAGCTTTCCCCAAAATTAATCTATAGATTCAATGAAATTCACTATCAAATTACTGGCAGAGCTTTTTCCTGTGGACCTTGACAAGGGGATATAAAGAAAAAGTATAAAGTGCCAAGAATATCAAGACAGTTTTGACAAGATACCAAAAGGAAAGGAGGAACAGTTCAATAAGTAATTGTTCAAAACTGGAACAATTGAGTTTCACAGGGGAGAGAAGTGGAGTTGAATTTGTATCCAACGTTATACATAAAATTAAATTAAATTCCAAGTAAATGAAAAACCAAATGTAAAATGAAAAACTTTAAAATTTTTAGGAAGTTCTAAATTTAGAAAGAAAGGGAAAAAATAACCCACCAACCCAACAAATTCTTTTCTCATATTCAAAATTTCTGGTCAGCCCAGCACAGCTATCAAACACCAAATGAGTGGTAAAGTAATAGAATGATAAACGAAGTGGTATAATTATACCATTTGTACAACTATGTACAAGGCAGTTGCCTTACTAGACATGCCTTTATTCTAACTCTTCAGACAACTAGAACAGTATTTTATTGTTTACATGTAAAAATTTGCATATTAATGATGCATATATAGTTATATTTGAAGTATTTCTTTTAGCATACTTTTATTTAACATAAAAATTTAATTATATCATATATGATTAGCTTATTCTGAAAACAATCAGCATAAAACTAGTATATCCATGTAAGAACATGCTACTCAACTTTATCATTATAAAAACAAAATAAGTTGTTTAAAACTTAAATGTAAATCGATAGGCTAGTATTGCTTTAAATAAATGCAACAATTACAGGCTTAATTGCAATGATATTGCAAAACTAACTTTTAAAAACTAAATTGAAAATTGAATACAATTTTAGATAAAATATTGAAAAACAATACTTGGACTTAATCCATATGTTCCTTCCCTCATATTTATCCAAAAGTGTGGTAGCATAAAAAATTAACTAATATAAGTATCATAGAAAGACTTTTTGCCCAACTAAAAAACTACTAATGAAGATGTATTTTTCCAAGGAATTAAGTAAACTCCAAAAATTCATTACATATTCATAATGTGATTCTCTTTTCCACAAAAGATTCTAGTCAACATAATGGGAATTACATTTAAATAACATTTAGATAGTGCAAAAAATGTAGATTTGCCTTTACTAAGCAGGATAGAAACATTAAATATCTGAATCACTTAAAAATTTTAGGGTGAAAGATGTTTTCAATCCTTACCATGGGCTCCCCAAATGGTTTTCAGATTACATGATCTGTAGTGTCCATTTCAAGTCTAAAATTCTGTGTAACTTCTGTTAAAGGTAATTTTTCCTCAAGTTATTTTAGCCCACATGGCCTCATTGTTGGTGACTTTACCTGCATTTTCATTGCTTAAATTCTTCAAACAAGGCAACTGTTTCAAAAGGGAAGATATATAGACATGGTTTAAAATGTTAAAGTTCAGATTTTAAAGTTTGCCTACATACTTTGTAAAGATCGTTGCCAAAGTTTTAATTTTCAAATATGTTCCTAGATGGAATGATACCTTAGGAACCATGAAACAACAGTAGAAGGGAATTCTGTGGTCATTGCAGGATGTGCAGACTTGAATAGAGGTTTATTCTGAAAGCAAATATATTATTATACTTCCTTTATGAGAATCATTTTTATCACCTTGCTCTACATTCATCAGTATATTCTAATGAAATAGCATGGGCTAGGAATAACTTGAGGAACTAGTTAAGACAGTGAAATATGAAAAGCATGTAAAAGTTAAATGAGTTTTTTGTTTGTTTGTTTTGTTTTGTTTTGTTTTGTTTTTTGCGGTACGCGGGCCTCTCACTGTTGTGACCTCTCCCGTTGCGGAGCAACAGGCTCCGGACGTGCAGGCTCAGCAGCCATGGCTCACGGGCCCAGCCGCTCCGCCGCATGTGGGATCTTCCCGGACCAGGGCACGAACCCGTGTTCCCTGCATCAGCAGGCGGACTCTCAACCACTGCGCCACCAGGGAAGCCCAAATGAGTTTATTTTTAAACTGATTACTATTATTTAAAATATAAGGCAACTCTGCTCTGTCCAATTTATGCATATATTATTTGACATACTGGTTGAAATATCACATACCACTTTCGTACCTACTGTGCAAAATCCAAATAATTCATATTTTCAAGTCTGTTAAAACCTTCTCAAATTTCTGTAATTCATTCAAGTTCTGTAGAAAAACATAGGCTTTTTTTTTTGCTGTTAGTTATTTATACAGTTCAGCGTTACAGATTCTAAATATCTAAAACCCTGCAAGAATTCCACCATCCAAAGCATATTCTTAAGATCTTTTTGTACTTATCACTGTTGTCACAATAATGTCTTTTGTGGCTGTGAATTATCATTAGACTTTCTATATTCACAACCATGAGAATACCTGTCTTTTCTTTTTCTATCAACCTTTTTATTATTTTTCTTCAGGAAAGATTATATCTGTTTCTAAATCTGTGACAACTTTCAAATGTATAGGACTGTTAAAAGTGGACATTACTGATATTATTTTATTTTTATTTATTTTTTAACATCTTTATTAGAGTATAATTGCTTTACAATGGTATGTTAGTTTTTGCTTTATAACAAAGTGAATCAGCTATACGTATAGATATATCCCCATATCCCCTCCCTCTTGTGCCTCCCTCCCACCCTCCCTATCCCACCCCTCTAGGTGGTCACAAAGCATGGAGCTGATCTTCCTGTGCTATGCAGCTGCTTCCCACTATCTATCTATTTTACATTTGGTAGTGTATATTTGTCAATGCCACTCTCTTACTTTGTCCCAGCTTACCCTTTCCCCTCCCCGTGTCCTCAAGTCCATTCTCTACGTCTGCATCTTACTGCTATTATTTTAGATGGTAGTTAAGAGAAGCAGAGAATATGATGGTGGGGGCTCACACATGGTTGTTATCATTAGAAAAAAATCATACCACTAAGCATAATAAGCTTAGAACCATAGCAAAGATGATTTAAGAAAGAATGTCCCCCATTCTCTCTTCCATTCTGTTTTTTTTTAACTTAGCATTCATTGATATAAGTGAATATTCTCTTTTTATTTATTGAGATGTAATTGACATACAACATTATATTAGTTTCATGTGTATGACAAAATAAATCGATATTTATACATATTGAGAAACAATCACCGCAGTAAGTCCAGATAACATCCATCACCATATAAAGTTACAAAATTTTTTTCTTGTGCTAAGAACTTTTAAGGTCTCTTCTCTTAGCAACTTCTAAATATATACAATGGTATTATCAACTATAGCTACGATGCTGTACATTAAATCCTAAGTGGATATTCTTGAGGGAAAAAAAGAAGACTACCACTTCTTTCCACTTTTAAGTATTTAAATTATCATAAAGTGGTACATATCACTAGTCTAAAGAAGTGCAGTACAAATCTTGTCATATACAGTATTCCTTCAAAAACAGGTTGTCCCTCCAAGTTGGTCACAGTTTAGTAGGGGAGGAAGGGCTGTAGACCAAGTACAGTGTGATAAGTGACATGTACAAAGGGCTGCTGCATTTATGATTGAGACTTCTATCTTTCAGGCTCCAGATTTGTGTAGAAGCCAGTCATAATTTGCATGGTCCTTTTCCTGACTATGTATTTCTTATATTTCATATAATCCATAGATCATTTAATGGAACTAATTCAGTTTACTGTTAAATTCTATTAAATGTCTATTTCTTACGTTTCTGCCATAAAAATTCCCTAGCTATTGAGATAAATTACAGAAGAAATATTAATAAATTTTATAGAATCTTAGGAAAATTGGCAGTTCCCTTAGTATCTATCCATTTAGTCATTCATTCATTCATTCATTCAACAAATGTTTATTTAGCACACCTGTCATATGCCAGGAACCCTGCTTGGCACTGAAGGTAAAGCCAAGAACCAGAAAGACATGACCCCTGCCCTCATAAAACTCAAAGTCAATAACATGCCCAAAATTAATAGTTTAAAACATGGAGAGATTACATAGACTCTCACACAGTTAAATAAGACAGATTGCTGTTATTTGGATAATTTACATACTTTGCCTCATTTTAGTAAAATTTAAGAATATCAAAAATAAAGAAAAACTTCCAGAGTGAAAGAACAGATCACTCACATATGACCAGGCAATATACTCATTTTAGACATTTCAAAAACTTCTGTAAAAAGACAACTGAGTTATACTTTTTAGTATTGTAGGGGAGACAAATTTCTGAAGCTAGAATTTTGCACTTATCCAGATCATCATTTAAATATGAGAGTACAATAAAAAATCATCTCCGCCATTTAAGGCCTCAGAAACATTGCCACACACAGACTCTTAAAAAAAAAGCTCTTTGCTACAATAATAGTAGAGGACTTTAATAGCCCACTTTCAATAATGGGTAGAAGAACTAGACAGAAGGTCAGTAAAGAAAGCATGGACTTGAATAACGCTATAGACAAATTGGACCTAACAGATATACAGAACTCTCCTTACAGCATAATATACATTTTTCTGAAATGCAGAAGGAGCATTCTCCAGGATAGACCATATGTTAAGGCCACAAAACAGTCTTAATAAAATTTAAATGATTGAAAACATACCAAGTGTCTTTTCTTATCACCGTGGAATGAAACTAGAAATCAACTGTACAAGGTAAACTAGAAAATTCATAAATATATAAATATTAACACACCAATATGTCAAAGAAGAAATCACAAGGGAAATTAAAAATGTCTTGAGAAAAATAAAAATGAAAATACAGCATATTTAAACTTACGTGATGCAGCAAAAGTAATGCCAAGTGGAAAGTTTATAATTGTAAAGACTTACATTAGAGAATATAGGTCTCAAATCAACAACCTAACTTTACAACTTAAGGAACTAGGAAAAGAAGGACAAACAAATCCAAAGCCAGCAACAGGAAATAAAGATTAGAGCAAAAATAAATAGAGAATATAAAAATGATAGAGAAAATGAAACCAAGAGTTCTTCAAAAAGATCAACAAAAATGAAAAACCTTTAGTTATATTGACCAAGAAAAAGAGAGAATACTGAAATAACTAAAATCAGAAATAAGAAAGGGGGCATTACTATTGATTTATAGAAATAAATAGAATTATAAAAGTGTATCAATAATTGTACACCAACAAATTGGATAACCTAGATGAAATGGACAAATTCATAGAAACATACAACCTAGCAAGACTGAATCATGAAGAAGTAGAACATCTGAATAGACCTATAACCAGTAAGGAGATTGAATCAGTAATTAAAAATGTCAATAAACAAAAGTCTGGACAAGATGGCTTCACTGGTGAATTCTACCAAATATTTAAAGAAGAATTAAATCCTTCTGAAGTACTTCCAAAAACTTGAAGAGAAAGGAACACTTCCTGGCTCATTTTAGGCCTGCATTATCCTGATATCAAACTCAGACAAGAAAAGTACCAACATTGTTCCTTATGAATATGAATGTGAAAGTCCTCAACCAGATATTAGCAAACAGAAGTTGGCAGCATAGTAAAATGATTATACACCATGACTAAGTGGGATTTATTCCTGGAATTCAAGAATGGTTCAACATACAAAAATCAATCAATGTAATACACCACATTAAGAGAATGAAAGACAGACCAAAAAACAAAATGAAACATGATTATCTCAGTTGATTCAGAGAAAACATTTGACAAGATTCAACACACTTTCATGATAAAAACAATAAACCTGGGATAGAAGGAAATTACTTCAGCATAATAAAGCCTATTTATGGAAAACCCACAGCTAACATCATACTCAATGATGGAAGCCTGAACATTCTTCCTCTAAGATCAGGAACAAGGCTAAGATGCCTGCTTTCACCACTTCTATTCAACATAGTTCTGGAAATCTTAGAGCAATAAGGCAAGAAAAAGAAATAAAAGGCATCCAAACTGGAAAAGAAGAAGTAAAATTATCTCTGTTTGCAGATGATATGATCTTGTATATAAAAAACCCTAACAACTACACACACACAAGCTGTAAGAACTAATAAATGAATTCAGCAAAGTAGCAAGATACAAGTCAACATGCAAAAATCAGTTGCATTTCCACACACTAGCAATGAACAATCTGAAAACAGTCCATTTCAAAAATGGGCAAAGGACCTGAATAGATGTTTCTCCAAAGACAATATGTGAATGGCCAATAATCACATGAAAAGATGCACAATGTCACACATCATAGGGAAATGCAAGTCAAAACCTCACTTTACACCCATTAGGATGGCTATTGTAAACAAAAAACAGGCAAAAAAAAACACAACACACACACAGAAAGCATCAAGTGTTAGTGAGAATGTGAAGAATTTGGAACCCTTGTGCATTGGTAGGAAGAATGTTGATGTAAAATGGTGCAGCTGCTAAGTAAAATGGTGTGTCAGTTACTCAAAAAGTTAAATGTAGAATTATCATATGATTATAGAATTAGCATAGATCCAGCAATTCTACTTCCGGTTATACACCCAAAATAATTGAAAGCAAGGACTTGAACAGATATTTGTACACTCATGTTCATAGCAACATTATTCAAATAATGAAAGATGGAAGCCACCCAAGTGTCCATCAATGGATAAACAAAATGTGGTATATACATACAATTGAATACCATTCAGCCTTAAAAAGGAAGGAAATTCTGACACATGCTACAACATGGATGAACTTTGAAGACATTATGCTAAGTGAAATAAGGCAAACACAAAAGGACAAATACTATATGATTTCACTCATATGAGGTACCTAGAGTAGCCAAATCCATAAAGACAGAAAGTAGAATGGCCATTGCCAGGGGTTAGAGAGAGGAGGGAATGGAGACTTACTTTTAATGGAGTTTCAGTTGGGAAGATGAAACAAGTTTCTGAGACAGAGAGTTGTGATGGTTGCACAACAATGTGAGTGTACTTACACTACTGCACTGTATACTTAAAAATGGTTACAATGGTAAGTTTTATGTTATGTGTATTTTACCACAATTTAAAATAGTTAAAACTGTAAATTTTATGCCTTGTATATTTTACCACAATTAAAAAATACATGAAAACTTCTAGAACTCTAATAGAAATAAATTCAGTATGATATTATAGAAATAAGGGAAGAAAGAGTGGGCAAAAAACTTTTAAAAATTATTGTTGTCTAAAAATGTGAGGACAAAAAATAAAGAATAATAAGGGGAAAATGACAGAAAATGGAGAAAAACACATTTACAATTGAATTTCCAAAACTGAAATTCTAGATGATGTGAACCAAAACACTTCAGGGAGAAACTAAAAAGAGATGAGAGAATTCTAAATCATTTTTATTGTTTGAGGAAAGATATTGATAAACTTGGGAAATAGAAAAATATGAAAAAGTGTAACAATCAGTCTTAATAAGTTAGGGATAACCCATTAAAAGAATAAAACTGGAATGTAAATCTCAATTTTTGATATTTGAAGATATTTGAACAATTTTTATCTATGTGAAAGAAAGAATAGGAAGAAGAAAAAGCAGCAGCATAGCAAAGGGAAATATGAAATGCAGAAATAAATCTGATATAACAGTAATTACAGTAAATATAAATGTTAATCATATTGGATAACAAAACAATATACTAAATGTAAAAATAAGAGATTTAAAACAAAAAGATACAGAAAGATGGAAATTTAAATCATTAATAAAACATACTGAAATATAAACAACAGTAAAAAGGGCTAGAGTACCAATCTTAATATCTATCAAAAGAGAATTCAAGGAAAAATATTATAAAAGCCAAAGAGCAATATTATATATGGATATTATAACAACTCAAGAAGGTAAAACAAATCAGGAAGTTCAGCAAAGATGCTGGGTACGAGATCAGTTTTTAAAAGTCAGTTAACAGTTCTCTATACCAGCAATGATCATCTAGAACAGGGGTCCCCAACCCCCAGGACTTGGACCAGTATGTTGCTCGGCCTGTTGGGAACCGGCCTGCACAGCAGGAGGTGAGTGGCAGGCAAGCGAGCAAAGCTTCATCTGCTGCTCCCCATCACTCCCCATGAACCATCCCCACCCCCCACAGAAAAATTGTCTTCCACAAAACCAGTCCCTAGTGCCAAAAAGTCTGGGGACCGCTGATCTAGAAAACACGATAGGAAATACAGAGCAGTAGAAAAACTATGAAGTGCCTAGTAATAAACTTTTAAAATAATATGCAAGACATCTATGGAGAAAGTTTTAAAACCCAATTACAGGACATAAAGATCTAAATAATTAGAGAAATAGATTATCCTCATGGATAAGATAATTTAACATTCTGAAATATATTGAATATATTAAACGCCTGTATTCATGGGATCATTTTAAAGAATATTCAACTTGTAGCAAGTGAGGACATAGGCAGTCTAGGGTTCTTGTGGCCATTTTTTTCTAGTCTAGTCTTTTAAAATAAATGTTTATTAAGGAATTTGTCTTTAAGTTCTTTGTATTTGCAGTTCCTTCAGCCTGTACTATTATTTCCCTAGATATTCTCATGGCTCATTCATCCAAAGTAGGGACCGTGGATCCATATATGATTTTATGAGCATTACTCCTTTTCTTGGCTACTTGCCAGGGGATGGATACCAGATCTAGACCACTGAGATCTACTAAGGAAAGAAAGGGAGAGGAGGTACAGTTGGGACTTTATAGCACTTATCATTACCAGATGTCACATTTTATGTATTTTATGTGTTCATTGTTCACCTCCCTTAAGCACAGTGAGGGCAGCGACTTTTTGTTATTGATGCTCTCTGTTATGGGCACAACATTAAAAAAAAATTCCTGGTCATAGTAGGCACTCAATAAGTACTTGTTAAATGAATTAATTGAATACAAGAATAATTTGTTCCTAGTGGGCAAATATATTCAAGAAGACTATCAGCTAAAATTAAGATTGGAAAATTGGTAAATTAACTTTTAATAAATTTTCAGAACATTAGCCTCCTCTTCCAGATACCGTACCTCAAGGGCTTACCAGCTCTCTAATTCTCAACTTAAATGACTAATTAAATGGATGAAAAATCTCCTTTTCTGGCTTTAATTCTTTTCTGTATTATACACAATGATTCTCTGATGCAAGGTGCTGTACATTTTACTGTGTCTTTTTGTAATTGAATTTGTGCCCTCTGGGCCAGAAATATGTCTGCTATTTATAAAAGTTTAATTTCTCCCCAATGTCTAGTTAAAAGGTGAATCTTAAAAAGACTAAAATGTTGCCCTAAAGCAAATACTGTGCATAGTCAAATCAAACATAAATAAACATTCCACTTTTATGTTCTTTTGAGAAGAGCTTAAAGAACTAACTTCTAAATTGTAATAGATTTGTAATTAGTTTAATTTGCAGTCACTGAAACATTCAGACATTGGTTTTCCAGATATTCATAGTTTGGATTAAAAATTTCACAGTTTTTTATAGACTATTTTACTTCATGATACTCATTACACGTTATAGAAATAGCATACAGATTTCCCTCACATTTCATTGGTACACTAAAGAATTTAGTTTTTATAAAAAGCATTCATTCTAATATATATTATTATTCTAGAAGCAGACAACCAGTTGTTTAGATAGTTCTAAGATTTTAACTGCATATTAATACAGTTTAACTGCATATTAATACATTTAATATTAAGTTAAAATCAAAAAACAGATAATACTAAGAAAAACTGATGGCACACTGACAGGAAAAGAATAATTTTTAGTGTAGTATACTACATTCTAAATGAAAATGTTTGGATGAGAATGCAAAGAGGTTGAATATGAATAGTATGATTCAACTGGTAAATGTGCAGTGTATGTTTTGCTAAGAAATCATAAAGCACAGGAGAGTGGTCTCACTAAATGTATTACATTTTATGAAATTAGAAAGACTTTAGTTTATTGGATAAGGCCAAGTCTTATGTATATGTGATGATAAAAAAATCAACATAAGTGAGTGTAGCTAGATCAAATGTTTAAGATGGACTTACAGGACTCAACTGAGTTCACAGGAAATACACAGGATAGATAAACAAGTTAAATGGCACTATGAAAAAATAAACAGATTTGGAACGTAGAACATTATACAAAAAAACTGGCCTGCACACTTTAAAAGTCCAATGCCAAAGAAAAGAAAATGTGTGTGTGTTGAGGGCGGGGAGTGCTGGGGAGAGCACTGTTCTAATTAAAAGAGACTAAGGAGACACACACAAACCAGCTATATAATATATGACATAAAATGTATTTGCAGAACAAATGAAGACATTTGCATGTGGTCTGGGTATTAGATAATATTATAGAATTAATGTTAATTTTCTTGGGGGTGTTAATGATGTGATTCTGTAGTGGAATGCTGTTTTAAGGGGATGCAGCTAAAATCTTTAGGGAAGAATATCATCAAGTCTGCACTTTGAAACGGATTCAGCAAACACACACATACACACACACACAGGCACGCACACAAGCTTATATGGAAAAATATTAACAATTATTGAATCAAGATGGTACGTGTATGAGTGATAGGAGTGTTTGTTGTATTTTTCTTCCAAATTTTCTATATGCTTGAAAAATATTCATAGTAAAAAGTTGGAAAAACAAAAGTTATTTAAGCATTTATAATAAAAGACAGAACTTTTTAAAAAGAATCCAAAGGAATTCTCTATTAAAGATACAGAGCTAAGCTCAAAAATGAACTAGCACTCTTTACAAAGAATGCCATTAACCTGTTACTAAATAAGTGCCAAGAAAATAATGGTAATCATCCTTAAGACAGAGGCAGCTGGCATCACAGTACCAGTTATCTGCTTTTCTAAATATGTATTCTCTCAGGATAAATATGGATGCGAACGGCCTAGAGCACTGCACAACTTGAAGCTCGTAGAGGTCAGTATATTTTTAATTATTTTCAGTATCACAGACATCCACCTTCACATAAATTTTAGATAGGCATTTGATGAAATTCTGACCTAATGTAAAATCTAACAATTTTTGTAAGTAGAATGACTAAGTAAATAGTTTACCATTTAGCTAACATAGCACAAGAATTAGTTGAATTTACCTGAGTAAGTATGGATCTCACCGAAGTTGTGTCTTGGCATCTCTGTAATACTGCATTAATCGCAAAGCTTCCCAGAAGATGCTGCTTTTTTTACAGCTCAGGCTGGATAAACAAACTTAGTAGCAAATTGGTTTATCTGTTAAATATAAAAGTGAAATATTGAACTGAAGAAATATCTGTTAGTGTTGTGCAATGGTGATAAAAATTACTCCCTTAATATCTGGCACTGACATTTGTTTATACAATAGTAAGCAGTGTGATCAAGGATATGTTTCTTACTAATTCAGGGGCTTTTGACAAAATGTAAAGATAAACATATTAATTTAAAATAAGGTTTATGCATCAATTATGTCATATTCTATGACCTAAATTAACATGAAAAAGCTAAAATTAAATAAAGTTAAATAATTTTAATTATCCTTGCTATCACTCTGCAATTAATACTCAATTATTCTTTTTTTTTTCCATTTATCTTGCTTGTATTCTACTACCCACGATACCTTTCTCTTCCCCTCGCTTTTCCCCTTCACTTTAATACATGTGTTGAAACTCTGTCATGATATCCTGTGATTTCCAACAAGCCCTGGGAACACCAAGTACTAAATTATGGTCCCTCCATCATATTCTCAAACCCAGTCCATCACTGAAGCTTCATCTTATACTAGAGCTCCCATAACTGTCAACCCCTTCTTAAATGCCTTGATGATCCAAGTCTGCTCTGAAATCCACTATGAATAATATACAAGGTTCTTCAGAGTGGTTAGGAAGATAGGATCTTAAAGCTAATATTAAATATTATAGCTTTCTAGTTACCTTCAACTGAATGTAGATTTCCACCTGGCATGCAAAACCCCACCTTTCAGTCTGGTACATTCAGATGACAGCTTCTTAGGAGGAATGTTCTTATTTTTTCTGAAAATCTGAAACAGGAAAAAGTTTTATTCTTGGGTGCCAAGTAAAAAATTCTTTTAAAAATCCCTACAGTAACAGAAAATCGTTTTCTTCTACCATTTTGAGAGGTAGAACTTGGCAGCAGTAAGCACTTTACATTAACAAGACATTCTGATCTCTCGAAGAGAAAGTTTTGCATTATAGAATTGATCAGTTGTTAGTTGTTGAGGTAAAGCTCCCCTGAAAGGAAACTCCTACACAGTAACTCATTTCTTCTACTGGAAGATGTCAAAAGTAGAAGCTGGTTAGTCATAGTGAGATTGCTTATCGCCAGTGAACATGTCAATTGAGTCATACAAGGAACATCTAAAATGGACTTTTGAGAAGTTGAAAGTGTTCTTTACTTGACCAGTAGTGCAGGGAAGGGAGAAATAGGCATTCAATGACTAACGGGTAAACACCCCTTCCCATAGACTCAGGACAGCTGAAGAAGCCCATGAATGAATAAATCAGGGAGAAAAAGCAAAAAACAACAAAAAACAGTGCCAGTATAGAAGGTAATTACCTCTTCTTGTTTCTACAAAGAATGTCTCTGTCTGCTGTTCCTTATCACTGCAACAATCCAGAGAATAGAGGAAGTTACACAAAAGATTAAAGCAAAACTTTAAGAATTGCCTTAAGTGTATAATAATGTTTTTATAAATTTTCTATCTCAATTTGCTAGAAGTTTAGACCCAAGTCCTTTGCAAAATTTTGAAATAGGGGAAGTTTGTAACAACCTTTCCTTCTTCCTTGTTGCTCTTGTAGACCCTGTCCCTCCCTCGCTGGTGTCCCTTCTGGTCATTTCCCCTCTGTACTCTTCTCTGATTCCTTCGCCAGAACATCTGTGTTCTCTCAAGGATGCACTAAGTGGCTTGATAATCTACCCCACAGAGGATCTGAAACCCTCCATTTGTATTTCATGGCATGGTTGCTTATGGACTACATGAATTTTGGTTTGAAATAAAAACAGCAAAGCATATCTTTCAAGTGAATTCTATTTTGTGATGTGATTGTTGACTATCATTTTAAAGAGATATATTTTCCTGGAAGTAATTTAATATCTGGATAAAGCTCTTAATACAACAGCTATTAAAATCACATATTTAAATAAACTATTATAGGTAAAAGTATGAATGGTTCTCAAAAATATTAATAATTTCTAGAACATTAGGAAAATATCATCTAGTAATAACTGGAAATAAGATGTCCCAAGTACAATATTTGTCAAGTACCTGAAGTTTGGTACTTTTCACACATCGTTCACTGATTGTGGCAATTCTTTATCTTTGCCTTTAAAACTTGATAGCCATTTAGTTCACTTTCTCCCAGCTTGAAGTGACCTTAAGCTTTTAAGCTTATTTTCTGTGTGAAAGCATGTGCCTTTTTGAGCACACTGAGATTTTTCCCTGCTTTATAACTGGAGCCGTGCCCCAGAAGATCTGAACAGCATCCTAATCCCATTTTAGATGAGAGAGAGGTTGGGTTTGACCCCTTTCTGGGGGATCTAGCTGTCCACATGAAAGACTCCTGAGTATGCATCTTCTCCTCCTACACAGGCCTACCTCATAGAAAGAAGGAATACTCTCTTTACACTCATCTTGGGGCAACAGGCACCTAGAATTGTAAAAATTACATTCTGATCCAAATATGAACCTGCCTTATTTTCTTCTCATAAATAGACAAAAAAACATCAGCTTTCTCCTGTTGTCTCCTCATACACTCTCAGGACCCTGACATAATATGATGACCACCACATGTCATTACAAAATGTCCTACATTCAGGATGTGCCTTCTTTTGCAAGGCCATGCTATTATTTGACTAAAAACAGACCATAGTGATAATGACAATTCCCTGTCTGCTCTGTGGGAACTCAAGATTCTCATATTCCTGCCAGATATTTTGGGCAGCTGTTGGAAGACACTCATTCCCCACTCCTGAGGTTTCCAGGTAGAGGACAGCTGTTTGTGTGGCACAGTGCTGCCTCACTCTCCTCCTCTGAAAGGTAGCACCTCATCTGAGTAGGGAGCTTCAGATAATGAACTGGGCACTTACAGCTTAGCTCCTTCCTCTTTCTTTATTACTGGTGTATGCTTGCCTGCAGAAGGCATGTGTTTTAGGCTGCTCTTGATCATGAGGTAAATGATAAAGGCTTTGTCATTGCAGGGGAGCAGGGGCCTTTGGTTTCCCAGCACTGCCTCTAATTCTGAGGTTAAGTATTGGGAATCTAATTCTCATGTTTCTATACCTTCTTCTCTCATTGATCTATTAATAATGAGGCTGACATTTGCATTCCATCTGTCTGGTTCCACTTTCTATCTCAAATGGTTCAGAACTCTAGTGCAAAAGGGCATAAATGCATTGACCTCCTTGTGTGACAGCAGTCTTCAGAAGGAGTGGTCTCCATGAAGTGGTTCTCTTGGACCCCACAAAGTAGCCTCCATTTTTCTCCTCCACCTCAGTGGTGAAATCGCTAGTGCCTGTAAATATCAAAAACAGCTGTGATTCCCCCAGTGTCACAAGAGCTTTAACTAATGGTGCTGCTCCTGCTATTGATGTGGGAATCCAAGCTGCAAATGCCTGAAGGTGAGGACACTACTGTCTATACAGAGGACCCTTTACATGGCTGCTGGTTGTGCTACCTCCTGTTATTACCAAAGCTGCTGACACCTTGGGATCTCAATGTCCCATAGGAGTTCAGCTGATGAGCTCCATCCTGGGACCCAGGCCAAAGTATATGAGAACCAGGCTGAAGGACACTCTGAAGAAAAGATTCCATGCTGTATAGTGAAGTGCACATATCTTAAGTGTACAACTCAATGAATTTTATATATGAATACGCCTGTGTAAATACCACCCACATCAAAATATAGAACATTTTCAGCACTCCAGAAGATTCTCTCATGCTTCCTCTTAGCTCAATCTCCCCCCAACCAAAGGTAATCATGATACTGATTTCTATCATGTTCTTAAACTTGATGTAACTGGAATAATAAAATATATACTCTCGTGTCTTTTATGTGAGACTCTTCTATGTTGCATGCAGCTGTAGTTCTTTTTCATATTCATATTAGTATTGCATTGTGTGCAGATGCCACCATTCATACTATATTTCTATTCTGCTGCTTTGATTGTTACAAAATATGTCTTTTGATGAGCATATGTATATTGTTTTGTTTTATTAGACTTTATTTTTTTAGAGCAGCTTTAGATTCACAGCAAAATTGAGCAGAAGGTATAGAGATTTCCCATATATCTCCTGCCCCACCATATGCACAGCCTTTGCACTATCAACATCCTCTACTAGAGTTGTACAATTTTAAAATTGATGAACCTATAATGACACATCATTATCACCCAAAGTCCATAGTTTACACTAAGGTTTACTCTTGGTGTTGTACATTCTGTGAGGTCTAACACATGTATAATGACAGGTACCTACCATTACAATATCATACAGAATAGTTTCACTATCCTAAAAATCCTACATTCTCTGCTTATTTATTTATTTTTATTATTATTATTATTTGCGGTACGCGGGCCTCTCACTGTTGTGGCCCCTCCCATTGCGGAGCACAGGCTCCAGACGCACAGGCTCAGCGGACATGGCTCACGGGCCCAGCCACTCCGCGGCATGTGGGATCTTCCCGGACCGGGGCACGAGCCCGTGTCCCCTGCATTGGCAGGCGGACTTTCAACCACTGTGCCACCAGGGAAGCCCCTATTCTCTGCTCATTCATCTCTCCTTCCTCCCTAATCCTTGGCAACCCCTGATTGTTTTATTGTCTTCTAACTTTTGCCTTTTCCAGAATGTCATATGGTTGGAATCATACAGCATGTAACCTTTTCCGAGTACCTTTTTTTACTTGGTAATATGCATTTATTTCCTCCATATTTTTTCATGGCTTGTGGCTATTTTCTTTTTAGCACTGGATAATATCCTATTGTCTGGATGTACCACAGTTTATTTATCCATTCACCTACTGAAGGATATCTTGGTTACTGCTAAGTTTTGGCAATTACGAACAAAGCTGCTATAAACATCTTTGTGCAGGTTTTTGTGTGGACATAAGTTTTCAACTTCTTTGGGTACATACTAAGGAGTACAATAGCTGGATTGTATGGTAAGAGTATATTTAGTTTTGTAAGAGATTACCAATTGTCTTCCAAAATGACTGTACAATTTTGCATCCCCACCAGCAATGAATAAGAGTTCCTGTTGCCCCATATCCTCACCAACATTTGGTGCTGTCAGCGTTTGAAATTTTGGCCATTCTAATAGATGTGTAGTGGTATGTCATTGTTGTCTTAATTTGCATTTTCCTAATGGCTCATGGTTTAGAGTACCTTTTCATATGCTTATTTGTCATCTGTATATCTTCTTTGGGAAGATGGCTGTTTAGATCTTTGGCCCATTTTTTAACCTGGATGTTTGTTTTCTTATTGTTGAGTTTTGAGAATTCTTTCTTTGTATGTTTTGGATAACAGTCCTTTATGAGATGTTTCTTTTGCAAATAATTTTTCACAATCTGTGGCTTATCTCCTCATTCTCTTGAGTGTCTTTTGCAGAACAGAAGTTTTTTAATTTTTATGAAGTCAGCTTTTGCCCTATGTATTTTGCAGCTCTGTTCTTAGGTGCATACATGTTAAGGATTGTTATATCTTCTTGAAGAACTGACACTTTACCATTATGGAATGTTCTTCTTAATTCCTGATTACTTTCCTTGCTGCAAAATCTGTTCTGCCTGAAATTAATGTAGCTACTCCTGCTTTCTTTTAATTAGTGTTAGCATGTTGTGTCATTTTTCATCCATTTATTTTTCATCTATATATGTCTTTAAAATTAGGGTGGTTTTCTCTTGGACAATATATAGTTGAGTTTTGGTTTTTGATTCCTTCAACAATCTATTTTTTAATAGTATATTTAAGCCATTGATGTTTAAAGTGATTACTGATGTGGTTGGATTAATATCTACCATATTTGTTACTATTTTCAATTTGATGCTTTTGTTTTTTGTTCCTTTTTTATTGCTGTATGCTTGATGTATAACATTATCAAAAATAGAACTACCATATGACCCAGAAATTCCACTCCTGGGTATATATCTGGAAAAAATGAAAACACTGTTTTGAAAAGATACATGCACTCCAGTGTTCATAGCAGCATTATTTACAATTGCCAGGATATGAAAGCAACCTATGTGTCCATCAACAGATGAATGGATAAAAAACATTATATATATATATATGTATGTATACACACACATACACACACATACACACACACAATGGAATACTACTCAGCCATAAAAAAGGATAAATTTTGCCATTTACAGCAACATGGATGGATTTGGAGGGCATTATTCTAAGTGAAATAAGTCAGACAGAGAAAGACAAATACTGTATGGTATCATTTATATATGGAATTTAAAAAATACAGCAAACTAGTGAATATAACAACAAAGAAGCAGGCTCACAGGTAGAAAGAACAAACCAGTGGTTACCAGTGGGCAGAGGGAAGAGGGGAGGGCAATATAGAGGATTAAGAGGTACAAACTATTAGGTATAAAATGAGCTACAAGGATATATTGTACACAGATGAATGGATAAAGAAGATGTGGCACATATATACAATGGAATATTACTCAGCCATAAAAAGAAATGAAATTGAGTTATTTGTAGTGAGGTGGATGGACTTAGAGTCTGTCATACAGAGTGAAGTAAGTCAGAAAGAGAAAGACAAATACCGTATGCTAACACATATATCTGGAATCTAAAAAAAAAAAAAAAACCACAGTGAGGTACTGATTCACACCCATTATGATGGCTATTATTTAAAAAAAAAATTAAACAACAAGTATTGATAAGGATGTGGAGAAATTAGAACCTATGTACATTGCTGGTGTAAATGTAAAAAGGTGCAGCCACTGTAGAAAATAGTTTGGCAGTTCTTCAAAGAGTTAACACAGAATTACCATATGATCCAGCAATTCCACTTCTCAGTATATACTCACAAGAATTGAAAGCAGAGACCCATTTACGGTACACCAATGTTCATAGCAGCATTATCCATAATAGCTAAAAGATGGAAACAACCCAAATATCTGTCAATAGGTCAAAGGCTAAACAAAAGGTCTTCTATACATACAATGGATTATTCAGCTGTTAAAAAAATGAAATTTAGATACATGCTCCAACATAGGTGAATCTTTAAAACATTATGCTAAGTGAAATAAGCCAGACACAGAAAGACAAATATTGTATGATTCCATTTATGTGAGGTATCTAGAGTAGGCAAATTTATAAAGATAGGCAGTGGAATAGAGAAACTGGGGAGTAGGGTGGAGGAAATGGGGAGTTGTTATTTAATGGGTATGGAGTTTCTGTTTGAAATGATGGAAGAAGTTCTGGAGATGGATAATGGTGATGGTTACACAACAATGTTAATGCACTTAACACTACTAAATTGAACACCATACAAATGGTTTAAAGGGCATATTTATCTCATGTATATTTTGTCACACACACACAAATACCCCACAGATTCCTGGGTCCTATTCCCAGAGTCTCTGACTCTGTGTTGGAGCCAGAGAATTTACATTTTTAACAAGTTTCCCAGTGATACTCATGCTGCTGGCCTAGAAACTACACTTGAAGAAACCTCTCCTTTAAAGACTAGTTTTTCCCACCCAGCAAGAGAAGAAATTCAAAAGAGGATTAAAAAAAAGTTGAAGGTACTAGATACTGGAAACTCAGTGTTAAGAAGGATTCTTGAGTCATGTCCAGTCTCCATGGAACAGAGCTCTAGGACAGAGTAATAACGCACACTGTAGGTACAGGAGGAGCAACTGACAGCACATGCCACATATTCGTCATCCACAGGTTGACTGGTTTTAATCTTGTTTATAGTACAATCTCACTCTTATACTCAAGTTTAATTCACATCACAGAATTATACCTCTTTGGTATAAGGCTTCAGCAAAAGTTAAGTCAAAGTGACCCACCCAGGGTGTTGGGTTTTTCTTTTTCAGGGAGGGGGTGGGGAGAAGTGTGAGGTAGGGAAATGGAGGAGGAGAGGAAAGGACTAGAATAAAGTGAAGGAGGCACAAGGGCAAAACTGACAGAATCAAGTTGGAGAAGAGAGTGGCAAACAGAAAAGTGTGTGCAAAGATTTCTTGTTGATTCCCAAGTACTCAATTAAAAGTACTCAATTAAGTACTCAATTAAAATCAATTCCCAATTAAAAGCAGGCTGAAGCTTGAGAACTGGGTTGAAGGCTAAAGACTGTGAAGCAGTAAGGGTGGTCAATGCATTTTTCAGCCAACCCCATCACTGGTGCAGAATCTCTTAGACGTGGCTCCTCTTAGGCAAGTTGTACCAGAAGCCCAAGTTTCATCTGGAATTCAAGAACTCTTCATGTTTTGAATATGGCCCAGAGCAGGGGTCCCCAATCCCTGGGCCGTGGGCTAGTACCAGTCCGCTGCCTGTTAGGAACCGGGCTTCACAGCAGGAGGTGAGTGGCGTGCCAGCGACTGAAGCTTCATCTGCTGCTCCCCATTGCTTGCATTACTGCCTGAACCATTGCTTGCATTGCCACCTGAAACATCCCCCACCCCCCCCACCCCATCAGTGGAAAAATTGTCTTCCACAAAACCGTTCCCTGGTGCTAACATATTTGGGGACCACTGGCCTAGAAAACACATGTGGTCCACAGGCTGCATTTTTGCCACCCACGACTTTGGGCCACATTTACAGGAGCCAGTGAATGAATCAATATGCTGAGTCAAAATAAAATCTAACACTTAAAAAATAGTATCCAAATACACATTTATAAATGTTGCCATATTAAGCACTCAAAGGGTCCCATTAATAATAAACTCTTTAGACACAAAAGGCATTTACGTCACAAATTATGTTATAAGTTATAAATAAAAGGTAAAGCAGCTGAGAATGTAAAGCCAGGAATCCTAAATTCTGTTACTAACTTAAGCACTGGCCTAAAAAATGGCGTTCACCTCTGTTACCAACCAGGGTTCTTTGTTTTTTTTTTCCACTGTTGTGTCCTTGAAGCTAGGAAAGCCTCAATAAATATTTACTGAGTGAATGAATAAAGGCATTTAGATTTGTTATATTAAGGACCACAGTGCCATGATAAATTCTTTTTTTTTTAAACATCTTTATTGGAGTATATTGCTTTACAAAGGTGTGTTAGTTTCTGCTGCATAACGAAGTGAATCCGCTATACATATACATATACCCCCATATCTCCTCCCTCTTGTGGCTCCCTCCCATGCTCCCTCTCCCACCCCTCTAGGTGGTCATAAAGCACCAAGCTGATCTCCCTGTGCTGTGTGGCTGCTTCCCACTAGCTATCTATTTTACATCTGGTAGTCTAACCAGGGTTCTTGACCTTCTCCAATCAATAGAAACTGACTAGAGGTCAGACAAGAAATTCAGGCAAGGTTTTATTTGGGTCCCTGTGCAGCAGTGGGGAGTGCTTGCTCACTCCCCAAGGGTGGGGCAAGCTTGTTTCTTACATGGGGTGAGGGTAGGGGTGTGTCCAAGTGTCAAGCCAGAGGGGTGGCTTAGGTGTTTTGCCCACCCGTTAGGTGATGTTGTGTGCAGGGGTCATGTGCAGTACCCTGCTTTTGCTCCCCACACCCTGTTTTTACTCCAGGCTCTTTAAAAGTGGCAGTGGGATTTTTTGGTCTCTGTATCTTTTGGGTCCAGAATTTGCACCAATTGTGCATGCACACAATTATTTTTAGTCCCATACAATTTCTTTGTATTTTGTTGCTTGAGGAGAGATGTGTCCAGGTACAAGCATTGCAGCACTGCAGCAAAGAGTCCCAGGTCCCAGCCAGTCTCAATTCAGTTCAGTTTAACACTTTTTCTCAAGTACCTACGAGGCACTTAGACAAATGATATAAGACCAAGTGTCTGTCTTGAAAGTGTTTAAAATCTAATGAAGAGGGTAAGATAAATACACAAATCAATAAATGCAAGACATGGTAATAATTGACCAAGGTTTAAAAACAACGACAACAACAGTGAGTAAGGTGTTAACTTCCCCATCTTCCCTTAGACTACTCTTAGCACATTCAGTTCCCAGTACAAAGTAGACATTTGATAAATGGCTTTTTGAGTGAACTAAATGATCATGTCTCTTCCCAGGCCTAAACAGTCTGCCCATGGCTTAGTCTACAATTTATTCACTCTTGATTTGCAAAAGTGGACTCAGTAGGGACTGCTGTGCCACAAAATCATGGACAGTTAGTGCTTTAATAATCACAAAACGCTTATAGTCTTGGGCTCTTTTACTTAAGAATTAAATAAAAAATAACTCAAAAAGGGTCTTAAATAGAAGAGGATATTGAGGGAACCATGAATACAAATATAGTAAAGGAGGGATTAAAATCTGTATGTAGGGACAGCAAAGTTGGGGGAAATGATTATTTACGGTTTACGTCCAAAACTCACATTTGTTTCTACCAGAGAAGCATGGAATAATTCTTAAAAGAAGGTTTTCAGAAGTACTGAGAACTGTGTATGAATCAGTCACCCAAGTTTCTCTTAGCATCCAATTCATACCACATATTGTATCTGGCACACTGACCCATTTTTCTAGGAAGCCAAAGTGGAACGTTTCTGATAGTTGAAATCCTTTCATTTTGCACACTGGAGGGTAATTCCTGCAGTTTCCAGCACTCTTCCTATGCTGGCAGTATGGAGCCTATGTTGCAAAGGAAAAGCAAAAGGAGTTGAGCTGCTTGGAATGTCTTGGCAGTGGAAAAAAGGTTTTATAAAAGTGACTTCAAGGCAATGTTATCCAAAGTTAGGAGGTTCTAAACATCTTTTAGCAATTTTTTTTAAAAAAAGGAAAAGCCCAAGACATTAATTTCTGTTCTGCTGAAGAATATAATAAATATGTTATGGTTCTTAATCTTACTAGGCGAAATTAATCTTGCTAATTACATGAACAAACATGAGTACAGACAAGGCTAGTGAAACTGATGCAGCAAAGCAATGAATGGAGAGAAATCAGGCCTTTTAGCAGAATATTATGAGATAATGCTGTAATACAGGATTTTATTATCTGCTTCACAGTGTTTGTAATAATAAAATTATAATTCCTTTCACTTTTCTCTATAAAGCAGCATGTACTTAATGCATTACTATTTGACAACTAAGTGAAACTCTAAGAAACTGACAACATAATATCACATCTTACCATATAATTTATTTGGTAATAATAAAGCATTCCTTCAGCTGCTGACCCCCTGTCCACACCTAAGGATTTACCTAGTTTCTCTATTTTCTATTTTACTTTGTGTTACCCCAGAAACAGACACTAAAGAAAGGATTTGCATGCAAACAGTTCATTTAGGAGGTACAGGGAGTGGTGTCCTGGAGGAAGCTCATGATGACTGGGAGAACTGACAGTGCACATCTCTCCTCAGTTCCATGTTCAGTGATGTTGCATTAGGAGCTTGGAATAGACCAAGTAGCAGTATTCACACCATGGAAATCAACAGGTGTTACACATCAGGGCTGTTTTTGTTGTTTTTTGTTTTCTTTGTGTTTTGAGCACCAGTTTACTAGCACAACATTAGTAGAAGAAACACAGTAGCAGAGTGAAGTAGTAAAACAGGGAAGGGACACATTATTAAGGGTACATTATTAAACCAGTTGCCCCTAAAATTAAGCTGGAACTTAAATCTGTCGAGAAGCTGTGGGAAATATAACAAGACATACTGAAAAGGTGTAACACACTGCAAATGTGTAACACTGCTGAGGGTAGAGGGAGCTGGCGTATTTATACACCAACTGAAATCAGTCATTGTAAAGGGTGGTTGATTCCCCTTGGTAATTCTGTCTCCAGTGAGTGGGGAAGAGTAGCCTTGCCTATTTCCAGCAAAGAGATATGGCTCTGGGTAGTGGGAAAGTGGCAGGCCAGCACTGACGTGATAAGACCCTGTATGGATGGGGCACAACAGCATCTGCTACAATTTATTTGCCTATAAAATAAAAATAAAAACATCTACCGTCTCACCTCACATTGACTTAATGGAAATATTCTAACGTAAATATATATAAAATATATATGCTTTATATATAATTATATGCTTTTATACAAAATACTTGGCATTCCTAAAAGAAAGGTAAGATATTCATTCATTGTATTATAATCATTATAAAAATAATAATGAATAATATGCCCCATCAATCTAGAAAACAAGAGGAATAAAAACAATTCCTTAGCAGAAAGTCCAGTTAATTTTTTTCATAAATAGAATGTTACTGCTGGAGACTGGCAGTCTAGGAAGCTGAGGTTGACAGGAAAAATAGTATACAATTTGGGGCATAGGCAAAGACATCTACTTAAAATTACCTTCTCCTCTGAACTATTCTGATTAAAAACATTTCCTCTACTGGTTCCCTCTCTGGTTTTGGAACATGAAAGGCCCTGGTGATGATTAAGTAGGTCATTTTAAAATAATACATGACAAAGGAAACAGTAGAAAAGATCAATAAAACTAAAAGCTCGTTCTTTGAGAAGATAAACAAAATTGTTAAACCATTAGCCAGATTCATGAAGAAAAAAATGGAGAAGACTGAAATCAACAGAATTAGAAATGAAAAAGGAGAAGTGACAACTGACACTGCAGAAATACAAAGGAACATGAGTACTACAAGCAACTATATGCCAATAAAATGGACAACCTGGAATAAATGGACAAATTATTAGAAAAGCACAAGCTTCCAAGACTGAACCAGGAAGAAATAGAAAATATAAACAGACCAATCACAAGCACTGAAATTCAAACTGTGATTAAAAATCTTCCAACAAACAAAAGCCCAGGACCAGATGGCTTCACAGGTGAATTCTATCAACATTTAGAGAAGAGCTAATACCTATCCTTCTCATACTCTTCCAAAATATAGCAGAGGGAGGAACACTCCCAAACTCATTCTACGAGGCCACCATCACTTTCATATCAAAACCAGACAAAGATGTCACAAAAAAAGAAAACTACAGGCCAATATCACTGATGAACATAGATGCAAAAATCCTCAACAAAATGCTAGCAAACAGAATCCAAGAGCACATTAAAAGGATCATAAACCATGATCAAGTGGGGTTTATCCCAGGAATGCAAGGATTCTTCAATATATGCAAATCAATCAATGTGATACACCATATTAACTAACTGAAGGATAAAAACCATATGATAGGGAGAGGCTTCAAAATGGCGGAAGAGTAAGATGTGGAAATCACGTTCCTCCCCACAAATACATAAGAAATACAGATTTACATGTGGAACAGCTCCTACAGAACACCTACTGAACGCTGGCAGAAGAACTCAGACCTCCCAAAAGGCAAGAAATTGCCCACATACCTGGGTAGGGCAAAAAACAAAGAAAAAACAGACAAAAGTATAGGGACGAGACCTGCACAAGTGGGAGGGAGCTGTGAAGGAGGAAAGGTTTCCACACACTAGGAAGCCCCTTCGCGGGTGGAGACTGTGGGTGGCGGAGGGGGGGCTTCAAAGCCGCGGAGGAGAGCGCAGCAACAGGGGTGCGGAGGGCAAAGCAGAGAGATTGCCGTACAGAGGATCGGTGCTGACCAGCGCTCACCAACCTGAGAGGCTTGTCTGCTCACCCGCCGGGGCGGGCGGGGCTGGGAGCTGAGGCTCGAGCTTCGGAGGTCAGATCCCAGGGAGAGGACTGGGGTTGGCGGCATGAACACAGCCTGAAGGGGGCTAGTGCGCCACAGCTAGCTGGGAGGGAGTCCAGGAAAAGGTCTGGAGCTGCCGAAGAGGCAAGAGACTTTTTCTTGCCTCTTTGTTTCCTGGTGCGCGAGGAGAGGGGATTAAGGGCGCTGCTTAAAGGAGTTCCAGAGACGGGCGCGAGCCGCAACTATCAGCAAGCACCCCAGAAATGGGCATGAGACAGTAAGGCTGCTGCTGCAGCCACCAAGAAGCCTGTGTGCGCACACAGGTCACTATCCACACCTCCCCTCCTGGGAGCCTGTGCAGCCCGCCACTGCCAGGGTCCCGTGATCCAGGGACAACTTCCCCAGGAGAACGCACGGCGCACCTCATGCTGGTGTAACATCATGCTGGCCTCTGCGGCCGCAGGCTCACCGCGCATCCATACCCCTCCCTCCTCCTGGCCTGAGTGAGCCAGAGCCCCCGAATCAGCGGCTCCTTTAACACCGTCCTGTCCGAGGGAAGAACAGATGCCCTCAGGCGACCTACACGCAGAGGCAGGGCCAAATCCAGGCTGAACCCCAGGAGCTCTGCGAACAAAGAAGAGAAAGGGAAATCTCTCCCAGCAGCCTCAGGAGCAGCGGATTAAATCTCCACAGTCAACTTGAAGTACCCTACATCTGTGGAATAACTGAATAGACAACGAATCATCCCAAATTGAGGAGGTGGACTTTGGGAGCAAGGATATTTTTTTTTTCCTTTTTTCTCTTCTTGTGAGTGTGTATGTGTATGTTTCTGTGTGTGATTTTGTCTGTATAGCTTTGCTTTTACCATTTGTCCTAGGGTTCTGTCTGTCTTTTTGTTTTGTTTTGTTTGTTGTTTTAATTTAATTTTATTTTTTTATACAGCAGGTTCTTATTAGTCATCAATTTTATACACATCAGTGTATGCATGTCAATCCCAATCGCCCAATTCAGCACACAACCATCCTCACCCCACCCCCGCGCTTTCCCCCTTGGTGTCCATACATTCGTTCTCTACATCTGAGTCTCAATTTCTGCCCTGCAAACCGGTTCATCTGTACCATTTTTCTAGTTCCACATATATGCGTTAATATACAATATTTGTTTTTCTCTTTCTAACTTACTTCACTCTGTATGACAGTCTGTAGGTCCATCCACGTCTCAACAAATGACTCAATTTCGTTCCTTTTTATGGCTGAGTAATATTCCATTGTATATATGTACCACAACTTCTTTATCCATTCATCTATCGACGGGCATTTAGGTTGCTTCCATGACGTGGCTATTGTAAATAGTGCTGCAATGAACATTGGGGTGCATGTGTCTTTTTGAATTATGTGTTTTCTCTGGGTATATGCCCAGCAGAGGGATTCCTGGATCATATGGTAATTTTATTTTTAGTTTTTTAAGGAACCTCCATACTGTTCTCCATAGTGGCTGTATCAATCTACATTCCCACCAGCAGTGCAAGAGGGTTCCCTTTTCTCCACACCCTCTCCAGCATTTGTTGTTTGTAGATCTTCTGTTGATGCCCATTCTAACTGGTGGGAGGTGATACCTCATTGTAGTTTTGATTTTCATTTCTCTAATAATTAGTGACGTTGAGCAGCTTTTCATGTGCTTCTTGGCTATCTGTATGTCTTCTTTGGAGAAATGTCTAGTTAGGTCTTCTGCCCATTTTTGGATTGGGTTGTTTGTTTCTTCAATATTGAGCTGCATGAGCTGTTTATATATTTTGGAGATTAATCCTTTGTCCATTGATTCATTTGCAAATATTTTCTCCCATTCTGAGGGTTGTCTTTTCATCTTGTTCATGGTTTCCTTTGCTGTGCAAAAGCTTTGAAGTTTCATTAGGTCCCATTTGTTTATTTTTGTTTTTATTTCCATTACTCTAGGAGGTGGATCAAAAAAGATCTTGCTGTGATTTCTGTCAAAGAGTATTCTTCCTATGTTTTCCTCTAAGAGTTTTATAGTGTCCAGTCCTAAATTTAGGTCTCGAATCCATTTTGAGTTTATTTTTGTATATGGTGTTAGAGAGTGTCCTAATTTCATTCTTTTACATGTAGCTGTCAGTTTTCCCACCACCACTTATTGAAGAGACTGTCTTTTCTACATTGTATATCTTTGCCTCCTTTGTCATAGATTAGTTGACAATAGGTGTGTGGGTTTATCTCTGGGCTTTCTATCTTGTTCCATTGATCTATGTTTCTGTTTTTGTGCCAGTACCATATTGCCTTGATGACTGTTCCTTTGTAGTATAGTCTGAAGTCAGGGAGCCTGATTCCTCCAGCTCCGTTTTTTCGCCTCAGGATTGCTTTGGCTATTCGGGGTCTTCTGTGTCTCCATACAAATTTTAAGATTATTTCTTTGAGTTTTATAAAAAATGCCATTGGTAATTTGATAGGAATTGCATTGAATCTGTAGATTGCTTTGGATAGTATATTCATTTTCACAATATTGATTCTTCCAATCCAAGAACATGGTATATCTCTCCATCTGTTGGTATCATCTTTAATTTCTTTCATCAGTATCTTATAGTTTTCTGCATACAGGTCTTTTGTCTCCCTAGGTAGGTTTATTCCTAGGTACTTTTTTCTTTTTGTTGCAGTGGTAAATGGGAGTGTTTCCTTAATTTCTCCTTCAGACTTTTCATCATTAGTGTATAGGAGTGCAAGAGATTTCTGTGCATTAATTTTGTATCCTGCAACTTTACCAAATTCATTGATTAGCTCTAGTAGTTTTCTGGTGGCATTTTTAGGATTCTCTATGTATAGTATCATGTCATCTGCAAACAGTGACAGTTTTACTTCTTCTTTTCCAGTTTGTATTCCTTTTATTTCTTTTTCTTCTCTGATTGCTGTGGCTAGGACTTCCAAAACTATGTTGAATAATAGTGGTGAGAGTGGACATCCCTGTCTTGTTCCTGATCTTAGAGGAAATGATTTCAGTTTTTCACCATTGAGAATGATGTTTGCTGTGGGTTTGTCATATATGGCCTTATTATGTTTGGGTAGGTTCCCTCTATGCCCACTTTCTGGAGAGCTTTTATCATAAATGGTGTTGAATTTTGTCAAAAGCTTTTCTGCATCTTTTGAGATGATCATATGGTTTTTATTCTTCAATTTGTTAATATGGTATATCACATTGATTGATTTGCATATGTTGAAGAATCCTTGCATCCCTGGGATAAATCCCACTTGATCATGGTGTATTACCCTTTCAGTGTGTTGCTGGATCCTGTTTGGTAGTATTTTGTTGCGTATTTTTTGCATCTATATTCCTCAGTGATATTGGTCTGCAATTTTCTTTCTTTTTTAGTATCTTTGTCTGGTTTTGGTATCCAGGTGATGGTGGCCTCATAGAATGAGTTTCGAAGTCTTCCTTCCTCTGCAAATTTTTGGAAGAGTTTGAGAAGGACGGGTGTTATCTCTTCTCTAAATGTTTGATAGAATTCACCTGTGAAGCCATCCGGTCCTGGACTTTTGTTTGTTGGAAAATTTTTAATCAAGTTTCAATTTCATTACTTGTGATCGGTCTCTTCACATTTTCTATTTCTTCCTTGTTCAGTGTTGGAAGGTTATACCTTTCTAAGAATTTGTCCATTTCTTCCAGGATGTCCATTTTATTGGCATAGAGTTTCTTGCAGTAATCTCTCATGATCCTTTCTATTTCTGCAGTGTCAGTTGTTATCTTCTCCTTTTTCATTTCTAATTTTATTGATTTGAGTCCTCTCCCTCTTTTTCTTGATGAATCTGGCTAATGGATTATCAATTTTGTTTATCTTCTCAAAGAACCAGCTTTTAGTTTTTTTTTTTTAACATCTTTATTGGGGTATAATTGCTTTACAATGGTGTGTTAGTTTCTGCTTTATAACAAAGTGAATCAGTCATACATAAACATATGTTCCCATATGTCTTCCCTCTTTATTGATCTTTGCTATTGTTTACTTTGTTTCTATTTGCTTTATTTCTGCTCTGATCTTTATGATTCTTTCCTTCTGCTAACTTTGGGTTTTGTTTGTTCTTATTTCTATAGTTCCTTTAGGTGTAAGGTTAGATTGTTTATTTGAGATTTTTCTTGTTTTTTGATGTAGGCTTGTATATCTATAAACTTCCCTCCTAGAACTGCTTTTGCTGTATCTCATAGGTTTTGGATCATCGTGTTTTCATTGTCATTTGTCTCTTGGTATTTTTTGATTTCCTCTTTGATTTCTTCTGTGATCTCTTGGTTATTTAGTAAAGTATTGTTTAGCCTCCATGTGTTTATGCTTTTTACGTCTTTTTCCCTGTAATTCATTTCTAATCTCATAGCGCTGTGGTCAGAAAAGATGCTTGATATGATTTCAACTTTCTAAAATTTACTGAGGTTTGATTTGTGACCCCAGATGTGATCTATCCTGGAGAATGTTCCGTGTGCACTTGAGAAGAAAGTGTAATCTGCTGTTTTTGGATGGAATGTCCTATAAATATCAATTAAATCTATCTGGTCTATTGTGTCATTTAAAGCTTCTATTTCCTTATTTATTTTCTTTTTGGATGATCTGTCCATTGGTGTAAGTGAGGTGTTAAAGTTCCCCACTATTATTGTGTTACTGTCGATTTCCTCTTTTAGAGCTGTTGGCAGTTGCCTTATGTATTGAGGTGCTCCTCTGTTGGGTGCATATATATTTATAATTGTTATATTTTCTTCTTGGATTGATCCCTTGATCATTATGTAGTGTCCTCCTTCTCTCTTGTAACATTCTTTATTTTAAACTCTATTTTATCTGATATGAGTATTGCTACTCCAGCTTTCTTTTGATTTCCATTTGCATGGTGTATAATTTTCCATCCCCTGACTCTCAGTCTGTATGTGTCCCTAGGTCTCAAGTGGGTCTCTTGTAGACAGCATATATATGGGTCTTGTTTTTGTATCCATTCAGCAAGCCTGTGTCTTTTGGCTGGAGCATTTAATCCATTCACGTTTAAGGTAATTATCAATATATATGTTCCTATGACCATTTTCTTAATTGTTATGGTTTTGTTTTTGTAGGTCCTTTTCTTCTCTTTTGTTTCCCACTTAGAGAAGTTGCTTTAACATTTGTTGTAGAGCTGGTTTGGTGGTGATGAATTCTCTTAGCTTTTGCTTGTCTGTAAAGCTTTTGATTTCTCCATTGAATTTGAATGAGATCCTTGCTGGGTAGAGTAATCTTGGTTGTAGGTTCTTCCCTTTCATCACTTTAAGTATATCATGCCACTCCCTTCTGGCTTGTAGAGTTTCTGCTGAGAAATCAGCTGTTAACCTTATTGGAGTTCCCCTGTATGTTATTTGTCATTTTTCCTTTGCTGCTTTCAATAATTTTTCTTTGTCTTTAATTTTTGCCAATTTGGTTACTGTGTTTCTCTGCGTGTTTCTCCTTGGGTTTATCATGTATGGGACTCACTGCACTCCTGGACTTGGATGGCTATTTCCTTTCCCATGTTAGGGAAGTTTTCGACTATAATCTCTTCAAATATTTTCTCTGTTCCTTTTCTCTCTCTCTTCTCCTTCTGGGACCCATATAATGCGAACGTTGATGCATTTATTGTTGTCCCAGAGGTCTCTTAGGCTGTCTTCATTTCTTTTCATTCTTTTTCTTTATTCCGTTCTGCAGCAGTGAATTCCACCATTCTGTCTAACAGGTCACTTATCTGTTCTTCTGCCTCAGTTATTCTGCTACTGATTCCTTCTAGTGTAGTTTTCATTCCCGTTATTGTATTGTTCATCTCTGTTTGTTTGTTCTTTAATTATTCTAGGTCTTTGTTAAACATTTCTTGCATCTTCTCTATCTTTGCCTCCATTCTTTTTCCAAGGTCCTGGATCATCTTCACTATCATTAATCTGAATTCTTTTTCTGGAAGGTTGCCTATTTCCACTTCATTTAGTTGTTTTTCTGGCGTTTTATCTTGTTCCTTCATCTGGCACATAGCCCTCTGCCTTTTTATCTTCTCTATCTTTCTGTGAATGTGGTTTTTGTTCCACAGGCTCATGATTGTCATTCTTCTTGCTTCTGCCGTCTGCCCTCTGGTGGATGAGGCTATCTAAGAGGCTTGTGGAAATTTCCTGATGTGAGGGACTGGTGGTGGGTAGAGCTGGCTGTTGCTCTGATGGGCAGAGCTCAATAAAACTTTAATCCACTTGTCTGATGATGGGTGGGGCTGGGTTCCCTCCCTGTTGGTTTTTTGGCCTGAGGCAACCCAACATTGGAGCCTACCTGGGCTCTTTGTGGGGATAATGACAGACTCTGGAAGGGCTCACACGAAGGAGTACTTCCCAGAATTTCTGTTGCCAATGTCTTGTCCCCATGCTGAGCCACAGTCACCCCCCGCCTCTGCAGGAGGCCCTCCAACACTAGCAGGTAAGTCTGGTTCAGGCTCCCCTGGGTTCACTGCTTCTTCCCCTGGTTCCCGATGCACACACTACTTTGTGTGTGTCCTCCAAGAGTGGGGTCTCTGTTTCCCCCAGTCCTGTCGAAGTCCTGCAGTCAATTCCCACTAGGCTTCAAAATCTGATTCTCTAGGAATTCCTACGCCCATTGCCAGACCCCTGGGTTGGGAAGCCTGTTGTGGGACTCAGAAGCTTCGCTCCAGTGGGTGGACTTCTGTGGTATAAGTGTTCTCCAGTCTGTGAGTCACCCACCCAGCCGTTATGAGATTTTATTTTACTGTGATTTCACCCCTCCTACCATCTCATTGTGGCTTCTCCTTTGTCTTTGGATATGGGGTATCTTTTTTGGTGAGTTCCAGTGTCTTCCTGTTGATGATTGTCCAGCAGCTAGTTCTGATTCTGCTGTTCCTGCAAGAGGAAGTGAGAGCATGTCCTTCTACTCCGACATCTTGGTTCCTCTCCTGTTTGTTTTTTTAGTATAGTTTCCAGTGCTTGTTATCATTGGTGAATTTGTGTTTTGGTTTTGTTGTTCTTTCTTTCATTTTAATTAAAAAAATTTTTAAATAATTTTTTTTATTTTAATAGCTTTTATTTTATTTTCTCTTTCTTTCTTTCTTTTCTTTTCTCCCTTTTATTCTGATCCGTGTGGATGACAGGCTCTTGGTGCTCCAGCCAGGTGGAGGGCCGTGCCTCTGAGGTGGGAGAGCCAAGTTCAGGACATTGGTCTACTAGAGACTTCCCAGCTCCACATAATATCAAACGGCAAAAATCTCCCAGATCTCCATCTCAATGTGAAGACCCAGCTCCACTCAATGACCAGCAAGCTACAGTGCTGGACACCCTATGCCAGACAACTAGCAAGACAGGAACACAACTGCACCCATTAGCAGAGAGGCAGCCTAAAATCATAATAAGGCCACAGACACCCCAAAACACACCACCAGACATGGAGCTGCCCACCAGAAAGACAAGATCAAGCCTCATCCACCAGAACACAGGCAGTAGTCCACTCCACCAGGAAGCCTACACAACCCACTGAACCAACCTTAGCCACTGGGGACAGACATCAAAAACAAGAGGAACTACAAACCTGCAGCCTGTGAAAAGGAGACCCCAAACACAGTAAGTTAAGCAAAATGAGAAGACAGAAAAACACATAGCAGATGAAGGAGCAAGGTAAAAAACAACCAGACCTGGGAGTCCGCCTGCCGATGCAGGGGACACGGGTTCGTGCCCCAGTCCGGGAAGATCCCATATGCCACAGAGCAGCTGGGCCCGTGAGCCATGGCCGCTGAGCCTGCGCGTCCGGAGCCTGCACGTCCGGAGCCTGTGCTCCGCAACGGGAGAGGCCACGACAGTGAGAGGCCCGCGTACTGGAAAAAAAAAGAAAAGAAAAAAAAAAAACAACCAGACCTAACAAATTAAGAGGAAATAGGCAGTCTACCTGAAGAAGAATTCAGAATAATGATAGTAAAGGTGACCCAAAATCTTGGAAATAGAATGGAGAAAATACAAGAAACGTTTAACAAAGGCCTAGAAGAACTAAAGAGCAAACAGACAATTATGAATAACACAATAAATGAAATTTAAAATTCTCTAGAAGGAATCACTAGCAGAATAAGTGAGGCAGAAGAATGGATAAGTGACCTGGAAGATAAAATAGTGGAAATAACTACTATAGAGCAGAATAAAGAAAAAAGAATGAAAAGAATTGAGGACAGTCTCAGAGACTGCTAGGACAATATTAAACACAAAAACATTGGAATTATAGGGGTTCCAGAAGAAGAAGAGAAAAAGAAAGGGACTGAGAAAATATTTGAAGAGAATATAGTTGAAAACTTCCCTAATATGGGAAAGGAAATACTTAATCACGTCCAGGAAGCACAGAGAGTCCCATACAGGATAAATCCAAAAGAGAAACAGGCCAAGACACATATTAATCAAACTATCAAAAATTAAATACAAAGAAAAATATTAAAAGCAGCAAGGGAAAAGCAGCAAATCATATGCAAGGGAATCCCCATAGGGTTAACACCTGATCTTTCAGCAGAAATTTTGCAAGCCAGAAAGGAGTGGCATGACATATTTAAAGTGATGAAAGAGAAAAACCTACAACCAAGATTACTCTACCCAGCAAGGATCTCATTCAGTTTTGATGGAGAAATTAAAACCTTTACAGACAAGCAAAAGCTAAGAGAATTCAGCACCACCAAACCAGCTTTACAACAAATGCTAAAGGAACTTCTCTAGGCCGGAAATACAAGAGAAGGAAAAGACCTACAATAACAAACCCAAAACAATTAAGAAAATGGTAATAGGAACATACATATTGATAGCTACCTAAATGTAAATGCATTAAGTGTTCCAACCAAGCCACAGATTGGCTGAATGGATACAAAAACAAGACCCACATATATGCTGTCTACAAGACCCACTTCAGACCTGGGGACATACACAGACTGAAAGTAAGGGGATGGAAAAAGATATTCCTTTCAAATGGAAATCAAAAGAAGGCTGGAGTAGTAATACTCATATCAGATAAAATAGACTTTAAAATAAAGACTGTTACAAGAGACAAAGAAAGTCTCTGCATAACGATCAACAGATCAATCCACGAAGAAGATATAACAATTACAAATATTTATGCACCCAACCTAGGAAAACCTCAGTACATAAGGCAAATGCTAACAGCTATAAAAGGGGAAATCGACAGTAACACAACAATAGTGAGGCACTTTAACATCCTACTTACACCAATGGACAGATCATCCAGACAGAAAATTAATAAGGAAACACATGCTTTAAATGACACAATAGACCACATAGACTTAATTGATTTTTATAGGACATTCCATCCCAAAACAACAGAATACACTTTCTTCTCAAATGCTCATGAAACATTCTCCAGGATAGATCACATCTTGGGTCACAAATCAAGCCTTCATAAATTTAAGAAAATTGAAATCGTATCAAGTATCTTTTTCAACCACAATGCTCTGACACTGGATATCAATTACAGGAAAAAATCTGTAAAAAAATACAAACACATTGAGGCTAAACAATACACTCCTTAATAACCAAGAGATCACTGAAGAAATCAAAGAGGAAATCAAAAAATACCTAGAAACAAATGACAATGAAAGCAAGGTGACCCAAAATCTATAGGATGCAACAAAAGCAGTTCAAAGAGGGAAGTTTATAGCAATACAATCCTACCTTAAGAAACAAGGAACATCTGAAACAAACAACCTAAACTTACACCTAAAGCAATTAGAGAAAGAAGAACAAAAAACCTTCCAAAGTTAGCAGAAGGAAAGAAATCATAAAGATCAGATTGGAAATAAAAAGCAATGAAGGAAACAATAGCAAATATCAATAAAACTAAAGCCTGGTTGTCTGATAAGGTAAACAAAATTGATAAACCATTAGCCAGATTCATGAAGAAAAAAATGGAGAAGACTGAAATCAACAGAATTAGAAATGAAAAAGGAGAAGTGACAACTGACACTGCAGAAATACAAAGGAACATGAGTACTACAAGCAACTATATGCCAATAAAATGGACATCCTGGAAGAAATGGACAAATTCTTAGAAAGGTATAACCTTCCAACACTGAACCAGGAAGAAATAGAAAATATAAACAGACCAATCACAAGCACTGAAATTCAAACTGTGATTAAAAATCTTCCAACAAGCAAAAGCCCAGGACCAGATGGCTTCACATGCAAGTTCCATCAAGCATTTAGAGAAGCGCTAACACCTATCCTTCTCCGACTCTTCCAAAATATATCAGAGAGAGGAACACTCCCAAACTCATTCTATGAGGCCACCATCACCCTGATACCAAAACCAGACAAAGATGTCACAAAAAAAAGAAAACTATAGGCCAATATCACTGATGAACATAGATGCAAAAATCTTCAACAAAATGGTAGCAAACAGAATCCAACAGCACATTAAAAGGATCATACACCATGATCAAGTGGGGTTTATCCCAGGAAGGCAAGGATTTTCAGTATACGCAAATCAATCACTGTGGGAATATACATGGACAACCTGAAGGAGCAAATCCATATGATCATCTCAATAGATGCAGAAAAAGGTTTTGACAAAATTGAACAGCCATTTATGATAAAAGCCCTTCAGAAAGTAGGCATAGAGAGAACTTACCTCAACATGATAAAGGCCACATATGACAAACCCACAGCCAACATCGTCCTCAATGGTGAAAAATTGAAACCATTTCCTCTAAAATCAGAAACAAGAGAAGGATGCCCAATCTCACCACTATTATTCAACATAGTTTTGGAAGTTTTAGACACAGAAATCAGAGAAGAAAAAAATAAAAGGAATCTAAATCGGAAGAGAAGAAATAAAACTCATACTGTTTGCAGAATGATACTACACATAAAGAATCCTAAAGATGCCACCAGAAAACTAGTAGAGCTAATCAATGAATTTGGTAAAGTAGTAGGATACAAAATTAACACACAGAAATCTCTTTCATTCCTATACACTAACGATGAAAAATCAGAAAGAGAAATTAAGGAAACACTCCCATATACCACTGCAACACAAAGAATAAAATACCTAGGAATAAACCTACATAAGAAGACAAAAGACAGAAAACTATAAGACACTGATGAAGGAAATTAAAGAAGACACAAACAGATGGAGAGATATACCATGTTCTTGGATTGGAAGAATCAACATTGTGAAAATGACTCTACTACCCAAAGCAATCTACAGATTCGATGCAATCCCTAACAAATTCCCAATGGTGTTTTTCACAGAAATAGAACAAAAATTTCATAATCTGTGTGGAAACACAAAAGACCCCGAATAGCCAAATCAAGCTTGAGAAAGAAAAAAGGAGCTGGAGGAATCAGGCTCCCAGACTTCAGACTATACTACAAAGCTACAGTAATCAAGACAATATGGTACTGGCACAAAAACAGAAATATAGGTCAATGGAACAGGAGAGAAAGCCCAGAGATAAACCCACGCACATATTGTCACCTTCTTTGATAAAGGAGGCAAGAATATACAATGGAGAAAAAACATCTTCAATAAGTGGTACTGGGAAAACTGGACAGCTACACGTAAAAGAATGAAACTGAAACACTTCCTATCGCCGTACACGAAAATAAACTCAAAATGGATTAAAGACCTAAATGTAAGGCCAGACACTGTAAAACGCTTACAGGAAAACATAGGCAGAACACTCTATGACATAAATCACAGCAAGATCCTTTTTGACTTACCTCCTAGAGAAATGAAAATAAAAACAAAAATAAACAAATGGAACCTAATTAAACGTAAAAGCTTTTGCACAGCAAAGGAAACCTTAAACAAGATGAAAAGACAACCCTCAAAATGGGAGAGAATATTTGCAAACTAAGCAACTGACAAAGGATTAATCTCCAAAATATACAAGCAGCTCATGCAGCTCAATATCAAAACAATGAACAACCCAATCAAAAAATGGGCAGAAGACCTAAATAGACATTTCTCCACAGAAGATATACAGATGGCCAAGAGGCACATGAATGGATGCTCAGCATCACCAATCATTAGAGAAATGCAAATCAAAACTACAATGAGGTGTCACCTCACACCGGTCAGAATGGCATCTTCAAAAACTCTAGAAACAATAAATGTTGGAGAGGGTGTGGAGAAAAGGGAACCCTCTTGCACTGTTGGTGAGAACGTAAATTGATACAGCCGATGTGGAGAACAGTATGGAGGTTCCTTAAAAAACTAAAAATAGGACTACCATATGACCCAGCAATCCCACTATGGAGCATACACCCTGAGAAAACCATAATTCAAAAAGACACATGTACCCCAGTGTTCACTGTAGCACTCTTTACAATAGCCAGGACATGGAAGCAACCTAGATGTCCATCGACAGATGAATGGATAAAGAAGAGGTGGCACATATAGACAATGGAATATTACTCAGCCATAAAAAGAAATGAAATTGGGTTATTTCTAGTGAGGTGGATGGACTTAGAGTCTGTCATACAGGGTGAAGTAAGTCAGAAAGAGGAAAACAAATACCATATGCTAACACATATATATGGAATTAAAAAAATGTTTCTGATGATCCTAGGGGCAGGACAGGAATAAAGACTCAAATGTAGAGAATGAGCTTGAGGACATGGGGAGGGATAAGTGTAAGCTGGGACAAAGTGAGAGAGTAGCATGGACATATATACAGTACCGAAAGTAAAATAGATAGCTAGTGGGAAGCAGCTGCATAGTACAGGGAGATCAGCTCAGTGCTTTGTGACCACCAGAGTGGTGTGATAGGGTGTGTGGGAGGGAGGCACAAGATGGAGGGGATATGGGGATATATGTTTATGTATAGCTGATTCACTTTGTTATAAAGCAGAAACTAACACAACATTGTAAAGCAATTATACTCCAATAAAGATGTTAAAAAATAAAATAAAATAATACATGAACCCACAAGCTTCACTGATATCCTTGCAACGATGATTTTTCAGATTACTGGATGCTAAGAAAATGGAGAGTAAAAGAAGGTTTTCCAGTAGAAAGTCAGGAAAAGTTCAGAGCTTGGAATGCTGGTTGAGGACAAGGCACATGCAGGATGGGGAAATCATAAAACAAATGGCACTCCATACCCAGATTTTCCCACAATGTCCCTGTCTCAATTTGCCCTCCTGCTAATTGGATAACACTGCCAGGGCCTGGCCTTTAATATTAAAGTCATTTGGTGGTAACTAACCTTGAAATACCTCTCTTACTCTTTCTGATGCCTGAAATTCTACTGTTAGAACTTCATTTGGGGGGCTTAAAATAGAAATCCCATTGAGACCGTAAGCACCTGAGCCTTAACAGTAAGTTAACTGTTTGCGCTTGGGTTTGTGAGTGAGGCAAGAAGGCAGAGGAGAGTAGAAAACTTAGAAATAGAAGATATCATGAGGGCACAGGATCCCTGGAAGGTCTGTATGGTTTAAAAAAGATTTACAGAGAGAAGATGAAAGGAAGAGCACTAGGAAAAGAAGAAACAGACCATGAACCTGCTGTAGGTGTGTGTTCCAAAAGGACTGAAAGCCAATTTGGCCATACACCACTGTTAGGTTCCCTTTGGTCTTAGATAACAGCAGCTGAGGAAGAGCTTTTACGTGGATAAGGGTTAGTAACTTAAGCACAACCTTACTATCAGGTTATTATGGAAGCAAGTCTCAAAAAATTCTGCTACCTTACAAACATTTATCGAACACTTTCTCAGGTAAACAGGCCCTAAACACTTCTTATCACCTGTTTCACAGGCTCCACAAAGTTCCAGCTTCTTAGCCTCTTAGTACACTGACCACTACATTGCATGGAAGGCTCGCTGGAGAAAAAACAGGGCAATGTTCCAGAAGCAAGATTTTGTTACCCTTATTAGTTCATTCATCAGAACCTTAACCAATGACTGGACACAGGACTCCTTGGGGATCAAGCGTAGATGTTATGGCAAAGTACAAAGGCTACTCGTTAGATTCTTCCATCCCTTACATTTGAGGGAGGGAAGTTTAAAAAAATTAAAAACTTTTAGTTTATTTGTGCATCCTGAATACCTTTAACTTCAACATTTAGAGCTTATGTATAGTGTTTATCATGATAGTCAACAGGCCACTATTTTCATCAATAAAAACCTGTTTTCAACATTCACTACACTAATTGGAAAATCCCCGGTAGCCCCTGAGTTTGGCCTTTCCGGTAGAATGAAGCTCACCATCTTAGGTTACGGATATTTGGTTAGAGCAATTGATACCCCCTGACTGCAAAAGTATTTTGTAGTCAATTGTAGACATCGTAATCTTTTGCATTTGGAGGGGACAGGGAAGAAAGGGCGCATAAAAGACAAAAGCCACATACTTTACAATTTTTAGTAAAACTGGCCAACTGACTGAAGTTTCCCAACCAAACACTTTTCTGTTATTTTATTAAACACATCCTATCAATTGTGATTCCTCAGGCCTTGTATTTTCTAGGAGAATAATGCTGTTGGCTGTTCCCCAGCAAAGAAAAATGTTTACTCTTTTCTTATCACCACTGAAGACATGCATTTTTCTTACCTCACTCCTCCAGTAAGCCTACAAGATAAAAAGTTGAAATGATAACAGACTTCAAAGAATATATTTTAATCTTACCTCCTGCTTAGATAGCAATTGCTTGTTAACTAGCTGATATTTATAAAATCGTCTGTAACATATCTTTCAATAACAATTTGAAATTAGTGACTATTTTTCATTGCTGTGCCTTCTTGGAGCTAACACACCGAAACTGCAGAAATATCATGCTGAAACATGCCAGATTGGAGGCATTCTGTATAAACAATCTTCTAAACCTTACTAATTTGGGCAATGGTTCTATTAATGTTCTACCAATAAATAATATAAATGGAAAAACTAAGTTAGGAATCAGAGGAGGAGTAGTCAGAGAAGGAAACACTTACCCAAATTCATGTGTAATCACAAAGTAGTACTGTTCATTAGCAGAGAAGGGCAAGGAGACTTACGGTTACCTCTCATTAACAGATCAGATTTAGGGATTACTTATAACTAGTCAATAAACTGGGCTGCAAAATCATCAATTAGTTCTTAAAATCTCCTTGAGCGTTCAGGCTCCTAAGTCTAACTAATCAGATAAGTAGAATAAATACAAAGTTTAATTAAACTAAAACAAAGTGAGGGTGTCCTCAAGTTCATAAAACTTATTTGGTGGAGCAAAGAATTCATGAGCCTCAATTTGGCTGTTTTGTGGGAGCAGCTTCTTTGATAGCCACGTTAATGGACAGTTTAATAGACAGTGTAAAACAAACTGTGACTACCCCATGCCTGGCTAGCCTGTCCTTGATTTAATAGACACTGCTGGAACAAACAGTCTGGCTAAGTAAGAAGTCTTAAATAAAACTCTCAGAAATGAAGTCCACTTAATTTTGAAAATAAACTAGTCTTTAAAAAATGGAGGTAAATTAAATCTCAGCAGGAGACAGCCACATAGGCCACCAATGAATGAAGACTTGGGGACACAGTGGTGCAGGATAGGGATCCCATGTGAGATTCAGTTTTCATAATTAGAGTTGGATAACTCTCTCCTCAGCCCAACCTCAGTACAAATATTATTAGTAATAATTTGGAAGATGGCACTCAGTGAAAATCTTTATGCCTCCGGAACTGTTTAAATCCTTCTATGGACCTTGATTTTTAATAATTACTTATCATAATGAGGAAGCAGGTATCACTCCTTCAAGATGGACTCAATCATATTTTCAGAAGAGGGACTCTCTGTCTTCCTCAATCACACATGGCTCAGCGTTTCCTCACCCAAAGCTGTAGTTGTCTCCATCCAATATTTTGTATGAGGCTTGCGTGGACTAGTGGACTTCATTTAGTGACAAGTTTCCTATAGACCTTTTCCATACTCAGCTTTTTCTTACCAAGAAGATGGTTGAAACGTTTCTTAGTATTTATTAATCTGATGCCATAGACTAAGCCATATGATCTCAGGAGACTCTAGACTACAAATATTCTGTCAAAGCCTGTGTTGTAAAACCACAAATATAAGCATGCAGAACAGAATAATAAAAACCAGATTCCAATTTTAAGTGATATAAAATAGGATACTGCCCTAACTCTCCTTTCTGTTAAGCTTAAATCTATATAATGATACAACTTGTCAATGTCACGGTTTTTTTTTTTTAAGACTTTTTGGATGTGGACCATTTTTAAAGACTTAATTGAATTTGTTGCAATATTGCTTCTGTTTTATGTTTTGGTTTTTTGGCCGCGAGACATGTGGAACCTTAGCTCCCCAACCAGGGATCGAACCCACACCTGCTGTGTTGGAAGGCGAAGTCTTAACCACTGGACCACCAGGGAAGTCCCAAGGTTTTTAATAGTATAATCCAGTGGTTATGATAAGAAACAATAAATTTGAAGGCAGAGTCAAGATGGTGGAGTAGGAAGACACGGAGTTCGCGTCTCCTTATAACTAGGGCACCAACCAGGTGCTGATGAGTGACCTCGGACACCTAAAGGGATGGGAAGAATCCCCACGTGACTGGGTAGGACTTGGGGGGAGAGGGGGAGGAGGAAACGTGGAGGCAGGACTGGATCAACACCCTTGAGGGGCGGCAGGGGAAGGGGAGGGGTTCCCATGATCAGAGAGGCTAACACACGGTGTGAAGATTGGTGGGGAAGGGGAGAGACATTTGGGGGATTGGAGGATCAGAGGGGAATGCGGCAAGTGGCTCCCCGCCCACTTGGGCCCCGGCGAGCCTGTTGGGGTCCCAGGCCTGATCCTTAGCCCTCCAGGGCCCACTCTGGCCACAGGGGTCCTGAACCTAAGCCCCCATAACCTCCCCAACCCTACCCTCCACCCCACTACCACCCACACACTCCCCACAGGACCTTTTCTGGCCATGCAGGTCTTGAGTCTATGCCACAACCCCAGGGCCTTAGCTGTCCTGAACCTAAGCCCCACCCCCCAACCAGGGCCTTTTCCAGCTGCAAGTGTCCCAGTCCTGACCCAGTTTCTGGCTTTTTTTTTTCTTTTCTTTCTGCTGTTGCAGTGCTATGGTTCTGTTTTGCTTTGATCTTGTTGTTACATTTTTAATTTTTTTTTTCTAATATATTTTTTAGTTTATTAATTTTATTTTACTTTTTATTCCTTGTTATTGTTCTGCTCCTTTTTGTTTGTTGCCTTTTTTTTTTCCTACCACACCATGTGGCTTGTGAGGTCTTGGTTCCCAGGCTGGGTGTCAGACCTGAACTCCTGCGGTGGGAGTGCTGAGTCCAAACCACCAGACTAACAGAGAACCTCAGACTCCAGGGAATATTAATTGGTGTGAGCACTCCCAGAGGTCCTCACTCCCAGGTCCCCCACCAAGACCTGGCTCCACTCAACTACCTGCAAACTCCAGTGCTGGATGACTCAGGCCAAACAACCAGCAAGATAGGAGCACAGGCCTAACCATCAAACAAAATGAGATGACAGAAAAATATGGTACAGACAAAGGAGCAAGATAAAAACCTGCAAGACCAAATGATTGAAGAGGAAATAGGCAACTTACCTGAAAAAGAATTCAGAGTACTGATAGTAAAGATGATCCAAAATCTCAGAAATAGAATGGAGGCGTGGATCGAAAAAACACAAGAAGTGTTTAACAAGGACATAGAAGAAGTAAAGAACAAACAAACAGTGATGAACAGCACAATAACTGAAATGAAAAATACACTAGAAGGAATTATTAGCAGAATAACTGAAGCAGAATGAATAAGTGAGCTGGAAGATAGAATGGTGGAAATAACAGCTGAGGATCAGAATAAAGAAAAAAGAATGAAAAGAAATGAGGACAGTCTCAGAGACATCTGGGACAACATTAAATTCACCAACATTCGAATTATAGGGGTCCCAGAAGAAGAAGACAAAGAGAAAGGGTCTGAGAAAATACTTGAAGAGATTATTGTCAAAAACATTCCTAACATGGGAAAGGAAATAGCCACCCAAGTCCAGGAAGTGCAAAGAGTTCCATACAAGATAAACCCAGGGAGAAACACTCCAAGACACATATTAATCAAACTATCAAAAATTAAGTTCAAAGAAAAAATGTTAAAAGCATCAAGGGGAAATCAACAAATAACATGCAAGGGAACCCCCATAAGGTTATCAGGTGATATTTTCAGCAGAAACTCTGCAGGCCAGAAGGGAGTGACAGGATATATTTAAAGTGACGAAAGGGAAAAACCTACAACTTACAACCCTGGTTGTAAGACCCAGCAAGGATCTCATTCAGATTCAATGGAGAAATCAAAAGTGTTACAGATAAGAAAAGCTAAGAGAATTCAGCACCACCAAACCAGCTTTACAACAAATGCTACATGAACTTCTCTAGGCAGGAAACACAAGAGAAGAAAAAGACCCACAAAAGCAAAGCCAAAACAATTAAGAAAATGGTAATAGGAACATACATATCAATAATTACCTTGAATGTAAATGGATTAAATGCGCCAAACAAAAGACACAGACAGGATGAATGGATACAAAAACAAGACCCACATATATGCTGTCTATAGGAGACCCACTTCAGGTCTAGGGACACATACAGACTGAAAGTAAGGGGATGGGAAAAGATATTGCATGCAAATGGAAATCAAAAGAAAGCTGGAGTAGCAATACACATATCAGATAAAATAGACTTTAAAATAAAGACTGTTACAAGAGACAAAGAAAGTCTCTGCATAATGATCAACAGATCAATCCAAGAAGAAGATTAACAATTATAAATATTTATGCACCCAACATAAGAAAACCTCAATACATAAGGCAAATGCTAACAGCTATAAAAGGGGAAATTGACAGTAACTCAATAATAGTGGAGGACTTTAACATCCCACTTACACCAATGGACAGATCATCCAGACAGAAAATTAATAAGGAAACACAAGCTTTAAATGACACAATAGACCAGATAGACTTAACTGATAATTATAGGACATTCCACCAGAAAACAGCAGAATACACTTCCTTCTCAAGGTCACATGGCACATTCTCCAGGATAGATTACATCTTGGGTCACAAATCAAGCCTCAGTAAATTTAAGAAAATTGAAATCATATCAAGCATCTTTTCCGACTACAAATGCTACAAGATTAGAATACAATTACAGGAAAAAAAAACTGTAAATAACACAAATACATGGAGGCTAAACAATTCACTACTAAATAACCAAGAGATCACTGAAGAAATCAAAGAGGAAATCAAAAAATACATAGAAACAAATGACAATGAAAACACTATAACCCAACACCTATGGGATGCAGCAAAAGCAGTTCTAAGGAGGAAGTTTACAACAGTTAAATCTGACATCAAGAAACAAGAAAAATCTCAAATAAACAATCTAACCTTACTCCTAAAGCAACTAGAGGAAGAAGAGGAACAACAACAATAAGAAAACCGCAAAGTTAGTAGAAGAAAAGAAATCATAAAGATCCGAGCAGAAATAAATGAAATAGAAACAACGAAAACAGTAGTAAAGATCAATAAAAGTAAAAGTTGGTTCTTGGAGAAGATAAACATAATTGATAAACCTTTAGCCAGACTCATCAAGAAAAAAAGGGAGAAGACTCGAATAAATAAAATTAGAAATTAAAAAGGAGAAATTACAAGGGACACTGCAGAAATACAAAGGATCATGAAAGACTACTACAAGCAATTATATGCCAATAAAATGGACAAATTCTTAGAAAGGTACAACCTTCCAAGACTGAACCAGGAAGAAATAGAAAATATTAACAGACAAATCACAAGTAATAAAATTGAAACTATGATAAAAAATCTTCAAACAAACAAAAGTCCAGGACCAGATGGCTTCACAGTTGAATTCTATCAAACATTTAGAGAAGAGTTAACACCTATTCTTCGCAAACTCTTCCAAAAAATTGCAGAGGAAGGGACACTCCCAAACTTATTCTACAAGGCCACCACACCCTGATACCAAAACCAGACAAAGATACTACAAAAAAAGAAAATTACAGACCAATATCACTGATGAATATAGATGCAAAAATCCTCAACAAAACACTAGCAAACAGAATCCAACAACACATTAAAAGAATGATACACCATGATCAAGTGGGATTTATCCCAGGAATGCAAAGATTCTTCAATATATGTAAATCAATGTGACACACCATATTAACAAATTTAAAGATAAAAAACATATGATCATCTCAACAGATGCAAAAAAAGCTTTTGACAAAATTCAACACCCATTTATGATAAAAGCTCTCCAGAAAGTGAGCATACAGGGAACCTACCTCAACATAACAAAGGCCATATATGACAAACCCACAGCAAATATCATTCTCAATGGTGAAAACCTGAAAGCATTTCCTTTAAGATCAGGAACAAGCCAAGGACGTCCACTGTAGCCAACATTACTCCACATAGTTTTGGAAGTTCTAGCCACGGCAATCAGAGAAGAAAAAGAAATAAAATGATTACAAATTGGAAAAGAAGAAGTAAAACTGCCACTGTTTGCAGATGACATGATACTGTACATAGAAAATCCTACAGATGCTACCAGAAAACTACTAGAGCTAATCAATGAATTTGGTAAAGTTACAGGATACAAAATTAATGTGCAGAAATCTCTTGCATTCCTATACACTAACAATGAAAGATCAGAAAGAGAAATTAAGGAAACAATCCCAGTCACCATTGCAAAAAAAAGAATAAAATACCTGGGAATAAACCTACCTAAGGAGGTAAAAGACTTGTACTCAGTAAACTATAAGACACTGATGAAAGAAATCAAAGGTGACACAAACAGATTGAGAGATATACCATGTTCTCGGATTGGAAGAATCAATATTGTGAAAATGACTCTACTACCCAAAGCAATCTACAGATTGAATGCAATCCCTATCAAATTACCAATGACACCTTTTACAAAACAAGAAGAAAAAAATCTTAAAATTTGTATGGAGACACAAAATACCCCGAATAGCCAAAGCAATCTTGAGGGAAAAAAATGGAGTTGGAGGAATCAGATTCCCTGACTTCAGACTATACTACAATCTACAGTAATCAAGACAATATGGTACTGGCACAAAAACAGACATATAGATCAATGGAACAGGATAGAAAGCCCAGAGATAAACCCATGCATCTATGGTCAACTAATCTATGACAAAGAAGGTAAGGATATACAATGGAGAAAAGACAGTCTTCAATAAGTGGTGCTGGGAAAACTGGACAGCTACATGTAAAAGAATGAAATTAGAACACTCCCTAACACCATACACAAAAATAAAGCCAAATTGGATTAAAGACCTAAATGTAAGACTGGACACTGTAAAACTCTTAGAGGAAAACATGGGAAAAACACTCTGACATAAGTCACAGCAAGATCTTTTTTGACCCACCTCCTAGAGTAATGGAAATAAAAACAAAAGTAAACAAATGGGACCTAATGAAACTTAAAAGTTTTTGCACAGCAAAGGAAACCATAAACAAGATGAAAAGACAGCCCTCAAAATGGGAGAAAGTACTTGCAAACCAGTCAATGGACAAAGGATTAATTTCCAAAATATATAAACAGCTCATGCATCTCAATATCAAAAAAAAAAAAAACAAACAACCCAATCCAAAAATGGGCAGAAGACCTAAATAGACATTTCTCCAAAGAAGACATACAGATGGCCAAGAGGCAGATGAAAAGATGCTCAACATCACTAATTATTAGAGAAATGTAAATCAAAACTACAATGAGGTATTAGCTTACACCCGTTAGAATAGGCATTATCAGAAAATCTACAAACAACAAATGCTGGAGAGGGTGTGGAGAAAAGGGAACCCTTTTATACTGTTGGTGGGAATGTAAATTGATACAGCCACTATGGAGAACAGTATGAAGGTTCCTTAAAAAACGAAAAATAGAATAACCATATGACCCAGCAAGCCCACTATTGGGCATATATCCAGAGAAAACCATAATTCAAAAAGACATGCACCCCAGTGTTCATTGCAGCACTATTTACAATAGCCAGATCGTGGAAGCAACCTAAATGCCCATCAACAGACAAATGGATGTCCTAAATGTCCAATGACAGATGAATGGATAAAGGCAATGTGGCACATATACACAACGGAGTATTACTCAGCCATAAAAAGGAATGAAATAGCGTCATTTGTAGAGACGTGGATGGACCTACAGACTGTCATACAGAGTGAAGTAAGTCAGAAAGAGAAAAACAAATATCGTGTATTAATGTATACATGTGGAATCTAGAAAAATGGTACAGATGAACTGATTTGCAAGGCAGAAATAGAGACAGATGTAGAGAACAAACGTATGGACACCAAGGGGAGAAAGCAGGCGTGGTGGTGGATGAATTTGAAGATTGGGATTGACATATGGACACTAATACGTATAAAATAGAGAACTCCTGTATAAAAAATTAAATTAACTTAAAAGAAAAAGGGAATGAGGGGATAAATTGGGAGTATGGGATTAACATATACATACTACTATATACAAAATAGATAAAAAACGAAGACCTACTGTACAGCACAAGGAACTATATTCAGTATCTTGTAATAACCTATAGTTGAAAAGAATCTGAAAACGAAGATATATATATATATATATATATATATATATATCTGAACCACTGTGCTATATATATATACATATATATATTATATATGTATATATATCTGAATCACTGTGTTATACACCTGAAACTAACATGAAATTGTAAATCAACAATACTTTAATAAAATAAAATAAAAAATAAACAAAAACCTACATCTCCACAGCTCTGAACCCAAGTAGAGACTCTGAATTGGTACATCATTCTTAAAACTTTTATCTCTCTTTTTGGGGATTTCACTCTTAGGATTACAAAATACTTCTTTTGCAATATCAAAAATAAAACCCCAAGGTGTAGTCAATTAAGAATTTTAAGAATGCCCATGCCAATAATAGAAATTAACATGCAATAATTGAAGTTAGAAAAGAGGGAAGATTCCTAAAATACTGTTGATTTTGAAAACTCAGCCTCTGTGTACTGGTGCTGAAACAAATCTCAGAGACAGAGTTTTAGGTGAAGTAGAAAGAATAACTTTATTGCTTTGCCAGGCAAAGAGGACACAGCCGGTTCCTGCCTTTGAAACCTGTGTGTCCCAACCCAGAGATTAGGGTGTGTGCAGGGCCTGCACTCCTTTAACCTGGCCTCAGGTTTTCTTCTCTGGAATGAGGAATGCTAACTCTATTTGTAGGGGGTTTTGATTCTGCAAAGGACTCAAAGATATTGTTATGTGTAAGAGAAGCCATTTCTAGCCTAAGCCATTTTGTGATCTAAGCCTGGCCACAATGCTGGTCCACGAACAGGTCTCAGTAATTAATGAGCTTAAGGGAAAAAAAGAAGGCAGAAACAAATAACTGTTATCAGGCAAGAGAAGTAAGAATAGCAAAGATAATACGTCAGTTACAACGACTCCCAGTCTTGTTTCAATGGTAAAGATCAGCCTGATATTCAGCCTGCGATAGCACCTTTGTTTGGCTTCTTCCCTTATGTTACCCGTAAAACTGGATTCACCTCTTGGTGGGTGTTGAGCCAAAAGACACAACCAAGCCAAAGATCGGGAGAAGGAAGGATTTATTACTTGCAGCAAGTAAGGATTGAGGCAGAACCAGGACCCTGCCCCAAGGCTGCACTATTGTTTCTTGGCTGCTCCTCCCTTGTCTCTGCATCCCCTCCTTTCCCTGATTAGCAACTGTTCGAATCTGCCCTTTGGAACTCAGGGAAGGTCATGGAGGCTGGAGTCTGTTCCCTACAAACAAGGAATGGGGGACACATGAGGCCCATGGGGTCCTGCTCAGTTTCAATTTAAAAAAATAATCTGTTGTATGTAAGAGTCATGTGCCCAGAAGGTAAAATTCAGGAAAAAGCCCAGAAAAGCAGACGACAGATTTAAAGAACATAATCATCTACACTCTGTAAAATCCATACCCCTGAGGGGTGGTTTACATGGAAATTTTGATTTGGAGCTACAGGGGAAGGTGTCTGAAGGTGTTTGCATCTTGTGGTCTCAGAGTCTCTAGAATGGGTTAAGGAAAAACTGGGAAGTTGATAATATTTTTAAAAGCATAGAGCCCCAGAAAATATGACCAATGAAAATTCATTATATTTAGCATAGTTTTCAGGAAGCTCTTCAATATAGCTCCTGCTTACCTTTCCAGTCTCACATCTTCTTCCATCCTTCCCAGCCTTTGTTCCAAGGATGTCAACTCATTTACAGACTGCATCCTTTGTTGCTTTGTATCTCCAAAGCTTAGCGTGATGCCTGGACCATAGAAGGCACACAATAGATATTGGATTCGCCGCTTAGTGAGTGTTGAGTCAAAAGACACAACCAAGCCAAAGATGGGGAGAAGGAAGGATTTATTACCTGCAGCAAGTAAGGAGAACACTGGGGATCTTTCCCAAAGCAGTGTCTCCCCGAACAGCAAAATTGGAGAAGTTTTAACCTTAGGGTTACATGCATATTCATGAAGGGGTTTGGGTGGTCGACAGAATCTAAGCTTTAGTTGATTCAAGCCTCGAGGGTCAGCAAAGGTCAACATCATCCTCCCTTAGGTTCCAGTTGATCTGAGCACTTCAGGCTGATCTTTACCATTGAAACAAAACTGGGAGTCTTTACAACTGATATATTCTCTTTGCTATTCTTACTTCTCTTGCCTGATAAGAGTTATTTGTTTCTGCCTTCTTTTGCTCCCTTCATATCATTAATTACTGAGACCTGTTCATGGACCAGCACTGTGGCCATGCTTAGATCACAAAATGGCTTAGGCTAGAAATGGCTTCTCTTATGTCAAGGAAGCCATGCCTGGTTCTCTTTCTCTGGGGACCCCCTACCCTATCTGTTTACACTTACTGCCCTGCTTCCATCACTCTTGACTGGTCTCCCTGTGAGCACTTCCTTAGTAAATCACTCACACACAAATCTTCACCTCAGAGAGTAGTTTCTAGAGAACCTGACCTTACAAGAGTGTTTACTAAATGGGGCATATGAACGTGCATAAAAGGTAGTAACAACTCTCAAGGTGTTTTCAACCAAGTTGAACTTAATTTGAAGCTGTATATGGATTTCTGATTGGAAGATAAACCTCCAATAGGTTTAGAAACAACATGATTATCTAGACATGCTTGGTATCTTGAGGACGATCCTTCTGTTTTTATAAAAGGTTGCCTGCCTTGTGCATGGCAGTAGGTTTGACTCTTTGGCCTTGCTTCACTAAGTTAAACAAGAACAAGCATTATCAAATGTTAGATTTACTGGAGCCTCTGGCTTCAAGTAACTTCATGAGACGTTCCCGACAAGCTCACAAATATTACGGCCATAACCTTTGTGGTGGTAAGGTGGGTTTCCTTAGTCTTATCTTTAGTCTAACAACACAAGCAATGCTGGCCACACTAATTAAAACAAGTAAAGAGTTAGCCTTCAAAATGACTACAGTCCAGATGGCAGCATGGAAGCCATCAGGGTCATTTAATTTTCCAGAGAATTTATCACTGCAGTAACCCAAGTCTTTCATGTGGGTTTCTGCCACAATCCTTAATGCGCACACACAAGAAGACTCTGGTGTTCATGGATATGACATAGCACCATGAACATGGATTTGTACAATAAACAGGACGCTTGAGGCAGAATGGCTGCCGGAAGAAGCATGCAGCCTCTGCCGTCGGGCTTTGTGCAGATGGTCACGTTGGTGACAAGGATGCTCAGAGCTCTTGGTGTTACTTCCCAGTCACCCACTGTTCGCTCTCGCTCTTTCACCTTCTCCTGTCCTCACTCTTAGCTTCTGCCAAATGTATCCTGTCAGCTATATATTCTCCTTTCTTCTGGTTCTGCCCCAGATACTTTCCCATGCTCTGTTCAAAAAGCCTCAGTTTCCCCTCAAAAGATTTTCCTCAAGAATTATCCTTTCCCCACAAACTCCCCGCCCAAGAAATCCAAAGCTGTTTTGTCCCACATTGTTGCACTGAAAGCCTGGAAAGAAGGACCTGAATGGGTTGCCTGGTTCCCTGGCATGAAGGCAGCGCCCTCATGTCTTCACATTCAAATCTTGTTTTAGTCACCCTGAAACCATGTTTAAGAGCTCATTCTCTATGGTCATGAAATTGTACAAACTGCTACAGAGAGTTGAATTTAGATGATGCAACCACTTTATTTTCAGTACAATGTATTTTTAGCTGAAGGGGGTTTTCAGAGGAAAGTCATATCTTTTATAGGGTATCATGCTTGTCAAAAGCAATTAAATACCATATAGAATCCTCAAAGATATGTTCAAGTGTAATCTGGATATGGTTTGGGTAACTGAATAAATATAAATTTGACCAAACCCTCTTGTATATGAAATATAGCCTAAAACATATTACTTTTGAAAAAAATTGAAGTTATTCAAATTTTTAAAAATTTATTTTATTTTACTTATTTATTTTTGGCTGCATTAGGTCTTTGTTGTTGTGCTCGGGCTTTCTCTACTTGCGGCAAGCGGGGGCTACTCTTCGTTGCAGTGAGCAGGCTTCTCATTCCGGTGGCTTCTCTTGTTGTGGAGCACGGGCTCTAGGCACGTGGGCTTCAGTAGTTGTGGCGCACAGTCTCAGTAGTTGTGGCTTGCGGGGTCTAGAGTGCAGGCTCAGTAGTTGTGGTGCATGGGCTTTGTTGCTCCGTGGCATGTGGGACCTTCCCGGACCAGGGCTCAAACCCATGTCCCCTGCATTGGCAGGAGGATTCTTAACCACTGTGCCACCCGGGAAGCCCTATTCAAATGTTTTGATTTAAAATTGCTCCCACCAGTCATTGATTTAGAAATGTCATTTGCCATGTAATTCCAAATGACTTTACAGACTACAGCGCATGGAATTATTGTGTTAAAAGGAGACTTTAATGATCTTACATAAGCCAGAAAGACTTCATTTAAAATTTATATGAAAAATGTATCAATTGTTGGCCCAAGAACCTCTTGTTTCAGACACCTGTCATTTAAATGTCAGGATTTAAGAGAATACTTGACATTTCTAGCAACTGGACCAAGGTTATAACAATCAAGTATTAGCTTGTTTCTATAGTCAAGTTATTTCAAAGCTATGGTACACATTGCTCATTCCTATGAGACATGATCTTAGACCCATTCACACCATCAAGTCAGCCCAAGTCAAAGTTATTAGTCTCATTGCCTATTGCTGCATAACCAACTCTCCCAAACTTACTGGCATAAAACAGAAACTATCCGACTATGCTATGGATTCTGTGGGTAAAGAATTTGGAAAGGGCACAGTAGAGCTGGCTTGTCTCCACTCTGTGATGTCTGCGGCCTCAGCTGAAAAGGCTGGAACAGCCGAGGCTGGAGGATTCACTTCCAAGATGGCTTCTTCATTCACATGCCTGGCTCCTGGGCTGGGCTGCTCCAAGCTGGGCTCACTGGAGCTCTTGACTAGGGCACCTTTATGTGGCCTCTCTGTATGCCTTGGGTTTCTCAGAGTGTGGCTGATAGGATCTAAGAGGGAACATTCCAAGAGCAAGGGTTCCAAGAGAACCAGATGGAAGCTGTCTGGCCTTTTCTGACCTAGTCTTGGAAGCTACACAGCATCACTTCTGCCATGCTCATCACTTAAAGTACTCATAAGCCCACACAGATCCAAGGGGAGGGGTTAATGAGAGGAGGGTCCAAGGATATGGTTTTGGCAAGATGGACAAAATATGAGCTTGGCTTTGAGTACTGATTCCTCCGTTCCTAAGTGGGTGACCTTGGGCAAGCTTACTTGACCTCTTTCTTTACTGTACAAACTCAGATTGTGGTCAATCACAAGGTTGCTAGAATATGCACAAATCCACATTAGAGTACATTGGTGTTCATGAAGAGCTGGCTGATTTTAAGCTTCTTTTTTCTTTACCATATTTACCTCCCTTCTCAGGCAGGAGAATCCTCAATCCTCCTCCCATAATTCCACCAAAATCTGCTCTCAAAGCCATTGTTCAGAAGGTGGAATCTCCCGGTTGCCCCTCAGTGGCTGAGGAAGGACATGGTGGAGTGCCCAGGGAAGCTGCACCTTACAGAGGCCACCTACCCTACTACTCAATCATGCCTAAGAGCCCACCCCTGCCTTCGGGTTTGGTTAGAATTTCAAATATCCCCTCTCATGACACCTGTAGAAGCCATTGAAAAACATTCTTTAAGCCCTCAGGACTTTCCTTTTCCTTTAAAGAAAATGAAATGGAATTCCAGATCAGAGACCCACAGGACAGAATTTTTATGAAGTATGTGTTCCTGTTCTTTCTACTTCCTGTCCCTGCCTGATGTCAAATCAGTTGAGGCAGGGGCGTACTGAGAATGTAAAGGGCACTTTCAGCCTGGCTTCTCCTTCTGCCCAAGTTCTTTACCCAAGCACATTACTGATATCTGCTCCAGCAACCAGAGCAGTTTCATTCATCTCCAGAGCCGGCAAACACATAGAATATTCCAAATGTGAGGGGTGGTGAGGACAATATTGTATCCAATTATGATTAAAGAATGCCATACTGAGTTATTTCTTTATAGTTATTGCTACAATTCTTTAGCAACCTCACTGACCTCCCTGTTGTCCTTCTTGGTTTTCCCAGGCTCTTCTCCACGCGGTCCAGAGCTCTTTCTAGAACCATGTCAGGCCCCACACTTACCTACTCAGAGCCCATGATGCCTTCCTATTGCACTAGGAGTAAAATCTAAGCAACCTGCAATGTCTTACAAGGCCAAGCACAATCATCCATAAGTACTTCTGAGATATCATTTCCCACCTTAGACAGAGCCAGCCAGGCCTGCTGCTGTTCAGGCCCTGAGCTTAGAAGGGCCCCACTCTTGGTTCAGTGCTCTGCTAATGCAGTTTTGAAGGTTTTAATAATTTTTGAACCAGAGGTCCTGCATTTTCATTTCACACTGGGCCCTGCATATCGTGTGGCATGCTCTGACTCCAGCCCCACAAGCCTCCTCCCATCTTCAAATGGGCCTGACACACTGCCACTTCTGCCGCAGGAACTGGCCAGTTGCTGCTCCTTCCCTCTTCTGAGAAAGCTCACTTGGTAGGATGTTTACTTGCTGCTTCTCTCCTTCACTCGACCCTCCCCAGCAGAGAAGCCTTCTCTGACCATCATGTCCTTGGTGTCACCCCTCCCCATCTCTGCCTGGTGTTATGCAGTATATTTACTTAAGTGCAATTGGCTCTTGTTGTCCCTGTAGAAGTTCCTCCAGGGCAAGGACATTACCTGGCTTGGTCATTTCTTTGTCCTTGGGACCTAAGACACTTCCTGGCACACAGATATTTCTCAGTACATTTTTGTTGAGTTAACATGTTCCTCAGTAATACCGTGAAAGTTCCCCATCTCACCAGGAGCACATTTTAATCCTCTGAACCTGGTTATGAGAAGAGTTTAGAGGACACGTTTGGAGATGTGCTGCTTTGCTTTAATTGTGGTCCCCTGGCTTTTCTCAGACTGCCACATATTCCCACTCATCTTAATCTCTCTGCCTTTCCCCCTCTTTCTCTTTCTCTGGTTTTCCACGACTCTAGTTCTATGCTTTGAACATTCAAGATATGGAAAAGTTGAGATGAATTTTCTAACTTTAGAGAGAGAAACAAGAAGATAAGCCTTAGGAAATCTCAAGATAATCTCCCAATTCACCCTGAACCGGACAATCTCAGCTGGAGGAAATGGCAACAGACTTGTGTCCTGACTGCCAGCCCCAGGGCCCTGCCATGACCCACATGGCAGGATAGACATCAGAGCCCAGAGATGCATTTGAGATCAGCAAGCCCAAACTCTTAACATTTCGTGTTCTTTCTGGGTAGAATGGATGTTTCAGGTTAGAGGTTAGAAATGAGAGGAGGGCAGGGGAGAGACCATAAAAGGTATACTTGAATTATTCTGGCTCCTGAGAAGGAATTAATTTCTTGAGATTACAAGACTAGTTATAGGTCAGGTGCAAATACACATTTTCTGACTTTCTCTTTGATATTAAATGTCTTTTAATTGAAGGAACTATCACTGACATTTAAATTTCCAAAGTAGTCTGGTATTACTATCATTCTCCACATTCATTTTCAATGAAGTTTTCTACCATTGCTCATTTCCCAGTTTTTAGTCAAGGACTGTGCTCTCTCTCCATGTGGGTGTCAGTGGCCCAGCATGCCAAGAAGGCAGCAGATGGCAGGTGCCAGGTCATCAGGCTGCACACTGAAGCCTCCAGCAAGGTAAGATGTTCAAATGTAAGGATGTTCAAAGCCTAGGTGTCCTAGAATAGCGGCGCCTTGGCAGAGTCCTGGCAACATCACATCTTTTATTTTCTTGTTCTTTTTGTACCTCAGATGGACAGAAATGAATTAATTATAATCTTGATGTCCTCTTATCATTGGTCCATGCATGCCCCTTTATGGTTTATATGTAGATCTTTTTGTTTTTAATAATTTTATCAACACCACCTGACTCAGAAACACTCACCACCTGACTCAGAAACTAGAACACTGACAACACTGTAGACATCCAGGTGGTCCCGCCCTTCCTGGCTCCTCACCTCCCCAAACCCCAAACCTTCGGTAGCCACACACTACCCTAAGTCTTGTGTTGTTTATTCCTTTTGCTTTTAAACAAATACCTTTTTTGAAAAGTATGACATTCCTATATGTGTTCTCAAAAGCATACGTAGTTTGGGTTTTTCTTAGCAGTGTACAAATGTATCAAATTGTAAGTAATTCTTGGGGACTTGCTGAGAAAGGGGAACTGACCTTCTGACCTTGTGCCAGGACCAAATCCTTCTGCACCAGCTTGGATGGAGAGAGTTCTCAACCAGTAGCTGGATCTGGCCCTACAATGACCTACCGAGATGGAGAGGCCCGCGGGGCCCCTCTTCCTTGTGCAGAGGGGAGCTGACAGCACCAGAACACTCGAGCCTCTTCCTGGGTTTGCCTTTCCTCCGGTAGCCCACCTGTGCTCCAGGCAGGGCTTCCAACCACCCGCTTTGTGGGGTTGCTGGATCCCCCACCTGTGCAAACACAGGGCTTCCTGTCACCACGTGGCCAGAGCTGTGCAAAGCTGCGGGTGCGGAGCTTCACGTTTTTAATTTCCTAATGAGAACGATTGTAGACCTGGAAAACAGCTGTTATCCCAGGGGCCACGGCACAACATAATTCAATTGCGCTTTTATGATTTCTGTCTTGTCCTTCGCAATTTCCCACAAACCCAAAACATGTTTCGCTACTCACTTTCCATGTCACGGCGATCACAGGACTTGGCCCATGGGGAGACTCTGCAGCATGAAATGGTTTTTACTTCATAAATCCCAAGTGGAAATAAGAGGATATTGACTGACTCACAAAATCATGGTACGACATAAGGACACTGAGGTTGCAAGGGTAGCCCAGTCCTAAGTAGGGTCCCCTACTATGTCCTCTGTCAGTGCTATGATTAACCGTTATTAAAAACAAGAAGCTGATGTGTCATAGTAGAAAGAACATGGATTGGGATTGACATATATGCACTAATATGTATAAAATGGATAACTAATAAGAACCTGCTGTATAAAAAAATAAATAAAATAAAATTGAAAAATTCAAAAAAAAAAAAAAGAAAGAAAGAACATGGACTTGGGTATCAGAAAAAAAATTAATCCAAATCCCACCTGTGTCATTTGCTCCTCGTGTAACCTTGAACCGCTCAGTTAGTTTCCTGATCTGTAAGATGAAGCCAGATACATACTCCATGGGGTGTCGTGAAGGTTACCTGAGATAAGGTGTGGAGCTCACACAGCCTGTAACATAGATTACAGCCAAGGTGCTTAACAGCTGGTAGCCTTAGGCCAGGTTCCCGTTTCCTTACCCTGAGTCTCACTCCATCTCGAGTCTTATCAGCCACACATCATGGTCAGATGAATCATCCCAAAGCAGCACTTGTATATATCACATTTCCTCCTCTCCCCTAACCAAACCCACAACCCTAAACAACAACAGAAACCTCTGTGCTTTCCCAATGCCTTCAAGATGTTCAAATGCCTTCAGTTGGCATTTCAGCTCGACCACTGTTTAGAATAAATATAACCCTTTGCAGTTGTCTTTTATTATTTCACATGTGAATCCTGTGTTCTAGACAAACCTGTTGCTCTCTGAACATGCCAGATGCATGTCAGGTCCATCTCTGCCTCTGCTCCCACATTCATACTCTCCCTCTTGCACAGACAGCTTGCCTCCTCCTTTTCATTGGTATACATTCTATCCTTTCTTGCATGCGAATAAAGTCCCCACCTCTCTACATCCCCTCCTTCCCTTCATGTTGGCTGTTTAATGTATCTCACCTTGCTTTGTCGTTAGTCATCTGTGTGTGTGGCAGCCAGCACCTGGCTCAGGTTCTACAGAAGATGTTCAGAAATGTGTGGTGATGATTGCAAATATAAAAGCACAAATTTCAAAGACATATCCAGTTAGAAATGCCTTCTTAAATTCACCTGGAATTCAACTCATAATAATTTCCTTCCAATTTTTTCAAAATTTTTATCAGTAACCAGATTGAAATGATCAGGCTTTGAATCTGTATATTGTTTTTTTGTATGTTTCCGTTTTTGTTGTTAGGGTGTGTATGTGTGTTTGTGCACAAGTGCACGCACGTTTGGGTGGTTTAGCTTCACTTCAGACCCTAGTGGGAAATAGTTACTTCATTCCCTTCTCTATGGCTGCTCTGAGCTGATAAGCTTTCATCAGACCACACTGATTGTTTAAACATCCAAAATCATACTGGAATTTGGGAAAGATAACTGAAGTAAAAATGAGCCTGACAATTGTTGACCAGTGTCTGCCCTTTAAGTTTTCTCCCAGCCTCCCGGAATGGTTTAATCTTGTAATAAAATATGCCAAGGTGAGTTGTCTTCCCAGAATTCCCTGAGAGCTGGGGGGGGCAGTGGGGGGGCAGTGGAGGGTATCTGGCTCTGTTGGCAGTAACAGGGCACTGAGGAAGGGGGTTCTGTTTAAGCTCTAAACTTGGCTGTTCAGATTCCAGGCATTCTCAGTAAGCGTTATACCTAAACCTGAACTTGGACAAAGACCAAAAGATTATGCATTAATACCAAACCCCAAATATTTGAGGATTCTGTCACATTGAAGGTTGGCCAGTATCCATGTGCAATAGTGCAGCATTCAAATCCAACAATATTGGATTTGAAATGATTAAACAGTGGTATCTTGAGTTAGAGCATTTTGTTTGTTTGTTTTAGGAAGCTGTGAATTGGCATCCATTTTTCTGCCTAATGTAGGAAGAGTTTCAAGTCTGAACTCCAAGAAGGAAGACATTGATCCAGCTTGGAGATTCCCAGTCTCTTCATTGTGCAGAAGATTGGTAAATGTTCTCAGGAGAACACTTCCAACAAGGAGAACACTGACACATGGGGCCTTCTCAGGTTAGACTTAAGGAAACTTGCTGTGTCACAGAGCCAGCAGCTCTTGCAGCCCATTGAAGGGATTAAGACTTGCATAGCAATCCAAAGTTATAAAACTGGCACTGAAGTCCCATTAAAGATGGCAGATCAAACACACACATCAGACTTAGCAAACGACGCGCCCAGATGGAGCCAATCAGAAAGCTCTGGGGATATTTCTTCAAACAAATGAAACTGATTGCATCCCAGTTACTTTTGAATGTATTTAGAGGAGATCATGCAACAGTGTTTAGGTTTGAATTAATGATAAGTCAATGGGAAGCTAGGAAAATGGAAAAACAAAATAGTTCAGTATCATCTCCAGGGGGGAAAAATGTTATTCAAGAAAGGATAAAGCATGCATAGTGCACTGCAGAGGTCAGTTTTATATACCATTTGCATTGTTATAATTATATAAACACTAAATATCTATCTATCCAAAATGACAACGTAACTATTTTTGGAGCATGGAGGGGTGGGTGGTAAGTGTGTATCGCTATGGTGAGTGTGGGAGAGAAGGAGAGAGTGGAATATTCATTTTCCAAACTGGAAACTCAATTAATAATGCCTAAAGATGAAATATCAGATAGAAGTATGTTATTTAAACATGTTGTGGTTGCTTTTGGGAAAAAGAAAAGAGGATGGGCAAGATTGCCCTTTTTAAAAAAAAAAAACAAAAAACTAGCTATATGGATGAAGGTACAGCCAGCTTTAACAACAAGACCCCAAAATACAGAGGCTTAATTAAATAAGATAGGTATATGTGTCTTGTTTGATATGGTCCAGAGAGAAAAAATCTGGGTTGGAAGGTTGGCTTTATAACCTTCAAAATCTAGCTTGCATCTCTGGGACCAAGGCAGCCATTCTAGTTTTTGTCTTCCCAGCCAGTGGGAAGGGGGAACAGGTCAGGGGAGCACATGTACATACCTTGGCAGGAACATGCCTCAGAAGCAGCACATAGCCATTGACCCGACTGTGGGCACATGGCCTTACCAAGCTGCAGGGGAGGCTGGGAAACGCAGTGACTAGCTGTTGGCCATGTGCTCAGCTAAAACTCAGAATTCCTATTATTAAAGAAGGTGAGAACTGATGTCAGTGCTCAAGCAGCACCTCTGTCAAATAAGCTTTGTAGAATTATTTGACTTTTTTCAACCAGGTGCATGCATAACTTCCATACAAATAAAAACTAAATTTAAGACCCAGTGCTTAAAGATCATCTTTTGATCAACTGAATTAGTGATTGAAAGCTAGAAACTGGGGTCCTGAAGCAGAATGCAGGCACCCCCAGAAAAGACTGTGCAGATGGTGTGGCGTCAAGAGGATTTAGGCCTGTTTGATACTATACTTTAGGTCCCTCTATTTCAGGATGCTTACAGCCCCTTTCCTGGTATGAATATATGTTACACATGCTGCAAGGATGTATGGGCACCCTTGCAAACCTCTAATTTTCAAGTAAATTTTTCCAAAACAACAAGACTCTGAGATGGAGATTAGTGCATAGAAGGCTTATTGGGGAGCACTCTTGGGATCAATACCTGTGGGCAAAGAGGGAAGCAGGACTGTGGTTAGCGGGGAAAGCTGGGAGTTCTGGGGCTGGGATGCACTATCAGAGGTATAGTGGCAAGGAGGCCAGACCTTCATATCCCATTATTGATCAGTCTTGGGATGCAGATGGCCCCAGGAAATTGTAACCTTGGGGAGTAACCTTGGATGAAGGAGGCTGGGCAATTCCCAGGGCAGGGGCAGGGCAAGGACAGAGCTGATAAGTGAGGTTGGCTTCCAGCAGAACTCCCAGCAGCTCAGGGAACAAGCCTTTTATTTCTGAAGGGGGATCTGAGCAATGCATCACCACATCTGCTGTGTATTGATCCAAGTAGCTTGTCTCTGGATCTCTGTAAAATCAATCGTTTGAATTTGGATTCCACCAGTGGTGGCTTTTGGGAGAAATTCAATGGGTGCCCATCTCATTAGGATGATAGAGAGGTTGGGAGGTGCTAGAGGATTTACATGGAGGCTGCATAGGGATAGTTAGCAAGCATGCTATTTGACTTAGGTTATATTTTTACTGGAGGTTGCTTTAGGACAGCTGTTAGGGATTAAAGGGAGGGGGACCTAAAATACAGGGAAACCAGATGATATCTATGTTTATACTTTACTTTCATCTATGCCTTAGGGTGATTAGTCAACAGTTGTTGGTTAACATATAAAGAACTCTTATCAGGAATTTAGGCACCAGAAGAGATCAAGGCAAGAGCTTCAAATAATCCTATCTCCATCTGCCTCAGAGGGTCTATTAGTTACCACAGGGAGTCTTAGAAGTAGGTTGTCACTGGAGAAATGACTAGTGTTAAGGCATGTGGTTGCCTAAGATTTCCACTGGTACTTCCTCCCTTGATTTGACAAACTCAGTGGCCCAACACCTTTGGAATGATGCCCTAGGGATAGAATTCTGTCCTGTGGTTCCCCATCTATTGGAGGGGAGCCTCTGTCACCTCTGTCACCTGATCCTGATGTCAAAATTTTGTTGTGATCACATCTAACTGAATATTTTCTGCAACAGGCTGGTCAGAGTCCTTAAAAAGACAAGAGAATAGAGGAAAGAGGTTGAATGAGTATTTTTGTGCCTACCTGCTAATACATGTTCGTGGGTAGGTGGCAGAATTTGATCTGAGATGTGCTTTCATTTAAACATATGTCCTGGTGGTGAGTTGGATGAGGGAGAGGACATAGATCTCTAACTGCTAGAGGCTACCAATATTTTTCAAAGGAACCTCATAACTGTGAACAGCCAAATTAGCCTAGAGGCGAAGACAGTGAACGATGTCTCATCATATTGCTGGTCAGATAATGATACCTGGGAAAAATGTGATTATCCACACATTAGTTTAGAGCAATGATTGATCATAAAAATAAGTTATCTTGCCTTAGAAATTCAGTGCATGATATACAATAAAGACAAGAAAGTAAACCTGAATTGACTATTCTAGATATTCATTTGACACTTATGTGGTCTCCTCTATTGGACTTGGCCTTGGGCAGACTCAGTATATGGCTCTAGAGTGAAGTCTTTCATGTGCCTGATGGCATGGCTGTGGAATGTCTCTTAGGTGTGAAAGGCTAGAGAATTCTCATGGGAGAACACCACAGAAAAGTAAATCCAGAGTCTTGCCTTGGTTGATGTGGTCTGGAGGAGGGACACTTGGGCAATGTAGTTACTATCCAAATACTGAATACAAGAGTATTAAAAGGAGACAAAGAACAAAAACCACTGTGAGTGTGATAGGAATCTGCAGCTCCTGGAGCTCCTTCACACAAATGCCCCACTCAGACAAGGCTCTCCTCCTCTTAAACCCCCAAGGAGCTGCCCACAGATTTACATCTCGGCTCATGAATCTTTGATTGCCTTTCTCTATTCACATACCCTCCCACCCTTCAACAATCCCTTCCTCATATGCAAAGATGCCTCTCCAGCTTTGTTGGCCAACGTTGATCCCTTTGTCCAAATTCCCTTAACTTTGCCTCTTGTGTATTTCCTGCTTTTTCTTCTTGAGATCCTAAGTCCCAGGAAAATTTACTAAGGAGGAGCTTGTGGCCTTTGTCTCGTCTGTCCAAGGCATCTTTGTAGTACCTAGCATAGAGTTGAGAACTCAGAAGGTCCCCAATTAATTCTTGTGAAGTCTAACGGGGTGTAAACTCAGAACACTTGGGGGGTAAGCAGGGAGCAGACAGGCTAAGGCAAACTGGAGAAGGCATTCAAATTCAAATTATTTTTTAAAGAAACTGTGCTAGAAAACAATACTGTAGTTGATTTGCATGCATCAGAGTTGCAATTCCTGGTCTCTAAGTCATTAGCAAGCAATTTCTGGCTACCTACGTTAGGAAAACAAATTGGCAACTGGAATAGCACAGAAGCATTATTTGCTCCATTCTGGACTTCTCCCCTTAACCCAGGTTTGTTTCTGGGCGAAGGGACCACCCTCATACTGTGCAAAGGCATCCCACTATAAAGGGGCCATTATGCTCAGGGAAATAGTTTCTTCAGGTTTCACCTTGACCCTGAGCCCAGCTCCTTTCCCTTTGGAGCCTATGCCAGGCTCTGCTTGGACGTGGTCTGCCATGCAGCTGTGGGCGTGTGTTGGAGGGCAGATGGGTAAAGGGTGGAAATCAGTGGACCTTTTCTCTCCATACTGTGCTGTTTGGAGGCAGAAACCCACTTGTGCTCCTTTCCTGAGAATTCGGGATGGGTATATTGGCATTTGGGAGAGTAGAGGAATCTAGGTCAAAAGCCAGTTGAACAAGAAGGTAGAAATATCCTTTTTCTGAAAGAAGCCTAAATGTGGAAACATACCCCAAAGACGTGAGGAAATGGGAGATTTATACTTGGTGAAAACAAAGAATGAAGATAATTGAAAGATGACTGCAAATTATTTGTCAACTTGCTCTTTTAAAGATGTTCATCTAAAAACAAGATCACGTGGAGGAGAAATGACATGTCTGACTGTTGCCAACAGCAGCCCTTTGGGGGCAGGAGATGTGAAGCAAAATGAGCTCAGAAAGAGATTTCTCTCTGAGAACAATTACTCACTGCCATGCTGGCAAGGTCACTGAGAGTTGGAGTTTCACTGCTGCAAAGCTGTTTACATACAAGGATACACAGGGACAAAAGGTCATGGGAGGTAAGCAAGCCTGGAGTCCTCAAAGTCAAAAGACAATAAACACACCGACTTTCAAGACTTTTAAAGAAACACAGGTGGGCCAAGCAAATTCCCACTTTGGGTGCAGATTCACAACATCTTGTTACAGATGAAAACTGGACTGGGGCAGGAGTTGGCTCAAAATGAAGTAATACTAAGTTTATCACAACCAAAACAGGCAATGGAGGGTTAAGGCCTAGGATGGTACTTCAGACGTGTCTGAACTAGAATTAAAACTGAACTGGCATTGAGGAGAGGATCAAGGTCAGGAGCAAGATTACAGGGAGACCACTAAGAACCAGAGAAAGAAAAAACTTTTTCTGAATATTCATGAGGTGTAATGAGTTGCTGCTCTGATGTAACGCAGAGAACATCTGGTGATGTGACTTGTAGTGGATTCAGGGTCTAATGTGTAGACTCCCAACTATGACCTGAGCAGGTATTTCATCAGCAAATATTTGGGTATATTTAATTGAAATGCATTTGTACCAAGTCAACTCTTACAAAATATTGTTAAAATATTCTCCCCGGAAATAACATAGTGTTTTGTCCTAAATGTGACTACTCATATTAAACAGTCTGAATAAATATGGTGGGACTTGGTACCCTCTGAGGCATTGTTTGCTGAGAAGAGAATACTTTTAAACCTCCTAGGACACTGAGAAGAGGTACAGACCCCTTGGCTTCCTGGAAGCCTGGTGTCCCGGCCAAGGCGTGTCCCACTCCCTCTTTTTCACTCACCATCAGGCACTAAAGTTCTTCATAAGTCACAAATGCAAATCTGATTCACCTCTTTCTTACTGAGTAATCACAGCAACTGGACTTTGAAATTCAACTTAAAGGAAAAGAGAAAAGTCTATTTTTAATCAGAGAAAAACCTGAAGCTGAGTGAAAATCCCTTCATGGGTCCTGTTGAATGTAGACTAAAACCACTTTGGAGGTGATCATTAATTTTATGGAAGTGATATACACCAGAATCAACTTCTATCCCACTTCATAGTCCATCAGGTAATCAGCAAGTCTGATGGAAGTGCGAGCGCTTTGCGTTCTCTCTGGTGCTCTGTGAGGTTATGGGAGAACAGAGTATCACTGTGTCTTAAGTGAATGATCAGGGCTAGTTTCAAGTAATTTTAACCACAGAACTGAAACTTCAGGTAGAGGGAAGGAAATGCAGAATGACTTAAACAGCTGCTTCATGAAAGGAAAACATCCAGTACCTGTTTCAGTGTCCTCATTTGGTGGTATTTCTTAAGGATTGTGGCAAATTATGATATCTTTGAGAAAATCTTTAAATTAAAAAATTTTTACACAATATGTGTGCAACTAAAGAAAAACACTCAGAAATGCATTTTGTCCATAGTGTATTCATTTTATACATTTTTCCTGATATCATTATGAATTAATACATATATTTTTCAAAAACTTCTCTCTAATATATTTTTTAAAAACCCTAATTCTAGATTATCACACTTTGAAACAACTTTCTCTTCCTGAGCCTATTTCACATATCAGAGCAAAAGTTTTCTTGCACAAGCATCACTTCTGTTAGACTAGAAGAGAGTGAATTTATAAGTTGTATTAAGGAAACAAACTTTGAAATTTAACCACCTTATCTGTTGTTGTTAAGACTATAATATGCCATAATCGGGCTTTTAAAAGTAACATTTGCTTGTTTTCTTTAATGTTTAAAACTATAAAGATGATACTCATAATGTTCTGTAACCCTACCCATAGATAACCTCTGATAACACGTTTTTAAAAAACTAACTCAGGTACGTAAAGAAAAATTCAAGCAGTACAGAAAGTTGTAAAGTGAAACGTAATATTCTCCTTCCTCATCTGGTCACTCTTATCCTGTTATCGGCAGTGTCTTATAGTTCTTTCAGAAAACATTTTCTCATATATCAAATGAGCAAAAACATTTTGCTCATATATCAAATGCACTGTACATACACAAACACACTCACACATGCACATATTAAAATATTTTTCATAGAGAGCATCACACAACTAATACCCATAGTGTCTCATCTGCCTTGTTTTCACATAATAAGATAACTTTAAATTTATTTATTTGTCTGTTTATTTATGGCTGTGTTGGGTCTTCATTTCTGTGCGAGGGCTTTCTCTAGTTGTGGCAAGTGGGGGCCACTCTTCATCGCGGTGCGCGGGCCTCTCGCTATCGCGGCCTCTCTTGCCGCGTGGCACAGGCTCCAGACGCTCAGGCTCAGTAATTGTGGCTCACGGGCCCAGTTGCTCCGCGGCATGTGGGACCCTCCCAGACCAGGGCTCGAACCTGTGTCCCCTGCATTGGCAGGCAGACTCTCAACCACTGCGCCACCAGGGAAGCCCACATAATAAGATATCTTGAAGAACTTCTTATTTGTGCTAACAAACTTCTGTTTGTTAGCACAAATAGATCAACCTCATTCCTTGTAACAGCTGCAGAGCATCCAGTTCTGTCAGAAGCTATATATATCCAATATATTCTACGATATATTTCAGTAACCCTTTATTAATTGGTGTTTAAGTAGTTTCCAGGTTTTTTTTTTTAAATTAAAGAAAATACTGACTGAAGATCCTTTTATAGCTTGGCTTTTAAATATATATATATATATATATATATATGTAGATTATATTCCTAGAAGTAGAATTTTTTTTAAACTAAGTTTTCTTTTTCAGTCTATTCTAACCTTTTATGTTACCTACAGTCTAGAGGAAGGAAAGCTTTCTAATTTAGCTTAGGTTAGGAAGAAAAAGTTTTGAAAGCATTGGTGACAGTGCACTGGCCAAACGACTTGATTCATTTCAAATTCAAGTGTGGAGGTGCTTATCTTGAAGAGACGCTTAGACTGAGGTACAAAACAATGTTCTCATTCTAGAATACTACAGAGCAAGACCTCAAGTGAGTAGCATCTCCCACCCAGCAGGCTGTTCATTAAGAAATATGACCATTTAAAAATTGATACTTGATCACATCTTTGTGATTAAGTCACACTGTCAAAAATATTATTAGCCACACAGAACACACAAATGCTGACTGAAGGGAAGATCCACCTTGGGTCTATCTCGGATGAGATTTATGTGAAGCTGTTAGCCCTGGACCACAACTGGAATCACTAAAGAACATTTCTTTGGATAAAATAGCTGACTCCTGTATACCATCTAAGTGGTCCCTGAGCCATGTACAATTCTATAAGACCTACATGTTACAGAAACCAATTTTTAGAATCTTGCTTTCATTAAATACAGAATGTTCATTCTACTGGGAAAAACTCAACTCCTTTTGCCAGTATTAGCAGCCAGACCAAACCTTCTGTATATCAGCACCATATGACAATTCAAATTATGCCTAAGTCCCTGGGGGTGGGGAGAGTTGTGTCTTTAAAAAGAATAAAATTGCCGATATAAGTCTGAATACAGAAGTTTCATTTTTAGGGGAAAGAGAAACTTCTCTGGGTAAGGCTAGATTTGCTCTATAAATCAAGCCAGGCAAATGTCCACAAGGTCAGGCCCTTTGGTGATGTTTCTAAGGGGAGCGGACCTGGTGCCCCTGAACCTTTGCCATCCCTCTGCATTCCCCTGTAGCCTGGAGGTGTCAATAGGAAAGGGGCCACATGCCCACTAAAGCAATCCCACCCTGTTTGTGAGCACAAATGGGGTCCCCTAGGTGATTGTCTTTAGGACATTTCTGGGAGTTTGAGAAAACTGACACTCCACGAGTTCCTTTAATTTAGTTGTGAGTAGGAACAATTCTTTCACTGGTTTTCTGTACTCTTAGTAAATGAATAGTGAGAATTTGAGTGGATAGAAAGGAAGGCAAAAAATATGGTCAGTGATGTATTTCTGTCCCTGAGATACTCGCACTGAAAATTAGATATTGATTTCAAATAGCTAAAGGGAATAAAAAATGAAACAGGGCTTCCCTGGTGGCGCAAGTGGTTGAGACTCCGCCTGCCAATACAGGGGACACGGGTTCGTGCCCCGGTCCGGAAAGATCCCACATGCCGCGGAGCGGCTGGGCCCGTGAGCCATGGCCGCTAAGCCTGCGCGTCTGGGGCCTGTGCTCCGCAACGGGAGAGGCTGCAAGAGTGAGAGGCCTGCGTGCCACAAAAACAAAAAACAAGCAAACAAAAAATGAAACAAATGGGAAACTGCAGAAATAGATGGAGATACCTACAGAGCAGAGCAGAATTGAGCTGCTTTCCTTAGACGCGCCCTTCCATTTTATAAACTAACCCTTTTAAGGAGTATTTTGAGCACCCATGCACCAGACTCTCCTAGGTATAGGTGTATAGAGATTCTGTACCACAAATAGTCCGAATAACGCTTTGAGTTTAAAATGGTTTCCATCACAACCACTGGAGCACAATAGTGAGCTGTGTGAATAGAGCAAATACAGGGGAAAAGACCCCCAGATATATGCTAAGAAAAAGAAATAAAGCTGGGCTTTTGAAATATAATATAAATGAGTATTTATAGAATCTGGAAAAAAATTACTTCTTTGGTATGACATTATACTGTTTTCCAAAATCCAAGGAACATTTATAAAATTAACCATATCTCAATTAATGTTAAAAACGACTTTTGTAAATGCAGATCACATTCTCTGATCACAATGCAGTGGGTGGAAGGAAGGGGAGAATCACTTCAAAAAAATAGAGCCAAAGCCCATACAACTCTGTGAACCTCTGGATTGAAACATACCTGAAGACAATTCAACTCTAGGGTTTTTGGTTATTTCCACCAGAAACGCCCTACCCCTCTCTTTGTAAACCAAGTTTTCTGCCACTCACAACAAAAATATTCTAATACTATTATCTGGAAATTCTATACTCAGTCTAATTATAAATTAAGTATGATGAAATAATGAAAATATTTTCAGACCAAGTTTAGCTGTCATAGGGCCTTTCTCAGGCAGTTATACCAGGATCTGAAATATAGCAAACTGAGCCCAGGAGAATGACAAAGGGAAGCTCCATAATGCAGCTGTACAGCAACCTAGAAAACAACTAGTGTTAGGGAGCTAGGTGTCCAAGAAGGAGGTATCTTGGAAAAGGAGATTTCATACATTTCATAGTATTCTTTGGAGAATGGAAAAAATATTTAAGTTGCAACAAAACCTGCAATACCCGAATAAATAAGCAATTAGAAGCTCCACAAGGAACAAGAAAAGTAAATATAAACATAGCACATTACTTGGATCTACAGTGAACAGTATTTACATGGTCATAGTACCATAAGGATTTAATTGAGTTTCAGCTTTTAGAATCAAAGTATTGACACAGCACAGATGCATTTACCATTTCAGAGCAGAATATAAATAATAAATACCATCAGTCTTGACAATGTGGAAGTTGTCAAGTTTGTTCAATAGATGACAGAAAGTGGAAAGGGAAAGGGAAAGGGAAAAATGCAAGCAGAGGGAAACACTCTGAGCCTAAGATCCTTATGGTGGTAATTGACAAAAAAGAAAGAAATATGTAAGTATATTATTCAAAGTTACAAAAGCAACTGATAAAGATAAAAAGAATGACATGACTATATGGAAGATAGGAAAGAAGATGAGCTAAGTACAGTGGCAGGAATTCAAGAGATGGATTTTTAAAGGGATACTTCAAGAAATAAGGATTTAGATATATTATTTAGAGGTATTGAGTAGATTTAAAGATATTGAGAATCACACAAACAACTAAAATCAGAAAATGTTAGAAGAGTAACACGGTTGCCTCGGGGAACAGGACTGAGATGGGGCTAGGGACAGATGATTTTCATTTTAAATTCTTACGATCTAATTAAATATTTAAACCATGTGTAGATTACTTTGATAAAAATAAAAGATCAATGCTGAAAAATGAAATCATACTCCACTCCACTCAGAATTAAAAGAATTCAACCAAATTACTTTCAATTTGTCAACTTTACAAAAACGTGAAAATTTCGTGATTCCCAAGGTAAGCCAGGATGTAGGGAACAGATAGGAGGCATATTCAAAATAATTTAACAACGAATATAGTACAGACACCAACCTCCCAGAACCGATGCCAGCCATAAAGAACCACATGTTCATCCAGTGCCTGCCACCTTAATATCAGTCAAGAGGGCAGGCGTGATGGGAGGAACTTCAAGATGGCGGAAGAGTAAGACGCGGAGATCACCTTCCTCCCCACAGATACACCAGAAATACATCTACACGTGGAACAACTCCTACAGAGCACCTACTGAACGCTGGCAGAAGAATTCAGACAACCCAAAAGGCAAAAAGGTGGGGCAAAAGAAAAAAGAAAAAACAGAGACAAAAGAATAGGGACAGGACCTGCACAAGTGGGAGAGAGCTGTGAAGGAGGAAAAGTTTTCACACACTAGGAAGCCCCTTCGCAGGCAGAGACGGGGGGTGGCGGGGGGCAAGCTTCAGAGCCAAGGAGGAGAGCACAGCCACAGTGGGGCGGAGGGCAAAGCGGAGAGATTCCTGCACAGAGGATCGGTGCTGACCAGCACTAACCAGCCCGAGAGGCTTGTCTGCTCACCTGCAGGTGCGGGTGGTGACTGGGAGCTGAGGCTCGGGCTTCAGGAGATCAGATCGCAGGGAGAGGACTGGGTGTGGCTGCGTGGACACAGCCTGAAGGGACTAGTGCGCTACAGCTAGCTGGGAGGGAGTCCAGGAAAAAGTCTGGACCTGCCTCAGAGGCAAGAGACTTTTTCTTCCCTCTTTGTTTCACAGTGTGCGAGGAGAGGGGATTAAGAGCACCTCCTAAACAAGCTCCAGAGACGGGCGCAAGCCATGGTTATCAGCATGGACACCAGAGACGGGCATGAGACATTAAGGCCACTGCTGCAGCCACCAAGCAGCCTGTGTGCAAGCACAGGTCACTATCCACACATCCCCTCCCAGGAGCCTGTGCAGCCCACCACTGCCAGGGTCCCGTGATCCAGGGACAACTTCCCCGGAAGAACACACGGTGCAGCTCAGGCTGGTGCAACGTCACACTGGCCTCTGCCTCCGCAGGCTCGCCCTGAACTCCGTACCCCTCCCTCACCCCAGCCTGAATGAGCCAAAGACCCCTAATCAGCTTCAACTTTAACCCCGTCCTGTCTGAGTGAAGAACAGACGCCCTCAGGTGACCTACACAAGAGGAAGGGCCAAATCCAAAGCTGAACCCCAGGAGCTGTGCGAACAAAGAAGAGAAAGGGAAATCTCTCCCAGCAGCCTCAGGAGCAGAGGATTAAATCCCCACAGTCAGCTTGAGGTACCCTGCATCTGTGGAATACCTGAATAGACAACGAATCATCCCAAATTGAGGCGGTAGACGCTGGGAGCAACGATATATATATATTTTTTTTCCCTTTTTCTCTTTTTGTGAGAGTGTATGTGTATGCTTCTGTGTTTGATTCTGTCTGTATAGTTTTGCTTTTAACATTTGTCCCACAGTTCTATCTGTCCGTTTTTGTTTGTTTGTTTTCAGTATAGTTTTTAGAGCTTGTTATCATTGGTAGATTTGTTTTTTGGTTTGGTTGCTCTCTTCTTTCTTTCTTTCCTTTTTTTTTTTTTTTTTTTTTTTGTAGTACACGGGTCTCTCACTGTTGTGGCCTCTCCCATTGCGGAGCACAGGCTCCGGATGCGCAGTCTCAGCAGCCATGGCTCACAGGCCTAGCCGCTCCGTGGCATGTGGGATCTTACCGAACTGGGGCATGAACCTGTGTCCCCTGCATCAGCAGGTGGGCTCTCAACCACTGAGCCACCAGGGAAGCCCTCCTTTCTTTTTTTCTCCCTTTTATTCTGAGCTGAGTGGATGACAGGATCTTGGTACTCTGGCCGGTTGTCCAGCATGTGCCTCTGAGGTGGGAGATCTGAGTTCAGGATGTTGGTCCACCAGAGACCTCCCAGCTCCATGTAATATCAAACGGCAAAAATCTCCCAGAGATCTCCATCTCAACGCCATGACCCAGCTCCACTCAATGACCAGCAAGTTGCAGTGCTGGACACCCTATGCCAAACAACTACCAAGACAGGAACACAACACTACCTATTAGCAGAGAGGCTGCCTAAAATCATAATAAGGTCGCAAACACCCCAAAACACACCACCAGATGTGGACGTGCCCACCAGAAGGACAAGATCCAGCCTCATCCTCCAGAATACAGGCAGCAGTCCCCTCCACCAGGAAGCCTACACAACCCACTGAACCAACCTTAGCCACTGGGAGAAGACACCAAAAACAACAGGAACGACGAACATACAGCTTGCAAAAAGGAAACCCCAAACACAGTAAGTTAAGCAAAATGAGAAGACAGATAAACACACAGCAAATGAAGGAGTAAGGTAAAAACCCACCAGACCAAACAAATGAAGAGGAAATAGGCAGCCTACCTGAAAAAGAATTCAAAACAATGATAGTAAAGATGACCCAAAATCATGGAAATAGAATGGAGAATATACAAAAAATGTTTAATAAGGACCTAGAAGAACTAAAGAGCAAACAAACAATGGTGAACAACACAATAAATGAAATTAAAAATACTGTAGAAGGAATCAATAGCAGAATGACTTAGGCAGAAGAACGGATAAGTGACCTGGAAGATAAAATAGAAACAACTATAAAGTAGAAACAACTACTGCAGAGCAGAATAAAGAAAAAAGAACGAAAAGAATTGAGGACAGTCTCAGAGACCTCTGGGACAACATTAAATGCACCAACATTTGAATTATAGGGGTCCTAAAAGAAGAAGAGAAAACAAAAAGGGACTGAGAAAATATTTGAAGAGATTATAGTTGAAAACTTCCCTAATATGGGAAAGGAAATACTTAATCAAGTCCAGGAAGCACAGAGAGTCCCATACAGGATAAATCCAAGGAGAAACATGCCAAGACACATATTAATCAAACTATCAAAAATTAAATACAAAGAAAACATATTAAAAGCAGCAAGGGAAAAACAACAAATAACATACAAGGGAATCCCCATGAGGTTAACAGCTGATCTCTCAGCAGAATCTCTGAAAGCCAGAAGGGAGTGGCAGGACATATTTAAAGTGATGAAAGGGGAAAATCTACAACTAAGATTACTCTACCCAGCAAGGATCTCATTCAGATTTGACAGAGAAATTTAAAACTTAACAGACAAGCAAAAGCTAAGAGAATTCAGCATCCCCAAACCAGCTTTATAGCAAATGCTAAAGAAACTTCTCTAGGCAGGAAACACAAGAGAAGGAAAATACCTACAATAACAAACCCAAAACAATTACGAAAATGGTAATAGGAACATACATATCGATAAATACCTTAAATGTAAATACATTAAATGCTCCAACCAAAAGACACAGACTGGCTGAATGGATACAAAAACAAGAACCATATATATGCTGTCTACAAGAGACCCACTTCAGACCTAGGGACACATACAGACTGAAAGTGAGGGGATAGAAAAAGATATTCCATGCAAATGGAAATCAAAAGAAAGCTGGAGTAGCAATACTCATATCAGACAGAAATAGACATTAAAATAAAGACTATTGCAAGAGACAAAGAAGGACACTACATAATGATCAAGGGATCAATCCAAGAAGAAGATAACAATTGTAAATATTTATGCACCCAACATAGGAGCACCTCAATACATAAGGCAAATGCTAACAGCCATAAAAGGGGAAATTGACATTAACACAATCATAGTAGGGGACTTGAACACCCCACTTTCACCAATGAACAGATCATTCAAAATGAAAATAAATCAGGAAAAAGAAGGTTTCAGTGACCCATTAAACAAGATGGACTTAATTGATATTTATAGGACATTCCACCCAAAAACAACGGAATACACTTTCTTCTCAAGTGCTCATGGAACATTCTCCAGGAGAGATCATATCTTGGGTCACAAATCAAGCCTTGGTAAATTAAAAGTAATCGAAAATTAAATTGGTAAATTAAAAGTAATCATATCAAGTATCTTTTCCAACCACAATACTATGAGACTAGATATAAATTACAGGAAAAAATCTGCAAGAAATAAAAACACAACGACCAAAAACCTATGGGATGCAGCAAAAGCAGTTCTAAGAGGGAAGTTTATAGCAATAAAATCCTACCTTAAGAAACAAGAAACATCTCATATAAACAACCTAATCTTACACCTAAAGCAATTATAGAAAGAAGAACAAAAAAACCCAAAGTTAGCAGAAGGAAAGAAATCATAAAGATCAGATCAGAAATGAATGAAAAATAAATGAAGGAAATGATAGCAAAGATCAATAAAACTAAAAGCTGGTTCTTTGAGAAGATAAACAGAATTGATAAACCATTAGCCAGACTCATCAAGAAAAAAAGGGAGAAGACTCAAATCAATAGAATTAGAAATGAAAAAGGAGAAGTAACAACTGACATGGCAGAAATACAAAGGATCATGAGAGATTACTACAAGCACCTCTATGCCAATATAATGGACAACATGGAAGAAGTGGACAAATTCTTAGAAATGCACAAGCTTCTGAGACTGAACCAGGAAGAAATAGAAAATATGAACAGACCAATCACAAGCACTGAAATTGAAACTGTGATTAAAAATCTTCCAACAAACAAAAGCCCAGGACCAGATGGATTCACAGGCGAATTCTATCAAACATTTAGAGAAGAGCTAACACCTATCCTTCTCAAACTCTTCCAAAATATAGCAGAGGGAGGAACACTCCCAATTCATTCTACGAGGCCACCATCACTCTGATACCAAAACCAAACAAACATGTCACAAAGGAAGAAAACTACAGGCCAAAATCACTGATGAACATAGATACAAAAATCCTCAAAAAAATACTAGCAAACGGAATCCAACAGCACATTAAAAGGATCATACACCATGATCAAGTGGGGCTTATCCCAGGAATGCGAGGATTCCTCAATATACGAAAATCAATCAGTGATACACCATATTAACAAATTAAAGGAGAAAAACCATATGATCATTTCAATAGATGCAGAGAAAGCTTTCTACAAGATTCAACACCCATTTATGATAAAAACCCTCCAGAAATTAGGCATAGAGGAAACTTAACTCAACATAATAAAGGCCATGGGCTTCCCTGGTAGCACAGTGGTTGAGAGTTCTCCTGCCGATGCAGGGGATGTGGGTTCGTGCCCCGGTCTGGGAAGTTTCCACATGCCGCAGAGTGGCTAGGCCCATGAGCCATGGCCGCTGAGCCTGAGTGTCCGGAGCCTGTGCTCCACAACGGGAGAGGCCACAACAGTGAGAGGCCCACGTACCGCAAAAAATAAAAATAAAAATAAAGGCCATATATGACAAACACACAGATAGCATCATCCTCAATGGTGAAAAACTGAAACCTTTTCCACTAAGATCAGGAACAAGACAAGGTTGCCCACTCTCACCACTATTATTCAACACAGTTTTGGAAGTTTGAGCCACAGCAATCAGAGAAGAAAAAGGCATAAAAGGAATCCAAATAGGAAAAGAAGAAGTAAAGCTGTCACTGTCTGCAGGTGACATTATACTATACATAGAGAATCCTAAAGATGCTACCAGAAAACTGTTAGAGCTAATCAATGAATTTGGTAAAGTACCAGGATACAAAATTAATGCACAGAATTCTCTTGCATTCCTATACACTAATGATGAAAAATCTGAAAGTGAAATTAAGAGAACACTCCCAGGGCTTCCCTGGTAGTGCAGTGGTTGAGCCCTCCTGCTGATGCAGGGGACACGGGTTCGTGCCCCAATCCGGGAAGATCCCACATGCTGTGGAGCGACTGGGCCCGTGAGCCATGGCCGCTGAGCCTGTGCGTCCAGAGTCTGTGCTCCACAACCGGAGAAGCCACAATAGTGAGAGGCCCGCGTACCACAAAAAACAAACAAACAAACAAAAAAAACTCCCATTTACCATTGCAACAAAAAGAATAAAATATAGGAATAAACCTACCTAAGGAGACAAAAGACCTGTATGCAGAAAATTATAAGACATTGATGAAAGAAATTAAAGATGATACCAACAGATGGAGAGATATACTATGTTCTTGGATTGGCAGAATCAACATGGTGAAAATGACTCTACTACCCAAAGCAATCTACAGATTCAATGCAATTCCTATCAATCTACCACTGGCATTTATAACAGAACTGGAAAAAAATTTTCACAGTTTGTATGGAAACAGAATAGACCCAAATAGCCAAAGCAATTCTGAGAAGGAAAAACGGAACTGGAGGAATCAGGCTCCCTGACTTCAGACTATACTACAAAGCTACAGTAATCAAGACAGTATGGTACTGGCACAAAAACAGAAATATAGATCAATGGAACAGGATAGAAAGCCCAGAGACAAACCCATGCACATATGGTTACCTCATCTTTGATAAAGGAGGCAAGAATATACAGTGGAGAAAAGACAGCCTCTTCAGTAAGTGGTGCTGGGAAAACTGGACAGCTACATGGAAAAGAATGAAATTAGAACACGCCCTAACACCATACAAAAAAATAAACTCAAAATGGATTAAAGACCTAAATGTAAGGCCAGACACCATCAAACCCTTAGAGGGAAACATAGGCAGAACACTCTATGAAATAAACCACAGCAAGATCTTTTTTTACCCACCTCCTAGAGAAATGGAAATAAAAACAAAAATAAACAAATGGGACCTAATGAAACATAAAAGTTTTTTCACAGCAACGGAAACTATAAAAAAGACGAAAAGACAACCCTCAGAATGGGAGAAAGTATTTGCAAATGAAGCAACTGACAAAGGATTAATATCCAAAATGTACAAGTAGCTCAATATCAAAAAAACAACCCTGTCCAAAAATGGGCAGAAGACCTAAGTAGACATTTCTCCAAAGAGGATATGCAGATTGCCAAGAAACACATGAAAGAATGCTCAGCATCATTAATCATTAGAGAAATGCAAATCAAAGCTACAATGAGATATCATCTCACACCGGTCAGAATAGCCATCATCAAAAAATCTACAAACAACAAATGCAGGAGAGGGTGTGGAGAAAAGGGAACCCTCTTGCACTGTTGGATGGGAATGTAAATTGATACAGCCACTACAGAGAACAGTATGGAGGGTCCTTAAAAAACTAAAAATAGAACTACCATACGACCCAGCAATCCCACTACTGGGCATATACCCTGAGAAAACCATAATTCAAAAAGAGTCATGTACCACAATGTTCATTGCAGCTCTATTTACAATAGCCAGGACATGGCAGCAACCTAAGTGTCAATCGACAGATAAATGGATAAAGAAGATGTAGTACAATGGAATATTACTCAGCCATAAAAGGAAACGAAATTGAGTTATTTGTAGTGAGGTGGATGGACCCAGAGTCTGTCATACAGAGTGAAGTAAGTCAGAAAGAGAAAAACAAATACTGTATGCTAATACATATATATGGAATCTAAAAAAATATGGTCATGAAGAGCCTAGGGGCAGGATGGGAATAAACACGCAGACCTACTAGAGAATGGGCTTGAGGACATGGGGAGGTGGAAGGATATGCTGGGACAAAGTGAGAGGGTTGCATGGACATATATACACTACCAAATGTAAAACCGATAGCTAGTGGGAAGCAGCCCCATAGCACTGGAAGTTCAGCTCAGTGCTTTGTGACCACCTAGAGAGGTGGGATAGGGAGGGTGGGAGGGAGGGAGACGCAAGAGGGAAGAGATATGGGAATATGTATATATATAGCTGATTCACTTTGTTATAAAGCAGAAACTAACACACCACTGTAAAGCTATTATACTCCAATAAAGATGTTAAAAAATAAAATAAAATGAAATAAATGTTATGGAAGTGAAAATAGCAAAAAATAAAAGGTGGGGCAGGCGTCCTCATACACTATTGTTGACGATGTAAGTTGAATTTATGTTGAATGCAATCTTTCTGGAGGACATCAGTCATTGCCTTTTTTTTTTTTCAAAGCCATTAAAAACTTTGCTGAATTGAATAGTCATCTAAGAAAAACATAAAAAGGGTATAATTTTTGTAATAGCTTTATTGAAATATAATTCACATACCATACATTTTACCCATTTATAGTGTACAGTTCAATAGATTTTCGTATATTCCCGGTGTTGTGTACGCATCACCACAATTGATTTCAGAACATTTTCATCATCTCAAAAAGAAACTCCCTGTCTTCTAGCTATCGCCTGCCTATCTCATCATTAGCCCTGGCTAACCACTAATCTACTTTCTGTATAGATCTTTCATGTAAGTAGAATTTATTTCCACATGAATTTTCATTTCCATATGATTTTTAAGATCAACTTGTCAATTTTTATAAAGAAGCCAACTGGGATTCTAATAAGGATCGTGTTGAATCAGTTTGGAGAGTTTATTGACATTATGCCGATGCCTATGGTGTTGGATCAAACTGAATGTTCCAAGCTCTGGGAGATGTATCACTATTTACCTTGACTCCCTGTCTGGGCCACAGACTAGCAAGAGCTTGGTTGGAGAGAAGAAGACCCCTTTCTAGTCTCTGGGACTGGGGGCATGGTCTTGGACCCTCGGTCAAAGGGACTTGGTCATGGGCATGTTTTTTGCTTGGAGGCAAGTTTCCCTCTGCAACTTGTTTATGTGATTTTACATGTAGTGGCTTAGCCTCTCAACTCCTTTTTTGAGCATCTTTTCTTTTTTCCTCACCATGAGGATTCTTTATAATGGTGAAGGCAAAGAATTAATCTTCTAAAAAATAATTGCCCCCTTTTTCCTCACACCTTTTCAATCTCTCTCTACCCATTCTCTTGATTCTGAAGCACAGAAATCCGTAATTAGGGCTGGCAAATACAGAATCTCCCTAAAGTACTGCGGAAGAGGAAAAGCAGAACAGGAAAGACCACAATTCTCTTTGGGTCTGGGATAGAGAGGTTGCTGGGGCTCCCCCACATCAGGGAATCTTGTCTCTATGACACTAGCATAGAATATGGGACCTTTCCTATCAAAGTTCTTGATAAGCACAAGTGTTTTCTTGCTTCTTCTGCCTTTGGACTGTGAGTTCCTTAAGGCCAGGGACTTGTTTAGAGTTGTTTCTCCAGTACTTAGCAGAGTTTGTGGCAGACAAACAGGCATTCAAGCATTTGTTGCTTGAATATTTTCATGTTTCAAATGATAGTACCTCATGTAGTTATAATGGCCATCAAATCAGATGATCCATGGGAAAATGATAATTTTAAGGACCCACATTAGTTTTCAAAAAGAAATTTTTTAGAGAAGCAAAACATGAGTAGGATATCCCCTGAATTTTCTGATGGTGTTAGAGACACTTCCTCTGAACGAGAAATAAGAACACTAGTCCAAGTGAAATATGATTATAAACATATTGGACTCAAAATTTTAGTGGTTCCTATGATGCCTCTTGCAGATCCCCAACTTGAACATGTTGTTTAAGTAAGTGACAGAAGATCAGATCTTTTATGATTAAACATTTATGACAATGTATATTTTAAGTCTTATTTTCTCCTCACTCTCTTTTCACACACGTTTGTTTTTATTGGACCACCAGTGGCAAATTCCTGCAATTTTAGGGCCATGTGACATTGTTGTCATTGCTTTTAGCAGTGGCATCTGTTAGCAAAGAGACCAAAAGTATTCTCTTATGAGTCATTAATACAGTTGCCAAAACTAATTAAACTAGTGCCAAATATGACAAGTCACCAGAAGACTTTTAACAATTTACAATATTTTTGCTGGGGAAGGGAAATAAAGAAGAGAGAGAAGTAAATTTGCATAACACTTTATTTTTCTGGTGAGCTTCAAAAATTATAAGCATTGAAATTAAGGAATGCTGACTGTATTATTTCTTCTGGTGTTTTTAACACTATAGACTAAAGACATAATTGATATTTTCGGTGGTCGGTCCTTTCCTTTTCCACCATACAAAATATGCTTTGTTCTTCCTGAGCTGGAATTGCTAACCAAACATGAATGAACGAAGTATGAAAGAAGCAATGGCTGGATTTTAAGTTTCTGAATAATCACAAGTTGGCCATATATTTAACAGGCAATAAGGTAAACTAGCAATGAATTTCTGCATATGAAACAGACTGTGGGCAGGAAATTTATCTCAAATAAAGGCTAGGGATAGAGGAAAGAGGACCACCAGGAAGTAGGTTGGTATCCTCACCTCACCACGTTCAAGAGCAATAACTAGTTGGCAGGACCTTTAGGAATGGGATGTCTCACTAAATGTAAGCCTTAAAGGAAACAGCATAAATTGATCATAATGTGGAATGTAAAAACTAGCAGACTCCCTGATTTACTTTGTATCTTCCCACTGAGATCTTTGTAGACTCAAGTGGAGAATTGGGGCAGTTATTTTGACAAAATTGGGGCTCTACTTTTTTTCCAAAATATTTTTAAAATAGAGGAAAATATATAGTCAGTCTGAAAAAACAATGCTTAACTCCTAATTTTATTTTACCTGCGAAAGTGTGGCTTTTCTTGGTGTTTTTCAGGTAATCCATATGGGAGAAGCAATTTCTCTAAAAGGCAAATTCTTCTAAGAAAGATTAGCTACCGTATCTTACAAATGAAATATTATTAACATCCATAAGAAATGTAAAATAAATGTCTTAGTCTTAGAGCTTATACATGAGGCCTAAGCCTATCAGAAATGACTGATGCTTTACTGTTATCTTTACAACATTATTAAATAGAAATCCAGTGATTCACATATCAAGGAATCATTTGATGTGTGAGGAAGTTTACTCTAGAAATTTTTGTTAGGGAGCTAAGAAATGGTCATCTTTTAACTTAAAACATAATTTATTAAAATAAATGTCAACACAAGTTTCCTTCCTGATTTATTACTGACCTTCAAAAAAAGCAAAACCTTAAGTTTGTAATACCATTTTAGCCTATAGCAGATGGAAATTTAAATTTCCACATCAGACTTGGAAATATTTATTTTTAATTTCTCTTTGGTAAATATACTATGCCATATCCTTAAAAAATGAAATATCTCTGGTCATTAAAATGATGCTATAGAAAATTGTTTATGGCATGGAAGGATATTCATGATGTGTTGTTGATGGGAAAAAACACATTACCACAGAATAAACAGTGTTATTACACACACACACACACAAGTTGTATTTACCAAAACATTAACGAAGGTTAAATGTACAGGTTACTAACTATGGATACTGTTGATTGCTTCCCAGTATCCATTTCCCCTATCTTCCTTCAGAATAGTTTGCTGCTTTTTAAAAAATATCTCCCCAAGTCCCATTTATTCATATGTGTCAGGGACAACTGACCACCCCCATAGCTTCAAGGGCTCGGAAAAGAATGTCGTGCCCCTTGTAAGTACTGGTTAAGGAGTGAGCTTGTCACCCAGTTCTGGCAAACAGGGTTTGAGGAGGAGTCCAATAAGAAGTTTTACGAGAAGTTTTCTCATTTTTAAAAGAGATGAGGAAGTCTCTCTCCTTTCTTTCTGGATGTGACACCCTGACCTACTGTTGCCATCATCTTGCCACAAGATTGATGATAAATCCACACTGAAGACGGCAGATCAGAGAGAGAAAAAGAATCTGGATTTTTAAAAAATTTAAGTATAATTGACATTTAACATTTTATTAGTTTCAGATGTACAACATAATGAAGGACTCTAGATTTTTAATGACATCAGTGGGCCAATGGATACATCAGCCCTGAAACCTACCCTACCCTGGACTTCCTGTTATGTCAGGAAATTATGATAGTTGTTGTTTAAGCCAGGATTTCTTCTTCTGGAGCTGAAACCCACAAATGGATATCATGGATAATTTTAATTTCTTCTTTTTTGCTTATATGAGTTTTCTAAATTACTTTGCACGAAAATGTATTTCTTTTGTAATGTGAAATAAAACACAAATTATTTTTTTAATGTAAGGGGAAAATAAGAAGAAATGATAACTTTTCATCTTCTTACCAGTGAGGTATCCCTTTCCATTTCAAGTCAAAAAATCAGCTGAATTCCTTTCATTTTATTGCTACCCAAAATGGGGAAAAAGTTTTCTGGTTAACCAGACCCACACATGAACATTTCATGAGTTAGACCCTCCCAGTGCCTAAGCTACATTAGAGAAAAAAGTAAGGTGGCTGCGTGGCTACTTATGGCTGTCCTGCCAAATGATGGCTCTCAGGTCATATTCAATAAGGTCTCCAGGTCCACATGAAGCACTGAAATGCAGAAGCCACCTTGTCATGGGCTCTTCAGATTCAACTATTTATTACATGCATAGTATGTGTCAGATACAATGTTACTCTTACATTTATTTACATAGTTAAATTTCTTAAAAAGACTGTCTACACTCATCAGCTCTAGTTCTAAACCCCCCATCAGTTTTGGAGGCTGGCTCTGACACTCTATTCTTTCAAGACTTCAGATGATCTTCTTACTAATAAATTTCTCTTTTCAGTGAACAAAATCCCCTTGATCAACACTGTCCAACAGGAATTTCTGCAATTATGGAAATATTCTCTATCTGTGCTGTCCAAAATGATAGTCACTGGCTACACATATCTATTTAATACTTGAGATGTGGATAGTGCAACCGACTGTCCGACTTTTAAATTTTATTTAATTTTACTTATTTAAACTTAAATGGTCTCCTATGAGTAGCAGCTACACCTTGGATAGTGTAGGTGTAGATAATACCATCCATCCCAGTCTATCCAGCCTACAATGCCTTCCCTTTTCTAGAGTTCTATAAACAATGACACAGAAGGTATATCACTTGGATGACCCACAGGTTCCTGACATTAACCATGTTCCAATGGACCAGTCCAGATTGGACTCAATGTTTTCACCCTCTAAGCCTCCTCTTCCTGAACTGCCTCATCTTGCAGAATGGCATCATGAGCTGCCCAACTGACGACATCTCCTTCATCTCCCCAGATTTAGATGACAGCCAATCAGCAGTTTTGTGGAATGGAGTTCTTAATAGCCTACAAACTAGCTCTCTTCTCTCACTGCCCAGCCACTTCCATGATTCATCTTTATGACATTTTACCTGGATTTTTACCAAAGCCCTCTAACTGGATTTCTTGCCTTCAACCTTATCTCCATGCAATTCATTCTGCACATATTGTCAGAGATCTTTCTTTCTTTTTACAGCTTTATTGGGATATAATTCACAAACCACAAGATTCACCCAAATAAAGTGTACCATTCAATGGCTTTGAGTGCAACTATCATCACAATCAATTCTAGGACATTTTCATTACACCAAAAGACACCCTGCATCCCTTAGTCATCACTCCCCTACAGATGCTCCCATCTCCCCAAGCCCAAGGTAACCACTAATATACTTTCTGTGTCTATAAAGTTGCTTATTTTGGATATTTAATATAAATGGATTATATAATAGGCAGTCCTTTGTGACTAGCTTCTTTCACTTAGCATGTTTTCAAAGTTCATCCACACTGTAGCATGGTCAGTATGCTGTAACATAGATTTATTTATATTTATCTCTGAATAATATTTCACTGTATGGCTATAGCACATTGTGTCATAAATATTCATCAGTCAATGGACACTAGGGTCGTTTCTACCTTTTGGCTACTGTGAATAGTGCTGCTAAGAATGCTGATGCAAAAGTTTTTGTTTGAACTCCTGTTTTCAATTCTTTGGGGTAGGTACTTAGGAGTGGAATTGCTGGATCACATGGAACTCTGTATTTAACCTTTTGAGGAACTTCCAGACTATTTTCTACAGCAGCTGCACCATTTTACATCCCCCCCCAGTGGTGGATAAGAATTCCAGTTTCTCCACATCTTTGGCAACACTTGTTATTCTCTGTCTTTTTTATTATGGCCGTCCATCCTAGTGGACGTAAAAGGGTATCTCATTGCAGTTTTGATTTGCAGAGATCTCTCTAAAATGCAATTTTCATTATATGTTTTAGCTACTTCAAAATCCTTTAATAATTTCTCATAGTTTTTAGAAAGCGTCCAAAGTTCTTTATAGAATGAGATGGAGAAAATTTAATTTTCTAGGATTCCTAGAGCCTGCTTATCAGACGAGCAGGTGGAGACGGTTTACCTATAGGGGCACGAACCCTCCGGGTTTATCTGAGATTGAGGATGTCCAGGACACAGGATTTTTCAGCGCTAAATCCAGGAAAGACACAGGGACACAGGGACAGCTGGTTAGTCCACTTACCTTATAAGAAGACAATAGTATGGAGTTAGAGATGGTAAGTCGTGGTTGAGTGGTAGTTGGGTCCACATGTAGGAGACACAAGCTTTCGGGGAGGGAGTAGAGAGTATGAACAAAAGAGCCAGCAGGATGGCAACAGAATGTTGTGTGATGGACATTATCATTCCCTTCATTGAACATCCTCATACCTTTAGTAGTAAATCAACCATGGCATGTGTGGCTCCAGTGGATTTTTTTCATAGAAACTGGCTCAAGAAAGAGCCAAGAACCTAGCAAACTTGTGAACCTGCTGTTCTCACAGGCCTCTGATTACAAGCCCTTCAAAAATTAGGAGAATAATGAAATATAATTCATATACATTCACAAATTATCATTCCAAGATGGGACAATCTGATTCCAGTTTGGAACATCATCTTTCTAAAACTTATTTCAGAATGTTAATGTTTATTTTTGCCAAAAGGAAAAATTAATATTTCTTATAAGAACTGAAAAAAAGGCTAACATTTATTGAGCATTTCTATATGCCAGGAGCTATACTAAGTAGCTTTATGTAAACTATCTCACCTTGTCCTCATAGCAATCTCATGAGTTAGGTACCATATTACCCTCAGTTTACAGATGAGGAATGATAATATTAGAGGAATAATAAACCAATGAATTTATGGCTCCAACAGCAGGAGCCATGCCTGGTGGGCTGAGATTGTAGAATCTCTTCCACAACGTAGGGAAGTAAAGCCACATGGAGAGCCCACCAGAATGAAGAACTGGAACTCACCATCTTTGCGTGGGGAGAGTTTTTGGTTGTCTCTGGGCCATAGTGAGAAAGTAAGCCATACTGACTTCCACTGACAGCCATGTGACAGGGTTTGAGGGTATAGAGCAGCTTCAAGATAAAGAGTAGAGGGAGGGAAAGAAACTATTATTTTGTGAGTATAATGTACCTGGAGTCCAGCCAACTTTTGACTCATGATGTAAGATGATGCATGTTCTTACTGCTTCAAGCAGTATGAATTAGAGTTCTATGCTGTTACTTGAAGCTCTGTAATCCTAACTGATATAATGACATTGCCTCAGAGAGAGCAAGCTAGGCACCCTAGCCAGGGGCCAGGTGGAAGGTGAGGTTGAAGTTCCAAAGAAAGTTCCAGTGAAAGTCAGTAGGAGGCCCAGTCAAGGATGACCATAGGGTCTCAACCAAGGCAGGAGAACAAGCCATAGGTGACCCCACAGAACTCCAGGACAACAGCTCAAGGAGCTCGAGGGCGAGACGACACAGCCCAATGCAGATGGCAGCAACCAGAATCTCAGGGCAGCTCCCAACCCGAGGCTCCTCCCCTCAGCCACAAGGTTACAACCCCTCCTTCCCCCATTCCCACATACCCAGGTACCCTCTGTGGAAGAGTAAGGTGGGAAGAGGAAATATGAAAGACCAAATTACCCACTCACCTCCAAAGAGACTGTTTAGATGAGAAGAAATGGAGTAGCTCCCACCACCTCCCTCCTCTCCCTGCAACCCATCCTTCTAGCAAGGTGAGGACTTGCAAGGAAAATCAGATCCCTTAAGAAAATAAAGAGGTTGTACCTTTCCTGTTCATCTGAAATCGGGTATGTAAATTTGAGCCCCACAAGATAAGACCTACGGAAGTCACAAGAGTGCAGCAGGATTTGAAAGTAGGCAATATAACTCTGAACCCTTGCTGGTTACCACTGCTCTATTCTGTACAGGGTGTAAATATCTGGCCTATGTGCTGCCTCTCTCCTCTACGGGGACCCTTGGCAGGCATCACTGATTGACCATCCCACTTTGTCCTTCTGAGCCCAGACAAGGCCTCAGAAGCTTTCTCTGAGTGCTTCATAAAGCCACTACCGATTGATCAGGGATGGAAAATAAGTGGAAAACTATTTACAAACAACAAGTTGATGAGCACCAGGAATCAAGATTCTTACTTCCATGTCTTATCAGAAGGTCTCTTCTGGAGGAGAGACTCCAAAACTCCTTCTAAAGGATACCAGCACTTCTCCAATGCAGGGAGAAAAATGTCTGGACTCCAAGCTTTGCTTAAAGAACCTGGGTTTTCATACTGACTCTTTATTCCAGCAATGAGCAGGCCTTTTATTTCTCCTTCCTCCTGCCTTGTTTCCAGGCATCAGAAAGCACACAGGGTAAGCTCTTCTTCAGGGCTTTTCAGCTGGTTCTAGAACCATACGTAATACGGCTGTTTTTAAAACACCTCGCTGCAGCCAGAAGCTTAGCCTTCTGGTGTGGGCTTTCCTTGCCTTTCAGTGTGGTTGAACATCTGACAACCATTTGGTGGAATAAGTGAAGGGATTAGAACAAGAAACACAACCTTTTGTTGACTTTTCTGCTGATCCATTGGAAATTCATTTAGGCCCACACAAGTTTGCCGATTCTTCCCTTAATATAAAAGATTCCATTTCTGCGTAAGCCGGTTCCCATCTTAGATGTCACAGATGGCTGTCAACACAGGATTCCTAAAGAGGAGGCCACTCTCACCCTTGTCTCTGTCCTGTCGCCTCTTAAAATTATCCCAGCATTCTTGAGAAAATGCCAAATGGATGGCTTCAGCCAATGATGTCATTTGCTCACCGCCAGGCTGGAACTCCTCACCAGGCACTGTGTCACCGCATGGAAAGCCACCTTGCTCAAGGAAGCAGTCACAAGACCACCTCCAGGTAGGCTCAGGTCCGAGGGAGGCTGATTCAACCAGGCCAGAGGTCTTGAACCGTCTACATGGTGAGCATCCCGGACAACTGGCCTCTTCTACCCCACTCCCTCCCCTTACCCCCTCTGATGAAATCTGCAGAAGTTCTGCAACCCAAATTGCTAAGCTGCTGAGCACATTAAATCTGAATTTCTTTATAAATCTCCTGGCCCTTCTATAACTCTGAAAGCTGGACACGAACTTAGTACAGGTTGGGGAGGGCGGGATTTTCCCAACCAAGGTGGCCTGTCCTAGAAGATAGGCGGTGCCAGAGGGGTCTAGAGCAGCCGCTGCAATCAGGCAGGTCTGAGTCAGAATCTCAGCTCTGTCACTTCTCGCCCCGTGTCCTTGGACAGGTTTCTGAATCTTTTGGAACCTCAGTTTCCAGCATCTCTAAGAAGCAAGGCAGTAAAACGTGCTCCTCGGGTTTTTAGGATAACTGAGAAAAAATGAGGGGAACGAATCTCTTTTTACGGTACTTCGCTTCCCTCTTCTCCCACCCTCTGCACATAAACACAGGGCAGAAAACCCTGGATCATTTCGCGTCGCTATTTTCTGGATCGGAAGCAGGCGTTGCTGTGGGGTGAAGAAGATATGTTTGCAGGAAAACGGGCAGCAGAACTTCAACCTCTGGAGCCGGCTCAGGGCACGGCTGATAAATCACCGCCGGCTTCCTAAGCCCCGCAGCCTCTGCCAGTGGAGCTTTCCCGGGAGCTGCCCTAGAGGAGGGGCACCTCCAGCCCCACCCACCCCGGGAGCGCAGCCTGGGCAGCAGAGACCGCCGGGCCGCGAGGCAGCCAGGGAAACCTAAGATCGGGTGTGCTATCGAGTTCTGCTGTGGGATTTTCACACAGGCCGGGTAACTACCGACCTGGGAGCGGGTTGAACCGGTGACCCAGCAGCGCGAAAGGCTCGGATCGTAAGACGCCTCCCCAAACCTCCGCTCGACAATTCACCTTCCTCCCGCGCCCGTCCCAGTGTGGCAAGCACAGCACCGTTCCAGTGGCCCTGGCTGAGGGCCCCTGGCTTCCGCCGAAGGGCAGTGGGGAGAACAAGGGAAGGCAAACTTGAAAAACTAAAGTAAAAGAATCAGTTGATCCCTAAGTGGATTTTCAGTGCCGCTGTCGTCTTGTTTAGAGTACATACAGTTACAACCTTGGAAAGGTAGAGACTCAGTTGAGTGGCAGGGTAGGTGGGTGGCAGCTGCTGGGCCCCCAGTGCATGGTGTGATGCACGGGGCCTGGTCTCAGGGATGCTAAGTGCTGGAGCCTGAGGGGAGAGGTGATGGGGACCAGATGGTACAGCTGAGACACAAAGGGCTGAATTAGTAGGGGAGTGGGGCCTGGGACCCACTGCCTGCTTCTCTCTCCTGGTCCCTTCCCACAGGCATTTCTCAAAGTGTGCTCCATGGAGTATGCACTGCTGGTGAGGGATGCAGAGAGACCTAAAAAACAGACCGGTGGTCCAACGGCTGCACATTAATGCTGCATCTTGGGATAAACGGGTGCACCTTCACATAAAAAGAGGAATGGGTATTCAGAAGCTACTAATCCGGCCTAGCCATATACTGAGAAAAGCTGGAGTAAACAAAAGGAAAAGGTGGCTACCATAAGCTGCGTTCCATTCCCAACCAGCAGTGGCTCAAACCATTTGGACAGTTGTTGACATTAGCAAGATTATGGCGGTGGGCAGCTCTGGGGTAAGCCCAGTTGCTCTGCGGTATCTGGTACTAGATTGGCATCTCCTGTCTCAGTTCTCAGGGTCCTCCCTCATGGTCACAAGATGGCAGCCGCGGCACCAGGTATCATATTCTCTCATACAACCTCATGCAAAAGCAGAAAGCAAGGAGGTGTCAAAAAAGAAGCACCTTCTCCCTGTATTTCTCTCTTTATTTCCAGAGTCCCCAAAGTAAGTCTCATTGACCAGAAGAACTGAGTCACATGCTCACCCCATACTCATCCCTGACAAAGGAGATCACAGGTTCTGTTATTGCCATAGAAATATTGTGATTCATTTCCTGGAGCTGGGCCCATTATCTCTCAAACAAAATCACCATTCTGATGGCAAATAAAGGAGGAATGGCTATTTGGAAGCTACTTATGGGGTCTACCGTGAGAGACTTCCTTACTCCAGGACTTCTGAAAGCTTTTACATGTGAACGTACACCGTTTACCTCAAAAGGCAGAGTTATTGTACAGTTTCCCAAACTTATCTGGTCACAGATCTCGTTTGTCACCAATCATCTCATGAGACTTGGGTCCTATGGAACACACCTTGGGAAACACTGTCCAGTGTATCCCCTCAGCATTTCCCTTCTTAAATTTGCATGACATCACTTAGACTAGACAGAAACCTTCTCTTGAGCCTTGAGTAAATACAATTTTCACAGATTTCTGTCTTCCTGATGTTTTCTTTAAGTCACTCCCTGTCCAAGTCAAACCTGGATTCAGAATGACAATTTTTCTGTCTCTGCCAAAAGCCTTGTAAGTAGACATTTATCCTAAAATGTTTTCAGTCCCCACAAAACTCTTCAAAGTTAAAAAAAGAAAAAAAAAGCAAGATGAAGCCCTGAAGCCTAAATTCCAGCGGCTGTTCTAAAATGTTCTAACAGTTCCATCCACCCATGAATACAATGTTCACACTGGTGTATGTTCCATATATCTCTGTCTTTTCTCTCTAACTAATTAGCTGGTTAAGATTCCTTTCCTCCTGGAGCCTGATCATGCTGTACACTCAAAAGTAGTTGCTAAAAGCTCTATAGCTCAGGTTTAAAGGAAAACTTTGGCTTGTACTGAATTTACAAATTTTTCTCACCTTCTGTACAATGGTTGTGAACCATTGCAGCCACCACTTACCAAGTAGTGCCCAGAAACAGTGTTAAGCATCTCCCCTGCATTAGTTCCATTCTTACACTGAGCTGTGAGTCAGGGAGTACTGCTGTCCCCAGTTTTACAGATGAGAACTCAGAATTGGGGGAGCCCACACCCAAGTCTGCCTGACTCCAGAGCCTACCCTAATCGTAAAGCCTACTGGCTCCCTGGAAGGAGGATCTGCCGGTTGTTTGGAGAGATTCGGGCTGAAAACTTTTCGGTTCAGAAGTGAACCTGGGTTTGCCAGCTTCCTTGATGAAGCTGTAACCTGACTAGTAAAATCTGCTCATTCTTTATAGAACATCTTTTTTTTTTTTTTTAATGGCTGGACTTAGTACAAATTGCAAAAAGTATAACCAAACTCTCCTTGGGGAGATCTGGTGTCTGTGTATGCACGTGTGTTAGGGGAGTGAGGTGTAATCACATTTTTCCCCATTAGGTAAAACCAGCTTAAAACTTATATTAAAGGTAATCTTCAAAATAGAAAGAATCTCTAAGAGGGGCGCTTGTCTGTTATTTACAAAGCAGCAGAGCACCCATTCCACCTATTAATAAAATTAAAAAATCAATATTTTTCCATACATCTCCTATATGGAGACACAGTGCTATGTGCTTTACTTACTTTTTTTTCAAGTTCTTACAGTCATCTTGGGAAGTGTGTGTTATTGCTCCAGTTTAATAAATCAGGAGACCAGGGTTTCAAGAGATTAGTTAGCAACGTGAAGTCACAAAGCTAGATTTGGTGGCAACTGTGGAGTTGAGAAATAGGGGATGATTACAGGCAGAGGAATCTAGGCCCTAGTAGCTAAGGCCACCACCACCTTCTCCTGCCATGGGGCGCTGGCCAGCAACTGGACGGTGACGCTGTGGCCCCTCAGCTTGGGTAAAGACTAAGCAGGATCAGCCTGGCCTGTAACATTCCTGTACATTCAGGCCAAAGTGCCAGGAGCTTGAGGCCATCACTTGGGTCCTCAGTTTCCTATCCGCACAGAAGGGCAGTCATTGCTGCTTGTTCAGTCAGTTGACGAGGCGTTTGCCTGTGAATTAACAACGCTCATATATCACCGTGAGCTCCTTGGAGAAAGGTTCTGTTCCACCCAAAGCATTGTTGGACTCTTACTCTTCTTGCTTTTATTATATAGCCTGTATTATTAAAATATAATCTGAAATGTCCATTTGAATTGGATTATTCCTTTCAGTGGCTCTTCGGAAGTGACCATTGTCTTGATTTCTGGAGGAGTTTCATCTGTGCCACAAAATCTCTTAAAAAAAAAAAAAAAAAAAAGCCGGAAAGTAAATTCAACTCGACATGGTGAAATAAAAGAGAAGGTCTCTTTCATATGACCATGCTTAGGCTTGGCTGCTTTTAAGATGTTTCAAGGGATTTTCTTTCTTTTTTTTTTTCTGCCTCCCAAACTACCTTCTTTGTTTAGGGATCCCTATTTGTCCTCCTGCCTTTTCTACAGTGTCACTTCACTTATTGCTTTGTGAGAGACTTACTGCATGTGAGGACACAAAGGGACAATGAGACTCGTTACCGGAGGCAAGAAGCCACCTGCACACATTTAGAGAGGCTCCTTCTCATATATCTTGGGAGGTTTGTACCAAAGGCATTAACAGAAGGGCCACCACCCAGCTCTCTTACTCCGGGTGGGTGAGGGAGGGGTTATCCTCTCGGCGCTCCCAAACTGATGAGTTCTCAGGAAGCCAGAGGAAAATGCACTGGAATTATTCTTATTATTGTGGTTATTGATTCCATCCTTTTTTTTTTTTTATTACAAAGAGACAGCAGGGCAATGGACCTATCCTGATGCACATTAAATGTATCTGATTATAACCTATCAATATTTTTAAGCAGAAAGAAACCAGTGCCACGTAGGCTAGACTGAAAGGGCAGAGATGTGAAGTGACCTTCCCAGCCGTTACTCACCACATGTACCCACTATAACCTGGAAAGTCAAAACAATGTGAACAGGTTAAGATGTTTTGTTCCCAAGGGGTTGAATTAGCTAAGGAGATTGCAGAAAGTTTTGTTTTCAGCTGAACAATTGGCTTTATTTTGCCCTTTCATTCCTTATTATCTCTCCTCTTCACTCAGTGCCAAATTCTACAGAAATGAAGAAGTAGGCAGAGAACATCGCACGAAGGGCACGCACTAAATATATTCATAACTGCTGCCTTCAAAGGCCAAATATAAAATAAGCGTTAGCAGGACAACTGAGTCTCAACAGAATGAAAGACCCATCTGGGCAGTGACACGTTATCCGCATCATATAACAGGGAGTAGGAAGAAGCAAACTACGATTGTTGACATGCAATAAATAAATGAACTATTTATGCATCCAGCTGAGGAGAAAGACGTGCAGAGAGTAAGTCTGTGTAGTTTACTTGCTTCAGATTTTGCCAAGCATGAAACACACCTGCGAGGTCAAATCATGAGGGGCTTGTGCGTTGGGTCGGGGCAGGTGGTAATGGCAAGCCGTTCTCAGCCTAAATCACACGGGGGAGACTGCTTCCAGCACAGGCCCTTCTGGCCCCCGTCCAAGGTGCCTAGTTACTGAATTACCAGAAGGACTCCTGATCAGGCAGCCTCTTCTAAAAGGTCAGCTGTGGTGCAACCCCAAGGATGGTGTAACAGCAAGACCCTATTACTGCTTTCGTTTGGAAGCTAAGTTGTTTCCTGAATGACTGGTGTTTAGGACGAAGCAATGACCAGAGAGCCATATGGTGTCTGGTTCATAGTTGGCATTTAATATTTATTGAATGAATGAATGAGTGAGTCACCACAACCTCAACTGTGACCTACCTGCTATATGCTAAGGGGCACAAAATTTAAAAAGAAGGAAGGAAGGGTGGGAGGCAGGGAGGGAGGAAAAAATATTCCTCCAAGTTGTTGAACAAAATATTGGGTTCAATTTCCCCAGCCTAGGGAAGGGGGAGGGGAGCCTACCCTGGCAGTCAATCCAGTAAGCTGGTCCATGAGGGGCCAGGACTCTCTCTTACTTATAATCAGATTAGGACAGAGCCTATGGAGAGAAGCCCAAGCAGGCAATTCAAGCCTGAGACACCAAAAGCCATATATTAAGACCCAGGCACAGACCTAGACAAAAACAGAAAGTAAAGAGACTAGGAAATGACAGATGGGGGAGGAAAAGGAGTTGGGGGTAAGGGACAGTAAGTTACAATATGAAGAATTAGAGGAGTTCTGTATAAAACTTGTGGAATTGAGTAAAGGGATGGGAGAAACCAAAGTTCTCAGGTCAGACATGCTGTGACCTTTAAAAATAGTTTAAAAAAATAATTGATTTTTTTGTATTCCCTAACCCTATTTTCTCCCAACATTTTGTTAGAAAAATTTCAGATATATAGAGAAGTTGGAAATTGTACAGTGAACACACCCACAACCTAGATTTTACAATGATCGCTATATTTGCTCTATCACACATTAGTTTATCTACCCATCCCTCTCTCATTTCATCAATCCATTCTATTTTTCTTTATATTTTTATTCCCAGCATTTTCTCAGGAAAACAGCTTTTTTGTTAAATGCTCATGATTTTTGTTGATATTTATATCAAGGTAAGCGTAGCTGGGTCAGCTAAATGTCCCACAATATATACTGTCTTCTCTCTTTGTAGTAGAAATTTAAAATATGTATATGAAAATTTAACACAGAGATTATGTTTCCCAACCTCCTTTGCAGCTAGGTGTAGCCATGTGGCTAAGTTCTGATCAATAAAATATAACAGGAAGTGTCATGTGACAGTTGCCAGGACCCTTCCCTAAGAGGCAGTCCCTATGCCCTCTCTTTCATCCCTGCCTCCATTTCGCTGCCTGGGACACAGATGTTGCCATCCGGGGCCAGGAGGCTAAGGACCACAGCCTAGGGATGGCACTATGGAGCCATGAGTTGGATGAAGTCTGTGGTCCCGAAGACTCCTGGGAGCAGAGCCACCATAGAAGACTGCTCATCCCTGGACTAAATTTATGTAAGGGACATAAACCACGTTTTTGTTTACACTACGGTTATTGTTGAGTAGTCTGTCATGAAACTAAAGCTAATTCCAACAAATGCAGCAAGACTTAAAAATCAAACTGTACAGAAGGGCTTATAATGAAAAGCAAGAGACATACCCTAAGGCTGCTTTAGCCCCAGCTGATCTCCCCAGAGGTACGGTTTTAATTGGTTACGTCCACATCTCTAAATAACGTTTCTATTTTCTTTCTCTGTTTATCCATTTTAGACCCCATCTGTTGACTTCAGCTCCCTTGAGCTCCACTTCTTGCTTCTTCCTGTCAATAAAGGTGCATCACTATTTTGGTTTCTTTATTATTTGTGCTTGTAAATGCAATTATTTCTTTTTTCCATCAACTAAAGATGAAATCTCTTGTCTCCCTGCTTTGTAAGATGAGGTCGTCTGCCCACCTACCTCCAAGTCTTTCCACTTCTCCCCTGTCTCGCTGTCATCTCCCTCTCTATTGTTTTTATGTTTCCATTATCAATGTCATTGTAAAGCACCATTTACATGCTTTGACTGACAGTTTCACTATTGAGTGAGGGGAGCCTGCCTTTGTTCTTTTGAATCCTGAATGCCAGAGTGTAGAGGGCTTTGATCTTGGGCACCAAATCCCACCTTTGGGATTGTAGACGTAGCCCTACAGCTTTCAATCTACAACTCACACAGTTTACAGTAATTATGTGTTTACAGGCCTATCACATCCAACCCTTTATCCTTAGCAACATATAAGTATCCGGTACTTGGAGCTATAATGAACTACCAAAGTTTTTTTGAGTGACAAGGTTAAACCAGAAGCCAGGTAACTTCATTCATATCCATTACTCCTGGAGATTTCTTGAAAAGTCAGTGCTCGAGGATCAATATGGCAGGCCCACACTCTCCTGTAATTCCCTAAGCTATATTGCTTCTTGGCAGACACAAGTGAAGTTTGCACAGACACATTTAGCATGTTTCTCTTTCTCCAAGCCTCAGAGGCTCTAGCAACCCTCTGGGCACCCTGGACGCACCATCCGTGTCTAAGCCGAGGAGCCACATCTCTGTAAAGTGAGGTTCAAGCTGAGAGAAAAGAATGCCCACCATGAATGCCTATTTGGTGGCTCACAGACAGAAGCTTTTTTTTTTGTTTTTCGCGGTAGGCGGGCCTCTCACTGTTGTGGCATCTCCTGTTGCAGAGCACAGGCTCCGGACAGCAAGGCTCAGCGGCCATGGCTCACGGGCCCAGGCGCTCCGCGGCATGTGAGATCTTCCCGGACCGGGGCACGAACCCGCATCCCCTGCATCGGCAGGCGGACTCTCAACCACTGCGCCACCAGGGAAGCCCAGACAGAAGCTTTTGAAATCATAAGATACTGCTCCAAAGGAGTTGTTGGTTCAGTGCATGATTTCTCCACAGAGAAACAGATGAAAATGCAAGAACACATGTTCACGTGCATTTAGCTGGGAAGAATGGCAGCCCTGTCATATGTATTCTTGGCACAAAAATCCAAACCATAATAAACACAAGAAGTACATCTTTATAAGGATCACTTTTAGCTTGGTGCTATCATGTTGTTGAAAATGAGGCTGGAGATGAGAACTTTAAAATTAAAATAATATACACTGATATACCTTCCCTACATTGTTCAATACAAGTTCAAATCTATCTGACTTCTTAGACTGAGTTTTCACCAGCTCAATTAGTGGTCTAAGGATTGCAAATTTGGAGAAGATCGTGAAAGGGGATCACATCCTTCCTTCTCATCCCAGGTAAGATAGCATCTGAACCACTTCAGAAAGTCTTTAGTGTAATCCTATCTCTTTCCTTGTTGATGTTGTTATATCCAACCATTACTGTAGACAGTAGTGATTAGTGGATAGAGCTCATATAAGAAAGTAGAAACTTGAGTGAAAAGTCAGTGAAGTGACCCCATAATGAATGGGCAAATAATTCAAGTAGCAGAGAAAAATCCCAGACTGAATCAGGCTGTCCCAGAAATGACGTTTAAGTGATGATGGGCCAGTCCTCAAATCATACTTTCTTCTACAATCCCACATAGTCAGTGTGCCCACCATACCGCAGCCACCTGCACAAACACGCCACCTCCTACCACACTGCTCTTTTATAACCACACAGCCCACAGAGTCCTCAGCGGTCTGTGGCTCAGTGCCCCCTGTCCATCAGCCATTTCTCCTGGCTTCTCATGACTCACTCTCCCTTATTTGGCAAAACTGTTCATCTGCTGTGTGGTCTACTGTATTGCTATCCTTTCCTTCTTCTTGTAGTACTAGAATCCCCACATTTTAGCTGGTTACATGGCAAGCTAGCATGAAGACTACATCTCCCAGTCTCCCTTGCTATCTGTGATCATGTGACTAAGTTACAGTAGGGATGTGTGTAATTTCCAGGTCATGTCCTTCAAGGCAGTGGCTGTGCCTTCCCTTTTCTCCTTCCTGCTGGCTGGAATGCCAATCCATCATACATGTCAGGGAGCCAAATAGACCTGACAAACACCCTGGGAGAAGGCAGAGTAACAAGGGGGATGAAGCCTGGCTCCCTGATGCCAGCAGGCCACTCCTGCAGCCCTGGACTGCCTACCCAGTCCTTGAGTAAGACAGGAATAAGCGTCTATCTTATTTTGGCCACTATATTTGAGTCTCTTTGCTATTACCATCTATCCTGTATCTGAACGCATCACTGCTCCAGATCATTTTTACCATGTTTGCAACCTACCCCAAACGCCAAAGCTCTGCTCCTACAGAGGCCCTCCTCCAGTATCCGCCAAGTACTAACTTTCCCTATGTTCATCTTCCTTTTGTACACTGCGGTTGGAGTTCTCAGTGCTAGAGTACCGGAGGTATTTGGTCAGGGTGGTAGCCCTTCATTAAACCGAACCAAAAGGTATGCTTGGGCTCATAGAAGGTATTAAACAAACGCTTGTCTAATGAATGCATGGCCAATAGGAAGTTCTACGACTCAGTGCAAAAGAACCAGTTAATGGAAACTTTCTCCTTCAAATTCTTTAAAATAATTATCATCATCATTATACATTCATTTAATCCATGTGCTAGATACCGTACAAGTTAGCAATTTGATGCACCATCTTTTAATCTCACAAGAACTCTGTAAGCTATGTATTGCATTGATAATAATAATAATAGTATTATTGTTATTCCCATTTTACAGGTGAGGAAACTGGGCTCAGGGAAGCTAAGTAACTTGTTAGACAAGTTAAGTGGCAGAGCCAGACTCAAAGCTATGTCGGTCCTGCTCCAGTGCCACGTGTACCCTTAACCATTGTGCTAACAGTGATGGTTTAAGACAAAGAAACAGGTAAGCGAAGAATGAGTTTCTGGAGCTCTTGCTGTTCATATTTACTGCATGGGAAAGTCCCCCCAAAACCTGAGCCCTCGAGAAAGCAACTGGGGTACATGGGGCAGATCATGCAGGGACCACCATTTGCCATCTGACAACACACGACCCAGGGTTCTGGGTATGTAGGCTTCCAGAAACTCAATACTTCTTTCAAGGTATTTTTTAAAGCACGATAACTCACATGTGTGTAGCACTTTATGGTGAATAAATGCTTTTACAAACACTAGCTCGTATGATTCATAAAATCATTTTGTAAGGTAATTGAGCCTATACTATCATTCTTCCCATTCTCCAAAGGAGGAAACTGAGACCCAGAAAGATTGTGACTGTGCTGGTAGGCGGCTGAATAGATTCTGAACAAAGGATTTTTGTTTCCTTCATGTCTCATGCTCTTCCTAGTTACCACGTCACGTCCCTTCTGCCCATCAGCCACCCCTTTCCCCGAAGCGTGCTACGGAGAAATGACGACAGACTGGCCTTTACAGAGGGAAAAACAAATAATGCCAGGTTTTAAAATATTATTTTGAAATGTTATTTTTTTCGGAGGCATCCATCCAGTCTTGTTAACTAGGAAAGTTGTAGAAAACACAAGTGTTTTGTGGTTTGAATTCAGCTGAGGCTGGGAAAAATGCCACCGATGGCTTTTCCTTCGGTGGCCAACCTGTCTACATTTTTCTAGTACCTTCGGGAGTTGGCGCAAGTCATCTGAAAAACCATCGTGAGCGCTGAGAAATCTACAGCTCGCCCTTCTCTTCAGACAAGATAGGTGGCTGAGCTCAAGGTAAGGAAACCCAGCAGAGCAGGCGGGCTGCGCACGTGGTGACACCAGCGGGGACTTGCGCTGGACCCCCGGAGGCTGCTGGCTTCCGCGGGCGCCAAACGCACACGAAACGCCCTCTTTTACTTCTCAGTATTCTCAGTATTCAGAGAGTTCGGATCCAGAACCCATTCACCTGGGTGCTGAAAGTTTTAGTGGAAAATTTACCAGATGCAAACAGGAAGTTTTTGTACTGGGTGTTTTCCCTGGACCACGGGTTTGTGGGAATGGGGGAAGGATGACAAGGCTGCAAACAAAAGGCTTTGTGGCCTGGGCTTGCTGGAGAATTCAAGCAGGGCCCGATGCTCAGGATGACTGACATGTTTGTGGCGACAACCACGTCTGCCGGGAAGAGTGTGCCCAGAGGCCCCCAGGGAACCCGCGGATGGAAGTGGGAGGAGGGCTCAGCTCCGTGGGAGACAGTGGTGGTGAGAGGTGGTGTGCTGTTTTCAGAGCAGCTGCTCAGCGTGGCTGGCCCGCTTTCTGGCCCCACCGGGAAACGTGGAAACATGACGGGCCTAGCCCGCCAAAGAGCCCTCGTAAAATCAGACTCCTGTTACAGAGAGAGGAAAGAGGCGAGGCCCAGAACAGCAGACCAGGGCAGGACACGGGGTGAAGATGTGAGCGGGGACAGAGCTGGGGAAGAAACAGCTCCCAGAACGTGTGTGCAAAAGAGAGAGAGACGACCGAGATATCAAACGATTCTTGCTGGGGGAATAATTGAGTGAGGTGACGGTCCCTGGGAGGTGGTGGACTTCCATACTCCCCTCGCCCTCCTTGTGGCTGAGGGGTCTGTCTCGGCCCTGCGGCCAGTGCAAAGCACCACCCACCCTGATCCCCCTGCCACTGGCTTCCAGGCCCCGAAGGCCCCAGGATTGCTCAGCCCTTCCTTCCTCTGGGCAAGCGGCAGCAGCCACCTCTTCTGTATTCCCAGTGCTGTTGGAGAAGGGTGGGACATGGTCGCCAGTCCTTTGGGCACCTTCCAAAACTATGTAGCTAAAAAGAAATGGGTTTAAAGAGGACTTTAAGAAGGGAGGCTCCCTCGGCTGCCTGCCTTGAGCGGGAACGGACTGAGAAATCTGTGCAGCTCACTGTCCTTTCTCTCCTCGGAGGTGTTCCCCACCCCACACCGGCTGTCGGCGGGAGGGAGGTTTGGAAAGCCTTCAGGATAAGCAACAGTGGGAACACTGCGCTTTCACCCGGAGGAGGCCACACATGGAGACTGTGCACAGAGAAACACGCACACACACACACAAGTACGTGCAAACAAAAAGAAATCCCCATTCAGTCCATCTTTCAACACGATTCAAGCGCATGGCAAATATTGCAAAATCTGGGCTTGGCAGGCGGTGGCTGTGGGGTCTTTGGGTGGGTATGACAGCAATGAGTAGACATTAACCCTTCGTGTGCTGCCTCCCATTTTATTCTTCACCCAAGAATGAAGAAACGAGGTTTTAAGAAAGCCTCCAAAACAACTAGAAGTGATGGTGGATAGAGTACACAATTAAAAGAGAAAATCAGGACACAAACTGAACCTCCGAATAATATTAAAATAAAATTAAAATAACCTTTTAAAAGTTGGCGACTGGGCTTCCCTGGTGGCGCAGTGGTTGAGAGTCCGCCTGCCGATGCAGGGGACATGGGTTCGTGCCCCGGTCCGGGAAGATCCCACATGCTGCGGAGCGGCTAGGTCTGTGAGCCATGGCCGCTGAGCCTGCGCGTCCGGAGCCTGTGCTCCGCAACGGGAGAGGCCACAACAGTGAAAGGCCTGCGTACCGCAAAAAAAAAAAATAATAAAATAAATAAAAATAAAAGTTGGCGACTGCAATATTGATCATTTAATATTTATCCCAGCTTTAGTAAACGTATAGGAGACTACAAGGAAATACACTCAAAAGTTGTTCTGGGATTAGCTAGCTCAAGGTTTCTCAAATTTGAATAAGCAAAGAACCCACTGGGGGTCTGGTGAAAATGCAGATTCTGACTCAGGAGTTCTGGAGTAGGGCATTGCTGACAAGCGCCCAGGTTATGATACAGCGGTTCTAGCAAGGGTATTCGTGGATTTTTTTTCTTCTTTCTACCCTCTGGTATTTTTTAATCTTCTATAATAAACATATTGCTTACTTAGATAATCATGAAAATATTTTCTTTTTGAAGATAAGGTATTTATAGATTAAGTCCAGTGCTTCAACTGACCAGATCCTGGGAGATGGGACTTCTCAACAAACTGGAAAGCAGTTCAGAGCTTTGATTCTCAGCCTGGCGAAGGGTAGGGGGGGGAGTCACAGGGGATTCCCCGGGAAGCTTTACAGAGCATTTGCCCCCTGGGGACTTGTCGGAATGGGGGTGGGGCTGTGTAATTGGAGAGCTCCTGGACCACACACCGCGCGGTTCCCCAGGGCAGAGAACCACCACTGCAGCCGCCTGAGCAGACTTTGCACTTTACTGTCATTCAGATCTAGGCTTGCATGTGGCTGTGTCCGCCATGGCCTGCAGTGGCAGAGTACGAACACACTGTACTGTATGCTCGCAACTAGTAAAACTCAAGTTTTATATGCTTATTGGGAGTGGAGCCACTCACTGCTCATACTTTGCGTTTGCGCTCAAGAAGCCACCCCGCAGCTCACTTTTATATATCTGATTGAGAAACCGAGAATTGGTGATGACCTTGTCGCTGTCTTAAAGACGTTGGGCAAGCTGAGGCAGGTAACCAAATAGGACCCTCAGACTTTAGGTTTTAGAGGTTTACAGAGTGGCACAATTAAAAATACTAGATGAATTGGCATCTTGGTGAGTCCTGTCGGTGGGATAACAGTCAGAAGCATCACTGCCCCAAATGTTCCACTTCTATGGAATCACAGAGAACTTGTATCATTCAAAATGCTGCTGTAGATACAGGACTATTAACTGAATCATCTATAATATGCACATTAACATCTTTTTGTTGTCTTGCTTCAAGGAGAAGGAAAATGAGATGGGCTGGCTTGTGTGCTATCTCCTCTATGTATTATTTGATCAGTCAGGACACTTTCAATTCAAACCAGTATTAATAAGAAAATGGGAATTTATTGAATTATGTAACTGAAAAGTTTATCTATCTTCAGGCATAGCTGGATCCAGGCACTCCACTGATGCTATCAGAACTTAGCCTCGTTCTTTCCCTCTCAGTTCAGCTCTCCTCCGTGTTGGCTCTTTTCTCAGGCAGGCTCACGACTGGGGGCAGATGCTAGGAGGTTCAGGTTTATTCTTCATTCTCCCTGAAACCCCAGAAAAAGAAGTCTCTGTCATAACAGTTTAAACAAGCATCCCCTATTTGAGTCTTATGAGCTGGACTTGGATGACATACAGGAATCTGGACCAGTCACTGGGACATGGGGGGTGTTGGTTCATTCCTCCAGGCCTGGGACAGGTGCCCAGTGCTGGATCCAGACATGAAGGTAGTCAGAGATTTAAGAGCAGAGAAGTAAGAGCTTTTCTAGAAAAATATGGACTATATGATTAAAAGAAGGGAGAATAAACCCTAGGCAGGAAAACGATTGTGTCCAATTCAGCATATAATTATCAACAGACTAATATTCACAACTGGTCTATTTTGAACTTCATAATTCAGGTTGATTAACTGGACCAGTGCTTTGCAACTTTTGTGTATCTTAATTCACATATAAGAATTATAATGTGCGTAGGCAGCCTGGGGTAAGGGGAAGGGTGGGGGAGAAATTTGGGATCCCGGCAGACGCTGCTGTAGGATTGATTGGTCAGGGACTCCAAATGTCCCAAGTTCTGTGAGAAGCAATAACTTGTGTTGGGGTCAGGTCTCGGGAATCTCTATGTTTAGGGCATAATATTGGTACTTAAGGCCCAAAGTGGCCATTTAGTAATTTAAAAAATATAGACAGCATAGTTCAAAGTTTATTGTGACCTGTATCCTAATACCTTCCCCTCCTCACACACCCCACCTCACCTCCAAAAAGGCAATCGTTCATTGAGCAATTATTAACTGAACACATGATGTGTGTCAAGTGCTGTTTTAGGCCCTTGGAATACATCAGTGAATAAAACAAAGATCCCCGTCTGGCTGTGTTTCTTTCAAATACCTGTAGGTCAGTAGAGACAGACAATAAGCAATAAACATCATAAATCAGTAAATTACAAAATGTATTAGAAGGTGGTAAGTGTTAGAGAAAGACAGAAAAAGTCGAGCAAGGGAAAAAGGTTATTTCAAGAAGGATTCATGAAATGCCTCTGCCTCCAGTAGTTTGAGTCTACAAACTTCAGGAGACTTAAGAATAGTTCACCGCATTTACGAAGTGTTTCAATGTCCAGCTCTGGGCATCAGAGCATACCTGGACACTCCGAGCCTGGGTCTGCAATGGCAAGGAAGGCCAAGGCTCTTGCACAGAAGCACAGCTAATGTCAAATACCAATGTGGAAATGCCAACATGTTCTCTCACACTTCAGACCTGGAAGGGACATTCAAGGTTAGAGTCCCCCTCCTCCAGCTTGTGCAGTGGGTGAGGGTAGCACCAGGCTCGCCTCTGACTGGGGGTCTTGTGTGAGGGCACACAAGTCTCAGCGGGGGGCTGTATTGGTTACCTCTAACTGCATGATAATCTATCCCAACATTTAGTAGCTTAAAACAACGACTTTTCCAATCTCGCAGTTCCTGTGGGTCAGGCACGGGCATGGGTTAGAGGGGTCCTCTCCTTCAGGGTCATGTACAGGCTGTGATGGAGGTATTGGCTCCACTCACCTGCAAACCTGTAACAGAGGTTCACCTGAGGCAGGATCCACTTCCAAGTTCACGGGTGCTTGTCCGCAGGGCTCAGTTCCTTCAGGGCTGATAGAGTGAGAGCCTCAGCTCCTTACCGGCTGTTGCCCAGAGGCCGCCCGCAGACCCTTGCTACGTGGGCCTCTCCAACGTGGCGACTTCTTCATCAAAGCTGGTGAGAGAGAGTGTGTGCCAGGAGGATGGAGGTTGCAATTTTGTAACCCAAACATAGAGCAAGTCAGCAGACCCAGCCTGTGCCCAGGGCAAGGATGGCATCAGGGCGTGTCTACCAGGAGGCGAGAATCGTTGTGAGCTGTCCTCAAAGTCAGCCTACCCCGAGGACCCTGGACTCTGCGTTCAGGATTTCTCTGAGTCTTGCTGCCTTGGTTCCTGGCACTGTTTTCTACTAAGTGACAATACAGCCCATTTCCACCCTGTAAGTCCCTTAGTTGTGAACACTAGGGTGCTCTTTCATTCTCTCCCTCCTCCGCTCCTCTAGGTTTCTCTTCTCTTAGTGAAGTTCACCAAGGACATCCCCATCACTCATCCTCCCTTGGAGGGTCTGCAACCGGTCCGCAGTAGGGTCCGCATGATCACACAGCTCTCACTTACCCTACTGTTTACAACTCCATTTCAAATCTCCTAGCCCCAGCCAGACCCAGCACCTACCAAACCCACTGAGACTCGGGGAGGGGAAGTTCTCACTCCAGGGAATCTGGAACAGGAAGCATTTGTGACACTGAGAAGTGAGACCCGAACAGGGAAGATCAGTGGAAATGCTTGGCCAGTGTTCACTGCTATGGGGCATTTGCTGAGAGGACGGTTTCTCACAAGCTCTCAGATAAATGGTGATAATGGATGATTCTCAATAAAGAGTATTCTAACAGCCCTGTTCCAGCCCGGTCTATGCAAGTCAAATTGCATTGCAAAGAATAAGATACAATTGAGCTTTCCTTCTGAGATCTAAATAAGGCAATTCCACAATGGATAGGGCATGGAATTGGGGGATGGCTGTGGTCTGTGTCACGTTCCATTCACCATGGGACATACAGATACACTGAATGGTGTTATGTCTGTGGTCTACAAACTAACACTATTCTGAAAGCATCCAAATGAAAAGTAAGATGTGCTGACATACACCTCCTGGCCCCTCCTCTTTAGTGCATTTTGCATATTTTATTATATGTTTTCTTTAAAACCTCCTTTTTCTATTTTGGCATCCAACCATAGTGGCCATTTTGAAACTCTGTCTGCTAAACACAGACAGCTAAACACTGTCTGCTAATCACTTATGTCTTTTGTCTCTCTTGCCTCCCTCCCTCCCTCCCTCCCTTCCTTCCTTCCTTCCGTTTTGCTGTGATGCCATCCCTCTCACAACCTTGAATGCTCTTTGTAAACTCAACTGACTTTTCCAAAGCAGTTTTACAAAACTTATCAGAGGGAGGCAGGTGGTGGCTACGATGTATTCCCCACAGCCCTGTGTGCTCCTCACCAAATTGAATCCCTTGAAGGCAGGACGTCCTGAGATTGCGTGGCCTCCACCACAAGATTAAGGCATCTGACATTTTAGGGGAGGATGCCACTGACACCTCCTACTTCTATTCTTAAGGTACCCATGTTTCTTTAAATTTATTTCTCCTCTTATCCTTACAGCTAGTTTTTGAAGAAAGCTTTCATTTCTACTTGGAGTCTCAAACATGTTGATAATGTCTCCTTTAGCTATTCTATTTAAAGAAATTGTACTGTTGCTTTTTCTTTAATTATGTGTTTGTGTACACATTTTTCTCTCACTGGAACATAGTCATTGTGTTCGTTTACCAGGACTGCCATAACAAAGTACCACAGACTGGGTGGCTTAAACAACAGAAATTCATTTCTTACAGTTCTGGAGGCTAGAAGTCCGAGATCCAAGTGTCAGCAGGATTGGTTTCTTCTGAGGCCTCGTTCCTTGGCTTGGAGATGACTGTCTCCTCCTGTGTCTTCACATGGTCTTCCCTCCATGCAAATGTCTGTGTCCTAATCTCTTCTTCTTATAAGGACAGCAGTCCGACTGGATTGGGGCCCATCCTATGACCTCATTTTAACTTAATCACCTCTCTAAAGGCCCCATCTCCAAATATAGTCATGTTCTGTGGTCCTGGGGTTTGGATGTCAACATATGAGTTTTCGGGGGGGCATTTTCAGCCCATAAGAGTCATAAAATACAGATAAGCAAAAAGAAGATTAAAAAGGCTCATATAATCTCACAATTTGGGGCCTTCCAGTGGCTTCTGGTTGTGCTTAGCATAAATTCCAGGCCCCTTACTTCAGCTGCAACTCCCTACCTGTTCTACCCTCCTCCCTCTCGTTCATCTCCTCGCTCCCTCACTCCCAGCCTGCTGGCTTCCCTGCACAAGCCTGGGCCTGTCCTTCTCAGGGCCTTTGCATGGGCTATTCCCAGGTGTGTGCATAGCTGATGCCTTTCTGGTCATGGACTCAGCTCAAATACAGAAGATCACAGAGGCTTCTGTTACCCCTGCCTGATGTTGCTGTCTCCCCAGGCATTCTAGAGCAGAGCTTCTCCACCCCAGCTCTACTGACATCTTGGGCTGGTCAGTGCTCTGCTGAGCAGGCATTCAGTGATCATTAGCTGTTAGTATTCTCTCTCATTACCCTGATGTTTTCCTATATATGTGTTTGTTTATTAATCTGTGAATGTCACAAGGCAAGTGCCTAGAACACTGCACAGCACACAGTAGGTGCTCAGTAACCGCATGTTGAAAGAAGGGGTGGCCCTACTAGGATAGAAGGCCGCTGCCTGTTGTGCTCAGAGACACACCTCTAGTGCGGGCGGCACACGGCACCTGGTGCATAGTAGGTGTTCAATAAATATGTGTTGAATGAATAGAATATTTACTGTAAACTGGCCCATGCAGGTGTATATTTCCTCAACCTGCTTTTCCTTATTGATTGCCCTTCCTGCCATCCTTTTCATTTCTTCCCATGAACTTTTGAGGAAATCAGAGAACAGACCTGGCCTCTTCTCCTTCTCTGATGTGACTCCTACATCCAGGTGGTCTTTAAGGTCCCTGACCCCTCAAGGTTCCAAGTCCAAGCTTGATCTCCCCTCCCCCAAGCACTGGTCCCCACTCCTCTCCCATCTCAGTCCACGCCCTGGGGCAGTGACCATCTTGCCTGCTTCCTGACACGAGCCATGGCCTCCTGCTTCCATGGCTCACAGGCGAGTGTGTGGTCACAACACCCTATGAGTGGAGTCACAGTCACCCAGAGAAGCGTAGAGGATATTCAGGCCCCGAATGTCATGCCTGTTACTGCGTGGAAGATACCAAATACCTGTTTTGTGAGCATCTCAACCAGCCAACCACGCAGCGAAGGAAGGTTCACAATATCTATAAGTGATGTGCGTGGTCTGGGTCCCGGTCTAGACCCGTCATCATACCACATTAGTTCTCTGTACCGGGAGGAGGTGGAACGGGGCATTTTTAGTTAAAAGTGACAAAACACGCTGGTGCTTGCTGTGCACCCGGCACAGTTCCAAGTGCTGATTGCCTCCGGGAATTCCCCAACCACCCCACAGGGTGGGCTGCTGTGCTAGCACCTCCACTTCACGGATGAGGAAACTGAAGTCATAGAAAGGTGAAATAACTTGCTCCAGGTCTAGGATGGCCAGCCTGTCCCAGTTTGCCTGGGACTTGCCTGGTTTCAGCACCGAATGTGCCATGTCTCAGCAAACTTCTTGGTCCCTGGCAAATCAGGACAGTTGGTTACCCAACCAGATCACCCCACTTCTAAGTAGCAGAGCTGGAATTTTATCCTAGTCAGTGGACTCCAGAGTCCATACTCTTTTTTTTTTTTTTTGCGGTACGCGGGCCTACTCGCTGTTGTGGCCTCTCCCGTAGCGGAGCACAGGCTCCGGACGCGCATGCTCAGCGGCCACGGCTCACGGGCCCAGCCGCTCCGCGGCATGCGGGATCTTCCCGGACCGGGGCACGAACCCGTGTCCCCTGCACCGGCAGGCGGACTCTCAACCACTGCGCCACCAGGGAAGCCCCAGAGTCCACCCTCTTAACTGCTATGTAAAGCAATGTACAGTAACCAAGGACAACTCAATCCATCAATTAATCAAATTCAGGGAGATATTCTGAAATGAATCTTACTTTCATAATGACAAAAAGAGGGTGGGTCGACACCAAAACCATAGGGATTGTAGAGGAAATAAAGCCGCTATTTCCCCTTTACCTAAAATTATCCAGTTTATGCCTTAATCCGCCCCCTTGTCATGGACCATAAAGACCTAGTCACTCATTTTATGATTTTGATCCAGAAGATGTCTCCATCTCTAAAAGGATGAATCAATTATTTCACATGTTAATACCAGGTGAACATAAAGCGTGCCTTGCATTTAGCTTCCCCACTACATCATATACTTGGCAAATACTAAAGAAAACTGCTCCTTAAGTATTTCCTCCAACCAACAGGATTATTTCCTGTAGCTAATGATATGGCTTAGAATAATAAGATAGGAACTTGAGGTCAGCTTTTGGACTGAGTTTAAATGTCTTTAAAGGGAGGGAAAAAAGCACCCCAACTAAGCTTGATTATTGTTGTCTTTTGCTCAGTATATATTAACCTCATCATAAATATACAACCACATCCCCTGGCTTACTGGCTTTTTCTTAATATAAGAGTGGCATTCTTGGCCTCTCTCTGACCCCCAAAATCTTGGCTAAAATCTGCTCAAGGGTCTTGGGTTGCTTGGTACTCTCTCTTTGGTCAACTGGTCTTCATAAATCTGATTCTCGAACAGCCCATGAAAATGGGGGTGGCATGTGTCCCCCTCAATTCTGAATGTTACTGGGCTTGGTCCTTGCCTTAGACTGTCAGGGGACATTGGTGATGTTTGAGACAATAAGAAACCTCGGAGGTTAATGAAGAACCATCCTCCTTGAGATTTAACCAAGCTTTAGAACAAGTTTTCATAGTTTACTGTGCATGAGAATCAGCTGGGGACTTTATTATGCTTCCCCAGTCCCACCAGGAGATTGTGATGCAGGAGAGCCAACGTGGAGTCAGGCATCTTTGTTTCTGACAAGGCCCTCAGATGATCCTGACAGGCTTTGCAATGACACTGTGAGAAGCTCTGCCCTGAGATGTCAATTCAGGTTCCTCTCATGTGTGCCTCTGCAAAATTTCCCATTTAAGAAAAAATGGAAATCTACAATGTAAAGTGTTTGCCCTGTTTTCTTGTTGTTGTATGTTTTGTTTAACTCCCCAATCCTGGGTATTTGAGCGGGCATGTCATCACACCACACATTCATATGCCTCTGTGTAACCCACTCATTTTCATGGCTGTATAGTATTCCAGAATATATACAGTAACATCCAGGTTGGTTGCAGCTTTGGGTAACTATGAACAATGCTACTATGAACATTTTTCTATGTGTGAGCTTTAAAAGATCTAAAAAGCAGAAGCCCATCTTTATAAAGGCCATCTCCAGTGAAGGCAAGTGTCAAGGATGGACTGGTTAGAGATTCTGGTGGGAAAAAGGGACAAGCAGGGCAGAGTAGGGAGCTCTCTGCAAAGAGAGAAACATGTCTAAGTTGTCACTTTTTAAATTTTAATGAATTCAATTAAAATAAAGAAAAGTTATAAGAGACTAGATTTAAGGAAATATCTGAGCTGGAAGGCTCTAGCTAATCAATGCTCTAATTTCATAGATGAGGCCCTGTGAAGTGATTTGCCCTTCAGAAAGGGCAGAAAGAAGAGCAGAAAGAAGAAAGAAAAAAAAAATGGACCAAGTTATTTCATCAGGAAGTACTGTTTCTAAGAGGTTGGTAACACTGTGAACAGGCTATGGAGGTCAAACTGTTGCTAACAGTTGTTATGTCTTTTCCACATTTGCATTGTAGTATCCCTGCATTTGAAATGAGAAGAGAAAATTGGTGTTCCAAATGTTGTGTCTGAGCCCTGCTGGCTCTATCACTTCAGCTGTATCAGTGATGGAGAGAGATGTCAGCTACAGAGCCAGGCCAGGGTCTGAGGCTGAATCTGAAGTGGACCCCAAGACGCACATGCCCACACACTAGCTCCTCAAGATGCGGCTGCCCAAGCTCTAGGGCCCCAAGATGCAGGTGCCCACGTGTCAGGTCCCCAATAATCAGGTGCCCTCACTCCAGCTCAGTTCTGTGGGCACATGGTAAATACAAGTAAGAACAGCACAGTCCCCTTCTTTGGGGGGGAGGTGGGGAAAATCAGCCACACTCCAGTTTAATGAGGTATCCCTTTCTTCACACATTTAACATGCATTCAACAGGCACTGGGTTCTATTAAGTGGGTGCACAAGATGAAGATGACAGTGTCCTGTCACCAAGTAGCTAGCAGGCCAGCGGGGAGGTGAATGGGAGATGACTGAAAACTAGGACATGTGATAAAGGTGAAGTTCACACAAAAAGATAAAACTGTAAAATTTTTGCAATGACCTCCTTCTTCACAGCAGTCAAACCTCGACTGCCCAAAAGGCTCCCAGCTGCCTGACCCCTAGTTATCAGTGCAAAGTTGCCAAGAGGCAGGCCACCACCAGAGGGCAGTGTGGGGATGTTGGCCTGCACATGCTCAGTTTTTTGGTTTTGCCACCATTCCAGGACTGAAGATGACAAAGTAGATTTTGATTTCAGCATCAAAATCAATTATTAATTTTTCTTTGTCTAAGAAATAGTGCGTATTGCTTCTACAATGGACTCCTATAGCTTAATACATAGGCTGAAAAGTAAAATGAAGCTCTACAACTTTTTCCCTGGGTTGCAAAATTTGTATTATCCAAACAAACATTTTTCGTTGTTTTTCTCTCGCTTTTTTTTTTCTCGCTGGTGCACAGAGGCATAAAGCCTTGTCTGTAACAACCATATGAAAAAGTGTAATCATTTTTTTTTTTAACATCTTTATTGGGGTATAATTGCTTTACAATGGTGTGTTAGTTTCTGCTTTATAACAAAGTGAATCAGTCATACATAAACATATGTTCCCATATGTCTTCCCTGTTGCGTCTCCCTCCCTCCCACCCTCCCTATCCCACCCCTCCAGGCTGTCACAAAGCACCGAGCCAATATCCCTGTGCCATGCGGCTGCTTCCCACTAGCTATCTACCTTAATACGTTTGTTAGTGTGTATATGTCCATGACTCTCTCTCGCCCTGTCACAGCTCACCCTTCCCCCTCCCCATAACCTCAAGTCCGTTCTCTAGGAGGTCTGCGTCTTTATTCCTGCTTTACCCCTAGGTTCTTCATGACATTTTTTTTCTTAAATTCCATATATATGTGTTAAGTGTAATCATTTTGATTTAAAAATGAAATAAAACAAAACGGAAAAGTAATATTTTTCCATTTCTCTAAAGTTTAACTTAATTTGCTTTAGACCTCTGTGGACATATAGATTTTTATGATTAGGCTCATGGAGTAAAAGGATCATTAACACAGAAACGATGCTTTCACCAAACCACCAATGGGTCACTTTGCCTAGGGTTTCTCTCCGGTGTTCAGAAATTCCTTGGGTGAAAAAGCAATGCAACCTAACAGAAAATGCTAATTCTCCAGGAAATTGATGAAGACTGTCCACTTCCTGCCTGCCAGTGGGTTATGGAGGAAGAAACATGTAGTCAGTAGAGAATATACACTGTAACATACTCTCATATACTGTTTACTCTGATTTAAATTAAAGAAGAGGGCAGGAAGGGTTGAGGCAAACTCATTGTACAGTAGAGGATCCCAGCTAAGTGCTCCAGGTGACGGTTGAAAAAAATGCAAGGTCCCTGCCAAAACACTCTGGTTCCTTTAAGAACCCAGATTTGGCAAAAACTTCAATGCAGTAAAAATCACCATAGCTAGGTTTCTGATTTCATTTTTCCTTGAAACTATATGGGAGGTAGCCTGGCTTTGGCATGACTTTAAGAGTAGAAGCGGTAAATACTCATCTTACATTCCAACTTCTAGTTACTGTGAGACCCTGCACAATCTGTGTACTTTCCTTCCCCAAATATATAAATGATATTTTAACATGGATGAATATGGCCTGATAGCTACCTGCAAGAGATGCATCTAAGTTTTACTTTTAGAAAATTATTAAAGTTTTGCCAAAGAATTTTATTAACAAAAACTTCTAGATAAATACTTTGTAATAAAGTTAAGGATAAATTTATATTGTCTCCTTTGCCTTTCAGATATTTCCTTCACTTTGCAAAAAAAGAAAAAGGGAGTGTGTAATTTTTGACTCAGCAAATAACTGTGATTAATTTGATGTCTCTAAACTGGATGCTTTTAAGAGAAAGAGGCCAAGATTTTTTTGTTCTTGTTTTATTTTTCAAACTCGTGGACTAATAAAATGTTGATATTTATTTGTAAGAAATGCGGTAGCAGAAAGAAAGATTCATATTTAACACATATCAAAAAATTAACCATTGTGCCCAAGGCATTGCATTAGTTGTAGAGACGCAGAAGTTCCACATGAAAGAGTTCCAGCATTAAGAAGTCAAGGGGGTCATGAGGGAGAATGGGGAGGGTATGGCCTTTTCCATCAGCCAGACCTGAGTGTGAATCCCAATTCAGCCGCTTACAAGCTGTGTGAACTTGGATAAATTTCTTAACTTCTCTGAACCTTTGTTTCTGAATATAACAATCATCCTAATCCTGCTTTCGTAGGGCTGTGGCCTGACAAGAACATGTCTTCAGCTGATAATAATTCAGTACATAGTGGTTGCCCAATATAATGTCCACTGTCCTGGGATGACACTGCCGCCCTTGAAGTGATAACAACCGAGTTGGGACCTAGAGAAGCAAACGCACCCTTTCCAACTCCAGGTCTGTATTTCCAACTACCTGCGGGGTGTTTCTACTTGGATGCTTTGCCTCCAAATTCAAAGTGTAGGAAGCAAAGCTCTCCTTTCAGTCTCTAGGATGTGCTAGTTTCTGTGGAAGGTATGTCACTTTCCTGGTGACTCAGGCTCGGCCTCACCCCCAGCAGGGTCTTGCCAGCTCTCCTCCTGAGGCCAGCGGGCTATTTCTCTGCGGTCTCTTCCCTCCCTGTCTCTCCTTTCCAGCTGCCTGTGAGCTGCCCACCCCTGATGCTGGGCTGGTGCTGTCTCTCCCTCGGGTGTCTTACCTTTTCACGAGACCCACCTGCCTCAGATCACTGCTTTCCAGCCCTTCCTGCTCAGGTGTTACCAGGAAAAGACTGACCTCTGCCTTCACAATGTCACCCTAACTTGCTTCCCTAACGTCAACCTGCAAGGCTCCAGTCTGCTCCTTTGGGACAGATAAACTGTGCCTTTGAAGGACAGCGTGGATGCCCTCCACTGCGCCTCTGGTCATGGCATTCCCTCCCTCAGTCCCCGATAGAACCCAACCACCCCTGGAGGCCAATGCAAGCCAGACCCCCTCCTTAGGGTCTCCCTGCACTCCTTTTTCCCCTGGGGCACTGCTGCCACTTCTCTGTGGCCTTGGACGGTTGACGATCTCTCCGTGAAAGGTGTTCTCTCCAGCCCAATTGTGGATCCCCTGATGATGGTGTCTAGTCAAACTTCTGTAGCTTCCAGCAGTACCCTCAGCCATAAGCATCCCTTGTGGCAAATAAACACATGGGTGCAGAGAAGGTAAGACACTTGCTGAAGATACCCCAGCCCAGCAAGAGCAGAGGGGTCTGGAACCGGCTCTGCAGGCAGCCCCCTGGCACCCTTCCCACATCCTAAGACAGCATGAAATTAGCGATCCCCAGGTCCTGCACTAGTGGCTCAGAGCCTCTGGGAACTCTGGTCACACACAGACTCTAGTCTGTGGCTCCCCTGGGAAGATAAAAGTAGAAATTGGGCAGAACTTGGGCAGCAAGTTCTGCCCACTCTCCCATGCCCCTGGTGAAAAAACAGGGTGTCACTTTGTTATTTAAATGTCCAGGGCGCTTCTTCCCTACTCCTCACACCATTTTCATTTCCAAAACTCCCCCTTCAGCCTTTTAATCCAATAGCTACCAACCCACCAACCCAAGGCACGATAGTGGCTCGGCTGTGACCGTATTGCATTGCTGAAACGCTTCTTTTGTGCTAAGCCCTACAAACACAATTCAGGGCTGTAATTGCCTCAGTCAGATGTCCATTTACATACAGCATTCCCATCCTCGCCCGTTCTTTTAGCAGAAATGAAACAAAACCCAACCCAAAGTAATGGAGTGTGCAAGAGCTCACTTCCTAAACAACTCTGTCCATGCATTTCAACCCCACCCTGAGATTTGAGATTTCAAAGCACATGAGATACTTTAAGGGGTTCTAGCTTTGGAATTTCCTTTTCATCCCCAAACAGGGTTAAGAAAAAAGACCTGGTGCCCAGGAAGGCTGCAAATATCCCGGGCTGTTGTCATTATCTGTGGCCTGGATCGAGACTACAGACACAGCACTGCAATAGGCATCCTCCCTGCACACAGCCATTTAGACATCCTGTAACCTGAAACACGTCCTTTTAAGCAGTTGAGAGGGGTGCAAATGACAGTCAGCTACACAAATAATTTGCCCTCAAAATGTTTATCAGCTCCCTGCCATAGCCACTTCCATTTATAGCTTATAAACGGTTATTAGCTGGCTCCTTCACATCTGATAACACAGCCCAGAACAGGTGGTGAGAACGGTGAGTGATTAGAGGGCCTCCCTGGGAGGTGCTGCGTGCTTGCCTGTGGGTGGTCTTCCCGCCTGAGTCCAGTGCCCACATGAGAAGACATTGTAGAAAGCCTCCAATTTAGGAGATAACAGTCTGTGTTGTCTGTTTGTATAAAGTGCTGTCCAAATACAGCTGGCTTTGCTTTCTGGCCAGCAAACATTGCTAAGAAGGGTTGAAAGTTCAGCATCATCAGCCCCCCAAACACAATCCCTTCCCCCTCTCAGTCTTGGGCAAACAGTCCCCAGTGCTCATGTTCTATGGATTCCTTAGGAGGTTTGATCCACACTGAAAATGTTGCTCTGGCTGAGGCGATGCTCACAGCCCGGCCAGGGCAGGGAAGCCAGAGGGGGACACCTAGCCGGCAGGAGGGCATGCTCTTAGCGCTTTGGCTATCTGTGATTTTGCTCTTTGCTAAAAAAAAAAAAGCTTTGCAAGTCCCCACAACCTTTCTCAAAAACAGTGCCTGGTGCAATGCACCACAAAGTCATCTGCCCCTGGTGCTCTTGGCATTTCTCAGGCAAAGAGAGTAGGAAAGATAGATGTCGGACCGGGGTTTCTCAGCCTCCACACTACTGACATTTGGGGCTGAATATGCCTGTTGTGGAGGCTTGGCCTTTGCACCTTAGGATGTTTAACAGCGTCCCTTACCTTCACCCATGAGATGCCAGTAGCAACCCCAACTTCAGTTGTAACGAACAAAGCTGCCTCCAGATATGGCTTGGGGGCAAAACCATCCCCCAGTGAAGACCCACTGTATTTTGTGATAAATATAAATGAACTGAAGAGCCATGCATGAACTACCCTAATAAGAACAGGAGTGCTTTCACAATACTACAGCAGTGTCAGATAGACCCTCAGAAACATTTATTAGTTAAGTAACCAAATTCTGATTAGATTGTCTCATTGGGAAAAATGGTAATCAGTGAGTAAACCAAGAACCAGGCAATTCTTGATAGTAAATTTGAAAAACAAAACAAAGCTAACTTCACGCTCCAAAAGTTAAAAAGAAGCTACGATGATGATGTAATTAGTTAAAATAATGAAGATAATTGCTAACGTTTTTGAGGATTCTCTATGGGACAGGCACCATGTGCTAAAACGTGTTATCATGCCCGTTTTACAGAGGATCTCAGCCTGAACAAGGAAGACTGTTTCCCAAAGTACTTTCCAGAATGTTCTCTGACTACAAATCATTTCCCATTCCCTGATTCCAAAAATGAGTTGAAGAGTTGGAATGTATTTGGATAATGGGCTTTATAGAATAGGCTTTTGAAAGTCTGACACTCAAAACAACAATAATGAAAATAATAATAACAGCTGCTGTTTAGTGATGGCTCAGTGGGAGGCAGACCTCCCGTTAAGCATGTTGCAAACACTCCCTCTTGATTGCCCCGAAGGAGGCAGAACCCCTTTCACAGGCGAGGAAACTGAGAGCTTAAAGTCCTGTATCTCCGGAGGTTTCACGGCAGAGCCGGATTTCAACCCCGCCCCTCCGACCCGGCTGTTTCTGCTCTGGTAACGCCTAGCACCACGTGGCAGGACGCTGCTCCAGCCTTCCGTAGGTGACAGGGTGGCGGGGCTGCCCGTCTCCGCCCAAGATGACCTGCAGTCTCTCTGACTCCTCCTTGGCCAAAATCAGTGACCCCACACCCTCCGGCACAGTGCCCGTGGCCGTCTCCTTCCTCATCCCCATTGGCCTCCATTCCCCCCACTCCCTTCTCCGTTTCGTGACTTCCGTTACCAGCTAGGGCAATAAGGACTGACCATCTTTGGCCTGTGTCATTGGGTCTGATATTCATTGGGTCCCCGTCATATTTGCCTGGAATACTCCTCTAGGGGCAGCTGAGTTAGCCCCTGTGTGAGCGAGCGGCACATGGCTTGTGGCCGACCTTGCCCATGACCTAGTGGCCTGATCAGTCTCCGTGTTAAGATCTTGGCTCTCCATCCCAGAGGCAGGCTGACAGACCCTCCGAATGCCCTCTTCGGGGAGATCCTGACCGCGCGGGTCCCCATGCCTCTGCTTGGACTCTGCGCGTCTGAGGATCCTGCAGCCTTTTTGGCGGCCCATGCCACTCGTGGGCAGCTCTGCTTGTCAGAGCACTCCTCGCCTTAGGCTGGCTGGAGAGCTGCCTCCCTGAAGCCCGCCACTGGTCTAAGTTTTGCCGTTCAAAATGCTACCACTTTCTTCTTCCCAAGACAGCCTGTCCCATAGGTGTGAGGACAGGCAAGGAGGGAGACACACGGGTTCTGGAGACTTACCTAAACTGAATACAATTCCCAGCCACCCACACTGCGAACTGGAGTGAGCTCTTAAACCCCATGAGAGTTCGTATCTGTAGAGTCATTGTAAGAATTACAAAGTACATGTGTGAAATACCCAACGAGGTCATTCTCGACCTGTCTTTATCTGCAGCACATCTGGGAAGACTGTACTTTTTTTTGGCACATCCAAAAGAATTAACAGGTTGGCAGCACTTTTAAAAAGGACACAACCTGGAAAGATGGAAAAATAATTTTTCATAATTACTATAGTCTTCCCTCGACTGCCCACCCAGTGAGCAGAGTTGCTCACTGCCCTGATAGCACCGTTGTATATACTCATCCTTCTCTCGATGGGTTTCAGTAAACACAACACTTTCCTTGGCACCTTCGCCCTGCACCTCATCCTGTGACCCACATGGTTGGTGCCCCCCACTCTCCCCTTCATCACCCAACTCATCTAGCTTAGCATCCTGACCTCCAGATGTTATCCTAACAGTGCACACACAGCCTCAGTTGTAAGCAGAACATGTTTGTACACACTGATCACAACTTGGCAGGGTTTTCCAGTGTGGAAGGGAAACGGCCTGTCCATGGAAGGCACTCAAAAATGGCCATTATTGCTATTACGGATAGCTTTAGGGGCTGTTTTCAGGTTTTTCTTCTTTAAAAGTGCACAGGTCGGGCTTCCCTGGTGGCCCATTTGTTAAGAATCCGCCTGCCAATGCAGAGGACACGGGTTCGAGCCCTGGTCCATAAAGAGCCCACATGCCATGGAGCAATTAAGCCTGTGCGCCACAACTACTGAGCCTGTGCTCTAGAGCCTGTGAGCCACAACTACTGAGCCCAGGTGCCACAACTACTGAAGCCCGCACGCCTAGAGCCCGTGCTACACGACCTGAGAAGCCACAGCAACGAGAAGCCCACGCACCGCAACAAAGAGTAGCCTCCGCTCGCCACAACTAGAGAAAGCCTGCGTGCGGCAATGAAGATCCAACACAGCCAAAAATAAATAAATAAACATAATAAATACATTTATAAAAAATAAAAAAAGAATAAAAGCACATAGGTCTTTACACTGCTTTTTGTTGATATGATCTTCGAGTCATCCCATCATGACCACCAGCCCCACTAGGGTTCAGTGTGGACTGGTCCACACTGGATATTGAGGCTCTCCTAAGATTTCATTCCTCCATGAGACAAACACTTACCCAGTGCCCATATGTGCCCTGGAAACACAACTATGTATCAAACCTAGCTGCTTCCTGCAAAAAACTGCAGTTTCCACAGCTACACTGTACATTTTGAAATTGTAGCTCAGAGTTCCCTAAGAGTAATGATTTCTAATCCTGGTTGTATAAACAAATGGCCTTGAATTCAACATAATTTTAAAAAGCAAAATAGGCCCTACAGGCCCTTGAGGGTTTAAGACTAGACTTTGGATTTACTAGGTTGTGCAACCTTGGGCTTGTCCTTTAACTTCCGGAGCCTCAAATGTCCCTCTTCCAAATCAGCAATAATGCTTATCCTGCCCACTTAAAAGGTTTGGTTGAGAAACAAAATAAGTGAAAGCATTTGAAAACTTTTTAAACATCGCGTAAATAACATTTTTCATTGTAAAATGAAAGGTTTTAAGTAGATTCTCTCTTAGGTCCTTTTCAGTCCTTACTAGACGGATCAGCGCGGCAGTTTGGAGCTGAGGCATGCAGGAACACGCTATGTGCATTTGGTAGCTGTTTGTGACAACTGAGGATTAGAGATTTTACCCAAACAGGGAGAAATGATAAGCAGTAGCGTATCAAGGGTGCGGCGGTGGGAGCGGTCCAGCCCAGCACACAATGGGATAGATTGCTTGAGAGAAATTAAAAACAACCATAGAATCCACCACCGTTCTAGTTGGCTTTTTATTTTCGCCACGTGCTAGCATTCTAAACATCGCCAGTGATAAAATACTCCTCCTGGGGTAGGGGGAAGGGGGAAATTTGGAAGGTCTTTCTAAGCTATTGCTGTGATTACCATTGAGCTTTAATAATATAGATGAAAGCTTCAAATCAGCACATTGTTAGCACTCATCCTTTGATAACATTATATTGTACCTGAGGTCACTTTGCAGCACGCCCACCGACACAGCAGACCTCCAACATCTGTGGGCTCAGCCCTCGTCTTTCCTTCAACGATCCTTTGGGCAGCATCCTGTCCAGAGAAGCTCACGTGTGTGGCCCCCACGCGATTCTATATTCCTGCGTATAAGCAGCAGACCTGCAGCAAACGGTGGTAAGCCTGCGATTACAACGATGAAGGGCCAGAACTTTTTACCTTAATTACGTTACTCTAGCTGATCACTTGGAGTTTTGTGTTTAAAATTTACAACTCCTGGTACAAACTGTGAGGAGTAATGTCTTTTCATTAACTGTAGATTTTACTTTATACATGAGATAATTTACTGAGCATGAATCATACCTTTAAATTGAAATTCATTGTTCTTTTTTTTTTTTTTTTTTTTTATGGTACGCGGGCCTCTCACTGTTGTGGCCTCTCCCGTTGTGGAGCACAGGGCTCCGGACATGCAGGCTCAGCGGCCATGGCTCACGGGCCTAGCTGCTCCGCGGCATGTGGGATCTTCCTGGACCGGGGCATGAACCTGCGTCCCCTGCATCGGCAGGCGGACTCTCAACCACTGCGCCACCAGGGAAGCCCCATTGTTCTTTTAAAATTATTGTTTTAGAACTAAAGAACAAATTAAGAAAACCTGGATGAGGAATGATTATTACTGAAAATGATATTAGTGTGCAGAGGAGAGTATTAAATAATTGGTCCTGTTCTTGGAGTCGAATACACCACCGATGGTGAGACGATGTTTATTTCTCTCGGTCGCCATGACTAATATCACACCTGGAAGAGCAGATCTTAGGAGACGGCAGTGTGCTTCTTCAGGTCTCAGACGGGTCTGAACCCCAGTGGAGAGTTAATTGGCTGAACTGAACATTTCCATGCTGTTTAAACTGAGACATTTAGCAGTGTGTGTACTCATTTCCAATCAAAGAATAGCAGAAGGGGAACTATTCACTCATTCATCCACTTACTCGCTCATCCACTCATTCATTCATTTAACAAGTCTTCATGGAGTGCCTACATATCAGACACTTTTCTGGGGGACGTAAAATCTCTAGCCTCATGGAACTTTCATCCTAGTGTTTGGGGGAGTGATGCAGGGAATCTGACAATTAAGAAACAGGAAAAAAACACAGTAGGTCAAAATGTGGTGAGTGCCATGGGCACAAGCAGAACAAGGAAGGGGACAAGGATGCCACCTGGAAAAGGAGTTGGTGTGCTTGTTTAAATATAGTGGCTGGGGGAGGCCTCACCTTAAGAAGGTGACACCTGAGCAGAGACTCAAGGGAGGTGAGGCAGGGATGCATGCAGACCTTTAGGAAAAGGGAATTCAAGGGCTGTTCTGAAAGTGCCCCAGCTTTGAGGTAGGAGCATTCTCAGAGTGCCTGAGAACCAAAGAGCGGGTGGAGAGAAGTGACAAGAGGGGAAGAGGCAGGGAAGGGTGCTGGAGAAGGAGTAGGGTCGATGGCCTTGTGCCAGTGATGGGTGTCTCCTGTTGACCTCAGAGAGGTGAGAAGCACAGGGAAGGCTACTTGCTGAGGAAGGGCATGAGCTGGCAGGTCATACAGATTGGGCTGTTGTTACGTAATTAGATCACAGGAGGTCAGCAAACCTGTGGGACCAGTCTGGTCCTCCACCTGTTTTTGTACAGTCTAAGAGATAAGAATGGTTTTTATATTTTGAAACATTTGAAAAAAGTCAAAAAAGAGTAATACTTTGCGGCATGTGAAATGCAAATTTCAGTGTCCATTTGATTGTGTATTATCTATGGCTATTTACGTGCTACAGGGGCAAAGTTGAATAATTGTGACAGGAGCTGTAAAACTGGCAAAGCCTGAAATATCTACCATTCGGCTCTTTACAGAAAAAGCTTGCCGATGCCTGTCCTGGACCACAGAGGGCTGAGGGTGCAAGCAGGGAGGCTCCTGCAATGATCCAGGTAGAGATGATAGTGACTTCGACCAGAGCTCAGCAGAGGCAGTGATGAGATGTGGTTGGACTGCTGATGTATTTTGATGATGGAGGCAGCAGGACTCAGTGATAAATCCCACAGAGTGTGTGAAGGAAAGAAGGAGTCAAGAGAGATACCCAGGGCGGAGCTGTGCAATGAGCGCTGGGTTGCTTTTTACTGGGATGGAAGAGCTCCAGGGGGAGCAGAGATTTTGGCGGGGAGGAGACAAGAGTTCAGGGGGTCATGTCCGAGACCTGTCTTGGTTGTGACCATTGGCTGTCCTTTTTCACGTTCACCTAATTCAGCTCTGTTAGCTGTGAGGATCTGAAACTTGCTATAATTATGAGGTTCTTCTACTCATTGACATGGAATTTACAGTCACCTGTATGTTTAATAGATCAAGAAATTCATGTTAAACTAGGGGACATCACATGGGTTGCAATGCGCAAAGAGCACTTTCTTGCAGCTGAGAAAACCCTCAGGCAGAGCCACAGGTGCAATTGGTGCAGTGAAGAAAGCTGAGTGCAAAGGGGATGCAAGTTACCGGTGAGACACCAAAAGCATCAGATCAAACGTGATAGTCATAGTAATGCCCCAAATGAGCACCCCCTGGGATATCTATAGCCTTTGGGAAGGTTTGGTTCATCCAGGGGCCAGTTTCAGCCTACAGCCAAGGAGGTTTCTCAAGACCAGAGGGAGTTTTCGTAGACCCAAGGAATTGTTGCCATTTTGGGCCCCTATAGACTCAATTTAAGATCATTTTGTAACCAGAGCTAAAAACGTTTTTATGTAATATACTTCCTAAATTGCTACAAGCATTTTCAATTATATAGCTTCAACATCTGTTTTATTAGAAACAACATGTATTTTCTTTTCATGGCTAATGAAAGGAGAAAACATCACTTCATTTACTGTGGACAATGGCAAAATCTTCTTCTAGGATACAGACCAAAAGCTAGAATGACTACCATTTGTGCTAATTAGCAATAGAAGCATTAAAATGCAGCCCAGTGGATAGAGATGAATTGCCATGAAATGATAAAATGATTTAGCAGGCAAAAAATATCTGTAAATATAGAAGCAGATTTCATGGGTAACAAGGCTGACTTTTGACTTTAATTTGTAGGTATCTGAAAGACTGAACAAATTCCATGAATTCACACTTTCTTGTCATTCTAGAAATTGCACAAATCCACCTAGAGTTAGCTATAAGGGAAAAAAACAGTCCGCATAGAGAGGTGAACAAATAAACGTGAACCTCAGAATCATGTTAATTATTAGGAAACACACACACAAACTCATACACACTCACACACACAGAAGCTCGTTTGCAGCACCATGATATTGTGATTTGTAATAAGAAATATGTATTTGGTCTTTGTGCCATTCCTGGCTCACAGCTCCTAAAACTCTTGGCATTTCCTAAGAGATAAGAACAATTGGAGAATCTTTTGTTATAATATTTGAACTTTTGTCCTCAGTTCCTGAAATTGCTTCAGAGCAATAATGGTGAAAGGGGTGTCCAGGTACTTGTAGACCCCCTTTCAACGACATCCACGTTTCTGTTAATGAGGTGACTACTGCAAAGGCCCTAGGTAACCTAAGGATGGAAGCTGGTGGTCAGGGGAAGCAACAATCATTAGAGCAGCGGTCCCCAACCTTTTTGGCACCAGGGCCCGGTTTCGTGGAAGACAATTTTTCCACGGATCGGTGCGGGGGTGGGGGGATGGGTCAGGCGGTAACGGGAGCCACGGGGAGCGGCGGATGAAGCTTCCCTCGCTCTCCCACGGCTCACCTCCTTCTGTGCGGCCCGGTTCCTAATAGGCTGCAGACTGGTGCCAGTCCGAGGCCCGGGGGTTGGGGATCCCTGCATCACAGGAATGGAACTTTCAGTCCCATTTTCCACCTCCAGGGTAGGGAGAGGAGCTAGAGATCGAATTCAGCCACCAATAGCTGATGTTTTAATCAATCGTGCCTATGTATGGAAGCCTCAATAAAAAACCAAATTCGAAGAGCTTCTGGGTTGGCGAACATGTGGAGATTCAGGGAGAGTGGTAACCCAGAGAGGGCAAGGAAGCTTTGGACCCTTTCCCACATACCTTGCCCTATGAATGTCTTCCATCTGGCTGTTCCAATAATCTAGTTAATAAATATTTTCCTGAGCCCTGTAAACTTCCCTAGCAAATTAATGAAACCGAGGGCGGAGGATGGGGGGCGAGGGGGTGGGAGTGGTCATGGAAACCTCTGATTTATAGCCAGTCAGTCAGAAGCACAGGTGACAACCTGGACTTGGGTTTAGCATCTGAAGTGGGATGGGAGCTGTCTTGTGGAACTGAGCCCTTAACCTGTGGGATCTGATGCCATCTCCAGGTAGATTGTATCAGAAGTATTGGGTTAAATTGTAGGACAACAAGCTGGTGTAGGACAACAAGCTGGTAGATTGTATCAGAAGTATTGGGTTAAATTGTAGGACAACAGAATTGCTTAGTGTGGGGGAAAACCTCACTTATCTGGAATGCAGAAGTCTTCAGAGCATTGTGTAGAGTGTAAAGGAAAAGAGAGTTTTTCCTTTACAAGGACCAAATGGCTCTGAATGCCAAATAAGTTGCCGATTTCAGTTCCTTATTAATTTAGGCAACAAGATAATGTCTTGTGGCGGAAATCTTTAGAGTATTTGAGGTTCAGCTAACATCACCCATTCACCCTGAAAGCTGGTAGTGACTGGAGATCCAAGACCATCCTCATTCTCCAGGTCCCTCCCCTTTTGCATATCAGAGATTGTGTGGGGAAAAGGCGGTCAGTGCAGGGAAGGGCACTGGATGGACCCGGCTGGCTCAAGAGGCCTGTCCAGAGAGCTAATGCAGGTCAGGGTCCTGAAGCGTGTCCCGTTGCTTTGTTCCTATCAAGCGTGATCCTTTGGGGTGGACTGCCGTTACTCAGGCACAATGAGGGGCTCCAGCAAAACTGAGAGGCTGCAGAGGTGGGCAGCTGCTGGTGGTGGGGCAGGCCAGGAACCCCCTGTGTCAGTGCTTGCCCAGGGACAAGAGGAGCTGAGACCTGAGGCCACAGTAGATTTTGTCCCACAGAGATGCCTGTGCTGGTGAGGTGGAAGGCTGGAGCCAGAAAATCTTCGGGGAGCTGCTTGAGCAGAGGCATTTTGCAGCAGCAGCAATGGTCGAGGTGATTGTTCTGATACATACTCAGCTTCCAAAGCCTCAGAAGGAAAAAACCTGCAAGGATACACCTCCAGAAACCTGTTCTCACAACTTCCTGGGTCCAAGTCAGCATCCAAAGTCAGCAGGACAGATGTTGTTATCACCCAAATCACTGGCCATAAGCCATAGCTTTCCTTGCCTCTTCAAGCCACCCCTTCTACCAGAGCAAGGCTATCCCTTCAAAAGATTGTTAACTTATGAAGTCTGGACACTTTTTTTCCCCAATATTTATTGGCTTTCCAGACTTCTGTGAATTGCCGGTTTACAATTTTTGTCCATTTCCTGGTGACGTGCTTGTCTCTTCACGTTGATTTGTAAGAGTAGTTTTTAGAAGTTAGTGAGAAGAAACATTGATCTGTCGTAACTGTTGCAAATGTTCTTTTCATTTCTAAACATTTCTGTGGCATTTTATGACATGCAGAATTTTGTATTTTTATAAAGTGATAGCCAAGGTCTTTAGTTTTATGATTTTTATGTGACTAGATGAATATCCACCTGTATTTTTCTAGCTCATTTAGGTTTTTATTTTACACATTTAACTCTTCACACCATCTGGAATGTATTTTGGTGTGAGGTAGAAAGTTTAACAGTTTTCAACAAATAGTTAGCTAGTAGTGTCAGCCATCAATTACTGAATAACCCTTCCTTTCTGATTTGTTAACAAGGTAGAGAATTTTATTCCCCCAAATGCCCATGGGTTTTTCATTGATGTGAGAAAACGGCTCCATTTCCAAAGGATGGCCACGTGCTTTTGTCCACAGGGAGCAAGGGATGATAAGGAAGTGTAGAAATTCTGGGCTCTGGCTGTCCCAGAGAGGTCTAGGATAGGGGCCAGGGGAAAACAGAAGTCCTAGTGGCCAGTGATGTAGCCCATTGTGATACAGTGTAGAAGGGAACAGAGCTGCTAAAGAAGAGAATGCAGACGCAGTGAGGAAGCTGCATGGCTGACAGGAAGGAGAGATATTTGGTAGCTACTATGAGCACTGAACTTTGGGAAGGGGAAATACTTCTAGAGAAGATGTTTGGGAAGTTTTCTAAGGATGAATTTCTTTAAGAAAAATCTATAGTAAAACTTCTTTCGTTCTGCAAAGTGTATTAAATTAAGTATTTTTTCTTTGAATGTGACTGTGCAAAAACTGTACAGCATGGGATATATATTTGCATTACCTTTGGGATGGTACCTCATTTGTAAATACACTACTTATATATTTCTTTTCCTTAGAGTGTATTACTAAATTCTTACATATACTAGAATCTTGTTCTGAAGTTTATATTCTGTTCTATCTTTGTACCCGTTCTAACCCACTTGGAATAATACACAAACTCTCATCATTTTTCAGTTTCTCTAGTCCAACCCATGAAGGGAATATGTTAGCTGTGAATGAAGAATCTAGATTATGATAGAATCTAACCGCCAGCAAAATGCTGTATGAGAATCGCAGCTGGAAAGGAATAACTGACTGGCCAGGTAAGAGCAGAGGAACTCTTTCTTCCTTGTTACCATGTTGGTCTGAGTAGAACAGTAGATGCTGTAGTGACAGAGATGCCTGGCTGTCAGCTCAGCCAGGCCTCCCGTAAGCATCTCTGATTGGGGTGGGAAGGAGGTTTCTGTGAGCAGGGGGCCGAATACTGAACACTGAGGAGCAAAAGGCTGTGGCAACAGGATGGCAGTACAGACCGAAATCTCAGGGACATCACCTGGGGCCGAAATTTGGGAAAAGGAAGGAAAAATTGTATCTTTTTATGACCATCAATGGAAGGCTCAAAGAATGACCCTAGGTATGGACTTAGAAGATTTTGATCTGGAGTTTCCTATTATTCCTTTTATGTTAGACTCTTATTTTGCACCGGACTTTTATTAGGCCATCTTGAAAAATATTCAAAGTCAGAATTTAAAATCTGAGTTTAAGAGAAAGTATTACAGTAGTAAATGTAAAAAATAATTCAGTAAATTCCAACAAGAATTCTTTTTATGCTAATGAATATAAGTGCACTCTCACATTTTTTGTGGAGGGGAGACGTTATTTTATTGTATAGATACTCAGTGATTTACTGAACATACCCTCTAATTACGATCAGTTGTTTTTTTTTTTAATGTTTTGTTATCTTAAACAGAACTGGATTAAACATTTTTGTTTATAAATTGAATCATATCAATCAAATGCTTTAAAACTATTACTGGCTCCCTGTTTCCCTTCAGAAAATCCATCCTCTTAAAGCTGGCATATGAAGCTCTTTATAATCCAGCCCTAGTCTACTTTGAGCCTTCTCTCAAGCCAGCTCCATGCCCCAGGTCCTCAAGACTCAGCTCAAGCATCCCCTCCTTTGTAAAACCTTCCCCATCTTTCCCCAGGTCAAGTGACATTTCCTTGCTCTGAGAAACTACAGCATTTTATTCCCACATCTATGAAAAAAAGTGTCATTTGGTAATTATTTTTCAGGGTAGCTATCTCTTGCCCTAGAGTCAGGGTTCTGAGGCTATAAGTGTTTCCTTTCCTGTTGTATTCCCAGCCTAGTGCCTGCCTCTTGGTATAGTGCCTGACACAGAAATATAGTAGCTCAGTAAATGTTTGTTGAGAGAATGTATGATTATTTGGTGGAAATTTGTTGAATCATTGATCTTTTTAATTTAAGTTTAAATTCTTTCTTGGGCTTGAAATGATGGACTTGACTTTTTAAAAAGTGCTTGAAATCCCATCATTTCAAACCCAAGAAAGAATTTAAACTTAAATTAAAAAGGTCAGTGATTCAACAAAATTCCACCAAATAATCATACATTCTCTCAACAGACATTTACTGTGCCACTATTTTTCTGTGTCAGGCACTATACCAGGAGGAAGGCACTAGACTGGGTATACCACAGGAAAGGAAACACTTATAGACTCAGAATGGGGTGGGAGGGGGAAGCTGGGGTGAAGTGAGAGTAACATCGACACATGTACACTACTGAATGTAAAATAGTTAGCTAGTGGGAAGCAGCCGCATAGCACAGGGAGATCAGCTCGGTGCTTTGTGACCACATGGAGGGGTGGGATAAGGAGGGTGGGAGGGAGGCTCAAGAGGGAGGGGATATGGGGATATATGTATGCATATGGCTGATTCACTATGGTACACAATAGAAACTAACACAGTATTGTGAAGCAATTATAATCCAATAAAGATCTATTTTTTTAAAAAAGTCAGTAGACTGTTATCTAAGAATGTACAGAACAGGGCGTCCCTGGTGGCGCAGTGGTTGAGAGTCCGCCTGCCGATGCAGGGGACACGGGTTCGTGCCCCGGTCCGGGAGGATCCCACATGCCGCGGAGCGGCTGGGCCCGTGAGCCATGGCTGCTGAGCCTGCGCGTCCGACGTCTGTGCTCCGCAACGGGAGAGGCCACAGCAGTGAGAGGCCCGCGTACCGCAAAAAAAAAAAAAAAAGAATGTACAGAACAGACAAGATTATAACGATCCTCTGGAGAGTTCTCTGGCCCAGGACCCCAGTAATAATCCCCCCGCACCTGCCATTTTAGAGATTCCCTAGCCATGGTTTGGTGGGTCTAGGACTCTAGGTATGAGCGGGTGTGCCCAAAGGAAAAGGGAAGAACAAGAGTCTTTCTGTGCAATGGATCCCAGGTCCACCTCTGCTAGTTTCCTAGACATAAGGATGCAAAGTCTGCTCCAGAAGGGACCATAGTGGCTCTCTAGGTAATGTCTTTTCTGAGGCCTGGAATCTCAGTGGGAGGAAGGGTGGTCTGGCAGAAGGAGAGCAGCACTTGGGCGCATAGAACTAGGAATGGAAATGTTTTTGAGAAATTGGAAACATGGAGATAGGCGAGGACCCCGAAGTCCAGCAGAGCACCTGGACACCAGGCCACGAGGCCAAGCCTTCAAAACTTTGGCTGTGAATTGAAGACTTTGCCCTTCAATAATCTTAATTCAGTGACTTCAGAACTCTGCAGTGAAGCACAATAGGAAATACATTTTACACTGCAAGCCAACACAAGCATATACAAACAGGCATAACTAAAACAATGTTCTCATATTTAATGTATGCAGCATAGCCTGATATTTTAAATTCTATTCTAATTCACTGCGTTTTATTTTTTATTTTATTTTATTATTTTTATTTTTTTTGCGATACGCGGGCCTCTCACCGTTGTGGCCTCTCCCGTTACGGAGCACAGGCTCCGGACGCAGAGGCTCAGCGGCCATGGCCCACGGGCCCAGTCGCTCTGCGGCATGTGGGATCTTCCCGGACCGGGGCATGAACCCGTGTCCCCTGCATCGGCAGGCAGACTCCCAACCACTGCGCCACCAGGGAAGCCCTTCACTGTGTTTTAAAAAAATTCTGGTTATGACCCATTGCATTGATTTCAGGACCTACAGTGTAAAAATGACTGCCCAAGGATAACTGAAGAAAGGAGAGTATCTTAATTTCTTGAGATTAGAAGAGGAATGCTTAACTGCCCAAAGTGAGGTTATTAGCCAGGAGGACTGTCACGTGTCCAATCACCATTAATCTTAAGTAGGTGACAAAGGCTTGGAGTCCTCAGTTGTTAAGAAAACGCCAGCCATAACCTGTTAAGTATTAATTGTGTGTTGGGAAGAGACAGAAAGATTAAGAGGGAGAGAGAGAGCATGCAAGCGTGTGCTTGGGAAGTGGAAAGGCCATTTCAAAATGTGCCTTTGCCCTTGGGCTATCACGAGTGGAGTGGCTAATGCAGCCGGAGGAAGACATAAAAGACACAGCAGAATGTTAAAAGAGCCTTTCTGAAAAAGAAATTACTCATCCCTTCTTGTGAATCACACAAAATCAGAATCTGCTAAGTGAATTAATCTGGAGAACGAGGCTCATTCTTGGTCTAGAGAAATGAAAGGATTATAGGTAAGAGCTAAGCAGACAGCATGAACTTTTTAATAACACAAAGTTCACAAATATTTTTTCTCCCACTCTTGGGAAAGTAGAAGGAAATAAATTAGAGGCACATGCCAGGACCTTCAACCCGCCTGCCTCCCACCAACTTCTAGAACAACTAAACAGCAAGCATCCCTTAGTGGTTTCCTCTTTGTGTGAACATGCATGAGTGATGGGAAAGAGATATACTTGAGGCCAGTACATTTTTAACTCCCTGGGAGGTATTTTTTATCTAAACATGCCTTCATTTGGGCCTTCAAAGATGAAATAATGAAGCAACTTTCCCTGAGTGCCATATCTTATTCTATCATCAACTTTTTATAGACTTGAACACTACATCAATTAACACCTTTTAACTCAGGACAAACTCCTCCTCTGGGAACAGTTTTATCCTAAAGGAAATGCAGATATGGGAAGGACCAAAGTTATACTGTAGTTCTGGATTGAAGCGCTATCGTCTACCCGAAACAGCAACAATAGAATTTGCTGTGGGTATAGAATATGCCACTCCCAGAGGCAAGTGTGCAGAAGAAAAAAAAGTTTATTTTTTCTTTTACATTAAGGTTTATTTCTGTTTGAAGCCCCCATTCCACCACATGGCAGAAGCTTAATCTTAATAAATTCAGAGTAAATCCCTTTCAGCGTTTTCTATCTTCCCATTTCTCTCCTGAATTGAACCTTATGTTCTGGAGGACTTGCATTTGATTCCTGGCTGTCAGTGATCATATCCTGCCTTCCCCTCAGTGTGGACATGCCCACCTGCCTCTGGCTGGGCAGGCCACACTGCCATCCCTGCTACATGCCCTCAGCTGAACGATGAGTCCTTGGAGGTCTGTTGTGTCCCAATTTCTCCAACATCTGTTCCTTTTTGATGTTATGGGAATATGCAGCTACTGTCCATTGAAGTGGAAATTCTCATGAGATCCCAGGAAAACATACTTGAATCTCCAGTATGTGGTACTCTAACAGTCTGATTTCCTTGAAAATATGTGAAATGTAATAAGCAGGGAACATGCTACTTTCTCGGGCACCATGTCAGTGCGGTTACCTCGGGACAACAAAGGCCTTAGGACAAGGAAGTCAGGGTACTGAGTGTCTTCTCCCGCCCATCCTGCGTCACTTTCCATCCTTCTCCACCATGCTCTGTGCCCTAGGAGACTCTATAGAATCTTCACGTGGGCCTTGTTGCCCTCTGGCTCCAGCGTGGTGCAGCCAGAGAGGGGCCCTGGCAGTAGATCAAAGGGCAGGAGGAGAGGGAGGGGGTGCTGATTTTCCCGGCTCCTTTCCTTCTGAGTCACAGGTGGGCAGAGACTGCATTCCTTGCCTGAAAGCCATAGGGCTGTTGGGTGGCAGTCTCCTGCAGACACAGGTACGGTGCTGGTTACAGTTGTCTCTGGGCCCCAGTGACCAATCCCTGCCCTGCCCTTTAGGCCTAGAGGTGGTCATGGCTCTCCAATGTGTCACCATCCTTTGTTGGCTTCCCTTCATCCTGCCCGCCCACAGCTTTGTAAATAGTTCCTTCACCAAACTCGCTTTACTTATCCTGCTTGCCTGTGCCATCCATTTTCTGCTGGGACCTGACTGCATCAGTTAGTTTTACAGATATTAAGCGGTAGAAGCCCCCTTCTGCCTCTAGTTATAGAGTAACATTTCCTGGATCTGGAGTGAGTCGGTTATGATGTGGAACAGAGACTGTTCACACTCCATGGTATTTTACGCACCATATCCATCCCAGTGGCTGCCATATTTGTAGCTTCTTCAAAGGGAAGAACCTTGCCCTCTGCCCTTGATGAAGAGGCAGCCTTGCATGGCCATTTCTTTCCCCACGTGTCTCTGCCCTGCACCCTACCCTCTTGTCCCCATCTGTCTCCCCAAAGCTGGCTCAAGTCCTCATACCTGGGCCAAGGCCAGAAAGTTCATAGGTTGACCAGCAACCTGTACCATCCTAGTTTGAAAAGACGGACCAGACCTATCAGTGTCCTCCTTCCAAAAAGCGAATCAGGAAAAGTTGAGAAGAATAAAGTGATTAGTAGCTGCGCTTGAAGTGGAAAGGTGAACAGAGATTCATCAGACAGAATCAAGTTGACACGTAAAGGGGGCCACCAGGGGTCCTGCTAATTCGAGGTTACAAGGAAATTTGGGGCTGTGATAAGCAGATGCTAGGAGGGAGAGGGAAGCTATGTATACTAGGGGAAGAGGATGTGCGTGGGGGAAACTGGAGGAAATAGAGTGGCTCCACTGAGCCAGGTAATAGCAGAACCCTCCAGAACACAGCCTTCTGAGCATCCCAGAATGTCTGTCCAGAAGAAGCAGGCGTGGTCCTTTGGACTGCACGTCGGGAAGCCTGTGTTTGCACGGTAAGAGCATTTTTGTTACCTAGAGGTTATCTTTACGGTAGCTTGAGAGGAGCTAATGGGCTTTCTGGTGGGCCCTGGGGATGGTCCCTGAGAACCCCCAATTCTTCGTGCTTCCACAGCTTTGGATCCTGTCTGAACAGCTATCCTCATCCCAGGGTTCCTGGGAGATTGCCCAGCAGGGTCGTTAAGAGCAAGGTCTCTGGAGCCAGCCTGTCTGGGTTTCTATCCCAGATTTGCCACTTATTAGCTACGTGGCCTCTGGGCAAACAGCTAGCTTCTCTGTCTCTGTTTTCTCATCTGTAAAATGAGGATAATAATTGTACCTCTCTCTCAAGGTCATTGTCGGTATTAACTGAGTTAATACATAGAACAGTGGTTGATGCAATGGTAAGTGTTTCCTAAAATTGTTTTTTGTATTACTTTCACAACCCACCAGACCCCCCTTGCTCATTAGGTGGCAGTGGGAGGGGGGCCAGTGGGCGGTGGTGGGGCCAGTGGGCAGTCGTGGAACAGAGAGGATTCAGCATCAGCCCTCCAGGTTCATATCCCTTTTACCAGCTGCATGACTTTGCAACTTACCTCATTTTCAGTTCCCCCAACTGTGAAATTGGAATAATAATGCTAATGCCCACCTTGAAATGTTGTTGGAGGAGCCCAATGCACATGCATAGGGAGGACTGAGCAGTGCCCGGTGCACAGTAGACACTGAGGAAAGCTGAACTCTTGTTACTACCCAGGTTAGTGTATGTGAACCTCTCTCCTAATACAGTCCATCTGAAACAGGACTTTTTCATTTACCTGGAGCTCTGTACACTAAGGTGTGTCTTCATCTTTGCAGTAGTTCTAAAGGGGAGCTTACATTAATACCTATCCTCCCAAATTCAGAAAACTTATCTAAGGTATTGTTGATTTCAATTTCTAGATGTCTTTAGAATCTGAAGCAAAGAAATATATTTATCAGGCCCTAGAGTTGAACTCATGTATTCTTGGCCTGTTTATTGAGCATCTGTTGGCCTTGATCTAGGAACTAGTATCATAAAGATGAATAGGATCTTAACCCTGACCATAAGGAATGTATAGTTTAGGGAGAGAAATGCGCATGTGAGCAGTAGTTCCCCTACAATGTGATACTTCGTCTGGAAGAGAAACTCTCAAAGGGGCAGTGATAGCTCAGAGGAAAGAGCGATTAACTGTGCCTGCAGACAGAGGTGGGAGCAGCCTCAAGCTTTAATATATCACATTTGAACTGGGTCTTGAAGGATGCATAGGAGTTCACCAGAAAAATAGGAGGGTGGGGCTTCCCTCGTGGTGCGGTGGTTGAGAGTCCGCCTGCCGATGCAGGGGACGCGGGTTCATGCCCCGGTCCAGGAAGATCCCACATGCCGTGCAGCGGCTGGGCCCGTGAGCCATGGCTGCTGAGCCTGCACTTCCGGAGCCTGTGCTCCGCAATGGGAGAGGCCACAGTGGTGAGAGGCCCGAGTACCGCAAAAAAAAGAAAAAGGGTGGAAAGGGTGGAAAGGAAGGCAATGCACTGCAGGAGAAGGAACAGTGTGTTCCCAGACCTGCAGCTGTTTGGGAAGAGGTAGGGGGAGAGGTGGAGGGAGGAGAGGGAGGAGATGAAGTTGAGTCACAGCCAGATCAAGAAGGGCCTCCTAGGCAGTGCAAAGAAATTTGGACCCCATTTGCAGGCGGGGGTGTGGGGGTGAGGTTTTAAAGGGAACATGGCCAATTCCTTGTTTCACTCTGGAAGCGACTGAAGCAGGAGAGGAGGGCAAGAAAAAGAAGGTATGGTGTGCAAAAATGACCCAATACCAGTACACCTGAAGTGCATATATAGAGAAGCATAGAACTTTTTTAAAGGGATGTTTGGAAGCCGATCAAATGTGAACTTCTCCGTGTCTCTTGTGAATAAGAATCCTCTTTGGACAGATAGAGTTAAGGGAAGTGTCTGAAGGAGGAGTAGAGAAGGATGGGCTGAGGCCTTCGTTCCACAACCTTGCTTCAGCCTGAAGCTCCATTACCATTCATGATTTCCAAGTATCCTGCAACCAGGTGATGGTTAACCCAGCCCAAGTTCAAAGACACCCACCACAACAGCAGTAAGTAAGACAAAATCTCGGGTTTCCTTTCTCAGCTTTAGGCTCTGGGCTACTGAATGCAAATCTTTTCCACTGTTCCTGCAAGACCATTTATTATGAGTTGCTGAATAATCAGCTGAGGTCTGGGCAGCCTTGGTGGAGCGGGGTTGGGGGGAAGCTTTGGGGCAGCAGGGAAAGCCATGAAAAGGCAGGTCTGCTGGGCTTCCACGAAGTCAAAGCAAGCAAAGAGCAGCATGTTTGTAGAAGGTGGCCTCAGCTGGGTTCTGTTCTCTCTGCTGAGCTCACAAGGAAGCCTGCAAAAGGGAACTGCAAGTGACTTTGGTGGGTGAACGCGACCAAATCCCAGGGGAAGGAGCAAAATCCTGGAGGCCCCTGCCTGGGTGCAGAGTTGGACTGGATCTCCACCATAAGAGGGGATCCCAGGTGCTGCCTGGTGGAACTTGAACACGCTTACTTCTTTTCTCCTTTATTCTTCAAATACACTATAGGAAACATCACGCAGATTTTTAGAGGAAAACTGTGAACCATACTTTACTGATAAGAAACGTCCAACATTGTGCTGAGCTCTTTATAAAGTCAGATGCTAGCAGCACCTTTTGCCCTGGCAATCTAATTCCAAGAGATCGGGGACAACCTAGGGCTTTTTTCTTTTCTTTTTTTGTTCATCTATATACCAGTTATCTATCTAAGACCTACCAGGTTACTTTGCAATTCCTGAGCAGCAGACAGCCATTTCAGATTGCAAACGGCATACAACCAGCAAAATGGACCGCACATTTAGCTTTGGACCCCTCCCCGAGGCCCCACATCAGCACCACACACATGCATCTGTGTCCCCATATTACAGCTGCATCAACAGAGGCTCGTGGTTAAGGGATGGCCTGGGATCGCCCAGCGAGCCCCTGTCTGAGCCAAGAATAAGATCTGGGCCTCATGTCTTGCTCTATTCCCTTAATGCTCTCTGCCCTTATGAGGTGATTAAATGGTTCTTTTTCTCCTTAAAAAGGGGGGGGGGAGAGTGGTGGGATGTGGGGAGGGGGAGAGTAGAAGGGGCAAAATTAATTTGAATGCAACTATTTTGCCCAAGTCTCAGAACACTGTAGTTCTTTTATTCATTTGGAAGGAGTGGGTATACAGAACAGCTTTGTTTTTCAATTCATTAACTTCCACAGAAAAAGGCCATCCTTTCTGTTTATACTAAAGGAACTGGATGTCGGAGCCATCGCCATGTGTGTGGTGTAAATAAGAAAGGCCACCAATGGAGATCCGTCCCTTTCATGATGAGAAAATAAAAGTTAAGTTACTTGGGTTCCAGGGGAAGCTTCTTACTTACCAGATGTCAGCTTTTATTTTTTGTTTTCAAGAAGTAGGTAAAATAGTTGTGGTTTTAAATTCATTCCCTTTAATTTTTAGAGCCCCGGTGACTTCTAAAGCACTTCTATGGACATAAATGCTTTAATGGAAGAGGAAGGCATCCAGAAAATGCGCCATAGATGAGAGACATCCAGAGAACAAAGTACGCCGGGTTATCATGGGATAATTACATCCCTGCAGCCTTGAGCACAGAGTTGGGTGTCAGTAATTACTCTACCAAGATAACCAGGCCCCCAAGGAGTTCTGTTAATACTGTTGCAACATTTCGATGGTAAAGGAATGTGATATTTTCGTATGTCTGTTGCAAGAAGATAAATCTAGTTGTGCACGTTGACCAGGGGTGATGAGAGGATATCAATAACAGATCTGGACTTTTCACATGTTCCATCTGTACAATGTGCTTCAGTTCACGTTCTTTAGCACTTTTGCCCCAAATAGCAATTCTTGACAAGGCTTGTGATGAATATGATGGGGTTGCTCATTTCATCTGTCCAGAACTCCCCTAAAACAAAGCTCTTAACTACAGTATGTTTATTATTCATCTCCAGTTATACTTGCATGATTAAAATATAGAGCAAAGAAAACATTTTGGTAATGTCAGTGCTGACCTTTGAACTTGTGCTTTACTCCATCAGTGTTGTTTGATTTACAAGGAAGTGACAGTTTGTTTCTGTCTTAAGCTTGTAATTTTCACCCGAGTCCGGCAATGACCTCAAAGACACAGGCCAACTTCTTGTAATCAGGGGTGGGTCAGGGACTCAGAGAAACAGCTTCATTTCCAAACAGTAACATAGGCTGCTTGGAGGGGCCCAAACTTCCAGGCTGGAAGTTCAGAGGCTGATGCAGTTGATTATAAATCGTAATCTGGGTTTGGAATAAGTCGTTCAGTCACCTGAACCCCAAGATAGCACACCATCTGAGGTGGGTGTGAACCTGAGGAATGAATCTCCTCTCTTCACATCGTAACAACTCCATTCCCTTCACTCTGCCATTTCCAGTCTTGCCCTGGTGGCTCTGAGCCAACCAGATGATGATCAAGTGGCGTGGACCCTTGTTAACGTGATTAAGGAACAAATGCTAAAAAAAACCTGGCTGGAGAAACCCATCTTATTGTTTTGTGATTCTTCACTTTGATTCCAGACAGGAAGATTGAAACCTCATTAGCAGCCGGAACCCCTTGTCCCCTAAGGGCTGAGGCTCTGATGGTTAATAACGCGCCCAAGAACAGGGTCTTCTTGGCCAGCGGTGCTCAGCATTAACCGTTGTACCCAGACTGCACCCCTCTGCCCATCCCCAACACCCAGTCCTTACCAAGACCCCTCCCTTCTACCTCCCCGTCCCCCATCTGCCTCCTGCACTGGGAACCTTCTCTCCCTGCTTCCCTTCTGGCCCCAAACCAGCCTTCCCCATACAGCAGGCAGCCAGAAGGATCTTTCTGAAACGTAACTCAGAGGGAGCCAGCCCTCCACTTCGGATCTTTTAATGGCTTTCAGTTGTACCTAAAACAAAACTCGCAGTTTTCAATATGACTCCTACAGCACCTGATAATCTGGGTCCTCCCCGCCTTCCCAGCTCAGCCCTGGGCCTCTCTCCCCTGCCCACACTCCAGGCCGACAATGCTGACCTGTATTCAGCTGCTGGACCATGGCAGAGCCCAGCTCTCCTGGACGCATGGGTTTACATACGCCGTGCTTTCTACTGGGAAGGCTCTTCCTCCTGTTTCTATGCTTGGATGACACCTACCCATCAATCAGGTTCCAGCTCAGAGTCACTTTTTAAGGGTAGCATTTTTTAAACACTTCCCGCTCTCTCAAACACAGATTTTATCCATTCCTGTAGTTCTTTATCTCTTTCATAGCTCTTCTCACAACTAATCATTTATACTTGGTCATCATTATTAGGTTAATACCTGTCTGCCCCCTGTGGATGGATATCTCGATATCCATCATCCTCTAACTTAGAAAAGAGCTCCAACTTTCATCTGGGCACATTTTTACCCACCTAAAATGTCTACATTTCCCACTCTCCCCTGTGGCTAGACGTGGCCAGGTAACTAAGTTCTGGTCAGTGACTTTTACCCTTCCCCTTCCATCTTCCTTTTTGCTGACTGAAGTGGAGATGTGACGGCTGAAGTTTGGGTAGCCACCTTGGATCGTGAGGTGGAAGCCACAGACTTAGAAAGTTGCAACAGAAAGAAAGGAGCCTGGGTCCCTGGTGATAGCAAAATAACTTCCATACCAGCTTTGGCTTGTCAAATTTCAATCTCCTTCAATATGAGAGAAATAAACTTCCATTTTGTTTAAGCTAGTTTTGCTGTTTTTGATCTGTATTGAATGAATATTTATAGAAAAATGAATGCATCTTCACTTTAAAGAAGAGAATAATAAGTGAGCCCATCTCATATTCTCTGGGGAAAGAAGGGGGAGCACAGGCCAGGTTCAAGCTCTTCAGTTTTGGGTCTTTCACATGGCATGGATTTTGAATCTGTTCATCATTTTATTATAGTCTCCCATATCTTTAGCAAAGATTTCATTTATTTCTTTGAAAAACTGAAATTTTGCTTTGTTTCTTACCATCCCCTGCTTGTAAATTAGGTCACAAAATTTATGGAGGCAGCTTTCTAAAATTCATGTGAGTTAAGATGCTCAGATCTAGGTTATATGGGAGTATGCTTCAAATATAACTTCATTACGTGAATAAGTGAATTTGCAGAAAGAACACATCATGCGAGAGGTGCCCTGCAGATCACATGTCTCAGTAAGATCCTGACATCCCCAGTGAGGAAGCTGGCACCCAAGAGGTTCCTATTAGCTCAGAAATGGATGCTTAAGGTCAGTCTGAAGTCAGTATAACATAGTGCCACACACGGGCTTCTTAACTTAATTTCTGAAACCAATACCAAGAGGAACTTATGTTTTAGAAGGTTACAGGAGGGGTCAGCAAACTGTGACCTATGGACCAAATCCAGGCAGCTCCTTATATTTGTAAATAAAGTTTTATTGGAACACAGTCACACCGACTTGTTTATATATTACCTGTGGCCTCTCTGGGACTTTAATGCAAATGGCTGCAACAGAGACCACACAGCCCACAAAGCCAAAATCATTTGCTACCTGGCCCTGTACAGGAACGTTTTGCCGAGCTCTGGTTTATGTGACAGGGACTCAGCTGCCTCTTGTATTGCTCTAATTGTGAAGAAATAAAATGTTCTCTCAGAAGTCCACCTCATTTTCCCATGTGAGCTTCTAAGGGCTTACCATGCCTGCTGTGTCCGTTCTTAAGTGCACTTCCGGATTTTTGAGCTCTGCTCTGCGGGAGCCTCTGCCTTTGCTGCATCTGGCCCATCTCTAGCTCCTCTGTGCAAAGACATAGGCAAGTTGGCCTCAGCACTCTTCAGACTGGGTCCTCACCATCCACGCTCCACAGTGAGGGGCTGCTGCTGTGCCGGGAGCCAGAGCTTCTCCCCACCTCTCCTGAGAACTACCTCCCCCTCCCCCCGGGGCCCCGTGAAGGTGGAAGGTCTTTGCTGATGAGTGAGGCTATGTGAACCCCTTGAGGGTGCTTTCAGGGACAGAGGCCCTCTCTAGCTGTGAGGCTCCTCTCTTCCCTGCAGTGACCTGAGTACCAGCACCTAAGGCTGGGGAGTTACCTGTGGACCCTCTTCTTCTCCATGGTCGTCCGTCTCCTGACTCCCAACATATGTGTCCTGTGAACTCCCCCCCAGCCGGGGTCCTCCTTCCCTCTCCCTCTTCAGAGAGGAGGGGTGAGTTCTGGCCTCAGTGCCTGAGGCCGGGGCGTGGGGCAGGGAGAGCTCCAATTCAGCCTGCAAATGCTCCTGTCCTGAAGTGCCTGAAATCAGACATACTTCATCACCGTGAAGCTTAATTTCCTTCTAAGTGTGTCCACCCACCGCACCAGTACAAATTCGTAAGATACTTGTATTTCTCCCTTTAGCGTACCTTTGATGTAGCACCTTGTTATCCTAAGGAAATTTTCACTCCCTCCTGTCCTGAGAGACACCCTGAAGCTTCCCCACAGTAACTGGAAACCAGAGGCTCCTTAACTTCTCCTCCCAGGTTCTTCCTGCCCCAGGGAACTACCCTCCTCTTCAAGGTAGCTTGAGTTTGTCACTCCCACAGAAACTACTCTCTTTGGTTTTTGGTGTGTTTTATCCTCAGAGGATGCTGGTATGAAGTGAAAGGGTAGCACTGACATCCCTGAAAGTTTTCATTTGGCCCATTTCTTTTGAGTCTTCATTTCTGGGAAAGGTTTGCAATGACCCTTCCCAGGTTTCAGGGGAGAAGAGCGGTATTACACCTCCCTCTTTTGCAGTCCACTCATCGCAAATTTCTTCCCAGCCATTGCCAGTCTCCTTGACCTTGGCCCTGGCATAAATGTAGAAGCCAAGTTTATGGATCAGTTGTCATTTAAAGACTCTGGGGTTACTGCTGAGCATGAAGGAAGATAATAATAATATTGGGTTGGCTAAAAAGTTCATTTGGGTTTTTCCATACTAACTTATGGAAAAATACGAACGAACTTTTTGGCCAATAATAATAACAACAATAATGAAACAGCTGACATTTGTTAATTGCTTCCCATGTCAAGCTTTACATATATTCTGTCACTTGGCCTGTAAAACAACTTCATGGTGTAGGAGCTAGTATCATCCCTACTTTACGGAGGCACTGAAATTAAACAGTCTTCCAAGATTGACTCAAATGTGAGCAGTCTGACCGCAAATTCCATGTGTAACCCTCTGCACCGCTCTTGCCTTCACAGAGTCCCCTACCCAGCTACTGCCGCCAGCAAATAATCGTGCAACTTTCCCAAATAGTTCTTTAGTAGCACGTTTCTAAAACCTTTGACCTGAAAGTTCTACACCTTGGAACTTCTCCAAACCAAATAATGAAATGTATGGGCAAATATGTCTGTATAACAATGTTTGTAAACATTTTTTATTAGTGTGAAAAATTAGGAACAACCTGAATAACCAGCAATAGGGGCTTAATTAAGTAAACTGTGGCATATTTGTGATAGATTATCACAAAAGCATTAATAATTATGGTGTAGAAAAATAGTTATGGAGACTTCCCTGGTGGCGCAGTGGTTAAGAATCCGCCTGCCAATGCAGGGGACACAGGTTCGAGCCCTGGTCCAGGAAGAGCCCACATGCCACGGAGCCTGTGCACCACAACTACTGAGCTTGTGCTCTACAGCCTGCGAGCCACAACTACTGAGACCGCGTGCCACAACTACTGAAGCCTGCGCGCCTAGAGCCCATGCTCCACAACGAGAAGTCACTGCAATGAGAAGCCCGCGCACCACAGCAAAGAGTAGCCCCGCTTGCCACGACTGGAGAAAGCCTGCACGCAGCAAGGAAGACCCAACGCAGCCATGAATAAATAAATAAATAAATAAACGAAAATAGTTATGGAAATAATGTTTACTTTATATCATGAAGTGAAAGCATCAGGTTATAAAACTGTATTCCATAATCATGGGAGAATGTGCATATAAATATTAAAAAATAAAAACCCTGGAAGATCTCCAAAAATTGTTAACAATGGTTAAATGATGGTATTTTGGTACTATTTAAAAATGAAGTTCTATGTTTTCCAAGTTTTCTGAATTATAATAGGAAAAAAGGTCTACAAAAAATTTTTTTTTATATTTGTCTACATAGAGGTCCATTCACAAATTTCTCACACCAAAAAGAATTTGTTGCATCACTCACTTTTACTTCCTTTAAGTTATCGCATTGAATGGAAGATGAGACTCTCTGGATTCTATGTAGGCATTTGTCTTTTTTTCTCAGCTCTGAAAAAAAATCAAATAGATTTCTTTCTTTTCCTTTTTTTTGCGGTACGCGGGCCTCTCACTGTTGTGGCCTCTCCCGTTGCGGAGCACAGGCTCCAGACGTGCAGGCTCAGCGGCCATGGCTCACGGGCCCAGCCGCTCCGCAGCTTGTGGGATCCTCCCGGACCGGGGCACGAACCCGTGTCCCCTGCATCGGCAGGCGGACTCTCAACCACTGCACCACCAGGGAAGTCCTCAAATAGATTTCTTATCGGTTAAAATAACTTTATAGTAGGGGGTTGAAGAATAAAATCAAATAGCCTCCAACACCAAAGACATATAATGTACCCATCTATTCTGGCCTAGCTCAACCAGAACCAGAGTTACTCAAGACTAGCTTAATCATTGACACAAGATGTAATATATACACAAAAATATTCAGAAGAAATAAGCATTCAACTGTTTGCATTACCTCTGGGTCTTTAATGTTTATTGCATAAATAGGTATTAATGCCACCAAGCTAGATTTCATGAGGAAAAGATTTAACAAATATTTGGGAAGGTGTCCTTTAAGATGATTGAGCTCAAAGTACAACTGGCAGAAAAGGGACCAGGAAGGGGAGGGGATAAGGGTGATAAGGAGGAGGGAGAAGGAGGAAGAACAGGAGGAGGAGGAGGTCAAGGAAGAGGGGAGGATAAGAGGAAACATGGACCCAGCCTGGATGAGACATCATCTCTATTTCTTTCAAGGGAGCTGAATTGAGGCGATGTTTCATCTTGAGACCTTGAGCTCTTCCCAACAGCGTGCACTCTAGCACAGGGGTTCCCAACCCCCAGGCCGTGGACCTATATTGGTCCGCAGCCTGTTAGGAACCGGGCTGCACAGCCGGAGGTGGGCAGCGGGCGAGCCAGCGAAGCTTCATCTGCCGCTCCCCGTCGCTCGCATTCCCGCCTGAGTCACCCACCCCATACGCACCCGTCTGTGGAAAAATTGTCTTCCACGAAACTGGTCCCTGGTGCCAAAAATTTGGGGATCGTTGCTCTAGCACCAAGAGCATGGATAGCACCTGGGAGCTTGATGGAAATATAGAAGTCCCAGGCCCCACCCCAGACCTCCTTGATCAGAATCTGCACAAAATCCCCAGGTTATCCACGTGCAAATTAAAGTTAGAGAAGCTCTAACCTGCATCTTGTCCAAAGCCCACGGCTAGTCTGGAATTACTTAGAAAAGATAGACTATCTCCTATCTCTCTTTAGTGACCCCTAGTGGTAAACCCAAAAGATCTCTATAACACAATGACTGAAGTTTTGATTTCCACTGAGAACCAACCCTCCGCCAGTTGATCTATCCAAGATTTCAAGCACTTGGAAGATTAGAATCCTAGCCGGCCATCCTGATTTAGAAGGTCTGATGTACTCCAATGCAAGCTGGGAGGGTAATCTTTTTCTGCATATCACTGCTGTTGGAATTCAGAAACAACATTTCTGAATGGGCTTATTCTCTGTGAGGGTTTGAAAAACACTGAAAACTTACTTTGGGTCTCTTGACTGGAGACACATTCAGATGATCCATTTTTCACTTTACCAATTACATCGTATATATTGCCGCTTGAACTAGCCCTCAGGGAAATCTTTATTTAAGACAAAAAAAAAAAAAAGAGGTGTCCCTGTTCAGGTTGATCAATGTTCAACTAGCAACTCAATTTATATAGTGGTCTGAGTTTTATGAGAAAACTGGGAAAGTTCAGGGTTTTGTAGAGGTGAAAGAACTACCCTAGACATCATCTAGAAACTTTCCCAAAGTGTATTTCATCTGCAGAATATTAATAGAAATTATGAAAAAAGGGTTCCAGAGTCAAATTAGTTTGGGAAACACTGGATTGAGCAAAGTTGCAAAGATTTCTTTACTGTAGGAGGTCTCAGAGTTATTTTTGTTTGTTTGTTTGTTTGTTTTTTGCGGTACGCGGGCCTCTCACTGTTAGGGCATGTCCCGTTGCGGCTCCGGACGCACAGGCTCAGCGGCCATGGCTCACAGGCCTAGCCGCTCCGCGGCATGTGGGATCTTCCCGGACCGGGGCATGAACCCGTGTCCCCTGCATCGGCAGGCGAACTCGCAACCACTGCGCCACCAGGAGAGCCCTCAGAGTTTTTATTAAATTAAGAAGACTTGTAGATATCTAAAGCAAATTTATCACAGAACACACACACACATACACTTTTTATTTTTTTTTTAAATCTTGGGGAAATCTGATCTATGGAGCCTCAAAGCTGTTAAGAATTTCATCCTTAGTCATCATACTTACAGAAATGCCCATGCCTCCTGATTCTCAGTCCATTTCTCTTTCCCATTATTATCAATTCTGATCTTATCCATCAATCCATCCACTAGTTTGTACTCTATAAATAAAGGCAGAAGTGTGAAGGAGAAAAAAAAGCAAGAATAAAAGAAAAGAAAGAAAAAATAAAGGAGAGAAAAGAGAGGAGAAGGTGAAATGAAAACTTTGTATCAATTTGGAGGTAGGAACTTGGAAGTAAATTAACCAAATGGAGACCAGCATTTCTTAGATGTTTTCCTTCTCAAGCAATGAGCCACTGTGAATTGGTCCTGATGAGGATTCACATCAGACCACTAGCACATGGTTCAAGTCTTCCAAACTCCTCCCCAAGACTGATGGACACGAAACATCCATTTCCTCAGTTTACAAGGAGACTATAGACACAGACATATATGTCACTGCTGGGTCCTTCAGTACTCTTGGCATGTCTTTAGTGGTGGGGTCTGTGTTCTTCAAAGGAAGTCTGTCTACCATAAGTACTCTCCGAGAGAATTCTTGGAGATTAAAAATGCCATGTGGTCTGGCATTTTATGCCTTTTATTTGAATTAATTCCCACCAGATGATTTCAGATTTGCCCGCTGTGTGCTGGACTGTTCCATTGTCAACTGCATGTCTCTGAATCCCCTTCCCTTTATGGTTCTAAGTTAGAGTTGATTGAAAAGGACACTATACAAGACTTGGGAAATAGAAGTGAAAGGTCCTGAAGGTCATTATAGAGTGTGGGGTGAGAAGTGCCTCCCCACTACATATCCACCTGCCCTTCCCAACTGCCAGGCCTTGTACTCAATGGCAACACCAGGCCCACCACCAAATGCACGCTGTGGACTCACAGAAGTGGTAACCTTGAAGAGCCAATGACCTTCCCAGTCTCAGTCCCAATGCAGGAGCTGGTTGTGCTTCCCTGCAAGATTTCCTGCAAACTCTGACTCATACACCAAAACCAGGGCTTTCTTGCCAAACTTCAACTCCCATTTTCAGATCCTTGCTTCCCCCATCTCTGCCCACAATCATGTAAGGTACAATCTCTATATTAAATTCTTCATTCCATAATATTGATCATGGTTCAGCTTCTCTCAGCCCTGATTTATATATCCCTGAACGCTGTCTTTGGTTCTTCTGCCAGATTTTGATGTTTCCTGTTGGGATGCCCTAATATCAGATTCTGGTTGCACCTTACTCTGTTTTTCTTTCATGGACCAGATAGTGTTTCTGCTCATCCTTCACTTTTGCATTGGACCTCCTGTCCTGGAAATGGCATCTTTGGGTACTGCTTCCTACCACAAGATTTACTCTATTTATCACCATCTCACCAACGTTTGACAAAGCTCTCGAGTCAAAAAGAAAGCTGGTAACTGCATGTTACATTTGTGCTACTAAAGTACTTAAAGGCATTTTAAAGGTTTTACTTTCTGTGACTGAAAACTCAAAGTCAGGAGTTTGTAGTAGAAATAGAGATATAAAATGTGATTCAAAGAGCAGTTATCTTTCTAGCTAGGGCTGTGAGAATAATTAATTATAGGTTGTAGTTTAGCTTGCTTCAGGTGTTAATTTCTAGCTCTTAATAATATGTGATGGCTCTTCTCCTTCTGGGACCCCTATAATGCAAATGTTGTTGCGTTGAATGTTGTCTCAGAGGTCTCTTAGGCTGCCTTCATTTCTTTTCATTCTTTTTTCTTTATTCTGTTCCGCAGCAGTGAATTCTACCATTCTGTCTTCCAGGTCACTTATCCATTCTTCTGCCTCAGTTATTCTGCTATTGATTCCTTCTAGTGTATTTTTCATTTCAGTTATTGTATTGTTCATCTCTGTTTGTTCTTTATTTCTTCTAGGTCTTTGTTAAACATTTCTTGCATCTTCTCGATCTTTGCCTCCATTCTTTTTTCAAGGTCTTGGATCATCCTCACTATCATTATTCTGAATTCTTCTTCTGGAAGGTTGCCTATCTCCACTTCATTCAGTTGTTTTTCTTGGGGTTTATCTTGTTCCTCATCTGGTACATAGCCCTCTGCCTTTTCATCTCGTCTATCTTTCTGTGAATGTGACTTTTGTTCCACTGGCTGCAGGGTTGTAGTTCTTGCTTCTGCTGTCTGCCCTCTCGCCAAGGATACCTTTTAAAAATACAGATTTCCAGGCCTTACTTTGAACAATTCTTATTCAGTGGATCTGGGGTAGGGCTGAGAATCTGTAATCTTTACCCCTTCATATTCTGTTGAAGGGGCTCAAGGAACCATACTTTGAAAATACTTCTGCCTTAGGGCTCACTGCTATTGCTATAAACAGTAGCTACAGCATCATAATATTTTTATTACTTGTTTGAACGGCATTAATGTTGTCAACCAACGAGTCAATAGCATTTTCTCAGAAATTATGGTCAAAGGCATAGGTATTTAATTTATAGATGTATTTGCAGACCACTCTTATACTATCAGTAAATTAGTTTACTTTGTTTACATTCCCACAGCTGTAAATATTGTGAGTTAAGTAACAACTTTGCTTCAACTATAGGAGAATGTAGAAACACTCCAGGAGAGAAGCATTGCTTATATCAACTCAGATTCATCTATAGAAAGTAAATTTTATTTTGGATTGTTGTTAAATAGTATACCATCATTTAAGCCTATCAATTCCTACTTCAAACTATCTAAGATTATCCTCTTCCTATGAAATACCTCAATAATACCTTCATTTTCCATTTTACCACAAAGAAAATCATTATGAGTCAAATGAATCAATATGATTCATAACTAAGCTATTGATTCTGATTGCTTTAGCATATTTACCATTTGCCTACCTTGGCTACTACTTACAACTCCAGTATTTAATCACATTCTTCATGTGGAGATAGTAAAAGGATTGGACTAAAAAATATTTTAGAGAATATTTCATACCGAAATACTTCTCATATGTATTGGAACAAATTTGGAGGGAGCACAAACTACAGACTTCCTTTTGACCCTGACATGTGACACTTGTACCTCTAAGCTTTCATTGTATTATGATTATTTCTAGAAAAGTGTCAGAGCACACTTAGTAACTACTGGCATGCTCTTGTCTAATGTCTTGATATACACTGTTGAAATCAATGAGTGAATAAAGAATGAATATTGTAGCCTTACCACTTCCTTTGCCAAAGTCCCCCTAAGTGATACTGCCTTAATGAAGAATGACCCTTACTATTACTGTGGGAGCTGCTGCCTTAGCAACAGAGTCCACTGATGCCTTCCAATGTCTTAAGTGTGTACCATAGCCTCTCTTGCTCCTGAAGAATTATATCCCCCCTATTTCTAATTTTCTGGGAATGATGCTTTCAATTTGAAGTCTATTATATCTTATTTATAATTAGAAAATAAAGTTAGATTTAAATATAAATTGGAGGTTCATTTGAAAGTATTAAAATACTCTGTGTCTTACTTATTTTTCAGGCAATTATACTCTTAGAGTTGACGGTACACCCCTTCTTTACTAATTGGTGTGTAAAATAAATAAATAAATAAATAAAATAATAATAATCTGTGATGTTATGAATACTTCTCTTCAGTCTTGGTGCAATGACAGGATACTAGTTTCTAAACATCATTTTGTGGATTATAATGTGGTCGTAAAATCCTTGGGGGTAAATGAGCGCTCTGACTTCATCAGAGTTAGTGCCCTGTAATATGTTTTTAAAAGCAGAGGGGATTACAGGATGTTCTGTCAGTGCAGTACTTCTGGGCAGCTCCTGTTGTCTTCCTATTGACTAAAATATTTACAGCACTGTAGAGATAAGGTTAACTTGTAGAAAACTGATAGTAGAAAACTGCTAGCAATGAGAACTTATAGAAAACTGACAGCAATGAGAAATGATTCTTGTTTGAGAATAATGCAGACTATTCCTGCTCATTACAACGCAAGTTAATTTTGTCCAACAGAGATGCATTTGGTTTCCATCTGATGGAAAAGATAGCCCCAAACACCCCCAGACATTACAGTATATTACTTTGTAGAATAGTAAACAGTTTTGCATCGATTAGCAAGTTTATTTCAGCAATCCTTTGATTGTCTGACTATATAAATCTGTCCTAAAACATCTCCATTGAACCAGTCTTAACATTTTACTGGTTCCCTCATCAATTAATGAGTTACATACAATTTTTGTGGTGTATATAATTTATATTTGTATGAAAGTCATGTTTTAAACATTTTTGAAAAGTATACTATATCAACAGCCAAAGGATTAGTCATTTATTCATTTATACTTTCTTTATGGTATGTATATCATGTTAATATAAACCAAGTTTGAGGTTCCAACTCATTTAAAAATAATTTCAAAGCTCTCTCTTCTCATTCATTCCAAAACACTGGAATGTCTTGCCACCTCATCTGTCTCAATATTCCAAGCACTGTAACACAGACCTGGAGAGGTTAGAGACCCACCTGAGATGGACTGTGCCATCTGTCTTGGCTCAGCTCTCACTACAATGAGGAGAACATGTAGAAACTCCTGGAATTTGAAATTTCTAAATCTCTTGGCCCTTCCTTTAGGATAAAATGGTAAGAAGAGGATACCAGGCAAACACAATTGACCGATTAAAGTAGACTGAAGAGTTAAGAAGTATCACAGTATTTATTTTATCAAAACCAAATAAACATAATAAGCAAATCAAGCAGGCAAGTTGCACAATGGAACTGAAACTGCTTTACCTCTGTGATGGCCCTTATCACTCAGTCCTTTTCCAGACTCACTTGTGATTGGGCATCCTCTACTCCTTTCTACTGCAAGTCCCTGGAGGCTGAGGAACTTTTATTCCACAGTGTTCTCCATCCCAGCTTTCTCGCACTCTCTTCCCCTGCCTTCTTCCACATCCTGCCCTTCTTCTGTATCTTTGACGAAGGTGACATGCTTTTTCTCTACTATCTGGAAAGTTCTGTGTGTGCATGCACACACACACCCCACACTCTCCATGATTTCCTGTTCATCCTTCAGCTCAGACAGCATTTCTCAAGGAAGCTTTTGTAGCCACCCCAGACCAGAACAGGCTGTCCTGTTTTACACCCTCACAGACCCTCTGTTTTTCCTTCCGAGCTCTTGTATGTGATTATTTGTCTCTCTCTCTCTCTTTGTCAATAAAATCCGGGATCATTGTATCACCACTATATCCCCAGCCCTGGCAAAATGCCTGGTATATAGAAGGTGTTCTTGAATGAATTAATAAGAGCTCAATGCCTATTTGTTACATGGATGAATGGATGGTTGTTTGGTCTGTTATAGTCCCTAGAAGCAAAAGAAGCTGTTAAAATAGTGTGACTCTGACTTACTGTTAATGTCTGAATAAAAGAGACTATTCAGATTTTGGACTGAGTTTGACAATGTACTGTGTTGGTGAGGTGTGGGGAGTCATTCCTCTACATTTCTAGAGGGAACTGCTAGACCTCTTTGGAGGACAATTTGGCAAAAGCTTTGAAGATTACAAAATTCACATACCTTTTGACCCTATAATTCCACTCTCAGAAATATATTCTCTCTATATGTTTGCACGTTCATGAAATAATCTGTGTTCAGTGGTGTTTACTGTAGCATCTTACATAACAATGAAATATTGAAACAACCGAAATGTCCAATGACAGGAGACTAATTAATAATGCAATGAAAATTCCAAGCCGTGGAATACTCTGCAGCCATTAAAAAGAATGAGGTGGGTTTGTATGTACTGGTAAGGAATGATCTCAAAGATTATTATATCATTAAGTGAAAGAATTGCTACTGTGTATGTGTACATTTGTAGGTGCATGGGATATTTCTGACAGTGTCTGTAATAGACTTGCCACAGTGGTTCTGTGGGCAGGGGAAATTTTTGGCTAAATGCAGGTGTAGGAAGATTTGTTTCATCACATATACATTTTTTAACTTTTAACTTCATGCCATTATCATGCATTTTCTTCCAGAAATTAAGAAATCTAAGTCTAAAAATGTTTTAAAAAGTAGTGGAGTTTTCCATGTAATAAGTGAAAAAAAATTAATGGGGGTTAAATCTGCATTAAGTTTTATTGGCATTTCTTTGATTTTTCAGGCCCAAATTTTCACATGTGTTTGCTCAATGTATCACTGACTTCAGTCATTCCTTCTCTCCCCATCTCCCCCAAACCTATCAGTCTTTCAAACATCCCCAAAGCCTTATCTAATTTGAAAACAGGGGATCCCTTATTTGGGAGGCCCAGAAACAGGACCGCATCTGGATGAACACTGAGGCTCTTGACATAAAATCTCACCACCCTTGTGAAACCCGCCCAGCACATCCCAGCCTACTGTATTGACTTTGGCAATACTTGTTGGCCTTGTCATGCCAATAACGTTATCGAGACTAAATTGAACGAGCATGTGGCTATGTCCTCCAAATGTTTCTGATACAGTTAAATGGAAAACTGTAGATTACATTTATTTATTTTGTGATAAACCCTTTGTTTATGTTGCTGGTGATCCAGAAAAAGTGGTCTCTTACAACACGCCGTGACCTAAACAACGACAAGTTGAATTACTATTTCATTTACTGTAGGAGACATTCCACCATGTGTTTCACAGCAATGATTTTTGACACAACTTAAGAAATGATAAATTACACCCAACAAAAACAAAAGAGAAACTTGGAGTTTTATAGCAGATGATTGTAAGGAAAACAGTTATTTGCATGTCTGTCTCCCGCATTTTCAAAAAACAATGTACTTAAAACAAAAAAGGCCTAAGAATAGTAAAAACAATTTCATTTTCCTCTTATAATTGGAAACATTTGGAGCAAGCCCTTTGTCTCCTCAAACTGCATATTTATGGCTTAATTTTACATGGGGAATGTTACTATACCTTTTCCTCTCATTCCCTTGTTATTTCAGTTTTCACAAATGACCAATATCATGTTATTGAAACAAATGAAGCAAGTACAATAGCATTCCTAGATATGCACATACCAGCGCAGCTGTCCTTTGCATTTCAAAACATTCTATTGAAGTATTAACCTAGTCTGCAAGGTCATATAAAAGAAGAAAGCAGGGCTGGAAATGCTTCCACACCCCATCAGTAATAACAGCAAGTGTGTGGCCAAGTTGCATGAGGACGACATGAACTTCTGGTCATTGATGTTCACACAAAATCATCATAAGAAGCAAGATCGGTATAAATATACTCACAGGACATCAGCACATCAAAGAATAACTCTCTCTAATTGGTTTTAAACAGGCTTATGATGTTCTGCATCTTCCCTTTCATTTGAATTATTTTTCAATTATTTAAAATTGCTTTGAAAGGAACTACATGCATGTCACCTTGTCAGTGAGACAGATACTTTTACTGTTAAGAACCAGCACTGATTTCTATTTTTCAGAAATAATAACTTTACCCTTCCCCATAGCTAGTAGGAAGCAGCTGCCTAGCACAGGGAGATCAGCTCGGGGCTTTGTGTCCACCTAGAGGGGTGGGATAGAGAGGGTGGGAGGGAGCCGCAAGAGGGAAGAGATATGGGGACATATGCATATGTATAGCTGATTCACTTTGTTATACAGCAGAAACTAACACACCATTGTAAAGCAATTATACTTCAATAAAGATGTTAAAAAAATAATGACTTTAGAATTGTATTAACTTTTTGGAAGCTAAAATCATTATTCTTATTTTTTTAATTTATTTATTGGGCTTCCCTGGTGGCGCAGTGGTTGAGAGTCCGCCTGCCGATGCAGGGGACACGGGTTCATGCCCTGGTCCGGGAAGATCCCACATGCCGCGGAGCGGCTAGGCCCGTGAGCCATGGCCGCTGAGCCTGCGTGTCCGGAGCCTGTGCTCCGCAATGGGAGAGGCCACAGCAGTAAGAGGCCCACGTACCGAAAAAAAAAAATTATTTTTGGCTGAATTGGGTCTTTGTTGCTGGGCGCGGGCTTTCTCTAGTTGCGGCAAGTGGGGGCTACTCTTGGTCGTAGTGTGCGGGCTTCTCCTTGCAGTGGCTTCTCTTGTTGCAGAGCATGGGCTCTAGGCACGCAGGCTTCAGTAGTTGTGGCTCGCGGGCTCTTTTCTGTGGAAAAGGGGCAAATGGTAGCTAGGGAAGAGAGAAATAATGTGTTGCTATTTCAACACATTTAATCAAAGCAAAGTCAAAGGCTAACATCATCACAATGGTGAATCAAAGGGGCCATCGTGGAGAATGGTTTGACTGAAACACGGCACAGTTTTTCTTACCACATAGAACACTCCCAGGTTAAATGGATCCTTAACGACCAAATGCTGAGTTCCAAAGTTCCTATTTTTATATTTTTTGTACTGTTTATACCTGTTTGTACTTTTATGTATTCCATTTCCCCAATTTTTCTTTTCACGAATTTAATGCTTAAAAATCACCAATACGTTCACCTTCACTGTTACAGATGTCTGCGTCTGTGGCAGGACTGGCTAGCTGCCCATCACATATGCATCCTCTTATTCCATATGAACAGAATCTCAGCTTAGTTGGAGGTACCAAAGTGCTCATCTAAAAAACATATTTCCTAATTTCCCTTTCAGCTTAGAATAGCCATGGAACCTAATTCTGACCAATGAGATTAGATGGAGTTTGTTAAAGGGGTTCCTTAGGAAAGCCCCTTAAATGGGGGCAGACTCAGCTGGTTCCAAAAGAAGTTCCTGAGACAAGACGTTCGTTGAAGGTGGTTTACTCTGGAGGTGATCACAGGAAACACAAATGGAGGGGAGAGTGGGAAGAGGAAGGGAGACGAGCACATGAAGAAGGCGGTAACAAGCCAGTTACAATGGGGGCCTCAGTGCTACTCAGGACCCAGGAGCTGTGTAGAATGTGCCTCATGACTGTCTCACTGGAGGACAAGCAGGTTGGGCCTCCTATTCCCCATTGGTTGGGATCATCTTGGGGCTGTTAACTCCAGTACACTGACTGGTTGCTCTGGCTTGTGGATGATGGTCTTCTGTGACTCCAGCAAAGCAAAGAGATGCTGCACTATGGTTGGTGTGTGAAGCTCATAATGAGCATGGGACTGTGTACGAGGCTGGCTGAAATGGAGAACTCAAGGGAATGTGGCCTGAGCATCACAGCCTCTACCAGAGCCAGCTCGTCCCCGTGTGCACTCCACTCTTCCTCCTTCCTTCTGCCCAGAATGAAAACATGACAGCTGGAACTCTAGTAGCTGTGAGCATGAAGGAGGGCCACACCCTAAGAAGGGCTGAATGGAGAGCTAGAAGAAGCTATACATTCTAGCTCCATGTCACTATGGAGCTAATAAAGCCTTGGACCAGCTTCTGAGCTTGTTACATGAGAGGAAAATAAACCCTCATATTATTTAAGCCTCAGTCATTAGGTTTCTTTTTAAATAGAGCTGAACTCAATCCTAACTGATACATATCTCTAGCACAAGCCACACTCACCAGAATCAGCTACACAGGCACCATTAATAAGCCAATGTTTTCACTGTGACCAGCTCCCTCTGATTCAGTTCAGGTTGGGTTCCCTCTCAGTGAAAGTTATCCAGAGGAAATCTTTCCCACTTTGATTTTTACTAAGCTGCCCGGAAATTAAGCAGCATTTTTTTCCTCCATGCATGATATCAAAAACATCACTGAACATCTGAGTTCACTGAGTTTTTTTCTTTTCAACAGATTTTCTATTAGTCAGCACAGGATAAGTGCTGTAACAAACAATCCCAAGCTCTCAGTGACATATCATGATAAAGGTTTATTTCTTGGTCATGTCACAGTCCAAAGCAGGTTGGAGAGGGCTCTGCTCCATGCAGTCATTCAGGGACCCAGGAAGTCCACAGGTGGTTTCATGGTCTAGACTTGGATGTAGTATACATCACTTCTGCCACATTCTCTGATCAGAGTTCAGTCACATGGCCCTGCATATCTGCAGGGGAGTCTGGGAAATAAAGTCTAGCTGGGTGCCCAAAAGGAAAAGAAGAAGGCAGAGCCTAACAAACTTTTAACATACCAAAGATGTCAGTGTTCACAAAATGTTCCACACAAAGATTGCCAACTATGACCAGGGTCAGGAGACTCCTGCTGCCATGGTCTCCAGAAGGTTGTACCCACATCCCTCTAAAATTGTTTTTGCAAATTGTGTACCCCCTTGCTTTTTAAAGTTTACACCTGAAACTTTTCATCATAAGTATAAATAGTTATGAAAAATATAATTTCTGGCATATTATAAATATCTATATTTGTGATGGTGGTGATGACGCAGCACCAAGATCCTCCTCCGAAGAAAGACTTGCTGTCTCCCAGCCACCTGCTGCCAGAGTGCTGCCAACTCCAGGCTGCAGCCCTGTCAGGTCTGCCTCAGTTGCAGACCTGCCTTATCCCAGGTCACGTCTTTTCTCAGGCAGCCCACATCCCACAGGGCAGGGGCAGGGAACTCTGACAAACCCTTAGAGTGGCAGAGCTTCCATGGTGTCACCAAATCTGCCACGGGCTGCGTCACTCTGCCACTCCTGCTTCCTCCCTCTTCTTTCCACAGGAGTCCCTCCCAAGGGCACCCCCTATGAACGTTGTACACACAAAACCCCATGTCACAATCCCCTTCCCAGAGACCCAACCTATAATGTCATTTCAAAGTAAAATGATTTTCATATTCCTTTGTGGCAAATCATAAATCTAAATTTATTTTAAACATTCCTTAGTACCATAAGGTTTCAAGCAATTAAAAATGTGTCCACAGGGGCTTCCCTGGTGGCGCAGTGGTTGAGAATCTGCCTGCTAATGCAGGGGACACGGGTTCGAGCCCTGGTCTGGGAGGATCCCATATGCCGCGGAGCAACTAAGCCGTGAGCCACAACTACTGAGCCTGCGCGTCTGGAGCCTGTGCTCCGCAACAAGAGAGGCCACGATAGTGAGAGGCCCGCGCACTGCGATGAAGAGTGGCCCCCGTTCGCCGCAACTAGAGAAAGCCCTCGCACAGAAACGAAGACCCAATACAGCCAAAAATAAATAAATAAAGTAATACTGTGTGCTACCCATTCCATGGGTCCCCCCCCCAAAAAAATGTGTCCATAAGGTTTCAAGCAATTAAAAATGTATTCTGGATTGAGGTGTCATTTCATTGTTATTACAATTGATCAAAAGAATTATTCACATTGATTTTGATCATTTTTAAAAGGAAAACGTCATTTTTCTGGAAATATATCTCTTACTGTGATTGAAGGGGCTATTTTAGAGTCCCGAGAATGTAGGATCAACATTAGGGGACACCAATATTTGAATTATGCCCTTGTTAGGAACTCTGAAATTTTTTCATATCTTGAAGCAGTTCACTTGAGAATATTCAGGAAGGGTAAGGATATACCTTGCTTTTGTAAAGTGGGAGAAGGCCAATTTTAAAAGTAAAGATGAGACAGGAAACCATCATAATGCCTCCTGATCAACTTTAGAAAGAGTGCAATTGGAAGCTGATTCTTTGAAAACCGTCCAGGTCTGGATCACAGATCCAGACTGGGGGACCAGATCACAGAGCTAGCGGCCCAAATTCAGGTAGTTAATTCTGACTGGGGTACTCCTCTCATCTCCCAGGTTGCTTATTGGATAAAAGGTGGACATCACTGGTCTGAGCAAGTTGCTGAAACCCCATCACTTCTTGTTCTTCCTGGGGCCATGTTTACCTCCCTTGGGGAACACGGAACTCTCCACAGTTTGAAGGACGTAGAATAAGAGCTGCAGTTAAAGTCCAGTTGTTTTGCAATTTGACCTGATTTGTGCTAATTCAGGGCACAGAAGGAGATCGAGTCCTATGGTGGCCCAAGGCAAAACCTGGCCAAATGAGTTCCTGCTTCATCTCGGAATAATTATTAATGGAGATGCTTGGGGCCCCAGGAAAGAATACAGAAAGATCACGGTGTTCTATAAAGATGTCTCAATCATCCTTTCATCCAGAGGCCTCAGACTAGTGGCCTAGAGAGGAAACTCCAGTCCACAGATATATTTATCTTGTTTGTTTCATACCATGCTTTAAAAAAAAAAAAAAAGTTAAAAAGTCTTGGGAGAAATTACATTTAAAATGGCTAACTCCTCTTGAGGAGACTGGAGAGACATGGAAGCAGGGGCCCACTTGCTCACATGGCGCGTGACAGCGGGTTCTGAGTGGCTCTGAGCCTCCAGCTCTCCTCATCCAGAGCTCCTGCCTGGCTCCCTCAGGCTTCTGAGTTTGAGATCTTCCTGGCTTTCAAAGGAAACATGAGTGCAGTCGTTGGCCGCAAAGAATGTACGTGGTGACATTTTGCTTTTGCAGTTCACAAAATGTCTTCCCAGTCCGCACTCAGCAATTTTGAATAGCTTTGTTTCAAGGACTTGAGCTGGTACAATGACAGGGTCGATGCGTAAGGAGCAAGGTAGGGGTTGGCCTGTGAGTCTCCAAAGGCACTGACTCCTCTGTGCCATGAGGTGCAAGCTCTCCCTTTTAAATGATGCCTATTAAACCTGTAGACCGGTGGCCTAGTTATGGCAAGTAGGTCCACATGGGTCATAGTTTAGCCTAAAGATTTTGTCCACAGGTTGGGTATGAGGATTCTGCAAGTATGAAAGTGGGACACTTATCATGGGGTATTAGTTTCTCCCAGCCACATATGTATACTATTACACTGCTTTCCTCATGATCATTTTACTACTTATTAAATGCAAATTCCCAGGTCCTAATCTTTCACCTTATGACGGCATTGTTAACACAGCACGTAGTTTAGATCAGACCTACCGCCTGTTGGAGGGGAATCCTCTGGACACCGGGGGCTGCAAGCCTTGCCGTTACTCTGAGCCCCAGCAAAGCCAGGTGGCCTCAGAACTGAAGCTTAAAGCAGATTGTTCTCACTGGAGTTGGTCTTGTTTTCCAGGACACAACAGCCTGGGGTAGAAGTAACGTTATAGTATCTCTCTGGCCCTCCCCGCACCAGAGGAACTCTAGACCCCACTTAGCCAGGGTCTCCTTGGGAGGAATCCTCTACAAGTCGCCCTTTCAGGTGCCACCTGACATTTGCCATCTTCCACCTCCGAGGTTCTATTTCTCCCTGGTGGTACCTGAAGCCCAGGCCATGCAAGTTCCCCAGAGGCTGTCATGCCCACGCCATGACACCCCTGACATGCTGGCCACATGTGGCTCCAACAGGGACCCCCAGGAAAAGGCCTGTCATCACCCCTGCCCCACAGCCACCCCCCCACACACATGTGCAGTGCTGCCTAGGCTCTGAGCTTAGGGCACTATCACAGCCTCTCCTCCCAGGACCCAGCAATGGTCCCTGGGGCTACGCTGAGGACAGCCGAGTGGCTGACACCATGATGCGTGCTCAGACTCCCTTCCACTGTCCCATTGTTCTTGAGCCAAACCTGGACCCTCAACTGTTTCTGCCACAAGAGTTTCCTTAGGTCCCCCTGGTCCCCCAAAATGGTCTAGATCCTAGGCCTAACCAACTACATGAGCTGTTTTCCTGACCCCTCCAGATAAAATAGTGTTCCCCCGCTCCTCTCCATACCCTCTCAGTCCCCTTCCTCTATTTGTGATTTTTCCTCTCACCGCTTCCTGTTTTTACCAACCAAACTTGAGTCCACTTGCCTGCGCACAGTAAAGCCAATCTACTGACACCGGGTGGTGGTGAAGGGAAGCGCAGCATTTGTGGCGAGGTGCCAGACAAGGACTCTAGGGCAGCTAGTATTCAGAAAACTCAAATTCTCCAATGGGTTTCAGGGAGACATTTTTTGTTTGTTTTTGTTTTTTTGCTTGTTTTTTTTTTTTTTTTGCGGTACGCGGGCCTCTCACCGTTGTGGCCTCTCCCGTTGCGGAGCACAGGCTCCGGACGCGCAGGCTCAGCGGCCATGGCTCACGGGCCCAGCCGCTCCGCGGCATGTGGGATCTTCCCGGACCGGGGCAGGAACCCGTGTCCCCTGCATCGGCAGGCGGACTCTCAACCACTGCGCCACCAGGGGAGCCCCAGGGAGGCATTTTTAAAGGCCAGGTGAGGGAGGGGAGTCGCAGGGTATGTGATCAGCTTGTGCAAAATTTTCTGATTGATTGATGGTGAGGTAACAGGGTAATGTCACAGGGGTTAACATTGTCAATCCTCAGGCTCCAGTAGGACTGGGGGCTACATGCTCATGGTCATCAAGTATTTAACATCTTCCATTTGGTGGTGGTTTTAACATCTGCAAAACAACTCAGGAAATGTGCATCAGATACTACCAGCTAGGTACTTCAGAGAGGAATTAAGGCAGAGGATATGGCGGGAGGGGTCTGCCTCCATAGGGTCCTCCTCAGGTACACTGTCGTATTATACCCTTATTTTTTGTTTATTGTCTATCTCCTGTCAACTGGAATGTAAGCATCATGAGCAGGAGTCCAGATTTTGCTGAATTCTGTATTCCTAACGCCTAGAACAGTGCCTGGCACACAGTATGTGCATAATATATATGTTGAGTGAACAGTAGAGACAGATTTATCTTCCATTCCATAAACATGATTTCTTTCCTTTATTAGCCACAGTTAACAAACTGAAGACATGGAGAGTAGAAGATAGGATAGGAGAGACTTATGGGGCTTTGCCTGCCTTTTGCAATCTTCATTGGCAATAAAAATGGCCAACAAGGAGAAGTAAGATGTTAAGGTTCTTTCCAAACTGGTACAGGCTTGATCACTTTGAATGATGATGGCATTCCTGTGGGGGTGAGGAAAGATTTAGCCTCATAGCGTGAGTGTAGTGGGTTGTTCTGTGTCTGGTTGTGCCTTCTCTGAGCACGGAGACACCCATCTTCTTATCTGTTATTGTATCAGGTACAGTCTCAATCATTATCTATGGTAGAATGATAATGTGCCTGGCACTGTACTAGGCCCTGTGTATAGACTGGCAGATGACATTTGGGAGTGAGACAATAAACAAGTAATCAAACAAATAGACAAGGTAATTTCAGACAGTGGCCAGTCTTGAAGATGTGATTGGGCGTGGCTCCTAGTGGGTAGGTATTGTTACCTATTTGTGGCAACCCAACTTTTAGTTCTCCAAAGATTGATCTAACTAGACTATGGAAGTAAGTGTTTTAAACTTCATTTTAAAATATCTAAACCCAACCAGGAAACCAACAAAGTTTGATCTTGAAGCCTTCACAGCACTTAAAAATTCACTGGCATGTATATCTTCTGGCTGAAGATGATTTATAGGTTAAATCTGGGTTCATGATTCTATCTCACTTAGCTTACTCATTTCTGATTTTTAACAGGCTTTATTTTAATAAGTATTTATTAAGGGTCTACTATGTGTCAGGTTGAGGAGCAAGAGATATGGGAAGGAGTGTGACAAAGATGAGAGAGTCTTCATGTTGTAGGAGAGAAGCAGGGCCTTTGGAATCAGGCAGATCTGCATTTGGGATCCTGGTTCCTCCTCTTCCTTACTAGCTCCTAATTTTGCCTCTTTGAGCCACGTTTTTCTTTCGTAAAATGATCGTATCCAACTCACAGAATTGCTAGGACATTTAAATGACATAAATTACCAACCCCCATGGCATCACGTAAAGAATGTTCCATAGAAGGAAAGAATCTCCTCCCTGAGACATTTTGGTTCCTAGGAGCCAACAGGAGACTGGAGTGAGTAAACGGCAGACGCTCCTAAATAGGGACCTAACATTTATGGAATTGGTAGAGATGGAGGCTTCAAATGTCACCCAAGTTTCCCAGTGTAGTGGGGTACAGGAAGCCATGGTGATGACGGGTGGTGACGCATTCTCTTTGCTTGGGGCGCAGACAGCTCAACTGGAGGCAGTCAGCTTCTCTGGGGCTGTGGCTCCCGTTGGGCACTATTATCATACTTCATGACAATAGGGAATATCCAATAATAATCCTTTTCCGCCCAAGGAGCGGGGGGCTGCTTTGCATATTTTGCATCCTTTGTAGAGTCCTAAATCACTTCGTAATGTGAAACATGTCTATAGAGAGCCTTTGTGTTGTTCATTCTTATGGTTTCATGCAAAGATTGAGCAAGAAGAATTTGTTATAAACAGCTTGCAATTATTTAGTGAAAAAATAGGAAAATAAAGTTGGGTGGGCATAAGTCAGACTCCTGGACAAATCCAAGCTCCCTCAACAAGAATGATCAAGTGCAATGGCACACAAGGCTTCTGGGCACAGACTTAACGTTCAACCTAACTTAAAACTGAGGACTGTCTGCTTCTAGAGCCTAAGGTCTATACACGAGTGCCTTGCAACCATGGATGAGTGAAAACACCTCCCCAGAGCCCACCCACTGAGGCACATTTACCCACGTGGAAGATCAACTTCAGAAAGATTTGGAAGAGTAATTCTCAGCTTTAGGAGACCAGAGGTGGGGAAATAAAGAAATTGTGGAAAAGGGATAGTGTAGGACTTTCCATCTACCTTTTCCTCTGTAATTTCTGGTTCAAATTGTCATGTTTATGAGTTGCAAGCTCAATGTGGCTTATGGAAAGCCATCTGTTTCTTTTGTCATTTACTTCAGCAGTCCCCAACCTTTCTGGCACCAGGGACCAGTTTCGTGGAAGACAATTTTTCCATGATGGGGGGCGGGGGGGAGGATGGTTTCTGGATGATTCAAGCACATTACATTTATTGTGCACTTTATTTCTATTATTATCATATTGTAATATATAATGAAATAATCATACAACTCACCATAATGCAGAATCAGTGGGAGCCCCGAGCTTGTTTTCCTGCCACTAGATGGTCCCATCTGGGGGTGATGGGGGACAGTGACACCCGAAGTGTTTTGCCTATGTCCAGTCTACTCCATGATCTTGTTTCGGTTGCTGTCACTGCAGAAAACCCTGCTTCACAGAGATAGGATGCTGGAAATGGAAGCAGGCTTCTCAGTGCTTCTGTGGCCATCTTAGATATTCCGCCTTGACTTTAATTCAGAACGTATGGAGATTTGAAGTTGTCTCAAACATACTTTTAAGGCCACCGTCATTTGCCTTCTCAAGCAGTTAATCCTCTTCTAGCACGGACAAAGTCGATTCAACTGGCTACTCACAAATGGGTTGCGGATCCATTCCTTCCCAGTTTGGGGGTCTTTTGTGGTTGGAAGTAATGCCCACACTCTTTTGAAAGCTGAGATAGGTGATCAAGCACCAGCTGGGAGAAAGAAGGCCCCGGCTCAGTCTCTTTCAAAATCTCTGCTAATGTTTGAAACATGTCAAAAATCCCAAAGTTCACTTGTCACCCCCATAATTCCAGTTTGGCTTTGAATGTAGCCGCTTCATCTGCTGGCTTGAACACAGTTGTTGTTCTCCCCTGAAGTGACAGATTGAGTCCTTTGAGCAGGTTGAATATGTCATACAAGTAAGCAAGTTTTGCAACCCATTCTGTGTCACTGAAATGTGCTGCCAGTGGTGACTGTTTTTCTAAAAGAAATCTCTGGAGCGGCTCTCATAACTCAGAAACTCTGGCCAGTGATCTACCTTTAGAAAAGCCATCTCACTCCTGTGTATAAGAGAAGACGTGTGTGCTCTGCGTCCATCTCCTCACAGAGCTGCTTGAACAGACATGAGTTAAGGGAATGTACTTTAATGTGGTTGATAATTTTAATCACATCCTGCAAAATGTTAAGTTCAGGTGACATTTTTCGGCTAGCCAGCATTTCTCTATGGATGACACAGTGCATAGACTCACATTCAGAAGCGACCTCTTCGACCTGAGTAGTGAAACCAGAAAGCCGTCCAGTCACGGCAGACACTCCATCTGTGCACATACCAACACAAAATGACCAGTTCAGTTTTCCTGATATGTAATCATTCAAAGACTTGAATAGTTCTGTAGCTGTGGTGTTGGTTGGCAACAAAAGTGCACATAACATAACCTCATTCACATCCTCCTGAAAAATATATGGCACAGAAACAAGCATTGTCGCCTTGTTGTCAACACTGGGAGACTCGTCAACCTGGATTGCGCACTACGGTGACTCATTAATCCTCTCTAACAATTGTGCCTCAATAGCCTCTGCTATTTCATCAATTCGTCTAGTTATGGAGGTAGCCGAAAGAGCAACACGTGCCACCTTTTGGACTGCAGCCTCTCCTAAAAGTTCACAACACATGTCCTTAGCAGCAGGCTAGGATCAACTCTTCACCAATAGTAAAGGGCTTCTTAGCTTTAGCAATGCAATTAGCCACTAAGAATCGTGCTCTCAGTGCAGAAACATTTGATGAAGTGGTGGCCTTCAGTAATTGCTTCCGTTCTTCGTGTTCACATTTTTTTCTTTTGAAAAACTCCAAAGGCTTATCTTTTAATGCAGTGTGCTTGGTCTCCATGTGGCGAAGCAGTTTTGACAGTTTCATGGCTTCGTTGGATAGTCAGTCACCACATATTATACAAAGCGGGCTTGGAGAATGTGAATCACCTGTGTCAATGAAACCGTAATTGAAGTAGGACTCTTGGTATTTTCTTTTAAATGCAGGTTTCCTTTTGTTGGCAGTCTTAGAGTCTTCTGCTGTCATCATTGGGTCTTTCCCCCTTTTCAAGGAAGCTCTCCAGCAATGTTTGGTTTTACTCATGGCTAGGGTTAGCTTGTGGGCTTACCAAAACTGTGACTGAGACAAATGCACAGTGCAGGAAAGAGGCGCGGACGGAAGTGGTAAATAAAATAATGGGCGGGCCATGCACGGACTAAAATTCTGACTTAAAGCCTGCCACCAGATGCAGCTTAGCTGTCACTTGCCACTCACTGATTGGGTTTTGATATGAGTCTGCAAGCAATTGATTTATTATGGTCTCTGTGCAGTCAAACCTCTCTGCTAATGATAATCTGTATTTGCAGCCACTCCCCAGCGCTAACATCACCCCTCAGCTCCACCTCAGATCATCAGGCATCAGATTCTCATAAGGAGCGAGCCGCCTAGATCCCTCACATGCGCAGTTCACAGTAAGGTTCACGCACCTATGAGAATCTAATGCCACCGCTGATCTGACAGGAGGAGGAGCTCAGGCGGTAATGCGAGCGATGGGGAGCGGCTGTAAATACAGATGAAGCTTTGCTCACTCGCCCACCGCTCACCTCCTGCTGTGGGGTCTGCTTCCTAACAGGCCATGGACCACTACCGGTAGTGGTCCGTGGTCTGGGGGTTGGGCACCCCTGATTTACTTCATCACCAGGAATCTACTGGTGGAAAAAGATAAGCAGTGTGTGTGTGTGTGTGTGTGTGTGTGTGTGTGTGTGATGGAGAGAGTCATGATTCCATGACGGTGATATTCCTTGAGAGTAACGGCAGTAGCAGCAAAAGTCTTGATTTTTGTGCTCGGTAAGCCATTGCGACAGAAGAATCACCCAGGGAGTTGATCTTACGCGGGCCTCTCACTGTTGTGGCCTCTCCCGTTGCGGAGCACAGGCTCCGGATGCGCAGGCTCAGCGGCCATGGCTCACGGGCCCAGCCGCTCCGCGGCCTGTGGGATCTTCCCGGACCGGGGCACGAACCCGTGTCCCCTGCATCGGCAGGCAGACTCTCAACCACTGCACCACCAGGGAAGCCCGGGAGCTGATCTTCTGAGGTGATGATCAGACTGCCAAACGCAAAGATACTTTGCTGATTGTGTCCATACCGGTTTTGTTAAACAGACTCTAGTCTTTGCTCTACCCAGGTGTATTACTACAATTTGCATATGCTATTTCCATGGTTCTGCTAAATTCATTAACTGCGATCTCTATCTTTATAAACTACTTTATAAATAATTGTAAAAACTAAGAGTGAGCTCTATATCACTTTTCTGGTTTCTGCTACGAATGGTTTATGAACGTTTACTGTCTCCATGGTACGTACTTAAGAGGAATAGCATGTTCTGCTGTAGATGAAGTTTAACATTTCTCTTTCCACAAATGGAACCTGAGAGGAGTTATTTCCCCTACATTCTTTCTCAAATGGAGCCACTAATGCAGACAATCTAAATGACATAATTGTATGCATGCTGTGTGTATATGTATATTTTGACTAACCATGGGAATACTATTCTGATATTCCTTAGATTGGTTACTTCTACCCCAAGATTTTGCCATGAGCTCTGGGCTCTTGTCAGAGGCCTTTCTGGTTGAGTGAGAAAAGCAAGGCAGTGATACACTGTGTGGAGAGATCGTGTGCTTTACGTTCACTGATGGGGAAAAGGTTTGCCACCCCAAAATGACAACGTGAAGACAAAGGAAACACAGTCTCCCCGTCCCTGATGTAGACGTTAGCTTCGGAAAATGTGTCTTCTGAAATTCCACCTCCCCCACCCTGCCATCCAAATGAGGGCTCTTTCCAAGAAAAACATCAGTGGCTCCGGCTCTGCTTCCATTATCTTGCACGTGAATTCTCTGTTTTAATAGAGGTGCTGCTGGGTGTGTTTCAATGTTTCCAAGAGCGGAATAAAACAGCGTGCCAGCTATCAGCCTTATTCGTAGCTGATGACAGGTATTTGTGATCCACAGAGAAGTACGTAAAGATGGAGGAGACCAGGGCAGGTTTTTGGGATATTTGTATAATATCCCACCATCCAGCACCAGTTGCACACAGACAAGTTAGTTGCCTCCTCTTCTGCTCCCAGAGCTCTTCATTCATCCTGCAACTATGCAACTCACATTCTAACGCGGCTGCCCTCACCACGTAGCCGTGAGCTCCTGAAGCTTCAAGAGGTGACCTGCCGACTTTTTTTTTTTTTTTTTTTTTACTTTTTTGCGGTACGCGGGCCTCTCACTGCTATGGCCTCTCCCGCTGCAGATCACAGGCTCCGGACGCTTAGGCCCAGCGGCCATGGCTCGCGGGCTCAGCCGCTCCGCGGCACGTGGGATCCTCCCGGACCGGGGCACGAACCCGCGCCCCCTGCATCGGCAGGCGGACTCCCAACCACTGCGCCACCGGGGAAGCCCAGACCTGCCGACTTTTGATCCTCAGCGCTCAAGGCAATGTCCAGGACATAAAATATTGAATCGATGTCTGCTGATGGAGTGGTTGAATAGATTTCAACTGTTTTATCATTTACAAGGACTTCACATACACTAGTATATCTGAAGACTCTAGAAGTTCTGTCTCTTCCAGCCTCCCTTTGGCTTTGGCTATAACAGCCCTTCAGTGCAACCACATGGTGGCTGAAACTTGTAGTTCAGTATAGTGGACACCAAATCGGTTAACCGAATTTCCCACTATTTAACCAGTTGACCTGATACTATCTCTAAATTTTAAAATAATAATTGATAAGCAGTTCCCAAGTGATGGTGATGGTGATGCTCCTGGTCTGAAGACCACACTTTGATTCCCACTGACCTAGACGGTGAATTCAACCTGACAGTGATCTTAATGGTTAGGAATTGAGTTTATCAGTTGTTTGATTTGATGTAATCAGGTTGGTGTCTTGCCACTGGATAGACAAAGCCTTCATTTCTGTCTTATTCCTTTTCCTCATTAAAAAAGAAAAGAAAGCTTGCATTGATTGGATGGACACATCAAATTAGTAGGATGGCAGGAGTGCAGTGGTGAACAGCCGGCTCTCGACAACAGCAAAAGCCCTGATGTGTAGCATTTCCTCCTATGATGTAAATCCCCTCTGTGGCCAACGTCAGACTTTTTTTCCAGTTATAATTCAGAAAACTTGGAAAACATAGAACTTCATTAAAAGAAAAATAACACCAAAATACCACCACTCAGAGATTACCACTATGAACAATTTTTGGAGATCTTCTGGGGTTTTTTGTATTTATATGCACATTCTCCTATGATTATGGCCAATGTCACGCTACCAGCGTGAACTCCTGGGCCTGGGGTTGGGAAGAGAGGGCCACGCTGGGAGCAGCAGGTGCTTTGAATTGGATGAGGCCCAGCCCTGTTACCAACTAGACGCTTACCCTCTGGGTGTGTTGTTTAATCTCTTTAAGCCTCAGTTTTCTTATCTGTAAAACGTCGTACAAACTGGTGGGGCTGCTGGGAGGAGTATGGAAACCTGCTGTGACACACCAGGCAGGCAGGCACTCCAGGGGCGGTAGCTGTGATGTGAAAGGGACTGGAGGCCTGGCCACGCTCTCAGGTAGCTGTGCTTGAGCTGTTTTAAATGCCATTTCCTGTAAGAGTGCTAGCGAGAGCTGTAACACCTCTTCCATCTCACTCCTGAAAGAAACTTCCTGTGGCTGTTCCCTTGGTCTGTGCTTACTACACGTGATTGCCTAATTTGCTTTGAGTCTGTTCAGCAACCAGTGTGAGCTCTGCTGGCACGACATTAGTTGCCCTGAAGAGTTTGCACTGAATGTCCTATTTCTGCTTCTCATTTCTATCTGCCTCACTGATTTGGTTCTTTGTTCTATCACCTAGAAGATTTCATCTTCTGGGTCAACCACCATAAGGATGATTGGGGTCTTTTCTGGCCATTTATTCCCTGCCTTTTTTGGGGGGTAAATTCTTAATCTAAACGTTGGTCTGGTGCTTGGATTATAAATTATCCTGCATTCCTTCCACACAACAGCAATGCTAGGGGGTTGGCAACCTGTAAGCAGTTAAAAGTAGGCATGGGATTTATAATTGTGAAAAAATCTGGAAACAACTCAAAGGGCCAACAATAGGGGGTTGGTTAAGTAAACTCTGTATCGCCGCAAGATGCCTGCTATGCAGCAATTAAAAATGACATTTGTGAAGTGTTTCTAAGAATATAAGAAAATGCTATGACTCGTTCTGTGACAAAACAGTATAAACACACACACACAGACCCACACTGTGATCTCAATTATACACAAACAACAAAAGTGCACAGAGAAAAAGCTGAAAGAAAATACACTAAAATATTAAAATCGATTATGACTGGATGGAAAGATTAAGCACAATCTTTGCTCCCACAACTTCTTTCTACGATTTCCAGATTTTATATAATAGTAGCTCCTGTTTATTGAGTAAGGGTGTGCCAAGCACAGTGGTAGACTCTTTGTGTATATCATCCCTCATCCCCAAGACAGTAGGCAAGGCAAGTTTTATTCCTACTTTACAGGTAAGAAAATTGAGGTACAGAGAGATTAGCCGATTTGTCCAAGATGACAACCTAGTAAACCAGAGAACCAAGATTTGAAGTAACATCTGTTCAACTCCAAAAACCTATATTCTTTCTACCACACTACACTTTGAAGATTTATGCATTGCTTTTATGATGTTAAAGCCATGTAACAGCCATTGTTTTTAAAAAGCATAGTATGCAATTTTTAAAAAATAGTTATGAAAGCCAAGACTAGAGATTATTTAAAGGCAGAAATGTGTAAGTAAAGAGGGTTGCACTCAAGGTCACTGCTTCATAATGTTTCTATATAATTTGGAAAACTGCTTTTCCTTCCTGCCAGCAGAGTCAGCCCCATACCAAGGCACATGGCTCAGAGAGCTGAATGCAGTCTCAAGTTCAGCCTCCTTTCCCTTTTGGCAGAGTGCACTGATGCAGTCAACAACCTGTGCCGCTGCACATGGCCACCCGCTGGGCATCAGAAGCAGCACACTCCTAAGAGAAGGATGTAGCATCTCTTTCATCTGTTTCTCACTCTCCTCTCCCATCTTCCCTTTCTCCAAGCTCCTTATCACTTGAGTTTCTTCTTGGTTATCCTCTCTATTTTGAGGCCTTGTGTGCTGGGATGGGGTGTGTATTTGCTGTATTCTGCCCTTCAATGCCCTTCCTAGGGAGGTAGCGCCTTTGCCTTATGTCTTGGACAGTAGGGTTGTGGGCAGAACTTGCAGTGTTCAAGATGATAGTTATTTACCCTGAGGATATTTGGAATTTGGTCCAAAAGACGTGAATGACTGTATCTCAAAAAAACTGAGAAGCCACAAGTGACTTTGAGCAATCACACAGTGTGTTCCAGACAAATGTCACCAACCATTCGGGACAACAGTGTTCTTAAAGTTTCTCATGAGCTTAGTCTCTCAAAGAGCATGGAATTCTTTCTTGTGTTCCACCAAATCCTCTCACGCTTTAATTTCAATACTCTTCCTTTTTTTCAGTCCTGAAGACCACAAAGAATACTGACTGGTATTTACTTCATAAAAACACTCACATATGTATGTATGTGTTTATACTTGCATTGTTCCAAAAAGGATTTCAATTAGCTTATAAGAACATAAACGCTCCAACATAATGACATGAAAGTAGGAACAAAAGAGAAACAAAAGAAAGAGAGAAACAAGGGTGGGGACATAATCATTTGCATATTGGAAGGCAGAAGTCAAGTTCTTATGAGCAGGGTTGGCAACTTCTTAGCCCCGGAAACCATTATGCAGGTCAGCCTTGCCCCAGCTACACTGAATTGAGCTACTCCTACCCGCAGTTAACCGCATCTCATTCCAGAAACACTCAGGCATGGTGGTCCTGTGGCGCAAACTGAAGTTCACCCCCATGACTAATTCCCACTAAAACCTGCCCAAAGGAGGGCACAGCCAGACTTCTCTTAGTCCTGTTGCTGATTTGTTTGAAGCCCAATATTAGTCGCCATAAGTCTTGCACAGGCCAGTGAGTATGATGGCAGGACAAGAGTGTTGATCCCCGTCTCAGTCCTCTGTCAAGTTCATCCTGAGAAGGGATGCATAGGTGTATTTGGCAAGAATTTTCTAGAACTTCATAAGAGGTGAAAATTTCTTAGTTGTTTAATGAGCAGAAAGATACGAAGAAGTAATCACAGAATATATAGCATTATCCTAGGAACTATGAATGTTTCTAAAATTGTATTTTTTTAAAGTTGTCGAACCTAAAATGAGTTATTTACTGGAGAAGGGGGGCACAGTACCCCAGATCGTTGGACACCAGACACATACACATTATAAATACAGGGATATAGTGGAGTCATGAGTTTGAGAGACTTTTCTCCCCTTTAAGAGAAGAAAGAGTATTTTAGGTAACCCTGGATTACATGGTCAACAAAGGGAGGGAGGGAGGAGAACAGACCCATTCTCCATGACCTGAGACTCTTTCCACAATGATTTCATTCACAATCCCTTATGATATGCTGTGAGAATCAAAACTTTTATTTCAAAATCGAGAAATTCTCAGATATTCCTGGTCATACATCCAGAGAAAGGAAGTCAGTGGGGGGATGGGAAGGGCAAAGGAGACCACTGGATTGATCGAGTCTTTTGGTTGTAAGTCACAGGAATCAATTTAGCTCAGGAAGAATGGGGGAATTTATCTCACGGACTGTACAAGAGAATTGAATTACCAAGCCATAGACGGAACAGAGAAGCAGCTGGGGCTCAATGAACTAGAACCCTGCCAAGATTTTTGCTCCATTTCTCTCTTTTCTACTTCTTTCTGTATTTCAGCTTTCAAAAGGTTGGGTTTCTCTGACCTCTCATCATCACCATCACATAGCAATTAAATCTTTTACTCCAGTTGCACTTCAAAAAAAGTCCCCAGGGTAGGACACTGATGGGCCAGGATTAGGTCAGGTGCTCACCCCTGAACCAATCAACCATGGCCAGATGTGTATGGGAGGGGTGCTATCACTGCCTCAATGTTAGTCAGGGTACTTCGTCAGTCAGTGGACTCTGGCCCAAGAAATGAGGTTGAGTAAAATTTTGGAAGTCCCCACTTGAACCGTAAGGCTGAAAAGGTAATAGCAGCTCTTCTGTGAAGAAAGGGAAAAAGAGCTGAACAAATGAGACACTAGATATCCATCACAGCTACCAACCCATAGATATCACATAGACTCCAGGCATGTAGAATGCACAGGCCTGGCAGATGGAGTATTATTATAAAGAGAAGCTCCCTGAGCTGTGGAAGGAACAGAGGTTGGGGGTCCTGTAGCCTAAAGACTACAATGTTTTTATTCATATATAAAGTTCAGGGTAGGGACTAGGAAGGGTATAGGCAGTTCTTCTTTCTTAATAGTTCTCAAGAAATAAATAATGGACATAAGGTCAAAATAAGAAAATAAATGAATGTCCGTGTCATTTTCTATATGCTACAGAAATGGTATAATGGCATATACGTCATTTTATTGCATGTCACTTTATTGCATTTCACATGCATCAAATAATAAAAATATAGTAGTGAAATTATTTTAAAGACTCCTCTACAGTAGAGTATTTAAAAAATATTTAATAATCTTTAATAGTTGTCAGTCCATGGTTTCTCTGTGACCTCCTGCAGCTCTACCAGGTTTCACAAGACCTTGTTGTTAAAAAGATACTGGCTTCAGTCTTTCATTTGACAACAATGTAATTTGTCCATGTTCTGGGCCAGGCACTGTGCTAAGTGCGATGGATATAGTGCTGAGCAAGGCAAAAACTGTCTCTGTCTTTACAGAGTTTGCATTCTAAAGGGGAGTGCAACTGTAAACAAGTATTGCAGACATGATCATAAGGAGAAAACATTCAGAGAACCACGAACATTTCAAATGGATAAACCTATCATCACACATAAGAAGGGATCAATATTGTAGAAGCAAACCTCAGGCCTGCCCTAGTCCAGGTTACACAGCAGTAACCTGCCCTCTGTGGACTTAACTAAAGAAACCTCAGATAAAATTGGAGTTGACACAGGCATGTAGAGGGAACTCTCTTGCCCTGCCATGTATCGTCAATTACTACAGACAGGAAGAGACATACACCTGCATCTCTGACAGGAAGGTGAACGTACTTTATTATCCAGCAGAAGGAAGAAAACCTCTCTCTGTCTCAGGACAGCCCAGGCAATCAGAAACTGTAGCAGCCCAATAAGAAGCCTCTATACTTTGGATTCCCAGCTTCCTGCAACAGACTCTTTGGTTATTACAGCTCCTCCCAACTCCCCCCTTTCCCTTTAAAAGCAAGCTCTCCTTCTTTGTCCTCTGGTTTGCCTATGGTCTACCATAGTTCGAATATCTCAAATTGCAATTCCTCTGACTATTCCTGAATAAATTTGCTTTTGCTGGTAAAATACCTGGCTAGTGTATTATTAAAGCTGACATATTGTCCAAGGAGAGGAAACCTCCAGGCACACACAGGCCAATTAAATTAGCAATTGGAAGGGTTAGGTGGGGACTCATTCTCTGTGGCTCTCTGTATCTCTCAGTTCCTCATACTGCAGGTTAAACATAGACTGGGTAGTGCTCATCCGCTTGCAACAAAAATGCCGTTTAGTGGTAGCTGTGTTCAATTCATTGACATATGGCATGAGAACCAGAAGAAAGCTCTTCTCACTTGGATTCAGGTGAGTAAAGCTGTTTGTTCTCCTTTGAATTCAAGATAAAAAAAAATCTATGCTCATTTAAACAAACAAATAAAAACTGAATTGCCTAGAAGACTACTTAGGAAAATGTAGACTGCCTGGAAGTTTGAGATATTTTCATAAATACCGGCATATACTTCATTTTATTGCATGTCGCTTTATTGCATTTCACAGATATCGGTTTTTTTATAAATTGAAGGTTTGTGGCATCCCTGCTTTGAGCAAGTCTATCGACACCATTTTTACAACAGCATTTGCTCACTTTGTGTATCTATGTCACTGTTTGGTAATTCTGGCAATATTTCACTTTTTCATTATTGTTGTATTTGTTATGGAGATCTGTGATCAGTGATTGATGTTACTATGACTCACTGAAGGCTCAGATGATGGTTAGCATTTTTTTTGTAGTAAAGTATGTTTTAATTGCGATATGTACATTGTTTTTTTTAGACACAATGCTGTTGCACACTTAATACGTGACAGTATAGTGTAAACATAACTTTTATATGCACTGGGAAACTAAAAAATTTGTGTGACTCGTTTTATTGCAATATTTGCTTTATTGTGGTGGTCTGGAGGCAAACCCGCAATATCTCCGGAGTCTGCCTGTACAAGATTAAAAGCTTAAAGAAGATGGGTGCTTTAAAAAGATAGCTGCTAATAGGAATAGGGGGAATAATGGTGAATCATGCATTGGGTCTTAAAGCTTCTGTCTGGAAATGACATATGTCACGTTTGCTTACATTTTTCTGGCCAAAGCAAGTCACATGGCTACATCTAATTTAAGTGGAACAAAAGAATGCCACACTACCCCAACGACTGACTTCATAAAAGACGATAATGATTCAGAATGATATTTTTAAGAAGTGGAAATTTAATTCAGCTACATGTATTGTTCCATACGTTTTAATTTTTAAAAGATATTTTCCGAGGCTTTAATCATCTTAACTAGGCACTTGATTAATGCACAGAGGAGTGGAGTCTAATTATCTCCCCCTTGAATCTGGGCTGGTTTTAGTAAACTGCTTGACCAACAGAATACGGCAGAAGTAATGCTCTGGGGCTTCTGAGGTTAAGGCACAAGAAGCTTTGCAGCCTCCACCCAGTCCCTGTGATGGGCAGAGCCCACGCCAACTTGGGATGCATTGAAGCATGAGGCTCTTGCTCTTGAGCCCTGAACTGCCAGGCAACGGGTCCAGCCACCCTGAAGTCACCATGCTGGGCAGGCCACATGGAGAGGCCACATGGAGAGACCACATGGAGAGGCCTGGAGTCCAGCGAGGAAAGAAAAACTCCCAGCTGGTTACTTCTTTGGTTTGAATCTTTGGATAAATGTGTTTCTGCCTTCTAAGTGTCGTGTGAAGTTATAAATATCCCTGGGATTAATAATACATCTAATTCACTTCTTCAGGCTCTAATTCTTGAGTATGAATGAGTGGATCAGAATATGTTTTTTTCTTAGGGGTTTTGGGAGGAATCGGAGCCTTGTTTCTCCAAGGGCAGGGAGAAGTGAGAAATAGTTTTGAGGCCTGAGTTATTGCCTGGGGCAGGGTGTTCTTGTGTGGTAGAAGCCAGCAATCAGCATAAAAATAAAGCACACCCAAGAGTAAAGTCCCTGGAGGACCTCCCACCTTCACCCCCAGCCGCATGTGTAGGACCACCCTGAGCTGGCAGCAGGGTGGGCTCTGAGCAGATTCAAGATGGATCATGGATTCAGTCTTGTCTACTGAAACCCTCCCTCCCCACCCCCACCCCCACCCCCATCACCCTATGGAAGCTGTTTGGGTCTTTCGAGGAGAAATAGTAAACAGCAGCCTTCTTCCCTAGCCAAGCTGTAAACACATTGAGAAAAAAATACCCCCAAATGTATGGGAACTGGGGACTGGAACATCACATTTATTCTGATAGAGCTGATGATGGAGAATGCAGTTTCACGTCTTCTATCCTCACAATCTTACTCTCTAAACCCCAGAGTTAGGCAGAATTTATCACCTAGTCACAGCAGGTATTGTATGACGGTGGGACTCCCAGTGTGGGCAAAACCTATGACGTGGAGAAGTACAGGAAAACACATGCTTCCTGTGGACATCTGAAAGAAAAGGGAGGGGGGCCGAAATGAGCAAGCCCAATGTATTGTGTTTTTCCTAAATGTAACCAAAATCTAAGCCCCACATCCCTGTACGGAGTAAATAAAAAGGCAGAGAGAAACCAGGAGTATTATACTAACTGAGCTCCCTCTATGTGGAAGAAAACATTAAGAACAGGGAAGGAGAATCCCCCTCAGTTGGTGAAGTTGATAGATGCCTTGCAAGATGGGTACAGGCCTTTGCCCTTAGCAGTGCAGAGCTGAAGCAATCACATTGGTCTTGAGACCTGAAATACAGGTCCACCAGATCTTGTGCTTGCTTCTCATTTCATGTCAGCAAGCATTTATTAGATGTCTGCTATCAACATGACTCTTTGATTGTATGATCCTAACCCTAATTAATGAGGGTATAGGGTAAGTTGCTATAACCCAAAGCCCTCAATGCACAGGCTCTATGCCAGGCAGTTTAACCAGCTTCTGGAATAAGGAGATGAAGAGCACAATATCCTACCATTAAGAGCCGTATACTGTCTGTGAGTGAGACAGACAAGTGTAGAACCATAGTATATACTGGAGGCATGACCAAAGCATCACAGAAGTAAAGAGGCAATCAGCTTTGTGCAAGAGGTCAGAGAAAGAGCACAGGGACAGTGATGGCTGAGCCCAGCCTTGAAAGAAGAGCTCGGATTTTCCAAGTTGAGGGACAGCTGTAGAAAGTCATGGAAGCAGGAGAAAGCAAGTTGTATGCCCAGACTATGGTAGTTTCCCTCATTCAACAGGTATTCATTAAGTACTCCTGCCATCAGTTTTAAGGACTAAATGTTGAATGGGATAGGCACAATCCCTGCCCTCGGGAAATTTATTGTCCCACTCTATAAAAGGGACAGTAGTGTGGGGCCAGATCACGGAAGGTCTTATGTATCATGCCATGGAGGTTGTGTTTAACCAAAGCCTGTTCCCAGTTCGTTATTGCCACATCATGCTGTGGAAGGGGCCAGTGATGGGGATGCACCATCAGTCCCCCTCAGTCTCCAAAGTAGCTACACTCACGGTGATGGAAAACAGGATGTGCAACAAAGCAACAGCCTTTCCTGTTCTAGAAATCCCAGAAGTATGAGGAATAGTTTCATCTTTTTTTCCCCAAGCCAAGCCATAAGGACAATGAGTGAAAATAAGCCAAAATTAAAACAAGCATTTGCACCATTATTACACTTAATACTGAAATGCAATATGTGAAAATTTTAGCAAATCGTTTGAAAGGACCATAAGGATTAAGTAAAGTCTCAAAAGTCTCAGAATGTTTTCCTGGCCAATAGAGAAAGAAATAAATAAGGATGAAGTTTATAATTAATTCCAAGATCTGACCAAATTTCTAACTTTCAGGATTCTGCTATTTTTCATTTTATTAAGCTCACAAGGTGTTTAGATTGTTCTGGAAGATAGGTTATTGGAGAAATTTAATGAGGGAAACATTAATCCAACAACAAATTTTATTGGACAGCTGTATACTCTAGGCTTGGTGCTACAGCATGTGAGAAAAGTAAATTATCTGTTTAATTAATACTTAATGTTTAAAATTTAATGGATAAAACTTTATTACACTCATGGTAAATATGTTCCTAAAAGTAAAGATCCAGTCCATCCAGCTTTTCATAAGAGGAAAGGGACATTCTTCACTGAACAAGTTAATCTGAAACAATTGTGGAGGAAGTACTGCTTAAGTGTTTTATGAATAAATGTAAGCCCTTGTGCAAATTTCAAGCTTTTTCAAGGAGTAAAATCTTTCTCTAGAAGAGAGAAAACTATTCCCTTCTGATCTGGGACACAAAGATAACAATGGGAATTCATATTGTTGACCTGGAAATGTACTCTTCAGCATAACTATCTCTCTGTTCTGGCTTTTTTCAAGCTCTGGGGAGGAGGAAAGTGTGGGTCTTTTAGGTTCTCATCTCAACTGCTAAGTAAAAGAGACAGACATGACTGCATTCATTCACAAATACTTCCGGGGTACTGCGGTCATCTTCAGGATTCTTCACAAATCTCCTGGTTCGCCTCTCTTTCTGGGATCAGTGCAAGTTTGAAGCCTCTGTGAACTGAGGTATGGCCACATGACTTGCTTTGGCCAATGAAACGTGAGGCTCTAAGAGCTGGTGTGGTACCCACTGTGCTCCCTTCCCCACCCATCCACAGCCGCATGGTGGAGGCAGGTGGCAAGATGGCACCTCTGTGACTGGGCTCATTCCAGAAGAAGGTCCTCTCAGTAAGAAATAAAGTTGTTGCATTAGGTCAAAAGATCTGGGAGTTGTTTGTTATTCTAATGTAAAGGGCCTCTGCTGACTGACAACTGTCCACAATGTAAGCAGCATGGTGCTAGGCAAGATGGTGGTTGGAAAGAATCCCCTCTCACCAGAAACTCTTACCCCAGGGGAGAAAAAGGGATGGGAAAACAATTATGAGGTAGCAGATAGCCACAGTTGAATGGTAAACCCAGCCTCAGGGGAACTCAAAAACAAGAAAAGTGGTGAGAGATGCTTCTTTTCTGTAAAACTTGAAGGGAAAAGGTGAGAAAAACCTCTCATATATTCGATTACAATCTGATCTATACTTAACTATAGTTTACCCTACTTACAGTGAAGGGATGGAATTGTTTACATGCTAGTGGAAAGCTTGATATTCTACTTGACATATTTAAGTATTTCTGTAAAAATTCTAGTTCCAGGATGGCAAACAGGAGACATCTTTTGAATCAACTCCAATAGATAAGTAGTCGTTGCCTGGCATTTTATTTGAGAAAGATTATGATGCTGCATCCCAGCTTGGGAGCATAGTGATGTGATCAATTAGTACTATCTGTCTTGTGTTTAGGAGAGGGGAGTTCTTTAAAGAAAAGTTACCGTTTGCCAACCTATACCTAGCTGAAACAGAAGAATTATTTAACAGCTTATGATTTCCCATCCAAAAAAGAATGGAATTGCCTGGAAAACTCACATCTATAAAGTATGGCAATAACATACTTGGGGAATAACAAGAAATATGTTATGCAATTTCAGTGCCTAACCTGCAAATAGAAGCATAGCCATGTGAAGAAGAAAAACATACATAATCTTGGTTGTGCTGTCTTAACCCGTGACAGAGAATAGGCTAAGCACCTGCAACAAAAACCTTAAATACAATAGCATTATTTCTCTTTTACAAAACAGTCCATGAGCAACTCTGCCATACTTGTTATGAGACTTAGTCATGGACTGAGGTGGCTGCTCCAGTTATCCTTTTCTGCCTGGCTGAGGATAGGTCCTAGAGAAAGTCTAGGAAGAGACTTTATCTCTAATGAGCAGAGATCATCTCCACTCACCTTCCATTGGCTCCAACATGGTCTATGATCCCATCTAGATTCAAGGGAATCTGGAAAATGTAATTCTTAGCTAGGTAGCCATGAACTCAGCTTCACCTTGGGGTGTTCCATTACTAAAAGGAAGAAAAGGAGAATGTATACTGGGAAGAGTCAGCAGTCTCCATCACTGCTATAGGAGAAGGGAGAGACTAATTTATACTGAAGAATCCAGGGAACCTCTTCATGAAAGAAGCAGAAGTAATAGCAGTAAAGGACCTAATTCAGTAGAGAAGCCAGGAGACAGACTAAAATATAAGGTCTCCTAAAATTTCCCCTTTGTTAAGACATATCAGCATCCTGCACCTCCTGATATGATGCACTGAGAAGGCACACCATCACCCTGCATTCTTGCCAAAAATGCACAACATCACTCTAATCATGAGAAAAATATCACATAAACCCAAATAGAAGGACACTTTACAAAATAGTTGTCCAATACCCTTCAAAAGTGCCAACAGCATGAAAGACAAGGAAAGCCTGAGGAACTGGCCAGAGGAGATAAGGGGACACAACAACTAAACACAGTGTGGGATCCAGGACCAGAGAAAGGACATTAATGGGAAAAACCAAAATCAAATGAGGTGTATAGATTAGTTACTGGTGTTTTATCAACATTGATTTCCTGGTGTTGATAGCTGTGCTATGGATCTGAAGATGTTTAGTTTAAGGAAAACTGGGTGAATATATATATATATATATATATATATATAAACATGCTACTATTTGTGTAACTTTTCTGTAAGTCTAAAATTATTTCAAAATGAAAAGTTTTAAAAAGTCCCTGTCATGTTATATGAACACATTTCACCTGTAAGTCTGATGAAGGTCATGGAGTGAGAAACCCAGGCCCCATGAATGACATCCAACTCTTCTCCTTTCTGGTCTGTTCTAAAAGTCATTTCACTTATCTCCATGCCTTTATTCATTCCCCAGCTCTGCAACCTGAATGGTCCATTTCCAATACAGGTCTGATTATCCCATTGCCCCACTTGGAACCCTGCATCGGCTTCCCTGATGGATTGCCTGGTGGATTAAACCCTCATGCTTTGTTAACAGCCTACTGGCCCTTAATAATCTAGCCGAAACCTGCTTCTCCATTCTCAGATCCTGCCACTTCCAAACATTCATTCTCTTCTCCCACTCCACAGAACTGCTCACACATTTTCAAACATTCCATTTCTATCACCATCTTCTGGAATTCACACTTACTGTTCTGACTACCTGGAATGCCTCCTTTGCTTTCCAGTGAATTCCTATGTTTCCTTAAAGACTCAGCCTAACACTACCTCCCTTCCAATGCCCTCTATAATTCTTTTTAGTAGTACTGTTTTCTACTAACACTTGTTTTTTCAACTCTTATGACTCTTGTTATTGACATTGTGATTCATCTTCTTTCATGGTCAGGTATTGTGCTTGTTTCTTGGATAACAAAGACAAAGGATGGAACTTCTGCTTCTAAGGACCTCATTCTGGGGTGAGTGGGGCCAGTAGGTGAGCCAACAGTGTGATCAACTTATGATACAAGTCAACACAGAGTAGTTCCTTTCAGTGAGAGGGAGTCAGGAAGCCTCTCGGGGTGATTATTCATGAGTTGGATCTTAAGGATGAAAGAGGACTCCCAACCTTTCCATTGAAAGGTCAGTTCTTCTCACATCTTAACTGCTTTCCTTCTCCATCTACTCAAGTCCTATCTGAACTAGTTCAATTACCAGTTCAACACAATTCAGTATTTTATGAAAAGCATGAACACTGAAGACAAAAGTTGACCCATTTATGTTTAAATATGTGTGGTGTCCTCAAAAGTATAGGGGACAGATGACAACTTGTCTTGACCTTAGTTACAAATGGGTTGGAAATTCTTTTCAAAGCAAGTATTACAAATGATCAAAACATTTAGATTTCAAAGAAAATCACAATAAAACACATTTCACAGTTATTTCTTTTCTTAATATAAATAAATAAATTTATTTATTTATTCACTTATTTATTTATTTTTGGCTGCATTGGGTTTTCTTTGCTGTGTGCGGGCTTTCTCTAGTTGTGGCGAGCAGGGGCTCCTCTTCCTTGAGGTGCATGGGCTTCTCATTGCAGTGGTTTCTCTTTGTTGCAGAGCACAGGCTCTAGGTGTGGGCTTCAGTAGTTGCGGCATGCGGGCTCAGTAGTTGTGGCTTGCAGGCTCTGGAGCACAGGCTCAGTAGTTGTGGTGCATGGGTTTAGTTGCTCCACAGCATGTGGGATCTTCCCGGACCAGGGCTCGAACCCGTGTCCCCTGTATTGGCAGGCAGATTCTTAACCACTGTCTTAGCCACCAAGGAAGTCCCCACAATTATTTCTTAAAATAACTACTTAAGGGCTTCCCTGGTGACGCAGTGGTTGAGAGTCCGCCTGGCGATGCAGGGGACACGGGTTCGTGCCCCAGTCCGGGAAGATCCCACATGCCGCGGAGCGGCTGGGCCCGTGAGCCATGGCCGCTGAGCCTGCGCGTCCGGAGCCTGTGCTCCGCAACGGGAGAGGCCACAACAGTGAGAGGCCCGCGTACCAAAAAAAAAAAAAAAAACCTACTTAAGGATGATAAAAATTTTTACTGTTAATGATGAACCAAGGGTATTTATTAATATTGCTTACTCCCATGGTTCTCAAGCTGTGTGTCAAGGCACCCAGGGTGCTACAGTGAACACCCAATAACATGACGGAATAGTTTAAATTTCTGTGGAAAATGCAGAGCTACTTGACATCTGTTAGACACAGAATGAACTGCTAGCTTAAAGGAGTTCACAATTTCAACATCAAATTGTGTTACATTCCTCTTGATAATGCCATATATTTGCAAAACTGGGTTTCCAGTGGTTTCTGTGATAAAAAGCCGTTTCTGCATGAAAACTACTGTGGAAGAGGAAATGAGGAAGTGGTGGCCAATCTGATTCCAAAATCTGAGAAGTTGTGCAGTGCAACCAGGCACACACATCCCAGTAGTAATTGTGGTTATTAAAGAATGAAATAATATTTTTTCTTTCCATGTATTTGTTTTATTTTTTTCAAGTAGCTACTAAATTGTTAGGACATAAATATTATTAAGGTGTTTCAACTTGATAAATGGAACTATGTTATTTCTTTTGGCCTAGAATGCCATGAAAAAAATTACTGAGAAATTAAGGGAGCTGTGAACCAAGAAAGTCTGGGAACCTCTGGTCTCCAATATCATTGACTTGACAGTGATGTTACTCTTTTTGTAACTGCTACATCTGCAGACCACTGAATACTTTGGATTCTGAGGACTTTGTGGATCTTCAAGTGTAAAGATAGAAACAAAAAGTCCTAACAGAAGAAACTCCTTATGTAACTAAAGGACATTTAAAGGATCTGTTTCATTAGTTTGGGCTTCACTGGTGGGTTCTTGCAACATAAAATGTGTCCGTTCTACAGATTCAGATGCCATTCATAAGCCTTATCAGGAAGACGTGACAATGGGTTGGACTATCTTGCTCTGCCTATTTGTAACCAAACAAATAGACTTGCCAGTTGAAGAGCCAGGTTTGAGGTTGCCTTCCATGACTGATTATGATACAGATTTTTTGTCTTATTTCTCTTTGCGTGAAACTACTTGCCTCCTTCAGGTTTAAACTCACTACCTTGACTTCACTGGCACTGTGATCACTGTGATTACTGTGATTTTAACTAGATAAAGCTTCCAACTCCTCTTTAAAGCTACATCTGCCGTGCAATTAAACCGGCCGATTGAGTCATGAGTGAGCACCATTAGTTCCAGGAGAGAGTCCAGAGTGGGGTTGGGGGAGAAACGGAAATGCTACATCCATTTATTTCAGCAACACTGAGTTAAGAACATTATCTTTTTTCCTGTAAAAATGAAAATAGGCAAAATTGCAACTTCAGCAAAATAGTCGACCAATAAAAGTACCTGATGCATTCAAAAATATTTTTTACCAATACACAAGTAAAATTTTCAGTTGAAGAAAGAGTTTGTGTCCTAGTAAATTTTTTTTGAATTTATTTTATTTATTTGTGGCTGTGTTGGATCTTTGTTGTTGCACGCGGGCTTTCTCTAGTTGCAGAAAGAAGGGGCTACTCTTCGCTGCAGTGCACGGGCTTCTCATTGTGGTGGCTTCTCTTGTTGTGGAGCACGGGCTCTAGGCGCATGCACTTCAGTAGTTGTGGCTCGCAGGCCCTAGAGCACAGGCTCAGTAGTTGTGGCGCACGGGCTTAGTTGCTCCACGGCGTGTGGGATCTTCCCGGACCAGGGCTCGAACCCATGTCTCCTGCATTGGCAGGCAGATTCTTAACCGCTGCGCCACCAGGGAAACCCCTGTGTCCTAGTAACTTTTAAAGCTGAGACAAATATTTAATAATATTTCAGAATACATCTAAGTAGGCTGGCTGATATAAACATATTATTTTGCATCCTGGGTGCCCCACTGTATGGTACTATTTACTTGTTCATTATGTTCATTGTTGGTCATTCATTCAACATATTTATTGCAAACCTACTATATTCCAGGCACTGCTCAAGGCCACACTTCATGTTGGAAAATCTGGGATTTGGTAAAAGGCATGAATCCAAATGGATTAGCCTCGTCTTTCTTGCCCAATAATGAGAATGTGGGGAATTACACTGTAGTTACTTACACAGTATCCTCTGTAGATCAAAGAAGGGCGTTTACCCCATGAGGCTGAATGACACACAGATTGGGCAATGGCAGAAAGCCTATGCTCTTCCTTGGGTTAGAGGGATCTGTTCAAATATCATAAGAGTACGTGTCATGGGTGTCCACCCCTGATGAATTGTAAGATTGTCCAAATGTTCTTTCTTGCTTGGAACCACATCCTGTTTCTGAAGACTGAGGCAGCAAATTAAATGGAGAGTTCATCATTTAAGATTCTCCAGGCTCTTTTTCATTTGTGTTCAAATTAGGAGAAATAGGTATTCATGAATAAATGGTATTATCTAATAATTACCTTTAACCCCTTATAAAGTGAATAAAGTAGACTATGACATACCAGGTTATGGGGACCTAGAATCGCTTTTCTTAAACTAGCTGCAAGGTTAATATAATACTCTTTATGGTATCAGGAAGAAAGTACTTGGAAAATTCCCAGTATACCAGTAAATTTTGTTTGGGTTGTAGTGATAGAAAACCCAGCCATGAATGGCTTAAGTAAAAAAAAAATATATTGGCTCACATAGCTGAAAAGTCAATGGGAAGAGCAGATTTTAGGCAAGACATAAAGAGAAAGAAAATGTCACCAGGACCCAGTTGTGTTCCCCATCCCTCAATTTCACTTCCTCTGGGCTGCTGTACTTCTCAACATTTGTGCTCTGCAAGATGGCAGCAGCAACTCCAGATACTACATCTCTGTAGTTCAATTCCAGCACAAAAAGCAGAAAGTCTCAGCAAAAGTCTCTCGTGTTTCATCAGTGCCAAATGGATCACGTGCCCACACCTAAACCGATTACTCTGGCCAGAGGAAGGCAATGTTCTGGTGGACTTTGGTCTAAGGAACATGCTCCAACTCTGAGCTAAGATTGGCCCTGCCCAAAGCCCTGGGCTGATGGTGAACGATAAATTATATACAAACAGAGGATGGAAGTTGGGATCTAATTATTCAAGGAACGATAAATGGTGGTAGGAAGCTAAATATCCACTTTAGAACAAAACATCTTTTCCAGAGAAGGGCATGTCATAGAAGATATCTTCATGGATTATAGAGCCCATGAAGGATATGTCTTAAAACATAGCCCTGCCTCAATTGATCAAGTAGTAAGAGAATAGTGATAGGACACAGAGTGCCACAAAGTGTTTGACAGCCACCTCTCTGGGGGGATGATTTGTAGCATCTACTGATTTCCATGATGTAAATGCTCCCACCATGGCCAATCTCAAGCTACCAACATGGTGCCATTTCTTTAAAAAATTTTACTGGAGTCTAGTTGCTTTACAGTGTTGTGTTAGTTTCTATTGTACAGCAAAGTGAATCACCTATACGTATACATATATCCCCTCTTTTTTGGATTTCCTTCCCTTTTAGGTCACCACAGAGCACTGAGTAGAGTTCCCTGTGCTATACAGTACGTTCTCATTAGTTATCTATTTTGTGCATAGTATCGATAGTGTATATGTCAGTCCCAATCTCCCAATTCATTCCACCCCACCCCATCCCTTGGTATCCATACGTTTGTTCTCTACGTCTGTGTCTCTATTTCTGCTTTGTAAATAAGATCGTCTATACCATTTTTTCAGATTCCACATATGATATTCGTTTTTCTCTTTCTGACTTATTCACTCTGTATGGAGGTCTCTAGGTCCATCCACGTCTCTACAAATGACCCGATTTCGTTCTTTTTATGGCTGAGTAATATTCCACTGTGTATATGTACCACATCTTTATTCATTCCTCTGTTGGTGGACATTTAGGTTGTTTCCATGTCCTGGTTATTGTAAATAGTGTTGCAATGAACATTGGGGTGCATGCATGTCTTTGAATTATGGTTTTCTCTGGATATATGCCCTGGAGTGGGATTGCAGGATCATATGGTAACTCTATTTTTAGTTTTTCAAGGAACCTCAATACTGTTCTCCATAGTGGCTATATCAATTTACATTCCCATCAACAGTATAAGAGGGTTCCCTTTTCTCCACACCCTCTCCAGCATTTATTGTTTGTAGGTTTTTTGAGGATGGCCATTCTGAGCTGTGTGAGGTGATATCTCACTGTAGTTTTGATTTGCATTTCTCTAAAAATTAGTGATGTTGAGCATTTTTTCATGTGTTTGTTGGCCATCTGTATGTGTTCTTTGGATAAATGTTTATTTAGGTCTTCTGCCCATTTTTGGATTGGGTTGTTTGTTTTTTTGATATTGAGCTGCATGAGCTGTTTGTATATTTTGGAGATGAATCCTTTGTCAGTTGCTTCATTTGCAAATATTTTCTCCCATTCTGAGGGTTGTCTTTTGGTTTTGTTTATGGTTTCCTTTGCTGTGCAAAAGCTTTTAAGTTTCATTAGGTCCCATTTGTTTATTTTTGTTTTTATTTCCATTTCTCTAGGAGGTGGGTCAAAAGGATCTTGCTGTGATTTATGTCATAGAGTGTTCTGCCTATGTTTTCCTTTAAGAGTTTTATAGTGCCTGGCCTTACATTTACGTCTTTAATCCATTTAGAGTTTATTTTTGTGTATGGTGTTTGGGAGTGTTCTAATTTCATTCCTTTACATGTAGCTGTCCAGTTTTCCCAGCACCACTTATTGAAGAGGATGCCTTTGTTCCATTGTATATTCTGGCCTCCTTTGTCATAGATTAGGTGACCATATGTGCATGGTTTTATCTCTGGGCTTTCTATCCTGTTCCATTGATCTATATTTCTGTCTTTGTGCCAGTCCAAATTGACAAAGAAGAAGTAAACCGTCACTGTTTGCAGATGACATAATACTATATGTAGAAGATCCTAAAGATGCAGCCAGAAAACGACTAGAGCTAATCAGTGAATTTAGTAAAGTCGCAGGATACAAAATTAATACACAAAAATCTCTTGCATTCCTATACACTAACAAGAAAAGATCAGAAAGAGAAATTAAGGAAACAATCCCATTTACCATTGCAAAAAAAAGAATAAAATACCTAGGACTAAACCTACCTAAGGAGGCAAAAGACCTGTATGCAGAAAACTATAAGATACCGATGAAAGAAATCAAAGACGACAGAAACAGATGGAGAGATATACCATGTTCTTGGATTGGAAGAATCAGTACTATCCAAAGCAATCTACAGATTCAATGCAATCCCTATCAAATTACCAATGGCATTTTTCACAGAGCAAGAACAAATAATTTTACAATTTTTATGGAAACACAAAAAACCTCAAAGAGCAAAAGCAGGGCTTCCCTGGTGGCGCAGTGTTTGAGAGTCCGCCTGCCGATGCAGGGGACACGGGTTCGTGCCCCGGTCCGGGAGGATCCCACATGCCGCGGAGTGGCTGGGCCCATGAGCCATGGCCGCTGAGACTGTGCTTCCGGAGGCTGTGCTCCGCAGCGGGAGAGGCCACAACAGTGAGAGGCCCGCGTACCGCAAAAAAAAAAAAGAGCAAAAGCAATCTTGAGGAAAAAAAAACATAGATGGAGGAATTGGGCTCCCTGACTTCAGACTATACTTCAGAGCTACAGTAGTACAGGGCCATTGACCATGGGTTTAGGAAGAGATGAACACCGTCAGCCTTCAGTATGAACGGTACTGACATATAGAACCTGGCTCCAGCACACCACTGACAATAAGTGTTGTGCCTAAGAGTTTTTGCAAACTTAATATTTTACTTATATCACCAAAGTGACTAGCAAAATCCCCCCAAATGTACTAAATTAAGGCAGACATGAAGGTTGGGGTGCAGAGTGGGGCAGTTATAAGAGATAGCTTTATCACCTAGCCAAAAATATAGATATTTTTAGCTACTTTTGATGGAAACCATGCAAATTCATCATTTGTTTGGTCATATAGCCACTTGAAAATAGCCTTCCTAACTAAATAAAATGTTGGAGAAAAACAGCAATTATGTAACCACAATCCCCTCTGTCCCCATGAACTGCTGCAGTCAAGCATTTCTGTACACATGTCCCCCGAGATGTCACTTACTCCTCAGGGTGGTCTCATAGGCTCAGAATTTTCTGGCCACAGAAGAAATATCTGTTTGTTGATATTTTTCTAGACTGCTAATTACATGAACCCTATGATTTTCCACTCTGGTGAATGAACAAAAACAAGGTTCACAGTTGATGCGGAAACTCAGAACACTGGTGACTTGTTATGAATGAGGAAATAACCACAATGGCTGATACTAAGGTAAAACTCTCACTAAGAAAAAGTACCTTAAAGGTTGAGGTTTGCTCTTTGCAGTCAGCTACTCAGACAGCACACCACATGGAAATGGTATGACATGTCTTCAGGTTTATTTTGGGAATGAAAATAAATTCCTTATTCAAATTCCTCTGGAAAACCAAATTTCCATGGCATGATATATGTCCAGATCTTGCCCACTGGACTAAGGGGTAGGGCTGACCTCTGGAAAAAAGCAATTTCCCTCAGATTGCTTCTTTTTCTGTCCTGTTGGGACCTGCTATGGAGATATCTGGGTCATAAATACAAATCAGTCAAGACAGATTGACAGAAAGGATGCACAGTTGGAAAAAAGACTTTTCCCCCCTTCTTTCAGCAAAGATGCATACAGTTTAGAGTATGGTCCAAGCAGACCGTTCCAAATATGTGCTTTTGCATTTCAAATCCCAGAGCATCAAAATACTGAAAAATCACCCAGTTCTTCTCACAAATATCTAAGGTTGCAGTAACTAACCTGCAGATTTACTAAAACAAAGAAGTATTTAGTATATATCAAAATGCCATCTGGGAGAAGTACTTGAATTGAAATCCTTTTTACTTACCAAAGGCAGGATATCAGTAAGCTTCTCAGTAAGTCAAACTATCTAATATAGCCATCTCAACTCTCAACTCTCCTGAAGAATTCATAGTCAGTCTCCCAAAGTAATATTATTAATAGTAATAATAATAACTAACATTTTATTCCAGGCTTCCTTTGTCCCAGGGACCAAGCTATGTTTATTACAAGTATACTGTGAAGAATGGTCAAAGTATCTTCACATTCACAACAACCTTAGGAGGTAAATTCTACTGTCCCCATTTCATAGATAAAGAAACTGAGACATCAAATATTCAGTAGTTAGAAGAAAGTTCACAAAGTTAGCACGTGACAGAGCTAAATATTGAAATGAGTTCTTAAACGTACTGAATTTCCAGGTCAATTAGACAAAACCTGCAAGGTACGTAAAAGAGAAAGGATGATGAAAAGACATTTGAAGGCAATAACAGCTATAAGTGTGCAGAGACATTCAACCTTTGGATTTAGAAAAATAATAATTAACATTCGCATAGCATGTTAGAATTTGCAAAACATTTTCATGTACCTTTGGCCTTCACAGAAATTCTGGAAACCAGAAAAATATCTGTGATTTTCATTTATAAAGGTGATTCTCAATATAGAGTAGAAGGCTCAGGAAATGATTTATGAAAACAGATCATTGTTTTGCTATTCCAGGCCAGCAAAAAAGATGAAGAGCTTCTCAGTTCATTTTCAAAACTAAGACAGCCATAACACCAAAAGCCAATAAAGACAGACAAACCAATGCTATAGACTAATTTCACTTATGAAAATAAATTCTAAATAGAATACGTTTGAATTAGTATAAATGTGGCAATTCTAAATAAAGTATTTGCAAATAGAATCCAGCAGTATATAAAATAATTACATACCATGACTCCCTAGGGTATATTTGGAGAATTCAAGAACGGTTCAATGTAAGGAACTCTCTCAACATAATATATTATACCAAGAAATTAGAATAGGAAAAGCATATTACAATGTCAGCCTCCTAAACAGACATTTGATCAGTAGCCATTTCTAATAAGTTAGGGAGAGAAATCACAATGCTGCCATTCAATGCCTGTGACAGTGAGTCCTCAAGTATTTTTTAAATCAAGTACACATGCTCTAAAATAAGAGAAGAGGGGCTTCCCTGGTGGCGCAGTGGTTGAGAATCTGCCTGCCAATGCAGGGGACATAGGTTCGAGCCCTGGTCTGGGAAGATCCCACATGCCGCAGAGCAACTAGGCCCGTGAGCCACAACTACTGAGCCTGTGCTCCGCAACAAGAGAGGCCGCGACAGTGAGAGGCCCGCGCACCGCGATGAAGAGTGGCCCCCGCTCGCCACGACTAGAGAAACCCCACGCACAGAAACGACGACCCAACACAGCCAAAAATAAAATAAAATAAATAATAAATAAATAAAAATTTAAAAAAATAAGAGAAGAAAATGAGATGCTTTAGGCCTACTTTTAACCAAATATGAAGGGGCAAATACTCTACATCTGACATGCATACACAACGTATCTGTATGGAAAGCCTGCAAACAGAGCCGTAAAATAACAGGCAGCAATTGTGCTCGGCCCTTCCCATCACGACCGCCAGTCTGTAGGAATGTTCAGGGGTGCGTCCAGCTTTATCACTAAGAAACTTTGATGACAAACCACAGTTGGGTCAGGCCAAAGTCGAACAGCCATGACAGGCTGATAAAACCTTAATCAGCCCGTAAGGAGATGACTTTGGACATCTCTTTTTGGAGGGCTCACCAGCAGCCTCCAGGGTCACTGGTCCCTAAAGTCTAAAATTGCGGGCTGTAGAGAGAATGGCAGCGACTACCTTCCTTCTCTAACAGGGAGTGGCGACAGCCCCTTCTATCTAGCTTCACCCAGATCATGTAAAATAAAGTAAATATTTTAAGAACTACTCATCAGTTAGTTATAATCTAATATGGAATGATATTATATCATTCAACTTTTTCAGTTAGAAAACCAAATAAATTTACCTTAAATGTTTCCATGTGCTAATTTGCTCCCTAGAAGATTTAATGCATCTGAAATATACTCTTGTATTTATTTAAAAGGTATCTCAAAGACACAACATTTCAATAAAATTCCATTCAGAAAAGCCTCATTGTAGGGGGACCGTCTTTTCTATGCTAGGGGGAAGCAGTATTTTTGTCATGGACTTTGAGGTCCCAGCTAATGTAAAAGATTAATACTAATTATTTGAGTCTGTTCTTGGTTCGTCTTTTTCAAACCATGAGAGCTCCGCCTATACACACTCTATCCACAGACACATTTACACAACACTGTATAGTTACCGAGGTTAAAAATCAAGAAGAATGCAGAGAAAGAGTGGAAAGGCAACGAGGAGATAACCAAATGGAATGAACCCAACTTTAAGTGTTCCCATCAACTCTCATGAATTTGAGGGCAGAATGGTCCAGTGTTGGATGAATCCAGGATGGAAAGTAAGCCCAAGTATCATGAACAAAAAAATCTTACAAAAATATAAGAGCCCACATGTGAAAAGTTTGAAAACACTAGTGAGAGGAAGTTATAAGTTATCTGCAGAAAAAGAAAGATTAAGATCTCCATACATGTAATAGTCTTTCATTCATATAATCTATTTCCCCCTCAAACATCCCATGAGTTACACACAAACAAGCACTGGGTAGAGCTTAGCACTCATACTTTTAGCAGATATTTGAGCACCGAGTATTACGAACAGTCTGACAGGTTTTAGGCAGATAGAAGGAATACACGGATAAATAGGTAGTCTTTGATAAGGAATGCGAGGGCAGATAAACTAATAATCATCACACAACATGATAAAAATATACTGTACCATGAGAAATGAGAGAAGGAAAAAGAAGATAGCTCACTCTGGGAAGAAGAGATGGCGTCATAGGAGAAATGAACTGAGCTAGACAAGGATGAGAATACATTAAACAGGGAAATAAAAAATTATCACCCTGGGGTCATCCCTTGAGTGAAGAGAAGAGCGATCTTAATGGCCACAGGAAATGAGGAACTCTGTCTTTATGTTGTAGTCAAGAGCAAATGTAGTGCTGAGAAATGGTGGTGACAAATAGATTTATAGATGTGAGAGAAGAGCAATGGCTGGGGATTTGGATGACAGGGTTATGGACTGTGGGGTCAGGCAATACAAGTCCAGAAAGAGTTGAGGATGACAGTTTTCTTTTGCTTTCAGTAAAGCACATGACTGTGGAGACACACTGATTGCGATTTTAGCTTCGTAAGGGTGTAGAGAGCTTCCTCAGCCCATACTCACTGTGCTCTCAGATCTTTGGCATCAGTTAAAATATTTGGGATAAATATTCCACATGTAGATCTTTGCAACAATTATATTAGCTATTAAAAAAGAAGAAATGAAAGAGACCCTTCACACAATGTCCAGAATGATAATGAAATCTCTTTTAAGGTTGTAAAATCCCCATAAATTTGGTTTTGAAATTTTGCCTTCAGCTTGCAAGCTTCTGTCAAATTATAAAATACCATAATATGATCCAATATTTCCATTTCTACTTGGGTATTCAGTGTTTATGGCAACATTATTTATGACACTAAAATATTCAACAGAGCCAAAATACAGGACAAATGAGAACTGTTCAAATAAATTGTGGCTAGCCATTTGATCAAATAGTATGTTGTCATTTAAAAATTATCTTAGGGCTTTCCTGGTGGCGCAGTGGTTGAGAATCTGCCTGCTAATGCAGGGGACACGGGTTCAAGCCGTGGTCTGGGAAGATCCCACAGGCCGCGGAGCAACTAGGCCCTTGAGCCACAACTACTGAGCCTGCACGTCTGGAGCCTGTGCTCCGCAACAAGAGAGGCTGCGGATCGTGAGAGGCCCGCACACCGCGATGAAGAGTGGCCCCCGCTTGCCACAACTAGAGAAAGCCCTTGCACAGAAACGAAGACCCAACACAGTCACAAAAAAAAAAAAAATGTGGTGTTTAAAAAAAAAAAAAATTATCTTACATTTAAATATATGAGAAACTGTCCATAATGCGAAGAGAATAAAAGTTTACAAACTGTATACATCTTTTGGTGCCACTTTTGTAATGTCAAAAGAAAAAAAACAATTAGAAAACAATAACCCCATGGCCAACAGTAATCCTGTCTAATCAGTGCAATTATGGATGAATTTTATTTTCTTCTATATACTTTTCATCATTTATCTTCTCTGCAATTAACTCTTATTTACTTTATAATCAGAGAAATGCTTTAATTTTTTAATTAACTGAATAATAATAATTAACTGGTTAATAATTAACAAAAATATATACATATGTTCAAAACTCTACTTGCAAAAGGAGTCCTGGAATTCCACAGACAAAAGTTTATTTTCTGTACTTTTGTAGCTTTCATACTAAGTTTTTTTGTTTGCGGTACGCGGGCCTCTCACTGTTGTGGCCTCTCCCACCGCGGAGCACAGGCTCCGGACGCACAGGCCCAGCGGCCATGGCTCACGGGCCCAGCCGCTCCGCGGCATGCGGTATCCTCCCGGACCGGGGCACGGACCCGCGTCCCCTGCATCGGCAGGCGGACCCTCAACCACGGCGCCCCCAGGGAAGCCCATATACTAAGTTTTGACAGCAGCATCGATTAGGGCATGATACATGCTATCAGGAGAAAGAGCCTCCTGTTTTTCCCACACGCTGAGGAAACTCAGCATATTTGTGGTTGACAATGAGGATGATGAAGATGAAATGGACGACTGTCCAACTTATGTTCCTAGAGTCATGGGGGAACCATTACAATCAGAAAAAGTAACATGAATTCCATGGACAGGCTGAACTTAAACTTTTTAAAATGTTTCAATTTAATGAACTAAAAGCAGTCTTACAAAACTCAGGAGGTGGCCTCAGACCACCTGTAGGTCCCTAACTGCAGTGGCAAAATTGCTTCAGTAGCTTTTGGGAAAGGTCAAGTACATTCTAAGACTAATTTGACAAAGAAAGCCTTGACTTTGGAGCCTAAGACTAATGAAGTACCACAGAGGGAATTATCTGTAAGTTGGGAATTGCTCAGGAAAGGGAATTAGAAAAAGGAGAGCATTATACTGAAAGGAGGACAAGAGGAGGAGGTAAGGAGAAAAGATTATTAATTATCCAAAATAGTGGTTATTTGGCAAGGTGAAAAAAAATCAACATAGGAGAAAAAAAATTAAGAGTTGGACGTAGAAATGAAAATGACAGAAATAGATACCAACAGCCAGGGGACCAGGGAATCTAGACCATTAGATATAAGTTTGACAGGGGAGTGGAATTAGTTTTCAGAAATCTACAAAAACCAGAATAAAATTCTATGCATTCAGTTTTATTCCTTAACCTTTAAAGCGCTCCGTCCAAAATAAAATTTATAGCACTTGCCAATGTTTAATGGTGTTCTTTAAGCCAAGCATGATCAAAGTTGGCTTTCTGCTGGTAGCTGGAAGCCAAAAGTGGGTTCTGAGAACGACACACAAAGCTGAAAGCCTCCAGGCAGAAGAGGTGATCCCCAGCTCTCTCCCAGGGAGGAGGTCAGACATCTGGCAGCCACGCTGGCCCGGAGCTAGGCCGCGGAGAACGCAGAGCCATGTGCAGATAGTTACCACGAACCTCCCAAGGAGACGGGCAGCGGGATGGGGCAGAGATGAGTATCTGGACAGACGGATTTACAACTCAGAGAGTTTGGTGGTAGCTGTAGCACTCACAAAAAGAAAAGGGCCGCGGCCTTCAAATGGAAATGAGCTCCTCTCTCCTAAGAAGTCTCCTTTCAGACCCCAAATCTGACTAAACCAATGGTCTTGTTTTCAGCAAAACATGTATTCATTGTCTTCCTCTATCAACTTTTCAAATGACCGTTTTTCAAATACCTAGTAAGAACAATAAAAAGCGTTAGGATTTATTTTTAAAGTATATTAATCATTTTTTCAAATCACAATTTTGGGTGATTTTACTCTCACTGTAAAATATACTTTCCAATCTGTCATCTCACCCCCCCCAGTGCTGATGGCCCCCTACCAACTCCCTTACTCCCAGGCCCAATGAACCCTTTATGACCAGCCCCAAAACTCCCTCCCAGTCTCTGTTTCTGGTGCTCTGCTTTCTGAAAGATTCAGCAGTAGCTGCAATACTCCTATTTCTCTAGCACTCCACGGAGACCTACCATCATTGAGGTGCCTTCACCCTGTCCCTTACTTACGTCCCTCTTTAGAGCTTGAGTCTAGGATTTGTCATTATAACCACTCCCCAAGTCCCTCTTCATCCCTTTTGCCCCTGCTTCACCTGTCCTCATCTGGGGCAAGGGGCGCTATGCCGTGCCACCCTTCAGAATGGAGACACTTGTACCCCAGCTGCCAGGAGCATCTGTGGCAGAAGACTCACAGCTCAGTTGCTCTCTGGGAATGGCCTTGGGTAAAAAGGAGTTGTCCCATCCAAAGTTATGCCCAATCTCCAAGGGCAGGCTGCATCTGTGATAGGGGTACAAAAGCCGGGCCCTCTCACCTAAATTCTAGACAATTCTAAATGGCCCAAACTCCAGAGTCAGATCAGTTGAGGCCTTAGCTGTAACTGCATCACAGTTCAGCTTCTTCCTCTGCCTCATCCTGCTTCCCTCACTCACTTACGAGAATACGCCGCAATAAACCTGCTTGCAAATGTTCCAGAGAACCCGACCTAACAGCTACCAAAACCCCAACTCTGTCTTATCTGACAGGGTCCCAGAAACAGAAAGCAACCTCAGAGGGGTTACCCAAGAGAGTTCACTGAAAAGACAGTTGACAAAGTTGTGAGCAGATTGAATGGAACAACGAGGGTTGGTGAAGTGTGCAGGGAATAGTAACGTGGTTGGTACAGAAGAAAGAAAGACTATTCTTTGGTTCTTTAGCTGTTGATTCTAAGTTTAAGTATGTCCTGTAAAAAATGAGCATTCATGACAGCAAAGCTTTACCTTGTTTCCCATTCCAGCTGTACAAAATGTTTGATTAAATCCAAGAATTATTTACTGAGCATCTACTATGTAAAAGATAATATGCCAGGCACAGCCCAACACTAAAATAACCAACTAATAACAGGACAACCCAGATCTTCAGCAAATTATTTTGGCTACTAGATGCTGATTGATTTGAAAATTAAATTTAATGAATCAACGCATTCTTCTGTAATCTGGCAAACAAAAGCCATAAAAATGTAATTGGCACACCATTCTTCATACAAGATTAACTTTAGTCACAAGGATAAAACTGTCTTGCAGGCATTTCCTTTACTCCACCACCAAGTGTAAATATACCAGACATCCTGTAAAAGAGAACACTACCTCTCTCTACTCCCTTCTACCTCCCATCAAATCTGCCCTTTTTTATACTTTATACTGTTAAATGCTTTACTTCTTAATTTATTAATAAAGCTTCTCACTATGTTCAGGTTAAAATTTGAGGACTTGATTTTAGAGTCAAATGGTTGTATTTCTTAATGAGGACTTTATATTTTCATAGAAGCCATGGTATTTATTATTGACTCTTTGAGTGACCTGGCAACATCCAATATATCAATTTCATTAAAAATATCAATGCTGGGCTTCCCTGGTGGCGCAGCGGTTGAGAGTCCGCCTGCCGATGCAGGGGACACGGGTTTGTGTCCTGGTCCGGGAAGATCCCACATGCCATGGAGCGGTTGGGCCCGTGAGCCATGGCCGCTGAGCCTGCGCGTCCGGAGCCTGTGCTCCGCAGCGGGAGAGGCCACAACAGTGAGAGGCCCACATACCACACACACAAAAAATCAATGCTGTGTCTAATGGGGAATGTTTATTTTCATAAATATGTTTTCTCAATGCCACCATTTCTGATTTCACTGCTGCTCTTTCTCTGTTTATCATTCAATTAAATAGAATTTCTTGAGTGTTTTCCATGTTCAAGGCTGTGGGACATTGTGGGAATGTCAAAGAACTGGAACCCATGATGGGAGAATGACATAGACGTTTAATTATTGAGTGAGAGTGACAGATCCTACGCTTCAGCCTATGCTGAAACCCATTGGATGCCGCTCGCCTCTCAAAGGCACTGAAACCACAGACAGAGATTACCACGTTTTTCTTGTATTCATCACTTGATTTCAGGGGAGACTATTTTAAAACTGTGTCCTGAAGTAAACATTTTAGAAGAAGCCTGTCAATTCTGGTAACTGCAAAATAAACAGATCTTTCCAACAGAGATAGGGCCTGCATTGGCCATATTGTTCCTATTCTGCATATGCACATTCACTCTAGGTTCCATGCTAAGTTTAAAGAGGAGAAAGAAATTTGAAGTGAAATTTGAAAACTGAAAGTGATGTGGCAGTTCATTAAAAATGCATATTTCATGTTAGGCCAGAAAACAAGTCTCAATAAATTTCAAATTGTATTCATGGATTTAAATCTGATCACAATGGAATTAAGTTATAAATCAATAATAAGATGCTTTTAGAAAGGATATCTAGAAAATCTCCATCCATTTGGAGATATAAAATTTCTTTATTTTATTTATCTATTTTTGGTTGTGTTGGGTCTTCGTAGCTGCGTGTGGGCTTCTCATTGTGGTGGCTTCTCTTGTTGCATTGCACAGGCTCTAGGCGCACGGCTCAGTAGTTGTGGCACACGGGCTTAGTTGCTACGTGGCAAGTGGGATCTTCCCGGACCAGGGATCGAACCCATGTCCCCTGCATTGGCAAGCGGATTCTCAATGACTACACTACCAGGGAAGCCCTAATCACACATTTTTAATAACACACAGTTTTTTAAAAAAGGAAGAAATCATTCAAACTAGAAAATATTTCAAATTGAAAACTAATAAAAATTCAGCATGTCAAAATTTGTAGGATGCAGCTTAAACGATCCTTAGAGAGGAAATCTGTTCTTTTAGATGCCTGTATAAAAAAAGAAAAATGTTTAAAATCAGTATCTATGCATTCACCATAAGAACTAGAATAAGGAGAGTGAATAAAACCCAAAGTAGAAGAAATAAAGAAAATAGGTAAAAACAGAAATCAAAGAAATAGAAAACAAACAATACAGAAAATCAACAAAGCCAGATGTTGGTTCTCTGAATGTCTTACTTAAAAAACAAAAAAACATCAATACACATGTAACACGTGTCCACTCCTATGGTTTATCTGGAAAAATAAGTTACTTCAGGAAGATTAAAAGCCATTAATACTTATTCCATTAAAAAGTAGGAAAAGGTCATATTTATGCATGCAATAAACAGTTTGGCTTCCTACATCTAGTCAAATGGAGTAGTCACAGAAAAAGACCTAAACTGTACTCTAAATTGAAACTCACAAACATACACACAACATGTGGGAATTTGCCAAAAATATTACTAAATATTTATTTAAATAAATAAGATACAAAGTAGCATTTAAAAATAGAAGACTGTTATTTCATTTCTGTATTTCTTCATCGCATCTATGAAATAGAGCTGTTTGAAATCATTTGTAGGTCGAGTTCAGACACTTTTCTCTCCACCCTCCTTATAGTTCTCATGCTGCATTATTTTTAAGTATAAAACTCTCTGCATAATAGTGGTGAGAGTGGGCAACCTTATCTTGTTCCTCATCTTAGAGGAAAAGGTTTCAGTTTTTCACCACTGAGAACAATGTTGGCTGTGAGTTTGTCATATATGGCCTTTATTATGTTGAGGTAGGTTCCCTCTATGCCTACTTTCTGGAAAGTTTTTATCATAAATCGGTGTTGAATTTTGTCAAAAGTTTTTTGTGCATCAATTGAGATCATTATATGGTTTTTATCCTTCAGTTTGTTAACATAGTATATCACATTGATTGATTTGCATATATTGAAGAATCCTTGCATTCCTGGGATAAACCCCACTTGATCATGGTGCATGATCCTTTTAATGTGCTGTTGGATTCTGTTTGCTGGTATTTTGTCGAGGATTTTTACATCTATGTTCATCAGTGATATTGGCCTGTAGTTTTCTTTTTTTGTGACATCTTTGTCTGGTTTTGGTATCAGGGTGATGAAGGCTTCATAGAATGAGTTTGGGACTGTTCCTCCCTCTGCTATATTTTGGAAGAGTTTGAGAAGGATAGGTGTTAGCTCTTCTCTAAACGTTTGATAGAATTTTCCTATGAAGCCATTTAGTTAGCCAGGGTAATCAGAGAAGGAAAAGAAATAAAAGGAGTCCAAATCAGAAAAGAAGCAGTAAAACTGTCACTGTTTGAAGATGACATGATACTATACATAGAGAATCCTAAAGATGCCACCAGAAAACTACTAGAGCTAATCAATGAATTTGGTAAAGTAGCAGGATACAAACTTAATGCACAGAAATCTCTTGCATTCCTATACACTAACGATGAAAAATCTGAAAGAGAAATTATGGAAACGCTCCTATTTACCATTGCAAAAAAAAGAATAAAATACTTAGGAATAAACCACCTAAGGAGACAAAAGACCTGTATGCAGAAAACTATAAGACACTGATGAAAGAAATTAAAGATGATACAAACAGATGGAGAGATATACCATATTCTTGGATTGGAAGAATCAACATTGTGAAAATGACTATACTACCCAAAGCAATCTATAGATTCAATGCAATCCCTATCCAACTACCAATGGCATTTTTCACAGAACTAGAACAAAAAATTTCACAATTTGTATGGAAACACAAAAGACCCCAAATAGCCAAAGCAATCTTGAGAAAGAAAAACAGAACTGGAAGAGTCAGGTTCCTGGACCTCAGACTATACTACAAAGCTACAATAATCAAGACAGTATGATACTAGCACGAAAACAGAAATATAGACCAATGGAACAGGATAGAAAGCCCAGAGATAAACCCACACACATATTTTTGATAAAGGAGGCAAGAATATACAATGGAACAAAGACAGCCCCTTCAATAAGTGGTGCTGGGAAAACTGGACACCTACATGTAAAAGAATGAAATTAGAACACTCCCTCTGCTAAACTCAAAATGGATTAAAGACCTAAATGTAAGGCCAGACACTATAAAACTCTTAGAGGAAAACATAGGCAGAACACTCTATGACATAAATCACAGCAAGATCCTTTTTGATCCACCTCCTAGAGAAATGGAAATAAAAACAAAAATAAACAAATGGGACCTAATGAAAATTAAAAGCTTTTGCACAGCAAAGGAAACCATAAACAAGAAAGAAGACAACCCTCAGAATGGGAGAAAATATTTGCAATTGAAGCAAGTGACAAAGGATTAATCTGCAAAATATACAAGCAGCCCGTGCAGCTCAATATCAAAAAAACAAACAACCCAATCCAAAAATGGGCAGAAGACCTAAATAGACATTTCTCCAAAGAAGATATACAGATTGCCAACAAACACATGAAAGGATGCTCAACATCACTAATCATTCGAGAAATGCAAATCAAAACTACAATGAGGTATCACCTCACACCTGGCAGAATGGCCGTCATCAAAGAAATCTATGAACAATAAATGCTGGTGAGGGTGTGGAGAAAAGGGAACCCTCTTGCACTGTTGGTGGGAAGGTAAATTGATACAGCCACTATGGAGAACAGTATGGAGGTTCCTTAAAAAACTACAAATAGAACTACCATATGACCCAGCAATCCCACTACTGGGCATATACCCTGAGAAAACCGAAATTCAAAAAGAGTCATGTACCAAAATGTTCATCGCAGCTCTATTTACAATAGCCCGGAGATGGAAACAACCTAAGTGCCCATCATCGGATGAATGGATAAAGAAGATGTGGCACATATATACAATGGAATATTACTCAGCCATAAAAAGAAACGAAATTGAGCTATTTGTAATGAGGTGGATAGACCTAGAGTCTGTCATACACAGTGAAGTAAGTCAGAAAGAAAAAGACAAATACAGTATGCTAACACATATATATGGAATTTAAGAAAAAAAAATGTCATGAAGAACCTAGGGGTAAGGCAGGAATAAAGACGCAGACCTCCTAGAGAACGGACTTGAGGTTATGGGGAGGGGGGAAGGGTGAGCTGTGACGGGGCGAGAGAGAGTCATGGACATATACACACTAACAAACGTAGTAAGGTAGATAGCTAGTGGGAAGCAGCCGCATGGCACAGGGATATTGGCTCGGTGCTTTGTGACAGCCTGGAGGGGTGGGATAGGGAGGGTGGGAGGGAGGGAGACGCAAGAGGGAAGAGATATGGGAACATATGTATATGTATAACTGATTCACTTTGTTATAAAGCAGAAACTAACACACCATTGTAAAGTAATTATACCCCAATAAAGATGTTAAAAAAAAAAGAAAAAGAAAAACTCTCTGCATAACTAAAACAGCTTCCAAGCCTCCATTAATGGCATATTTGTCATAACAATGTAATATACATATATATATGTATATACATATATATATAGTTTTAAAAATCAAGAATATTTTAAGCTCCTTAAAATTCAACCTGATGGGACACTTCCTATATTCATTCCTGGGAACATAAGATCGTGGTACACTCCGGGGCTTTCCAAAAATCCAGCCTAAGCATAAGTGAGTGGCAATCATCCAGCAACATGGGCCACGATGACTGGAGGGTGCCCTAGGTGGGCAGAGCCGTCTGGATCGTGGGCAGAAAGACAGAGAGAAGGTGGGACGGGAGTGCCAGGAAGGTCAGCCACGGTGTTGATGAACTGTGGAAGGACTGGGCTCTCCAAAGTCCTGGGCTTCGCTGTGCTCCTTCCTCCCAGCTCTAAGGCGCTGTGCAGATAACACACACAGTGCACGTGCTAGAAAGCAGCAGAAAGAGGAAATGTCCAGGGGCCTGCAAGTATTCCGCAGCAAGTTTCAAGACAAAGGTAGACTGGAGCTGGCCTTTATGTGGACTTGATATGGGCTAGTCGCTCCAAAGAGAGGACCAAGAGGTGATGAGCTGAAAGTTTTTTTCACATTGCCGGTGTGTATGAGCTAGGAGAAGCAGCAAGGTTATTTAAAGCTATGCACAATAAACTCTCTTTTACATTTATTCCTTCAGTCAGCAAATAGGTATTGACGGTCTACATGTGCCAGCTCCTGCACTAGGCGTGCAGATAATCAGGACAAGCTTTCACAGAGTTTACATGCTCCTGGTGGAGGTAGACACCAAAAAGAGGAAACAGATTAAAGGGATAATTTCAGAACGTAATATTGCTCTAAGGGATATAAAACAGGGTGATGTGATGGGGTGTGACTCGCACAGTTTGTACAGGATGGGGTTATTTTCGATATGGGATCGAAGGATGGGGTTATTTTCGATATGGGATCCAAGCTGACCCCTGAGACAGTGCTCCAAAGGGGGACCCACACTCAGAGATTAATACTCTGTAGTCGCTGTATCAAAATTCTTAATAATTTTATCTTTGACTTTGTGTTTTGCGAGTGATGTCTGAAGGGACACTGCAGCATGTATCTAGGACAGCTGGGCTGGGGCACCAACACAGAGAACCTCGGGGTCGAGCATGATCCCCGGGAGCCTGTGAGGGTTTGTACTACAAGTATCTTCATGCCCAAGGGAGCAGGACATTAAATAGCAAATCAAAAACACCATGACAGTCAAGAGAGAGACTGCAGAAGGAAGGAGCAAGCTTCTTTCCTCCTTTTAAAAGCAGGGCACTCCTCATATTTTCATTTTACATGGGGCCCCCTAACTTACGTCTGTGGTCCTGCCCTGAGAAGGGACATTTGGAGCACAGGTGCGAGCATTCCAGGCAGGGAGAACTGCAAGTGCAAAGGCAGTGAGGTCCATGCAAACTCAGTGTGTTCACAGAAGAGAAAGCCAACAGTGGCAGCAACCTCCTGAACAGGGCAGAGACCAGAACCAGGTACAGGAAGGAGCAGCAGACCCAGGGGCTGAGGGAAGAGACCCATCCAGAAGCCCGGATCCAGGTTTCATCACAGTGTGATTTGGGTGTTAGTGCCTATGTGGAAGGTAGAGAACAAGCCCTGGAAGGAGTGGGAAATGGCAGGGAGAGTGGGGGGAACTAAGACGTTGGAGACGCTGCCACTTCACTTCCCAAGTTTGCCTGCAAAGTCTTGGAGGACCCAAACATCTGAGATCCATCCAACACCTTCCAGCCCAGCTCTGACCCCAGGGAATTCCGTATTCTACTCCCAAGGCCCGTTGAGCTGTGGTTCCTCTGTCTTCTACATTGTCACTCCATAGTACACACTAAAGTGTGTGCCTGGATCTGTGTTAGGTGTGCAGCTCAGCCTGGATCCTCATTCTAGGCTCCTAGGTCCTCTTTTCCTTCTCAAACTGGCCACTCTAAACCTTATCCTGGGCTTGCCTCTGCCTTACAACTTCTCTCTGCCACACGCATCCAACTCTGCTACCCTCCCAAGATTCTACATAAATGACCCTTCGGAACCCTTGTGCAAACCCCAGACTAGTTTAGGTCTCTCCGTTGTAAGCTCACTTCTTTTGCAGCAAATGTATGGTGTGGTCATTTGATTACTACCTGTCTCTCCAAGTGGACTGTGAAGTCCTTGAGGACAGGAACAGGTCTCTTCTGCCTACAGTGGTGTCTTTAGCACCCTCCACAGGGAGGCACAGTGCTGGCTCAGTGATGAAGGGCTAGGGCAGTGCAGGAGGCAGGAGGATGAGCTGGGCCTTTGGAAATGCAAGAGATGGTGTGAGGAAAGAAGAGCCTGCCTAAGGATAGAACTACCCAAGTATAAAGGCAGAGAGGAGGGGAGAAATGAACAGGAGACTTTCCCTATTGCATGCAAGACCTAGAATATGAAGGTGTTAATGGAGTGGCAACCGGGGACAGTTGCCCATCGCTCCCATCTTGCCTGCATCTCCCGCCCCAGCCCTTTCAGATCGCCTCAGTGGGCTTCCTGGTTTTGTCCCATTCACCCTATAAAAAAAAAGTAAACCAAATCTCTACTCTGAATATGTGGGGTAAAGTACAGTGTCCTGGGCTGGTCAGAAAAATAGGAAAATAGTCTTTAAGTATCATATCACTCTGATGAGAGCATAAATGAAGAATAACACTGTGTGGTCAACAAGCTCTAAGATGGACCTCAGAACACCTCTGTGTATCACACCCTCATGCATCCCCTTCCCTTGAGTGTGGGACTTACTGGCTTGCTTCTAAAAATTAGAATATGACAGAAGTGATCAGGTGACTAGTCTGGGATTAGGTTATAAAAAGACTGTGGCTCCTGCCTTAAGCACCGTCTTTCTCCTTCTCATGGATTGCTCACCCTGGGGAAAGCCAGCTGTCATGCCATGAGGCAGCAGCACTGTGGGGAGGGGCTGAGGGCTGCCAGCAACCACAGGAGCAGGCTTAGAAGCAGATGGTCCCCACATGTTGAGCCTTCAGATGAGACCTCAGCCCCAGCTGACAGCTTGACAGCAACCTCACAGGAGATTTGAACCAGAGGTGCCTAGCAAAATCAAACCCGGATTCCTGACCCACAGAAACTCTGAGACAAGAAATATTTGTTGTGTTAAACCATTAAATTTGGGAGTAATTGGTTACACAAAATTAGATAATATACACTGTTAGTGCACCATTTCTCAACTCTACACCTGTGCTGAGATTTGATACCTCAGCACCAACAATATGCTAGATATTTTGACACATGGCACAGTGTTAGCTGGAATTCCTGCCTGATGGGGCTTAATAAGTAATAAAAACAAAAAGAAATGTCTTGCTGAGAAGTTTTTATAGCACTGGTTATTTGAGCAACATTTAGAAATCCATAATTATTACCACTATCCCTTCCTTAAAAAGAAACTAATGAAAGAAATGAATTTGGGAGTTTTGATTCCTTTTTAAAGAACATATTGAAGCAAGTGTACACAATAGGTAATGCCAAGTTGACTTGGCCAAATCTTTCTCATCTCATATTCACAAGTTGTGAATAATCCATTGCATACATGGCCTTTGAAGAGCTTGCCTGCTTGCTTTCTCTCTCTCTCTTTCTCTTTCCCTCCCTCTCTCTTTTTCTCCTTTCCTTCACTCTTCCTTCCTTCCTTCCTTCCTTCAATACTTCCTTCCTTCCTTCCTTCCTTCCTTTCTCCTTCCCTCTCTCCCTCTTTTGCTTCCCTTCTTTTCCCTCCTTCTTTCCTTAATATTATAAGTGAAACATTGGTAGCCCTTTGTCCATTGAATAAAGCATCCCTAAATCATGGCAGTGCTCAACCTACCTTTTTAACTTGGGCATCATTCCTAACACATACATACAGAAAAGGTTTAATACAAGCAAGAAAACTGATTCCAAAACATATATTTAACTTAATACTAACCCAGCTCTACAATATATTAAGTTCCTTAGAACTGTGATTCTCAAATTTTATTTGTACAAATCACTTGAGGATTCTTGTTAAAATGTAGACTCCCATTCACTAGGTCTGAGAGGGCCTGAGATTTTGCATTTCTAACAAGCTTCCAGTCAATGCCTATGCTGCTGGTCCCTGGACCATACTTCAAGGAGCAAGGTCTCAGATGGAATTGCTCCTTTTTTCTGGGCCTGAGTACCTGTAACTGTAAAGTGAAGGGCTGGGTTCATTGACCTCTTAAATTCTATGATTTGTGATGCCTCACATTTGTCTTTCTTTCTCCTCCCCTGTGTTCCCTATCGCAGCATTTGGCACCAGCACATTCCCCCACTGTCCTGTAAAATTTGCCAGTTGTCCTCTCTCAGCCTCTCCCTCACAGCATCAGCACATGGGATCCATGTACAAGTCTCATCAATGTTACATCCTACATCCTTGCATCTCCACCCACCTCTTTTCACCTTTGCTTCCAGCTTCCACTCCATCTAAGCCCATGTGACTTCCTACCCAACACAATGGCACCAACTTCCAGGGTCTTTTGACAAGGCAAATCTGAATGCATCATTTCTCTGCTTAAAGCCTTCAATAATTCCTTAAGGTGATCTGTGTGCAATTCTTAAAAATTCCAGGCCTGAAAACACTGTTCCCCAACTTTGTCAACCTGTGGATATGGCTTGCCTTGGGAAAGTCTTGCTGGGCCCTCAGAGTGGGTTAGGTATCTTTATTATGCAGTTTTTCAGCAGGCTGTATTTTTCCTTTATAGAATTTTTTACAGTTAATTAACTAAATCTCATGTGAGTGCCCAGTTTATGACTGGGCTGACATCCACACTCACACTCTGAGTCACCAGTCTATCCTCAGTGTCCTGCACAGGAAGGTCACATTTGGGCACACAATTAAGATTCTTTGAATGAATAAATATTTCCCACCTACCTTTAGAATTCCTACTAGATATCTCTACATTGCATCTATTAGTTTCTAACGCGAACTAAGGTCTTAGTTAAAGATTTGACCTTGGTCTCTCATAAGTGCCTAACACTCTCATGCTGTCTTATAGTTAGTGTACAGTTTCCTTGCTAGGAAGGCCGTGCATGCTGTGGTCAAGTGTGATAATCATTAGTGGATGGATGCAAGGGTTGTATGGCTCATATATTGAAGTTCCAAATAATTGACATTGGAATTCTAAATATTGACACAAACAACATATAGAGAACACGTGGTTTCCAGGCTTCCTCAGAACTTTAGTTTGCTTCTGTGTTCTTTTTAAACGTGAATTAAAGAAGTAAATTCCTTGTCTATCAAAACCAGGACCAGCCCCAGACACAGACAAAATTCATGACCAAGAGGTGTCCATCCAGGAGGTGTGAGTGGAGGGCTGGGGAGCCCCACATTCATAATGCATTCCCAGTCACCTGAATTCCACCAGAAGAAATGTCTTTCTTTAGAATTTAGAGAGCTCTGTTAAAATGCAAATCAAATGCCCTTGGGATGGCGGAGCCATCCAAATTAGAGAAACACTTTGTCCTCAAATCAGAGCTATGCATAGCCACAGACAAAACAGGTGCGTTTTCCTAAGAAAATCTGGTTTTTGTCCTACACTGACTTTAACATAATTTATATTTTAAACCAAATATGGAAATATTATAAAATAATTTCGAAATTTGCATGAATCTTCAAGTAAAGGAGAGATTGAAGGATGTATTATGAGAGATACTAATTCAGTCCTAGGCTATTAAGAACCCACCTTTGGAATACTTAAAAAGCATAAACAAAGCATCTTCTTTAACCAAATCAGTCAGCCTGTGGGGCTGGCAGTGGATGGCATGCACTTGCAGGGACAGTGTGTGGCAGGGACTGCTGTTCTGTACTGTCCTTCTTTTAGGTCATAGATCCTTCATTTTAACATTGGTCCATCACTAGCTATGACCAAGTCTGGATTTCCCAGCCTCCCTTGCAGCTAAATATGGCCCTGTGACTAAATTCTGGCCAAGGTGATGTAAGCTGAAATGTGAGGAACTGATTTCTGGAAAATTTCTTAAAAGACAACTGGCATGTGTCCTTTAGTGCCCGTCCTTCTTTTCCCTCTTCCTTCCTTCCTGCTGACTGCAGTTTCCTGAGACAGCTGAAGCTGGAGCAACCTGGACACGGTAATAGGGAGGGACTGCATCCACACACTGGATGAATGAGACAGAAGAGGCAGGACTGGGCAGTCAACCCCAGACTTCCACAGAAAAAAGAAACAAAAGAATTATTAAAACAAGTAGAATTATTCTTGGTACATATTCACTTGCTTTGAGCAGTTTCTTAGCTATATCCATCTTGAAGGTCATGGCACTAATTCTTTTCCTAAAAAGTACACTTTCTTCAATTTGGTCTTATTATTATCCTTTTATCTTTTTATAAAATTGCCTGCAAACTTCTTCAAAGTCACTTTTTATGGTTAATAAATTTTAAGGTATTGACATCTTTAAGCCATCTCAATGGACCATACTATTTTTAGTTGAAAAAAATTTTTTTTCTGCAGGTGCAGAGGTATACAAATTCTCCTAAGTAGAGAATATTGTCAATTCTAACTTTTCTAATTGATATGGGTAAATACTTCCACCCAAACTTTTACAATTTCTGTCTTGTTAACCTCCACTCAAAATACTTTTTACAAGTCTAACATGTCACACTGGCTAAATGTAGATGCAGCAAAATATAAGATTTCAAAATATCATTTCATGAGGGTTCAGGATAAAAATTTATCAAATTAAAAATAGAAATTCCTTCAAAAGAGTCTTCCCACAAGGCAGCTAAAGAATTCAAAACTCAAAATCTTGTGCATCATTTGAGCCCTCACTGGCTAACTTATGCAGTTCCTTGCTTTTGTAGGCATAAATTATAGATTCTTCCCACTTTCAGCTTCGTTTTCAATATCAATAATTTGTAATACTTGTAATCTCAATATGTGTAATAACTAAAATTTTTATGTTCCTTTCTTTAAATACTTTGCAGAACTTAAACTAATTTTGAACAAAATGCAACCAAAATTACAAGACTCACAAAAATATTCACTATCATTGTAAGACACTTAGGTTTATTTGCAAAGCAGCTGTGCAAAGGCTCAACCATTTCTAAAATTCAGCTGATGGTGGGCAGCAAAGAGAGAATATTTACTGCCTGATAGCCTCATTTTTTTTAATTCAACATCAACTTTATAAAACATTTTTGTAATTTAATTGTACATGTATTTTTAATTGCAAATTTTGAAAACTAAGCCTATTCTTTCAACTGGTAGAATATTGCAGTTTGAATGTAGTCATTACGTCTACATCACAACCAATTCTAGTATAATACTTTTCTGTTCCATTAGTATCTTCCTTTAGTTAGGAACATTGTTTTGGCCAAAATGCAGTACTCCATCAAAATTTGCATTTGCATTATCATTGCAAAAACAACGTTTTTACCGTCTTTGTGCACATTTTTAACAGAATTTATAGTAGCATTTGTAAATCGTTGAATGAATTATCTTTGACAGGTTGAATTTCAAAAGTTTTATTTTCATTCCATAAATTGAATGAAAAATAATAGTTAATTGTTCTCTTTCTTCCTTTTATTTTTCCTATTGAGGTACTGTATATATATAGTACTATACATATATATGGTTTATTCATTTATATATATATATATATATAAATGAATCTTACATGTGTTTTTACATGTATTCACCTTATGTGACCATCACCCAGAAAAAAATACAGAACATTTTCATTGTCCCAGAGAGTTCCCTCTACACACACACACCCAAACCCACCCCAAGGCAAACACTGTATGGAACTTCTATCACCATAGATTAGTTTTGTCTGTCCTTGAACTTCATCTAAATATAATCATACAATATGTACTCTTTTGTGGCTAGTTTCTTTAGCTTAACATGGTGGATTTGTATGTTCATTGTTATTATTGCATGTTCTCTCAGTTTCTTAACTGATGAGTAATATTCAATTGTATGAATATGCCACAATCGATTTATGCATTCTTCAGTTGATGGATATTTGGATGTTTTCATTTTGAGCTATTATGAGTAAAGATGGTATGAACATTTTTGTACAAGTATTTTGTCAACATATGCGCTTATTTCTTTTATGCATATACACAGAAAAATTAATGGCTCATGATTTTCTTTTCGAAGCATGTAATGACATTGATATAAAACTGATATCATTTCGTTGCAAGGTTGTGCCAATGAAGCCAATGCATTAACAACCATCACTTCAATTTTCATAGATTCAAAAGAGAACTCAGTAGTAAAAATGAGCAAAAGTAATTTAGAACAGTCATTTGATCTAAATGAAAAGTCATGCTATACAGAGTGATATGTTAACATACTGTCTGCAGGTACACAAGGTAAATTGTTGATTTTAGGCACTCTCTTCCTCAAACAACTTCTGAAGTAGATGCTGTTTTTCCAACAGATTCGTGTCTGATTTCCATGGAGCCAATGAGACCATAGTGGTCCCCATGGTGGAGGGTAAATGTTGACAAACATTTTGGGAAGTTGCATAGTTATCATCAACTTTTGAGAACTGGAAATTCAATACTTAATTTTTCATTAAACATGCACTTTTTTTTAGTACAATGCTGCTAAAAAGGTTGATTATAAAATAAAATGTTACCAAACAAGAAAATAAGTAAATAGTTATAGATTTATATCATATGATAAATGACAATAGACGTGGCAGCAACATTTAGATTCAGCAGGACAGTCAGCCTTTATTTCCTGTGTATACTTCATATACAACTAACGGTTTCCCACATTTCCCATGGACCCTGAAGACTGGAAGCCCAGTGGCTTCGTGCACCTTGCAGCTGAGCCATGGCACAACTGAATGGCACTAAGCAGCCGACAGGGGCAGCAGCAAATGCTTCTCCCCCTCCCTGCACTTGAAACCAGAAGGAATTAGTCCCTGGTTCCTGAGCACCTTTTACATTATCAATGGGAATCCAGCATGCTTTCCCCGAAAGGAAGGTATTGGTTGTTCACGGTCTGGAAAGGATTAGGAAAAGAGAGATTTGTTGTCCTCTTTCAGACATAACTACATGTAGTGTAGGACCTCTAGTCACTGTCCATGTGTGTCACACACTACTAGATAAGACTTTGGCAGAAGCTGGAAGTATGAGGTGGAGACCTACCAAACCCAGCTTATTTTAAGGCAACCGTTAATAATATTTCCTCATTAAACAGTGGAGATCTGGGACCAATGGTAAACCATATAGGACCCCAGGACAATAGGTTTAAAATGGGACTACCAAGTTGAAAGGGAATTTTGTCCACCCTGCCTAAAGCAGAAGGTAGAACAAAGAAAAATATCCTCTTCCATTTTATCTAGAAATGTGAAGATAATCAAAATTGTCCCCTTCTATGGATCTCTTAGCCTAATATCACTCCCACTGTTATATTCAATTTTTATTTTTATTATTTATTTATTTATTTGCAGTACACGGTGCTCTCACTGTTGTTGCCTCTCCTATTGCAGAGCACAGGCCCCAGATGCGCAGGCTCAGCGGCCATGGCTCACGGGCCCAGCCGCTCCGCAGCATGTGGGATCTTCCCGGACAGGGGCATGAACCCGCGTCCCCTGCATCGGCAGGCGGACTCTCAACCACTGCGCCACCAGGGAAGCCCTCAATTTTTATTTTTAATCCCAGGAAATATTGCATTTTTTCAAGAATTTTAATATTCTGTAAAACATATCCCAATAGTTAATTATGAATACTTCGACTTTCACTGTCATTTTCATCCTGTATTTCTTTCTTCCCCAAATTTGAGCCTATAATACCACAGTAAGCAATTCATGCTATAATGGTCATAATACCAAGAAAATAAATGTATTATAGACAGTCATGTCCCCAAAGATAATAGGAATAGATCTAATTTAGAATCCAGGATAAACTGAAAGGTGAGGCTTTTCCTGAAAATTAATCAACAAATGTTGAACAGGTATAAGTTTTACTGATTTGCACTGTAGAAAAAGAGACAGTAGCAATTGGAGAGCTAGTGAAGTGAATTTCACTGTAGCACAGAAGAACATAAAAGAAACTTTTTCCCTGGGAATACAGCTTAATTTGTAACTCCTACTTTGAAAGTATGGACCACTTAACACTGTCAAAGTGCTTTGACTGATGAGTTTCATGGATGGGGTCAGGTTGACCTAACTGACTTCTTATTTTTGCATCATATGGACTACCTGTGTTTTTTGGGATAAATAACGCACATGCTGGTAATTCTAAACTACAAAAAGGCCCGCATCACATCTGTGCTTTTTAGTAGCTCTGCATTACTTCCAGAAGAAAAAGTTAAACCTCCCTAGGCTGGCTCTTCAGGAGGCAGCCCCTCCCAGCTTTACAACCTCTTCTCTCCTCAGCCCCCTGCTGCTCTCCCACACACCTAAGTGCTTTACGCACAGTCTCCCTCCATTGACCTGCCCATCTTTATTTGTGCCACAAGGCTAACTCCTCCCTGACCGTCAAGATTTAGGCCATGCCTTACTTCATCTTGAAAACAGCTTCCAATGCCTCTTGTCCATCCCCAACCCCTCCCTGGGCCCTCTCTGCACCCCACCTGCTTGTTGTGCATCCCTGTTCACAGCCATCCACACACAGACATCTATTAGGTGACTGTCTTGACTGTCACCCTTGGACTGGGAGCTTCTTGAGGTCTGGGCACCAGGACTGTAAACCTGGAAGCAAACACGAGCCTGGCTCAAGGCAGAAACATTCAGGAAATGTTTGATGGATGAAAGAATTTCAATAATGGTTCTTAACTGGCTTTGGTTGTATTAAAGCTCAAAGAACTGAATTAATTTGATTACAAGAATCATCTCTCATTTAACTGTCCAGGTCAGATTTCATCCAAGGCCTGAAGCTCTAACATATTTCTTAGCTTACGCTATGGCTTTATAGTGTCCGGGCCTCTAATCAATTAGTATTGTCCAGCAACACTATTGGGATCACCCTCCAGACACCTTCCATTCTCATGTCTTCAAATGTGCCTAAAACAGAGCGACTTGGGGAGCAGGGACGAGGGGAATATTCTTCCCTTTTCAGCAGACCTTTCTCAGCTTCTGTGTATTATTGTAACAAGAGACTGAGAGATGAGACCACAAACCAAAAGTTACACCCTTTTGGTCTAAAAGGTTTGGACAGACACTTAGTATTTCTGGAAGACAAAGAGAATCCGCAAACATGAGAATGTGGGAATGGATATTTGCACGCAAAGGAAGGCACGTTCCAAAAGCACATTTGCAGACCATGGTGTAAAACCATTTCAAACTTACCAATAAAAATACAGGTCAGACTCAGGGCTTTGACTGAAGTAAGGGACTCAGAAGAAGGCTAGGAGATTCATACTTCCATGGATAAGCAAAACGAAACATAAAAACAAAAACTCCCATCATCATTTCCCCTATACATCATATTCTGGTACAGTTCCCACCTCTTAAGAGGAAACCTCAGTGAACACATAAGAAAAAAACATTTTTAATTTCATTCCAGTTTTTAAATGAGTCTAAACTAAAACAAAGATTTCATGACTCTCTCAGTCTGCCATGCGGATTTCCGCCTCTGACGAATGCCAGGAATCCTTGTGGCTACTTTAGATGTCCAAACCATTTATTAAGAAGAATGAGAGAGTGCTATGTTGGAATCCGGGCTCCAGAAAGGTAGCTGAGGCCACCATTCTGGCCACTGGCCAGAAGAAGACTTCTTGGCAACGGAGTAGGCAGTTTCAGGAATGTCATAATTGTTTAAACTCTCCTGTACAGTTTAAGAAAAGTGTTTTTGAAGGCAAGGAGGTGCTATAGAGCTGCAAATACAGATGGAAGTATTTTCTCCACATATTGTATTATGCTGAAAATGAACACTAAAACCCAATAAAATGCTGCCATTATCCACCAGAGGCTTAGAGAGGAGCCAATCCCGTTCTAAGGATTATCAGGCCATTGGATTAGAGGAAGGAGAAGAATGAACTGAACATAAATTTTGAAAAACACAAACTTACTGATGCCTAATTGAATGGTATCAGGCTTTTGGTGGAAAAAAAAAGTGTTGACTGTGCACTGGACACAACTGTCTTTAAACCAAGTAGTGACTGGATGTTGAGAAAATTATCTCTTCTGGATATATGTGAGTCAAGGTTTGAATACTGCTAGAATGCACTTGGATGAAGATATAAAGAGGTAGGAAAAGAAGTAAGACCATATGATTAGCTGCCAGAGAACTGGAGGAAATACTTCTCAGTAATGGAGGCCGTTCAGCCAGCTCTCCAGACACAGTTACTGGAAGTCTGTTCCCAGGGCTTAGTACAGTGCCTGAAACACACACACACACACACACACACACACACACACACACACACACACACACACACAGCATTTCATCTGGTTAAAAGTAAGGCAGAATTTTATTTATTTATTTATTTTAATTTTTCTTTTAACTGGAGTATAACTGCTTTATAATGTGCTAGTTTCTGCTGTACAGTGAAGTGAATCAACTATATGTATACTTATATCACCTCCCTCTTGGACCTCCCTCCCACCCCCCCGCAGCCCACCCATCTAGGTGGTCACAGAGCACCGAGCTGAGCTTCCTGTGCCTTATAGCATGTTCCCACCAGCTATCCGTTTTACACATGGTAGTGTGTATATGTCAATCCTAACCTCCCAGTTCATCCCACCTTCCCCTTCCCCCCATGTCCACATGTCCGTTCTCTATGTCTACATCTCTATTCCCGCCCTGCAAATAAGTTCACCTGTACCATCTTTTAGATTCCACATATATGCATTAATGTATGATATTTGTTTTTCTCTTTCTGTCTTACTTCACTCTGTGTGACAGACTCTAAGTCCATCCACGTCTCTACAAATGACCCACTTTCTTTCCTTTTTATAGCTGAGTAACATTCCATTGTGTATATATGTACCACATCTTCTTTATCCATTCATCTGTCATTGGACATTTATGTTGTTTCCATGTCCTGGCTATTGTAAATAGTGCTGCAATGAACATTGGGGTACACGTGTCCTTTTGAATTATGGTTTTCTTTTTCTTTTTAACATCTTTATTGGAGTATAATTGGTTTACAATGGTGTGTTAGTTTCTGCTTTATAACAAAGTGAATCAGCTATATGTATACATATGTTCCCATATCCCCTCCCTCTTGTGCCTTTCTCCAACCCTCCCTATCCCACCCCTCTAGGTGGTCACAAAGCACTGCTATGCAGCTGCTTCCCACTAGCTATCTATTTTACACTTGATAGTGTATATATGTCAATGTTACTCTCTCACTTCATCCCAGCTTACCCTTCCCCCTCCGCATGTCCTCAAGTCCATTCTCTACGTCTGTGTCTCTATTCCTGTCCTGCCCCTAGGTTCATCAGAACCATTCTTTTTTAGATTCCACAAATATGTGTTAGCATATGATATTTGTTTGTCTCTTTCTGACTTACTTTACTCTGTATGACAGACTCTAGGTCTATCCACCTCACTACAAATTACCCAATTTCATTTCTTTTTATGGCTGAGTAATATTCCATTGTATATATGTGCCACATCTTCTTTATCCATTCATCTGTCATTGGACATTTAGGTTTATTCCATGTTCTGGCTACTGTAAATAGTGTTGCATTGAACATTGTGGTACATGTGTCCTTTTGAATTATGGTTTTCTCAGGGTATATGCCCAGTAGTGGGATTGCTGGGTAATATGGTAGTTCTATTTTTAGTTTTTTAAGGAACCTCCACACTGTTCTCCACAGTGGCTGTATCAATTTATATTCCCACCAACAGTTCAAGAGGGTTTTCTCCACACCCTCTCCCGCATTTATTGTTTGTAGATTTTTTTGATGATGGCCATTCTGCCAGGTGTGAGGCGATACCTCGCCGTTTTGATTTGCATTTTTCTAATAATTAGTGATGTTGAGCATCCTTTCATGTGTTGGTTGACCATCTGTATGTCTTCTTTGGAGAAATGTCCATGTAGGTCTTCTGCCTATTTTTTTATTGCATTGTTTGCTTTTTTGATATTGAGCTCCATGAGCTGTTTGTATATTTTACAGATTAATCCCTTGTCAGTTGCTTCATTTGCAAGTATTTTCTCCCATTCTGAGGGTTATCTTTTCATCTTGTTTATGGTTCCCTTTGCTGTGCAGAAGCATTAATTAGGTCCCATTTGTTTATTTTGTTTTTATTTTCATTACTCTGGGAGGTGGGTCAAAAAAGATCTTGCTGTGATTTATGTCGTAGAGTGTTCTGCCTATGCTTTTCTCTAACCGTTTTATAGTGTCTGGCCTTACATCTAGATCTTTAAACAATTTTGAATTTATTTTTTTGTATGGTGTTAGGGAGTGTTCTAATTTCATTCTTTTACATGTAGTGGTCCAGTTTTCCCAGCACCACTTATTGAAGAGACTGTCTTTTTTCCACTGTATATTCTTGCCTCTTTGGCATGGATTAGGCGACCATATGTGCATGGCTTTATCTCTGGGCTTTCTGTCTTGTTCCATTGATCTATATTTCTGTTTTTGTGTCAGTACCATGCTGTCTTGATTACTTAGCTTTGTAGTATAATCTGAAGTCAGGAAGCCTGATTCCTCCAGCTCTGTTTTTCTTTCTCCAGATTGCGTTGGCTACCGGGGTCTTTTGTGTTTTCATACAAACTGTAAAATGTTTTGTTTTAATTCTGTGAAAAATGCCTTTGGTAATTTGATAGGGATTGCATTGAATCTGTAGATTGCTTTGGGTAATATAGTCATCTTCACAATATTGATTATTCCAATCCAAGAACATGGTATATCTCTCCATCTGTTTGTGTCATCTTTGATTTCTTTCATCATTATGTTATAGTGTTCTGAGTATAGGTCTTTTGGCTCCTCAGGTAGGTTTTTTCCTAGGTATTTTATTCTTTTTGTTGCAGTGGTAAATGGGATTGTTTCCTTAATTTCTCTTTCTGATCTTTCGCTGTTAGTGTATAGGAATGTAACAGATTTCTGTGTATTAATTTTGTATCCTGTGACTTTACTAAATTCATTAATTAGCTCTAGAAGTTTTCTGGTGGCATCTTTAGGATTTTCTACGTACAGTATCATTTCATCTGCAAACAGTGACAGTTTTACTTCTTCTTTTCCAATTTGGATTTCTTTCACTTTTCTTCTCTGACTGCCATGGCTAGGACTTCCAAAACTATGTTGAATAAAAGTGGTGAGAGTGGACATCCTTGTCTTGTCCCTGTTCTTAGAGGAAATGCTTTCAGTTTTTCACCATTGAGAATGATGTTTGCTGTGGGTTTGTCATGTATGTCCTTTATTATGTTGAGGTAAGTTCCCTCTGTGCCCATTTTCTGGAGAGTTTTTATCATAAATGGGTGCTGAATTATGTCAAAAGCTTTTTCTGTATCTATCTAGATGATCATATGGTTTTTATTCTTCAATTTATTATATGGCATATCACATTGATTGATTTACATATAGTGAAGAATCCTTGCATCCTGGGACAAATCCCAGTTGATCATGGTGTATGATCTGTTTACTGTGTTGTTGGATTCTGTTTGCTAGTATTCTGTTATGAATCTTTGCATCTATGTTCATCAGTGATATTGGCCTGTACTTTTCTTTTTTTGTGATAACTTTGTCTGGTTTTGGTATTGGGGCTCGTAGAAAGAGCTTGGGAGCGTTCCTCTCTCTGTAATTTTTTGCATCAGTTTCAGAAGGATAGGTGTTAGCTCGTTTCTAATGTTTGATAGAATTTGCCTGTGAAGCTCTCTGGTCCTGGACTTTTGTTTGTTGGAAGATTTTTCATCACAGTTTCAATTTCATTACTTGTGATTGGTCCGCTCATATTTTCTGTTTCTTCCTGGTTCAGTCTTGGAAGGTTATACCTTTCTAAGAATTTGTCCATTTCTTCCAGGTGGTCCATTTTTTGGCATATAGTTGCTTGTAGTAGTCTCTTATGATCCTTTGTATTTCTGTGGTGTTAGTTGTAACTTCTTTTTCATTTCTAATTTTATTGATTTGAGTCCTCTCCCTTTTTGTCTTGATGAGTCTGGCTAAAGGTTTATCAATTTTGTTTATCTTCTCAACGAACCAGCTTTTAGTTTCATTGATCTTTGCTATTGTTTTCTTCATTTCTATTTCATTTATTTTTGCTCTGGTTTTTATGAATTCTTTCCTTCTCATAACTTTGAGTTTTGTTTGTTCTTCTTTCTCTAGTTGCTTTAGGTATAGGTTAGGTTGTTTATTAGGTTTTTCTTGTCTCTCTTAGAACTACCTTTGCTGCATCCCATAGGTTTTGGGTCATCATGATTTCATTGTCATTTGTTTCTAGGCATTTTTTTTACTTCCTCTTTGATTTCTTCAGTGATCCATTGATTATTTAGTAGCATATTGTTTAGCCTCTGTGTGTTTGTGTTTTTTTATAGTTTTTTTTTCTGTAATTGATTTCTAATCTCATAGTGTTGTGGTCAGAAAAGATGTTTGATACGATTTCCATTTTCTTAAATTTACCGAGACTTGATTTGTGACCCAAGATGTCATCTATCCTGTAGAATGTTCCATGTACGCTTGAGAAGAAAGTGTGTTCTGCTGCTTTCAGATGTATTGTCCTATAAATATCAATTAAGCCTAGCTGGTCTATTGTGTCATTTAAAGCTTGTGTTTCCTTTTTAACTTTCTGTCTGGATGATCTGTCCATTGGTGTAAGTGAGGTGTTAAAGTCCCCCACTATTATTGTGTTACTGTCAATTTCCCTTTTATGGCTGTTAGCATTTGCCTTATGTACTGCAGTGCTCCTGTGTTGGGTGCATAAATATTTACATTTGTTATATCTTCTTCTTGGATTGATCCCTTGATCATTAGGTAGTGTCCTTCCTTGTCTCTTGTAATAGTCTTTATTTTAAAGTCCGTTTTGTCTGATATGAGTATTGTTACTCCAGCTCTCTTTTGATTTCCATTTGCATGGAATATCTTTTTCCATCCCCTCACTTTCAGTCTGTATGTGTCCCTAGGTCTGAAGTGGGTCTCTTGTAGACAGCATATATCATATATCAGTCAGTCTGTGTCTTTTGGATGGATCATTTAATCCATTTACATTTAAGGTAATTATCAATATGTATGTTCCTACTACAATTTTCTTAATTGTTTTGGGTTTGTTTTTGTCAGTTTTTTTCTTCTCTTGTGTCTCCTGCCTAGAGAAGTTCCTTTAGCATTTGTTGTAAAGCTGGTTTGGTGGTGCTGAATTCTCTTAGCTTTTGCTTGTCTGTAAAGCTTTGATTTCTCCATTGAATCTGAATGAGATCTTTGCCAGGCAGAGTAATCTTGGTTGTAGGTTTTTCCCTTTCACCACTTTAAATATATCTTGCCATTCTCTTCTGGCCTGCAGAGTTTGAAAAGGCTAATTTATTCTTAAATCTCTTCTAATTCAGTGTATTTCTGTTTTTGGTAATTCATAAAAGCTAAAAGAACCCTGTATTTTCTCTTTCTTAATCCTCACAGAAGAAATCATTCAAAGAAAACTTTTGTGTTAAACCACTGTTTCCCAAATGGATATTTCATAGGACGTTAGTCCATGTGGCTTATTAAGGATGGCATGAAGAAAGTGTTCCACTGGCCAATAGATTGGGAAATGCTGGGTCAAACTCGACTGACAGATTTTGTTTCTGCAGAGCTTCTCAAAGCCTTTGAGCATGGTTCAATATGCTCATGTAAGAAGGGAAGCTTCATGAGTGGCTACAGCAGGGGCCCAGCTATGACTCCCAGGCCAAATCTGGCTCAGTGCCAGCCTTTACGGGAATACAACCCCACCCATGTGTTTACAAGTTGTCCTTGGCTATAGGGGTAGAGTTGAGGACAGCAATAGAGAACATACAAACTCTCAAAGCCAAGATACTTCCTTCTGTCTGGCCTTTGACAGAAAAAGTTTTATGACCTCTGGTCTAGAATATGTAGTGTTCTTCAAATTTGTCTGAACACAGAACAGTTATGGGGAGCATACCTATCAACATCTCTTAAAACCCTGGGACACATGGAAAACACATTCTCTAAATGTAAGAAAGTGGTCTGCTGAAGAAAACCACTCAAGGAAGATTTTGTGTGGTTCATACAAATCACTGTGTTCTATGCCTGTCTTCTTATATTTAATTTTGCTATAATTTAGGTCCTTTTGAACTTTCTGGTTTGATTAATTATAAAGTTACTTTTGGCATTAAATCATTGACTGAGACATTAGTTTATTGCTATTTTTTAATCCTTGAGTTTCTTAACCATTTAATATGGCAACTTTTTTTTTTAAAAAGTCACTTCTAAACACAATTTTATAATTATTAGGGGAAAATATATATCAAGGGCAGCATGAGTCCAGAAACCAGATTGTACAGTTAGCAAAACAGAGAGACTTGGCATCTCTAAGTAGAGATTTGGGTTCGCAGTGAGATCAAGGTGACTAGGCAGAGCCACCTGGCTGTGGATGAGCTGATACTTGGGTGGACAGCGTTGATAAAACACAGTGGGCAAAATGGTCAATGAGTCACCTTGATGGCAGGATTAGAATGACCAAAATGATCGCCTCTTCTGCTGGATTGTTACATTCAATTCAGGGTGTCACTTTAACTGAACATACTAAAGGACGTATTGAAGGTCAGGAGAGAATTGCCGGGAAGGAGAAAGAGCCTGAAACCACGAAAAAAAGCTGGGAATACTGGGACTCTTTGGCCAGTAGAAAAGATTCTGGAACTTGATGCCCTCCTTCCAACATCTGAAGGACCTTCATGAGGAAGAAGTCATAGTAAAAACAGCATAAGGCAGAACATTTTCAACTGTTGGAGATTCCCCAAAACGAAACAGACTGCTGCAACACGTAATGAGTGTCCCATCACTAGAGGTATTCAAGCAGAAGCTAGACAAATATTTGGCAAGAGTTTGGACAGGCAGTTGCTTTAGATGATTTGTAAAGCCTCCTTCCATTTGATAGCCAGATATTCAGGATTTAGTCAGTGAGAAGCTTATCGTTGGCTCTCAGCCTGTTGTCTAAAGGAAAAATCCTGAGATTTTATGATCCATCCTTGCTTATGTATTAAAACATATTTACCTAGCTAAAATTTCAAAATTAAGTTACCAACAAGTCTTCCTATTTTCTTTTTCAGATTCCCTCTCTGTGAATTTTTAGCAAAATTTACATCAAATAGGACTATTAAAAAATTTTTATTGAAGTGTAATGCTCATACATAAAAGTACATAAATTAAATGTAATTCAATGAATTTTTTAAAGTAAACACACCCATGTAAGCAGCACACAGACTAAGAACTAAAACACGACCAATATACTTCACATAGAACTTGCTCTTGTACCCACTTCCCCCCAGAAAGGTAATCATAAACTTGACTTCTAAAACCATAAATTAGTTTTGTCTGTTTTTGAACTCTACATAAATGGAATCATACAGTGTGTTGAGTCTATTAATTTCTTTTGTTGTTGTTTTGTCCTTTTTTCCTGAAAACATCAAGCATATACTGAAATTGAGAAAAGAGTGTCATAAATACCCACTTCAACAATTACTCACTCGTGGTCGAACTTGCTTCTTCCATTTCCCTACCCACTTTATCCCTAGTTTACTTTGAAGCACATTCTGGGCATCTTACCTTTTCATTCATGAATATTTCAGCATGTATCTCGAAAAGCCAAGGTTTCTTCTTGTAAACAGAACCACAATACCATTATTCTACCTGAAATAACTATAACATAACATTATAATGTTCTAAAGTAGTACAACCATACAATATATTATATAAATATATACAATAAAATAATATAGTAATTCCTTAATATCATTAAAAATCTAGGCAGTGTTCAAATTCCCCTGATTGTCTCATATATTATTTTTTTTACAGTTCATTTGTTTTGATCAGGATTGAAATTAAATCTCTATTTTGCTCTTGGTTGGTATGTCTCTTAGGTCTTGTCTAACCTATAAGTTCCCTTCCTTGTCTCTCTTCTTCCCACCAAGGAATTTATTTGCTGAAGAAACTGGGTCACTCGTTCTGTGGGGTTTCCCACAACAGTATTTTACCATCACATCTCTGTGGTGCTGTTCATCATGTTCCTCTGACTTTTCTGTTTCACTGAAGTGGGTGTATTGCAATTCAGTTCAGTTCTGACATGAGCCAGAATTAGTGCAACACCACGTAGTGAGGGCAGAAACCATCCCAAGGCTGCCCTCACTTCAGACTCCATCTCCAGCAATCAGGGGGACACCTGCACTTCTGGCCAAGTGGCTATAGATTCATGAATTCCCACAATGTCCTCAGGTTCAATAACTGATTAGAATGATTCACAGAACTCACTGTACTTACAGTAAGTTCTGTACTTACAGTTCTACTATAAAGCGCACAGCTCAGGAACAGCCAAATAGAAGAGGTACATAGGGCAGGGACACAGAGAGTCCTTGACAGGGAGCGTCCACGCCCCTGTCCATGGAGTCAGGATGTGTCACCATCCTGGCACGTCAATGTGTTCACCAAGCAGGAATCCCTTCTGAGCCTTGGTGTCCAGAGTTTTTATTGGGGTCTCATTACTTAAGCATGATTGATCACATCATTGGCCACCAGACTGAACTCAACCTCTAGCCCCTCCTACCTCCTTGGAGGTGAGCTGGCCTGAAGTTCCAACCCTCTAATCACATCCTGAGGCTATCTAACTATCTAGGGGTCCATCATGAGTCACCTCATTAGCATAATAAAATACTCTTATCCCAGGAAATTCTAAGAGTTTTTGAAGCTTTGTGACAGGGATCAGGGACAAATACTAGACACATTCTTTATTATACCACTCTCTGTCTGCTATAAATTGATAGTTAAATCTAGACTCTATGCTTGATCAAATTTCAGGTTTTAATTTTTGGCAAGAATACTGCATAGGTAATGATTCATCCTTCTGTCAGGAGGCACACATAATGTCTGGTAGCTGAAATGGCACATTTTTAGAAGCCAGAACTAGTAGTCCTGTTAGCTGCAGAAGGGATACTTTCTTTCAGAACCAGAGGCATCTCATCATATTCTCCATCCATGGTGCATGTATCCACCACGTGCCTCTTACCACCTCAAACTAATTTCCCATTCCTAGTAGCCTCCTTCCACTACTGGGTTCAGTTCCAAATTGTGCAGTAGGAATAATTCGTTTAGTTCATGCAGGAGAAAAAACATATCATGAAAGAAGATGATTTGCAGCTTTTCCACTCAGGTTGTGTTCTTTTATTTCTTTGGATTTCTGTACCCAATCAGTCAGAAAAAAAAATGGATGCTTATGTCTTGATAAATACCTCCTACCCGTGTGTCAGCAATCTAGAAATGATTTCCACAAACAGCCTTTCAAAGTAGATCCACTGATGTACCGGGCAGGGCTGTCCAGGTTCCACTGATTGTGGGTCACTGCCAGCAGCAGGATGGAAGCCTGATGACACTGAGGACATTTGGAAATCAAGTCTCCCAGAGCAACATGACCAATCACTTGTTTTGAAGAAAGAGAGTCCTCAAATCAGCTTTAGATAGATGCTTAATCAATGGACCCTTCTAATTCTAAACTCCTTTGTTTCAGAGACTGGAGGAAATTCAGGTTAAAACTGTGCTATCAAGGATACACATGGATAGAGTGCCTGCATTCCAAACTAAGAGGCCATTCGAGGAATTGAGACAAAAGTCAGCAGAGTAAATGTAAAAGTAAAATTCCTTTTCATTTACCTCAAATGTAGGGAAGCTATATGGCCATCTGCATGAAAGAGAATAACCCTTTTTTTTAGACAAGACAGTCAGAACAGAAGTGTAGTCAGTCATCAGAGGCTAGTCAACACGTATCATGGAAAATAGATGAAAGCCAGTGAAACAGAGAGAGCCTTATGAAGAGACCTGGAGTTTCAATGCCATCCCAAGGACAGATACGACAGCACGTGAAGGGGAATCCACACTGTCAAAAAAGTCTGTCATTGCATGTCTAATATCATTTCCAGAGTTCAGGGGTCCACTTCCCCAAATAATTTTCCTGCTTACTCAGTAACATCTGAAATTCCTTTTAAGAGGGACCACTCCATAAGGTGATTTTTAAAATTCACTGAAACGCACATATTACACGGTGAAGGTGCTATTATCCACGGGTCTGGCTGGAGCACCTGGTGAATAGGGAACAAACATTTGTGGTGGTGTAGAGAGGAGAGCTCTTCCAGCGAGTGCCTCCTAACTTCCCTGCATCTGCTCCCCTCCTTTCTTTGCTCCCTCCTGTCTCAGCAGAGGGGGTGGTTTGGGAGGGAGTGACCCAGAGCTGAACTAATCTTTACCCCCATCTCCTGTGGTGTCCTGTGAGAAGCTCGGGCTCGATTCTCCAGTGCCACCTCCTAGCCTTGGACTTGGGTGACAAGTATTGGCACAGGTATTGGCAAAGGGGCTGGGCATCCAGATCACAGGGCTCAAATGTCTATCCCTGACATTCAGTCAGGTCCCTCATTTTGGTGTCGTGACTGCTGAGTAAGAAGAGATGATCACTTATGAACGGCCTCATAGGTATTTGGAGAGGCTAAACAGGAATGAAAGGCTGTGATGTCACTAGCCGTGATGGTACAATTGTCTTCAGCAGAGAATACTATGCCTTGCTGTGAGATAGTCCTATAGGAGCAGTCTATACTTTTCCAGTCTCATCTCCCATCCTCAGTGTACCCCCGAGAATTCTCGGCCAAGCCTCCCTTCTACATGCATACACATGCACGCAATTCGAAAATACTCAGCTTCCCAGACTCCCTTGAAGCCTGGATGCCATGTGACCCATGAGATGTGAAGGCTCCTGAATTGGGCTTCCCTTCCCTTCCTGAATAAAATGTCAGGAGGAGACAGATGACTCTTGCTTATTGGTCTGCCCACTTTGTTCCTGCCCAGTGGTACAACAAGCCCATGACCATGAGAATAAAAATTACATGCCTAAGACAGTGAAGCAGCAGACAGAAGGAAGCAAGCCCTTGGAACAACCTTTGATCACATTTAGCACCAGCCAATGGGCTGCCTACCTACAGACTTCTAGTTAAAAAAGGAAAATGAATCCTTCCGTGGTCCCGGTTATAAATATTTCTGACATTTCCCTGACTTCTACAAACTTGCACTCTGTCATCATCATGTCCTTTGCTGTCATTGAGAGATGCCCTAAGAAACTCGTCTGTGACAGTTGCTATTGTCTTTATTGCACAATATAACTGGTCTCTCTGTGTCCAGTCTTCCCCCTCCAGTCCATTCTCTATTCTGCAGTCAGGATGGTCTTTTAAAGATTCTAATTTGATCATACAATAATCTTACTTACAGCTCTCTAGGGGCTTCCTGTGGCAGAAACAGTTAACTGTCCTCCAAAATCTACACCCCACTTCCAGAGTGAAGATAGTAATGCCAGATGGCTGCCCAGTCAGGGACAATCTTTTTAACCCTCCGTGCATCTAGGCGGGGCTCTGCGACTACTTTCAGGGCAAGGTGATTAGGACACACCTGTGCTCTCTCCACCTTCTCTTTCGCCTCCACTGTCAGCAGGAGATGGACAAAGAGATGGAGGAGACACAGTAGAATTGCTACCTGAGGCAAAGCTGCCCGTCCATCAGGAACATCGCATCAGACTAATAGGAGAGTCAGAAATAACTGAGCACTGTGCACTGTGTTCTGTGCAATAACTGTGCAACTGTGCACTGAGCCACTGAAATCTCGGGTGCTGTTTGCTATAGCAGCTAAGAGTACTCTGATACACTTTACATTGACCAGGGGATAAAGTGCAGAATCCTTAATGTGGCTCTCTGCACTCTGGCCCTAGCCCATGCTCTGTTCTCTCTTCACACCAATGAAACTGGACAATACTGGACAACTATAGGTCAACCAATTGCCTCCAGGTCTTCAAACAGGCCGTTCTCTTCTCCTTGTTTAGAAACTTCCTCCCCTGCTCTTTGCCTGACTAATTACTGTTATCCCGTAGGCACCTGGGATATCACTTCTCCAGAGAGGTCTTCCCTGACTGGTCTGTAGATAAAGCTTCCTTAAGATAGGCTCCTATATCTCTCTGTTCCTTCCCTTTCAGATGATTCACTGCATTGTCAACATTTGCACTCCCTGCCCGACTGTAATCTCCAATAAAACAGAGGCATTTCTATCTGGTCATGACTATCTAGCTCCCTATTGATTAGTACAGTGCCAAATAGGTAGTAGGTCATCAGTGAATACCTGTTGAATGTTGAATGGATGAAATGATAATGTTAGAACAACTTTAGTGTCCCCATTTGGGTAGACTCATGGGAAATATCACTCATGTTGCAGGAACTTCTAGGAGTTAAAAGAATTATTTTAACAATGTTATTCTTTTTTTTTTTTTTTTGCGGTACACGGGCCTCTCACTGCTGTGGCCTCTCCTGTTGCGGAGCACAGGCTCTGGACGCGCAGGCTCAGCGGCCATGACTCAAGGGTCCAGCCGCTCCGCGGCATGTGGGATCCTCCCGGACCGGGGCACGAACCCGTGTCCCCTGCATCAGCAGGCAGACTCTCAACCACCGCGCCACCAGGGAAGCCCAACAATGTTATTCTTATATAATCATCTTTCTCTCTTTGCTTTTGCCACTAGGAACTCACAGACAAAATTATATCCACCTTTAAAATTGCATAAAGCATACGTGCATGCCTTTCTTGATCTAGTTCCATGTAGTAATTTAACTCTCCCTCTCTCATCAGCCTGAGTTTATTATTCTTTATCTGCAAGTTCTAAAAGTACTTTTGTGGACTCTTCAAATGCTCTTCTGTACAGAGTAGCATGTAAAATTTTTAAAGTTTCATTCTTAATGAGAGGGTTGGCCTATAATTCCTCCAGGCTTATGCTAACTTGGGAATAGTTAAAATTTATCTCTTCCTTTATTTTACTTATAAATATTGAATCTTCCCTGATACAACTTAGCACAAAGCTGCTTAGAATGGGTTTACATTACTTATGATAAAGGTCACTATGACAGAAGGCAGATGTTAAAAAAATGCTCTTCAACAAAATCATAAAATTTAAAGATGACACAGCTGAAAGAAGTTTAGGGATCACATGGTCTCATTCGCTCACATCATAAATGAGAAACGCTAAAAGCCAGAGAGGTAAAATGACCCTCCAAAGGCCATTCATTACATACAGTTACAGCTGAAGCTGGGACCCCCAACTCAGGTGAGTTTGTGCCTAAGTCAATGTTCTTTTTACAGCATCCCCCAACCTTTTTGTTACTTTAAGCCAAGATATTCACATGCTAAGCCCCAAAACCTGTAAATGCACCTTATATGGCAAAAGGGACTTTGCAGGTGTAATTGAGTTAAAGACCTTGAGATGGGAAGATTATCCTCAATTATCAATTATCCAAGTGGGCATTAAATGCAATCACAGTGTCCTTAAAAGACAGAGGCAGAGGGAGGTTTGACTACAGAAGAAGGAAAGGTAACATGATGACAGAAGCAGAGATGTGAGTGATGTGGCCGTAAGCCACGACTACAGCCTTAGAACCCGCAAGAGGCAAGGAATGAATTCTCTCCTGGAGCTTACAGGGCAAGTGCAGCCACGCCAATACCTTAATTTTAGCCCAGTGATGGTCATTTCAGACTTCTGTCCTCCTGCACTGTTAAAGAATAACCTTGTGTTGTTATAAGCCACAGATTTGTGATAATTTGTTACAGTGGTGACAGGAGACTAATTCGCAAGGGTTAGCAAACTATGGCCTGTGGACCAAATCTGGCCCATTGCTTGTTTTTGTAAATAAAGTTTTATTGGGACAGAGCCTGACTGTTCCTTAATGCAATATCTATTGACCGCTTTTGTGCTACCCTGTTAGAGTTGAGTAGAGTGACAGAGGCCACATAGCCTGCGAAGCCAAAGCTATTTATAATCTGCCCCTTTACAGAAAATGTTTGCTGACTCTGCTTTTAGCTATGAATTAATTCTACCTTTTCTCATATTTTCATTGTCTTTTTGGACTAGAAATAATACGTGTTCATTATACAGAGTTAAAACATTACAAAACTACATTATCTAACAACTGTCATCAAGAGTTTGGGGCATGTAGGGAATTTGCTCTTTTCATCTACACATATGCTAATCTTTACTATCATGGTTGCTGTGATCAGTGTTTAAGTCTTTATATATTCATAAATTACAAAGGACTAAATACTTCATGAAGGTGATACAATTGTGACACTTGTGAATATGTGAGCCAAAGGCAGAGAGAATAGCATGAAGCTGACAGGTTCCAAAGGTCCGTTTGGAGAATCTACAGATAGAGGCTACTGGGAGCGAATGAGGTGAGTGTTTTATGTATGGCCCGAGCCTTAGCATCCACTGGGCCCGGTTCAGATCCCCTCTTCTTCTTCCTGGCTGCCCCTTAGCCTCTCTGTGCATCAATTTCCTCATCTATAAAAAGGAGATATTAAGACACATAGAGCAGTCATTAAGTAACAACTACAGAGATAATCATGTGAAGCACTCCACAGAGTGCCTGGCACATAGTCAGACTAAATACAAATGGTTGTTATAATTTTTAATAAATATTGCAATGTCTTGGTTTAAAATGTTCAAGGAAAATGGTTTTTTAAAAATAACTGAACACAGAGCTACTTACCTGTCTGTCCACTCACCCTCTGACAGCGTATTCTTGCTTAAATATATACTTTCTTGAAAAAAAATAAAATAAAGTAAATTTTAAAATAAATAAAAATAACTGTGTTAAATTTGAACACAAATTTTCCTTTTTAGCTTTTTCTAATTATAAAATGGTTATTGTAGATAATTTGAATATGACTGAAATCATTAAAAAAATTAAAATTACCTCTTAATCTCACCACCCTCACGTTACCATATTTACTATTTTGTCATATTTCCTTCTGTGTCCACATATCTGTGCCCCTTTATAACAAAAGATGAATCCTATTATATGTAAAGTTTGTACCTTCCTTTTTTCACTAAAATCATTTTTTCTGATGTCATTAACTGGTTTGGGAAAAAAGTTTAATACCCACTCATCCATAGTTTTCCATGGATGTATTTCAAGCATTTTAATTCCATAAATATGTCCTAGCCACCTATTACACATCAGACACTCTGGCTGATGATGAAAGGGTGAAAGAGGAATTAGATACTTTCCCTACCCTCAAAGAGCTTCTAATTTTGTACCAAAAATAAAGGGCAAGCACATTTTATAATTCATAATACAAGGTAGATTCACATCAGTATGATTAAAAAAATAATAATACAATGGGCTCAAGGATGAGTAAAAAGTGAAATTTTTATCCTTCTTTGAAATTTCTGTTACCTATTTTCTCAATCACATTTGCAAAAAAAGGTTATCATCACTTGAGCGGCAATAGAACTAACAAGAACATTTTTTGCCAAGAAAGGAGAATGTTCCCCACAGTAAGCACGCTCTGGGAGGTATTTTGGAAAATGTAGCAAGTCCTTTTAAAGAGAAAGGAAATAAGGAGATTGTCATATCTGTCTCACCTTAGATAATAAAAGCTGGGTCGGCATCAGAAATTGGAAGCAAATTCTAGGAAAACTCTCTGAAGTTTCCACAAGGTGATCCAATTAAGATATGACTGGCAGCCATGAAAAGTTTTGGTACCGCCAAACCCCAAAGAAATTTTAGATGTAGAAACACAAGAAATATCTTGCTGGATAACCAAATATTTTTTAAAAGAGCCATATAGTATAGACTTAAGCTTCCAAGACATCACTGACTGTTTTTCTTGCCCTCCAGCCAAAGATAACCTAAGACAAGGGAAAACACTGGCTATCCCACGAAAGCCAGACAAGTAAACAGAAATTTGCAATGAATCTTTCTTAGCCTTAGCAAAGTCCAGGCCTAAAATCCATCTTCAGCGCATTAGAATGGAATCTCTTAGGTCAACTAACAAGCCCCGCCCCGCAGGGGTGCTGACATGGAACCACTCTGGAATCCCCTGCTCACTGTGCCTCCGTCTGCCGTCATAAAGCACTGTGTAAACGGGGCCCCAGGTATTCTGGGCATCTCTGAAAGCTGCCAGCTCTTCCTGACTCCAGAGAAGAACCAGCCCCCACTCAAATAACATCTGCCCCCATGGTGAAACATCATGGAGGGATCCTTTGAGTTCACCCATCCTAGATGACAGGTAACAGCACTAATGGAGGCCAAGAGAAGGAGGCATCAAGCCCTCTCCACAAGTCTCCTTTTAAGCAAGAATGTTAACCATAAATGACAGCCCTTAAAAGTCAGACTTCTTCTGATTCCTTCCTATTTTTGAATGGTCACATTGAGGACCAAAAGGAGGGGGATAACCTAGGAACTTAGGAAAATACCCCAAAACCACATTACTCAAGTTGATTATAAAATAAAATCTAGTCATTCTTCTTAAAATACATTGGTTTATATATCATTTTAGTTGTATTCTTAAACTTGTCCCATCGGTTAGAACATTTTGAGGTCGTGAAACATTTGTTGAGTGCCTTCTGAGCAGAATTAATTCTTTTCTGGAATGAGATTGGGGTATCAATCAATCAAGCGATACTATGAAGAGCTTATCGTGAGCATACCCTTATACTATTTATCATGTTTATATGAAAGGGGGAAAATAATCTCTATCCTCAAGATTAAGTTTATGGGGAAAACAGAGCAAACACAAATGATACTGTAGCAGACACTGTTAATTACCAACCCATCATCCATCAGGACCTCCATTTCCAGCCTCCTAGCACTGATTATAGGTACAAACCCTCCAATATGTGCCCATGCCTTCAAGGAGAATGGCCCAAGTACCAGCTTTAGGGAAGGGATCTGCTGGGTCTAACTCAATAATGGCAGTCCCATTTCCTTTGCATGTTTGGCCAATGAGATGGCCAAGTGAAGTCTGTTGAGTGGCAGCTTCTGAGAAAGATTCATTTGCTAAAAAAAAAAAAAAAGAAAAAGAAAAAAAGACACACAGGAAGACATGGATCTTCATGCTCTAGGAGATTTTTTTTTCTTGATGTGATACCTGGATCAGCAGCAGTCCTCTTGTGACAATGAGATACAATCATGAACATGAACACCTACTACCTGAAGACAAAGCTCATGTGCTGAGAATGGCAAAAAAGAAAGATTAAAAGAACCTGAGACCTTAAGGAAGTCCTCAAGCTGCTAATATAACCCACTCCAGAACTGTCTTACCTCCAGACTTCCAGTAACAGGATATAATAAATTTTTCTTGAAGAATAAGCCATTTCAGGTTGAATTTTCTACTACATCCAGCTGAAAGCCTCCTGAGTGGTACAGATACATAAATAAAAATGCATCTTTAAAGAACTGGCAAAGTGTACTCTCAGCTGATACGATGGAATAAGAATTTTAGAAAGAGCATTTTAGCCATAAAGGAGAGCATAGACAGAGGTGTGCAACTCAGCTCTCTCAACACTCTAAGTTTCTTCTGGGATGTCGTAAGGAATTCCTCTTCATGTTTTTAGTTCCAGGTCATCAAATCAGTTAGGTCAAGCATCTTACCTAGAAAGATATATCTTTGGAGAACTATATTTCATAAAATATAAACTGAGAAACATTTTGACTTATGTCAGTTAGAAGAATGTATAAATTGGGGAAGCAAGTGAAGTAAGATGAGTAATTTCTTAAGGTTCATCTGATAAAATGGATCCCAGTGAATAAATTTTAAGCAGCATTTTGTTTTCATTATTTTCATTATTTAAAATATAATATACATACGGTAAATGATCAGATCTTAGGGGTTCCATTCAATCAGGTTTGAAAAATGCTTATCAACATCAATACACAGAACATTTCTATCACCTCAAAATGTTTCCTCACGCTCCTTCCCAGTCCATCTTCACAATCCATGAAGCAACCAATGATCTCATTTCTATTATCGATGGTTAAATTTGCCTATTCTAGATTTTCTTATATATGGAATTAGGCAGCATATGCTTTTCTGTGTGAGACTTCTTCCACTCAGCATACTATTGTTGAGACTCATGCATGTTGTTGCTTGCGGCCACAGTTGGATGCTTTGGGAATATTCTATTATGTGGCTATATCACTTGTTTGATGATGGCTGTTTGATGGCTACCTAGGTGGTTTCTAGTTGGAGCTGTCATGAAAATCTGCTATAAACTTTATTGTACAAGGCTTTTTTGTGAATGCATATTTTCATTTCTCTTGAACAAATACCTAAGAGTGGAATTTCTGAGTCCTAGAGTAGATGTATGTTTAACTTCCTAAGAAACAGACAAATTAGTTATAACATTGTACACTCCCATCAGCACCATGTGAGAGTTCCAGTTGTTCACCTTCTCTCCAAGAGTTGGTGGTGTTGATCCTTTTCATTTCAGCAAATCTAGTGGGTGTTTAATAGTTTCTCATTATGGTTTTGTTTTGCATTTCCTTATTGATAAATGATATTGAACACATTTTGATGGGATTATTGGTCATTGGCATATTTTCGTTTGTTAAAGTGCCCATTTATGTCTCTTGTCCACATTTTAAAAATTTGTGTTGTTTGTCTTTTTATTATTGAGTTGCAGGAGTTCTTTACATATTCTTGATACAAAGCCTTTGTCAGATGTATGTGTTGTGACTACTTTTTCCCAGTCTGACTTGTCCATTTATTTGCCTTGATCCGTTTTTCTACAGGCAGGAATTTTAAATTTTGATAAAGTCTAACTTACTTTTTTTTTTAATGATTTGTGCTTTCTGTGTCCTCTCCAATAAATTTTTGCCTACCCTAAGGTCATGAATATATTCCTCTAGGTTTTCTTCTATATCTTTATGTATGTATTTATTTATTTACTTTAAAGGAAACTGAGGGTTTTTTATTTTATTTTATTTTATTACTTTTTTTTGGCCATGCCACGTGGCTTGTGGGATCTTAGTTCCCCAACAAAGGATTGAACCTGGACCCTGACAGTGAAAGCACAGAGTCCTAACAACTGGACCGCCAGGGAATTCCCTATATCTTTATTGTTTTAGATGTTACATTTAAATATTACATCCATCTCAAATTAATTTTTCTGTATGGTGTGAAGTAGGGGTTGAGGTTTTTCATATATATATGTATGTATATGTGTGTGTGTGTGTGTGTGTATAAATACACATACATAATGGGATGTGTGTGTATATATATATATATATGAATATCTCATTGTTCTAGTGCCATTTATTGAAGATATTTTCCTTTCCCTATTAAATTGCTTTAGCACTCTTATCAAAAATTATTTAGTCACATATATATTTGTGAGTTTATCTCTGGACACTCTATTCTGCCCCATTGGTGTATGTATCTAGCCTTTCATCAATACCACACTAATCTGATTAATCACACTAATCTTGAAGTCAAATAGTATTAGTCCACCAACTTTGTTCTTCTTTTTTAAGATTGTTTAGGCTGTTCTTGGTCCTTTGTTTTTCCAAATAAGTTTTTTAAATGTCTTATCAATTTCTGGAATAAAGACATTAAAGGTGACAGACCAAGTCTTTGCTATGAAGAAGATGAAGGAAACTTTGAAGTGAATATCCTGGTGGCAGACACGTGGGCAGGGGTGGGAGGAGTAAATGACATTTGAGTGAAAACATTCGTAAGTTGAACCCCTAACCCCCAATATGATGATATTTGGAGATGGGGCCTTTGGGAGATTTACATGAGGTCAGGGTAGGGACCTCATGAAGGGATTAGTATCCTTATAAGAAGAGACACCAGAGAGCTTGCTTCCTCTCTCTCAGCCATGTGAGGACACAGTGAGAAGGCAGCCATCTATAAGCCGGGAAAAGAACCCTCACTGGGGAAACATACCGGCCAGCTCCTGCTCTTGGATTTCCCAACCTCCAGAACTGCGAGAAATAAATTCCTGTCATTTAAGCCACCCAGTCTATGGAATTTTGTTATGGCAGCCCAAGCAGACTAGCACAGAGACTTTAGGCATAAATGAGAAATTCCATGAGCCTTAAAGCTAACAATTTATTTTGATTCAAGGGGCCATTAGAATTTACAAATGACAGCTTGATTGTGTGCATTTATCACCACTCCCTTTCAAAACCCTACTAAAATGACAGTAAAGGAAAATATTAAACCATAAATCCTAAGAGAATGGAAGAGGAGAAATGTCAATCAACTTTTTGAAGCAGATGGGGGGGGCGGGTATGATAACTGACCTACACAGAGCAGAGCAAAGTTGAAACCAAGAGCCTGCAGAGGACACCAGGGAGAAGCAAGCAATTTGTCATGCTGAGCTCAGAAAAGATCAGGAACTAGAAGCAACAGCTCCCACAGACGTGAGGGGCCGAAACAGGAGCAGTGCAGCCATGGACCCCTATCCCTACAACCACAGAAGAGTAGCACTGTCAAATAGAATATAATGCAAATCATGGATGTGATTTCAAATTTTCCAGTAGCCATAATATTAAATGTTAAAAGTTAATTTTAACATTACAGTTTACTTAACCCAGTATATCCAGTATATTATCTTTCAACATGCAATCAATTTTTTTCATGGTAATGAGATATTTTACCACTTCTTTTCATAGTATCGTCAAATTCCGGTGTGTATTTTACACTCACAGCACATCTCAAGTACTCGATGGCCACAAGTGATGAGGTGTTACAGTATTGGACAGCGTGTGTCTAGAGTTATGAAACTGAAGAGTCCCTGAACACAAAGACACAGGCACAGGGAAGAGTCAGAGGTCTGGAGATGAACTGAAAACAAGAGTTTTCAATAAAAGTCTGCATTCTGAACAGTGAAACCTCCAGCTTCCTCTCATTCAAAAACCAGAATACAGCAATTGATCTCAGGAGACTTGGCCCTTCTCAGGACCTTGGAAGAAACAAAAGCAGTTTAGAGGGCAAAATAAAAGCTTGAGAAAAATCACAAACTTCAGAGACCTAATAGAATATATTGCACCCATAAAGCAATACCAGGATACTCTAAAAATGAAAAAGAAGGACATTTTGAAAATTAGAAAATATGAAAGCTAGGTTAAAATGTCAATAGAGGGCTAGATGTTAAAGACAAAGTGGTCCTTCAGACAGGGTAAAGATAGAGAGATGAACAATAGAAGAGAAAAGACAAATTATCGGAGGATCGATCAGGACATTCAACAAGAACAAGGGATGGGAGAGAAACTGACAAGAAATTCACAAGGAAATCCTATGAGAAAAATTTCCCAGGAAGGAGTACTCTTTTTGTTATAAGCTTTAACCATACTACAATATTTGACTTTCAGAAGTGTATGTGTATATTATTTTGATAAAATTAAAGATCATTAAAAAATAAAAACTGTCATTAAAAAGTGGTAATTAGATTTTGCTTAGGTGTCTGAGGATGGGGGTTATGGGGGATGAGATTATGAACAGTTCTTGATGGACACATGTCTGCTGCTAACACCTGGTAAACACTAAATGATCAGAAAGAGCAAAGCCATCAGAGAGGTTGCCTTCCTCTTCCCCATCCCACACCTGGTTTTATGGAGCTGTATTGATGCAATAACAACAACGAAAATCTCCAGGCTTTAAATTGCAGAAAATCTTGCTTGTGCTTCAAGGCATTTTTGTTTAAATTCAGAATCTAGACATTTCTTTGGCACTGTCATCACTGTCCCAGAGAAAGGAAACTCAGATGGAAAGAAAGAGTGGGAAATGCTCTCGAAGAACCTCCTGGAGGACCCTCTACAGATTATGTTCACATGTTGACAGGCTGGGCCCGTTGACAGGCTGGGCCCGTCCCCAGTGCTGGCTGTGCCGAAGCCGCCAAGAGTGGGAGGGCAAAGTGTCAGCAAAGCCCCCAGGTGTTTAGGTGGCCTCATGATGGCAGGAGCTAAGTGAAGGGGGAGGGGAGAGTCCACAAGGGCCCTCACTGGGTTCCTGTCTTCGAGAACCAGCTACATGAGAATCTGAGGAGCAGGCTGTCAAAGTACCAGCTCTTAGGCCCCATCCTGGACGTGCTGGATCGACACCTCTGGAGGTGAGGCCCAGGAACCTACATTTTAAAAGGAACCCCTTCCAACCCCTTCCTCCCCGCCACATGCACACCAACCAAAATTAAAAAAACATTGGGAGGCTTCCCTGGTGGCGCAGTGGTTGGGAATCTGCCTGCCAATGCAGGGGACACAGGTTCGTGCCCCGGTCCGGGAGGATCCCACGTGCCGCGGAGCGGCTGGGCCCGTGAGCCATGGCCGCTGAGCCTGCGCGTCCAGAGCCTGTGCTCCGCGACGGGAGAGGCCACAACAACAACAACAACAACAAACAAAACAAAAACATCGGGACCCATGTGAGTGCTCTTTAATCAGAATCACTGTGGAACTTTTTCCAAACACAGATGTCTGGGATTCACCCCTAAATGTATCGAATCAATATCAAGAGAACAGAGAAAATGTTTCTTGGTCTCCACAATTTTTTAAGGGTTTTGAATGTGATTCTGAGGTGCTCCTCTAGTTAAGAACCTTTGAATAGATGGTTCTCAAACTTACATGTGGTTTACAATGCTCCTGGGAAGCACTGTAAAAAAGAAACTTCCAAAGTTCTGTGCTTTCTGATTTGTGAGATCTGGAATGAGGCCCAGGAATGTGCCTTTTGACTGACTCCCCAGTCTCTGGGATGCAGGTAGTCCTGAGAATTCACCATGGAGAGACTAGCTTCAGGTTCTGAAGCTTACATTAACCTCAAAGCACATCTCCATGAGATCCTTTTGGTGTACAACTTTCTTACTTAGTGGGCAGGAAGAACTTTACGTGGCAACCTGGGCCCAAATATTTAGATGTTTCCCAAGCAAACACTCGTTGATTGTGTCTACACTCATAAGTTTAAAAGAACAACAACAAAAAAGACAGGTGAGGAACAGGGTTTGCCTTGGACTTAACCGTCAGCTCAAGAATTTGTATCCCATTTCCTTCTTGTTGAATGACCTTGAAAGTGGACTGCTGGGAAAGGAAGTATTATTTTATCCATTTATTTAAACCATCTCTGCTGAAAAAATAGGCTCATCATAAGCTTGGGGCTTCACATTATGACAGTGGGTGGTATGGCCATATGTGTGAGTATACGTGCCTGTTATACAAATGCCTCTCTTACACAGCACTCAGGAATTGGAGCTGGACCAAGGGCAGATATTAATGAGACATTTGATTAAGACCAAGCCCGGCCCACTCATTTGAAGTGTGTGTTAACAAAGCATCAAGAACTGGAGTCTTAGTGCCAGTTCTCCAGGAACATGTGGGGGGCAGACCCCGTCTGTGTGTGTGCTGGCCAGAGGCAAACATCCACATTTCCAGCTGCTGGGAACCAGATGAGAGAGTGGCCTGTGTCACACCACTGCTGCGGGTGATGGAATGGGCCTCTTGAAGAAAACATTGCAGATAAGATCTACAGGCCAGAGCAATGCTCCAGGGAAGTTCAAAGGCCTGCAGAGAGAATGCGTTTCTTTCCAAAGGCAAGTGTTGGCCTTTGCTTCCCTGGGGCACTCTCATTGAGGCTGACAGCTCTGTGTGGAGACCTAAGACTGAGAGGAATTATAAAAATGAGCAGAATGAGGCTATCCATGGGTCTCCAAACAAGACAAAGCTGCCTGTGTCTAGGAGCTCTGGCTGCCCTCTTGCCTCCAGGAAGCAGGATGCACCACAGGCTCTCACACTTGGGTCCTTAATTAATCCTCTTGTGTCTGCAATGCTTTGAGTGTGAATAGCAGGTAAGGGTGCACAAAGAAAAGCTTATACTTAGAACACAGGTGGACTCAAATCCTACTCAGGAATGCCTTAGGCACTAAATGTAATCTAACCAAATCCATCTTTGGCATGGGGTGTTCACAAGCTCTCACGATCTGCTGGGAAAGACCTCTATATGGAAAAGGTGGGTCAGCTGATGAGAGAGAAAGCATTGAAGTTAACGTGACCAGGCGTTTGTAGGGAGGGGCAGGTAAAAAAAAATTGAAATAGAAAGAGAGTGCAGCAATACCACAAACTCAGTCAGTCAAACCAGAAACCTTCAGGATTTACAACTGAAGTCCGGCTGCAACTAGAATTTTGCACCAAGGATGTTATCAATGCATCAAGATGAGATTCATAGTGATGGTGACAGTGACACCACCACCATTTTCTGAGCAATTACTATGGGCCAATCACTAAGTACTTTATATATATTTACTTCATTTATCCTTACAACAAGCCTGGTAGCACATCCATTTTTTTGTTGAGGAAACTGAGGCCCAGAGAGGTTAAGTTACTCGTCCAAGGCCACACAACTAAGAATTAGAACTCAAGTGGGCCTCACACCAGTTCCCATGGTATTCACCACCATTTTATCCACTTGATAGTCAGCCTATTGTTTTTCAGTTTTTCTCTCTCTTGGAATAAAGAATAAAAGTGAAATGGGCTAGGGTGGGTTTGAGGGACATCTGGGAAGAGTTTAAAGCCTAAAGAAAACCCAGTGAAAGAGCCCTTGGATAATTCTAAGGAGCAGTAACGCTGGAGAAATCTTACGGGTATTGTGCTCCTGGTAGAGGAACATATCGAGTCAGATTGCTCCAGGGCCCAAACCTCCCTCTTGGAAATAACATAAACCCTTTTAGAGTACTCAGATTAGCCAGCAGAACATCTTTTCCTTGTGGGCCTCCGTGTCTGAGATATCACAACAGACCTCCAAGGAGAAGTTTTTCACACAGAAGCCTCAACAGGAGGACCACAGTGGACTGAACTCCCCCTATTCAAACGTGAGTGGGCACATCTCGGCCCAATGGTACCTCATTAAAGAGTGTGCATGACACTTTTCTCAATGTCATTTTGTGATGCTGACCGATGGTCTTCCCTGTGTTGATTCTCCCCTCTTTCTCTTTCTTTAAATTTTGCATGGATTTCTTTTTACAGAACAACTATTTATATATTATAGACATTTTCCATGGACCATGCTAGAGGAAGTCACACTCTGGCTGTTGGTGGTAACTAATATGAGACAGACTCTTCCTTCAGGGATCTCACACTCCCATTTCTGAGACAAGATTAACTCACGTCACACAACTAGAGAACAAAATAAGGACAGTCCCTTCTAGCCCAAGAAGTCCTTTGCGCAAATTTAAAAAACAAACAAAAAAAGGATGCCCCTTACCCCAGGAGGATTTAACCCCACACCAGGGCACACTGCTTGTGAGCAGAGAGCATAGACTGGATTTTTGTCTCATCCCCTTGGCCAGGTGCCCTTATGCAGCAAACAACTTACACAAACTTAAATGAAAATAAAACCCAATCAATTAAATTTAATCAAATTTTAGTAAGCTTATTACCAATAGTTGAAAAGAAGAAAACTGGGGCTATAAATACTAAAGAACATTCCCCTTCTAAACATCTAAATCTACCAAACTCACTGCATCTGTTCTTTATATTCTGCCTTCTTTCTTATCTTACCGTATGGATCATCTGCACTTCTATTTTATGGCCCAATCCCATTCCCTCTCACTGACTCGAAGACCTCACAACTGCAGTTGGCCCTCTCTTTGCAGCAGCATCAGTCTCCTCTTTGTATTGAAACATTCCAATCAGTGAACAAATGCTCACTTTAAAAAACAAACTTTGGTCTCATCCTTTCCAACTATTGCTCCAATTCCCTCTGCCCCCTTCTCAGCAAAACTCCTCTCTACTCACCATCTCCATACCCCCTCCTCTTATCTGACTGTCTGTCCCCTTTGCAAGCCTGGCACAGACCTGGCCCCGCCCCTCACTTATCACCTGGGTGGTACCTGGGACTTACTCTATCATCTATCCTTGGCCTTTGGCCTTTGGTCACAAAGGAGACAGAAAGAGTCCCATTTTACCATTCTGATACATGACTATGAAGAAGCACTAATTTTGAGAAGCAAATAGACTCCCTGAGTTTTCTTTCATTGCCTTCAAGGTCCTTATTCTCCTTTTCTTCCTTTGTAGTCAAATATCTGTCACCACTTCCTTGTCTTAAATGTTTTTCAACAACTTTGAAGGCATAGAGGTCCCTTAGGTCATGGCCTACAAGTTGAAATACCCACAGTACCCAGGTAGCTGGTGTGAATGAATGAGACTCTAAGGAGAAGTAGGTTGGAGATAAAGAGGAGTAACACTTGGGCTTAGTGTTGGGGTGCAAAGTGGAGTGGTGAGACCACAGTCAACTGAAAGGAGACAGCCACTGTCCTGTCTGAAGGGGGCAGCCACGACCTAGTTCAGGCCAGCTATTGCTCTGCTGAGATATGGGCAGTGTTACCCCAAATTCCAGAGAAGGCATGAATCTGGATTTTATGTGAAATCTCCGAGTATTTAAATATCGGCTACTAGTTCAGATTTTCTACCCTAGGCTTCATGGACCAGCAAGCCAGTCAAAATATCTGTGGGGACTGGAGATGGCCTCTGGGCTTTCTGTTGGCAACCTAGTCCTAATGTTTTCATCCTGAGTTCAACCTCCCTTTGATTATGTCTCCCAATTTCCCCATGAATTTATTATTTCTTCCTTGTTCTCTCAAGCTCTTTCTTGGTTCTTGGAAATTAGAACCAGGAGTTGGATGGACAGAGAGCAATGTTTTTCCCACACACTGAACTTAGAGCTTCATTACTGATTCACATTATAATTGTGAGTCAAGAAGATTTTTCCCCCTTCTTCTTTCTTTAGCTTGTTTCTGTTCTAAATCAGAGCACAAAGAATAAAGTTCCAGGGTGACCCACCAGAGAACAGAACCACCCAATGGAAATCACTCCCATTGTCTGTGAGCTGGAAAGCCCCAAACATAAGTCTGACCAGAAAATTAAAAGGCAAATGAGACAAGCACTGGGTCAAAAGGAACTAAGGCCTAGCAGTTCTTTCCTCATTTAACATGAGTAACACAAGTGGAAATTCCTTCCATGTTTATTTCTTCTAAGACTGATGGCTATTCAAGCAAGGGTTGAGCCTGGGGACTGTGTGTAGTGCTGAGCTATCAGCAAGGCCATCTTTACATACGTTCATCTAAGTTTCATGGGCCTGAAAATTGGGAAAACTCTAAAAGACCTCTCCATTATCCTCTTTTAGGTTAAGAAGTTTAGCCAGCTTTAAATACCATATTCCTGAGTAAGAAAACATGTCACTCATTTATCTTGGTGTCAAGAAGTTTTTTGGGAGATTGGGATTGACATACACTGTTGATACTAGGTATAAAATAGATAACTAATGAGAACATACTGTATAGCACAGGGAACTCTATGCAATGCTCTATGGTGACCTAAATGGGAAGGAAATCCAAAAAAGAGGGGATATATGTATACGTATAGCTGATTCACTTTGCTGTACAGTAGAAACTAACAAAACATTATAAAGCAGTGTTGTAAACTAAAAATTAATTTTTAAAAAAAAGAAGGTTTCAAACTATTCCTAAAAGACTCTTTTGCAGGGGAGAAGTTTCACCAGGAGTTGAGACCTTAAGATATTGCTGAGTACGTTAGTGTTCGCCAATATCCAGGTGTGCCTCCATATTTCCCAGATACCTTTGTAGTTAAGTTGACCACATGACTAGTTTTGGCCAATGGAATAGCAGTTCTGATTGAAGTGGTTAAGTATCTGGTGCTCCTTTTACCCTCTCTCTTCTGTCCATGTGACTAGAAGCATTTGGTTAGGGTGGTAAAGCCACACCCAGTGATCCCTGAGTCATTGCTTGGAGGAGAGCTGCCATGGGAGCAACCCAACTCTCAGTGGCCTTGGCATAAGTGAGAAATAAACTTGTATTTTATTTTTCCTATTTTATTGAGATATAATTGACATATGAATAAAATTGTATTAAATCACTGGAATTTGGGGGATACTTGTTACAGTAGCTAGCATTGATTACTATGACTAATACAGAAGAGAATTTGGAAACGCTAGTAAAAATTTACCCATAGACCTTTCAGTAGCCACTAGGCTGAGCTCCAAGAAGGGGAAGGTACTGACATTCCACCCCCACTGGGAAAAGATCAGCTGTAACTGTCATTCCCAGTTCCTGAGATAATGTCCACCTTTTCTCTGAGATTGTGTGACCCAGACTTCCAGGTCTTTGGAATCCATCTGGAATGTGGCTCCCTCCACTGAAGAACTCACATGGTTACCATGGTTTCTTCTCATTGTTGGCATTTTAGCAGGTAAGCCCTGAGCAGTTCTGCTGGGGAAAGTGCAGCTTACATCAAGTTGCCTGTGAGCTTCAGCAGTGAAAAGTTGTCTTGAAAGAAAAAGTGTGTCCCCAAAGACTTGGAACAAAGGAAGATGCATGCCTGATGGCAAGAAAACCACACTCTCTCTGCCACAGGTGACAGAAGAAAGAGAAAGGAACACTAACTGGTCCTACAGCTTGTTTTGTTAAACTGGTTTGACATAGTTCTAGCAATAGCTTCAATTCCCAGAGGAGCTGCTCCAGAATGACCAATTTGGTTTTCAGACTTCAGCTATGGAAGCTCATCCAGATATAAAGAGAGGCCCTTAACTCAGTTAAATAGATACAGTAAGAGAGACTGAATGAGCCTCAATCAAAAAAGGTCCAACTTTGCCCACTAAAAGAAAGATAGAAAAAAGAAACAGAGGAAAAGGAAGGAGAAGAGCAGAAAAAGGAGGTGCCCTTCCTTATTTGACATAAATGCAGAAAGACATGTGTGTTTGGTGATGTTGGAATCTGGCGTTCCATTATTTGCAAAGAGTTCACACTCTCAATCAATCCATCAGTATTTGTGGATTCATTCGTTATCCTCAGCGTGATGCTAGACACTCCATGATTTGTCCCTCAGTTCACCAATTCAGGTAAGTAAGAAGAATTGTTTCCTGCTACTTTAGCACCAGGCTGGTAGGAAACATTAACTTCAGTCTTGTTTGGGCCACTACTGCTCCAGGCCAGAATGAACAGGAACCAGGACCTCTCTTGGGGTCTTTGAGGCAAGAGCCACAGCTGTCGGGTTAGGGAGCACACCACCGTGCTCCTGTCACCTCCAACCATGTCCTCACTTGTGATACTGCTCTAGATCCCACGCTTAAAAGGGGCAATCCAGTCGGCCCAGTGTGGATAACAAGCCCACCACCTGGCTGGGAAGAGTGGGGGCACCTTGATTGACAGTCTACCAACATGAGTGAGTTAATTCCCTGGAACGCACAGAATGGGGATGAAGCAATTTCCTGGAAAGCAAATGGGGTGCTATTAGCATGAATGGGGAGCACTTCACCTCCTCCCTAAGTAATATATTTGATTTTAACCCAAGCCTTCTGGAAACATACTGACTTCCTTGGAAAGGCAGAAAAGGGTCCCTTGGCCTGATCATAAAGAAGACAGCGCCATCCCATAAAACATCCCAACTCTGGAAACTTACAAGGTGAATGTATGTACACTTCCTCCTGGAAAATTATTACTCTCCTATTTCACAAATGAGGAAAGGCAGGCAGGGAAGAAAGAAATGCTGCCCGATACCATCAGCTAAGCAGAAATGCCTACCGTGTGCCAAGGAAGTCTGTTTCAAGGTTCCATCTCCTGACATCTGGCGTCTCTCTCAATGACCTTCCCCTGCTGACAGGAGAATTCATGGGTGCCTCTGGTGAGCTCCTCGCTACCACTGGAAATTTTCTCAAAGCACACAGCCTCCTGGGGTGTGTAGCTGTAGGACAGGCCTTAAGGTGGACTGTTGTGCGGAGGGGAATAAGTAGGGGGTGGAGGAAGGGAAGGGACCCCTGGCGAAAACTTTCAAAGGTGAAAATATTTTCCTGAAAATACAGCATCCATGTGCAGGAGGTGTCGATATAACTGACCTTCTGTCTTGAGTTGGACCTGGGAACGGATTTTTTACAGGAAAAAGGAAATGCATGGGTGTGGAGCTGCCAGCAGCAAAGGAAGTTTCCAGGGACTTGTCATGGCGCAATTTATAGACACAAGTCTCAGAAGGGCTGTAGCGGGGCTGTGGAGAGGGTGTGATTTGTTGGTTGTGGAGCCTGGCACCTGGAATCCGTCCATGCTGACTTAACTCAGTGTGCACATGTGTCGCCCCTACACACAGCCGTATCTGGGCGGTTGAAATGAAAAGAACAGAAAGAAAAGGCACTCACCCAGAGTGGAAATAAAAACAGAACCCAAGAAGGAGCAAAAGTAATGATTGTGAGGAAAGGGCTGGAGGGTAAGGGGCATCCCTTGCCCTGTCCAAGACCTAACTTAAAGCAGCTAACCAAACCTGCCCTTCCATCCCAAAAGACAGATAGGTCAGAGGCTGTGAAGTCTTCCAAAGGGAAGGCAAGTCCCTCTTCGCTGTTAGGTTAGGTCCTCTAGGAAATGAACAGGTGGACATTAAGGGACAGAACCGAATAACTTGACACCCATCACCATCCTCAAGGCTCCCCACGGAACAACAGAGACCAGAAAGAAGCATCCTGCAGCTCCTCGGCGGTGAGAGCCAATTAGGCAGTAAGGCATGACAGTCAACACGCGTCCTGAGGGAGAGGCCTCTCGGTGTTTACAGAGCCTGGCAGCGGTGCCGGAGCCAACAACCCACATGCACGGCCCATCTGGGCAAGCTTGCTAAAGCAAACTCACTTCCTCTGGGTCTCGATGGCTAAGACTCAAAATGCTCTGCACAGCCACATTTGCTTCCCTGCTCTCAGATCCCTTCCAGAAAACCCACACATCTGTATACACACTTTAAAATAAATATGCATAAAAGCAGAATCCAAGCTGAGGGTGGAAGGCGGGAAGGCCCTCTGAGGTTCCTCTCTGGGTGGACCGCCCCCCCCCAAACTGCTCTCCTCCCGCAGGAGAGCTGCACTGCACAGGCTCTAATTGTAGCATTTTCGAGAAGCATGAGAACTCGTTAGAATCTCATACCTGCTTTGTGGCTCCCCATTCAACACAAACATGATTTTGAGGTCTGCAGCACAAATTTTCTTCCCCCAAAGACATCTTCAAACTTCTGAACTCAGCTCAGAGGGTGAAAATGCCTGAGTTTCGTTTCAGGTTAATTGGAAACCCTCCAACCCAGGACCCGTCCCCACCCCCCAACTTTACTAAAGACTTTCCTTCCCCCAAAGACTGTTTCTGCTCTTTGCAAGCTTATTCTTGTTCATTTTCCAAATCAGGTCTCGTTGTACTGATCCCACGGATCACAGGGTTGGAAAATGCCAGCCTGAGTTCTGGAAGGCTGAGGGTGACCCCACTGGTTGTCCTCCCTCCGGCACGCTGTGGGCTCTGAGACTGCACTTGGTGGCAAGGGAAGGGAAGGGAAGGGAAGGGAAGGGAAGGGAAGGGAAAGGAAGGGAAGGGAAGGATGCGACCGAACAATGACAAAGGTACTACAATTTGGCCAATGGGAAGAGAAAGCGGAGAGTAATACTTAGCACCTCTGCCAGGGAGTCAGCAAATGACTGGGTCACCTTGAGGCTAAATTACCGACCTCTCGCTTAGATTCTTCTCTCACTCAGGTCTCGATAAAATGGACTAGGTTTCAGTTGTCACAATCATAAGGCTCAAGGTTATGGTAATGGGCCTACTAGTGAGAATGCCAGGAGCTGGCATCGTGCCCCGAAAACATCAGCCTTCTCAGGCTGGCAGCTGCCGAGGGCCCTCCCTCCGCCTGGCAGACACCTTTCTCCATCTGTCAAGGTCCAGCTCACACATCACCTCCTCCACAAAGCTCCACCCACGTGAACAGATCCTGTTATCCCCTCTCTAGCCCCCAAGAGCAGTGGTCTCCTAAGTTTTTGGTTTGCACGTTCCCCTAAAAGTGGTTTGAAAATCCATATAGCCTCTTACACAGTTTTTAGATGACGTTAAAAACAAAAACAAAAACCTTTACTGTAAGTTTAAATAGCTGCAGAAGATGTCATTTCCTTAGTATTATAAATACTAGCATTTTCAAATAAAACTCTTACATCACTCCTTTAAACGTGGCCAATGGAATCTAAGGATTGGAGCAATTCTATACCAGTAACAATTTTTAAAATATATGACAAGTCTTCTTTACCAATTTATTGTTCCATTTCCTACTTGAACTCTTATTTCCATCTTATTTCCTCTTGGTACTTTTTAGCAATTATCATACACATTTTTTTTTTTTTTGCGGTACGCGGGCCTCTCACTGTTGTGGCCTCTCCCGTTGCGGAGCACAGGCTCCGGACGTGCAGGCTCAGCGGCAGTGGCTCACGGGCCCAGCCGCTCTGCGGCATGTGGGATCTTCCCGGACCGGGGCACGAACCCGTGTCCCCTGCATCGGCAGGAGGACTCTCAACCACTGCGCCACCAGGGAAGCCCTGTCATACACTTTTATGTTTGAAAGTTTTTCCATAAATGAGTATCATATTATTCTTTTCTGTAACAAAAAAAAATGTAAATGTGTTGAAAAGTTAATTTTGTTATCACTGTAAGTCTGTAAGTTTTAAGCAGCTTTTTCTAGACCATTTTATAATTTCAACAACCACCAGCATGCAACTAATCAAGACAATATATTATAAATTTTTATAAATAATTGTTAAATTTAAGGGTAAATTTTATTAAAAATTCACCTCCTAAAGAATTAAAATGACCTTTCTTCAGCTGGCTGATATATCCATGGATAGAAATTATTCATTGCTAGAATGAGACAGGGTTCAGAATCCCTTCTCTTCCTACTTTACATTTTTAGAGAGAAAACTCTGAGAAATCTTCTCCCCAAAATAAGATACAAATGAAAGGTGATGCCAAAAATGACATAACAATCTCTTATCAAAAGTTAATAGTAACCTATCAGCTGTCCAATTAGTTTGGTCCTCCTTCAGTCTTGTTGAAAGAAAATTTGAAACCAAGAGACCTGAAAACGTATTTGTTACCCAGTCATTAGTCATTCACTTTCCTAATTCTGGGAAATATACCAAAAAGACTGTACCAAAACTTCTCAAATGACTGCTAATTATACCTGCTACTCATTTACTTAGAGGTCTTGTTTAAACTGAAAAGACTGGGAAAATTGAAATACTTGTTATTTTAATACAACTTTGCCAATACGATATTTTTGCTTTTAAAATTGAAGTGTAATTCCTATGTCACAAAACTTTAAAAGTGGACAATTTCGTGGGTTTTAATATCTTCACAAAGCTACGCAACCATCACCACTATCTAATTCCAGAAACTTCTCATCACTCCCATTAAGAAATCCTGCACCTACCAGCAGTTACTCCTCATTCCCCTGCCAACGCCAGCCAATACAATCTTTAATAAAGTTCTTTTATATCATAACATGCTTTAAATATATTTTCATCAAAAGCTCAGATTTTCAGATTTAGTTCATTTGGTTCATAAAAACGTCTGTCATGCAACCTGTTTGGCAAAACAGTTTGAACCGTGCAGCCAAGCAGCCGAGCCAGATCTAGTTTCAGTTAGAAAAAAACAACTTCAGTTTCCAATAAACGTGTTCATATGCATCCCTATCCAATCATCTTACTTCTGAGTTATAATTCTGAGGTGAGAGATAGAGATAGGCAAATCATTGGTAGACCAGCTATCCGTCTAAGAAATCGAGAGGGCACTGCACCACACCATGAATTAATTGTCTCCTTGAACTAGGCCTTTGCTATTGCTTCTTGGTGCCCTCGTCACTTCACGTTTGGAAATCTTTCTTTAGGAGGCATATAGTCTTTGGCATTATTTAGGTGATGGGAGAGAAGAGGTTGTGGAAGAGAAATCCTCCTCACTCCTGCCTCACTGTACAAGATATCTGAATTCAGAACACCCAACATAGGCCAAAATACTTCCTTTCTGAGCACTACATTTCACCCTTAGCAGAACTGCACGCAGCACAGGAAAAGTGTGCTAGACGCAGAGATGCGCCATGAAGATTCCCTCCAAGGAAGCCCAGTTGTGGGGACTGAGGCCAGCAGATGGCCTCCAACCATCAACTCCTGCAGGGCCAGCCTCACCTTCAGGGAGGCCAGCCTGGTCTGTCTTTCCTGCCCAGCGGGGGCCACTCTGGTGGGCAGTGCTTGCCCCAGAGCTCTCCAAGTGTCCAACTGTTAGCCTGCATCTCGGTTTGACTTCTTTTTTCTTTTTTTAATGCTTATTTATTTATTTGGTTGTGCTGGGTCTTAGTTGTGGCACGCAGGTGTGCGGGATCTTCGCTGTGGCATGTGGGATCTTTCATTGTGGCGTGCAAACTCCTAGTTGTGGCATGTGGGATCTAGCTCTCTGACCAGCAATCGAACCCGGGCTCCCTGCGTTGGGAGCAGGGAGTCTTAGCCACTGGACCACCAGGGAAGTCCCTTGGTTTAACTTCTTTTGCCCAGTCCTACTTCTTCTGCTCTCCCTTGGCACCCCAAACTCTTCCTCAGCTTCTGCTTCTGGAGAACTCAGCCCATAACAGAAAGACACTAGGTTCTCTGCAGGTCATTGGTGTCCAGTTATAAAAAGTTTGTCAACACCAATATGTTGAATCATTTCTTTATTGCCCCAAAGACTTTTACACTCCTGGGAAAGACCCCATGGTGAGACTCAGAATGAGTGAGAGGTTCACGCCTTTCTTAGGCGAAGTGAATGGGGAGTTGAGGAAGGTGATGGGCTGACCCCATCACAGCCAGTTTTCACTCAGTGTGGACTTTGAGTATCTGAAGTTGATTCCTTTGAAACCTTCCCAGTCTGTGTACCCCCTGGGAAGTCTTTGGATTCACACTCCAATTCAAAACTCCTGCCTATAGCAAGTTGTCTGTCCTAATAATCACACACTATTTTAATTGATCTATGTGAACACCTGCCTTCTCCATCCCATGGGAAGGACTGAGTTTCATTCATTTATTCACTCCTTCAGGGGATCAATCGGTCACCAGTAACTGTTTTTTTAAACAAATATGTCCTGAGTGGTCACTGTGTGCTGAGGGTACGTAGGTGAGCAATGACTGGTCCCTGCCTTCAAGGAACTCGTGGATTTTGTAAGAGAAGCAGGGAAAAGTGAAGGGAGTGGAAAGAAGCAAATGATCCCAGAAACAGTGAGGACCAAGACAGACCTAGCCTCAATCACACTGAAAAAGGAGAATATCTATTTTCTCACTTTAACTCTTGAAATTTCAATGTTCCTTCAGACAGAGGAACAGTCGTCAGCTGGTTGTCAAATAAAACTTTATTTAACTAAAGAAAAAAATGGAGAAATATTGGAGCACCTAAAATTTCCCCCATTAATTTGGGTATTTTCAAGTGCAGATTCTAGTAAATAGTTTATTTATATGAACATTCAAAAGCTTTGGTTTTTATTTTGAGTTAGTAAAATATGGCCTAATTTAAGTTTAACTTTATCTCAAACTCCTGATAGTTAATGGTTCTTTTCTTTTTTTTCTGCTAGTTTTCACCCCAAATCACAAAGTATCTTTTTTTTTTTTTTTTTTTTTTTGACAGTGCTGTGCACAGGCATGCAGCATGTGGGATCTTAGTTCCCCCACCAGGGATCGAACCCATGTGCCCTGCAGTGGAAGCACGGAGTCTTAACCACTGGACTGCCAGGGAAGTCCCTCAAAGTATCTTAAAGAAAGATAATCTTAAATAACAACAATAATCTCTAACGTTTATTGAGAGCTTACTATGTTCAGACACTCAGCTGAATGCTTTTAACTTACGTGATTATTGACTCCGTGAAATAATCCTATGGCTCAGGTGCTGTCATTATCTCAACTTCACAGATGAGGAAACTAAGCTCGGAGAAGTGGAAGGGAGAAGCTGCCCGAGGAAGGGAGGAGTGGAGAGTCCAACCCCTGTCTGGCTGCCTGTCTCCCTGATGCTGTTCACAGTGCTGTGCATGGGGCTCAGATGCCAGGGTCCTGCTCGGCCTCTAAGGCACCACAGGTCCCTGCTGCCCCAAGAAAATGAAGAGGCGCAGGCCAGTGTCACCTGCAGAGGCCCAGTCTGGAAAGGAACCTCATCTCCAGGCAGGTGATTAGAAGTAAAGTTTTCAGTAGCAAGATAAGCGGTAGCTCTCTAGACAAACCCGTTTCCAGAATAGCAGAAAGTGTTCCCCAAGGTCCCTCTCTTCCCTGTGACCTTGATGCTAGAGGCCCAGGGCTCTTCTGTCAATGACATCCATATACTGAGGGCTCACACCGTTACACCTCCAGCCTAAACCTCACCCCTAAACTCTGGTCGGATGTATCCACTGGCCTCTTGCTACATTCCCATTTGGGTATTTAAAAGTCTTCTCAAACTTAACATATCCAAAAAGGGGGTTCCAAGAGTTCCCCCCAAATTACCGTCATCCCACAGTCTTAGTTCATGGTAACTTCATCTTTCTATTCTCTTGGGGAAAGACTGAGGGTCCTCATGACTCCTGCTTTCTCTCACACCCTACACAAAATCCATCAGGTATATCAGAATCCAATCATTGCTTCCACCCTGGCCCGAGCCACTATCATGTCTCCTTCCATGACTGCAATGGCAGCTAAACTGCCTCCCTGTTTCTGTCTTCTCTTCTCCTCTCAACACCAGCCAGAGATTGCATTAAACCGCAAGCATTTTTTATGGATCCGAGAACAAAGTCTCCCAACCATTAGACAGAGTCTCTCCGACTGCTTGGTTCGGATTTGGGGTTGTGGTTCAGTGATGTCACCTGCCTTGTAATGAATGTGTCTCTCTCCATCCACGCTCCTCCTCAAGACTGTGGCCTTCCTGCTTCCCAACCCTTCCTTGAGCTGTGTTCGTAGGCTTTGCGGCTTGACCTGGGAGTTGGATCCAAGGCATTGCAAGTTTCACAATCTCACCACTACTAACACCTTAACACTACTGCTCAAACCCTTAATGGCTTCCCATTTCACTGAGAGGAAAAGCCAGACCCCGCACAGTGGGTCACTGGGCCCTGAACAACGAGCATGTCCTCCCCGCTCCCCTCCTTGGCCCTCAACTGCAGTCCCAGCCATGTGGCCTCCTTGCTGCTCCCTCTGCCTGGAATGGGCTCCCACAGGTATCACACCCCTCCCCGCTGCCTGGCTTTACATCTTTCCCACAGGCAAGCTCTCAGCAACACCCTGTTGGCCAGTATCTTCCGAATTGCAACTCCCACTGCTCCCTGTGCTTCTTCCTTGTCCCTCGTCCTTGCCGTTTCCTCCACGGCACTTATAACAGTCCACACTTCCACTTGACACTCCTGGGTCCTCTGCCACTCAGATGTAAACTCAGGAGGACAGAATGTTGTTGTCTGCTTTGGGCACTGCGTGGCACATGGTGAATACTGTCAGGGCTGAGTGAGGACGTACTCACGTGACAGGAGAGCTCAGAGGGGACTGCCTGACCCAGTGAGAAACTCATTCCCCATGGCCCAAGGTTTGGGGGTTGTTCCCTTGAAGCCAGCACACCTTCAGCTTTGTGTTTGTTGAGTCTGCCCTTCCCTGAGAGGTGGGCAGGTCAATTCCTCACCTTCAAGATGGGCCCACTGGAATCACTACTGCCACTCCAGAGGTGACACCACCTTTCAAACAGCCCCAATTTCCTAGCAAAGCCATTTCATGGGTTCATAAGTTGTAAAGGAGGTGAGAACAGGATTCTGCCCAAAGCTAGGCAGACCCTTGGCTAGAGACCCAAACTCTTTGCACCTCAGTCTCCCCATCTATGGGGAGAAAACAAAAAATGGGGGAAAAATTGAAAAACGCCTGCTTTGTCCACCCCTGGAGGTATTGTGGGATCAAATGGAATAAAGTCTATGAAAATGCTTAGAACTGTGCCCCTCACCGTTGATACAATGGTAACTGAGCTCTGCTCCCCATACCTACAATAGGTGCTTCTAATTATTTTTTATAAATTTATTTATTTAATTTATTTATTTTTGGCAATGTTGGGTCTTCATTGCTATGCGCGGGCTTTCTCTAGTTGCAGCAAGCGGGGGCTACTCTTCGTTGCGGTGGCTTCTATTGTTGCAGAGCACGGTCTCTAGGCGCACAGGCTCAGTAGTTGTGGCGCACGGGCTTAGTTGCTCCGCAGCATGTGGGATCTTCTTGGACCAGGGCTCGAACCCATGTCCCCTGCATTGGCAGGCGGATTCTTAACCACTGTGCCAACAGGGAAGCCCTAGGTGCTCCTTCTGAATCTGCATTCAGAGTAGAGTTTATCCCAGGCTCTCACCTCAGCTTCAGTCACCTGCCCAACTCTTCACAGCCCCAGGGTGTGTCCCCATGAGTAAGACAGGGAAAATCATCACCGTTTGTTCATGAGCTGAAGAGGAATCTCTCTGTCTCTGTCTCTGTCTCTGTCTCTCTCTCTCTCTCTCTCTCACACACACACACACATACACAGAAAGTCAAATAGAATTGGCATCCCATATTCTTGATTTCCCTGCTCATATAGTCTATTCTTCCAATAACTCCTGCAGAGATTTTCTAGTGGATCAAAGGGAACATCTCCCAGGGAAGCCCGACTCTCCACTCACATGTGGCTATGGACAAAGGAGCTAAGACCTGGCCAGGCTGCAATGATTTCCCTTCCTTGGAGTCCCTGAACGCCCTTGCCCACACAGCCCAGCCCGCTCACCCCACTACCAAACTCTGCCCAACAGGAAGAATAAAGAACAGTCAAGCAGGGCTGCCGATTTCAGACTCCCCACTTGGCTAGACCCCTCCGGTCACGAACTTCCTCTTTTCCTTCCACAGTCTTCCCGGCCAGGCTATGGGTGCAGGTATTTTCCTCTTCCTGGCTGTAATCCTCTCACCGTGGCACCTTATTGTGGTTACAGCTTTGGGGGGCCCACACCCACTGAGCACACTGCTTTCACTTTTTTCTCTTTTTAAACATATCCAAATATCAGGACGTCTCTAATCCTTCTCACTGAGGTCCGCGGCTTTCACGGGTAGACTGTTTGGGGTTTCTATTGAATTGCCGTTCAATATACGAAAGGCATTTAGGTTGGCACAGTCACAAATGGCACGTCAACAGATTTGATTCTAAAATCAGTTCTCCCCTTTTGGGTAGCAATGGGGTCCATGAATTCAGAACCCTGCCTGAGTTGCCAGAAGTTTCCACTGCTCCCCTCCCATTAAATCTAGCTGGGGTGCAATAAACACCCCCCTTTCACGTGGGTGTCTCCCTCTCAGTAAACGCTAACGGGCTGAGCAGAGAGGGACGTGCCTCTCAGAGCCAAGGCCTGGCCAAAACGGAGGGGAGGGGAGAGACTTGTCGATGGCTAGTGTCAGGACGCGATCCCCGGGGAAGACACTGGGCAGCCTGGATCGCTCACTACCCTGGTGAGGATTTCTCTTTTTCCTCTTCTGCAACTCTCATCCTTGACAGCATCGTAGAGATGTGAATCAAACTCAGTGCCTTTGAAAGACGAAGCTGAGGGCCAGAAAGTATCCCTGTTCTGTGAATGAGCTTGTTTCCAGAATAGGGTCTCTTTTCAGAAATGGAGAGGTGGCCACCAAGAGAACAAAAGTAACCTGACCGAGGCCAGGGTGGCAGCCATGCCGTGGCAGAAGTGGAAACCGAGTGGCCCAGACACCCAGTCCAAGCTCAGACCTTCAGAACAGTCTGCTCTCTGGGTTACCTTTCAGTCAAAGTATAACACAGAACAGGAACCAAGTAAAAAAAATTGTTTCTAATTTGTTTTTGATTTTTAAAAGGCTTCCCAGGTCATAAATTAATGGGCCATGATAAAAATGTATGGCGTGAAGGAAGCAATCTAAGTGACGGCTGAAAATTCCTGCCTGCATGATTCTGAGAGAGTCACCGCTCAGGTAGAGCCTTGCTGGACACCAGACACCCATCAGCTTGGAAAAGGGGAAAGTCTAGTCTTTTCCGCCTTTGCTAATGTATTGTAATCAATTTATCTATAATATTAAGGTGTTAGCAGTAGTGAGATTCTGAAACTTGCAATGCCTTTGATCTAACTCCCAGATCAAGCCGCAAAGCCTACGAATACAGCTCAAGGAAGGGCTGGGAAGCAGGAAGGCCACAGTCTTGAGGAGGAGCGTGGATGGAGAGAGATGCATTGATTACAAGGCAGGTCACATCACTGAACCACAACCCCAAATCCAAAGCAAGCAGTCAGAGAGACTCTGTCTACTGGTTGGGAGACTTTGTTCTCAGATCCATAAAAAATGCTTGTGAAAGCATTTCGTGAGCTCAAAAACACTCTTGCAAATCCAGTTCTTATTTTGGGGCTGTGAAAGGAGAATTCCTCTGGAGGCTTGAACCCTTGTGCTATAAGTACCAGACAATAAGCATTTGATCGCCGAAGCATCCACTTCAAAGACACCACCTCAAATAAACATATCCCAGCTGCGGGACACAGTTACTAACTAAACAACCAGATAAGAAGCCAGGCCTGCCCCACCCATGAAGTTCCCCTTTTGGAAAGCCTGGATGACCTAGATAACTGACCATTTGAATGACCCCACTCAAGGGAAGGAAACCTTCCCTCACCCTAATTCCCATTCTTATATTTTAACTTTGCTAATAAAGAGTGAATTTGTGAAGCCCTAGGCCCCCTACCCCCAATAAAGGCAGAACCCCAGATCTCTCTACCTCTCTGTGTGCCCCTTGGGCATTCTGTGTACCCTCCAGGACTGTGAGTAATAAGCTTTGTTTTTGTCAGAGTTCCCTGATGGTTGTTGCGTCTTGGAATCTAAACAAGAAGCACAAGTGCTGGTCCAGCCACAACATTAGCTCAGGTAGGGAAATGTCTGTGGGGGGCTTGCCACAAGTAGTACGGGCCCAGGCCAATGTCCCCAGGCATTCCCAGCTCCTAGCATCACTAATGACACTTTGAGAGTCACACAAGCAACTCTTGAAAACGTCCCCTCAGGTTCATTTTGCCAAGAAGAACTTCCACAAACGAGATCACACCCTTCAAAGTCCATCTCAGCTTGCTCTCTTCATGAAGGGGTTTTACGCTCCCCAAACATTCATTATCCTTTTCTGAATCCCCCAAAACCCAGTATATATTTCAAGAACATTCACATTCTATCTTCTATCAGTTATTTGTGCAGTTACGCCCTTTGGGTTAGGATTTGTGTCTGTCCTCTACATCATCAAGGTATGCTGCTCAGTCGTTGTTGATTTAGAACAAACTGAGCCCAGTATTCTCTGATGGCAAGAAAATCTTCTAGCATTTTAGGAACTTTTGCTTCCAAAGGTGCCCAATTAATACAATAGTAATAGTCTGTGTCCTGGGGCAATATGCCTAAAGTAGTTTGGGGGGCCCAGGTGTCTACTAACTTCCCTCCATAATGATGGTAAGATCTGTAAAGCATTTTCTAGAAGTCCATTCCAATTACTTTTAAAACCCCAGCATGATTACTCTCATGGGAATTTAGAACAATGGGCGATTTCAAATTATATTCCTGTATTGGAATATATTAAGAAATACTTATTAATTTGCTCACTCATTTGCATTTCTGAAAAAATACAGAACCAGAAAACTTACACACAGCTAAGGAAATGAATGGCAACCCTCTGTTGAACAGTAATCTTCCAAGGTTGTCAATCTCTTAGAAAATCCACTGAAAACACGCCCTTGTCGTGGAGGTCTTTGGTTTGCGCCTGCCGAGCATCTACTGTCCCTTCTTCTGATAATCATACCCATCCCAGTTTTCCTTAGGATTATTCCCCCAGCCTTCCTTCAGTTTCATATGGGGTTTATCCTGCAAGGTCAGGCACAGGCACATGACCAAGGCATGACCAACATATTCCAGTCTTCTAGACACAATAATTGGCTTAGGGATGGGAAGATGAACTACCTGAACCATTCAAGTTAGAATAATCTGGGAATTTGCTTAAACAATGGCAAAACATGTCCTTTCTCTCCTAGGGTTGCTCAACAGGTAGAATATAAATCTAGATCTACTGGTGTCCACCTTTGCCATCACCTGAATGAAGCCAGCTCAGAAGGAAGCAGCCTAAGAGGTAGAGAAGGAGAAAGATTGATTTCTCATAAATCACTTTGAGAACCTAGATTAAGTCATGTCTGAAGTTCTAGACTTTTCAGTTAGATAAACCAATAAATTCCCTTTTTGCTTGACTTATCGTGATTAGGTTTATACCACTCGTGATTATGAGTCCTGAGTAACGGACCATAGATAATAATATGATAATAGTAGCTACCATTTACTGAGTACCTAGTATGTGCCAGGCAGATTAAATACATTTTATCTCTAAGATTCACAACCTTGGAAGATGGTCACTATAAAGACTGACTTTCCTGGTGAGGGAATTAAGACTCAGAGAATGGTTGTCCAAGGTCACACCATTAGTTAGTGGCAGAAGTGGGATTCGAATTCAAGCCTTCCTGTCTCCAGAATCTGTATTCTCATCCCTACACCAGGCTGCCTCCTCAAGGGAAGGACACGTGCTACAAATTGGCAGCAGGGAATAAAGATTCTTCCCAGGCATGATTGGCTTCTCATCAATTATTACAAAGTGAGGTGTAATTATTTTATATTAAATCATCTCCTTGGCTTTCCAAATACTCCTCACATTCAAGCAGTCAGGTCCTTTTATCACCAGATCCTTTGCTATGTTGTATGACTTCGTTACCCAACAGGGAAGTCTGACCACTCTTGCCGCTCCAGTCAGAAATAAGGAAGAAAAGGTTTGTGGGATCCAGGCTCCAACACCCTCTGTTAGGCTGTGTGGTTTAGAATCTTGGAATATGAGGGCTGAAGCTCTATTGCGTGGTCAAAGGGCAGGTGAGAATTTTACTCTGACACCAGGTCAACTCACCAAATCCAGGGTCCCATCCAGACACTAGAGCTGGAACTGGAGGGAGACAGCTTACACATTAGGAGGCACCCGGCTGCCCAAGCCTGGAGGACATAGGAGTCAACCCCACTGAGGACTTTGTCGCCTTCAGTGGGAAGATTATCTGGGATTATCAGAGATTAGGTGAAGGGAGAAAGCAGTGTCTGTTTAATCCCATGGCTAATGAGTTGAGAAGGAATTCCCTGTTGAAAGAATCTGCCTGCTTTGCAGACCACACGTCTCCTGCTTCCCTGTGGCCTGAGGAACAGCCAGACTCGCAGGCGAGCAGTGGAAGCACCTGCATAAAACCTGGTTGCCGGTGTCCCAGACCACAGTCGTCCTCCCCTCCCCTTCTCCAGAATGCCCTATCTTCACCTGTTAGTAAAACTCAGATGTGTCTGGGGAGAATGACCTTTAAGGCTTCGCCACCTGCAAAGTGATGTGGCAAAAGCAATGGATCAAAGACATTTGAAAGGGAAGAAATGAAAGGAGTGAAAAGCCAAAGAGAAAGAGAGGGCCTCCCACACCAGGGGGGGGAGGTCTTCCCCGCTCTGCTAAGGCTACTGCCTGTCCCTGAGCCGCTGAACCTGTCCCCACTCTGCTAAGGCTACTGCCTGTCCCTGAGCCGCTGAAGGGCACTGAGAACCTGGCAGAACCTCCACTCAAAGAATGAAGTGACAGGACTGCAGCAAGAAGCCTCCCAGCCTCAGTTACTCAGGGGACGGTCCATGCAGAGTTGTCAAAAAGGCATCCCTTGGGTGGCAGCCATAGCAATGGGCTGCTTTTTCTTTTTTAAATATCATTTTAAATTTAGGGTCTAACTGGAAAAATAATACACAAATGCACTCTGCTTTTTAAAATTAAAACATTTGGATAAGGCTAAAGTCCTTCTTGATCACCACTCCAATCTCACCGTCTGAGGTAGCCAAAGTTAGGAGTAACTCCTTCTAGAAATGTGTATGTGCACATGTATGCATGCAAGTGTGTGCACATATGTGTCCCCAGAAACCATTTATAGACACACCTCGGTTTATTGCCCTTCGCTTTATTGCGGTTTTTTTTTTTTTTTAACAAATTGAATGTTTGTGGCAACCCCGCATCAAGCAAGTCTATCAGTGCCGTTTTTTCAACAGCATTTGCTCATTTTGTGTCTTTGTGTCACATATTGGTAATTCTCCCAATATTTCAAACTATTTTGTTAGTATTATATTTGTTATGGTGATCTGCGATCAGTCATCTTTGAGGTTACTATTGCAAAAAGATTACGGCTCACTGAAAGCTCAGATAATGGTTAGCATTTTTTAGTGATAAAGTATTTTTAAATTAAGGTACGTACATTTTTTAGACATAATGCTATTGCCCACTTAATAGACTACAGTATATTGTTATAACCACTGGGACGCCAAAGAAAGAAAATGTGTGACTCACTTTATTGCAATATTCGCTTTCTTGCGGTGGTCTGGAACTGAACCTGCAAGTATCTCCGAGGCCTGCCTGCTGCATTTTTGCGTGAATATGTGTGTTTACATAAGTGGTATGCTACCCATCTATGATTTGTCTTTTTCACTCAGAAAAGCATCTTGGGAATCCATCCACATCGAGAGCCACTTCCACCTTCCACCTGGACTTTTTGAGGCAGAACCCAGTACCAATGAAACTGAGCTACATTAGCTCATCCACTCACCTTGTTCCTGCCCTTTTTTCTCTCTCAGGCTGGGTCAGCATTCCCTCATCAACGATGCTTGAGCTTCACGGAGGTGCTGCATGGAGGTGGGGGTAAAGGGACTTGCCGGCGGCCGGTGAGCATCCTCCAGCACCTTCCCACACCCGAGAAGAACTGCCACCCTCTCTGCCAGGTGGCCTGGGGTGAAGGTGGGCTCAGGGAGAGCACAGCCACTCCACAGAGCCTTCTCTCCCACAGGCCCATTCCTCATATAGATGATTACCGGGGGGTGGGTCTTCCTGTGAAAGGCAGCACAGAATGGTGAAAGGGACATATATTTAGAGCTGGCAGACAGGTTCGGATGCTTTCGCCCAGACCACTTGCTTACTAGCTCTATGTTCCCGGGCACCTTCCTGAACCTCTTTAAGCTTCGGTTTCCATGTCTGGAAAGAGTAGTTAAGTCTAGCCAGCTTGTAGGGCGTCTCCTTATACCAAATGCTAAAAGGAATAGCTGCTCTTATGATGACGTCAGGGCTGATACATCGGCAGGGAGGCTCAAGTTACTCAGTTTAGGGGTCACCCCAGGAAGTTTTCAGACCCAGACACAGGGAACTTTGCAAGCAGGGCTGCAGACGCTCCAAGGATACAGCAGGCTGGAGAGTTCACCTAATTGGCACTGGGGGGGGCCCAATGAATCCCAAACTACCACCAGGGCAGCCCAGGCCCATTGGATACACAGCGCACTCCACCCAAAGCCTCCCGACCCGCCACCCCGTGGATGCTGGCCTTGGGGGCCACAGGCTTGACACCTTTTCTAAAGCATCAGTGGCTCAGGTTCTTCGCCTTGTGCCTTTTCTGCCTCAAGGGTCCCCTTGCCCTTCATTCTCTCTCTTTCCTCTTAGTCTTTTGAATATGTCGTAATGAAACCTGGTTGCCGGTGTCCCAGACCACAGTCGTCCTCCCCTCCCCTTCTCCAGAATGCCCTATCTGGGTGAACAGACAAAAGGATTTAGCTTCAACACTGGGTGTTGGGGGGCAGGAAACTTGAGAGGAAATGAAATGTGCTCCCAGACATGCCAGTTTAGAAAACAGCCCAAGCTTGGATAAGAAAGGAGGAAGAAGGTTCTCTTCCCAAATTTAGATTTTTTTTTTTTATTAGTGGTAGATTTGGGGGTTTGATTGAGGGACATGGTGATGTGTCAGAGTGGTTAAGAAGCTGGCTTTGGAAGCAGAGCCGTATGAGCCTGAATTGGAGCTTGGGCAGGGGACCCACCCCCATGCCCAGCCTCAGTTTCCTCATACCTCATAGCTTCTCACGCCATGGCTGTGACTGGCACTAAGTAAGTGCTTGATAAATAGCATTATTTTATTTCTCTAGCGATCCCTGATTCTTCAGTAACAAGCTTACACAGGAGTTGGCTGAACAACCAATTTCTTACACCTCTTTTCAAGGGCTTTAATTTGAGCCAAAGGAAGAAAAGAAACAAAATGACCTACAGCCATGGATTTCCATGTTCCAAATTGAGGACTGCCTTGGAACCAAGATTTAATTCCATCAAAAATGATGTTTTGCAGATTGTATGAGCATTTCAGAGCTAAACGAAAAAAAAAAAATCACAAGAATGGGGAATTCCCTGGCAGTCTAGTGATTAGGACTCCGTGCTTTCATTGCTGAGGGCCCGGGTTCAACCGCTGGTCGGGGAACTAAGATCCTGCAAGCTGAGTGGCACAGCCAAAAAAAAATGTTACAAATCCTTTGCCTATGAAACATCTAGAATCAACAGAAGCAGTCGACTCACTGTCCCAGGACTTCTAGTATCTTCTCTTCTTCACTAGGGATACTAATAACAGCTCACTCTAGGACAAACCCACTACACACATTTAACCCTTTGCACAAACTGTGAGGTAGATATACTGTTAACCCCATTTAATGAATGGAGAATTGGGTACTGGCGTAATGGCTGGATCTCTCAGCCTCTATCGAAGGAATCCTTTCCTTTCTTCACTTAGTTTCCTGGCTTCCTCAGACAGCGTGTATTCTCCTGCCTCATAGCACAGGGACAACTCCAAGACACGAAACAAAGGTAGGCAGCTATGGCGAAATGAACAGACAAAAGGATTTAGCTTCTAAAGGCCTGGCTCATAATTCATATACTACCCTTTGAACATGAGTAAGTCATCATCTCAGGCTCCATTTATTAATTTGTAAAATGCGCAAAACCATACCCCACTGGGCCAAATAACATAATGCATATAAACTACTCCACAAATGCAACATAACGCACGTAAATTCTAAACAGTCCATGAACGTAAGATCTGCCAAGTCCTTGGCAAGAAGTGAGATGAAAATTGGGTATGATGAAGTGTCACTTCAAACATGTACTGACTCCACATAAAGTCTCAAGCTAGAAACTGCAATGCTTGCAGACTTCAGAGCAGGGGCCAGGCTAAAATACTGAGACAAAATACTCTGCTCACAGAGGGGCCCAGGGGGCCCGCAGTGTCATCTGGGTGCTTGTTAGAAATAAAAATTCCTGGGCCTCGCCCCAGGTCTGCTAAATCAGTCTCTGAGGGTGAGGAACCTCGGGACCCACAAGTGATTCTCACACATCTTCAGGTTAGAGACACATGAGTCCACGGTGCCACAGCCTAGTACACGTTGAGTTAGTCACAATCAGGTAGATCATTAGCACACTTAATAAGGAGGCAAAAAAGTCTTTAGGTTTAAACTTGGCTTTGGGTGAGGATGGGCCTATGATTGGGGCAGTTGAGGGTCACTTACCATGCGAAGCTGAGCTCTGAGTTTAGCTTGAAAGAACAGCAGTGAAGAGAAATCAGTGAAGGTACTGGTGGGGGCCTTGGGCCAAAGAGGAGACATTGCTGGGGGGCTCTCAATTGCTAGGGCTGCTGTGACTGGCCCCCCAGCTGATTACATGTGGCTTAGTGTTGTTGTAAGAATCAAGTGAGATGTTACATGTAAAGCGTGTGGCAAGTGATTGGTCAACTACTGTCATCTTCACCATGACTCTCACCATGGTTTCCACACCTCCAGCCTGGGCTATGTCCATGCAGATCTCTATGAATCAACTTCTTCCCCCCTTCATGTGTACCCACATTGAGAAAGAGGTCAGGAAGGTGCATTTGCATGTCTTAAAACAGGTCCTTTGATCATTCGTAGAAACGTCTATAGTCAATAAGAACCACAGAGGGAAATTGGGGTTTTGTATCCTCCAGGCCTCTGCTAACATTGACCCCATCATCAAAGGGATCGTGGTAAACCAACTACAGACCAAACGAAACTGGTTTCTAAGATGACAAGTGATTCAGAGTGTATAGCAGCTCATTAAAAAAAAAAAAAATTGGCTAATGAGTGCGGAAAATGCCAGTAAATGAGAGAGACGCACTCCATTATGATGGGCCCAGAGTTGCTCAAACCTCATTTTGCAATAGCAAGGAGAGAATAAAAACGTCTAGAGCCCGTTGTCCTCTGCTCAGAGACAGGATAATCTTGGAGAAACATTTTACGGTATATCACTTGAAGAAAAGTGCATTAGTCTTTCTGAAAAAACATTTGGTTGACCTTGAAAATAAAAGCATTCATGAGAAGTATGAGCAGAAGTTTTCATTATTCCTTAAGCCCCGCTTCAGAGAGACAAAAATTCCCCCTCCATTGCAGCACCACAATGCCACGTTGCCAAGCAACTGATCTTTGATGGTGGATCGCCACGGAGACTGATGTAAACAAAATCATAAATCCCATTACCCTGCTAAATACTGGGTCTGGGTTAGAAAGGGAGCAAAAGAGCTGCTTTTCAGGTTAAAAGAGATCATACAAATGGTGAGTGGCGAGATTTTAGTCAGAGTAAATTGTCATGGGTGAGACTGTAATTAATGTCGCTCTTTTTTTTTCTTTCAATGGACAACAGCCCCTGATTTTCCTGTATCAAAATAGTAGTTGGAAGAGTCATTTCCAACTGAAAGATTAACTCCACCACCCCCGGGGCCCAGGTCCAGCCACTGAAGAACCAGTTAGTCGTGGGTTTTCCCAGCTGGCCTCCAAGTGGACCTTCACCCACACCCACTCATATCAGCAGTCAGTCACCATTCATGCAACAGCTCCTCGCAGGAGGCTCTGGAAACTACACTGTGTACTTTGTGTCCCTTTCAGACGAAGGGAAAGACAAGTGGCCTTTGTGGAGTATGACTCTATGGCAGATGACCAATTTGGGTATCTCATTTCCTTCACACAACTCTCCTGAGAGGTAAAGAGTACTCTTCCTATGGAATTGATGGCAAGCTGGAGGCCCAGAGGTTGAGGACACCATCCAAGGTCACACAGTTAATGAGCAGAACAGAGATTCCAACTCTAATGTTGAATTAAAGAGTCAATATGGCGCCCACCCACTCCCTCCACGTATAGAGACTTCTGCCCCAGAGTGGGCAACGCATCCCACATCAGGGTCATTAATCCCTGCTAAAGACACAGCTCATGGTGTAGTTCCCATTTCTTCAGTGATGTGCTGGGAAATGTCTAACAACAGGCTCTCTGAAGGATGGGGTGAGCTCTGTCGCCATGGTGTGAATACTCCCACTGTAGTTGATTTCAACAGGAGATACAGGCCATGGTCTCTCCTGAGCTGTACAAGCCTGGCACACACCAACACACTTAAAAATATCAATACCCTGGGCCAACCCCAGACCAGTCAAATAAGAATTCCTGAGGATGGGGCCCAAATGCTGGTATTTTTAAGAAGTAAGACCAGGGGTTGAGAACCACTGGGCTAGAAAGCTTCATATTCAGGATCCTGTTGGCCTTTTTGGCTTTGTCCTCTTAAGAAGGTACTGGGCTCCTGAAACAAGCATGGCCCATCGGTCACGTGACAGCAAACTCAGGGCTTGGCACCAGCACTCTCCACATCCCATCACCCTCCAAGTGAGTTAGCACAGGGCCATATGCCTTGGCCCCAGTTCTAGGGTCCCAGCAATCCTAGCACAGGACCCCAAGCCCAGATGCCTGCAGGATCTTGGCAAGCTGAGGAAACACACGAAGCCTGGTGGGTGGAGACCCGGAACACACGAGCCCCGTCTGAAGGGGGGGCTGGCGGCTGCTCAGTTAGGGTGATCATTGGCACGAGGAGGGGTGCTGGCCAGTGTTGTCAGCTACATCTCCCAGTTCTTCCAAACAAGACGCAAAGGTAGATTTTATGTGAACTCTTCCGATTTTGACAACTAATTCAAGTTTGAAAACTTGCATGCCAACCAAGTCATCTCATGGACCAAAACCAATCCAAAAGTCCTCTTCTGCAACACTTGCACGTGATCCTTGGGCTGAACCTACTGCCCCTTTGGCCTCAGAAGGAGGGGGCCTCCTCTTCGGCGTTCTCAGAAGTGACACCATGACCTGCAGGACAGCACCAGTCCTCATGTGCCTCTCTCCCACCCTTAGGGTTCTCAACATCCAGACATTTAGCCCAGAGCAGCAGCGAGCATGTAGAGATAGCTTTTTCTGGTGTCCTAAAACAGACCTCAAGATGAGGATTCCAGTGCTGGTGCTTTATTTGGGAGATAATTCCAAGAAACACTGGTATGGGAGTGGGAAGACAGAAAGGAAGATGATAAAGGGTGAGTTTCCAAGCCAGTTACCCCAGAGGGCAATGCTGTGGGAACTCCAGAGGCAGTGAAGAGCACCCTCAGAATTATCCCGACCACGAGGCAAGAAGCTGGGGCATGTATCCCACGCCTTGTCCATCATTGGTCAGAGCTGCTTCCAGAACATTAACTTTATAGCACTCCTGGCTGGCCCTGAGCTCAAACCAAGCATCTCCCATGACCAGAAAAAGCTCTCACAGGTGTCTGCAGTGAGCAGCCTTTGGAGCATGGAGGTGAACGTCAAGATGATGTGGAGGGGGGGGGCACGAACAGCATCTGCTCTAAGAGGAAACAAAAACATCAGTGTCAAAACCAGAAAGCTAGGTAAGGAGCTCACTGTAGGGCACAGAGAATAAGAAAGTGACCATGTCATCAAGTCTTAGCAGCACAAGATGCAGAACAAGAAGCCAGCACACAATAAGAGAGAGAAGACCAGCAGGGTCAGGGGCAAGACACAGTGCAGCTCTCCCAGTCTGACTGATGTTTGGGGCACAGCCCCTATTTCCTGGCCCTCGCCCTCTCTGGTCTCCTGGGTGGGCTTCCAAGGGGGTCCAGGATTCAGCACCTGAGAGAGGGATCTTAAAACAAGGAAGGCCAGGGAAAAGTTAGTTGTCAAGTGGCCAAATGAGTCTTTGGGACCTCTCTCTGCTTTCTTTTCTCCCTCTGGACACTCCACCCCTGCACCCAGAATCCTCCAGCTGGGGCAGAGGCCAGGATGGCCAGAGGCAACCACAAATTGTGAAGGGAGCAGCAGTTAGCTCTAGGAGAATGTAAGTACTGTGTTAATGTGGGTCTGAGAAGCAGATGCCGTGATGGGATGAAACAGGCAAGGATTTCATTAGGAAAAACGCCTGGAGAGAAAATATAACTGGAGGAGGCTGGTGGAAGGGGCCTCAGCGCAACAACTGTGATGGATTTCAGAGTCCAGCAGAGGAGGCCTTTGGTCAATGACATACCCCCTTTTCTGCTCTGCGGAATGCTTAGGAATACTGGTAAGGGCGCTGGATTTCCCACAAATAGGGAGATAAGGGTCCAAGTTATTTTAGCTCAGAGTTAAAAGAAAAAGGAAAGGATAATTCAGTGTATAAATATGAACACTTACTATCTCTAAGTTGTAGGGTAAGAAATGATTTTTTCTTAACCTTTCCTACATTGGTTAATTCTCTTAATAGTAAGAATTCATTATTTTATAACTGTTGGTGGGACGTAATGTTCCACACAGATGCCATTTAGCAAGGCGGTACATCCACCCACCCCAGACCTCCTCTGCCTAGAACTTACAGCCTTCCTCTTCCCACCCTGCATGCGAGCCCCTCACCCTGGGTGTTCCCCTACCATGCGTCTCCCCATGACTGAGTGACACGGGAGTGGGAAAGGGTGCCCCCTGCCTCGGTGGGACCAGTGCTGTGGTACGGTTCAAGTTCCAGAGCTCCTGTGGGGTCAGGCTGAGACTGCATCCTTCCAAGCTCTCTCCTCATCCCCTTTCCTGCTTCTCTCACTCTCCTTCTCCTGAGAGCAAAGGCCCATCAGATCCCTTGCACAGGAATCTTTGGCTTGGGCTCCTCTTCTAGAAAACCCAACCCAGGACAGGGAATTATTTGTTTTAATCCTTGCGTAGACTCTACTGAGAGCATTACTCTCAGGATTTACAGCCTTAGGTTTTCTGTACAATTGATTTGTGTTACAAAGCAACTTTTTTTCAAATTTTCAAATTCCCATGCTTTCTTCTTGAAATAAAAGATTACTTTATTTCAGGAGTGGCAAATTCCAGTTCTCCTGGGATAAGGCAGTGCATGGCAATGTCTGAGGCCCGCCTGGCTGGTCCGAGGTTAGCTGGGGAGCTGCAGCCTCATGGAAGGGATCACGGCTGCTGGCTGCCACACTGGGTATGGGGTGCTGACTGGAGCTCCTGGGCCTTACGAATTGTTAGGACGTTCCAAAATTTCAGATATTTATGCGAAATCTGCCAATTTTTAAATGTTGGCTCAGAGTTTCCTAAAAACCCTGTAGAGGCCAGGCAAGACACGCTGTGACTGAATTTGGCCTGAGGACTGTCATTTCAAGTCCTTTGTTTTCTTGAATAAATTGGGAAAAAGAAAAAAAATCCCCTGCACCACTTATCTCCACAAGCTTGCTGATAACGGGGACATTTCTTTGCCATTGTCACCTGTCCTTACCCCAAACCTGACTAGAAAAACCTGACAAGGATTCCCATGAGACTCGGATCTATGTAAGAGGAATTCAAAACGCAAACTACATGTGAGGTTCTGAGGCTGACTCTGGGGATCTGCTGGCCTCCAGGAGGCTTGCTGTTTCTTAAGCACAATGTACATCTCCCCACCTACGCTGAGATGCTTCTGCGTTGTTCTTAGAGAAGGGAAATAAACATTTCTATTTCTTGATTATAAACTCAGGAAGTCCTAAAAAGTTCCAGCACAATCTCCTTAAAGTGCATTTTCAGATCAAACGTCCCAACCCTGGTCTAAAACTAGGGTTCTTTCATGAAAAAGGCTCAGCGGCCTTCTAGGGACTCTATGGGGATGGAGGAAGCCACACAGGCCCACAAGGCAGCCCGCACCCACCTCCACTGTGTGTCTGATCAGGACTTCGCCCAAAGTAGCCCAACACGACTTCAGGGAGGGGTTTTACCACTTCCTTAGGACCCAGTGGCACCATATAGTCAGCTTCCCTGTGAGAGCATTTTCCTTTGCTCAATTTCACCCCATTACATGTAGTTACATCCCTCAGAGACCACCCACGACCCTCCAGTTGTTTGGGCTAGCTTTATTCTGTTCCAACTTTGACCAAACATTGTTGCTGTAAAAACAATCTAAACATATTCATCTCTTTAACTTGTTTCACTTTCTGCTGTCCCACACCAGGCGGCCTCTGGGAGGTCCTTTACTGATTCGATCAGCAAACACGGAGCCAGGCACTGAGCTAGGTTCTTGTAGCCCCTTGGTGTCACCTTCTGGCCCTGGGCCCACACCTTCCCCAAGCTGTCCTGAACTTCAAATCTCCCAGGATCCTTGGAGGGTCAGATTAGGAGGACAGCCCCAAGTCCCTCCAGGTTGGGGCCAGAGTGCTGGGGAAACACTCTCCAAGCTTAGATGAATTCAGAAGGTTGCCTCGAAAGAGCCCAGGACTTAACACAGGGGCACCCCCAACATTGGGGGTGAGAGCATCTAGCTTCTGAGGTGGTTGGAGAAATAAGTGAGATGGAACAGAGGAAGCACAGGGCACATGATGTGGCACGTGGTCAATGGAACGTCAACATCATTCTTGACGCTGACAGAGGTGGTGTGGGCTGGCTGGATTCATGTCTGGGGCAGAGTGTGACAAGCAAGGGGGTCACCAAACAGAATACCCTTTCGCTGAGCAATGCAGCTCATTCATTGGTTTGACTAGTGTTTATTGAGGAGCTTCCTCACTGAGAATGTGATTTTTTTTTTAAAAATATGTCATTGAGGTATAGTTGATTTATAATATTATATGTTTCAGGTATACAACATAGTGATTTGCAATTTTTAAAGGTTATACTCCATTTATAGTTATTATAAAATAATGGCTATATTCCCTGTACTGTACAATGTATCCTTGTGGCTTATTTACTTTATACACAGTAGTTTGTACTTCTTACTCCACCCTGCCATCTTGCCCCATCCCTCATTCCCTCTAGCCGCTGGTAACCACTAATTTGTTCTATCTCTGAGTCTGTTTCTTTGTTACATTCACTATTTTATTTTATTTTTTAGATTCCACATATAAGTGATATCATACAGTATTTCTCTTTCTATGTCTGACTTTTTTCACTAAGCATAATACCCTCCAGGTCCATCCATGTTGCAAATGGTAAAATTTCATTCTTTTTTATGGCTGAGTGTTATTCCATTGTGTGTATGCATATGTGTGTGTGTGTGTGTGTGTGTATGTGTGTGTGTATATATATGTGTGTGTATATATATATATATGTGTGTGTGTGTGTATATATATATCACATCTTCGTTATCCATTCATCTGTTGATAGACACAGGTTCCTTCTATATCTTGGCTATTATAAATAGTACTGCTATGAACATCGGGGGCACATATTTTTTGAATCAGTGTTTTGGTTTTCTTTGGATATATGCTCAGGAATGGAATTGCTGGGTCATATGGTAATTCCATTTTTAGTTTTTTTTTTTTTTTTTTGCGGTACGCGGGCCTCTCACTGTTGTGGCCTCTCTCGTTGTGGAGCACAGGCTCTGGATGCTCAGGCTCAGCGGCCATGGCTCACGGGCCCAGCTGCTCCACGGCATATGGGATCTTCCCGGACCAGGGCACGAACCCGTGTCCCCTGCATCGGCAGGTGGACTCTCAACCACTGCGCCACCAGGGAAGCCCCATTTTTAGTTTTTTGAAGAACCTCCATATTGTTTTCCACAGTGGCTGTACCAATTTACCTTTCTACCAACAGTGTACAAGTGTTCCCATTTCTGCACATCCTCACCAACATTTGTCATTTGTGTTCTTTTTCATGATGGCCATTCTGACAGGTGTGAGGTGTACCTCATCGTGGTTTTGATTTGCATTTCTCTAATGATTAGTGATGTTGAGCATTCTTTAATGTGTTTGTTGGCTGCCTGTATATCTCCTATGGAGAAATGTCTATTTAGGCCTTCTGCCCATTTTTTAATTGAGAATATGATTTTTGAGTGAAGACTTGAAATAAGTAAGGGAGCCATGCTGAGTCTTGAGGAAGGAAGGGTGGTCCAGACAGCAGGAACAGCAAGTATGACGACACTCAGGCAGGAGCAATCTTGACATGCTCGAGGAAAAGTGAGGAGCTCAGCTGACCAAGCGACGTGAGAAGGGGAGAGCAGAGGAGCAGAAGGCCGATGGGATGTGGGCACCTTAAATACTCAGAGCAGGGACTTTGCTTTTTGCCATGAGTGAAATGGGAAGCAGAGGCATAACATACCTGACTTACAGCCTAACAGAATCATTCTGGCCACAGTGTTGAGAATAGACTAAAGGGACCCAGGGCTTAGGAGGAAGATCAGTTAGGAGGCTACTGAAAAATCCAGGGGACAGGTGGTGGCCAGGGCCACTGAAGGGGCCTTGGTGGCAGGGGAAGTGGCTGCTTTCTGGATAGGTATTGAACAGAGTCCACATGAATTGCTAAAGGAATGAAAAAATGAGAGAGGTCAAAATGACTCCTTGGTTTTGGCTTGAGATGTCAGACGGATGGAATTTCTATTCACTAAGATGGAAAGGGTGACACAGATTATTTAGGGGGGCAATATCAGTTCAATGTGGGACATGTTTTGGGTGATAACTATTGTCAGTGAAGCCCTCCAGTTGACAGCTGTATATAAGAGACAGGAGTTCAAGGGACTGGAGATAGAACTATTTTCAATTCATCAGATCAAGATGGGATCTACAGCTGTGAGATTGAATGGGATCACCCAGAGAGTGAACGCAGAAAGAGAAAATAGAGGTCCAGGCACAGAGGCCAAACGTATTGTCACAGGGTGGCTTCAGGAGGTCACTCAAACACCAGTTTACGAAAGGAGTAATCCTTTCTCACAAATCCACAGCCAGAGAAGAATCAAGAAAAACAGTCCCACATACACACACACTCAAACATTCACTCACCTCCCTGAAGAAATTTCATCCTGGAGAACATACGTACAATGCTCCTTTTTTCCTCTCAGTATTTATTTCATGATTTCACCTCAGCTGTAAACTTCACAGCCCTGTTCATGACTGCTACATTTCACTCCCTCCCCTCTCTGCCAGGCAAACTTTCTTAGATGGCCATTGTTCAGCCTTAGAACTTATCCATAAATTCTATATTATCAGATCTCATCGTTTGAGTTTCTTCAAGAAGAGCCCTATTGTACGTCTACGTGGTCGGCTGGAGACTCCTTGAAGCCACGCGATGGAGCTGTGGTGTGGGTATCCTTGCTTTCCTGAGTTGTGTTAACAGAAGAAAGGATAGGAATGGAACAAGTCTCTAGTGGACTGTGTGATGGTTAATTTTATGGTCCACTTGACTGGGTTAAGGAATGCCCAGATAGCTGGTAAAAACATGAGTTCTGGGTGTGTCTGTGAAGGTGTTTCCAGAAGAGATTAGTATTTGGATTCATATACTGAGTAAAGATGATTGCTCTCACCAAGGCAGGTGGGCACCATCCAATCCATTGTTCCACACGGGACAAAAAGGCAGAGGAAGGACGAAATTTCTCTCTGCTCGAGCTGGGACTTCCTTCTTTTCCTGCCTTCAGACATTGGCACTCCTGGTTCTCAGGCCCTCGGGTTCAAACTGGAGCTGCACCACTGGCTTTCCTGGGCCTCCAACTTGCGCGTCTCTCTATATCTATACTACTGGTTCTGTTTCTCTCAAGAACCCTGAATAATCTGTTAGTTTTTGCAATAATATTGTTGCAAAACAAAACACTCCAAACCAGTGGCCACACCAATAAGCATTTATTATGCCTTCTGGTTCACACATCTGTGGTCAGCTGGGCTTTGTGGTGAACTTGACTCCAGGCTGCAGGTTTGATTTGGGTCTGCTCCTTACATTTCCTTTACTTGAGGGATGAACGGACAATCAGGACACATTCTTATGGTGACAACAGAAGCACCAGAGGATGGACCGAATCACACAGCACATTTCAAGTTTTTGTTTGTAACATATTCACTAAAATCCCACTGCCCAAGCAAGCCACACGGCCAAACCCAACATCACTGGGGCAGGAAAATATTCTCCACTTCTAGGGACTTCCCTGGTGGTCCAGTGGTTAAGAACCCATCATCCAATGCAGGGAATGTGGGTTCGATCCCTGGTCGGGGAACTGGGATCCCACATGCCGCGGGGCAACTAAGCCCACACACCACAACTAGAGAGAAGCCCACGCCCTGCCGTGAAGAGCCCACGCGCCACGATGAAAAATTCCATACACCGCAACTAAGACCTGAAGTAGCCAAATAAATAAAAATTAAAAAAAATATATTCTCCACATCTAGTCAGAAGGAAAAGGACATATATACCGAGGGTGGGGGGAGGAATTGGGAACAATTCTGCAATCTACCATGTAGACTTTTCTTTCTCCTCTTTATAGCAATGCCATATGGTATCCGGTAATTCCCAGCCTTGCATCCATAGACTTTCTAAGTAACAACAAGATAGAATATAGCCTGGGAACTTTGTTCTTTGGAGGCAGAACTTCCGCCTTGAACCTGACTTGCTAATTCACCAAGAATATTTGTGAGATTTAATAAAGAATAATGTTTCCAGATGAGAAAGTTGGGTCAGAAAGCTAGATGACTTTCTTACTGGAGAGTTGGATTTCTGCAGTGTGCTGTAGAGTAGGCTGGGATAAGTGAAATTGGAAAAGCATTCTAGGTATCCTTTCCTGGTTATTAATACAATTTTCCTCACCCAGTTTTTACAAATTGGAGCCATAATGAAATTGGCCCTGGACATTTCACACCCAAGTGTTTGCTGATTTGACCTTCTAACCACAGGATTAGCAAGACCCATTTACTCTGGCTTAGTTCTGCAAATTCTTCCGGTTTCATAATTCAATCAAAGATAATAGTAAGGGAACGAGAGGCCGCTCATGGGAAAGCCAAATGCAGAGGGGAAACAAAAATACGGGGAATCAAAGACTAAAATGTTATGTATGTCTTGAATTGGTTTGGCTGGGAACCAAATAGAAAAAATTCTTTCCCCTCTTTAGTTGGCATATTTCCACATCACAAAAGCATTGTGCTGTCTGGTTCAGTTCTGCAGCTTCTTCTCACGAAAGGCCCAGCCTAAGGGAAGGCCTGGATGCAAATTTCAGGCAGAATATGCAGGAAAACTAGTTGGCGGCTTGTTTCTTGAATCCAGGGATATACTGTACCCAGATGAAGAGGCTCCCAGGAACCCATCAGTCAATAACTTGTTAACAGGGCAAAACAACCGTTGTGCATATCAAGGTCTCCTCAAGTGTAACAGTTAAGAGTATGTGCTTTGGAGTTAGAGAAACCCGAGTTCAAAGACTGAAATTGCCACTCACTAGCTATGTGACCTTGGGCACAGTACTTAATCTCTCTGAGCCCCCATTTTGTCATCTGTACAGTGCGGAAAATAATGGCATCTGCTTCTTAAGGTTGTGGTAAGGATGAAAGGAAATGACACATGGACAGCATTTACACAATGCCTGGGTAAGGGGTAGTTATCATTACTAGGCGGTTCTGAAGGAAGCTTTGGGCAATCACAGTATACAGTCTGTCCTAGAGTCCCTATAATTTCTAATTTCCCCCGCTTAATGGAACGAAAAATAACAAAATATGTATCATCTTCCTAAATGCTGAAGACATACAAGTGCTATATTCAACCTACCTGTATCAGTGTATCCATTGTAGCCAAAGAAAGCACTCCCGGTTTGTCAGAAGTAGTACACCGTAGCCAGGTGGGTCAGACACCAAGCTGGACCTGGGCAATAGAAGCCCCTGCCCCTGGCCCCCCACACACTTCAAAGAACCCATCTGGCCCTTCTCTGGTCACTGTACTCCTGCCCCACCCCCATGGAGTGAGAAGACCGCACTCTCAGTACCTGGGACCCACCTGCCCAAGGGCCCCCAAGCCTGCTTCCAAGCTGTGTGAGGCCTCTTTCCCTGATCCACCCCCCATGAAGGACTGTGCTTCTGGGGTGTACACTTTAGGTCTGAGGACTGACCAAGAGTTGGCTGTTTGCAGGGTGTGCAGATAGAGCTTGGCTGTGCTGGTGGGGGTGTTTGCACTTATACATTCAAAGCCCTGGCTGTATGGAAAAAATTGAGGGCTGAGGTTTGGCCCTCCCTACTCGGGAACTCCCAGGAATCCAAGAAATCTCAATTCAAATCTAGCCTTCCACATTGTTATAAAGGGCATTTGCCAAGATAGCAGGATAAGCTATTTACTTAACAACTAGTTTATACATTTTATAAAAACAATGTATATATTTGTACACTGTAAATATTTAGATATCCAGTAGGTAGGTCTCCATGTGTATACTCTGGCTTCCAGCCCTGCAAATGTTAGGGGCAGGCCTATCACCTGCCCCTAACAGTAAACCCCAGAAATTCAATGAATATTGTCTGGAATCTGACATTTCTCCCATTTCATTCACTTAAAAGTCTCTGGGGACAGAACTCACAGCTGGCTCACCCAAACCCCAAACACCACCAAACCACCCAGGAACATGGGGAGCAGCCACAAACAGTGGTCTCAATTTGCCTCACTCATTCCAGTGACTAGTCATGCCAAAGGGCCCACGAGAATCCCAGAGTTTCCAGAATCCCTAGGTTTGCCCCCCCATGCCATAGACCAGGGACTGATTAGGAGACTGCAGCAGACTGCACTTTCCAAAGGTGGCGGCAGCACTATTTCCCCTCCCACATGCTCTTCCAGGACCTTGCCACTCCCCTATCAAGAGGCGGAGTCCACGTGTCGCCTTCCCTTGAGGCCGGCAGGCCTTTGTGACTGCTGCCCCTGGTAGAGCACGCGAAAGTGATGTCACGTGATTCCCAAGGCCAGATCTGAAATGGTGACAGAGCCTCTGCCCAGCTCTCTCCTTTTGGGCCCACCTACAGTGTAAGAAGTGCCACGCCTCTGAAACTGACATGCTGGAGAGCCCATGTGGAGACACCAGGGAGAGCTAGAGTGAGGTACCCAAGGAAAAGACCCAGCCTTGCAGAACTGCTACGTAACCAAAGAGAAGGCTGCAGAGGTAGAGGCCTGCAGCCAGATTTTCTATATTTGCAGACACTAAGTTAAAAGACTGGCTCTGAAACAATTTTCCTGATGTTCCTTCATGGTGGCCAGCTCTGCGTGTGAGGGGGGTGGTAGTGTCTATGAAAACAATCCTTTCTCACTGCTTTCCATGGCAACTGATTATTGTGATGCCCAATTGGCTACTAATAGGCACCACTCTCCACAAATCTGGTACAAGGACCCCTGCTTGGCTCCCGCTCTGCACTGAGTGGGCCCCAGGTCACGCAGCGTCAGCAGATTTCTCCAGTAGATGAGCACCACCAAGCCTTGGCCCCAGGCCAGGCCCAGACCTGAGGGTACACACAAGGGCTGGCCTGTTGAGTCCTCCAGCGTCCCAGGCTTGGTCATGCGAGTCCGAGGACTGGTCATGCGCAAAGAGGCCCCGGATCAAAGCCCCGGCCCCTCCTAGATTTGGGGAGGGAGGGGTGGGCGGTGCGGCAGGAGCTACATATATGAAACTATTGGCAAGAGCTTTCAGCACTCTCACCACAAGTCAAGTGTGTGCAGGTCATGGCTCTTTGGAGGAAAATGAAAAAAAAATCCATCTATATCTGATTTTTTCTTTATGCCACTTTTCACAGGGCACATCCGCTCAGGAGTTGTGCACCCCATGCACTTTGGGCCAGGAGTTGTGCAGGCCCTGGGCAAGAATGACAAATGCCAGTGCCCCCCTGGGGCCACGTAGGAGCTGTGAGCGAGTGCAGCAGCCTGGAAGGGACTGTGATGGGTTGGAACACAGGATCCTGCTACAGGGGGCATGGCCAGCTGGGAGCTGCCAAGTGGGAATGTCAGCCCACTTTTGCCAGGTCTTCACATTTTTTCCTCAAGGAGCCAGAAATTCACATTTTTTCATAAAAGCTCCCTGCTTTTAAAATGTTGGCAATCAAAAAGAAACAATGGGTACCATGCCCAAATCCTGGGCCCTTATCACTTCAGAGGGTGTAGGCTGACTTCCAGCTGCCAGTAGCTGCTTCTCTGAAGCACCGGAAGGTCCCTCTGCCTACGTGCAGAGACTGGAGTTGTCAGGGAATTAACACCTGCAGGAGTAGCCTTCAGCAACTGATAGGACTTGTTATATAAATGCCCCAGGTCCCTCATCCCAGGCTGGGATAACTTTGAAGCCATATCCCACATTGCTTCCCAGACTTTCCCCCAGGAGTAAGCACCATGGTTGACAAGCTTGAAAACTGGCTCCTAATCATTGCCCATCCTTTCCCTCTCTCATGTCCCTACTCCTCCACTGGTGTGTCCTGGGATCAACTCTCATATAAGCTCTGTGCACTTGGATATTGAAACCAATTCAAGATTTCTTTTTTAATGCACAGGGCCACTGTAATAAGGTTGTACATCTTATCCACTTTTCAAGGTCAACCATGAGGAGGTACACAGAGGGGAATAATCAGCCAGGCTTCTCCCACCAAGTCCTGTACCTTGGTACCAGGGTGAGTGAGAATGGTGTCGGCTGGAGGACAGGGCACCTTTCTGGAATTCACACATAGATGTTGAATGTACTGCCAGGAGCCTTGAAAACACATCTGAGGCCAGATTTGGTTCCTACATCTTTAGTCTATATCTTCTGAGTTAGAGGATGGTAGAGGCTGCTGTACGCATAGCACCAGGCCAGCCCTCATCGCCACAGTGCATCCTGCCTCCTGTCCCATTGAAGCCAGCCTCCTTCCAGTTCTCTGATTTTCTCCACTATCTGTGATCAAAATTCCGTCTAAGGAAGGTAGCAAATTAATTCCATTAAATGTCGGTTTATATCATGGACCATAGGTAAAATTATTGCCTGATGCAGGGGTACTTAACATTTTTCAGAAGTCAATAAGTCAACGTGAAACGTTCTTATATTCATTCATACAGTAAATATTTATTGAGCACCACTCACTGCTCTACATGTTTGGTAATATATAAGTGAACAAAACAGACAAGGACCCCTGCCCTCATTTCACTTACACTCTAGGTAGGGGAGACAGTTAATAAACAAGAAGCATAATTTATTTTAAACAGCTTTATTGAGATATTATTCACATACCGGAAAGCTCGTCCGTTTAAAGTATACAGTTCCATGGTTTTTATTACATTCAAGGTTGTGCAAACATAATTTTATCACCCTGAAAAGAAACCACATGTACATCAGCCGTCACTCCCCATTTTACCCGCCGCCTTCCACCTCAGCCTCTGGCAACCACTAACCACTTTCTGTCTCTACAGATTTGCCTATTCCGGACATTTCATATAAGTGAAATCATATGATATGTGACTGGCTTCTTTCATTTAGCATAATGTTTTCAAGGTTCATCCACATTGTGGTATGAGTGAATTTTATTGCAAAATAACATTCCATTGTATAGATATACCACATTTTATTTATTCATTCATCAGTGGATGGATATTTTGACTGCCACAAAAAGTGCTGCTATGAAAATTCGGGTACAAGTATTTGTTTCAATACCTATTTTCAATCATTTTGTGTATATACATAGGTGTACAATTGGTAATCCTATGTTTAACTTTGTGAGGGACCACCAAACTGTTTTCCAGTGACTGCACTATTTTACATTTCCACCAGCAATGTTTAAATGTTTCTGTTTCTCCACATCCTCTCCAACACTTGTTATTTTCCTTTTTTTAAAAAATTATAACCATCTTAGTGGGTGTGAAGTAGTCACTCATCTGGATTTCAATTTGCATTTCTCTTATGATTAATAACATTGAACATCTTTTCAAGTGCTTGTTGGCCATTTGTATACCTTCTTTAGAGAAACAGCTTTTCAAACCCTTTGCCTATTTTTTAATTGGATTGTTTTTGTTGTTGTTGAGTTGTAAGTGTTCTTTATATATCTGAATACTAAACTCTTATAAGACATATGATTTGCAAATATTTCCTCCCAGTCTGTGGGCTGTCCTTTCACTTTCTGGATGGTACCATTTGCAGCACAAAAGTTTTTCAATTTTGATGAAGTTTAATTCATCTATATTTTCTTTTGTTGCTTATACTTTTAGTGTCATATATAAGAAAGCTTTGCCTAATGCAAGGTCATAAAGATTAACTGCTGTTTTCTTCTAAGGGTTTATAGTTGTAGCTCTTACATGTAGGTCTATGATGCATTTTGAGTTAATTTTTGTATCTCACATAAGATAAGGGTCCAACTTCATTCTTTCACATGTGGATATCCAGTTGCCCCAGCACCAGTTGCTAAAAAGATTTTTCTTTCATTATTGAATGGCTTTGGTATTCTTGTTGAAAATCAGTTGAACATAAATGTAAGAGTTTATTTATAGATTCTCAATTCTATTCCACTGATCTATACGTCTATCCTTATGTCAATAACACACTGTCTTGATTACTGTATCTTAAGAAGTTTGAAATTTAGAAGTGTTAGTCCACTTTGTTCTTCTTTTTCAAGATTGTTTTGGTAGACTTCCCTGGTGGCGCAGTGGTTGAGAATCCGCCTGCCAGTTCAGGGGACACAGGTTCGAGCCCTGGTCTGGGAAGATTCCACATGCAGCGGGGCAGCTAGGCCTGTGTGCCGCAACTACTGAGGCCCGTGCACCTAGAGCCCGTGCTCCGCAACAAGAGAAGCCACCGCAGTGAGAAGCCCGTGCACCGCAACGAAGAGTAGCCCCCGCTCGCCGCAGCTAGAGAAAAGCCTGCGCGCAGCAACAAAGATCCAACGCAGCCAAAAATAAATAAATAAAATCTACAAAAAATTAAAAATAAAGGATTATTTTTAAAAAATTGTTTTGGCTATTCTGAGTACCTTGAACTTTCATATGAATTTTAGAATCAGCTGTTCGATTTCTGCCCCCAAAAAAGGCTGTTGAGATTCTGATAGGTTTTACGTTGAGCCTGGGGATCAGTTTGGTGAGTAATGCCATCTTAACAATATTAAATGTTCTAATGGAGGAATACAAATGCCTTTCCATTTAATTTCTTTCAGTGATGTTTTCTAGTTTTCAGTGTACAAATCTTGAACTTCTTTGGTTTTTTTTTTAATTTATTTATTTATTTATTTTTGGCTGTGTTGGGTCTTCGTTTTTGTGCGAGGGCTTTCTCTAGTTGCAGCGAGCAGGGGCCACTCTTCATCGCGGTGCACGGGCCTCTTTTGTTGCAGAGCACAGGCTCCAGACGCACAGGCTCAGTAGTTGTGGCTCACGGGCCTATGCTCCGCAGCATGTGGGATCTTCCCAGACCATGTCTCGAACCCCTGACCCCTGCATTGGCAGGCAGACTCTCAACCACTGCGCCACCAGGGAAGTCCTTGCACGTCTTTGTTAATCACTCCTAAGCATTTTATTCTTTTTGATGCTCTTGTAAATAGAATTGTTTTCTAATTTAATTTTTGCATTGTTCAATACAATAATTTTTATATATTGATCTTGTATCTTGTAACCTCACTGAACTCATTTATTAGTTTTTAAATAGTTTTTAAGTGGATTTCTTAGGATTTTCCATGTACCATGTCATCTGCAAATATAGTTTTACTTCTTCCTTTCTTATCTGGATGTCTTTTCTTTCTTTTCTTTGCCTAATTGTCCTAGCAAGCATAATTCTAAAAAAGTAAATAAAAGAGTGTGTTGAAAGGTGGTAAGTGCAACGGAGAAAAGAAAAAGTATATTCAGGTAAGGGAAATTGGGATTACCGGGGGTTAGAGTTGTAATTTTTAATTGCTTCTCAGTGAGGAGGTGACATTTGGAGAAAGAATGAAAGGAAGTGAAAGAGTTGAACATGCAGGTGGTGGGAACGGGCAAAGCGCTGAGGCATGACTGTGCCAGGCAGGTTCTCCAAGAACAGCCAGGGGCCAGTGTTGCTGGAGCAGAGTAAGCAAAGGTATCTCATGCAGGGTCTTGGCACTGAAGGGTGTAGAGCAGAAGCACGGCCGGACCTCGCATTTTGAAAGGATCACTGTGCTGAAGGGGATAGAGGAAGAAGCAGAGTGGCCAGCTGGGGGCTATTGTAGTAATCCTGGAGAAAGGTGATGGTGGCTTAACCAGGGTGCTGTCCACGGAGGTGGTGAGAAGAGATTGAAGTCTAGATATATTTTAAGATAGAGGGAGGGAGATCAACTGCGTCAACCATTTCTGAATGGTCAAGAAGGATGCAGACTGGGAGCTGACCACTGGCGAGCTGACCAAAGAGGGAGCATTTGTTTTCTACACTTCTTTTCCCTGGGAGAAGGCACAGTGGGCAGGGCTACACGACAAGAGTAAGGACTGTACAGAAGGCCAGAGATAGTACTTGACTCTCTAGGGCCTGTTTCGTTATCTTTTGCTACACAACAAATTACCCCAAACTTAGTGGCTTGAAATAACAATTATCATCTCACAGTTCCTAAAAGTCACAAACCTGGGCATGGCTCTGTTGCAGGACCTCTCCCCAGGCTACACTCAAGGTGTCAGCAAGGGACTTCCCTGCTGGCGCAGTGACTAAGAATCCACCTGCCAATGCAGGGCACACGGGTTTGAGCCCTGGTAGGGAAGATCCCACATGCCACTGAGCAACTAAGCCCGTGTGCCACAACTACTGGGCCCGCATGACACAACTACTGAAGCCCATGCTCCTAGAGCCTGTGATCCTCAACAAGAGGAGCCACCGCAATGAGAAGCCCGCGCACCGCAACGAAGAGTAGCCCCTGCTCACAAGTAGAGGAAGCCTGCATGCAACAACGAAGACCCAAAGCAGCAAAAAATTAATTAATTAAAAAGAAAAGGTGTCAAGAGCTGCAGTCTTATCTCAAGGCTCTCCTGGCGAAGGATCGGCCAAGCTCACTTAAGGGGTCATTGGCAGGACTCAGCTCCCCGCTGGCTGTTGGCCAAACAGGGCCATGATCTCCTCGCCACATAATCCTCTCCATAAGGCAGCTCCAAATACTGCAGCTGGCTTCTTCGGAGTGAGCAAATAAGAGGCCCATAGATAATACCAGCAAGAGACAGAGAGCCAGCAAGATGGAAGTCAAGATTTTTGTTATTTAATCATGAACATGAGATGCCAGCACTATTGCCATATTCTGTTCATAAGAAGCAAGTCACTGGGTTCAGCCCGCACTCGGGAGGGATTACACAGGGGCATGAGTACCAAGAAGTGGGTATCACTAGGAACCCTGACAGAAGCTGCCCAGCAAACAAATCCAGGACTATAAAATGCATTGAAAAAAAAACTAACACCACATTGACTGGCATTTCGCCAGTGCATAATAAAAATAGAAAACAAGTAAAATAATTCTACTCAGGAAATGAACTTATTTGTGAAGCTCTCTGTCAATACTTCTAATGTAAAGCCAGGTCTTGATATGCCAGAACACTTACCAAAAGAGACTCTATCCTGTTCATTGTTTTATTTACCTTCTAGAGCATTGCTCTTAGTCGTGAGCACCATGACTAAACTGAAAACTCTTGGAGCCCAAGGACTCAATCTTCTTACAACACTCAGCACCAACATATTGTTTAGCATACACTTTGCATATGTGAATGACACATTTTGCAATGTGATAATTCTCAAAAAATAGAGGGGCTGATAATAGAAGAGTTAGGTTTGCCATCCCTGTGACTCGGTTCGATGATTCGAATTTGGGCTCTGCTGTGTGATTTGGGGCAAGTCACTCAACCTCTCTGTGCCTCAGGTGCTGCGTATGTAAAATGCAGATATTAATACCCACCACCCCCAGACTGCTGTGTTGGTGAAATGCAAAACTGTATGTAAAGATACTGAGCACAGTATTTGAGCACTGGTCCATCATAAGTGCTCAAAGTAGGTTATCATTTTTAAAAAGGAGGTTATCATTTTACTGCTATCTTTATGAACATAAATTACAACAACTGAAGGAATTTGTGTTGAATGAGATGATTGAATGAGATGACTGAATGCGTGAAAGATCCCATACATGGGTACACTTGTATACCTGGCTTCTAGTAAGTGTCCAATAAATGGATACTATCATGACTATTCATTGTATGGTGCAAATCATAATTACGGAAGGAATTTGAGTGTTCTCGTTCACTCTGTTAGTTCATATCCATTCTTCAAAACAGCCCTCAGCATACCTCCTCCTGGTACCCTTCTGGACTGGCCATATCCAATTTCAGTGCCTTAAAGCTTTACCGGTCATTTATCTGGGTAAGCAGAATCTGTCATGTGATGTGCCTGTGTGTCCCAGACCGCCCAGTTCTATTCTGGGGCTTTTTCGTGGCATGCCTTATTTCTCCCATTTGATTGTGGTACCTCAAGAGCTGGGCTGTGGGTTTTCCTCCTTCCACACCCCCCCAGGACCTAGCAGTGTGTTCTGTACCCCGCCCTGCTCCCCCCGAGCCACATGCCATTCAGCCAGACACAATAACTCTGATACACTGCCTGCTAACACAGCTGGGAAATAACTCTAGTTGGCCAGCCAGAGGGCTGCAGGGGAGGGCAGAAGGTGGAGGAAGGAACAAAAACATACCGCTGGAAGGGCAAAGTCAAGCTGCATGGTCGCGTTCAATCTTGCAGAGAGTGGTGGGAGCCACCGGTAATACCTGCTCCCACACCAAGGCCACCCACAGGGCCATGCACCTGAATGATGGAGATGCGAATGCGGCTCTGCCCCAGTCAGGCCACTCCGTGAGTGGTGGCCACTCCATGCTGAGGGCAACATTTGTGAATCAAGTTGGTCCAAAGGATAGAGAAGGGCCTTGAATCAGCCAGCACAGCTCTGCTAGGAGCTGTGTGGCTTCAGGCAGTTAACTTAACTTCTCTGAGCTTCTCAGCTGTCTAAACAGCTAATACTTGCTGAGCACCTCCTGTGTACTAAGCATCGTTCTTAGTATATATTATTTAATATCACAATAAGCCGTATGGCAGGCACTATTGTTGTATCTATTTTACTGATGAGGAAACTGAGGCACAGGGCACTGAGAAGTCTACCCAGGCTCAAATAGTTCAAATGTGGTGCGGGCAGGATTTGAGTCCATAACACACAGCCACCATGGTCCTAACCTCATACATTAGCCAGGGTTCTCCAGAGAAACAGAACCAGTAGGATACGTAATAAAAGATTTCCTGTAAGAAATCGGCTCATGCAGTTATGGAAACTGACAGCCCCAAGATCTGCAGGTAAGTCAGCAGCTGGAAACCCAGGAGAGCTGAACGTGTGGTTCCAGGCCGCAGGCCCCCAGGCTGGAGACCCAGGAAAAGCCAATGTTTCAGTTCAAGTCCGAGGGCAGGAAAAAGCTGACGTTCCGGTTTGAAGGCCATCCAGGAGAAAGTACTTTCTTACTCAGAGAAGCCTTTTCCTTCTATTCAGGCTTTCAACTGACTGGATAAGGCCCACCCACATTAGGGAGGGTGACCTGCTTTACTCAGTCTACCAATTTAAATGTTCGTCTCATCCAGAAACACCCTCACAGATGCCCAGAATAATGTTTGACCATACATGTAAGCACCCATGACCCTGTCAAGTGGACACAAAAAATTAACCACCGTGCTTCACAGGTGTTAACTGAGAATGAAATGGGACACTATATGTAAAAGTTAAAAAAACAAGATCTGGCAAACAATGATCAATAAATGGTAGCTAGAAAGGAATATATATATATTAAATATATATGTATTCATTAAGAAAATCTGACTCAGCTTCAGTTGCTAATAAGCGGGTTTGGGGTTAAAAGTTTGGCATGGCTTGAATAGAAACTCACTTGACTCCTTTGTCAAATGTTGTTAAAAGGGCAGCTTGGGGAGACCCCCTGGACCAGAGAAGTCGATGCAGGGGACACTAGCCTTCCAGTATTTAGCACTAGAAGCTGAGAGAGAACGGACATCCATTTACTCCAACCCAGGTCAACTGGCATGTATTAAGCCCTTGCCGCCTGCCAGGCGACGTGCTGGAGTCGTCTGTTCATTGCCTGTGATCCTCACGGGACCCCGCGCACGCGTTGCCATCACGCCCATGTGGCAGATGGAAAAACTGGGGCGCAGTGATAGTCGATGTCAGAATTGAGAACTGCTTGCCTCAAAACAGGTGCCCTCACTTCTACACCACAGATGTCCTCCTGGTTTCCAAGGATTTTGCGACGGCACCCCAAATCACGGAGAAGTTGTCTTGTCCTGAGAGACCATTCACAAACTAACTTTGATCAAGACAAAATAAACATGCTTGGGCTCCAGTTTTGGAAATGGCCCCTTTGGAGACTCTGCTTACTCAAGCAAAGAGGAAGACATCAGTTACTTCAGTTAAAGCCGTTTTGCTCGTTCTGGTTCATCCGTGTATCCTCTCGTTATGCGGGAAGGGAAACTCTCAGGGAAGCTCCATTCCCTTCCTGGGTGCCTGCTCTGCTCCAGGGTCAGTTGGATATGTCAGAGAATTTTATTGTCACAACAGCTGTTATTAATGGTAACTGTGCTGTCTTGCCCCATGCAAGAGCTCTCCATGGAGGAGGAGAAAACCTGCCCCTAGAGCATCTCTGGGAGGCGGCCCTCAGCAGGAGGCAGGATGTTGCCTGGCAGAGGCAGACTCCCACGGATGGGGAGGTGGAAATGGCCTGTTCCAGGGCAGAAGGTGTACACAGAGGATCTTTCAGGGGGAGTCTTAAAACCACAAGGCCTTATAAAGCAATGGACCTTCCAAGGAAAGGGAGTGCAGATGGCCTGATCCGTGAGAGCAGCCTTCCACTGATTCCTGTGGTGTGAAGTGGTCTCGGGGCGGGGGGGGGGGTCTGTGTAGCCCTCAGGAGCACATCAAAAGAGGCTGCAGTGGGTTTAAACATTTGGAAGCTAAGATAAGAATTGGAGGAAAACAACCAATGCTGTTCTCTTCTTCTGGGGTCAGTTCTATCTTCAGAGCCCTCCTGGGCCCAATGAATGACCTCTAACTGCCTCCAGAGAGGTCAAGGTCAGGAGGGCAGGTGGTCTGGCAAAGACCATGAACTGTCTCCAGAAAGCCCAGGCCATCTCTTGTCGCTTTCATACAGCACATGGGGTTAACGCTGATATTAAGTCGGGAGGCTTCTCTAAGGAAAATGAGCACAGTATGAAACGGCTCCCTCTAACCGTTCTCAGGAGGGAGAGCAGCTAGGAGGGCAATCACGGTCCAGACTTCTCTGAGGAGGCAGGAGTCCCAGAAGTTTGATTTCTTTTACTCAGCTTGGAGACATTTTTCCCCCAAATCATTCTGTTCAGCCCTTCTTCAGCCACGAACTGGCAGAACCTACAACACGGGTTCCCATGAGCTTTAGGAATTCAGCTTCCTATTTTTTTCCAATTCCAAATATAAAACAAACCCCAAAAAGCATTAAAATAATTTGAACTTCAAAGACTCTAATTCCTAGTGGCCACAATGAAATTAAATAAGAATCAGTCTCTCTCTCTCTCTCTCTCTCTCTCTCTATCGCGCGCTCTCTCTCTCTCTCTCTCTCTCTCTCTATCGCGCTCTCTCTCTCTCTCTCTCTCTCTCTCTCTCTCTCTCTCATCCTCTCCCTCTCTCATTTTTCTACCTTTTTAAGGAGAGGAAAATAAAAGCAAAAAGGACATGGAGCCCATGCAACTCCAGGAAATGCTTGCACGAAGCTTCTTTAGCTTCTAACTAACATTTGTAACCAAGGATCAGCAGAGCAGCCTCTTGTAATTACTGTTGTTGCCCCATTTGTGGCTATCTCCGCGAGGCCAGTAAATCTTAAAATTACAGGCTGACCACCCCAGAGAACTGAGACAGAGTCAGCCGCATCTCTCAAAGGCACTGCCCTGGGCAATTCCCACCCCCTGAGATGACTTGTTCGCCAGGGAGAAGGCCCCGCCCGGGAGCGACTCCCAGACCTCGCTGCTGCGGCTTGGAAATAAATAAAACCAGGGTGGGTGGCCCAGGATGCCGGCACCCCTGGTGAGTAGAACAGGAGGCCGCTGGTTCACTGTCCCTGTCACACCTTCCATTACCCCAGCCTAGCTTGGGCTCCTAGTTAGGCCCCAGAGATGGACAAGAAGAGGAGACAGCCAAGGAACGGAGAAGGGGAAAGTCAAAATGCCTCGACAAGGAGACATTTGCCTCTAGAAATACTGTTCCTCTCTGTTGAGGAGCACGACACCTACAGAGGTCAGCTAGCTTAACACACGGGTCATTTTATGTGAATAGAGCTCAAGATTTGACTTGAGATTTAACCATGATCTGCTGACTTAACCCTGCAGATCTCGGGGCTTGTCAGTCTCCGTAATTGCATGAGCCAGTTTTTTATAGGAAATCTTTTATTACGTATCCTACGGATTCTGCTTCTCTGGAGAACCCTGACTAATGTATGAGGTTAGGACCATGGTGGCTGTGTGTTATGGACTCAAATCCTGTCCGTGCCACATTTGTGCTATTTGAATCTGGGTAGGTCTCTCCATGCCCTGTGCCTCAGTTTCCTCATCAGTGAAACAGATGCAATAATAGTAGCTACCATATGGGTTATTGTGGGATGAAATAATATATGCTAAGAACGATGCTTAGTACACAGGAGGTGCTCAGTAAGTATTAGCTGTTTAGACAACTGAGAAGCTCAGAGAAGTTAAGTTAACTGCCTGAAACCACACAGCTCCTAAGGCTGGGATAATAAAGTGCAGTCTCAGTGTTTTGTACGTCACATGTGGAGTTCACGATTTTGCCCTTACAGAATGCATTTCATTCAGCTTTTTAAATTTGGCTATAGATACCTATAAATCTGTCTTATTACCGCCTTTATCAATTCTTCTATTTACGAAAGTCCAGCAGCATATGAGTTTGTGGTTAATTAGTATAAATAACGCGTGTGGGTCAAACATTAAAATAATATTCCCCAAGCCATTTAGCACCTGTCAATGGCCTGCTGTCTAGATGTTCTGTCTTATCTGCTTTTAGCAGGCATCCACCAACCCCTCCACTGATCAGCCTAATTCCCTATGTATGTCCCTTTCAGCATCTCCAGAAAAGGTGGCTCTGGGTGGCTGTGTGTGTGTGTGTGTGTGTGTGTGTGTGTGTGTGTGTGTGTGTGTCTCAGGTAGAGCATTGGTCTTTGCCTCCTGCTGAAGACAATGACTCAGAGTTTAGGTGACTTGCTTAAAGCCACAGAACAAAGAAACAAACAAACAAAAAATCAAAATGCTTTCCTCCTACTGTTCTTTCTGCTGCCCCGGAAGGTCAGATGTCTGAGGAGCACCGTCCAGATTTGGACACCATTGCATTTCCATTTCAGAGAAAGAGAGATACATCAACCAAATTGGTTGCCGCGGTACAAGTTTCCTATACACAGACAAGAGGAAGTTCTGAATTAAGATTCCTACAAAACACAACAAACAAAAGAGAATTACAGAAGAGAAAAAAGGGAAGGAGGGAGGGAAAGAGGTAGGGAGAGACAGAGAGAGGAAGGAAGGGGAAGTCGTGGAAAGTCAGTTTTGCAGAGGTTTTAGCTGCTCCAGGGGCTGCTGGGAGGGAAAGGGTGGAAGGCGAGGAAGAATTCACTCACCAGTGGTGGTCAGTTTGGAATTGTTTACACCGCAAGTGCCCCGAGGGGGCTTTGCTTACACAAAGCGGACTTCAAAGAGCCCGTCAGACATTAACAGACTGACCCTCCACCATTCCCACCCCCAGCCTCAGGGAGCCTGGGGTTAGGATAGCAGTCTTCAACCGGGAAACTGAGGACAAAAAAAAGGAGTCAGTGAAGAAAATGGGAATGCCCCCCAAGACTCTGCCGCTAAGACCCACTGCTAACATCGCCATCAAAGGTATTGCCCTCATCAGGAGCCGGCTGGCCTGCACGCCTCAGTGTTTAAAGGATCCAGTTCGCTTTGGAGCCAGAGATACAGGAAGTCCCAGGTGAATTATAAAAGCCAGCAGTTTCCAGGTCTCTCCCATTCGAGGCCAGCAGTCTCCGTGGGCCACGTTGATAGTGGCCCTTACTAAGTTCCTAAGGACTGGCAGCATCTAGGCATGCCCACCCCACAACCCCCCAGATATTTGCATCCATTCAGTGCTTGGATTCCCCCTCTGTCTCCTATGGAGAAAAGGCTGCTGGAAACCCAGACACCCTGTGGAGGGGACTGGTGCCAAGTCGTCTGGGGCCCCCTCCCATGGGAAGCAAGAAGTACAGCCAGCCTTGTCACCATGCCCTAAAGTAGGATGGATGGCCCCGGTAAACCGATCCTCGCTAATGTAACCATAGGTGCTATTTCATTTAAATACATCGACCCAGACATTTCCCATCAGTATAGCGCCTTTCCCTGAGGCCTGCCCCTGCTCCCTCCAAAGCCTCAAACCACCCGGGTTAATGACACGCCCGGGCTGGGGACCAGAGTGTGTTAAGTGTCTTTGCAATGGCAAATGAGGGGCCCCCAAAGTCTTCCCTTTCTTCGTTTATCATTTTCTATAATGTACCTATCACATACCCTGCTCCTCTCGCCTTTGCCAAACTAAACAGCCCTAGTCCTGCTAATCTCTCCTCAGATGGAGACCGGGGCCATAAATCTAATCACCGTGGAAAGAAGGCCTTCCCTGACCATGCCTTGGGCGCTCAGCACAGCACATAGTATAAAACACACGGCAGATAATGGCAGAGCCGCTGTCACAGGGCACATTATAAAATGCAGATGTTGTCAGGAAGAATGCGCCTGTTGTGAAGTTTCAACTGTAAATTAGCCAGCTTGCTAAAGGGATAAAGGCCATTTAATTTGCTCATCAACTCCACCCTCTCTCCTCTTTATCCTTTGTCTCCGAGGCGCATTATGTTTGAATAAAATTCCCGGTAGAAATTGGAAATAGAAGACTCTGGCGCTGGCTTTGCCAGGTAACATGAAATTAAATCCCACGAGTCTGTTCTCTATGTCTGTAAGTCTGTTTCTGTTTTGTAGATAAGTTCATTTGTATCATATTTTAAACCATAATGGAAAAGAACAGGAAAAAGAATCCATATATATATATAACTGAATCACTTTGCTGTACAGTAGAAATTAAGATAATATTGTAAATCAACTATACTTCAATAAAATAATTTTTTTAAGAAAATCCCATTAGCTTCTTGAATCAATTTTAAAAGATAAAAGTTAAACATGTTGTCTGTATGCATTTTTTAAGTAATAGAATCCACTCTCAGCCCCCCAGACCTGACTTAACCCCCACCCCATGACTCCCCACAATGACATATTGAGGTGGGCTACCCACAACCCTCTTCCTTCCAACCACCCCCAAGATGTCATGAACTTATTAATGTCTTTTTCAACGAACACTAAATTTCGTGGCATTCTGCTTTCAGAAAGTGAAAGAAACGGAGTTTTTTTGTTTTTCTTTTTCTTCTTTTTACATCTTTAGAGAAGAACAGCAGTGAGCTAAATCTCTCATAGCACATTGCAGGGATGTTAATAAGGTCTTTAAGGAAGGCAGATGTACTGAGAGCATCCCTTTGGTCACCAAGAAAACTAAATTCTTCCTTTGATCCCTCCCTTCTCCCAGTCATCTTCAAAAAGGAGAGTGGTTCAAAGAGACAGGAGATACTAGAAAGAGGAGATATTAAGACCTTTGTTACTTCTTATGCTTTAAATGTCTGCCTTGGAGAAAAGAGCTGAGCGTGAAACTTGGGAGCAGTCCGTTACACGCCCATGCCAGTGTCCAAGAAGCAAATCACCTGGCTCAGCTCTCCCCAGGTGGGGCCAGACTGGAACTACGAAACCGCATTGTTCCTCAGGTTGGGTCCTGCCTGGCCCTCATCTGGGGCAGTAAGTAGCCTAGGAAAGACCTAGGGCCCAAGTTACCCCGTGATCCATGCTACTTCAACAGGTCAAGATAAGAATCTGGAGAACTACTGGAAAATCAATTCCAAGAATAAGCATGGACCATCTTATTGAGCCATCAATTTTATCCAATGATAAGCAACTGAAAATGTTAATGTGTACATTAAGACAAGCATAGTTTTTAAAGGCACATTTATTTGTGTTAAATGCAAGACTCACATCAACATTTAGGGGGAGAGGGAAGAGGCAATGAATTTTGAGCTTGTGACTAGCACCTTCAGTAGGCCCATAGCCCTCAGGGGTCTATTCCCTCCTCTGCAAGTCAAGTTTGAGAAGCATCTTAGTGGGCCATAGCCCATCTCCTAAGAACACAGAGCTGGGAAGGAGGACTCAAAGAATGGAATTAATGCCAATATTGCAGAGGTCTCGGGGGGAAACACAGCAGGGAGCTGCTCAGAGGGCCATGGGGCCCAGGATTGGAGTCCAGGTGATCTAAGGACCAACCCTATGAGGTTTGGGAACCAGGGCAAGACAAATATTGGAAGTTGGGACCCTTCTTGTCATAGACCAGGGAATCTTCCTCTCTGTCTTAGTTTGAGTTCTCCCAGAAGCTGACCCTTAGATAAGAATTCACATGTAAGTAGTTCATTTCATACGGGATCCTAGGAAACACCAGTGGGAGTGGGGAAGTGAGGTGGGGTAAGATAGCCCTCCAATGAGGGATGTATCATCCAGAAAGCTACCACTGTGGATAATTGGAGCTTGATCCCTCTGAGGAATTCTGGAAAATACCATAGAACATTTGCCTCAGAAGCATCTCACTCAATGGGCAAGGGCAGTGGGGTACTTATACACCAACTCCCTACAGTACTGGTTGGGTGTTGCTGGGGGAGGGGAGAGGTCATGAATTTCCCACACTTCTGCCTTGAATAGAGCTCACCCCAGTAGACAAAGAAAGCCCTTCAGTAAAGAGATGCAGGGGCTAGCCGCTGGGAATCAACGTGCACTGAAAGGGTAAGGGTGAGAGGGTACTGACTAGGTACACGTACCTCTGCACCAAAGGCTCTAATCCTCTTCACCGAGGGTTAAGCACCTGACATGGGGGCTGACCTCAACCTTTAGATAAAAATGACATGCTACCACCACTAAAAGCTTATGTATAGGCAGTGTACCAGATGCTCCTTATTTGCTCCTCCCAGCAAGCCAATGGGTAGATATTGTGATCACAGAGAAGATAACTGGCTGTCACAATTGGAGTAGCTTCTGTAGAGACTTGCCATTGGTAAGGCTGGAACTTGAACCTAGAGTCCATCGGCATAACCTCTGCCTACGTGGTCAGTACAGAATTCCTGTCCAGCCACACCCCTGCCACAGGTAACTGCCCTACCCACGCCCCCTCCTCCAGGAGGCACAGTGAGGTTTTTGTAACATGCGATTGAGCTCTCCCATCTTGCCACAACTTTGGGGACCAAGGGATGGGAGGTTGACCATTTGACAACCCAGGCCCCTGTGTGGCTTGAAAAGGTGAACTAGATAAATCAATTCCTGTCCTGGGATTTGGAACTGGTAACTGGAGACCTAGGAGTTAGCCAGGTGAACTGGGGGGGATGAGTGCAGTGGAGTTACACGTGAAGGGAACAGTCCTTGGTTTTGCCCTGTCATTCCCCTTTCTTCTGGTCTCCTCACTTCTTCACTTCCTTTTTCATGTTTTAAAGAACTACCTTCTCTATTATGCAAGTGTGGTGTTAAGAGGTCAAGATACCCTGTCACCTCTGGCTCAAGATGCCGTTGACCCATGCTAGGATAACTGGACTCCTTCCCTCTCGGGAACTTGACTCTTGAGTGGAGTGACACTAGGATAAAAAGCAGCTGAGACCAGTGCTCTGAAGTGATTGCCCGCTCTTTCTGAGGTCTAGACATTAGCTTTTTCTTTCACTCCATGTGCTGCCCTGCAGCCATCCTGCTGGTATCCTGCCATACCCCCTGGCACCCACTGCTCCCTTACTCACTGATCCAGTTATCTGGTGTTGCTAAACAAACCACCCCAAAACTTAGCAGAGTAAAACAATAATTTATTATTACTGTGGGGGTTGATGGGATCAGCTGGGTTGTTCTCACTTGGGGTCTCTCATATCATTGCAGCCAGTCTAAGGCCAAGGCCAAGTTCATCTGAAGGCTTCTTCACTCACCTATGTGTTATCGGTCTGGGATGTCTGGAATGTCTTGGGGCTGGCAGGGCACCTCTCCATGTGGCCTCTTCATATGGCTAGTCTGGGCGTCCTCACAGCATGGTGGTCTTGAAGTAATTAGATTTCTTCGACAGGTGCTGGTTTCTCCCAGAGTGAGTGTTTCGAGAGACTCAGGCATAGGCTACAAGGCATCGCTTTCACAATATTCTACTTCTCAAAAGTCACCAGCCCACCCAGATTCAAGGGGGCAGAGGAGTAGACTCCATCTTTCAACAGGGGGATAACTTGTGCATACGTGGAAGGAAGGAATTGATGAATGGTAGCCATCGTGGAGCCAGAGTCCATAGCCAGTGACTCTTTACTTCAAGTGCATGCAACTCTGCCTGAGGACGTTCTCTGGCTGGAAGTGTACTATGCCTGCCTATGGAAGACAGAATTCCAGAGAATTAACACCCCTGGGAACAGTTCTTAACTCTAGATGAATGGGAGTATAAATGCCCCAGCTTCCTCAAATATGGGGGGATTAAATCACAGGTTACATCTGTATGGTTTCCCAGAGGTCCCCAAGGTGATTGAGCCCTGACTGCCCAGAGTGGAAACCTGCTTCTTGTTATACCCTCAGCGGCTGCCTTCCTTTCCCCAACTTACTTCTCCAGTCCTCTACATGGGCCTACTGATACCTCCTCTCAAAAAAAACAAAAACAAAAAGCAAACAAACAATCCCTCCCCAAAAGACAACTTGCACCCAAAGCCTTTTCTCAAAGTCTGCTTCTGAGGGAACCTACTGCACACATACCCCATTATTTTCCCAAAATATTTCTTCCTCGGGTAGGTTAACCAGAGCTGGTTTCTTTCGCTTTCAACCAAAGAACAGTAAATGATAGAATGTAGAAAGGGGCCAGAGAGAGGGTGGGGAGCCACAAGGTCCAAGTGCCACCAGGTCACGGCCCTCCAGGACAGCGGAGCCAAGCAGCCAGCTGCTCTGAGGAGGAGGATGGAGCAAACCCACACGGGGAGAAGCGCCTCCCAGAGGCCAGCTCTCTTCAGTCCTCCCCTGTGATCCCACTCTCCGCGGAAGTTCTCGCCCTTGGAAGAATGTGACTGAACCCCTTCCACGGAAGCAGGCGATTCACAGCTTTGAAGGGCCAAGTAGAACCATGGAGAGGACTCCTGTCAGCAGTCAGGGGTTTCCACAGAAATCTTTTTCCCCTCCCTCCGCCTCTTCACTCACGCCCTACCCCACAGGGACTGGCCTTACCTGTGAGCTCTGTGATTCCAGTAGCATGTGAGATGTCCTCTTGCCCCAAACACCCCCATTAACGAGGCTTAGGAAGATTACCGGAAATGAGGGCCTTCAGTTGCTTTCCTAAAATGCATCTGAGGACAATAAAATGGAGAAAATTTGAACTTTGATGGGATGTAGTGAGAGATGTAGTGAGGGCTGATGTCAGAGACTGTAGGAACCCAGAGAACAATCTGAGGGCACTGTATGCCTGGGAACAAGAAGAGACAGTACCTGAGGGAAGGAGAGGGAGGGAAGTGAAAAGGTACCCAAGACCTGCATCCCTGCTTGGGGTGCCTGAGAAAACCATACTTAACTTTGGAGTAAGACCCAATTTGTAGGATTTCTGGTTTGAACTAACGGATAAAGAATTTCGTGGATACCTAATCAATGCTTTCACTCCACATTGAGTATTTATACCTGAGGACCTGAAAACTCTCTAAAAACAAACATTCCTCTCCCATGCAGGAAAACAGTGATTTGAAAAACATAGGAAGCCCCTGGTACGAAAAGGTTCAATGACTCATCCAAATAAAACCAGCAAAATTTGACTCTTTTAGACTGGGTTCATAGTAGATTATCCAGATAATTTATCATCTAAACTGGAACACCTTGGAGAGTAAAATGGAGCACTATTAATAATTAAGCCAGGATGTCCCAGGTACACCGTGATATGAGTTCAGGAGCCCCAGGGCATGTTCTGCTTTCCTCTGCTAGGAGGTATCCTTGGCTAGTGAGTGAAAGTCTTCCATATGCACCTAAATAAAACTTGTAATTCACGTATTCCTCCTTGGTGGATATGGACAGTGGAAAATGCTCTAATCTTAGAATTAAAAGACTTAAACTCATGGGCTTCCCTGTTGGCGCAGTGGTTGAGAGTCTGCCTGCCGATGCAGGGGACACAGAGTTCGTGCCCCAGTCTGGGAGGATCCCACGTGCCGCAGAGCGGCTGGGCCCATGAGCCGCGGCTGCTGAGCCTGCGCGTCCGGAGCTTGTGCTCCGCAACGGGAGAGACCACGACAGTGAGAGGCCCGCGTACCGCAAAAAAAAAAAAAAAAAAAAAAAAAAAGACTTAAACTCAAATAAATAAATAAATAAAAGACTTAAACTCAAGTCCAGCTCTGTCCCTTCCTAATGGAGAGAACTTGAGTGGATCTCTTAACCTCAATCAGCCCAATTTCCTCCTCTATAGAATGGGGAGGATTCCACTCCATTCACAGGTTGTTGTGAAGATTAAAGATTAGTATATGAAAAAGCACTTTGTAGGCCCTTGTTCAATAAATGTGTGGTATTATTTGTACGTTCGGTGGTAAATCTGGACAACCTCTGGGCAATGCATAAAAAAGCTTAAGCCTGATACATGATTTCTTGAAAAGCTATGGAAAGAATTGCCCCATGTTTCCATTCTGGCCTCAATATGAATAAATTTTGTTTATTTCATGTTGAGGTATTTCAGCCCATCAGGCCCCTCCTTTCATTTCAACTTGAAGGCAGCTTTTGACCCCTGAACTTTTAGCACCTTTCTCATTGGGGAGAAATAACAGTTCCACATTTAAGTGAAAACGCATGTATATTCCTTGACTCTCTGCCTGAAGCCACTGAGTTTCACCAAGAAGAGGCAATAGGAGTAACTTGTATTCAGCACTTGAACGCCTTCATGGTCAGCTCGAGGGGTAACATGGAAAAACTTATAGGGGCATGAGAATAATAATATGGGGGTTTTCAACTGTAAAAAGAAGACCACACACGTGGTCCCATGTGGATTGCACCCTGGACCGTCTTCAAAAACAGGGGAGTTGCATTCTCCGCGGCCATGCGTAGGCCTGGTTTAATTAAATGTAGGCCACAAATGGGCTGCCAAACATGATGCCGAAACGCTGTTGATTTCTGTGGTAGAAATTTCCCATTGCTCTGTGTTCCTGATAAGATAGTACATGTGGAGAGTACAACCTGAACGCTTGGCAGATGGTCCCATCTGTTTTTCCATCATTTTGAATTTAGCAGGAAAACCTCAAGATGTGCTTTGACACAAGCATGCTTTTTTCCTTTCTGCATTTGGAAATGGCTGTGTTCGGAGCCTAATTAAATCCATATGCTTCTGATTCATTTACACTTAACTCATCAAAATGTTGTTTTGTAATAGCCATTTGAAGTCCAAGGCGCCTCTCTTGAGCCTTTTTTCTGAAAACCAGGAAGCTATGGTGTGCCAGCCAGCCAGCAGGGTTCTCATACCAAAAGGTTCAAATATGGTTCAAGACAAGATTTCACAGCCAGGAGATTCTGGTGGTTAGGAATTGTCCTAAAGCATCACTGTCAAGTGTGGGGTGTGACTTTGAATCCTCTGTTATTATCCAAAGATACTCAGTGTTCAGAATAGTAGAAAACAATTTATGAGAGAAAGAAAAATAATGCTAGAATCATTGGACCCAACGGGAAATTTTAGTTTAAATGGGAATTGGGTGGTTTTCCCTTTTTTGTTTTTTTGTTTTGGTTTTTAAAGAAGAGTTTTTATTAGACATAACTAGAAGTTATAACTGAAGGCTTCATGCCAACCCCTACCCAGAATAAGTAGCTTCTATGTCATATATTCTCATTATCAGATCCTACGTAGGTTTTAAAAAAAATTATCCATAACTTGGACTTAAAAGTATAACTCCTGCTCTTGCAATGTCATACTAGAGCCTTGTCTAAAAAGCCCCCCTAAGAGTCTAGAGTTTGTGATCTTTGTTTGACTCACTATTTACTACTGTTTACTGTTTGTAAAGTAAGTTATTAACTTGTAGAGTTAAAAATTATTAAATTGTAGAGTTAAAAATTATTTTTGTCCACTAAAAAAGCAAGTTGTTTCTATCTAGGAAAAAAGATAACTCCAAAGGTTACAGTTTTGTAGTGCTGTAGGATATTAACCAATTTTGTATCTAACTTAGCAATATTATTTCAGCATTTTTTCTTTGATGGACTATATATACCAGTCTTCCCAATCCTCACTCAAACCTGCTTTACCATCCATCAGTTCTCTCATTAATACAGTAAATATATCTTTGATACACAATCACTAAATATGTGTTTGAGAGTCATTTAACTTTTTGAAAATTATCCTTTGAAACTGAACGAGTCCTAAGCCTGGCTTACCTGATCTATCTTTCCTCCCACTGGTGTTCATTTGAGTTTTATAACTATGTCAAGCAAATGGGCATTCGAAGAGCTGAAAATTGAGTAGATGCAACACCAGAAAAGGCCCAAAACTCAGCGAAGCAGGGAGAGAAGGGAACTGTTTTGAACACTGAATGAGTTTACATTCATCATCTCCTTTCATCCACGTAGCAACTCTGGGAGGGAGGCATCACCCCACATCTCAGGTGAGAAAAGTGAGGTAGGAAGTGATTAAGTAACTTGCCCAGAATCACACAGCTTGGAAGTGGCAGTACCCAGACTTGAACAGGGACCTGTCAATTCCAAACCCACGCGTTCTTCTCACTGCACCTCCCCCTTTACTGTACAGTTAAAGGCTTCATGGGGTGAGGCAGTAGAAAACCATAGAAGTAGAGAGAAGGAGCAGACTCAGCAGGGCCAGGACAGAAAGCAAGTCAGGCAGGGCTTGTTCCACAGATATGTAAGTCAACTCACGTTCACGCTGACATGAAATATGCCCAAACATCCCTGTGATAGGTCAGTAACTCAGAATAAATGCTTTAAAAAGGTCTTACAAACCCAAATGCCAACCTAAATTACTTTTATTGCATTACATAAATAAGTATAAGCATAAGACCAGGGACTGATGGGGGGAAAACATTTATTCCCCTCTTCCCACGATTCCACATGGAGAAACATTCATCAGCCTAACACTTGTAGCCCTGGCTGCCGGATCCTCCCTGGGGAGGAGAAGGGCTTATCTGATTGGTGAGCTGGGAAAGAGCAACTGGGCATGCTCAGTGCAGCCCCTCCCTGTGCTGGGGCTGCCCTCCACAGGGATCAGGATGCTGCTCTGATGTCTGCCTTGGATCGGTGAAGCTCTTCAGCACAAAGGCCAGTTGACCAAGTTTCATTCTGGAGTGACATGTAACACATCTAAGCCATGACCCCCAGTCTACCTTTTATCAGTTACAGAGCTGACATTTTGATCATCTGTCTGCTTCTTGCATCTCTGATTCCAAACACAGCCAAAGAAAAGAAGTGTAACCACCACTAACACCCAAGTATAAATGAACTTGATGCTATAGAACTCCCACACAAATTAACAAATTATGTGTTTAAAAATCTGCAAAAATAATAGAATTCAAGCTAGCAACACTAATCAAGGTGACGTGACAGATGGATTCTGTTATTTCTTATCTATTAAGCCTCTGATGCTCTCATGAGAGTGGCCCCCCAGCCAGCCATGTGACTGCTCATTTCCACCCATCCCCTTTCTTCTCTTTCATACTGATTTGAAACTTTCCTTTAAAGGAGCACCTTGGTGTTAGTTTGTCTTCATTCATTATTACATAAGAAGCCTGCCTCAATTCTTTCCCCATTAACTCAAGATAATTAAAATATTTCTACTTGACATGAATAGGATCCTAAAAACAAGTGCAGACACAGGTTTGCACTTACGTAGAGGTTCTTGGGGTATTAGTCATTCATCTAGATCAGTGTTTCTCAGTTTTTTTCATTATTATCCTCTTGACGAGCTTTTTAAGACTTTTTTGTTTTTACGAATCTCCCCCGCCGTGAAATTTTAATACCATAGGCATACTATATATCTGTTTACATGTTATATGTATATCTGTTATTTAATTATTAAAAGATTACAAATTTTCACCACATTTCCCCCAAGAACCAATTTTTTGCCCCACAAGGCACGATATCATCCCCTTTGAGAATGCATAATCTAGACCAGTGCTGTCCAATAGAAATACGATGCAAGCCACATATATGATTTTAAATTTTCAAGTAGCCACACTAAAAAGTCAAAAGAGCAGGGGCTTCCCTGTTGGCACGGTGGTTGAGAGTCCGCCTGCCGATGCAGGGGACACGGGTTCGTGCCCCGGTCCGGGAAGATCCCACATGCCACGGAGCTGCTGGGCCCGTGAACCATGGCCGCTGAGCCTGCGCGTCCGGAGCCTGTGCTCCGCAACGGGAGAGGCCACAACAGTGAGAGGCCCGCGTACCGTAAAAAAAAAAAAAGTCAAAAAAGCAGGCAAAATTAATTTTCATATCATATTTTATTTAATTTAATCTATCCAAAATGTTATCATTTCAGCAGGTAATGAGTATAAAAACTTACTGAGATATTTTATATTCTTTTTTTCTCACTAAGATTTCAAAATCCAGTGTGCATTTTAAGTTTAAAGTACAATTCAGTTTTGACTAACCGCATCTCAATGCTCAACAGCCCCATGTGGCCAGGGGCTACCGTATTGGACAGTGTAGTCATTCTAAATGATTCAGAATGTGACTGTATTAATCACTTTAGCCTACCTAAAAGCCAGGCTTATTCTCAGACCACTTGCAAACAGCAGAGACTATGTCTGCGGACCTCCGGAGATCCATAGATTGAAGTTGGAGAAGCCCTGAGTTAGGCATTTCCCACATAATCAGATTCCTTAGTCTGAGGGAAGTTTACCGTGAGGATGAACAGGGAAGTGAGGAAAAACAACCCATCTCGTCAAACCTCATTGAGAAATGGAATGCTGTTCCTTGCCAGTCAGCACTTACAGTAGCTCTAGTGGTCAAGGGAGCCTCTCAAAGCTACTTGTCACCTTGCTCGGCCCCTGAGTCCCTGCTTCTTTCTACTCCCTGTCCTCCATCTCTGCACCTCATAGCTTCTGCTGTCTCGTGGCTTCTCATTCTTCTTTCCAGGTGTGAGTCTGCTCCTGCAACTCTCCACCAGACGCCTTCTCTCATCCTCGCCGCCCAGGCTGTATACCTCCCATCCCAGCCGCCCAGGTGACGGGATCAGATCAGTGGCTCCAGTTTATAGCACATCTTAGAGGTGGAGCCTCCTCGCCAGCACCTTGGTGGGAGTCCCCTCATCACAACCAGCTCCAGGCAGCAAGAAAATGTGAGGGAAGAGCCTGCCTACCCTGCCTACACGATGCCTCCTTTCCACGCAGCTCCACCCCAGCCCCTTTTAGCTTTCCAGGCTGAAGTTCTCTCCAGAGTCTTACCACCAGCCACACTGAGAGGAAAGAGAGAAGGGGGAAGAAAGAGAACAAGGAAACATCCATTTCATTCTTTTGAAAGTTGCAACTCCAAACTCCACTCCCTCCACAGCAGTCCCATTTTTCATAGGACTCTAGTTTGCGGCCTATTTTCAGGAGGCTTCCTACTTGAACATGGAGTTGGGTGGAAAGAGGGAAGAGAAGGGAGCCTGAGCTCACCCTAGAAATAAGAGAACTTCCAAGCATCTGGCGCTGGATTGCACTATAGGGTTCTTTGTGTAGCACCCCTCCCTCCGCGTGCACGCATGCACACACATACCACCAGTCTTTGTCTTTAGGGTAACATTAGAAGCATGTTGCATTCCTTTAGGACAGTGGTTCTCAATCGGGAAAGATTTTGCTCCCCCTTCCCAAGGGGATATTTGCAACGTCGGGAAGCATTTTCAGTTGTCATAGCTGGGGCTACGCGTGCTACTAGCATCTAGTGAGTAGAGGTCAGGCACACTGCTAAGTATCCTGCAAGGCACAGGACAGCCTCCATAACAAGGAAGTATCTGATCCAAAATGTCAGTAGTGCCAAGGTTGAGAAGCCCTGAACTTTAGGGAAATATTTTTTTCCACTGGTGACGGAACAGGGGAGGACTGAGGCAGAAGAGATAAGAGTGAAAGGTGAAGCATTCTAGAAGCATGTTGGACAATTAGGAGAGAGTAGTCTGTGATTGAACACATAATCTCCACTTGAATGTTTGAGAGATTTTTGTTTTTAAAGAAGATGTTGGGGGTAGGAGTTTAGTAATTTATTTATTTTTGCTGTGTTGGGTCTTCGTTTCTGTGCAAGGGCTTTCTCTAGTTATGGCAAGCGGGGGCCACTCTTCATTGCGTTGCACGGGCCTCTCACTATCGCGGCCTCTCTTATTGTGGAGCACAGGCTCCAGACGCGCAGGCTCAGTAGTTGTGGCTCACGGGCCTAGTTGCTCCGTGGCATGTGGGATCTTCCCAGACCAGGGCTTGAACCCATGTCCCCTGCATTAGCAGGCAGACTCTCAACCACTGCATCACCAGGAAAGCCCTTGAGAGATCTTATTATGTTATTGCAACAAGGTGAAGATATGGACCGTCAGGATGACTTGGGAGAGACAGCAAAATCTGTGCCTCAGATTGTCTGGGTGCCAAGCCCGGCCAGAACCATGACTTGTTGAAAGATGAGAGCTTGTCTACACCTCTGATGTACCATAGAAGAAACGTAAAATATTGTGGTGAAGAGGTGGCCAGGGCATAAAAGACAGTTTTTGTTAAACCTCTGACCCAGTCCCAGTGAAAACACGGGGTTCTCCTTCTCCTCCCGGGGTGGGTTTGCACAAAATGTGTGCACAGACCCTGGTAGAGACAGGAGTTCACTGATCCCTGGTTGTTTCCCCAGTCATTCTTCTATGAGCAGGACTTCTTCTAAGATCTTTTCCATTCATGATGGGGAAGGCCTTCCTGTCATTCTTGTTTTACAGACGGGAAGTCTAAAGCACAGAGAGGCTAAGTGGCCAACGGCTTTACAGCTGGGAATGTGAAGAGGCAGGATGCAAACCAGGTCCGTCTGACATGACCTAACTCAGCACTTGATCACCAGGCCGTGCTGCTGCTCAGCACAGGGACCTCGGTTCCTAGAGGCTGACACCTTCAGATGGTTAGAGTGGGCACAGGCAGATGTTTCCATTTGCTGAGCATCTCCCCTAAACCATAGCACTGACCCTTCACTTGACTGAAGAGACCAAGCTGTCACAGGCCGCTGTTCTTCCTTTCTCCCTTTTCCCTGTCTCCGAGGCGCCTCTGAACTGGAAAACCCAGGCACCACACGGGAGGAAACAAACTGAAAGGTACAAGGAGGCGAGCTTGTTCCCCAAGACTCTCTCAGTTGTTATAAGGAGTAACTGAAACTCGTAGTTGACCCCAACCCCGCAGAGTTGGCACCAGGAAGAACACAAGCATTTTATAAATGCTCTTCCAGGAGGGGAGGTGAGCTCACTTCCTGAGGGAATTACTGCAGGGGGTGTCTGCGGGGGCCAGCCAGGCCTGGCTTTCAAACATCTGAAATGGCCCACGGTGTAATCAGGCATGAATATTGATTCAAATAAATTATGCATGTTTATACACTCATTTATTATTTTATTCACACGCTCGCTCCATGAAGTTAGCCTGGGCAACTGTCATGGGGCTAGTCAGCTCTTGGATGCTGTAAAAACCAGTTGCTTTGAAATATTCAGTGGCCAAAGGGAAATCCAAGTTATTAGTGAAAATTATAACGAAAATGACAGCAACTTTCTATCATCCGGAAGCGCCTTGGTGAGTGCAAGTCGTCAGGGTCAGATGTTGCCCCATTCCTCAGGCTTTCATGAGATATGGATGGCTCCAGAGCATTCTAGCAATTATCATTTTAACAAATAGAGCTCTTTTCTAATATTCACATTCCTTTCGCATGGCCTCATGAAAACACAAACATTCACTCCATCCTCAAAAAATGCAGGCGCTCTGGGAGGAAAGAGCTACCCTCTCAGCCCCACAGTCAGGCTGGAGGAAGCAGAGACTGATATCAGATCCTGGGTTATAAAGTTGATTGCCTCTGACTCAGCTGATAAACTAGATCATACCTCTGGGGGCTTGGTTGTGCCCTGTTCTTGGGGCCATTCAGGGCAGGGCATGTATCTTCTGGAAGAGACCCTTGGAGGCACTCATCCAGAAGACCTGACTTGCATGATGGGTGACAGTAGGGGAAAGTCAGCAGACCTGCCTGTCTGCTCCCAGGTGGGAAGTAAACTGGGCGGACCCCAGGCCCTAACAGCTCTCTGTGTCTTGATGTGACAGGCTGGGAGTGGGTGCCGACCCTCCATGCAGGAGGCTGGGTTACAATGGTCCAGTTTTGCCCTGCAGATGGAGCGTCCCACCAAGATCCACATTTTGGAGAGGAAAGAGAGGTAATCCTGAAGCCCTCTGTTTTGCGGACTAAAGCTGATACTGTCCTTTCATCTTCAGCTGATTTCTGGTGTCTTTGTCACTTAGTCACCAACTCCAAAGAGAAATAGAATAAAGAATTTGGATTTCCTCAATACATGATCAAAGGAACCTTATGTACTTCACTGAAAATTGAAATGAACCTCAGTGTGCTATTTTCTCTCTTGACAATTGTTTAAGGAGATACTCATGCCCTGGAAACTTGCATTAAGAGTTATGAATGTTTAAATTAATACATGAATTTACCTCTGTATTTTTATGGGTTATTTTCAAATTTCATTGTCTGAAAGAAAGGAAAGTAGAGGAAGACCCAAGAACAACAAACCCATATCTGAAAGAGATATAGGGATTTTCACTTTCTATAGTATGTGTTTCTACAATTTTTTAAAACAATGAGGTGAACTATATGTAATATGAGAAAAATGTTTTAAAGAAAGAGAAAAAGCAATACATGAAATTTTAAATACTTAAATTCTTAGGGAAAAGACACAATACTCCAAAGTTAGGGAGGAAGGAAGAAATGAAAGTTTAAAAATGGTGTGACCATAATCCCAAAGTACATACAATTCTTACTAGTTTTTCCACTGAAAAGATAGATCATGCTGGTACCATGATGGACCTGACCTCAGAGTTACAATCCTAAGAGCCCAAGATGGTGGGCATCTTCAAGTAGCTACTCTGCAGCAGCCCATGGGCTAAGCTGCAGCCTCCATACACTAAATATTAATGGAACAAGCATCTGGTCATTTCTGGACACCAGTGGAAAGGAAATTTACTAACAGAAAACTCAAGGTGCTAATAGAAGGTAAAATTGTAACTATGAACCAAATTGAGAAAAAAAATCAGTGTTGGGCTGTTTACATCAATGGAGTAGGTCCTTCTGATCACAGAAAACAAAGCAGCCAGAGGACTTTGATGCCAAATGTCCAAGCAATAGATTAGAGTAAAATGAATCACCAAAACTCATTCACAAACTATGTGTGGAGCAGCATTTCCTCTAAGGATAACTCCTAGCAAGAGTTTCCCCAAGCTTTCCCCACAGGGAGATTCTGTATTTGCAGATGCATCAGATCATGTTCATTGTCCTTGCAGAACCCTCTACACAGAAGGGGAAATACTTGTTCATTAAGTTCTGCATACATTCTGGACTTGGAAATAATTGGTACAAGAGAGAGAAAACAGAGTGAGTCAGGAGCAATGTCCCTTTACCGCTCCACTCCTTGCGTAAACCTCCTTCTCTTGGTACTCCTGCAATCACATGAATGGGCCAGTGGGCCAGTGCAGAGGAGTGGGCTGGTGTCTACACACACACACACACACACACACACACACACCACTCTCTACACAAACACCACACATTACGCATATACACAACACATACACATATGCCACACACACACCACACTACACACGCACAGTACACAAAACACACACAATGCACACACACACACCCTACACATACCACACAAACACCACACACATACACATACAACACACATACACACACCACATATCACACCTACACACCCCACACACACTGCACACAACACATACACAGACCGTGCACACACATACACACCACCCACACAACACGTACACACAGACCACACATATACACACATAGACACACCACACATACACACACGCACCTGTAAGCCTTGACCGCACAGGTAGCAATCCCATTGTGCCAATCTGCGGTCAGTATCTGAAGAGCAAACAAGGGCTTAACTAGCACGGGGCCTTACCTAGCGTGAGACCATTGTACAACTGAGTAGCCAAGTGTAACAACATCCTGTGCCCCTTCCAAGCACACAATAGACTGGGCCTCTGTCAGCTGAGAGGGGAGACATTGTGACTCACTAATTTTACCAAAACAAAACAGACTGAATTCCTCATTCAAGAAAGTGTGAGTGGCACTGATTATACAAGTTCGAGAAAAGGAGCAGTAAACCTCAACACGAAATGAGCACTCTTCTTGAGCATTTTTTAGAAAGCAAAAGCAAGCTGTGATTTGCAATTTTTCTGGGTGTTCCCCATATTTCCATCAGTAAGGGAAGAGCTAAAGGATGGTAAAGACTATATATAAAGTTCTTAAATAGAATGAGGCTGGTCTCCGAGATGTAGTGCATAGCAGGAAAAAACTTGAGTGACAAAACGATGCACAGAGGATGATGCCACTTATGTGGAAAAAGAATTTTATTCCCTGGCCGCACACCTGTGTGTGAGTGCATAGAAGAAGGACTTGAAGGATCCAGTCCAAACTTAACAATTGTTACCTCTGAGGAAGAAAACAGAATTGCTCAGTGAGGAGAAGCAAGAGGTGAAGAGGCCTTTCACATTTTACTCTACGTATTCCTAATTCATCTGAATCTCTGAGAAAGAAGAACGCACTTTGGTATTACTTGCATAATAAAACAGAAGAAACAGGGCTTCCCTGGTGGCGCAGTGGTTGAGAGTCTGCTTGCGGATGCAGGGGACGCGGGTTCGTGCCCCGATCCCCGAAGATCCCACATGCCGTGGAGCGGCTGGGCCCGTGAGCCATGGCCGCTGAGCCTGCGCATCCGGAGCCTGTGCTCCACGACAGGAGAGGCCACAACAGTGAGTAGGCCCGCGTACCGCAAAAAAAAAAAAAAGCAACAAAAATAACAGAAGAACAGAAAAAAGAAATTGGATTTACATTCATAAGTAAGAATTACAATTATTTTTAAATACCATGCCTCAGTTGGCAGGACACCCTGGATTTTGGGGTGTTTTTTTTTAAGCTGAAGACTTTCAAGGTTACTAGTAGAAAGCACTATTTAAGACACAGAGAGCTGTATTTTAAGTCTCTTGCAGGTTCCTAATGCCTGTGCCAAGCAGAGGAGCTCCAGGGACTCCATGGCAGCAGGTGTCATCGCAGGCAGAAGGGCTGGGACCAGATCGTCCAGGTTCCAACTCCACTGTGGCCACTTACTCGCTGGGTGGCCTAGGCCATTCCCTCTACCTCTCTAAGCCTCAGCTTCCTAGTCTATAGAACAGAGTTAAAAGTAGTATCTACCTCGCTGGTTGAAGAGAGTGACAGAGACAAACACCTGTGTCGTACTTAAGCACTTAATGGTACGCTGATATATGATAATTATTCTAGAAATACTGACTGCTGTTATTAATGAAGCACCACCAGGAATTCTCACCGGAATGCATAATATTATCCTAAACCCAGAATGAATGAGAAGATTCCACCAGCCGAGCCAAGTTTCAAGCTCACACGTTCCACACCGAACAGGAAGTTATTGAGCATTTTCTATGTGCCAAACACGGAGGGCACTATGCTCCAGGAGTCTCCACTCAAAACAATTAGCAGTGATTACAACAAAGAAGAAAAACAGTAGCTGCCCTGGGGGCACGTGTGTGTGGGTGTCAGAGAACTCAGTCCCATCCTAGGGAGAGGGAATCAGGTCAGGCTTCTCAGAGGAAGCAATGTCTCAGACTCAGAAGAAGTCAAGTAGAATGAGAACACGTTCCAGACAGAACTCAGGAGCAAAAGCTCAGCAGTGAGAGGTAATACGGCAGGCGCCCAACAATGTAGGTAATTCAGGTGGAGCTGGAGGTGGGGAGAGTTGGGGGAGACCTGGTGAGTTAAGCAAGAAATCAAAGACCATTCATGCCTAATAAATTTTCTTCCCCTGTCACATCACACACCCCGTAATAGGTTCCCCCAGGTGTGCTAACACAGCAGCCTGACTCACTGCACCCTCACTGGGAAAACTGTGTCCAGTTGGGGGGCCTTTATAGCACCAAAAGGGCAGGCCAGGGCTGGGGGATAGTGGGAAAAAGTTAATGCCCACAGATAAGGAGAAACACCATCAAGTGTTCATGAACCTCATTGCACAAGCCCCAGACAGGCCAGGGTAACTAAAACGCCCACTGCACTCTCCCTTCATAGACACTTGCAGGTCAAGATTTCCCAGGCCCGGGTCTCAGGGGTTTTCTAATGCACTGTCTCCAGCTAGGCCAACGCAGAAGCAAAGTGCCAAGGTGACATGTAGCAGGGGAAGGTTTTCAACTCCTTTCAATGGTAGATTTGTCGAGTTCTTCAATAGGGAAAGAAATAGACCTGCACTTAGAGCTTGGCCAGGTCGACATGGCGGTGGGTGAATTCCTGGTACTAGAATGAACTCAGTAAAGTGAAAAGGCAGGTTAACAGAGCTTACCATAGATTCTCTAGAATAGGGAATAAGGCAATCAATATTCATACCTTACCTTGTTTCCTTTTTGATTAGGTTGGAAAATTATTGTTTTCAGTCTAGTTTTCCTTTCTGTCACAAAGAATGGTCCATGGATTGTTAGGGATTCAGCTCAGAAGAAATAATGGATTGAGGCATCCCAGGGCCCAGCACTCCCACAGGCCCCACTGTCTTCAAAGAGCTAGGCGGCTGTGCGTCATCACAGGACCTTGACCCGCCTACATGATTAGACCCAGGTGTAGCCACTCCGTGGAGTAACCAAGCAGGAATGAGCTGGGCCAATGGGTTCTCACTCTTGGGAACTTGGCTTGAGGAAGGAGAGAATCGGGCTGTGGGAACCCAAGCTGAAGGGATGCAGGAAAAGGAGACACGTGAAGTACAGAAGAAGCCACAAGAGGCCATAAGCAAGCTGACGTTTTCAGGAAACCACATTATGAGGAAGAAGATGATATGAGCAGGATGGAGAGGAGCCGGTTAATAAAGATAAGAGAAGCAAGAAGACACAGACAAAAGAAGGTGAGGCCGAGAGAGGGGCCAAGCCGAGGTGGAGGTGGGACACTGGAGAGAAGATGCTGGTGCTCTCAGGAGCTGTGAAACATGAGGGGAGGAGCCCCAAGTGCCCCAGCTCCTCATCTTTCACCCCCAAGAGGCTGGCTCTTTTCCTGACATAGTAGGCTCAATACACCTCACCTCCTGAGCCAGCCTGAGATCGCCTCTGTTCCTGGGATCCAAAGAACCTGGGAAACACAGCTGAGATACCTGAACGAAAAACGTATGCACCAGGAACTGGGAGAAAGTGGGCATTTTTCACCAGATCTCTGCTGGTTTCTGCAGAACTGTGAATCACAGGCGTGGTGCAAAAAAGATGGATGTGGGAAACTTTTGTCTGAGTTTTATAAAAGTGGGCAGGTGGTAGATTCCACCACATCGTGAACTTTGACTCCATGTTGTGCAGGATTCTAGGATAGAAAAATCAGACCAAAGGAGGTGGTCACAAGAGCCAGGAATGGATTCTGAAGAACATTTGCAGCAGATTAAGCACATTTGCTTTGCTTTTCTAAAAGTGGTGTGGAGCTTCAAAAATCTCCTGGTAGAATATGTTTTTATAAGAGTTGACTTTCTTCACCTTTGCTACAATGTGAAAACCATTCTTTAAAATAAACTTGAAAATCAAACACATCATCAGAGGTGGTGAATTAGGCACTTTAAAATAAACCTCCTCGGTCCTTGAGCATTGTCTCTTTTTTTTTTTTTTTTTCCTTTTTTGCGGTACGCGGGCCTCTCACTGTTGTGGCCTCTCCCGTTGTGGAGCACAGGCTCCAGACGCGCAGGCTCAGCGGCCATGGCTCACGGGCCCAGCCGCTCCGCGGCATGTGGGATCTTCCCGGACCGGGGCACGAACCTGCGTCCCCTGCATCGGCAGGCGGACTCTCAACCGCTGCGCCACCAGGGAAGCCCCGAGCATTGTCTCCTTTGAAGTTGACTTTCTCCAACAATAATGTGTGACTTGTCCACTTTCCTAAATTCTTCCTGCCCAATTACCACCACTTTTTGTTAGCAGGACGAGCCAGATCGCTCTCCCAGATAGCCATGATTGTATTAGCAGTTTGCTAAGGGCATCTTCATCCTCTGCTTCCTCCTTTTTAATAAGAAGTAGCTTTTAACAATAGTCTATTTCCAGCAGCCAAAAAGCCTATATATACACTTTCAACTACTCCGTATCCCCAGGATGCCCATTCCCCCAAGCAGAGAGAGGCTACAAGTTGTCGTACTGTTTTCAAGAGGCCTAGTCTTGTCCCCCTCCTCCACACGCATCCCAACTAGGAAACCCAGCAGAGAATCTGGTTTTTCCATCAACACCTGCTGCAGCTCTTTAGTGAAACAGGTTTAGGGTTGGAGGGGGTATATCAGAGCTCAGGTTTTATTAGAAGCTGAATGATGAGGAAGACATAGGAAGACAGGGACCTAGACTAGCAAAGGTCTCTGTTTTCAGTCTCAGTAGTTTGGATCTTCACTGGTTTCGTTGTTCTTTATGCTTCTAAATCAGATCCAAGCTTTCCACTGCCAGCCATGGGCCCAGCCCTGGAGCCATAAACTTGAGTAGGTTCCTGGTTCAAAAGTGTGAAGTGATCAATTAGACATTTGCTGTGATCCCATCTACCTCAGGGAATGCAGCTTCTGGTGCAGTGCTGGGATATATGGTGAGACTGTCATACTAGACATCAGATCATCCTTGAGGAAATCATGGAGGTATTAATATTTTCAGCTATCAAGATCTTTCCTTGTTGGACTTCAATCATTGAAACCAATCATTACCCATGTAATATTGTTCTCTTCATGTCAAATGAGGGACTGCTGGTTCTCCTTGAACCATTGCATCCACAACTACAGGCAACACTGTGGTCTCTGAAACAAGGGACTGGTACTTCAGCCACCATCTTGGATCCAAGAATTATTTTTAACTCTGTTAAAATAAAATTCTGTTTTGATCTCTAGCATCTCTTTTTGGTTCTTAGGATTTCCTTCTCTTTGCTTTCATTGCCCATCTGTTTTTGCATGCTGTCTATCTATCCATTAGAGCCCTTAGCATATTAATCATAATTGTTTTAAATCCCAGGCTGCTAATTCCAACATCCGGGCCATGTCTGGTTCTGAAGCTTGCTCTGTCTCTTCAAATTCTATGGGGTTTTTTTCCCCTTTGGTTTCCCTTGTAATTTTTTTCTTGATAGCTGGACATAGTGTACTGGGTAAAAGGAACTGCTGTAAGTAGACCTTTAGTAAGGAGGTGGTGAAGAGAGGAAGCATTCTATAGTCCTATGATTAAGTCTCAGCATTTAATGAGCCTGTGCATCTAGACTATGAACTTCACACGCGTTCCTCAGTTTTTTTCTCCCCCACCCGCCATTAGATAGGACATGATGGCTAGAGCCTGCTATGTAGGGGACACTCCTATGGCTGGGTCCCTCTGGAGTTTTTAACTCTCGGAGTCATCTACACTGAACCTCCATCAATTCATCAATTACCATTCCAGTTTTCCTGCCTCCCTGTTTCCCACAGTGGTCTCTACTTGTGGATCTCCACTCCCTTGAGCCACGGCTCCCTGTGTTCACCTGTCTCTTCAAGCTTGAGGGCAGCCGTTTTCTCTGTGTCTTCACTTCTTTTACAGATCCTAGAAGAGTTGTTGATTTTTCAGTCTGTTCAACTTTTTACCTGTTATTAGGACAAAGTGGTGACTGCTAATCTCCTTACATATGGAAATGGAAAGAGAAAATCCCCCCCAAATTTTTTAAGCCACTTTTGTCCCCACCACTATCCCGTGAAACAAGAAAGCAAACAGTGTCACTATTATTCATGTTTTATGCTTCTTGTAGTACACTCTTAAAAATAAGAACTGCCCTCTAATCCATCAGTTGACCTGAATCAACAAACCTAACAGAAATCAGGGAAGAGCAAGGCCACTGACTGAAAGTGACGGCTTGACTCTTTGGTGCCCAAGGGCCTTCCACGGGAAAGGAGGGTCCTCAAGTCTACTGGCTTTAGACGGATGATTAGTTGGGTGCTCTGTGCACAGTAATGTTGAACCAGTTCTGAAAGAGGAAGTGCCTGAAATGACAATGTTTGGGAAATGTAGGCAAGACCTAGGTAATTGTTTCTTCTGAACGGAATTAGTGCTGGGAGGAGGAGACCAGTGATTTGGGGTGATCATTTCTTTTGGTGATTTTGTTAATTATCTGTGGCAGATACTGCAAAATATTTCAACATCATTTCCAACACTGTCTAGAATGTGTCCCTGCTCTGTAGAGGCTGAAAAGGGAAAGACCATCCTTCCCAGACTCCCCTAAAAACCAATTATTAGACTCAGTTGGAACTGCATTCTCAAGGGAGTGGGCAAGTGTTCTAGACTGTGCCAGATAGATGCATCCATGAGAGACTTGGGAAGCAGCAGTGGGCAATGGGAGGTGGCATAGTGAGGGGAAGTGGGGTCTCCTGGCAAGCGCTTGTTGGAATGCTTTTGTTCTATGACAGCCTTGGCCACGTTTCTCTCTGTGGTCCCAGCAGCATATGATCTGGAGAGTTGGCAGTGAGGACAGTGAGGTTTCTGCTGAAAAAACAATTTCATTGCGTGGTTGGTTTTCTTCTGGTTGCTTATTCCTGACTATGTAACATCCAAGCTTAGTTCCCTGGTACTCGTGGAAATTCTGTACTAAATGCTTCACTAGCTGGACTCTTATGGTTGAGAAAGCCTGGCCTCTTCTCTGTTTCCAGGCGATGGAGTGGCAGCTGGATGGCCGCGTGGTCAGTTCAGTTCACTTCCTTATCTCTTCTCCAGTGCTCCCCATCAGACTCCAGGGAATGGAAACGGATTCTGAAGGACCAGCCAAGAGACCAAAACCTAATTTTAAAAATATACTAGAGGGGCTTCCCTGGTGGCGCAGTGGTTGAGAGTCCGCCTGCCGATGCAGGGGACGCGGGTTCGTGCTCCCGGTCTGGGAGGATCCCACATGCCGTGGAGCGGCTGGGCCCGTGAGCCATGGCTGCTAAGCCTGCACGTCCGGAGCCTGTGCTCCACAACAGGAGAGGCCACAAGAGTGAGAGGCCCGCGTACTGCAAAAAAAAAAAAAAAAATATATATATATATATATATATACACATATACACTAGATGAACAAATCTGAAAAGTTAGGAATTTCCTCACAAACTCTAAACCAAAAACACTTCTGCTATGTTTATGTTCAAAGGTACAGATCTCAAAGAAATTGATTATATCTTGTATTTTATACAGGAAGCCCACTTCAAATGGCCTTAATGTAGTTAAAATTCTTTTAAGAAAAAGAAATTTGAAAAGAAAGTGTTGTTAGTCCAACTCATTATTGAAAAGAAGAGTTTGAAGTAAGTTCTTTTTTTCTGTCACTTCTTTTACATTTCTGAATTTAGAAATTTTTATTGGGTTTTAACATCATATTTCAATGTTTCATAACTGTACTCCTCAAAAGATAATTTTTAAGCAAGTGCACTTTTTCTGAGAATCATGTTTAGATCTGCTATTTTCCCTATCAGGGCAGCCTACCCATATTTAGAATCTGGAGGTTGACTTGGGTCTGTAGGTTTATGTAATAAAAAGAACTCATTCACTAATTCACACCTTAAAACTATGGCCCAGAAGCTTTGGACACCATAAGCATACAAATAAACACTTAATAAATAAGTGATAATGGTGGAAGAGGGTAGAAGAAAGACTGTTAAGCTCTTCCTGTAAGTGGCAGTCTCTGAAAATAGTTTGCTATTCGCTTGACTCGGAAAACTCCACAAAATCATGTAAATCAAGAGATTCAAATTGTTGTGTTCACTTTAAGGACACCCAGGAAACTGCCCAGAGCCATCAAGGTTATGTGTATCTGAAAAGGTGTCGTTTTACGGAATCAATGTGTACCATTCCATCCTTACAATGGCAGAGTTGGTGGGTGTGCCAGGCCCGAGAGTGGAGCTAGATGTAGGGTCAGTGGCCCAAAAACAGTGCTGAATTTTTGCTGCACATGCTTAAAAATGCAGAGAGTAATGCTGAACTTAAGGGTTTAGATGTAGATTCTCTGGTCGTTGAGGACATCCAGGTGAACAAAGGCCCCAAGATGCACCACTGAAGTTACAGATCTATGTGAGCTCCTACTGCCACACTGAGATGATCCTTACTAAAAAAGAGCAGATTGTTCCTAAACCAGAGGAGGAAGTTGCCCAGAAGAAAAAGATATCCCAGAAGAAACAAAAACTTAAGGCCAGAATAAATTCAGCACAAAATAAATACCAATAAAAGTTGTTTTGTTTGGTTTTGTTTTGAAGTTCGTTAACAAAAGCTAGGAGACTTCTTTCATTTTGGCATTGAGTGTAGAAAGACACTGGAACTACAGGAGGATGTGGGCAGGTCTTAAGTGCTATAAAAGGAATCTGATGTCCATAGAAGAGATTCCCCCATCATGGTAAACTCCTCTCACCCAGTTTCACAGGCCAGACCTGGGAGTCATTCTTCTTGCTTGTCCCTCCCTCTCTCCTCACCAGACTTCTTAGTTCCAGCTCTAGCATGTTTCTTGAATTCATCCACATCTTCCAAGTCTCCTGGCAGCGTCCTAGTCCAGCTAAACGTCATCTGGCCTAACATCATCATCCTAACTGGCCTCCCTGCTCCCTCACCTGGCCTCCTATAACCCATTCTCCTCACAGTAGCCAGAGCCATCCTTTTGCACCACTCAGCAGACCACACCCACGCCTCCACACCCACACCTGGGTCCTGCCTTCCTCACCAGGCTCACTCCGCCTACCCTCCTCTGCCATAAATCCATCATAATCCTTCCAGTTCTTCAGCGCACCAAGCTCCTCTCTCTGTAAGAGCCCACACAAGAGAATGGCTTATCTGCCTGGAACATCCTCCACTGACTCTTCACAGATTCACCCAGGTCTGAGCTGTCACTTTTCAAGCTAAGCTCTCTCCCACTCCCTCCCTGAACCTTCATATCTAGGTGGTACCACCCCTCCCCACAGCCCCTCCTTCTCCCCCAGCACCCTGTTCTTTTTCTATGGAACATCTCACAATCTATAATTATATATTTACATGTGTCTTTTCTCATTTATGCCTCTCCCTCACTAGACTTTAAGCTTCTCCAAGGCCAAGATCTTCCCTGTCTTGTTCACCATTGTGTTTCTAGAGCCTAGCATGGTGCCTGACACATAGCAGGTTCTCACGCATATCTGTTTTAATTTCTGGACAGATCAAGAAATCACTTAGGATATAAATTCAGGAGGATTTAGCAGTAATCAGCAAAAGAGAAATCCAACTTATCAACAAAACTCCAGTTGAAAACAGATCTAGCCATTACCTCCATAAATTGGGGAAAAGGAAAGGACAATTAATTACACATAAAGCTCACTCCGTGGTTGTTTCCACCTACCAGTCTGCAAAAAAGTATAGATAAAGGTTCTTAAAATTGGACCTGCAGTCACCAGTTTGCAAAACAGCTTGCATTACCTACTACCGTTGAAGATAAGCATACCCAGTAATCCCACTCTTACTGTATAACCAACAGAAATGTGTGCAAGAATGTTCAGAGCTGCATTATTCATAACAGTCCCAAACTGGAAACCACCCAGTGTCCACCGACAGTAGACTAAATAAGTAAATTGTGGTTTAGTCATACAGTAGAACACAACTACAGCCACAGGATGAATTTCACAAACATAATGGTGAGAAGGAAAAGAAAAAAAAGAAAAGAAAAGCAGAGGCCAAAGCTATATACTCTATGATTTCACTTATATAGAACTTGAAAAACCAGACAAAACCAATGTATTCTTAAATGTAAATGCAAAGGGACAGCAGAAAAGTGATTGCCATAAAATCAGGATAATAGTTACCTTTGGGGAAAGGAAGAGACATAAGGGGGTCTCTGTATTGCTGATAAAGTTCTATTTCTTGACAAGGGTGATAGCTACATAAGTGTCCACTTTCAGGCAAATATCGAACTGTTTTTTAACAAACTAAATATGCAGGCTTCCCTGGTGGCGCAGTGGTTGAGAATCTGCCCGCCAACGCAGGGGACACAGATTCGAGCCCTGGCATGGGAAGCTCCCACATGCGCCGCGGAACAACTAGGCCCGTGAGCCACAACTACTGAGCCTGCACGTCTGGAGCCTGTGCTCCGCAACAAGAGAGGCCGCGATAGTGAGAGGCCTGTGCACCGCGATGAAGAGTGGCCCCCGCTTGCCACAACTAGAGAAAGCCCTCGCACAGAAGCGAAGACCCAACACAGCCAAAAATTAATTAATTAATTAATTAATTATTTAAAAAACTAAATATGTGTAAGAATTAGGTGTTGAAAATACAGGTTCTTGGTCCCACATCCAAGATAGTCTGATCCAATGAGCGTGACTCAGGCTCAGGAAACTACAATTAATAAAGAGCTTGAGAGATTCTAACATATGTGGTCCTCAGGCCAGGTTTGGGGAAATGACCTCATAGCTGGAAAGAGATTTAAGGGATGGTCAGGAAGCTTACCCTGATTCCCAGTTTAGTGCTCTGGCTTGATCAGCCGAGGGTCTTCAGGTTCATTCCCTCAAGTCCTCTTTTGAGTGGGCATGGTACCATCATAAGGAAGAGAGATACAAAGACAGCTCAAAACCAGAAACAGTTTAGGTAACCTTCAAAACAAACTGAGGGTGAAGTTCAGAATTGCATTTCTGTCTAAGGTCACAGCTGTGTCTCATGAGAAGATTGACCATTACAAAGTTTCCTACCTACCTTTGATCGCTTTTCTTAGCTTTTAAAAGAGTAGCTATACGATCATTGTTGGGATCATTGTTGGTTACTTGTCATCATTTATGACATTTTGCAACGTGCAATACAGAAAACAAGGCCACATGCTGACACGGGCATTAAATCTGCAAGAGCTCGTGTCCAGTACAAGTGGGGCCTGAAAAGGCTCTGGTTTTCTAGGGAGACACACCCAAGCGATGCAAGAGGGTGGAATGAGCAGGCCCAATATGTCCTTGCCTTTTTGACGATAAGCTTGGCAGAGCTGTCTCTCCAGGCAGCGGCAGCTCCCAGGCCCTAAGCTTCTCCCAGGTGTCCCCACCCCGACCCTCCCCCAGGGCTCTGTGCTTGACTAACTGGTAAAACAAAGCAGCTGTGACACCAGGTGGCCGCAGCTCAGCTTTGCAGGGCGCTAGGCTGAAGTCATCCTTGAAAACCACTTAGCCGGAACTAGACAAATATACCCATTCATCAGGACAATTTTCCTCTCAAAGTTAGGTCCTAACCCCTAAGGCTACCCGCCAAAGAAGACTGTGCTGCGTTTTGTTGTGTTCAAACTCTCCTGGAGACCTGGGATTCTGCAGGCAGCAAGGGCTTCCCTTTCTCTCTTTTCAGCCTGCTCTCCCCCTCAGATTCTATGCATTTTTGAGAACCTACGCTGAGGATTCCTCCAATGTTGACCGAAACTAGACGTGTCTGGGGCACATCTGGAATCCCCATCTTTCTTTTCCCGGGCCCAGCAGGCAGCTTTCCCTGAAAACCCCCTACTCTGCCGATCCCACCTGCCACCTGGAATTCACCCACAGCCCACCTCCAGTCCCAAGCTGCCCAAGGCCTGTCGTTTCCTCTATCCCGTGTTTTAACCTTCACTCTCTGTCCACAGCCCACGGGAACGAGTGTGTTTTTGAGCTGGAGCGTTAAAATCAGGGAAAATCAGAGCATTGCTGGCTTTGAGGAAAACGATCAGGGGGCACTTCCCTTCCATGTCTTTATTGAATTTGGAAAGTCTGTGGAGGAAAAAGAATTACATGTATGCAGGCATAACCTCTTAACACATTTTCCAAGGATCTCAAATGAAAAATTCTTAATACACAAAATGGGAAGAACTGCAACTTTGTGGGTGGTATTGTGGAAAAAGCTTTGGGCCAGGAGGAGAGAGAAAAGGATTCTCATCTCGTCTCTGCCAATAAATAGTTTTGGGCCTTAAGCAAATTGCTTGGTTTTCAGTTTCCTCATTTCTACAAGAAAATATTTGGATTTACCAACAATTTCTCTCAGCTCAGAAATTCTATAAACTTACGGATACATATTCTTCATATTATACTACAAGTAACAACTATATGAGCAAAAACTTGACCTCAGGATTTGACTGTGCTTCTTGTCTCCACCCATCTTTTTCCTCTCTGTCCAAGGCAGTATTAAATTTCCAACAGTGCCTGCCGGGCCAGAGTCCCACCCGCTCATGCCAGTGGTGCGGTCAATCCAGGAGTCTCGCTTTCACCATGCCTGTGGATTCATCTGTGCCCCCAATAATTAGCTTGTTTCTCTCCCACCTCATCCCTGGATTACAAAAAAGGAACAAACTATAGCATATAACACAGCGTAACAGGAACAATCTGGGGTGGGGAAATGTAAATAAGTCTGGAAAATCCCAACCAGAAAGAAAGACGTTCAAGTCTCACAAAGTTGTTATAGTTCAGTCTCGAGTTTGGCCCCCAACTTCCTGGAAGCCAAAGAGAAAAAGGCAGCCCTGCAGATACTCAATTAGCACCTTGGAATAGAAAGTTCACAAAGACACAGGCCAGTGCTTTCAGGGAGGTGCAGCTTCCCTGCGTCCAACTTCCAAAAGGCATGTCTGTGGGGCTCTTCCTACAGGAACAAAACCCAACACAGTGGACCCTGCGCTCAGCAGGCATCCCACAGTGAAGTCAGTGGGAGAAAGCATCTAGCTTGTTTTTGTACCTTTTCTCACAAAACCTGTCGTCGTCTCTCTGTGACTGCAGAGTCAGGAGATAATCAGAGGAAGAGGAAGCAGCACAAAGTGCACAGTGAATGGTGGGGTTGGCCGGGGGTGCTGCTGGTGTAGAACAGTCAGGGAAGTCCTTTCTGCTTAGGTAGCCTCTGAGCAGAGATCCGGAAGAAGTAAGCAAGTGAACCTCCTGGATCCCTGGCGGAGGAGCGTCGCGGGCAGAGAGGATGGCAAGCTTGCAAAGGGCCTGAGATAGACCACGCTTGGTGTGTTTAAGGAAAAGGAAGGAGGCCCGTGTGACTGGGGTGGGGTGAGTGCCGGGAATACCCGTGGGGAGCTGGATCAGAGAGGAAGAGCCCCTGGGACAGGGTGGAGAGCAGACCGTGTGAGACCAGCAAGGACGTTGGCTTTCACCTTAGATGAGATAGAAAGACAGCAGAGGGTTTCAAGTCAGACTTGATCTGACTTACTGATGTACAAAGCCAGAAATAAGTGCTGCAGCTTCTTCCTCCTTTGGAAACACCTAGAAGCCACACGTAGAGAGAGACTGGCCCCCTCCTCCGCCATGGATGGGGGTCTTCACCACCCAAACAGCAGATTTCTTAAGGTGTGCATAGCCCTGAGCGTGAGTGCCTCCTTAAATGTGCCACGATCGCTTTACCCTGGTCCCCACCTTGGCCCCCAGGCCAGACACCAAGAGGGCTGAGATAGTGGTTTTCGATGTGGGTTGTTCAGAGAGATCCTAGGAGGAGTAGTCGGTGGGCTCTAAGCACCCCACCCCTGCCTGCTTCAACAAGTGCAGTACTGTTTCCAACTGCATCATAGCTTATATTTCCTGTCTGAGTCAGTTATCGCCTGGAAAGAAGGATTGGGGGATATTCACCAGACTGTTCTTGGTTAGCAGTGGTTACCATAGGTGCATATGGGACGTTGCATGGAGGAAAGTAGCAGGTGAAGGCAGAACTTATTCGTCTAAATGGTTTCAACCGTGTACAGTAACCAGATGCAAATCTTGTTCACTTTAAAAGAAGCATGATATGAAAAAATTAAAACCTGTAAAAGAAGAGGCTAGGATGTGACCCCTGTGAGATGGCTTCTGATGGGTGCTGTAGAGTCTGGATAGAGAGGAGAAGGCTGGAAGGGAGACAGGAAGAGGGGTGTGTTGCCCTAGTAGATACCCCAAAACTTTCTAGATGTAATAAGAAGATAAGGCAAAACTTGTTGAGTTCAGTAAGCAAGTCCAGCGGAAACATGTTAAATTGGATGGTTGTCTGCTACGGGTACAACCAAGCAAAAAGCAGGGTACTGAGATGGTATCTCTGTTAATCTCCTCAAGCTGCCGTAGCAAATTGCCACAAACTGGGTGGATTAAAGCAGAAGAGATATATTCTCTCACAGTTCTGGAGCCTGGAGGTCTGAAATCAAGGTAGCAGTAGGGTATCTCCAAAGGCTCATGGGGAGAATCCTGCCTTGCCTCTTCCACCTTCTGGTAGCTCTGGACATCCCTTGCTTTGTGGTTCCAGTCTCTGCCTCTGTCCTCATGTGGCATTCTCCTCTTTCTCTCTGTGTATCTCTCATAAGGATCACTTGTCAATGGATTTAGGGCCCACCCTAAATCCAGGATGATCTCCTCTGAAGAACCTTCACTTAATTACATTTGCAAAGACTGTCTTTACAAATAAGGTCACATTCCAGGACACAACATAGCTTTTGGGGAGCCACCATTCTCACCACCCAAGGAGAACTTCTGGAGACAGTAAACAGCCCACAATAAATGGTGAGTGTTAAGCCTCCACCTCTGGGGAGAAGCAATTATGCAGCCATTCCGAAACAGGAAGGGCCACCAAGCCAGAAAGCAAGCAGCTAGGTTGGGGCTGATGAAGCAGTGGGAGCAGATGTGACATGACCAGAGGATCAAGGCTGTAGCTGGCAGAAGGGAGGCAACAGCAAAGTACAGCACAGCAGTTTGGGACCTTGGCTGCATGTTAGAATCACCTGAGAACTTTTTTAAAACTATTAACACCCAAGCCCCTACCTCAGAGATTTTGATCTAATGGGTTTGGGTTGGTACCAGGGCATTAGTATTTTTTAAAGATCCCCAGGGGATTCTAATGTGCAGCGAAGGTAGAGGAACACTGGTAGCTGAAAGAGTGCTGAGTGGAGAAGTCAGAGACCTGAGTTCTCCTTCAGGCTCTGATGCTCACATTGGACAAGTAAATTCACATCTCTCCTGGAGGTGTGGGCCTGGGCTCAGAGATAACAGCCAAGGTGTCCTTTTATTGCGCTAGTTAGTTAAGTACCTCCTTCACATGCTTATCTTAGCTTTGTTACTGCTGCCAGGCCAGTTCTGAGACCCTCCATGAATACATACTGTTCTGACTTTGCTTTCCACCTGCTTCTGCACAATTTGAGTGGCCACGCTATACTCAGGACTCAGGCGTAACTAATTGTTCAAATTATTACAAGGTCTTATACAGATCACCAACAGGCACATGAAAAGATGCTCAACATCGCTAATTATTAGAGAAATGCAAATCAAAACTGCAATGAGGTACCGCCTCACACCAGTCAGAATGGCCATCATCAAAAGGTCTACATATAAATGCTGGAGAGGGTGTGGAGAAAAGGGAACCCTCCTACACTGTCAGTGGGAATGTAAATTGGTACAACCACTCTGGAGAACAGTATGGAGGTTCCTTAAAAAACTAAAAAAAAGCTACCATGTGATCCAGCAATCCTACTCTAGGGCATATATCTGAAAAACATGAAAACTCTAATTTGAAAATCTACGTTTACCCCAATGTTCACAGCATCACTACTTCCAACAGTTAAGACATGGAAGCAGTAAATGTCCATTGACAGATGAATGGATAAATAAGATGTGGTATATATATATATATATATACACATACATATATACAGTGGAATATTAGCCATAAAAAAGAATGAAAATTATGCCATTTGCAGCAATATAGATGGACCCAGAGATTATCATGCTAAGTGAAGTAAGTCAGGCAAAGAAAAATATCATATGATATCACTTATATATGGAATCTAAAAAAAATGATACAAGTGAACTTATGTACAAAACAGAAATAGACTCACAGACATAGAAAACAAACTTATGGTTACCAAAGGGGAAAGGGGGGATAAATTAGGAGGGATTAACAGATACACACCACTATATTTAAAATAGATGAACAACAAGGTATTACTGTATAGCACAGGGAACTATATTCAATATCTTGTAATAACCTATAAAGGAAAAGAATATGAAAAAGAATATATATATATATTCATTTTCAGATATATATATACCTGAATCACTTTGCTGTACACCAAAAACTAACACAACATTGTAAATCAACGATACTTCAATAAAAAAGCATTACAACTTCTTAACAATTTAAGCAGCTTGTCATGGGTCCTCAGCAGAGCCATGAGTCCATTTGATGTGCATATCTAAGGAGACTTGTGTCCTCTCAAAGCACTCTCCAAATGTCTGCTAAAGGTATTTAAAAAATCACCACTCCATCCATGGCCAGGGACCATGGTCCTCTACTTTATCTCTCTACTCTGAGCACTCGCTCCTCTGGGGCCTGAACACAGCTGCAGTGAGAGAAACTCTCATTCTCTTCTTGTTTTTTGAAAGGAAGAAGGCACTAACTCAACAGCGCTTTCTGTGTTACAATAGTTACTCATCCCTAGGCCTCAGAGTTTTATTACCTACCTAAAGTGTTATGCCAATATCTTGAGATACTAAGTTAAGTGCCCTTTTTAAATTCTCTTCCCCTACTCTAGCAGGTGACCAGTTCTGTGTTCAGCATTACAGATGTGCCCTGGCTCCTCAGAGAGCTGCTCAAACGTGGCACAGTCTGGAGCATGGCCTCTGTGCCCCCACGAGAAGCAAGTACAACAAGCAACACCCAGCTCCCTCTGCTCCTGGGTGACCCACTGAGTGTGGCCAAGGAGGTTGTCTATTAGAAATTGGCCATGCCATCTTGTTTAGACATTCTAAACGCCAAACCTTAACTGAAAAACCGAGCTCCTTTGTGAATGGGATAAATAATCTGTCAGGGATTGAGAATCTACTGAAGACTGAAAATGAAGAATAAATGAAACCATCTTGAGATAGAGAAGTGGTAGAAGTAGGGGTTTTCCGGAATTGGTACTGGCATAAGATTTGGGTGACATTTTTTTTAACTTTTTTATTATGGGAAATTTCAAACATACACAAAGGTGGAAGGAGTAGTGTAATAAATCCCAATGAATCCATCCATTAGCTTCAAGAATTACCAACACATGGCCAATCTCATCTCATCTGTATCATGCTCTTGTGAGTGACATTTTTAAAACCATTCTGAGACTCCACAGTGCAATCTCCAGGTTTAAAGATAACGCTAAACCCTACTGAGAATGCAAGTAAAAGAGACAGAGAACAAACAAATCTCTTCAATTACTGTGATGTGGTAGAAAAGCATTGAACCGAGAATTGAGATTGCTGGCATTCAGTGCTGATTTCACATTAACTAGTTATGCAACCTTGGGTAAGATATGTAGGCCCCAATTTTTTCACCTATAAATGAGGAAGATGAATTACAGGGTTATTCAAATGGCTTTCTACATAAACCATAATTTAAATCCATGGGAGTGAACTAAAAATTAAAAGAGAACTAATATTTATTTTTAGATACTAAGGGCTAGACATTGAGCTGCATGTTCAATGAGATATATTATCTCAATAAATTTTACAGGATATAATGACATAGGTAGTTTCCGCACTCTCTCTACCACTTCTACAGCTGAGAAGACTGAGGTTCCTTGGCTTAAATATTTTTTTTCCAAAGTCACACAACTAGGAGGGGGTGAAGTTGGGATTGCCCACCTGGCTTTATTTAACTCCACAATTCACTGAAACATGATTCCTCTATAGCTGCAATTTTATTTTTGAGTTTTCATCATTAGTTGGAACTAGCCATGAAAAACAGTAGGTGCTCAATGCATGGTTTTTGGATGAGTGAATGTTGAATCCAAAATTCATTATCAAACTTGCTCACCACAAATCCACAGCATCTAGAATAGTACCCGGCACATAGTAGGTGCTCAATAAACCTTTGTTATAGTAGACTACTATCTAAACACGTTAGTCCAATATGCTGATACAGCTAAGAAGACCAGCCAGCTCAAATGTTTGAGCTGGAAGTAAACTGGGAACAAATGTAAAGGTAGCATGTTCCTAACATACCAGCAGGCTGTGTGCTGTTCACTGTGCTGTGTGGCTGTCTCCGCAAGGCTTTATCTACCTCTGCTCTACGTACCTACGTAGAGAGGTGAAGGAGCTGGAGAAAATTCAGAGTGTAAAGTGCTTTTGTGAATAAACAACCGTAAAACTGACGATTCTTTCTTGTCCAGTGCTCTTTTCAGCCCTCATCTTCTCAGCCAATCAACAGGGCTGCCTACTCTCTCAATCCATGGTCTCCCAGGCAGAAAACAACCAGTCTCCAAGGCAATGTTCATGTTCATGTTTGTGTTCACACATTCCAAAAATCTAAGCTGAAAAAGGCAATTGTACTTGACGTGGCACTTAAACTGATTCAAAGTTACACTGAATTAGATCATCACAATCTAATTTTAGAACATTTTATGTCCCCAAAAGAGATCGAAGAGATTTCTTTTGAAATTTCTTCAAAAGAAATTTTAGAACATTTTATGTCCCCTGTACAACCTAGCAGTCTTCCTGGTTGCTGCATATCCATCCCCTACTCCAGGCAAGAAGTATACATAGATGATAGATAGATGACTGATAGATAGGTAGATAGATAGATAGATAGATAATGTTTATTACATATATGTAATTCAGATGAGATATATAGATATACAGTTGACCCTCGAACAACACAGGTTTGAAGTATGCAGGCACACTTTTATTGACACATGGATTTTTTTCCGTAAATATATTGGCAATGTTTTTGGAGATTTGCAACAATTTGAAAACACTCACAGATGAACCACACAGCCTAGAAATATCAAAAAAATTTAAAAAGTATGTCATAAAATATATGTAGATATACATTTATGATATAAACTATGTATTAATTGACTTTTTATGCTGTAAGGCTTCTAGTCAATGGTAGGCTATTAGTAGTTAAGTTTTGGGAGAGTCAAAAATCATACAGAAATTTTTGACTTTTGGGGGGGTTGGCACCCCTAACTCCCATGTTGTTCAGGTGTCAACTGCATGTAAATATATATTTATATATATATATATATGGATGGATGTACAGTATATGATATATATTAGGAAATGTATCTCCTGTTGGTTCTGTTTCTCTGAAGAACTCTAACACACCAGTCTTTTTTCCCTGAACTGATTCATTGTTGAATATCTTATGTCTTAGGTTGGATTTCCTGGGAAAGATTTCTAGGACCCTGATACATGTGGGCAAGAGGTTTATGCAGTAGTGTTCATAGGAGTAACACCCAAGTGAGTGAGGCAGAGTGAGAAATTGGACTGTGCGGAGTCCTGGAGCTGACATGGCCCTAGAAAGTTGTCCCAAATTCAGGCTAGCGGGCCAGGCTTTTGTAAATTGCCCCCTCTTGCAATAGAGCAAGGAAGCATCATCCTTGTGTCAGGTAGCTTTCTTGGGCTGAAGTCAATTCCCAAAGAGGGACTTAGCTGTGGGTTGTTAAAGCCAATGTTCCCAGCAAATTAGAGAATAAGTATCCCTATCCTGAAGGGGGAATCTGGGCAGCACACTACAGCATCCACTATACATTGAATGCTTCCACCTTCACCAAATCAATTTGTAATTGTGTTGTTTTTTTGTTTGTTTGTTTACAAAATCAATCAAGAGACAAAATCATTCTTTTTGGTCTGTAGAGATGTCTTCTTTAGCTGTTTAAGAGGTTTAGCAAGCCAAGCTGAATAAGAAACAAAAAAGAAAATTTGCCCTTGCTAAGTGATGAAAGAATTCTATAGCAGTTGGCAAGAACACTGAGGAGCTAGTGTTTAGACATTAAAACAAAACCTCTAAGGTACTTACACAAAACACTGGCATTCAAAATGGAGAGTCTCACTCACACAGACAGGCGGGCTGACAGACTGACAGAAAAACCAATAGTTCTCAAGGCGAACATCTTAAGTTACAGCAGCTCTTGGTTTATTTATTTTTCCCATTAGGTACTGCATTCAAAGGACCTTCATGTGGTACACTGAAGATCAAAGTACATTTTTTCAAAGAACCAAAAAAAAAAAAAAAAAAGCAGAAAGAGCTAACTATTCCAAATATACATATGTTCTGTTCCAAATATACATATGTTCCAAATATACATAGTTTCCATCCTTTGTTGTAGGAAAATAAGTTGAAGACAGGAAAGAACTAGGTGATAGAATCAATTGTGTACATAGCATTGTCAAGAGAGGATGCCAAATTCAACACAGTGTTAGCCTGTCTGTAAGCTGAAGGTTTTAGAATTTAAAATAATCAGTGACTCCCTTGCTTGGTATATCTTTTGCTATATTACACTTGAGACACTTGTAAAAGACAATTTCTTTTAGGAAAAAACTACAGTATATTGAGTGAGTCTCAATATACTGAGAATTTTCATGGTGAGTCTCACTTTTTTTTCTGCAGGAAAGAGCTTTTCTCTGCAGAAAGTTATATTTCCCCTTCTATTTCAAACATACTTTAGATTAAAGGATTCCTACAACATTATCCTAGTACCTCTAAGAAAAGAAAAATCATACACCACGTTCTTGAAATTTCCTCGATAGAGAAGTATTCTAAATAGGACATATTCAGCAGCACCGTTCAACACATATTGATCGTTGGCCTTCTATGTGCCAGATATTGTGGCAGGCACTGAGGCTACACCCAAGACCAAGACACAGTTCCTACTTTCAAAATGTGAGGAAGACAGGCAATTTCAATGTTAAGCAGGAAGTTTCAAGACAACATGTAAAGGAACTATCCCACGATGCCCTGGAGAACACCTAGTCCTGTGGAGGGGGTTAGAGGATGAGGGATGGTTTCATGGAAGAAATGTCACATGAGCCTAGACTTAGAAGTTGAGCAGGGGTAGCTGGCTGAGGAGTCCTGGGAAGGACCCTCCATGTTTGGGGAATGGGAACTACAGGTGACTCAGTATTGTTGTATATGAGAGAAAGGAGAGGATGGGAGGAGAGGAACTGGAGAGGTGGGCAGAGGACAATCACAGAAGGCTTTCAATGGCATGTTAATGAGTTTCAGTCATTAAAGAGGAACATGGCCAGGTTTGCTTTTAGATCAGTCATTCTGGCAGCTGCATAGAGGAGGGATTTAAAGGAAACAATACAGGATTGGGGGAAACTAGGAAGGTGGTTCTTACAGCAGTCCAGGCAAGAGATGGTGAGAGCCAACTTTATTAGGAAGGGCCACTTGGGAATTAGATGAGGGGACAGGTGTGAGAACTATTTTAGAAGCAATAGGAAGACTGGGTTACCGATAGGATTTAGGAGTGAGAGAGAAGAAGAAATTAAGTATGATTCCCAGTTCTTTGGATTGGGCAGTTGGGTAGGTGGATGGATGCAAGGTCTGTTGGGACAAACAAGGAATTCAGGAGGGCAGGTATAGAACAAAAGCATAGGAGTTTGGTTTTAGATATCTTGAGTTTGAGGGACCCAAGGAATAATTAAATATAGGTGTGTCTAAATCGCTGAAAAGAAGGCTGAGCTAAACATGGGCTTGGGAATCATTAGCACATTCAAGCATTATAAGGGTATGAATTTTTTGTTACTGTTTTTATGTATTTTGTTCACTGCTGTATATCCAGCATCTAGAATAGTACACACCATAAACATCTGTTAGATGAAGAGTAATTTAACTCATGGGAGTGAAGAAATTGTCCAGGTAGAAATGCAGAATAAGAAGAAGTGGTCAGAGGACACTCAATCACATAGAAGAGATAATTCGTTGGACATCTCCGCTGCTCTCATTGCCAGCACCAAACACCAGCTCTTGATGTTTCAAGTTTAACAGAAATTACAGAAGAATTCCCAATTAAGGTTACACGTCAAAGTTGCAGACTTACCTTCATGCAATTATCTCCAAATTAATAGGAGATAAGAAGAAGATTTTCTTAATCTCCTATGGTGGGGAGAAAAATCCATTATACGTATTTTCAAAAATTTTTATGAGCTAAAGTGAATACTGTAAAGGGATGAGAAACACACATGTGCACTTGCAAACCTAAACCCTGCATATTTCATCTAATTTTTAAAATCTTGGAAAGAACAAATTATATGATAATAAAAAAGACCATCTTGGTCTCCAGATCTATATACTAATGCCAGCTCAACCTCTCCATTTAGAAGACTCAAAGGCACTTCAAAATTGTTATGTTGAAAAGCAAACTTATATTCTCCCCCCAACTCATGGTGAACGCACGACTATCCATGCAGAGACACAAGTCAGAAAACTAAGAGTCATCTTTGACTCTTGCTCCCTCCCTCTCTCTTGCTTTCCATAGCTACACCATCCCCAAGCCCTGTCAACTTTACATCCGACATAGCTCTAGAATCTAGCCACTTTCTTTCCCCGTCACCCCACTCTATTCCAAGGCACTGTCGTCTCTCCACTGGACTTCTGCTACAGCTTACTAATTATCCATCCCTCCCCTTATTCCCTCTGGCCCTGCCCCCAGTGGATTTGATGCCAATCTGAGTTTTTTCGTTTTTTCAAAACACAGACCTGATCACAATTCCCTTCTATATAATGCCCTTCTTCGTCTACCTATGGCTCGCAGGATAAAGACATCTCCTTAAATGATCTAGAAAGCCTTCATGACATGGCCTCAATCTGGCTCCCCAGTCTCATCTGGCCCTCTGTCTTCTGAGCTATCTGTGCTCAGACCTTCCTTTAGATCCTCATGTAGGCTGCCTCCTTCCCACCCCAGGGTCTTTGCACTTGCTATTCTCTCCTCCTGGAACATTCTTATCATCAACTCCCCACTCTCCAATCCAATGCATTTGGCCTAGGTAACCCCACTTATCCTTCATATCACAGCAGAAACATTGCTTCCTCAGCTTAGGTCAGATTCCACTATTAGGTGAGTTCATGGAACTCACTGCTACCCCTAAGAGCACAATCTCACTGTATAATTATATACATTCTTCACTGTATAATTATACATTCACTTGTGCAATTAAATAAGTAATATCTGTTTGCTGGACCATAAGTCCTATATATGTGTTTTGATCACTATTACATCCCCAGCTCCTAGATCTGTGCCAGGGCACATAGTAGGTACTCAATAAATATCTGCTGAAGTAATGAATGCATGAATGAGTGTGTATATCCATTTTTCTCTGAAATACCTATTTTGTATATTTGGACGGCTTTGGAATTATTAACCAAAAAATATCTCCCAAAGCATAAGCACTACATGTTTTTGCTCCCACTTCTTAGTTATTACACAAGATTAAACAACATATGCGTATACATAATCCTTGACAAAATGTTTATTTGTTGCTCATTCATCTGATGTAACTATACAAGTTGAACTGAAAAACTAAAACTGTACTCATGTAAAAATGTCAGAGTCCCTTTCCTTAGACATACCTCCACTAAGAAAAGCAATCAGCTAGAAATGTCTAGTCAAAAGCTACTTCATCGGGCTTCCCTGGTGGCGCAGTAGTTGAGAGTCCACCTGCCGATGTAGGGGACACGGGTTCGTGCCCCGGTCCGGGCAGATTCCACATGCTGCGGATCGGCTGGGCCCGTGAGCCATGGCCGCTGAGCCTGCACGTCCGGAGCCTGTGCTCCGCAACGGGAGAGGCCACAACGGTGAGAGGCCCGCGTACCGCAAAAAAAAAAAAAAAAAAAAAAAAAGCTACTTCATCATTTTACCCTTTACCATAACACGTAACATGGACACTTTTTGAAATTGAAATAAAACAAAAATATTTTTAAAATATTACTTTGAACACTCCATATAACTTGGTGGAAAGTTCATCAGGATGTTGCTAATGAAATATTATAGAATTTGAAAAGTGTTAGACAAACTTCGTAAACATATTTCAAACTCACATCTCTATTTTAGTTAGTTTTTCACATGGCTGTTTCCTCAGCCGTAGCAGGAGCAGGACTTACCCGTCTTTTTATTGCCGGGGCTCAGGCCCACATGCTCACCACCCACTAGCAATAAAGGCCCCTGCCAGCTTCAAAACTTTCATTAAATGTTTCCTCTTTTTTCAAAAATAACTAGAAGGCATCCAGTTCAAAATAATGTCCAAAGATTGAATATCCACTGTTTATACGTATTAGTGTTGTTTTTGCCTCAAAAAAAAAGATACCAAAACTCAAAAAGAGTTTTGATGTCTTTGCACAACCTTCTAAAATGAAACCTCTGTTGAAAGGTGAAAAAAAAACGGCAAATGGAACATCAGGCGTTACTGCTGCAAAAGAAACAAATCTGTTTGAAAGTTATTTAGCCTTTTTATTGCAGCGGCTCCTAGAGAGTTTTCCTTTGGATAAATTGTGCGGATTAAGAATAAAAAACATTTGGGAATTCCCTGGCGGTCCAGTGGTTAAGACTCTACGCTTTCACTGCTGAGGGCCTGGGTTCAATCTCTGGTTGGGGAACTAAGATCCCACAAGCCATGCAGTGCAGCCAAAAAATTTTTTAAAAACGATAAAAAAGAAAAAGACCATTTTTGACTCAGTTGGTTAAAAGGTCTCAAATCTTACTTGCAAGAAGATTCCTTGTAGGAATTTTGAGACCTGAACCCATATGTATACTCATAACTGAGTCCAACTGAAAATTCTTTCCTCATGTTGAAGGTGATTGTCTTAATGTATGTTTCCCCAAAAGTGACCTGAGGAAGGATCTGAGTGCTAGTGGTTTACTTGGGAGTGGCAAGTGGGGGTGTGCAGTAGGAAGAAAGGGAAGGTAGCCAATAAAAGTCCATTATTATGAAAGTCATCCCTTCAGATAAATGTAACTCAATCCCACTGGGGAATTCCAGAGTCAGGTTTATTCCAACCAAGAGGCAGGAGAGCTGGGGTATTTATACACCCGTCAATCCTTGCTTGAAGGCTATTTCCTGACATATTCATTCTTCACTTCCTCCAGCCAACTGTATGAGGACAGCAGAAATGGTTTAGTGGCCAGAGAAAGCCCTCTGGCAAGGAAAAGCAGCAAGGAAAAAAAAAGCAGCAAGGAAAAGTTGGGCTGATAGAGGCTGTGGTGGTAGGGACAAGGGAATATAGCAGGGGCACCAATAGCATCTACCAAAGTGATAAACAGTACAGAATTAAGTCCCATTTATTGAGTGCTTGCTCTGTTCAGAGCCCTGTACTTTTATGATTTCATTTTTCAACTCATAACAGCACTGGGAGGTAGGTACTATTATTGAGATTTTACAACCGAAGAGGGAGGGTATTTAACTTCTCCAAGGTCATGCACTAATGTGCAACACACTATATCTGGCTCCAAAGTCTAAGTTCTGAACCACTACCCTATACTGGAAGGACTTTCCCTGCACCTCAATAAATACATACGTACCACCAACTCCAAACACAGTGGAATTCATGCAAGACCAGCATATCTTTCCTAACTGTCGGGCATTGCACTGCTTCTTTCACGTTGGCATCAAGAGCTGTGCCAATTATTCAACAGTCAGTTGACCAAATACAGGACAACTTTGTGCAGGGTTGTGGGGCTCTATGGGCCTTTGACTGAAACTTCCAAATGAACATTCCGTGTGGCCAAGTGCTCAGTGAAAAAGAAGGTCTAATGAATCTCCATGGTGTATGACTAAAAGCAGCGCCCGAACCACCCGAGCTTGAATACAATTATAAGGGGGTTGTCCCAGTGCTACGGGGCACAAAGTAACTCTTATCTGAAGTTGGAAAGGAATTTCCTGAAATAGCTGGTAATTGTACAATGAAGCACACTATAAAAGCTGCTACCCCCCATCATGCGGGCAAAATTGGACCAGTTAGATAGAGCACTGATATAGACCATGAAATTATTTTCAGAGACTTTCCCTCCAACTGAGAAAAACCTACCTACCTAAAATAACCTCCCTTTATAGGCTGTTGCAGTAATAAAGGGGTTTATTTGATGAACCTTGCTGTGTGTACTCAAAGCGAATTTGAACCAGCCAAATTCCCATCCTTCTGAGAAATTATAGCAATGACCTCCTATATATTCCTACATTAAAGTCACAACACTTTAATTTAGTCTTGAAAAAACCCTGAATTCTTTATATTTGTAACTTCTCAGTGTTCTGATTTTATCTTTTATAATTGTTCAAAGATCTCCCTAAGTTCTTTGTTTCTATGGAAAGCCCACTACAAAGAAAAATAATCATTTGTCCCTAATCCATTTTAAAACTACAAAACTATTCAAAGATACTCTAGAGACAATTATACAAAATACAAGACCATATGTTTAGGAGGAGAAGCAGAAGCTAGGAGCTCAGCTGACACAAAACTTCCAGGTTCTACCTGATGCTGGTCATCTCTATCATGAAAAGTTATCTACTACAGCTTACACACCCTGGATGCAAAAAAAAAAAAAAAAAAAAATGTGTGAGCAGAGTCCACTGTCTGCGACAATTAATTTAAAAGAGTGTTGCTGCAGAAAGGCATCTGGAACAACTTGAAAATCAAACTGGCGCATGAAACATAAGGGTCTTCCGTATTCCAGCCAATAAGGAATCCCCTCACATCATCTCTTCTAGAGGAAATTTTGTTCCCTTAACATAGACATTGTAAAAGAGCCGATTTATAGTAGATGAAAGAACATTTAAGGAACCCCTGAGAGGAAACCACCAGAAAATGGCCCTGGGAATGATGGTTTTGTTATCCCAGCCACAGGGACCTCTAAGGTTTCTGCAGTGTCCTCCCCCATTTAAAAGGCCACAATCTCCTTTTCTTCAGGTCACAGTGGACTTCCTTTAGACACATGCTCTTCTGAAGTCTGACTCAAATGCACTGTGGTTTGTACTCATTTTTAAAGGATCCCCTTCTCTACTAAAGCATTCTCACCCATAAAGCAAATGAATAGCTCTAACTGTGAGATGAACTAGGCAGAGTTTACATTAAGTAGTGAGACTCCTGAAGACTCAGTCAGAATAAATGAATGTGCGTAAAGAGTTTGTGCTGTGAGGAAAAACCCACAGTATTGCCGTCCCCATCATCCATGTTATCATTTTGATTACGAATTGTGCCTACCAAATTACATCACCTGCTCAGATCAGCACGGATTTGGTGAAAAAGCACGAAGCTGTGCTAAAAGGATGCCAAGAAGTAAGCAATCCTGTGTTTTAAAAAAAGGGGGGTGGGCTTCCCTGGTGGCACAGTGGTTGAGAGTCCGCCTGCTGATGCAGGGGACATGGGTTCGTGCCCCGGTCCGGGAAGATCCCACATGCCGCGGAGCGGCTGGGCCCGTGAGCCATGGCCGCTGAGCCTGCGGGTCCGGAGCCTGTGCTCCGCAACGGGAGAGGCCACAACGGTGAGAGGCCCGCGTACCGCAAAAAAAATAAATAAATAAATAAAGGGGGGTGAGGGTTAAGCTGCGCTTTTAAGTAGAAGATAGAACAGTAGTTTGATAATGCTACCTCTTATATGTCTATAGGCTTAATTACATGCACAATAATCCTAAAAGGTAAACAAAATCACAAAATTATGGTTGTCTCTGGAGAAGATAATGGAGGATTTGAAGTCAAGGGTAGAACTAGGATACTTACTCTTCGTTCCATACCCTTTAGCACTGCGTGGCTTTTTATTATGGAAGTGTATTTCTTCTTTTTAAGTACTGAATATTTGAAAATATATGGCCTGCTTAGAAAGCAGGAGCAGAGAAACAGAAAATCCAAATGCGTAGTCACGGGCAGTGAGGAGAGGATGAAGCTTAATCCTGCAGGGAAACTCTGGGCACAACGCAAGCCTCAGAATTATCCAACCCAGGCTGAGGGAGCTGGGGTATTGATGCACCAACCTCTGCGAGTCCACCTTCTGCAACGGTTATTTTCCACTGTGAGCTGCTGGGGGCAGGGAGGTTGTTGATTCCCAAGCACTAAAGGGCAGTGTGGATTTGGCTGTTGGGAGGGACAAGAATCCTCAGGCACAGTACTATGATCTGTTTCTACTCATTACACTTCTGACACCAAATGTGTGAGTTTTCCACACCAAGCAGTTCTCCACTTCTCTGTAGACACCAACTGGGTGTCCTACAATTTAATTCAATTCTGATATCAACTCCCCAGAGTTAGCACAGACCCCACAGTTTAAATGTGCAGATTGCCCCTCTACCTCGGGAGCCAGTCACAAGTAGTGGGTGCCCAGGTTATCCACACCTGTGTGTGACTGATTACAAGTTGGATGGTCCCCACAACCCCTTCCTCAGGTGTGATAATCTGTTATAATGGCTCACAGACACTGCTTTACTTACTATTTCCAGTTCATTGTAAAGGGATCAAATGAACAGCCAGAGGAAATGGTACATAAGGAGAGGTCCAAAAGGGTCCCAAGTGCCGGAGCTCCTATCCCCATGGAGTTGGAGGGTACACTCTCCTGGCACATGTGTTCACCAACCCAGAAGCTCCCCGAACCCTAGCATTTAGGGATTTTGTGCAGGTGTCATTATGTAGCCAATGAGCGAATTACTGACCATTGGTGATTGAGCTCAATCCCCAGCCCCTCTCCCTCCCTGGAGACCAGGACAGGGGTAGAGGGGAGAGGGGAGGGGAAGGGGGTTGGGAGGGAGGAGCTATTTCTGGAAGGTCCAACCCTCTAATCCCATGGTTGGTTCCTCTGGCAACCAGCCCCAATCCTAAGCTCTCTAAGGGCTCACCAGGAATCACCTCATTAGCACAAAGAGGTATGAATGAAAGGGGCTTATTATAAGACATTCCTCTCACCCCTATCACTCAGGAAATTCCAAGGTTTTAGAAGCTCTTGTGGAAGGAACTGGGGACAAGGACCAAATATATACTTCTTATTATATCATCCTACCACACACAGAGATGCAGATTCTAGCAGCTGGAAACCTGAAGAGCACTCCCTGCTCACAGATGAGTCTGGAAGGTATGGAGAGGCACTGACAACACCCACTGTAGGCCTGATTTTTTGAGGTCAATATAGTGACCTGCCAACCATCACTGAGTATCTCTAGCAGGTGCCCAACATTCCTGGGGCTTGAATTTGCCCAGGTAGAGCTTTGCTTGTGAGTCATTACTGGGGGCCCTGTGGAAAACAACAAAGGAAATGAAAGGATTGGAAAAGAGGGTGAACGGCAAGGCCAGAATAGAAGTGGAAAGCACAAGCTCCACGTGCAGACACCACTAGTCAGTCATGTCCCTTTCCCTTTGACTTGCACTGGCTCAGAATCCTCTTCCACGTCAGATGATTGGCAGCCACTTTCAGACTATCAAGATTGGCTCTCAAAATGTCAATTATTTGTCATGTCTTTACTAGAGGGTACAAATGGTTCAGCCAGACTATTCAGCCAGAGAACATAAATAACATTTTTTAAAATGTTTTCTTTCTGGGGCTTCCCTGGTGGCGCAGTGGTTGAGAGTCCGCCTGCCGATGCAGGGGACACGGGTTCGTGCCCCGGTCTGGGAAGATCCCACATGCCGCGGAGCGGCTGGGCCCGTGAGCCATGGCTGCTGAGCCTGCGCGTCCGGAGCCTGTGCTCCACAACGGGAGAGGCCACAAGAGTGAGAGGCCCGCGTACCGCAAAAAAAAAAAAAAAAGTTTTCTTTCTTGCGTGTGGTCTCAGGGAACAAGAGGGAAAGTGGGGAAGAAAAAGATAAAGTCCCCGTATGAGTTCCCTCTTGCTGCTGTAACAAATTACTACAAACTTAGTGGCTTAAGACAACACAAATTGTTATCTTACTGTTGTGTAAGTTAGAGGTCTGACATGGGTCTCACTGTCTCAAGGTGTTGTCAGGGCTTTGTTCCTTTCTGCAGACTCTAGGGAAAATCTGTTATGGCTGGCCACAGTCTTTGGCTTGTGGCCCCTTCCTCCATTAAAGCAAGCAATGGTAGGTGGAGTCTTTCTTACTTGGCGTTCGGGCTCTCCTCCTGCCTCCCTCTCCTACTTTTAAGAATTCTAGTTTGGATCCGCCCACCCAAATAACCTAGGGTAAACAACCCATCAAGATCCTTAACCCAATTACATTGGCAAAGTCTCTTTTTCCAGGTAATGTAACATATTCACAGGTTCTTGGGATTAGGACATGGATATCTCTGGGGGACCATTATTCTGCCTACCAGAGGCTCCTAAAAATCATCAATTTTATCAATGCCTTAATTTTTCCTAAAATGGATCCTGATTCCATGCCATCTCCCTTATTCTTTTTAATCTGTGTAATTTTTGGAACTCTAACATCCACAAAATGTCATAAAATTCCTACCAAAAGCTGTTTCTGGATAAGTAGGGAGAAGTATTCTAAAGGTTTGATTGGCTAGATGTTGTGAAGACTAACTCCAATCATAAAGTCATCTAAGTGTTCAAAGTAAATAGAACTTCCTTGAATATGCAGATTCAGTCAGAACCTATCTTCTAAAATTGGATTTATTATGGAGGAGCTGATACCAGCAAACAGTGGGCTAACCAGTAAAAGAAAATAGATAAACCCATAAAATATCTTTGAGCCGACAAAGGGATATTTGCACCTTTACATTTATAGAGGTGTTACTCACAAAATAGCCAAAAAAGTAAAGGTAACCCAAGTGTCCATCAGTGGATGAAAGGATAAATAAAATGTGGTATATCCATACAATAGAATACTATTCAGCCTTAAAAAGGAAGGAACTTATCACACATGCTTGCAATGTACATGAACCTTGAGGACATTGTGTCAGTGAAATAAGCCAATCACAAAAGAACAAATCATGTATGATTCTACTTGGATGAGATACCTAGAGTAGTCAAATTCATAGAGACAAAAAGTAGAATGGTGGTGATTAGGGACTTAAAGGAGAGGGGAAAGGCCAGTTAGTTAGTATTTCATGGGTACAGAGTCTCAGTTTCACGAGATGAAAGAGTTCTGTGGATGGGTGATGGTGATAGTTGTACAACAATGTGTATGTATTTACTGCCACTGAACTGAACACTTAAAATGGTTAAAATGGTAACTTTTATGTTAAGTGTATTTTATCACAATGTTAAAAATTGATTAAAAGAGCATTTAATATTTAAATATCTTTGAACGTAATTGTTTTAAAAATTATTTGCGCAACTGTTGCATATGACAATATGATAACATAGGAAAATTCTTTCCTACAAGGAGACGCGTTTCAACAACACAGAAACCAGAAAGTGAGGTTCACATACTCTTCCGATGCTTAACAGTCTGGAGAGAAGTTACTATTAGCATTGCCTACACTAGCTCCTTTGTCCTTTGCATGAGGAGATTGAGGAAGCCCCAGAAAGTCTTAGAGTTTTTTAACTTCTAGGTTGTGGTGAAATACCTAGGTGGGGATTATTAGTTTCTGTTGTATCCCTCTGTCATGGATTAAATGCCCGTAAAATGGGGCCAAGAAAAGCAGAGAGAAGTCCAGGAGAGAGTTATCAATAGTTAACTAATTCAATAAAAAATATTTATTGAGCACCTTTTTGAGCAAGATATTTTATAATTAGTGATATAAACAAGATGGTCCCTATCTTCAAGGAACTTACAGGCTAACAGAAGATTAACATGTTATTCTAGATTTTTTTTAGATTGCAAATATCAGAAAGTCCACTTCTAACTAATTTAAACAAAAAAGGGGAATGTAATGGGCCATGTAAATAAAAAGTCAATGCCTGATCCAGGGACAGAAACTGTAATCAGGATGGAATTTCTCTCCATTCCTCTGCTCTGTTGTCCATGATATTGGCTTTAATTTATTATCAGGCCCCAGCTAGTGTTTCTAGCAAAATCCAGATATAGTAATTTTTATAGTTAGAGAATCTCAGTGAGAAAGTAAGATTATTTCTTTCTCAATGGTCCCAGAGAAAATCTCACTGTGTTTCATTAACAGATTGGTTCACATGCCCTTTTCTGAACCAATCACCGTGACCAGGGAAATGAGATGCTCCAATTAGCTGGGCCAGTCTAAGGACCTGTGCAGGGGTGGGGGAGAAAGTCAATTCATCCTGAAGCTCTTAGGTGGGAATAGGAGTTCAACAGGGAGAAACTGAGGTGATGCAAGCTGAAGAAATGGTAAGCGGAGGCTAGGTATCAAAAATAACAGCTGTCCACTCTGGCCTGTATAAAAGAGAATAGAGGGTTGGATAAGGTAAGTATTGTGGGATGTAAGAGATAAGAAAGCTTATTTCAGTGAGGGACCAGGGAAGTCTTCTCGGGGCAAGTGACAAGTGAACTGAGTGAGTGATAGGAGGTAGGGTATAGAATGTTTTACATAAAAGAAACAGCATAAGCACAGGTGAGAAAGGTCACCTAGGAGACAGCATCTCAGCTGGGTGCTTCATAGTGAGAGCAGAGGAGCTGAGGTTGAGAAGGCTGAGGATATTAGTGGGAGGGCTGAGCATTCACCCTTCATTCAGTTAGTGATGGGGAAGTATCGAAGGTTTCTGGTCCAGGAGTTGGTTGAAAAGACCTGTTCCTTAGGAATGGGACTTTGCCATCGTGGATGGGATGGACTGGAACGGTTGAGGTGGGAAGCAGGGAACCAGTTTGAAAACTATAACAATAGTCCACACGAGAAGTCCTGAGTATCTAGGGCCAGGGCCCCTGTGAGTATAGGAATGTGAAGGAATATAAGAGAAATGACAGTGGGTAAAGATGTGGGACAGAAACAGCAGTGGTGACAGCTTGAACTGGAGTAGGGAGTGAGCTGGGCAAGAGAAGAAAATGAAAAATATACATTTACATAAAGTGCCAGGCATGAATGGATGTTGATGTCTGTGTGTGTGTGTGTGTGTGTGTGTGTCCGTGTGTGTGTGTGAAGAGAGAAAGAGGGAGAGGAACAATATTTTGGTGAGACAATGATAATTTTTATTTTGACATTTTGAGTTTGGGACACCAGTAGACAACTCAGGTAGAAATTATAAACTTTCTGAGTATAAGGGGATTTAAGGACAAGAATATCTGGCTGCACTGTGCCCACAGCCCCGCATGGCAACAATGCGTCTGCTGGAGCTAAGTAGTTGCCGGCCCCTTTGGACAGGACTCTGCATTCGCCATACTGTCCATCACTCCCTAGTGTTTCCCCTATACGAAGCTTGTATTTTTCTGGTTACTTAATTTTTTAAATATTTTTTTACCGTTCAAAAATGGTTAATTTGTTTTTGCTTAAAATATTTCTTTTCTCTTATAGACAATTAACTTCCTACCTCTGTTAAAAAGGTTTCTCCAATCCACGGTCATGCTAAATTACATGATTTTTATTATTTTACTTTTTACATGTAAACACTCCATCGAGAACTAATTTTTGCAAATGCTTGAGATTGGGAGCTAACTACATTTTCTTCCAGGAGATATCCATTTAGGTCAGCACCATCTAATTTCCCATTAAATCTTTCCCATTGAATTAAATCTCCTTTGTCAGATATTAAGTTCCTGTATTTACTGGGGATCTATTCCTATGTTCTCTATTCCAGTTTACTAACCTCTTACTTTCCTCATGACTAGGAGAAGCAAGACAAAGCTCTAAAAGCAAGTTGGAGGATAAGCATGAACCCAGGTTCTGCCTAGAGAACCTGTCTTGAGGTCCTTTATAGGAAGATAAGCAGAACAAAGGAGGACAGACACATATGAATAGTTTGGAGGTTGGAAAATACAGGCAGTTTTGGTGACATTGAGTTTTGTATTCTTGGGATGTAGTCATATGGTACTGGCTAGTTTGCCATTGAATGAGAAATCATGAAAGGCAATTGAGGCTGATAATTTGAAACAAAGAAAGACCTAGCAAAGAAATGAAAAAGAAAAAGAGATGAAGAATGTGGGCCATGAACACCAACACTCTGATACTGAGACCAATTTCGTTCCATTCAGGGAGCATTTTCGAGTCTTTCTGCTGGGTAAGAAACCAACCTGAATATGCATTAAGTTGGTTAGATGAGTGACTGTACCTGGGAGAGAGAGGAGAGAGGTGCAGGTCTTGGCCAAGGAAAGCCCCGTTTAGCTACCTACAGAGGCCAAATTCACAATGCAAGTGCATCTTCCCTTTCCTTTTTGGCCAGATCTAGACTAATAGAGCTCAAATTTTAGCTGTCACCAGAACCACCTGGAAGACTTGTTAGAGCACAGATTGCTGGGCCCCATCCCAGAGCTTCTGATTTAGTAGGTCTGGGGTGGAGCCTGGGAATTCACGTTTCTAACAAATTCCCAGGTGATGCTGATGCTTCTGATTGAGGGACCCCACTTTGAGAACCACGTCTCTAGACTTTAATAACAAAATGACTAACAATTCTACTAATTACTAACAATTTACCATCAAAATGACTAATAATATTTGAGAGATTTTAATTTTGTAAACGAAAACCTTATTTGTGAAGTTTTCTCTGACCCTCCTCTTGTAGAGTTGATGCCATCTCTGTGTGCACCGATGAAGTGGCATTTAAGTTGCATCTTAAAGGATGTATGCAAAGGTAGAAGGTATAGGAGGCAGATGGAGGGAAGAGCAAATGCACAGCCATAGAGGAGTGAGGAAACTGCATGTAATTCTGTTTGGCTAAGGAAGAGGGACAGGGCGAGGAGATAGGGCTGGAGGGGAAGGAGACCAAGAAATCCACCAGGGACCGTGTAAACCACACCAAGGAATGTGGACATGGTGCCTAAGGAACTCCTTTGGCCAACAGAAAGGCAGCATCAAAGGTGCAGCTTAATTTCTGACTGGCCAACGTGTTAATGGAAGAGCCACTGATTCAAAAGAGCAGGTTTGGGGAATGGGGAAGGGACAAAGAATTCAGCTGGAGGAGGTGGGCAGGAATATGTTCAGTTTTAGGCACTTGTGAAGCATCCATGTCCAGGAGGCAGTTGGATGTAGAGTCTGAAGCTCAGGAAGGAGAGTTGGGTGCCAGTGGCCTCACTGTCCAACCTATAAGGGTAAAAAAGTAAGCGGGCAAGAGGAACTGAGGTCAGCGATGGGCCCTGGAGAGCACCAACTTTTCAGGAGCAAGTGGAAGAACAGGAACCAGCAAAGGAAGCTGGGGAGGAACAGTCAGACAAGTAGAAGCAGAACAGAGGCCAAGGCAGGAGAACAGAGCTTTACCACCAGGTGCTACAGTTTAGACGTGAGCATGCCACAAAGAAGCCTCAGGAGTGCCTCAGGGTAACGCTCTGTCCTCCACAGGGCAGCCATGCTGACCAAAGAGGCTGGAGCCCCAGGGCAGCCTCTCCAGCCACAAAGCAGCCTTTGCTGGAACTCCTGCAGTAGAGTGGAATGGGGTCCGACCACTGAGATCCCCGCCGGCCTGCAGCACTTGCTGCTCCACAGTGACAGTGCACTGGAGCCTCGGGATACCCACGGTCAGTGACCGGCTGAAGTGCACCCATGAGTAAGGCTCAGTGAGTCAGCTGGTGATGGTCATGTTTCAGGTGCTGGAAGTGGAGCTGTCTGGTGCTGAGGGTGGAAGGCAGAAAACAGACCCCAGGAATCGCAAATCTGCCTACACATATACTGAATGTGTCTCTCCTTTCTGCAACTGGTACACTATTTTAATGGTGTCCAAGTTGGCTCAGGGTGACTGTCTAACCATGTGTGCCTACACTGCAAGTTGGAGCTTCACTGTTATTTTGAAATGCTTGCTTTGAAAAAGTTCTATGATGTTATGGTTTGAATTGTGCCCCCTGCCCCCACAGATATATTGAAGTCCTAACCCCCAGTACCTTAGAATGTGACCTTATTTGGAAGTAGGGTCAGTGCGGATGTAATTGGTTAAGATTAGGTTGTGCTGGAGTAGTGTAGGCCCCTCATCCATTATGACTGGTGTCCTTAGAAGACGACAAGAGACACAGAGGCACACACAGAGGGAGAACACCGTGGGAAGATGGAGCAGAAATTGGAGGGATATATCTACGAGCCAAGGAATGCCAGGAATTGCTGGCCATCACCAGAAGCTAGGAGAGGCCTGAAACTGATTCTCCCTCAGAGCTCTCAGAAGGAACCAACCCTGCCAACACCTTGACTTCGGATTTCTAGCTTCCAGAACTGTGAGAGAATACATTTCTGTTATTTTAAGCCACGTTTTGTGTAATATGTTGTTATAACAGCTCTAGGAAACAAACACATGGAAAATTAGAAATCCATTCATATTATCATAAGACATTTCAATATGAAATTTGTCAAAGCAAAACAAGTTTGCCCAACAAAGAATTTGTTAGATTCTTTGACTATAATTTCAACAGGTGTAAATTTGGGGTTTTTTCATCTTTATTAAGGTACAATTGACAAATAAGATAGTAAGATATTTAAAGTGTACATGATGTTTTGATATACATTGTGAAGATATTGAGTTAATTACCACATCCATGATCTCACATATTTACTTTTTTTTTTTTTTTTGGTGAGAATGTTTAAGTTCTACTTTCTTAACAAATGTCAGGTATATAACACAGTGTTATCAACTATACTCACCATATTATACCCTAGATCCTCAGACCTTATTTGTCATTGGAAGTTTATACCCTTTTACCAGCCTCTCCCTGTTTTTCCCACCTCCAACCCCTGACAAGCAATTTTCTATTCTCTGGTTCTTTAGTTTGACTTTTAAAAACATTCTCCATATAAGTGATACTATACAGTATTTGTCTTTCTCTGCCTGGCATATCTCATTTAGCATAATGGTCTCCAGGTTCACCCATATTGTTGCAAATTTCAGGATTTCCATCTTTTTAAGGCTGAATAATACTCCCTTGTAATATTCCATTTATTTATTTATCTCATAATTTTATAATATAAAGAAGATGCAAATTTTCCACTAATTCCCACAGATAGGTGCCTTCCAATCTCCTCCAGTTTATTCCATTGTTTTGTACCAATATTATTTTTTCTATGTGTACCATGACATAAAAAGTTGGAAAGAACGAGAAGCACTAAAGTAGAGGGTATCAAGAAGTATTAGTGGAGTCTGGAGGAGGAGCTTCAAGATGGTGGAGGAGTAAGATGTGGAGATGACCTTCCTCCCCGCAAATACATCAGAAATACATCTACATGTGGAACAACTCCTACAGAGCACCTACTGAACACTGGCAGAAGACCTCAGACCTCCCAAAAGGCAAGAAATTCCCCACGTACCTGGGTAGGGCAAAAAAAAAAAAAAGAAAGAAAGAAAAAACAGAGGCAAAAGAATAGGGACGGGACCTGCACCGGTGGGAAGGAGCTGTGAAGGAGGAAAGGTTTCCACACACTAGGAGTCCTTTCGCGGGCGGAGACTGCAGGTGGTGGAGTAGGGGGAGCTTCAGAGCCGCGGAGGAGAGCGCAGCCACAGGGGTGCGGAGGGCAAAGTGGAGAGATTCCCGCACGGAGGATCGGGGCCGACCAGCACTCACCAGCCCGAGAGGCTTCTCTGCTCACCGGCCGGGGCGGGTGGGGGCTGGGAGCTGAGGCTCGGGTTTCGGTTGGAGTGCCGGGAGAGGACTGGGGTTGGCTGCGTGAACACAGCCTGAAGGGGGCTAGTGCGCCACAGCTAGCCGGGAGGGAGTCCGGGACAAAGTCTGGAGCTGCGTAAGAGACAAGAGACTTTTTCTTCCCTGTTTGTTTCCTGGTGCGCGAGGAGAGGGAATTAAGAGCGCCGCTTAAAGGAGCTCCAGAAACGGTCGCGAGCCGTGGCTATCAGCGCGGACCTCAGAGACGGGCGGGAGACGCTAAGGCTGTTGCTGCAGCCACCAAGAAGCCTGTGTGCGAGCACAGGTCACTAACCACACTTCCCCTCCCGGGAGCCTGTGCAGCCCGGCACTGCCAGGGTCCCGTGATCCAGGGACAATTTCCCCGGGAGAACGCACGGCGTTCCTCAGGCTCGTTCCTCTGCTGCCGCAGGCTCGCCCCGCACTCCATGCCCCTCCCTTCCCCAGGCCTGAGTGAGCCAGAGCTCCCGAATCAGCTTCTCCTTGAACCCCGTCCTGTCTGAGCGAAGAACAGACGCCCTCAGGCGACCTACACGCAGAGTTGGGTCCAAATCCAAAACTGAACCCCAGGAGCTGTGCGAACAAAGGAGAGAAAGGGAAATCTCTCCCAGCAGACTCAGGAGCAGTGGATTAAATCTCCACAATCAACTAGATGTACCCTGCATCTGTGGAATACCTGAGTAGACAACCAATCATCCCAAATTGAGGAGGTGGACTTCGGGAGCAATGATATTTTTTTTTTTCCCTTTTTCTCTTTTTGTGAGTGTGTATGTGTATGCTTCTGTGTGTGATTCTATCTGAATAGCTTTGCTTTTACCATTTGTCCTAGGGTTCTGTCTGTCCGTTTTGGGTTTTTTTTTTTATTATTACTTAAAAAACATTTTTTTCTTAATAATTATCTTTTTATTTTAATAACTTTATTTATTTTACTTTATTTTATTCTTTCTTTCTTTCTTTTTTTTTTTCCTCCCTTTTATTCTGAGCCGTGTGGAGAACAGGCTCTTGGTGCTCCAGCCAGGCATCAGGGCTGTGCCATTGAGGTGGGAGAGCCAAGTTCAGGACACTGGTCCACAAGAGACCTCCCAGCTCCACGTAATACCAAACAGCAAAAATCTCCCAGAGATCTCCATCTCAACGCCAAGACCCAGCTCCACTCAAAGACCAGCAAGCTACAGTGCAGGACACCCTATGCCAATCAACTAGCAAGATAGGAACACACCCCATCCATTAGCAGAGAGGCTGCCTAAAATCATAATAGGGCCACAGACACCCCAAAACACACCACCAGACTTGGACCTGGCCACCAGAAAGACAAGATCCAGCCTTATCCACCAGAACACAGGCACTAGTCCCCTCCACCAGGAAGCCTACACCACCCACTGAACCAACCTTAGCCACTGGGGACAGACACCAAAAACAACAGAAACTATGAACCTGCAGTCTGCAAAAAGGAGACCCTAAAAACAGTAAGTTAAGCAAAATGAGAAGACACAGAAACACACAGCAGATGAAGGTACAAGGCAAAAAACCACCAGACCTAAGAAATGAAGAGGAAATAGGCAGTCTACCTGAAAAAGAATTCAGAATACTGATAGTAAAGATGATCCAAAATCTTGGAAATAGAATGGAGAAAATACAAGAAACGTTTAACAAGGACCTAGAAAAACTAAAGAGCAAAAAAACAGTGATGAGCAACACAATAAATGAAATGAAAAATTCTCTAGAAGGGGGCTTTCCTGGTGGCGCAGTGGTTGAGAGTCCACCTGCCAATGCAGGGGACACGGGTTCGTGCCCCAGTCCAGGAAGATCCCACATGCCGCGGACCGGCTAGGCCCGTGAGCCATGGCAGCTGAGCCTGCGTGTCCGTGCTCTGCAGCGGAAGAGTCCACAACAGTGAGAGGCCCGCGTACCAAAAAAAAAAAAAAATTCTCTAGATCGGATCAATAGCAGAATAACTGAGGCAGAAGAATGGATAAGTGACCTAGAAGATAAAACAATGGAAATAACTACTGCAGAGCAGAATAAAGAAAAAAGAATGAGAAGAATTGAGGACAGTCTTAGAGACCTCTGGGACAACACTAAACACACCAACATTCGAATTATAGGGGTCCCAGAAGAATAAGAGAAAAAAAAAGGGACTGAGAAAATATTTGAAGAGATTATAGTTGAAAACTTCCCTAATATGGGAAAGGAAATAGTTAATCAAGTCCAGGAAGCACAGAGAGTCCCATACAGGATAAATCCAAGGAGAAACATGCCAGGACACATATTAATCAATCAAAAATTAAATAAAAAGAACAAATATTAAAAGCAGCACGGGGAAAACAACAAATAACACATAAGGGAATCCCCATAAGGTTAACAGCTGATCTTTCAGCAGAAACTCGGCAAGCCAGAAGGGAGTCGCAGGACATATTTACAGTCATGAAGGAGAAAAACCTACAACCAAGATTACTCTACCCAGCAAGGATCTCATTCAGATTTGATGAAGAAATTAAAAGCTTTACAGACAGGCAAAAGCTAAAAGAATTCAGCACCACCAAACCAGCTTTACAACAAATGCTACGACTTCCCTGGTGGTGCAGTGGTTAAGAATCCACCTGCCAACTCAGGGGACACGGGTTCGGGCCTCAGTCCGGGAGGATCCCACATGCCACGGAGCAACTAAGCCTGGGTGCCACAACTGCTAGGCCTGTGCTCTAGATCCCACGAGCCACAACTACTGAAGCCCGTGCACCTACAGCCCATGCTCCTCAACAGGAGAAACCACTGCAATGAGAAGCCCGCGCACCACAACAAAGAGCAGCCTCTACTCACCGCAACTAGAGAAAGCCAAAAGTAAAAATATATAAATAAATAAATAAATAAATTTATAAAAACAAAACAAAACAAAATGCTAAAGGAACTTCTCTAGGCAAGAAACACAAGAGAAGGAAAAGACCTACAATAATAAACCCAAAACAATTAAGAAAATGGTAATAGGAACATACAAATCGATAATTACCTTAAATGTAAATGGATTAAAAGCTCCAACCAAAAGACATAGCCTGGCTGAATGGATACAAAAACAAGACCCATATATATGCTGTCTACAAGAGACCCACTTCACGCCTAGGGACACATACAGACTGAAAGTGACGGGATGGAAAAAGATATCCCATGCAAATGGAAATCAAAAGAAAACTGGAGTAGCAATTTTCAAATCAGACAAAATAGACTTTAAAACAAAGACTATTAAAAGAGACAAGGGAGGACACTACATAACGATCAAGGGATCAATCCAAGAAGAAGATATAACAATTGTAAATATTTATGCACCCAACATAGGACCACCTCAATACACAAGTCAAATACTAACAGCCATAAAAGGGGAAATCGACAGTAACACAATCATAGTAGGGGACTTTAACACCCCATTTTCACCAATGGACAGATCATCCAAAATGAAAATAAATAAGGAAACACAAGCTTTAAATGATACATTAAACAAGAGGACTTAATTGATATTCATAGGACATTCCATCCAAAAACAACAGAATGCACATTCTTCTCAAGTGCTCATGGAACATTCTCCAGGATAGATCATATCCTGGATCACAAATCAAGCCTTGGTAAATTTAAGAAAATTGAAATTGGGCTTCCCTGGTGGCGCAGTGGTTGAGAGTCTGCCTGCTGGTGCAGGTGAGGCAGGTTTGAACCTTGGTCTGGGAGGATCCCACATGCCGCAGAGCAACTAGGTCCGTGAGCCAAAACTACTGAGCCTGCGCATCTGGAGCCTGTGCTCCGCAACAAGGGAGGCCGCGATAGTGAGAGACCCGCGCACCGTGATGAAGAGTGGCCCCCGCTTGCCACAACTAGAGAAAGCCCTCACACAGAAATGAAGACCCAACACAGCAAAAATTAATTAATTAATAAACTCCTACCCCCAACATCTAAAAAAAAAAAAAGAAAGAAAATTGAAATTGTATCAAGTATCCTTTCTGACCACAATGCTATGAGACTATATATCAATGACAGGAAAAAAACTGTAAGAAATACAAACACATGGAGGCTAAACAATACACTACTTAATATTCAAGAGATCACTGAGGAAATCAAAAAATACCTAGAAAAAAGTGACAATGAAAACACAAGGACCCAAAACCTATGGGATGCAGCAAATGCAGTTCTAAGAGTGAAGCTTATAGCAATACAATCCTACCTTAAGAAACAAGAAACATTTCAAATAAACACCCTAACCTTACACCTAAAGCAATTAGAGAAAGAACAAAAAACCCCCGAAGTTAGCAGAAGGAAAGAAATCATAAAGATGAGATCAGAAATAAATGAAAAAGTAATGAAGGAAATGATAGCAAAGATCAATAAAACTAAAAGCTGGTTCTTTGAGAAGATAAACAAAATTGATAAACCATTAGCCAGACTCATCAAGAAAAAAGGGAGAAGACTCAAATCAATAGAATTAGAAATTAAAAGGGAGAAGTAACAACTGACACTGCAGAAATACAAAGGATCATGAGAGATTACTACAGGCAACTCTATGCCAATAAAATGGACAACCTGGAAGAAATGGACAAATTCTTAGAAAAGCACAACCTTCCAAGACTGAACCAGGAAGAAATAGAAAATATGAACAGACCAATCATAAGCACTGAAATTGAAACTGTGATTAAAAATCTTCCAACAAACAAAAGCCCAGGACCAGATGGCTTCACAGGTGAATTCTATCAAACATTTAGAGAAGAGCTAACACCTATCCTTCTCAAACTCTTCCAAAATATAGCAGAGGGAGGAACACTCCCAAACTCATTCTACGAGACCACCATCACCCTGTTACCAAAACCAAAGATGTCACAAAGAAAGAAAACTACAAGCCAATATCACTGATGAACATAGATGCAAAAATCCTCAACAGAATACTAGCAAACAGAATCCAACAGCACATTAAAAGGATCATACACTATGATGAAGTGGGGTTTATCCCAGGAATGCAAGGATTCTTCAATATACGAAAATCAATCAATGTGATACACCATATTAACAAACTGAAGGAGAAAAACTATATGATCATCTCAGTAGATGCAGAGAAAGCTTTTGACAAAATTCAACACCCATTTATGATAAAAAAAAAAAACCCTCCAGAAAGTAGGCATAGAGGGAACTTTCCTCAACATAATAAAAGCCATATATGACAAACCCACAGCCAACATCATCCTCAGTGGTGAAAAACTGAAAGCATTTCCACTAAGATCAGGAAAAAGACAAGGTTGCCCACTCTCACCACTATTATTTCACACAGTTTTGGAGTTTTAGCCACAGCAATTAGGGAAGAAAAAGAAATAAAAGGAATCCAAATCGGAGAAGAAGAAGTAAAGCTGTCACTGTTTGCAGATGACATCATATTATACATAGAGGCTCCTAAAGATGCTAACAGAAAACTACTAGAGCTAATCAATGCATTTGGTAAAATAGCAGGATACAAAATTAATGCACAGAAATCTCTTGCATTCCTATACACTAGTGATGAAAACTCTGAAAGAGAAATTAAGGAAACATTCCCACTTAGCACTGCAATAAAAAGAATAAAATACCTAGGAATAAACCTACCTAAGGAGACAAAAGACCTGTGTGCAGAAAATTATATGACACTGATGAAAGAAATTAAAGATGATACAAATAGATGGAGAGATATACCATGTTCTTGGATTGGAAGAATCAACATTGTGAAAATGACTCTACTACCCAAAGCAATCTACAGATTCAATTCAATCCCTATCAAACTACCACTGGCATTTTTCACAGAACTAGAACAAAAAATTTCACAATTTGTATGGAAACACAAAAGACCCCGAATAGCCAAAGCAATCTTGAGAAAGAAAAACGGAGCTGGAGGAATCAGGCTCCCTGACTTCAGACTATACTACAAAGCTACAGTAATCAAGACAGTATGGTACTGGCACAAAAACAGAAATATAGATCAATGGAACAGGATAGAAAGCCCAGAGATAAACCCACGCATGTATGGTCACTTTATCTTTGATAAAGGAGGCAAGAATATACAGTGGAGAAAAGACAGCCTCTTCAATAAGTGGTGCTGGGAAAACTGGACAGCTACAAGTAAAAGAATGAAATTAGAACACTCCCTAACACCATACACAAAAATAAACTCAAAATGGATTAAAGACCTAAATGTAAGGCCAGACACTATCAAACTCTTAGAGGAAAAAATAGGCAGAACACTCTATGACATAAATCACAGCAAGATCCTTTTTGACCCACCTCCTAGAGAAATGGAAATAAAAACAAAAATAAACAAATGGGACCTAATGAAATTTAAAAGCTTTTGCACAGCAAAGGAACCCATAAACAAGAAAGAAGACAACCCTCAAAATGAGAGAAAATATTTGCAAACAAAGCACCTGACAAAGGATTAATCTCCAAAACATACAAGCAACTCATGCAGCTCAATATCGAGAAAACAAACAACCCAATCCAAAAATGGGCAGAAGACCTAAATAGACATTTATCCAAAGAAGATATACAGATTGCCAACAAACACATGAAAGAATGCTCAACATCATTGATCGTTAGGGAAATGCAAATCAAAACTACAATAAGATATCATCTCACACCGGTCAGAATGGCCATCATCAAAAAATCTACAAACAATAAATGCTGGAGAGGGTGTGGAGAAAAGGGAACCCTCTTGCACTGTTGGTAGGAATGTAAATTGATACAGCCACTATGGAGAACAGTATGGAGGTTCCTTGAAAAACTACAAATAGGGCTTCCCTGGTGGTGCAGTGGTTGAGAGTCCACCTGCCGATGCAGGGGACACAGGTTTGTGCCCCAGTCTGGGAAGATCCCATGTGCCGCGGAGCGGCTGGGCCCGTGAGCCATGGCCGCTGAGGCTGCATGTCCGGAACCTGTGCTCCACAACGGGAGAGGCTACAACAGTGAGAGACCCGCGTACTGCAAAAAAACAAACAAACAACAACAACAAAAAACTACAAATAGAACTACCATACGACCCAGCAATCCCACTACTGGGCATATACCCTGAGAAAACCATAATTCAAAAAGAGTCATGTACCAAAATGTTCATTGCAGCTGTATTTACAATTGCCAGGACATGGAAACAACCTAAGTGTCCATCAGCAGATGAATGGATAAAGAAGATGTGGCACCTTGTACAGTGGAATATTACTCAGTCATAAAAAGGAACGAAACTGAGTTATTTGTAGTGAGGTGGATGGACCTAGTGACTGTCATACAGAGTGAAGTACGTCAGAAAGAGAAAAACAAATACCGTATTCTAACACATATATATGGAATCTAAAAAAAAGAAAAAGAAAAAGACATGAATGACCAGAAGAACCTGAGGGCAAGACGGGAATAAAGAGGCAGACCTACTAGAGAATGGACTTGAGGATACGGGGAGGGGGAAGGGTAAGCTGGGACAAAGTGAGAGAGTGGCATGGACATATATACACTACCAAACGTAAAATAGATAGCTAGTGGGAAGCAGCCACATAGCAGCAGGAGATCAGCTCGGTGCTTTGTGACTACCTAGAGGGGTGGGATAGGGAGGGTGGTATAGGGAGGGTGGGAGGGAGGGAGATGCAAGAGGGAAGAGATATGGGAATATATGTATATGTATAACTGATTCACTTTGTTATAAAGCAGAAACTAACACACCATTGTAAAGCAATTATACTCTAATAAAGATATTAAGAAAAAATGAAAAAAAAAGTGTTAGTGTAGCCAAATGGAATTAATTTTATATCTGCAGAAGTGGGGGCATGGAAATGGGTGGGCCACTCAGTGAAGGGTAGGCTGGTAGCCTGTTTCAATCCATGAAGGTTAAACAGATGTGTTCATCTGTCAAAGTAAATGATGAGCTGCAATTTGTAAGCTACCTTCTCCTTCACTTCCGCCAGGTCAATGCTTGTTTGTAACTGAATATTTCTTAAGCAGTCTGTCTGTCACTTTATCCATAGCTGAGTGACTTCATAATAAAACATCCTATCAACATGCAAATTCACTATTTTATGGATTTTTACTATTACTCTCATTTATAGCTCCTAATAGTATTTACAGTAAATAAATGTTATCACCTTATACACAAAGAACCACTGAAATGTCATTATAAGGTGACCCCATGGAATGGTTATGTATCGACTTTACTGATTTTTTTTAACCCAGGTTTGGGCCCATAAAGTAACAGTACATTTGCACAACATTTTCTGACTTGACTTTAAGCTTATATATCCTCATTCCCTAGGAAAAGATTATGTGGGGTTCTAGTCTGTACCTAGGGCATTGTCTTGATATAGAGAAAGCATGAAGGCAGTCGCTCACAGGTTTGACAGGATCAGGTCCAGAAATAGGGGCCTGGGTTCTAACAACAGGATTTGCTCTGGGGTGCCTCTGGTTCTCCCCTGTCCCTTCCCAAGGAGCTCACTTTCTCTCTCCCTTTGATCTGGTCAGCAGTCCCTCTTCCTTTCTTCAGGGTCCCCCTCCCCCTTCCCTGACCTCTCAGGAGGTGGGGCTCAGGCACACACTCTCTGTACGCTGTGGTTCCTGCACCTGTCACATTATTCTAGAGTTATTTATTCTTCACACCCCACCAGGCCACCAGTCTTTCTAGGGCTACAATGGTGTCTTTTAAAAAAATGTTTCCCCGGGCTTCCCTGGTGGCGCAGTGGTTGAGAGTCTGCCTGCCGATGCAGGGGACACGGGTTCGTGCCCCGGTCAGGGAAGATCCCACATGCCGCGGAGCGGGCTCACTGAGCCTGTGCTCTGCAATGGGAGAGGCCACAACAGTGAGAGGCCCACGTACTGCAAAAAAAAAAAAAAAAAAAAAAAAAAAAAAAGTTTCTCCTATGAAATAGATCATACCTTCAAAAGTATATTTATCACCTGTATGTACATTTTAAAGAACAAAAAAATGAATTGTTTTTGAACTCCCCAATCCCTTCACCTCCTGTACCCCTAGAGGTAACAGTCCTTGAATTGGTTATTCACAAGGTATGGGTTATTCACAAGTATTGATTTTGAACTTTAAAAAAAATGGGCTTTATATATGCATTCTCATGGAGCTTCCTTCTGACCTAGGTATTTCACCCAGATAATGTTCATTCATATTGTTACAAAGTAGCTATCGCTCATTTATTTTCACCTCTTGGTAGAATTTCATTGTGTGTATTCTCCACAGTTTATGTTTTCTACTTTGATTGACACTTTGGTCATGTCTAGTGTTATGCCTTCACAAACAATGCTGATGTGAATATTCTTGAATGCACATCCTGGACCTCGTGTTTCTCTTAGAGATATATCTAGGAATGGGATTCACCCTTTCTAGATAATGCCAAATTATTTTCCGAAAGCGATGAACCCAATCTACACTCCAACCAGCAGTGCCCCAAATTTCCCACTGTTTCAGTCTGCTCACACTTGCTATGGTCAGACTTTTAAACGTTGCCAATCTGATGGGTATAAAATGAAATGTCATGATGTTTTTAAGGAAGACTTCTTTTTCATTCCCCAATTCCTAGCACCTAACAGAGGATGATGCAAGTTAGTGGAAGCTCACAGATCTTTTATTTGGCGAATGAACAGCAATAATGCAATGTGACAAGTACAATTATAGAGAAGGATGATAAGAATATATTTGTAAATTAACCATGTGTCCCTTTGGTCTTCCAATCTAGTTGCACAACGGAATCACCTGGGTATCCTTTTATTTTATCATTGGCATTTCATTATGAAAAAACTTCAAACATACAGTAAGTTTGGGAGGATTTCACAGTGAAAGCATGCACCTAGATCCTACCATTAGCATTTTACTATACTTGCTCTAGGGGGATTCTTTTGAAAAATGTCTTGCTCCAAGGGTGGGATTCTGATTCTATAGCTCTGAAATGGAAGAAAAGAATCTATCTTTGTTTCTTTGTTTTTGTTTTTAAACTCCCCAGGTGATTTTGAGGAGCCTGCCTTGGAAACCACAGCCTGAAGGAACTTGCTGCAATAAATGAAAAAGACAGATTTATAATTAGCCCAATAGTGTTCATCCTTTGTGGTGGGGAAAAAGTTCTGCTGGTTGCCTAAAGCCATTTTCTCAGCTCACCAGCATCCCTAGGAAATGTGTCACCCAGCATCAGTTTTGCAAAGGTGTGGACAGGTTCTTGGGAGGTGGCAGGCCAGGTCCTCTCAGCACTAGAAGCCAAGAAGGATCTGGCTCCAGTCCATCTTGACTCTTCCCTCTGAATATCACAGGCAGAGAGAGGAACTCGCCCTTCAGATGCAAGCCAGCTCCTGTCAACATTTGGGTGCTGTTATGGGCTGAAATGTATCCCCCCCAAATTCATATGTTGAAGCCCCAGTATCTCAAAAATATAACCATATTTCGAGATAAGGTCTTTAAAGAGGTAATTAAGTTCAAATGAGGTCATATGATGGGTTCCAACCCAATAAGACCAGTGTCCTTACAAGAAGAGGAAATCTGGACACAGACACACAGAGTGAAGACCGTGTGAAGACCTGGAAGGTGGCCATCTGCAAGCTAAGGAGAGAGGCACCAGTAGAAACCAACCCTGAGAACACCTTGATCTTGGACTTCTAGCCTCCAGGACTGTTAGAAAGTTAATTTCTGTTGTTTAAGCCACGCCGTTTGTGGAACATTGTTATGGTAACCCTGGCAAACTAATACAGGTGTGGAGGGGAAGGCACTAAGCCTAGAGCCGGGTAACAGGACAGGCAGACCCAGGCTCCCGCCCCCCCAGCTCCCCACAGAGCAGGCCTCCATCCACAACTGGTCAGAGTTGCCGGAGAAGGCGCCACTGCCCAGTGCCTTCCCCATGGGGGTTGCAAGGAAACAGAAACACACATCCTCTCCAGGCCCTTGTTCCTCAGAGGGTACGTTTCACAAGCCCAAGGAGTGCTGCTGTCTATATACATGAGGGGTCCGCAGAGCCATCAGCAGGCCCACCTGCAGCTGAGCGGCCTCAGAACGCAACGTCATGACAGGCTCAGGGAGGCTTCAGCCTTCCCCTCACACCTCAAACCTTCCCCCACAGTCTCACCCGCATGGAGCCTCGCCTTCACACAGCCTCTTTCACTCACAGAGTGGAAATGAAATTTGGCTCACTGTTCCAAATTTTGAATCATGTAGCTCAAATAAATAAAGTTTGGTTCTGCACATTTTCCCACCAGTCTTAAGACACGTGATGAATTCTGAGAAGCAACAACTTTAATTGTGTAAAACAGCACTTTTTGTCAGACAGAGACTATTTTATTCAAAGACAGCCAACTTTAATATTTTCATATTTAAATAAAAATATAAATTATACAAGTATATATGAATACATATATTTTCCAAGGACATAGCTTTGTTTTGTATCCCTGTGGCGATAGTGCCATTACCACTACATGCAAAATTGGAATTGTAAGCATTGCCATTTTTTTAAATGGAAGTATAGTTGATTTATGATAATGTGTTTGTTTCAGGTGTACAGCATAGTGATTCAGTTTTTTTTTTTTCAGATTATGTTCCATTGTAGGTTACTACAAGATATTGAACATAATTCCCTGTGCTATATAGTAAATCCTTGATGCTTATCTATTTTGTGTAAAGTAGTTTGTATCTGTTAATCCCATACTCCTAATTTCTCCCACCCTTTCCCCTTTGGCAACCATAAATTTGTTTTCTATGTCTGTGAGTCTGTTTCTGTTTTGTATATAGAATTCATTTGTATTTTTTTTTAGATTCTACAGATAAGTGATATCATATGGTATTTATCTTTCTGTCTGACTTACTTGACTAATTATAATATTCTCTAGGTCCAACCATGTTGCTGCAAATGGCAATATTTCATTTTTTAAAATGGCTGTTTTTTTTAATATATATATATATATATACACATATATATACATATACACATTATACATATATAATTATATATATGTGTATATATATATATATGTGTGTGTGTGTGTGTATATATATATATATCACATCTTCTTAAGCCAATCGTCTGTTGATGGGCACTTGGGTGGTTTCCATGTCTTGGTTATTGTAAATAGTCCTGCTATGAACATTGGGGTGCATGTATCTTTTTGATTAGAGTTTTTGTCTTTTCCAGATATATGCCCAGGAGTGGGATTGCTGGATCATGTGGTAGCTCTATTTTTAGTTTTTTAAGGAACCTCCATACTGTGCTCCATAGTGGCTGCAAAAATTTACATTCCCACCAACAGTGTAGGAGGGTTCTCTTTTCTCCATACCCTCTCCAGCATTTATTTGTAGACTTTTTGATATGGCTATTCTGAGTGGTGTGAGGTGATACTTCATTGTAGTTTTGATTTGCATTTCTCTAATAATTAGCGATGTTGAGAATCTTTTCATGTGCCTGTTGGCCATCTGTATGTTGTCTTTGGAAAAATATCTATTTAGGGCTTCTGCCCATTTTTTGATTGAGCTGTTTGTTTTTTCAATATTGAGTTGTATGAGCTGTTTGTGTATTTTGGATATCAACCCCTGTTGGTTGCATTGTTTGTAAATATTTTCTCCCATTCTGTAGGTTGTCTTTTCATTTTGTTGATAGTTTACTTTCCTGTGCAAAAAGCTTTTAAGTTTGATTAGTTTCCATTTGTTTATGTTTACTTTTATTTCCTTTGCCTTGGAAGACTGATACTGCTATGATTTATATCAGAGAATGTCTGCCTATGTTCTCTTTTGGAGTTTTATGATGTCATGTCTTATATTTAGGTCTTTAAACCATTTTGAGTTTATTTTTGTATATGATGTGAGGCAGTCAATCTAATTTCATTGATTTGCAAGTAGCTGTTCAGCTTTCCCAGCACCACTTGTTGAAGAGACTCTTTTCTCCCTTGTGTATTCTTGTGTCTTTTGTTATAGATTAATTGACATAGGTCCGTGGGTTTATATCCGGTCTTTCTATTCTGTTACGTTGATCTATATGTCTGTTTTTGTGCCAATACCATGCTGTTTTGATCATTGTAGCTTTATAGTATGGCCTGAAGTCTGGAAGGATTATATCTCCAGCTTTGTTCTTTTTCCAGACAGAGGCTATTTTTTATATTTACCACATTTAATATCTTTTTCAGTCCTCTTAGATATAATTTGAACCTTTTGATTATTTTTCTGACCTGCTTGATTGCAATAAGCTATTTCTCCTGGCCCTGATCTGCTACTATCACCATCACCATCATCACCAGCCAGCCTGGGCACACCTGCCTCCCACAGTTTAAAAATCTCCTTTGGCATTTCATTTCATACCACATTCTTCATTTGCAAGGCTGCCCCTGCAGGTCTCCATAAAGGGAATCCTCTCATCAGAGGGAGTCCTATGTGGACATCTGTTACAAGAGTAAGCAACTTGGATCAGTTTCATTTTTTGAGGTAGGGGGTTTCACAGGTATCTTTCTCCCTGCTTCTTCCTCTCCTGAGATTATTGTCCTATCTTTGAATACTATAACTCCTCCATGTGCCTCCCTACTTGGTAATTTTGTCCCTTAAAGACTTTGGTTTATTACATTCCACATCTCACTCCACCTCCTTTGTTTCCAAGCTGTCTGTGCAGGTTTTTCTGTTCTTCAATCCTGTTTTACTTCTTGCTGTTGTTTACACAGTTCTTTTTCTGTTTCAGTGTTGCAGGTAGCACTGTAATTCAGTTGTTCATTCAGTCTCCTAATTCCAACCAACCACCTTCAAATACTTCTTACCCTTCTGTCCTCAAAGCCCCAATTCTACAAGTTGGTTTGGCTTGGGGTATCTTCCTGACAGGAATGGGGGAGGGTAGTCATTTTAGAATGGAAATCCCTACATTGGGCAAAATTGCTTTTTATGAAAGCTTCATCTGTTTGATCCAGTATTAAAGAATGGCCACACCTAGGGTGACTGACTGAGTATGAGAATGGCATTCATCCTGAGATGGAGAGTTTCTCAAATGTGGACAAATGTTTCTTCTGAACCCTCAGTTATTCATTTGAAGCCCTCCAGCTGCTGGAGGCTGCTCTTAGGGAGGGGATGAGTAAAAGTGCCTAGGCACCCACTTTTACTGGACAGGGAAGAGGGGAGCATAGAATGAAACATGTACATGCATGCATGTGCCTCTGTGTGTGTGTGTGTGTGTGTGTGTGTGTGTGAGAGACAAGGGTAACAGCTGTATCTCAAGTAGCAGCAGATATTCAGAAACAAACAGAGTCAGGGATGATCTTGTTCATCAACAGAGTTGATCATGCCCATGTGGTCTGTTTTCAGACCTGTTTCGAAAGGTCCCTCCATTGTCCCTTCCTCAGATGCCCCACATGTCTCCATTGGGTCCTGCCTTAATGCCCTGAAATCTCCAACTTGGGAATTATCCCTCTGGGCATGGCTGTAAAAGTCCAAGTTAACTTGCAAAAGTATTGTCTAGTAGCCCCTTAAGCCACTAACAAACATCTTGAAGCAAATTGGCTTATCAGATTGGGCAGGCTACAACTGAGCTCTGCTGCCTGGAAGCCTTGACAGTCATTGACACCTCCACGCCAAGAGGATTATGACTGGGCCACACTGGAGCTGGCTTTGCAGGAAGGGGAAGCACAGGCAACTTTAGAATGGTGGACACAGCTGTTTGATGAGAAAGAGCCCACCCACCCTGGCAGAGAGTCTCAGAGAAATGCCAGAAGGTAACAACGTATGGGGTTCTGGGCCCTGGAGAACACATGTCTCAGAATTGATGATTTAACGTTTCTAACATCTAGGAACAGAGGGAAGAGAGGACATGGCACTGAGATAATTTTCAAAGCCTGATTTCAGAGGAAGGAAAGGAAGGACAAGCTGCTATTGAGCGAGAGCTCTTCAAGTGTGTTCCCGTCCTTCCTGAGCTTTTAGGTTCCTACACCAAAGGTTTTATCTCCCTGATTCACTAAACCACCACTGTCCAACTCCAGTAATTCACACCCAAACCAAGCTCGTCTTTGCTCCCAATTATAAAGCATTTGACTGAAATATGACATTAATACTTTCAGTCTTAACTAATGGAGACCACAAAATCTGGGCAGCTCTGTAACCTTACTGTTCTGTACTATAAAGGGGGCAATTTGACAGGAAGCTCATGCAGCTTCAGGGCCCCGTATCGCACAATCCCCCTTCCACGACCCTGTAGTTGATTTTGTTTGTAATTTTGACTTCCTAAAGAAGCCCCCCTCCCAAAAAAAACTGCATATGCCTGAGACCCCACCAAACCTTGGCCACACTCAGGGAGCACATAGCCAAGTGGGCTTGCATGAGGGTCTTCTTTTTAATTGGGAAAAGCAAACTCCACAAATTCTGCTGGAATTTCCCCACAAAACTAGCTTACCAAACAACGTTATATTATGGGCCATTTAAATGTCCTTTGCTAAGCTGTTTCTTCTTTTTTCTTATCCCTCTTTCTCTGTCATATTCTAGGCCACTCTATTTGGAGATGTACTTATACCTTCCTCTTCCTTGCCCCACCCAAGTTTATAACAGGATATGAACAGAGTCCTTTGATATGACACCAAAATGTAGTGTTTCAGAGGGAAATATTGGTGAGTCTGGTTTTCCAATTATTATTACTCTTAGGATCCATGCTCAACTAATATCCATTTGAGACCATTTTATACTAAAGTCAATTGGTATGAAACGGCTTTCTGGACCAGCCTAATTCATAGGGCTGCCCAGCATTCCAACGTTTAATTACTTAATGTGTTTCAAACACAAACACCCTGTAAACTCAAATGACACTGTTAAAGAATGGTATGTCGTCTTTGGGATAAGGAGATGTATTGTGACTCAGGTTTTGTTTTGTTTTATTTTGTTTTAATAACCACGGGTACACACACACATGTAATCACACTGTCAGCCCAGAATGAGGTGAGGAAAGTCTGGCTTTTCTTGAAGATCTGCTAGGTAACTCTCCGTAGTTTCAGTAAATTATCTTACCCCTTCCCCGTGTATCTGTAATTCATCGTTATTCAAAACGGAGTCCATTTAAAATAGCACCTTTTAGTTGTCTTGTGTGTGAAACAGTCTACCCTGCAAGTTTGAGTAGATAAAATGGTAAACATTGTAGCAAGGTCTCTCCTGAATAGGCCTTTCCATTTAGGGTAAGAGCCTGAGAGCCACAGCACTTCCGTCTAGCCCAATCACCCAAGCTGGCCTCATTTGGGAAGGCAGCGTGGGTGGGAGTGTTTGGGTGGCATACCCCAAAAACCACAGTAATTGTAAGGGAAAAGAGCAAATATCAATTAGTGATTCTTCAGCCAGCTACCAATCTTGGTTTCCAAGGGACTCCACCAAAGTCTCTTCAGAAGAATCAGCTTCCCAGGGACCTCCGACAGAAGCTGCACGAATCCACATACATCTTAGTACATTGAACATTTCCCCCCACCCCTCCCCGGGAGTCTCTTGTTATCTGCCCGGCTCCCCTGGCTCTCTGCCTCCCTGTCAGCCTGTGGGCCTGTCAACCAGAATGCTCCCAGCTTCTCGGGGCTTCCGTGGGAATGCGAGCAGGAAAGGGCTTTGAGAACTGCGGACAGGAAGGTGGTGTTCCTCTGCAGCGCTCTGGGCACCCCACACTTCCCGAAGTGCTGGGGATGCTGAAATGAGCTTCCCTGCTCCCCCAGCACCCCCCACCCGGGGGTTCGGGCAAGTGACTAAATGTCAGCAAATAACGTGTGTAGGGTGGGGGAGCACTAGATGGGGAAGGCGAGGTGGCGAGCGGAGACCCCCCGCCCGGCGGCCCCCCGCAGACAGGGCCGCGGGGGGCGGGGAGGGGCGGCCGTGGCTCGCAGGAGCTCGCTCGGCGGGGCGCCTCCCAGGAAGGAGGGGAGGGGAGCGCCTGTTTACCCAGGAGGGCTGTGCTGATAGCACGTTCCTCGAGTTTACTTTGCTTTCCTTGAGTTTATTGTAAAGGGGTAAAGTTTTCGGATCTGTCACGTGACCCTGACAGGTCCTGCCTATGGCGCGGCAGACCACCCACGCCGAGGGCCATGGAACTGCTTAATAGAAACAGGCTTGTAATTGTGAGTCCGCGCTGCACTCCGCCGAAAGCCTCCGGCGGCCCAGCGCGCCGGGGTTTTTACACTTTCCGTTCCTTTTGTAAAGACGGAGGAGGAGGAGGAGAAGACGAAGACGAAGAAAAAGACGACGACAGAGAAGACAAAGAGATCCGCGGCGACAAGGCTAGGGGGAGACCAGGGAAGACGGGGAGAAGACGGAGGAGCGGAGGACCAGGAAAGGGGGGCACGGGGGAAAAAAGGAATTGATGTGAAATCCAAGCGCAGCGTCCGCGCCATCGGCACCCGCGCTCCGGGCAGGGCTTGACGGCCGGCTATGGTGAGTGCAGCCGTCTTGGCCGCCGCCGCCACCTCGCCCTCGCGCGGCGTGCGCCCCGGGGACGCGGGATTGCGGGGCCGAGGCGCCCCGCGCGGCGGCCGGAGGGCCGGGCGGGCCGGGCGGGCGGCGCGCCGGGGCCGCGGGGCTGGGTGGGCTGCGCCGGCGGGGCGCGGGGGCGCTGGCCCGCGTCTCCCAGCTCGCTCGCTCTCTCGCACGCTCCGGGCCCCCGCCCCCCGAGGCCGGCCCAGCGGGGCGGGGAGGGGGCTGGCTGCGGGGCCCGGCCGGGGAACGGCTCCGAGGGGAATTCTCACGGAGGGGGTCGCCTGGGATCCCATTTTCACGCTTGAAAGGGTCGCCACCTTGGCTTCCGCTCATCAGCCTGGTGGTGGCTACTGACTGCCAGCGGAGGCAGAGCTGGGGATGGAGGGCTGGTGCGGAGAGTGACAGCGCCGGGGGGAGGGTGCGGGCCGAGAGCGCGCGCGCACCCGGCCGAGTTCTCTCGTCTCCCGGGAGCTCGGGGAGGTCTGCCCGAGGGGCTGGGCACATGCTCTCGCACCCACACCCGGTGCTCTCGGCACCCGGGCCGGGACGCTGAATGAGTGGGACGCCTAGGGCTAGGAGAGAAGCACCTTATCAAAACCCGGAGCGCAAACATCCTCCTCCTGGCCGCAGTTGGTGGGAAGAAGAGCCAAAGGGGCTTTCCTGAGTTCAGGAAGGGGCCACGGGTCGGAGCGCTATGTGTTGACCCTTGCACCCACGGAATCGGGCATTATGGTGCCTGCCAACCATTAAAGAGGTGGGCGGCTAGCCCAATGCTGAGAGGGCTGAGTGTGGCCTGAGGGGAGCCCTGAGGTGGGCCAGACTGATCCAAACCGATTTAGACCCGGTGCCAACACTGGGACCACAGGACTTCCAGAGACTGTACCTTGGGGGGTGACATATAGTATGTCTCTAGGTATTTAAGTTCATGTTAAAAATTACCCCTACTTGGTGGGTGAGCAATGAGTTTTCAGATCTCAATTTCCATCACTTAAGAAGAACCATATGGATTGATGTCTATGGAAGACACCTAGAGACCTCTATTTTCCTAGACATGGGAGAGAAGACCATCTTCCTCCCTTTCTGTTCTTCCTTCCTCCCTAGGGAGGAAAAATATAAAAGAACCAGAGGTAAATCATAAAGACCCACCGTGGGTGGCTCTAAGTATTTAATAATTAGATAACTGAGGTCTTGAACTACTACAATAATCCTTTTTCAGCATTCTGTGTGTTCGATTTTTTTTTTTTTTGGCTCTAGTAGTTCAACATGCAATTAAATTGCCTCCACAAAGAAAGACAATGCTTTTTGGTATTACCTTTTGTCGCTGTCACCTATTATTTCTGGGTGGTACCTCAGGATGAATTATTGCCTCAGGTGCATTGTGAACCCATGTTGTAAAATAAGGGCTTTCAATTGTGAGTTTGTGTGTGTTCCAGTTGTCACCCAGCTTCCTTCCACAAGGCTATAAAACACCTTTGAGTCCAAGATCTTTTTATATTAAAATGTTGAATCGAGGTAGACACCAATGGGCCCATTCTGAATTTGGGGTATTAGCTTCATTTCAAACTCACTGAGAAGTGTATCTAATTCCTGCTTATAATCTTGTCATAATGTAACAAGCTATCGGAATAGGAGTTAGCACCATTTGGAATTATTTGGTGAAAAAAAAAAGGCTTTTTTTTTTACAAATTATCTTCAACTTTCTACAGATAGAAAAACTAATGAGGCAAATCAATAGGTATTGAATGGATTAAAATATCTGTCTTCCCTATTTTATCCTCCTCTCTCTCACACACATACATACACACACACACACACACACACACACACACACACACACACACCTTTTATTTTCTCCCGCCTCTGCCACAGTGTATAAAGCCCTATTGAGACGTGTAGGCGTGATGTGTAAACCGGATTAGCAGTATGAAAGAAAGACACACAATAAGCTGGAATTGTTTTACTTCCCTTTCATTTCTCATGCCTATATCTCTAATAAATTTGTTGCTCCAGCAGTGGGTCAAAGGGATCATGTTGCTCAGCTTCTTTTTCATGTAAGACCTGATGGCAGAGATCACGGAAGTGAATGGCGTGCCTTCTGCCAAATGCAGAGCTTGATGTGGATATATTAGATGGGGAGACAGAGACGAGGAGAGAGATGCAGGGAAAAATGTTCAAAGTCTAGGTCTTTCCGGAAATACATCCCTATTGCTTAAAGTCATGTGGCTAAGAAGATATACAGACAAGGGAGGAAATCAATAGAAGGGTCAATGCTGTTCTCTTTCAAGTTCATTGTAGACTGAACGTTTTCTCTGCAGTTGGTGACATTCCCAGCAAAAGAATACCAATAGCTTTGGCACTGCATAAAGTCTAATTCCCTTTTTCAAACTAGTATGTGAACCTGGAGTAATAAATGGGGAGATTTCCGGGACCTTCTCAGGACATCTTCCCTCTACCACCCCCTCCCCCCACCAAGCTCACTGTAAGCTCAAAAAATGCCAGTGCTCCCGGGTTTGTGCTGTAGACCCCTCATTTACTCTTTTGTAGAATTGGGAGCAGCTTCCCATTAAAGGAGATCAGGGGTAATTAGCAGCATTATTTTGACAAGTTGGCTAGAGCTGTTCCCTTTCCTCCAGTTCTGGGGAGGGGGGATAGGGGAGGAAACAGAAGATGGAAGGGAGAAGGGGAGGGGAGTCATGCTTAAGGGGGTTACATTCTGTGACTGCTGAATCGTTTTTTTCCCTCCCCCTTTTAGACTCATTTTCTACCATCACCTTTAAGCAAATACAAAAGCTGCCAATGAGAAAATAATAAGGCATTCTTAGGGAGCCAAGAAATGGCTTGAATTGAGTCAACTCTTATCCAAGGTACCTGCTTTGAACTGCTCAGGCTCTGGGCCATCACTCATATCCTGTACCCTGGGCTCTCCATCCATAAATAGAATATTACATCAAATCCCCAATTCCTCTCCCCATCATAGCCTCTCAACAGGAATACTTGTGGCACTTAATGTAATGTTTGCAGTTCTTTGCATTTGTGGAAAAGAGTATTAAACTCCGTAGACAAAATTATAACATGGCCCAAGGGTCAAATTACTAGATATATTTACTCCTTCATTCATTTGTACTTTGCAAATATTAGCTAAATTACATTACATTTTAAAGACCCAATTAGTTGGATCTGGGAAACCAGTGAAAAGTCGTCCTATCGTGGGTTTCATTACTCCACCAAGTGCAGCTCCCACAATTGCTTATCACTGGAATGTCCAAACACAAAGGGCAGATGTTTTATTTCAGTGTCATCATTTGGATAATCAGATGTCATTTCTGAGATGTGTGTGGCGTGGCCACGGCTGTTTGACTATTGGAGCAGAGAAGAGAGAAGATACGAGGGAATCATATTTTAAGAGTTTAAGGAATGTGTTTTGAAACTACACATTCCAATGAAGTCTTGGGTCATGATGGGGATACCAAAATGACAATTAATGCGTTGAGATGGACTTTACTTGGAAAGGGACAATGGGATACTCAAGAAAGAGGGCCAGCAACTCCTGCTGGTTGAAAAGGCATCCAGCTTCTCACTTGTTGGGTAACTCTCACGGGGGAGCCATGCTGCAGAAAGACCATTAAAGGGACTTTTCCCAGCAGACACCTTCACAGCCCTGGCCCCTCCTGTCAGCCTCATCTCAGGTCTGGAGAATACTAGTTGAAGTTAACAAACCCGGTGTGGCGCAGCGGTCCCCTGCACAGGGCATGCATATTAAAGCCACAATGCTTACAAATGTAAATAAGGGCAGATTGATTAGGAACAACATTATCACTGGGAATGTCGAACTCACATGCATCAGCAATGAGGCAAATTGGGGGCAGGCTCAGCCCTGACCACCCAAGTCGAGCAGGCTTTTACACTGGCTCCTCTTCCCTTTCTTAAAACGTTACAGAAACAAGGCCAATTAGATCCTCAAAGTAATTCATCTCTGTGTATGAAAAAAGCAGACCACAGGGGAAGCGGCGGGTGGGGGTGGGGAGATTAAGATAGCGCTTGTTAGAGCCCAGGCTGGGGATTGCGTCCTGGAACCGATGGGTAGAATTTACAGGCCGAGAGCATTGTCTGAAATGCTGAAAAGTTAACCTATCAAACAGCGGGTGAGGGAGCTCAGGGAGCTGAAAACCCCTGAGATCAATGTTCAAAACGTTTAGGAATTAAGTCAAACCCAGGGAAATGAGCCCGAGTGGAAGAGGCTTTGCCATTGAAATGGTGCACATGTAGCAGCGCCAAAACAAGAGGATATGCAGCTGCGTGCGGAGAGTAATAGGGAACCATTATGTGTAAATAGCCTATAATTTCATTTTAGAATTCCATAATCTAAGTAGCTATGCTAAAATTGCTATAAATAAAAGATTGGGTGGAAAAACTAATATTTTGGTCTAAAGCGTTGTAAAGAATTTTGTACAGACACAGCACCCTGCCTATAGCTACATGGTTACCTTTGCTATACAGCACGCCTCAAATATAAAAAGACTGACGTGTCTTTTTAGGGATTCCACCCCCAATCTTTAAAAATTAATTTCCAGCGGCAAAGCACAAAATGGTTTGACTTGAAACGTCTGTAGAACCTTTCAGTGAGAAAAACCAGAATAAAAAATCACGTTTCCTGATTTATACTATTTACCAAACATAATGAAGACCAGGATATTGCTCAAAAATTAAGCTTGCTCTGTGTCGAGCCCAATATTCCTGCGTTATTATTTATTAACCTACTGTCATTTTAAATGCACGCTGCTTGTCTTCCCTTCTGCATTTTCGCAGCCCTTCCCAGAGCCGCGCACAAAATCACGTGCTCCTTCGTAGTTTGAGTTTTGAATTTCCGCGCTGGCCGGGTACTCCGGTCCTCCTCCTGATCTCGTGAACACCCCCAGACACTTCTATTCTCTTTGTCTCTTTATTCTGCAGGACACCCTACCCTGCCCAGGGTACTGCACACGTTTTGCCGGTTTGGGATTCAGAGGGCAGGGCCTCCCAGTGAAACCAGGAAGGAGAAAAAGCTAGAGGGAAGGTGGCGAGGCTGGTAGGGAGGAGAGAGATGGGGGAGAAAAGGGGTGAAAGAGGAAGGAGAAAGGAAAGGGGAGACTGAAAGAAGGAGGCAGGGGTAAGCCGCCGAAGAGAAAGTAAGGCGGCGGGGAGGGCTGGCCGACAGACCCCCTGCGGGAGCCGCGTGGGTCGTCCGGGTGGCCGGCGCGCCCGGCTGCAGTCCCTTTCGGTAGAGGGCAGCTAAATGGTAAGGGACCCGAGCGCTCAGCGATTGGCCGGCCGCGGGGAGGCCGCGCAGGCATTGGGTAACGTAAGGGGGCCGACCGCCTTCAGGAATGTACTACGGCGCGTCCGGCACGTCCGTCCGCGCCGGCGGGGAGTGCGCCTCGCCTGGGCTCCCAGGAGCCAGCGCTGGAGACTTGGAGCCCGCCTGGCGCTAGCCGAGCGCAACGACTTCCCTACCTGCTTGACCAGGGCTGCGCGGGCGTGGGGAGTCCGGAGCTCCGGCGCGCGCGCAAGCGGGCGCACTCGGACACGCGCGCGCGTTAATAGGCCTCCGTGCCCTAGAGCGCGCGCCGGCCGGGCCCTGGGTCACGTGGTCGCACGGGCTCCGCCTTCTCCCCCGCTCCTCCCCCTTTCCCTCCATCTGGGTTTCTTTCTTTCCTTTCCTTTCTTTCTTTTTTTTCAATGAACACACACCGTGTGCATCTTAAAGCCACACTGCCCCATTTCACGGCTTCAGTCAGCTACTTGCTGCCGAGAGTCCCTCTGCAGTTCAACCCAATTTTTAAAAAAGAAGAAAAGGAAAAAAATACTAAAACGAGACAGAATCGAGGGTTTGTGGATCCGGTCCCCATCTCAGGGAGGAACTTAACTTGCAAAAGAAAATTACTCTCAAAAAAAATTTTTTTTACGTAAAAGTCGGAGCTGTGTATACAGTTTAATTTGTCTCTGGCCCCAGGATCCACCGCAGAGTCGCGTGTTTTCTTCTCCAGGGGAAGCGAATCCCCGGCATGTCTCGGTGACACTGGCTGCAGTGTCCGGACAAGTCCTAGCAATCAGCGCACAATTTGTTTCAAATGAATCCAGCATCAAAGCCTTTATTCTCCTTTATGTCACGCTACTATTAAATATAACACGATGCGTACCAGTTTGGGGAGGGAACGTTTAAAACAGACTTTAAATAAATAGGGACTTGTGGTTAATTAAAAGGGGGGGGTCCAAATGAATCCAAAATAAAACTTTTCTCTTTCTAGAGAAAACATTTCTGTTTCTCCGGGTTGTTAAAAGGATTCTGTTGTTTCTCCTTTACCTATGTCGCATTAAAGATTCAAATAAAAACTCCTCTGCCTCCACGAGACTACTTCGGTGTCTGGATTCCACGTTTATAAAACACTGACTCCTTCAAACCAGGGCTGTGCTGCCGAGGGGTTTTGAGAGGGAAAGGGGCGGGGCGGGGGGGAGCGAACTTTAAGAAAGGTGGCTTTTCCCAATGTCCCTACTTTCCTCTTTAACTTTCCATTTTGTTTATCTTAATGCGAGTCGTTGTTCCCTGCAAGAGCCTAAGTCTTCTCTTTGGTTATAAAAGAAAAGAGAGAAGGAAAAAAAAAATCTGGCACACACTGGCGCACTATCCACCACCCTGTCATTATTGGTGCAGGCCTGGGAATTCAAGCCGGACCTCCCAGTATTTGCTGCAGCTTGAGGCCAAGGTGCCTCTGAAAGGGTTTTCTTTGAGGAATTTCTGAAATTGTTTAAGCGCTTAAAAAAATTACATTTTCCCCCGTGTCTATCGCGAGGCAAATGCTCGTGGGTGTCTGTGTGTGTGCGCGCGCAAAAAGCATCTTACAAAAAGAAGACACTGTTGAAAAGAAAAGGAATAAGAAAGAAAGGGAGGGGGAGCATTCCTTAATGGAAGTATTGCATGCGAGAAGGTTGGCGCTCTCGGAGGCTCCCCCCGAAGCCGGGGATGCACACACTGGGGTTGCCTACCTGGGTGGTCTCTCTACTTTGGTGAGCTGTTGCTAAGCAGCTAATAATAGTCATGTTTGCTGAGTAATTTCTGCCCTCCGCGAGCCAATCATGTTGCAGAAACCCAAGCCATCTGACAGCCCCGGGGGCGGGAGCTCCAGCCTTTTTCTCTTTCGCTCTCTCTCTCCCCCTCCACCCCCTCCCCTCCTCCTCCTCTTTCTCCAAATGGAGAGAGTTCTTTTTTTTCTTCTTCCATCTCATCTATTGAATCAAGGAGCTGCTGCGGCCGCTGCCCGCTGCACACACACAGAGCGGAGTCCCCAGGTCCCGGGAGCGAGAGAGGCGCGCTGCACTGGGGCAGAATGGTCCAGCGGGACAGCGAGGAGCACAAGAAAGCAGAGTCCGGGACCAAGCAGCTACCGAGAACCCAGCAGCCAGAGCCCAAGCAGCCCGAGCAGTCCGAGCAGCAGCTTCAGGAGCCGCCACCGCCAGCAGCAGCTGCCGCAGGAGCAGCGGCGGCGGCGGCGGCTGCCCCGGCCCGGCAGCGCTGAGACCCACCGGGCGCCCACGGACCCCGCGGCGGCGGCTCTGCGCTTACCTTCCGCGGCCGCTCGGGCGACCCGTGAGACGCCGAGAGAGTCAGCGAGGCCGGCGGGAGCGGCGGGGATTTGCTGGCGCTTTCTGCAGTGAAGGGGTCGCGGCGCGGGGCGGGGGACGGGTAGGGGGAGTTGGGGACAGCGAGGAGCGCCGCGCGAGCGCCCGAAGGACAGGCTGGCTCCACGCGCCGGCTCTCGCTCTCCGGAGAACTGGATGTGGGCAGCGGCAGCCGCAGAGACCTCGGGACCCCCGCGCAATGTGGCAATGGAAGGCGCAGGGTCTGACTCCCCGGCAGCGGCCGCGGCCGCAGCGGCAGCAGCGCCCGCAGTGTGAGCAGCAGCAGCGGCGGCGGCAGCAGCAGCAGCAGCAGCAGCAGGTCTGTCAACCGGAGCCCCAGCCCGAACAGCCGGCGGCCAGCAGCGTCCTCGCAAGCCGAGCGCCCAGGCGAGCCAGGAGCCCGCAGCGGCGGCAGGAGCGCGCCGGGCCGCCCGGGAAGCCTCGGTTCCCGCGGCGGCGGCGGCGGCGGCGGCGGCGGCAACATGGCCTCGGCTGGTAACGCTGCCGAGCCCCAGGACCGCGGCGGCGGCGGCAGCTGCAGCGGGACCCCGGGCCGGCCGGCCGGTGGCGGGAGGCGCAGAAGGACCGGGGGGCTGCGCCGCAACGCCGCGCCGGACTGGGACTATCTGCACCGGCCCAGCTACTGCGACGCCGCCTTCGCTCTGGAGCAGATTTCCAAGGTGCATTTCAGACTCTCTCCTCTCCTCCCACTCTCTCTTCCCTCCTCTTCCTCTTTGGGATCGTCCCCGCCACACACACACACACACACACACACACACACACACACACACACACACACACACACACACACACACACACACACACACACACACACACACACACACACACACACACACACACACACACACACACAGACACACACCCCTTTCCAGGAAAAAAAACCAGACAAGTGGGGATTGAAAAATTCAAACCCTCCCTCCGGTCCTGGGAGGAAAGGGCTGTCTGAAGTCCGCAGGGGGTGGGGGGTGGAGGGTGTGTGTGTGTGTGTGTGTGTGTGTGTGTGTGTGTGCACGCGCCCTCCCCGGCGTGCCTTTTCCGGAGCACTGGAAAGAGGTCCACAGTGGACCACCTCCAGGGCCGCCGCAGCGCGGCACTGCCCTGTGCCCCCTGCTCCTGAACCCCCTACTCCCGCGCCCCTGCCCCTATTTGCAGCCTAAACCCCTGTAATACTGCCACATTTCTTAACCTCTTGGAGGGGGAGGCGGAGTGGAGCGAGGCGGGGGGAGAGGGAGCCGAAATAAAGGTGGTTTCCTTTTTTGGCAGCCGGTTTTGCTTTTGTTGAGCATGAAATCTCTGCTCCCTTAAAAATTATCCTCGCAAGAGGGTATCTCCCCTCTTCTTTTCCAGTTTTTGAGCCACTTCTTCTCAGAGCCTGTGGGGAAAGGGAAAGTTGTAAACAAATTGCCACCTTAAATCCGCGGTGCGGGTCTGCCGAGCGGCCGGGTTCATTGTGTTTACGAGGTTCGCTGAAATGTGTGGAATCCGGGGAAGGCGAGCACCCAGACAGGGGCCGGCCGGGGCCGCGGCCAGCGCCGGGGAAACGCCACCGCCGGGAGCAGCCAGCGCCCAGCCAGGACCCCCGCCTGCGTCGGCCCAGGCTCTTCCCCTGTGCATTCTGCTGCTTTTCACGTTTAACCAGAAGGGAAGGGAGAGGAGGGAAAGATCCATGTGGCTGCCCTCTTCCGATCACAAATATTGTCGTAAGTTGCAGATGGCTGCCCCACTTCCTAATTCAGCTCACACGGCGTCTCCCAACGCTATGGAAATACGTCGCGAGTGAGCTCCGGCGCCCACGCTCACCACGTGTATCCCAATTTACTACCACGTCGGGCGGGGGATCAGGATGCGGGAGCCCGCCAAACGTTGTTCCCAAAGTGCTCTCGTCCCCCAGCCTCTGTCCTCGCCGGAGCACCCCGAGAAGGGTGAAGGCTGGGGCAGGACTTGCAGGGAAGGGCGCCGTGGTTTGCTGGTTCATAAACATTGGGCTCCATCGCGGGGTTTACGCAGACCCTCCCTTCCCAGGTTGGTGTGAATATTGCCTGTGTTGAATGGTGTCTCTCCTCTTTGCCTCGGCTTCCCCTTGTTCTTGCAGCCCCTCCTCCCAGACCTCCAAGTCACACTCGGGGATGCTACGAAGGCCGCGCGGGGGGGCGCCCCTGCTGTGACCAAGGTGCAGCTGCCACGCTGCAGCCTGACTTTGATTTAAGACCAGGCCCCCCCACGCCGCTCGTGTTTCCTTGGGCCGACCTGGGGTCCAGCCCAAAGGGCACCTCTCACGGCTGTCGCGGGATGCCGGGCGGGTGCGCGGAAGCTGGCGTGGGCGCGCGGGCCGCGACTCCCCGGCGCTCACTCCTCCTTTCTGCTTCATCCTCAGGGGAAAGCTACTGGCCGGAAAGCGCCGCTGTGGCTGAGAGCGAAGTTTCAGAGACTCCTATTTAAACTGGGTTGTTACATTCAAAAAAACTGCGGCAAGTTCTTGGTTGTAGGCCTCCTCATATTTGGGGCCTTCGCTGTGGGATTAAAGGCAGCTAATCTCGAGACCAACGTGGAGGAGCTGTGGGTGGAAGGTAAGAGATCCAGCGCCCGCCGCAGCGCCCTCTCGTCCCCCACCCCGGGCCCCCTGCCCTTCCTTCCAATTGATGAAGATATTTGCCAGCATACACCTAGATCCCTTCTGTGAAGAGCGAAAACCCCCTGCCCGCAACAGGGGGAATTGTTTATTGTTTGGGCGCCTGGCCGGGAGCCAGGCCCGCCCGACAAAGGCCGCGCTGTAATCTACTCGGGGCGCTGCGCTTTGCGAGGTGTTGTGGGAGAGAGTGGCGAGGGCGGGCCGGCGGGGGCGCGGGGGCCCCTCCGCGGGACAGACCACTCCGCAAGGCCGGGGGGGCCCCCAGGTCCCGCCGCCACCGCCGCTCGCTTCCGTCGCGCGCCGAGACGCGGCCAGAGGAAGGCCTCTCGACTCCGGGCTGTACTCCTCGGTTTCCTTCCCTCCCCCACCCCCACCCACCGCGTCCAAAGAGAAAGGAGGGCGGGGGGGGGTGCAGAGAGAGGCCACCCCTCCGGCTGGAGGGAGTGTGCGCGCCCCCGGCGGCCGCGACCGCCGTGCGGAGGGCGGGGGGCGGGCACAGCGCGGGCCTGCGGAGGCGGCGGCGTGTGTGGTCCTGTTTTTGGACAGCTTTCAACTCTTGGGGAAAAAAACATTTGTCTCAAGGTACAAAAAAAGGGGGGGGGGTGGGGGGAAAGGAGTTGGAAAAAAAGCAGTAAAGCACAGACTAGAACGCTTGTTTGCAAAGTAGATTAATGTTTCCTCGCGGGTGGGGGCTTTTAAAATGGAATTATGCTGGGGGAAGGCTGCGTTTTAGAGGCTGAAAGAATAAATGTGTTTTAAGAAAGCGGGTTTGGAGGGAGGGGCCGCAGGAGCTCTCCTAGGGGTTATGCCAGTCTTTTATCCACATTCCTCAATTTGGGGGTTCTTGAACCCTTTTTTAAGTGGTTGTAAATTTAAAATAGATCACACCTCCCACCCCTGGCACCCCAGACGGAAACATTTTACATTTTTTTTTTCTGGTGACTCTCTTGATTCAGGGGTTTTGTTTTAGGAGCGGTTGTTTTTATTTTCTGTTCGTTGTTTTTTTATTGTTTTTGGAAAGTAACAGAGTTGCTGTTTGGAAACATTTTAACCCCTAAACACTGCTTAGGGAATCTCTTACGATGAGCTGGGAAGGGAAGGATTGCCGTAATTATGTAGATATATCACACCAGAATATCTGAGGCATTCCTAGTGAAAGCTATCTAAGACAGAATTTGGAAGCCTAAGAGTTGCATGCATAATTGCATAATTGATCCCTCTCAATGCTGCTGGAGAACTAACCTTGGAGAATATTTTGTTAATCTTGCCTTGTTTGTGAAGATTCAGCTTTCAGTGTTTTGCAAGAATATGGTGGTGTCTTCCGTTGAGTAGTGACAAAATAATAGTTTAAATAATTAAGACCAGAAAACATTCTTGCCTTAAGAAGCTTGGTAATTAATACAAGTGTTCTTTGGATTGAATCCATGGGGTAATTTACCTCAACTCAGCACCTCATTGTCATTGATAGATAACGAAGGGTTTTAATAAGCACCTGTGATGTCCTAGCTGCAAGTTTACTGAGCATCTATAATGGCCCTAGCACTGTCCAGGCACTGTAAGTGACACTAAAGATGTGAGGCACTCCAAGCGCACAAATTCATGCACTTCAAACTACTAGAGTTGAATGTCAGACTTGCACTAAATTTGAGCTCACAATTGCAGTAAGCCATGAAAGTTAAATGGAAAAAGGAAGAAGCTTCCATGGAAGTGGTGAGGCAAATTGGAGCGACCTACAGAGTGGAGGAGGGAGGGAGTTGTAGGCAAGAGCTCAGGAAGGGGGTCAAGCAAAGGCCCAAGCTTGAGTGGACAGCCGGCAGTGGGAGATCCCCAGTGTGGCAGGGATAGGGTGCAGTGGCTCCATTGGGCCCTGGGCAGCAGGTTGGGCCCTGGAGCACAGGACTGCAGTTTGGAAACAATGTGATTGACTAGACTGTGGGGAGCTACCACAGGTTCTAAGACAGAGCAGGTGATGAGCAAAGGGGGCTCCCAGCTCTCTCCAAATGTTCACTTTCTGCTACTTGGGCCAACAGATTTGTTGGGTGTCATGATGATGACAAAAGACTGTATCTTGTTGTTTTGAGCAAGACTTTTCAGTAGATTGTTAATAAGTTTAAAGAGAACGAATGTAAAAAAAAAGAGAGCTAATGTAACTTATTTATGTAACATTTTATAAATATTTCTAGAATTAACTATGTTTTTGCATTACACAACTCACGTCAAGTCCCGGGAGGAGAAACCTGCTTATTAGCTTTCTCACTTGGGCTCTAGCTTAGTGACTGAGTGTTGGGGAGTGACACACCTGAGATAAGACTCATTTTGCCTACTTTGGGCCTCTGAGCTATTTTCCTTCCCGTTCTGTTTTGCCAGTTTCAGTGTGGCACACTGGTTCTTTGGCCAAGTATTATTTACTCAATACTATCACTTATTGAGCAGCTACCCTTACCATTTATTATATATTATGACATGCCTTACCACTCAGTAAAGTAGCTATCTATTATTATTTTTATTTTTATAACGTGATAACCTATGTAGCATTTTTACCTTGTAAGTGAATTATTGTCCCATTTTACAAATGAGAAACTATGGATCCTCTATGTCTCCATGTCCACTTTGCCTATTAGTGGCTTAAGTAAACCTGGTCTCCTGTTGCCCCGACCTTGATTTCTCATTCATTCATTCATTAATTGCATGCTAGGTTCTTCCCCTGTAGAAGAAGCGACAGTTTCATAAATGCAAGTGAACCCAACCAGGGAGGCCACCATACCATTTTATAATTTTAATTTAAATTCAGAGTAGAGGTAACAATGAGGAAGTCTTGTTCCTGACAGAGTGAGCTTAGTGTTCTTGTTAACAGCAAGTAGTGGAAGCATTTACTTTTCAGAGTAAGAATGCTCTGCTATCCTAGACTTTAGTAGAGTAGAATGAGAAGCAATGTGGAATTTAGGTTCATTGTGTACTTTAACGTCAGATAAATTCTTCATCGCTATCAGCAAAGAAGTCTGTTAGATGGTCTTTTCTTAACAGAGACTGCAGATGTTCTGGACATAAACACGTGTGGTTGCTACACTAAATAAACCAAATGCATAGAGGTTGGATATTTCCTTAGTTAAAAAGCAACAGAAGAAAGGAAAGCATAAGAGATTTTAAGGGGAGAGAATGCTGAGGGACAGTTTGGAAAATGTTATTTCTCCTGTGGGTAAAAAATTGACATACATATACACAAACACAAAGGCAACTGTGTACATCTATACCCAGATACATTCAGAGGACTTCCACCCACCGGACACACAGACAAGTGGCAGGATGGCAGGGGCACCTTCCAGGACAGCCCTGAGGGAGGGTGACTGAGTCAGGACCAGGGCTGGAGAGGTGAGGGTGGTGGGGCATTCCAGGCCAAAGGAACAGCCTGGGCAAAGGCACAGAGGACAGGGGTGTGGCCTCTGGGAGAACTCCCAGTGCTTGCCTTTGGTTGGGGCATCAGGTTTGATGTGGAAAGCCTTGAGGCTTGGAACGTCCAGATGCATAGCAGGAAGGTCTCTGATGTGTGCAGGGTGTTTGGCTGAGGGGGCTGCCAGCTCTTCCTTTTAGCCGTTCTTTGCCTGCCTCAAGATTTACACTGGTGTATTTGGCCTCCAGCGCCCTCCCTGGTACCAGAGTGCTTCTCATCCTTTTGGGCATAGAAGGGAAATGCCTTCTTTTTAACCTTGCCCATTTCTCTGTTGGCTTTTCATTTTTGCTTAGCACTTTTATGCTTCTGCCTCACTGAATATCTACCCCCCACTCCAGCCCTCTCTCAGACACAAGTTTATTGTCATGATTCTCCAGTGACAGAATGTTCATTTATCTTTTTGAGCTTTTTGGTTTTATTCTCAAAGCTTGCCCAGCCCCCAGCCTCCTTTACTGCAAAAACTAACAGCCTTGAAATGAATCCATATTGCCTTGTGTTTGGTTATTAACATCTCTGGAGGCCAGTATCAAGAGAGGACACAAATTGTGACTGATTGTTTTTTTAAGGGAAATGGTAAGTTTTGTTAAAAAATGCTTGCTTGATGTTTCTAAGTGCTCTCGAGTTTGTAGCTAGAGTTTGTAGTTGCTAACATAAGCCTTCGGTGTTCTTGGCTCCAAGTCAGGCAGTTAGAGGAGATAATTGAGCTTCACCATCCTTTTCAGTTTAGAGCAAGGTTTCTCACTATTGACATTTTGGGCTGGATAATTCTCTGTTGTGGGAGCTGTCCTGTGCATTGTAGGATGTTTAGTAGCATCCCTGGATTCTACCCACTAGATGCCAGTAGCACTCTCCCAGTTGTGACAGCATGTTCTAGTCGTTGTCAAATGTATGGGGGGGGCAGTGCAAAATTGCCCCAGTTGAGAACCACTGGTTTAGATAATAGATTTCAATTGGAAGCCCCATGCTGTGCAGATGGAAGGCTTTTATTATGACAGAGTTGTGGCTGCTGAAGCATTGCTATAAATGCAAAAGTTTTATTTTCAAGATGCCCCTCCCTCCCCATCCCGGTATTTACTGACCCAGGTAACTAACTTTTTTCATGCAAATAATTTAAATTTTTGATGATTCTTAGAATTACATTACATAGCAAATAAAAACATCATGAAGTTGAGAGAGAGTGGGTGGGGGTAGGCATAGAAGAAAGGAGAAGTGTTATATTCGAATAATTTTTATTCCTTTTCCTTCAGGTAACTTAATTTTGCAGATAGACTTCGGTGCATTTCAAACACAGTAGGCTGAAGGTTTTTAGCATGAACGTGACTTTGTAAAAAGCGATAAAAGACACCACTGGACTTTGTTCATACTGCAGTAACGGCTCCTTTCCGAAGCCCACGTAGGACATTGGCTCTTTGGTGGTCTAGTTCTCCAGATGTTCCTGTCACACACCGCTTTTCCCCAGGTGCTTGCTCTTATGCAGCAGAACCAAAGAGACAGCAAGGGACTGAGGCATGTCACTCAGACAGGTGGTGCGTGGGCCCTGCTCTTACTGCCCTTTCCAAGGTTATCACCCAGTTTCTGCTTTCTGGGGCTGTCAGTTTGGGGTTTTGGGCATGTCACAAGGGACAAAAAGAATGAAATACAGAAGCTCCTTGCTGCTCCTTGGTTGCCTAGGCACTTTTTAAAGTCAAGAATATGCTTTTTAGATAGTTATTGATTAGATTCTGATAGTGGGCACATACATACAGGTGGAAGCAATTGTGGCATATCTTTCATATCTGGAGAAAAATGATAAAAAAAATTAATGCCCAACAATAATTGCTTTAAAAATAACAAGTAGCCTCAGATGCCTTCTTCCCAGGGTAGTTGACCCTGTGAATCATCATATCTCTTTGCTGCCTGCCGACAAGTTTAGAAGTCGGGTTGGGTGAGGGGGTGTTTCAGATACACGGAACGCTGCTTGGAGGCTCCAGAAGATGACAGTTTCCAGATGTATGAACCGCTGGATCGGTTTGTTTGCATTATGCGCCACAGCTGATGGCGAGATTAACGCAGGCTGGACAAGCTATGGGAGATTTGTCTGGTTTCCACAATGCCATGTTTATATTTCATTGGGATTTCTCCTTCAAAGTTGACCTCCCTGTGACCCCTGGAGCTCTGTCCACTCCGGCTGAGCTGTAACTTGTCTGCCCTCCTCCTCTTACTGGGGGGGGGTCACAATTATGATGCAGTGGAAGGGGCCATTGATATGGCTCCCCCCCTCACACACACTTTGTCCATGCCAGCAATCTGCCCAGATTTAGCCCCTGAGGAGCAGTCTATTCAACTGGTTGAGAGGAGGGGGATGTTTTATTTAAAAAAAAATTTTTTTTGGCTTTAAAAACAAGTATGGAAATATTTTAAATTATTTGAAAGGAGACCAGATTTAATAGAAGCCACTTTGCAGAAATACAGTATTTTAACTTAGCACTGTTTTTCTATTAGTATAATACTGTTATCTCCTTTGCTGCTCACCTGTTCCCAGAACCTTTTCTCCATTCTCCTTCCCTCCTCCCTCACCTATATCCCTTTGCTCATCTCCCCTCCTCTCTTCTCTCCCTCTGCCTCCCACCCTTCCTTCTACCCACCTATTCATAAACTGCCCAAATCATTTCCTCGCAGTGGATCTCTGGATTTACTAGTGTGAAATCTGAAATGGTAGTAAATCTGGTTAATCACAAACTGACAGGGAGAAATTAGTAAATGTATTATTTCAAATCAGCTGTAGGAGATTCTAGATGCAGAGCTGCCATTTGCATCCTTGGGGTTCGTAGGTTGGTGAGGGTTTGTTTCAAGACCATACTCTTTGATGGGGTCTTATCAGCAGATGTGCTTCCCCTATTGAAGAGTCATGGCATTTTAATGAGCTTTTGACGTAACTTTAGAATCCATTGACATGTGGACTGTGAAACAAGTCTCGGTCCCCTGTGCTTAATGTACCATATGAAATGTGGAAGAATTGGGCCCCATAGCATTTCTGAGATAGTAAGTGAAACGTGCACCGTGACATTCCAGCCCAGGTGTTTCACCTTCAGGCTTTCCCTGGGTGAAACCCACATCAAAACCAAAGGGAACATGGAGCTTAGATCGAGATGGAAGAGGACAGGTTTCCACATCCAAATTTTGGCAGATGCCACAGTATTAGATGGTCCATCCACATGAGAAATGTCAGTTGACGTCCCAGAAAGCAGACAGCTTTGCTCATGAAGGCGTTTCTGGCAGTCCAGGAGGAAGGACGCTCCTTGGGATTTTCTCAGTGGAAACCTCCCTTGACTACAGAGACATCATCAGGGCCACCAAAATATAAACACTTTTTTTACTCTTTGCTTCCAAACTCTGAATTTAGGTGCTTTATGGTAATACTTCTTAGATTTTTTTTTCCCTCTTAAACTGGATTTAGGATTGTTGTTTCCTTTACACTGCAATATCTCAGTTTTTCTACATGTATCTTTAAGTTTGACAGAAGAAATAAGCCTTTCAAATCATTAGAATGCTGCCATTGAGAAACTGCTTGACCATTGTGGAGATTTGGGGAGTCGTATGTACAGAAATATGCATCCTGTCCTCAGTTCCTTCAGGACTGTGACCATTTTGTTGTATTGGGGGTTTAGAGCATAGTTGGAAAAACAGCTGTCATGTGTTAAGGAAACTATTGTTGGTGGGCAGTCAGGTACCTGCTAATGAGTGACAAGTGTGTTGTTGGAGAGGTTTATAATGTGGCGGCAGGGCCTTATTACCAATCCAGAAACCCAGGTGTGAGTTGGCCCAAATAATCCACACTGCCTGTGGGTCCCAAAACTGGCTATGAAGGCAAGGCTAGTGAGAAGCAAGCCTCCATACCGCGGCACAAGCTTTATTTATTAGAGTTAAAATAAATGAAAAACAGTAGACGTCCCCAATTCATCAACCAGGATCGTCTTCAGTTATTGATGAAACATGTAGGAAAGTAAGCAAAAGGAACTGGAAGTGGGCTTTGTTAAGTACATATGCACGATTTTTTCCCCTTAAATCATTGCTTAAGGGCTTCTGGCCCCTAGCTCAGGAATCCTGCCCAAAAATGCCAGATGTATTACACAGTCAAGTACTGCAATGTAAACACTGCTCTGTGCCATGAGGCAGGGTGGTCCATCTTCTGTTTAAGAAGAGCAGGAGATTGAGAGGGAATGAGAGGGGTAAGCCCTCTGCATTGAGCACAGTGGTGATTGTGTCATTTGTATTTTTGGCTGCATAGTCAAGATTTGAAACTACAAAAACCCAGTTGAATTAATACTTTGTACGGGCAAGGAAAAGCAACTTGAATTGGGATGCCAAAGAGAGCAAGATGTGGCTTGGATAATGTTGCTTCATTGGGTCAGATAAGTTTATCAAATGTAGAACAGAATGGTGGGGTGAGCTGCTAGGAAGAAAGCTGTTGTCTTCAGAGCGGCATCTTCAAGTTACTATGAGCATCACCCTTTTTATCAGCTGTGAGTTAAATTGAAAGCTGAGTGAAGCAAGGCAAGGAGAGGCCAGCTTCTTTCACAGCCCCTTCCTGCTGGGTCGGTCCACCTTCTGTGTGTAAACCTGAGATTTATCACAGAGCTGCTCTGGTGTTTTGCAGCATTGGGGGGAGGGTAACCCAAGTTACCCTGCAAAATGAATGGCCTTCCAGTTTGCTTCCAGTTTCTAAATTTAAATAAAGAATCTAATGATGATCATTTAGAGGTGAGAAAGTAACTAAGCACTTTGGGCCATCCCTCCAGTAGAATGTGTCTTATGTGCTGTGGAAATTGGAATGCCTAGACATATCTGTACACGCAAGTAATCAAATACTAAGCAGTCCTTACGATGACTAGATTCAGGGTTTTTAAAAATTAATAGGGAAGTATTTTGTGAGTTAGGAGGAAATGGGGTTTCAGTTTGGACTTGGGGAATTGTTAAAACAACCTGTAATAATATTATCTTGATTTTAGAAATCCATTCTATAGAATGATCTGAGAAAATTGCTTTAAGAAACATTGATGATAAAAACAGGAATTTTGAGGTTAAGGAAAATGTAGACTTTTTTACTCTCTCTCCCTCCCTCCCTCCCTCCATCCCTCCCCAACCACTTTTTTTCTTATTTTGAATTCTCCCATCTTTCCCACCCCTATTCCCTTGATTTCTTTTGCTCCTTTAGTGGAGAAGCCAGAAAACTTCACAAAATAGATGTAAATATCACACAGTGTCTTTTTAAGTAGAAGCTTTCTAAAAGATAAAGTAATGAAATAATTTTCCGAGACTACCTAAGACATCATTCCTTTCCTCTTACCTGATTTTTTCCCCATGAGGTTCATACAGTGTTGTAATAAGTTAAAAAACGATACCATCATTTTTGTCACACATGATCCAGCAAAAAACTGCACATGTTTAATACCTTGCTTAATTGCAAACAAAGCTTGCAATTTGAGAGAATTGGGATTAGGGCTAAATATCTATTAACTGCTCTTTCTAGAGATTTGGGGAATAGGATGACCCTTTTTTTTTCTTTTTTTTTTTTTTAAATAGGCTACAGTTTCACATGGCTCCCAAAAGAAATCTCTCTCCCTTTTTGTTTCCCACACCAATTGATTTATCATTTTGCTTGCAAGCAGATCCAGAATGTTAGGGCAAGAACACACTCACTTTTTTCTCGTAACTTTTTTGTTGCGGACCGAAACCAGTTGACTTGAATAAATTTTTCTGAGGCCTGAATGTAGCCAGCAACGTGGAAAAATCTTGCCATTCAGGGCCGTCTGAATGTACATTTCAGCCACACAGTAAGCTGCATTGGTAGGCACTGGACTGCTAAATACAACCATTTTTCGCAGCAGCGAGTTAGACAGGTGATTAGCATAATTAGCACCGAGCAGCTATACATATGGTAATGCTGAGTGTGTAAATGCCAGCTGCGGTGTAAAATTTATGTCAGGGGTCGGCAGGGCTGTGCGAAAGTATTGTGTTCCAGCTGCAGGTCAGGGCCGCCAAAGCTTACCTCCTTTTCTCTTGTTGGTGAATACGCCAAACAGAAGAGAAAGACAGAAATATAACAGATACGGCTTTGATGGGACAGCCCGATTCTGTGCAAGAGGGACTATTCTATAAAACACACACACACACACACACACACACACTCACACACACTTGCAGAAATCCCATTACTTTCTCTACAAATTGTGTTTACTTCATGCAGGGTCCACATGAGTGGCGGCCAGGATGGGAGGTTGGGGTAGGTGAATGGGCCAAATGATTTCCTGGGAGGAAAACTTTCAGTTAGTGAATTTTTAAAAGGAGTTAAGAGTTGTGCCTCTGGTTTTCTCCTCATCCTCTTGTTCCCCCTGCCCCCCTCCCATCCCCTCCACTGTTCCTGTCCATATTGTTTTCCTTCTAATTAAACAGGGGAATCCCCCTTAGGTGAGCTAGTGCAAGCATCTTTAGAAGAATGAGAATTGACCATTGTGGAGGTGTTAGTTCGCCTTGAACATAATAAGGTTCCAACAGTTTGACTCTCTTCCCAAACTGCTTGACTGGCTTTAGCAAAGGGCTAGAATAGAAGTTCCCTTGTGTCTTATGGCAGCTATGCTTACCATCCCACCTACCGCCACTCTCAGACCCATGAAATTCTTTATGGGTAAGAAAAGAATCCTGTAGGTTTCTTGATTAAAAGGGAGACAGTCTTCAGTCGTTCATGTCCTTCGAAATGCATGATGGGGGAATTTATTGCTATGAGGAGTTCATGCATTTTTGCTCTGGAAGCATTTTTTCTGCCACCCTCCCCCCACCCCCACTTTTCTTCGGTTGGTGACTCTAGGAGTGGTGGTGGTGACAGAACATAGTTCACACCATGCTGACCTAGTGACAAAACTTCCTCACAGCACCAGGGGGTCCTTATGCATCAGCCCCTAATCCAGCTAATCCTGATGGCCACACAATCATGAAAGTGGCCCCAAGTGACCAGTGACATGCGTCTCTCCACACAGATGCAGAGGGAAGGGTCGGTGCAGGAGATAAATCGGGCCAGCGTGGAGTTCCGCAGGGGCCAGGGAGCCTGTATGCGAAGGTGGGGACTCACGTTGTCTCCCCGCTCCCCAGGCCACTCAAGCAGGAGGCCAGTGAAAAGAGGCCCAGGCTGGATCATGGCAAGAAGACTGTTCAGAGCAGAGAGGTGATATCCGCCCCACAGAAGCTGGGAGAAGGGAACCGGGGTTGATGTCATCCAACAGCCTGACTACTAGATAGAGAGCCCACAGCCCTTGCAAGCGTTTGGTTTTGTTGTTGTCGTTCAGTTGCTTTGTGTCCTTATGAAGACATGAGGAGGCCTTCACTAAGAACTTAGAACTTGATAACAGCATGCTGTCTTTGGTCCCTGGGTTCTACTTCCTGGTCCAGCATTGCCTCCGAGCAAGCATGCTGCTCTGTCGGACCCTCCTGGGCTTGCTCAGCTCCTGCTGAAGGACAGGTCTGGGGTTTGCAGCTGCCTGCCTGTAGCACTTGAGCAATTGGGTGCAATCACGGTAGGACCTGGGACAGTTCACAGCCGGGCAAGTATGCAGTTAGGGATAGAGCCGAGCTCTACGCTGCCACATTCTGCTGGAAGCCAGCAACATCCTTCTGCAGGCTTGACTTCACTCAGCCTGTCATAGGTGGGGTTGACCCCAGCCCTGATTTGCCACAGCAGCAAGTGACCAGTGAAGAATGGGCCTCCTGACAGATGCAGTGTCATGTTGGGAGCTGGTGGCCCTGTGAGAAATACCGGGTCGGGGGAGCTGTGGCAGGCAGCAGGTCCAGTGTGGGCAGGGTGCTGGGCTGACCTGATCGTGTCCGACAGGGCGAGCTGGCGGCTTCAGGGAACGCCGTTCAGAGGAAGCAGCCCGGGTGGGAACAGATGGTACCGCAAACAGCTGGTGCGGGGGCTAGTAGCAGGCACATGCTCAGAGCCGCTACTGCCACTGCGCTTGGCCCTCCTCCCCCCTCACAGTCCCTGGGGAGGCGTCGCAGTGTGTCTGTCCTGCTCTTGTTTTTGCTGTCTTCATCGCGCTGGGTTCACTTCATGAAGACAGACTCTCTTTGGGCTATATGATTCTAGCATTTTCCCATGGCAACGCCCAAGGGCACAATCCCACCAGGAGAAAAACAGCCCAGAAGCTTAAGCAGCAGTTGGCTAGTCATGAATAAAAGAGATGGGTGGAAGAGTGACTAAAACTCACAGCCCAGGAGTTCTCAGCCAATTGCCCAAATTACTGAATCTTCATTTTTTTCAGTTTAGAAAATGAGCTGGTGCTAATAATTTTACAGTTACACCCTTTTAGAGATTTGCACTTTTTCATGCTCACAATAACTAATCACAAGATTGAAAGAAGGACCTGAAGCAACTAAAGGGGGGGAAAATCTGTCTAGAGGCTGTTAGATAATTCATGGGATTAATCAAATGCAAATGCCCCACTTGCATATACACAGACCCCATTTTCCTAATTGGACTCTGAGTGGGTACTTTTCAGGCTGAAAGGGTCATTTGTTTTGACTGATTGACTTTTGAGGCTTTGGGGAGAATTAATATCTTATACAGATGACTGCCTGTTCCCAAGGCTCTGTATTGAGGCTGTTCATTCATTTATTCATCCGACACACTGAGTGTGCACCGAGGTGAGTGGGCAGCGGACAGTGCCTCCCTGAAAGGACTTGGAATTTATTGTGAAAAACACTTTGGTTGGTCCTTCAGAACATCTTTATGTGAATCACAATAAGCTTTTGCCAAAAGCTTTTTGCATGAATGCCACAGATGTTTATTAAGCTCTGTGTGAAAGGCCGTGCTGAGGAACAATCCAGCAGAACATCATGGGGACCGTCTGGTGTCTACCATGGATTGGAATGCCATTGGCCTGGGGGTACGGACCCCTGAGCGGAATGGTTTCCTACCTATGTTGGCCCCTCTTCACCTTGGAAAACTATACTTGGTTTGATTTGCAGAGGAAAGGATCAGCAGAAGTGATGCTTTTTACCCTGCCTCTTTCAAAGAATTGGTTTAAGCCTCCGATTCCTGGAAAACAACATGGCAGAATTTGTAGGTAAAGAGGCTTAGGGCTGCTTGTTCCCTGTGTGCCCTCATTCTCTCTGCCCCCTCTAAGACAGGCACCTCTGAGGACCAGAGGCAAACGGGGCCTGTCTGCGACTGCCCATGGGGCCCTATGGGAAAAAAACCTGTCTTTTCAGTGGTGGTGAACAATCTGAGAGGCAACATTGTTGTCCTTTAAATAAAGATACCAGTTATTTGTCCTGTGCAATACTTTTGTGCATTCTGAAAACTCTTATCTGTGAGCTTACTTAGTCCGGTATGTGTCATTTGGCGCTCCTGAACTCATAATCTCAGCTGGTGCACGGAAGCCCTGAGGCTTGCAGGACAGTTGGGCTCAGAGTTAAAGGTTGATTCCACCTCGTATCAGCTGGTAACCTTGGGCAAGTCACCCAAACTCTGCAGCTCTGTTTCCTGCTCTGTAAAATAAGGGCGATGATGCATGCCCTGCAATAAACGAATGAATGGATGCCTACTTGGCACCTGGTTAAGGGTTTGGGAAATTTCATATAATTGTCAGTGCTCACACCATCCTATGAGGTTAGTGGTATCATTTTTATTCCGCTTTACACAGAAGGTTACTGAGACTCAACTGTATCCCAAATTTCAGTGCCTCGGGTGGCAAGACTGGGGCTCAGAACCCAGGTCTTCTGATATCTGTTCCCATTGCCTGTCCATTCCACCTTGCCCCATCTTGACTGGGGAGTAGCAGTAAGCAAAATGTTTAAAAATAAGTAAATAATGAGTGTGAAGGGCTTTGCAAGTGGAAAGCACCACACACATGTAAACGTTTATTTTGTGTCCAGGATCCTAAGTAACAGTTTTCCTGAGTGTTGTTCAAAAAGCTTGGTGGTTAATTTTGTTGTTACAGTTGTTCGGTTTGGAAGAAGGAAAAAAATATCAGAGGACTTCAGAATATGATAGAGATGCATAATATTTTTGCATTGAGTTTGTTTTTAATTCAGATACCTGTCAAGTAGCTTTCGTATTTTTCTCTTTTTGTCACATGGGGGTCTTTAATTATACGTGTTTACTGCAGAAGCATTAAGAAATAGAGATAAACCCCAAAAAGTAAAGTGAGTAAATATTATTCATAAACCACTGCACAGTAATAACCACTGTTCACATGGCTGTATACCTACATCTATATCACAAATGCTGGACCTTACAGGTCATTCCGCTCAGTAGTCAAAAATGACTACGCGGTATTTCATAAATATGAGATTACTTTTCAATTAAAAAAGGACTTTGACCTTGATAATGGTAAAGAGAAGGGAGCAAACCATTTCCCCCAAACCACACCTGTAATTTCAGTACTTGAAAGGGCTTCCTGAGACCATAGCTTCACACTCCTGCGTGGTAAGGAAGACGGCAAGATAAGGAAAGCTCGGGGCCTGTCACTCAGCTGTGATGTAGGATAGGCATTTGCTAGAGTCGCAAAAGTCAGTGAATCTGTAAAACTGCCCTGTCCAGAAGGACTTCTGTTCCTGGTAGCTTGTTCTAGAGTGACTTGGGTGAATACTGATGTAAGAGCGTATGAATGCTGTGCAGTTTATGACACAGGTCCACCTGAGAAGGAGCCAAGTCTACCAGTGCAACCAAGTGAATGACACGATTATGGTCTCACCCAGCTCCAGCCACTCTTGCCTTCTTTCTCTCCCTGTTGCAAGCCAAACCTGAGGACTTTGTGGTTGCTAGTTCCTCTGGCCAGAATGCTGTTTCCCCAGGTCTTCAGGGTCAACATAAGTATCTCTTCCTCTTAGGTCTTCCCTGGCAACTCCATTTGAAGTGGCCTTTCCCCTGCCCCACCACCCAGTAACTCACATGGCACCGCCACCTTGATTTCCTCCATAGCACTTGTCATGCCATGAAACTACCACATTGGTTTGTTTGTGTACTGCCTGTTTGCTTCACTGGCCAGCGAGCCTCTTGGAGCTGTCTAATCTACCACACACCCCAATACACAGCACCTAGCATGAACCCCACAAATGCTTGCTGGCTGAATGAGTCATGTTACAACTATTTATCAGAGAAAGTGGATATCAGCTAAACTTTTTAAAAAGTTACTGAATAGTTTTGCAGAAACATTCATATTTGTTTATAAAAGATGAAGTGTTAAGTAAAATATGGTCATGTAATATGGAAAAGTAAATCTAATTTAACAGTACTCAAAAGTAGGATACAGCATAGCTGGTTGTGGAAACTAGAATTCAGGATCCTTCAACTCTAGTTGCTAGATCTACGAATGATAATAGTCTTGTCTTCGTTGAAACTGGTTGTTTCAACGTACCCCTTTATTAAAATATAGGTGTTTATTTAAATATACATCTTAAAAACTCTAAAAAGGTGACATTATGGAATCCCTGAGGTACATTTTATATCTTGTAGGAAATAGAATCATTTCTGAAACCCCCTGAGGTAAATGAATCGAACCATTATGAGATTGGTCTAGAAGAGTTTAGTTAGTTCTTAGCAGCATGAACCTTGCATTTGGTTTTTATTTCTGTGTGCACTTCTCTCCTGGGTCATCGCCTTATTGGTTATAGTTGTAGGCAGCCGTTCTGCTGGGCAGGCAGGGGCCGGGGGGCAGTGGGCCGCGGGGAGGTCTATGGTCCTGCTTTGGTGGTGGTTGTTTCTACCTCATGGTCTGAATTCACCTGGCGTTCCGACTTTGTAAGCAGCATGATAAGTCACGTGCTATGCCAGTGCTTAAGGAGGCAGGTACAGATGACTGATAGGCACGGGGCATTGATGTCTGATAGCCACGGGGCATTGATGTCTGATAGCCAGAAAAAAGGAGGAGTTGAGCTTTTCTTCAAAAAGGCTATTTGGAGCTCCTTGGTGTGCAGCTCTGTAGCTTTTCAGGAGTGACCTCTGGACTAATAATTGGCTTTTTTTGGGAGGGGGACCTCAAACAGCTTTTCTATCTCTAGAGAATGTGGATTGAGTGTAATTCAGTTCACTAATTGGTTGACATAATACATAGTGATTCCTGCCAGAAGGAGCCAGACCCTGCCTGCAGGCAGCTTTTATGTAGCATCCTGAGAAGGCCTATGGCCTTATGTAAATGCCGGCTCTGCTGCAAGTTGTTTCCTATTTTTTCCTATGGTCTTTAACTTCAAACTGATTACTGGGGCCTCAGCAGTTCCCTGGGCTATCTGCCAAAGTTTTCCGCAGCATCTAAATAGTTTTTATAGCCAATGATCATTTCCCTCTCTCTCCTCCTACACCTCCCTCCCCCTCCCCCTCCCCTCCCTCTTCCTCTTGTCTCTCCAACACACCACAGTATGTTCAACCTCACCTCACAGAGTTCCACGGTGGCCTTGGCCATCTGCGTGAACCTGCACAGATGACTCTGCCAGTCTGCGAATCTGGACTAGTTTTCCTAATGAGGGCATTATTTGCTTTTTAGCTTGCTCCCTTGTTTATAAAATATGCCAAGAGAACTAAACAACCCGCTGTTCCCAGTACTTATTTACTTGCTCAAACCAAATGTTTATGTCCTTGAATACTAAACTTGAAGAAAAAGGATTTCTCCTCGTGGGAAAGCTAAGATGATCCCTGAGGGTTCTTTCTAAAAGATAGAACTGAAGGCCTGCTTTTCAGTAAACATTCAGCTTACAGTGCCTTTTGGAACTGGAGTGTGTAGGGGTGAGGGTGCTCGAGGATTCTCTTCTGTTAGCTGTCCCTGCGGGCCTTCCCTCAAAGTCCTTACCGTTCGCCGTGTTGAATCAAAGCAGCCTCACCAGAGCTTCGTTTCACAGCTCCCATCAGGGCCCTGTTGAGAAGTAAAACTCCTTTCCCTCCATATGTCCCAGACAGTGCAGCATCCTGAGCTTGGCGCGTTCTAAAACCCTAATTGAAATACAGCTTAGAGCCCGAGGAAGAAGACCAAAAAAGCAGGTTTTAGTAACAACATTACTCGTGCTTTGTTGTGCTGGCTTCTCTCACGCCCAGCTTCGGCCGCCTGCTGGAGAAGCTGGGGCAGGGGTTCCGAATCACCAGGGGAGCTTCCAGAACACAGGCAGCCCGCCCCCAGGTGACTCAGAACCTGGCACCTGTGCTTTCTGGATGCTGACCAGGTGAATCTGAGAGAGCAGGTTCCAGGGCCTCCCAAGACAGCCATGGCTGATACATTTGGTTCTTCTCAAGTGGGATTTCCCCTTGTGCATCTGACATAAATCACATTATTTATCTTCTCCTGGCAAGTTTTGTGCTAAATACACATTTGCCACCTTTCCTTGTTTCTTTTTCCAACAAGAAGAAACATTTCCTTGTTACCTTTGCCAGATTATTTAGGAGAAGAGTGTAAATTGAAGCCATTTATCTTGAAATGTGCTGCAGGGGCACATTGTTTATACAAGTGAAAGAAATTGTAACAGGGGTATTTGGTCTGGTCTGCAAGGAAAAGTGTCTCAAGTTTTCCTTCCCCCTCCCCCTTTATACATATGGTGTGTTAGTTAGAAGGTGCACAAAGCACGCATGCATTAGGTTTGCGTGTGTGACAGGCAGGACCATTGTTAATAGGTTTTAGTGAGTATTTTTTATATGTTTGTTATTGGTAGAGTTAACATCGCCAGTCATAATAAAGTGAATGTTACCCCTTAGACATCAGCCATACATTTCTGTGACCAGAGTTCATTTATCGTGTACCCTGCTCCTGTTAGTGAGGTAATAGAATGTGAATTTGTGGGGATTTTGCTGTTCTAATTGAAACCTGTACGTGTTTACCAGTTGGTGGGCGAGTAAGTCGTGAATTAAATTACACTCGCCAGAAGATTGGAGAAGAGGCTATGTTTAATCCTCAACTCATGATTCAGACCCCCAAGGAAGACGGTGCTAATGTCCTGACCACGGAGGCACTCCGACAGCACCTGGACTCGGCGCTCCAGGCCAGCCGGGTCCATGTATATATGTATAACAGGTAAGGTGGTGGGGAGAGGCTGCTGGTTTAGACCCCTTTGTTTTAGCAAATAAAGTTGCCCTGGAAATACAGCGGAAGTGTTAGTTCAAACAGTTTTCTCGTGAAATGATTTTTAAAATCTTGATTTGTCTCTAAAGTTTAGTAACATATGAACTACATTACTTTATAATGTATTTTCAGTGAGTATCTTGGCACTGTACCCAAATGAGTATGGTCCTTCAAGCAGCCATTTGGATGGCTGTCCACCGTTCTGAAGATGTTTCACTGCTTAACCTGTTTTTGGAACAGTTACATTTTGAATCGCCTTTAGTCACCTCACAAAGAATAAAAAAGAAAAAGAAGTTACTTCTCATTACTTTATTCATTACAGATGTTAGTGGTTGGTATGTGTCACCAAAAAATAGGGGGTTGAGCTGAGCCACTGTGGTGAATTCCTGGGGACAGGTAGGCAGAGTAAGGTGGGTTCACACACCTTTACCAAATACTACCCTTTAGCTTTGTAGCTAATTTAGCAATGCTGTGGATGTAGTAAAAGCATAGGAGGAGTTCTGGAATGAAACCACCACAGCCTAAGTTAGAGAGAGGAAAGACAATACAGAGAAGCATGTACAAAGCCAAACACAGGCAGTCCCTCCTACAGGTGCTCCAGTGTCAAGAAGGAGAGCCGACCAGCATTGCTCTGGGGTTCAAGAGAAAGGGGTCACTTTCAACAGCACTGATCAAAGAAAGCTTAGCAAAAAGGTGGCATTTCAGCAGGGCACTGAGGGATGGATGGGAAGGTTCCACAAGGAAGAGGGCGAAGTCCAGAACGTTCTTTTTGGGCGACTAATAAAAGAAAAAGTAGACCAATGAAACAGAGCAGTCTAGAAGGAGTTTTATATTTTTTCTTTTCCTGGAGTTCCCATCCCCACCTTTTCCTAATTTTCTCTTTTTTCAAATTAGACTCATTTCCCTAATACACTTGGGAAGGCCTGGGCTTATACAGCACTCTTCTAGGGATAACAAAATGCTATAATAATAGATGATGGATAGGATAGGTAATTGTTGATCAGTATATTTGATATAATTTCTGTAGGACAAGAATAGAAGAATGTAAAGTGGGAAACCAATCTACCTGGTAATGTTCTTTATAGCATTTGTGGTTAAGAGCAGGAAAGTTCATTTTGAACACTCTCTGTTAATAAGGACATAATTTACCAGTAAAAAAAAAAGTAATATTTTCCCGCCTCAATATATGTTAATACATTATAAACCTTACTAATTTAGTCCCCACCTATTTTGAATTTGTGATAATTCAACTCTGAATTATCTGCCCTGAAGTTGTTTAATGTATGTGGAAAAGCAGATTAATGGTGTAAACAAGATTATTGGGAGAACACTTAAGAAAACAAGACTTTTCAAGTACTTTGGGTAGCATTCATTTACATAAACACCCCACATGTTAATTACAGTTGAGTATTATCTATTCATTAAAGCAAGCTTGTTGAATCCATTTGGCAAAGCTCTGCTCATTTTGACAGATACTGAAAAGTGATCAAAATTGCAGTTCTCTCTGTATGTTCTATAGTTCTGATTTTGCACACATTTCCTTTATTACTATAAGAAACTTTTGTCTCTGCTTTTTATTTTAATAGGCAATGGAAATTGGAACATTTGTGTTATAAATCTGGAGAACTTATCACAGAAACAGGTTACATGGATCAGGTATATTTTCTTTCTGTTTGCAAAAAAATTCTCAAAAATTCTCAAATAGCCCAGTGGTATACATTAGCCTAATGCGTGGCCTATACTTTTCAACTTTGACAGATAATAGAATATCTTTACCCTTGTTTAATTATCACACCTTTGGACTGCTTCTGGGAAGGGGCGAAGTTACAGTCTGGGACAGCATACCTACTGTAAGTGTGTGATCTTGTTTTCTGATGTCTGTGATTTCTAAACTCTAGAATGTTTCTGATGTTACCTTATCATTGTTTATTCTGTTTCAGTTTTGGACAAGAAATAAAAACATTGAAATTCCATGTGCATGTTTCGAGTGAATAGTTGGGGGAGAGGGCACTTCGGCAGAATGTTTCTCCTCTTTTCAAAAAAAGTTCTGTAGGCATCATTAAATTTCATTCACTTTTACCAGCCCATTTATATGCAAATAAAATGCAAATTATTTCAGAGTATGTGTGATTTTTAACTCTTTAAAATATTTGCAGTTTTGTACACCGAGCACTTAACGTGGGTTTAGCTTATTTTTTAAGGAGAGAATTTATTAGTGGGTACATGTCGAAGTTCAAGATCTTCCTGTTAAGTGAAATGCTGACCTTTCTTTGGATCACATTAATGGCATTTAAGAGGGAAATCCACTATCTTTGAAGGTCATGGTAGGGGATGCTTCACAGTTTAGCAGTTGAATATTATGTACACGGCATCATTTAAGGAATAATTGTTAATCAGTGTAGACATTTTCAGTTAATTATGCAAGAGTTAGTGCTTGGGTTATTGTTTCTCTCCTAGCTTGCGCATATCTGCAAAAGCAATTTGCAGTGGCCATACCCTGACCTTCAGTGTACAGTTTTAGGTGGGAAATAAGGGGTTTTGTGTTTTCTGGTTGGGAGATTCTGAATAATGACTTCAGCCTGGTTAAGCAGCTACAGTGTGGTTTGAACCACATAACAGGCAGCCAAAAGCCTTTCTGGTCTGTCAGCAGCACAAATTCAAAAGTGAGTGTGGGGGGAAGTGGCCTTGATGGCGGTGATGGCAGAGGCAGCAGGGGGCTCGTGGGGCTGACTGCCAGGCTGTCAGAGAGAGCTCATAAGTATGGGATTATTAAAGGTAATGGAGATCAAATATTTTGATTGATGACATTTACAAAGCATTTATTAGGCTGACAAGTGCTAATTTGACATTGTGATTTCCTCTGCGCCCCCCACCCCTTAATTTTGGGTCTCAGTCTTATGCTTAGAAGCACCCATTTGGCTAATTTGGGTGTTAGGTATTAAATATGCTATATCAGCAAGTTAAGATTCTTTGGTACCTTTGTTAATTTATAAGCTCTCTGTTCGCCATGTTCATTCATGAATTATTTTCCTGACTTAGGTTTGCATATAGGTATACTGGAAAGGAGCATTTGGGTTTTGTGCCAAGGTCCCAGAATTACAGTTGTTTCCCCAAAAAGCATCCTACAATCCAGATGCAGTAGATTCAGTCTTGTTATTTTACTAAGGACTCGGAAGCCTCTCTTTCATTGTCTTGCCTCCTAATTTCTTTCACAGAGGTAAGCCTCCTTTGCAGTGGACAAACTTTGACCCTTTGGAATTCCTAGAAGAGTTAAAGAAAATAAACTATCAAGTGGACAGCTGGGAGGAAATGCTGAATAAGGCTGAAGTTGGTCATGGTTACATGGACCGGCCCTGCCTCAATCCGGCTGATCCGGACTGCCCTGCCACAGCCCCCAACAAAAATGCAACCAAAGTAAGTACAGCCATTGATTGCTCCTCAGGCGGGGAAGGGAGAGAAACTTGCCATGTGCCCCCATTTTTAGTTCTATTATTTTTATTTTTAAGATTGCATTCTCAATGACTTTTTTGGTCTATGGAACTAAGTTTGTTTAAAGAGCTAAATTTTGCTGTAAGATTTGCCATACGCCTCTCATTAGCCTCGTTATTAATGTTCTCACTGAAACAAACAAGCCCTTAATGCACTGGATTTTAACAAGGCATGTGACCTGCCTACTAATTCCTGTAATTATGAGGCTGTCTCTTTATTTTTAGCCTCTTGATATGGCCCTTGTTTTGAATGGTGGGTGTCATGGATTATCCAGAAAGTATATGCACTGGCAGGAGGAACTGATTGTGGGTGGCACAGTCAAGAACAGCACTGGAAAGCTTGTCAGGTAATCCAACACGTGGAGGAAAATCCAAGCCGTCTATTTTTTGTCCTTTCCTCAGAAACCACTTCCCTTCTGACGTCTGCAAGTGTATTTGTATTAATACTTAACTGTTACCCTAGCTAGCTGTCTGGTGTAATAGAATATTAGGAAATATTAGTGGACTAGACCGGCTCAGAAAAGCACCTTATGGGGAATTTTTCAAGATTTATCATTTTCATTGAGACTGTAGTTAGTGATTGTAGGATTTTAGAAGATCTACCCGTGATGTAGAAAATCAGGGCAACTATAAAGTAGGCAAGAGGAATCGGTCATACCATGTGGAGTTAAATGATATGAGCTGAACTCCATCACAGACTGTTCAAGGGAAAGACCAACGACTGAGGGCTAAATGAGAATTATCCTCTGTGCACTTGTGGACTCCGCTCCGTCAAGTGTCAGGCGCTCCGTCTGAGATTTCTCCCTTGGGAGAGCTGTCGTCTGGGATTTCTGCACAAGCAAGCGTGCAGCGCGGAGCCCAGCATATCTGATCAGGCTATCTACTCCACTACCCTTCCTGTTTTGTTGACTAGAAACTGAGAAAGGAAATTGCCTATTAATTTAATTTGGGGGTGTATCTGTAAAAGGTTTGTAAGGTTACACCTTTAATATGGTACATCAATCTATTAAATAAAATAACCATCCAGGTCCCGTTTTAATGGAAACATGTGCTCACGTAGGACAGAATGGCTGCGAGTGAGTCGGGGGTGCTCGGTGGGGATTTTGCACAGTGAGAGCTGCTTCCTGGGGAGGCTGATGGTGTGCCTTTCCCACCCCATCACAGCGCCCACGCCTTGCAGACCATGTTTCAGTTAATGACTCCCAAGCAAATGTACGAACACTTCAAGGGTTATGAGTATGTCTCGCACATCAACTGGAACGAGGACAAGGCAGCAGCCATCCTGGAGGCTTGGCAGAGGACGTATGTGGAGGTAAATGGGTGGCCTTCTGACGCCCTTTGAACCTGAGTACAAACCCCTTAGTTACTAAATACTTCGTTTTAACGTTTTAAAGCATTGTTTTCGTTAGAATTTATTTTCAAAACTGATTGTAATTCTGAGAACTTGGGGGGATGAAAACTTCTTCCTTCTCTTTATATTGAAAATCTCACTATCTGGGTGATGCTAATTCTAATTGTGATGCCCTGAAACATTTTGAGTAACCAATTGTGAACCCCAGAGCTAAGGCATAACAGTGTTTAAAAAAAACACTTGGTTAGCGAAAAAAGGTGTCTGGAAAACATTAGCAAGGCATAGAATCTGTTCACAGCTGCAGTCCCCTTGGTTAGGTCATGTGACAGGAGCTGGCCTTTGTTTCCCAAGCAGTGACCTCTTCTGAGCTGCATGTGACCTTTTAAAAGTGGCCAGCGAATGAAGAGGGGGAGGAGTGCCCCTAAGAATGAGTTGTTTTGGATTAGGGGGGAACTGATGGGCCCGCAAATCAGTTGTAGAGTTATGGAGAGGAGAATAGTAGTCTTAGACATAGCATAAATAAGGCTGTCGGAGAAAACTTCAATTACGCAGGCTCACCGGCTCACCACAGCACCACATTCTCGTTTGATTAGCAATAGCCTTCATTGTCCCAGGCTCAGGTCCTTCAACGTTAGTCCAAGTTCAAACCCCAATCATGGAGAGCTCTTTTCAAGGCATCAGAAAAAAGTGGGGGTTGGGTAAAGGGGACATGTCACCTGAGAGGTCTGTGCTCTTGAAGCTCACCGTAGCTTTAATCCCATCTGGGAATTTATCCTTGCGTTGTGACCGCAGGTAGTTCATCAAAGCGTCGCTCAGAACTCCACTCAGAAGGTGCTTTCCTTTACCACGACGACCCTGGACGACATCCTCAAGTCCTTCTCTGATGTCAGCGTCATCCGAGTGGCCAGTGGCTATTTACTGATGGTAACAATCAATTCGGTTCTCCCAGGGGGCGTTTTTGTTTTGTTTTGTTTTTTAGTTTTTACCTTTCCATGACTGCCCCTGCTTTTTAACTGCTCTTAACACACACTTGCACCCAAGACAGAGAGAGCTCGGCTTCGTAACGGTTTAAAAAGTGGTCGTGTAAAGCATTTATTACCATTTGCAGTTTGCCCACCTTTGACTCGTATCATTTCGTATGATGTCTGTAATGTAAATTTTTGTTGTTGTTCGATTTAATAAGTTCTACCTTTTGATTTGGGGTGATGGGTGGGGGAAAACATTAGAATCTTTACACATTCTAATGTTTGGCTTTTGTTTTGTGTCTCCCCCTTCCTCCTCTCCCCCCTTCCTCCAACTCCCCTTCATTCCTTCACCTCCCCACCACCCTGCCCAACTGTTCTGCTTGTAGCTTGCCTATGCCTGTTTAACCATGCTGCGCTGGGACTGCTCCAAGTCCCAGGGTGCCGTGGGGCTGGCTGGTGTCCTGTTGGTTGCACTGTCAGTGGCTGCAGGATTGGGCCTGTGCTCATTGATCGGGATTTCCTTTAATGCTGCAACAACTCAGGTACTAAAGGAGCCATCCGTCTGCTGTTCATTGACAAACACCCCTCTCCGGGCTTGCCCAGTTGGCCTCCAGTGTGTCCATGTCACCTAAAGGGTCTTCCAGCCTTTTCCACTAAGATGCCCCATTTCTCAGGGGGGTGCTGTCTCTAAGTGGACCACTTGACAGTGGCAGGTCTGAATGGGCTTGTTGATTAGTTAGAGATGCTTCATTTATCGGTGGAATTTAGATCATTTATTCGAGTAGTGGTTCTTAACCTTGAGTGTGTGTTAGCATCACCTGGCGGGCTTGTGAAAACTGATTGCTGGGCCCCATCCCCAGAGTTTCTAATGCAGTCCATCTGGGGTGAGGGTGGAGAATTTGTATTTCTAGCCAGCTCCAACACTGCTGGTCTAGGCATCACGCTCTGAGAACCACTGCTTTAAATGAGATGGATTCCTTCTCACTTTTTTTTTCTTAACATCTTTATTGGAGTATAATTCCTTCTCATTTGTTAACTTAAAAAAATTATTGTACGTGGAGCTTAGACATAGTAATGGACAAGATCTGCTGTGAGCCACAACTGCTAGACTTTGGGGTCTAACTATCAGATAAAACTAAATTCTTCACATGAGTTCATGTAAGCCATCCTTTGGGTAAGCTCCTTGGGGTGCTGGTGGCAGTGTTTTAAATGGCTTTGTAGAATTCTCGGAACTGGACCTCACGTGTCTCATGTCACTGTGCTGTGTCTTCACTACAGGTTTTGCCATTTCTTGCTCTTGGCGTTGGTGTGGATGATGTCTTCCTTCTGGCGCATGCATTTAGTGAAACGGGACAGAATAAAAGAATCCCTTTTGAGGTAATAGAAAAACAAAAGAAGAAACCTTTGAGGACAGCAGAAGCCCCTCTCTGTTCCTGAGTGTTTGTCCTTCCACTTTTCTCTATCTGGCCCAGTAAATATTTCAGTCCCAAGTCAGATGACATGTGACTGACTCTAAATAAGTGAAGTAAGTTAAAAGCATCTCAGGAGACTTGTTCCAAAGTGCACGTTTGTTTCTTTGGGTTTTTTGGTTACTTTGTTCTCATTTCTCCTTGCCCCTTTTTAACCATATTAAAAATGTACTTAAATCATTATCTTGCAGCTTTGTGCTTTGGATAGTAATAACCATGAACAATACATGACTGTGTAGATAGCACTGAAAACTTGAATTTCAGTGTTGCTGTTAGAGGGAAAGGCAGAGATATCCCTTTCTTATCCCCTCACGTCAGCATTGTAAACTACCAGTTGTCTTATTTCACACAGTCTGTGGTCTGCGGGGACTCCGCCCTGTGCAGTTCTCAGCACTGTGGTTTCTCATCCTTAGGACAGGACCGGGGAGTGTCTCAAGCGCACGGGAGCCAGCGTGGCCCTTACATCCATCAGCAACGTCACAGCCTTCTTCATGGCTGCGTTGATCCCGATTCCCGCTCTGCGGGCGTTCTCCCTGCAGGTGAGTTTCCAGTAACTAGATCCGGGGGTATCTGTGAGCGCTGCGCTCAGCAGCGAGCCTTCCAGGTCTACTTTTCTCCAGTGATGTGCTTACGGTACCACCACCGTGAAGTAAAGCAGCATGCCAGCTTTGGGGACTCTTTCTTCTGGGTAGATGCTTCTTTAAGCAATAACCTTGACACTCCCTCTGAAAGAAAGTTCTAGGGTTCTTTCTTTCCTTTAAAGCCCTATAGCTCAGAAGCCTGAGGCCTGGGTATCCTCATGGCCCAGGGCCACTCCATGTGGGACGCCTGTAAGCCCGTACTGCAGATAATCAGGATTGGGCCCTGGTGCAGCCAGCTCTTGTTCTTCCCTGCTTCCAAACTCCACTCTCAGTTTCTGTGCTCACCCCCTTCCCCTGCTGGCTACCATCTCTTGATTTCCCTAAAGCAGCCCCCAACACAAAGCCGCTGCACGGAGCAGACTTCACGGATACGAGGATGGGGTTGCAGGGTAGCCCAGGCCAGGCCATACCTTAAAATTGAGCGTTAGATCCCTCACTGTGTGAGGAGGGATTGGCCAGCCCTTACTTGCCACCTCTCCTTCCTTGTTCTTCCTGGCCCCTCTTCTCCTTCCTTTTGATTCCCTACCGGACTCTGAGGCTGCCCAAGAAAACACAGAATTCCTCTCCCTTTCTTGCGCAGAGCAATTTGGTCCATCGTTGTTCTGTTCTTTCCTTCCAAACCAGGCCCTTTCACATCTAGAGGCCTCTGAGATATGTTTCCAAAGAGCCAGCTAACATGAATTGTAAGAGTGGAGAGTTCCCGCGACTGGGGATGCAGCTATGGTCAGTTCTGTGCTTGGTGTAAAGTACTGGCATTGCTCTTCAGCTGCTTGAAACTCGTGGGAGATCCTGAAATTGGTCAACGCAGCAGATAAAGGAGGCTACTTGCCCAGTTTGTGGCGTGGTCTTCCTAAGCCTGAAGTGGTTTAGGGTTTTGATTTCTCAAGGATATTATTGAAGTTTTGTGAATGAAATTCAAATTTTAAAGCTCCAACTGGTTTCCAAGAAAGATTAAAGGAGCAGTGGCTTTCCCTCTTCCTCCTCTCTTACAATGGGATAGTAATTCCTGAGATGGCCAGGTTTTTAAAGGAAACTATTTTTGGTGTCACTTTTTAAACTCTTGTTACATCCATCCAGCTTATTCATACTGCTTTACTCCTTTTAATCACCAAAAGGTTCTAAGGATTGTGACCAGGAAGAGAAATTGACAAGTCATAGATTAGGTTTCTATTTATATTTTTGTCAACACACTCAGCTCTTTTCTAGCCTTCAGATATGAATCTTATTTCACTACTTACCGATAAAGGCCTAAGCAACTAGTGATCTTACTGCATTTGGGACACTAGACTTGTTTACTCTTTGGTGTAAGGTTTTGTACCCATCACTATGACCACCAGGCCCCCCAAAAAGAAAAATACTAAAAAAAAAAGCTTATTTTCATTTTATTATAAACATATAGAAAGTAGAAATAGAAGTAGTGAGTGAATAAATGAATACATTAAATCTGAGAGTGGGACCAAAGTTCAAAGAAAATGAAAATATATCTAAGAAGTGCTCAGTAATACGGAAGGTAAATAAAAGATGCCCGCTAATTTGTTGGTACAACTGAAGTTTTAGGATGCCTTTTGCACAGCCATGCACGTGTGCAGCACCCTTTGATAGCCTGCTCTTGTCTCGTATACAGCAGATTCTGGTACTGAGAAACTGTTCTAGAGTCTTTTAACAGTGGGACCCTCCCTCCTCCTCTGTCCTTCTCTGCCTGCCTTTTCCCTCGCTGTTCTTTATCTGCTTTACCTCACGCTCCTTCTTTTCTTCTTGTCCCTCTCTCTCATTTTCTCCTCTCCTCTCTCAGTACAAACTGATGATTCATCAAGGCATACTGTCCTTTAATGATATCCTATGGTGTGGTGGTCTGAAAAGCTACATGAGTTTTCCTTACGCCTTTTAGAAAATCCAGTACGCTAAGTTCTCCCAAGGTAAGCACCTTACTGAGATGAAATGAATACTGTTGGTTTTGCATTTCTATTCCAAGGCACTGGAGTATCACTTTAGGAATTGCATCTACAGCTTCTAGAAGTGCTCATTGGCTAGAGAACGGCTTCCTGTGATACTGGTTCATTGTCAGTAAACAAACACAAAAAGTAAAAAAGAAGAATAGAAAATTTAAGAAAAAAGAGCATGCCATGATTTTTGCAGTAGCCATCAGGAATTTTACACTTGGTTCCCTTTAAAATGTATTGACGTTTGAAATTGACCATTATATAGTTTCTCTTTACATTAGTAACTGTGTTAAGTTGTAACTTTGGGTATTCGTTTGTATTTGTATTTTCAGGATACTCTAGGTTAAGCATCAGAAGGACATATCCAAAATGGTTCTGTCCAGTGATAAACCCACGTTAAAATTTTTCCTTGTGGAGCCTTTCCAATTTTGTAACCTTGCCAAAATAAATAGAATTTCTTTCCCAAAGAAACCTCCTTGTCAATCTTTATCCATCTGTCCAAATGCCACCTCTATACCAGAAAGCAGTGGCACTGTTTATAATTCTTTGAAAACGAATGCCCTACACTGGGGCTTTGCTGGTAACTGAATGGTATTTGTTCTTCAATGAAAAGTCCCCGAACAGAATGCCTTATTGTTCCAAATGGTAAGAGGGTTTAGACGAGGGCCCCTCTAGGCAGGGCCAGTTCCTCTCTGCTCTGCAAGTGTCTCAGTGGGGCCACCCATAGATGCTTTGCAGGGGAATGGGACGTTTCCTTAAAGCACAGCAATTAGAATTGATTGACGGTGCAGGATCATCCCCGTCATCTTTTCACATTTACTTGAAATTTCTTAAAGTGCTCTTTGCTCTAGCAGTGACACTTCTCTCTTACTGAGCAATCCTTGCCGTTTGTTTTTATTATTTCAGTGCACTTTAGAGGATGTTGAAGTTTTACAACTTTCTTATCAGTAAATGTCCTACCTATGTATGTAATAAGCTGTTGGACAGTAAGTTTAGATGGGAAGCTACCTTGGGTTTCTTCTCTCGTTTCTCCATTTCCACCACAAAGAGACCAAGCAAGATGCCCATCAGATTTCTCTGATGGATGAAGCTGGTTGGTATCAGATACATTCCCCAGCCATGGCAGAAAGCATCAGTGTTGTTTTGGCCGCAACATCTGGGCCACCTGTATACACCTGCATGGCTTATCTTTTCACAGTCTCTGTCCTCATCCTCAGGAACTTCTGTTCAAAATGAGATGCCCAGAGTTTCTTGTCTGCAATTATACTCCTGAATTCTAAGCATGACTGTAATAAAAAGAAAAGCTGACAGGATTCCACCCCCCACGATTAAGTTTTCCTGGAAAACCCTTGAGGAGCAGATGCATTCTCCCCTACGTTCCGATTGGTCAGGAATCCTAACCCTCCCCCCGTGTCTGTCCCTTCAGGAGGTGATCAGATCTAACGAGAACTCCCAGGTCCCAGCTGGGCTGGGGGCTTAGGCCATCAAGCCTGTGTTTGAATCCGATTTACTGGGAGCCTCAGGCAGGTGACCTTCCTCTGCACCACGGGTCTTTATTAGGTAAAGGGTCGACAGCAGGACTAACGTCTGCCTCCTGGTTGCTGTAAGAATCGAACGGATCGTGTGTAACTTAACTACCTGACCTCCTATCACTCCTCCTCCTTTCTCTTCCCTCAACAGAATTTTAAACCCAGCAGTACTGCATAGCTTTTAAACTCAGACACGGCCTATCGGATTTCCTCCATGCATCCTTCCTCCCTGGTCCTCCCCAAATCCTTTTTTGTCTTCTCCATCTCCCAAGAAACCTTTTCTGGCCACTCTCCCCACCCCCGTGTACCCCCACCTGCATGCTCCCCTCCTCTGAGCCGCTCTGGAACCCTGGCATGCTTCTATTACTACATTTGTCAGCCTAGCTTGTAATTTGTTTATGGTTCTGGCTGTGTCTTTCCTTGAGAGCAGGATTTTGTCTTATTTATCTTTGTGTCTTCTGTACCCAATACGCTGCCCTGACTTTCCTTTTTTCTATTTGCCTCTTAGATAAATCCTCTAGTCGAAATAGTGATTTGCTTATAACATGTTAGGCAGGTCTTTAAAGTACGTTATATACATTAGAGTGGCCAGTTAACATGTTTCATATATTTTGAATTGATGAGGAATTTTCAAGGCAGACGAAGAAGAGAGGGGTTGGGTCATTTTTAGGAGACTCTTGGTTATTTTTTGGTTTTGTAGACTTGACAGGGAATTAATTATCGAAAAAAGCATCTCTCCGGAACTTGGGCTTGCTATTTCACCTCAAGCATAAATTCACAAATTACTATCCAGAGACCTTTGCAAGGTTCTCCTCTGGTATTGTTCGGTACCAGTTGTAATCGGGTTTTCTTTTCTCGCCCTGAAACGTTTACCCAGTTTGAGAAGGTTTTAGAACTAAGCAGTTCTTTGAAAAACCTTGTAAGAGTTTTTATTTTTCAAAAAAACTTTCTGATGATTTCTTGGTTACTTAGCACTCCAGTTGCATTTTTCATCATGCTGCTGCTTTCCATGCCTTTCTGTACGGGAGAGCCCTTTCAACTGTCCTCTGTTGACTTTCCCCTATTAACAGCCCAATTGTGTAATTTTTACTAGGTCAGCAGGAGATTTGCCAAAGCGCTACAGAATCTAGCCCTGTGTTTATTCTAGGTTATGGAGTGACTTTTGAATCCGTACTTATTTATTCTGCATACTAGAATCACACACAGGAATTTCTGCTTAACTCTCCTTGACCTTTTATGTTACTGCGCTCGCACACCCCACAGGCTACTCCAGAGGCTATTTGGAATGTGCCTATTAAAAACCTCGGGGGACGTGTTTGAATTTTTATTTTGTGTTTTAAAGGTGACATTTGGATATACTCGATCCACTTTATGTATAGATTTTCTAAGTGTAAAATCAGGGCTACGTGAACTCTTAGAAATGTTCTAAGAGGAAAATGTTTCTTTTTATCTTAAAGTAAAACATTTCAAGCATATTCTCTGTTCTGCTTTTGTCAGTTTGGTTTAGTTTAGTTCCTGTGTTTGTACCCTGTGGGCTCATGGAATTATTAGAGATGGAAAGGAATGATGGGGGCCTCTATTCTAATCAAATGGTCTCTTAATGAAGGACGAGAAGCAAAGTGATGAGAAACTCCAGCATCTATTTCAGGCTTAAACACCTCAGTTAGGAAAGTGAAAGAAAGATTTTGTTTAAAGCATCTTTATTTTCAAAGCAGTCCTCTGACTGGGAGGAAATGTATTAGTGACCTCTACATTTTTTTTTTTCTCCCAGGCGGCTGTAGTAGTGGTATTCAATTTTGCTATGGTTCTGCTGATTTTTCCTGCAATTCTCAGCATGGATTTGTATCGACGTGAGGACAGGAGATTGGATATTTTCTGCTGTTTTACAAGGTACATTTTCTGGCCCCTGTGGCCTTTATTTGTCGGGAGCAGAGTGGTAATGTTCAGAGAAATTTTCAGTCTGTGAACTTAGAAGGAAGCGTAGTTAACAGTGTGCTGAACGCAGGGGAGATAACGGACAGAGGATGCTTCCTCTGGGGGACATCGGAGTCACTGGGGTTCTCCCCTCCCTCAACTGAACATTCTTACAGCCCCGAGGTTGTGATACACAGGATCATTGTTTACCACACACCAGTATTGCTGATTGTTGGGAACGTGTTGTATCTCTATGGATTAGCGCAGAACGAAGGTTGAAAACCACCATCTGGAAAACATATCACCCTTTGGGTGGTTTGGTTTTGGGTTTTTTTTTTTAAAGGAATTATGCATTAAGAGGTTCGTCGGCATGTAACTTGATTTTTGTCAGCCAAATTCAGGATCAACCATCCATTTGGCCTCCTTTGATTGACTCATGTCTGTGTCCGAATGGATAAACCGGATGGTGTTTGTGGAGTTCCGTGCTATGTTTTGCTCCTAAGTCAGAGCTGTGTAAAGTGAACAATGTCAGTCATTGGCAGAAATGAAAGCACCGTTTCCCTGTTTCGGTATACCATTCCAACATATTTCCCCCTCTTTCAGCCCCTGTGTCAGCAGAGTGATTCAGGTTGAACCCCAGGCCTACACAGAGACTCACAATAACACCCGCTACAGCCCCCCGCCCCCCTACAGCAGCCACAGCTTCGCCCACGAAACCCAGATCACCATGCAGTCCACGGTGCAGCTTCGCACAGAGTACGACCCACACACGCACGTGTACTACACCACTGCCGAGCCGCGCTCCGAGATCTCCGTGCAGCCCGTCACCGTGGCCCAGGACACGCTCAGCTGCCAGAGCCCCGAGAGCACCAGCTCCACGAGGGACCTGCTCTCCCAGTTCTCTGACTCTAGCCTCCACTGCCTTGAGCCCCCCTGCAGCAGGTGGACACTCTCATCTTTTGCCGAGAAGCACTATGCCCCTTTCCTCTTGAAACCAAAAGCCAAGGTAATTACCAAAACAGAAGACTCCTACTGTCTGCAAAAAAATAACAGAGCAGGCGCCTTTGGAATTCATCCGATTGCTTCCTCAGATGTGATGTATTTCAGGCCTCCTAACGAGTCAGTCCATTTAGAGCTCGAGGCCATTTTAATGAGCTCATCTTCTACAGGAGTGCATCTCTATGTGGCAAATGTTTCTTTCAACTTACGTCAACTCCTTGCATTTTAAAGATTTTATTCTAAATGAGCTTGTTTAAAAAATGCGATTACCGGGCTTCCCTGGTGGCGCAGTGGTTGAGAGTCCGCCTGCCGATGCAGGGGACACGGGTTCGTGCCCCAGTCCGGGAAGATCCCTCGTGCCGCACAGCGGCTGGGCCCGTGAGCCATGGCCGCTGGGCCTGCGCGTCCGGAGCCTGTGCTCCGCAACGGGAGAGGCCACAGCAGTGAGAGGCCTGTGTACCGCCAAAAAAAAAAGCAAAATTACCATGATTTTATGTTTTTTCCTCTGGGAAAACGACCCCTACACTGTACATCCGGATAGTGTGATGGTAAGAGTGAGGTATAAACCAAACAGCTCATCTTTGTCAAGGGAGAGTCGGTTATGTTCCTCCGGGTCTGATCTCGGGCCCCTTATTCTGTTGCAGGTCGTGGTGATCTTCCTTTTCCTGGGCCTGCTGGGGGTCAGCCTTTATGGGACCACCCGAGTGCGTGATGGGCTGGACCTTACAGACATTGTGCCTCGGGAAACTAGAGAATATGACTTTATTGCTGCACAGTTCAAATACTTCTCTTTCTACAACATGTATATAGTCACTCAGAAGGCAGACTACCCCAATATCCAGCACTTACTTTACGACCTTCATAAGAGTTTCAGTAATGTGAAGTATGTCATGTTGGAAGAAAATAAACAGCTTCCCAAAATGTGGCTTCACTACTTCAGAGACTGGCTCCAAGGTAAGATGCCGCTGGAGGGCCCTTGTCCTTGGTAAACATTCACATTTGGTCTTTGGTGTGTTCAGCTTCTACAGGTTCCCTTTGTTCACTTTATTAAAGTGTTAGATGATAATGTAACACTGACATGTTCCATTGACTTCTAATTGTTGCTGAAAATTCTTATATAGACTCTTTCTGGGGCAGCTCCCAAATCTAGTTTTTACCTATAAAACGATGCAAACAGTTCAAATGGCCGATTCAGGAACTTCTGTAAGAATTTATGAGTACACAGGATAAATGAACAGATGTTCTTAGAATCACTGAATGCATCCCCATTCAGTCAGCAGTTAGGGGCAACTTTAGGCCTTCTTTCTCTCCAGTCGACTACTATTTCCTAGAAATGTTTCTAAAAGCAAGGTGAGAAGCTGAGAAAGGCATTTTAAAGCAGGAAATGGGAAAGTGGGTTATAAAAGACGGAGCTGGATGCTTCTAGTACTTTTTTTTTTTTTTTAATGGTGGCTAGTTTGGTGACCAAGTGAAATCCAAGTGTTAATGGAATTTCTAGGCTGACTCACTGCCAAGTTGTAACTTACTACATCAGTAGTTTTGCATCATTGGTGAATATAATTTAAAATTCCGTCTTTTGACCATCTTTTGACTTACCATATGGAGTAAGCTTAATCGCTTGATCACATCTCATAGTATATCATAAATAATCAATTTCTGCTTTAAAATGCCTTCTTAGCTTCTGACCTTGCCCTTAGAAACATCTCTAGGAAATAGTAGTCGACTGGAGAGAAAGACGGCCTAAACTTGCTCCTAACTGCTGACTGAATATGAATGTATTCAGTGATTCTAAGAACATCTGTTCATTTATTCTGTGTTGACACATGCAAAGTAAAGTGGAGAATCAAGATAATTATCTACACAATTCAAGCAAAAATACTCTTACTGAAATACCCAAATAATTATGGCCCCAACATTTTTTGGCTTAAGTTATCCAAATGATTGTCTTAATTTCCCACTTAATTAGGCTTGTTTAAACACAGATTTAAGTGCCTTTTTTGGTCTTAAGTCAATACACTTGTATGTAAAGATTAAGCAGCCAATTTCCCTGTGAGTTTGCATGAAATGGTAAACAACTTGAATTTGATTGAAAATTCTTCAGTACGGTTTCTGTCTTTGACTCGTGTTCCTAGAATTTTGTTCGTGCATGTGTTACCAGATTTGACCTCTTTTTCTGAGGAAGGCGAAGAGAACTACATGACATTAACATTATTTTTTAACATGCTCGTGAGATTAACTTGAATTTGTTCCCAGTCTTATTTTTTTACAGTAGTTTGGGAAGCAGTGGGTTTTTTTTTTTTTTTTTTTTTTTCAGATGATGAATCAAAAGACAACGAGAAAGTTGAGAGATTCCCTGCTTTTCATTTTTCCCCCTTTGGCCAAAGACATGCAAATAACTTGCCACAAATAACAAAGAGATCTGCAGAGCACTGCCAGTATCTGAGCAAAGAAGGGTTATCCTGGAATTGATTTCAGTGTCTTCGGCCATTCCTTTGAATGTTCAATATGGCATGTTAGGCGGAGCTTTGGAAGAGGGTAGAGGGGCATTGTCTCCAGGCAGTGCAGAGGGCTAACCTTTTTATAGCCTATTGTAAATTATCCCCATGCTTTCATCCCTTTAAAGACCTAAAGCAGTTGGACTTGGAATCTTTTTAAAAGGTGCATTTGAATCATGTTTTGATTGCTAAGTGAACAGCACCCACCTAGACCAAGTAAGATCCATTCATGCCCACTGGTCGGCGTCCCAGCCAGCCCTAGACCTCTGCATCTGACTCTACCAAGGTCCGGCAGAGCAGTGTACACGGGATGGCCAGATACTGAGACCACCGGCTGCCTAGACATTTTTCAGGCCTGTTGAGTGGTTGATTTGGTCTTTGAACATTTCCTCTTAGGAAGTAGTTATCCTTGAGTCAGCTTTCCTTCAAAGTACTTTGTGTGGTTGCTAAGTGATGGGACCCTCATTAGTTTTTAATGGAATGACCATTACAAACCACGTCATCCCATTGGTCCTTAGCAACATTCCAGTAGTTTGTGGGGGGGGAGGGATTTACTCATAAAAAGGTATAATGGTAATACAGAAATTATCTCCAATGTCACCTTTAAGCATACATGCAAATACGGTGACCTTGGAGATAAAAACCACACTGTACACATGGTATTTGTTTATATTTCACACTGAAATATGCAAATAAAATTTAGATTAGCATTTTCTTTTTAGCGTCCTGTATCAAAGAAAAATTGGCAGTTGAGATAATTAACTCAGAACTTCACACTAGAAAATAATTTCTAGTATAAAGTATTTTAAATGAAAAAGTTCTAGCTAAAACTTTCATGTTTTGCCATAAAATAAGTGAAACGTCACAGTTCTTTCCTACACTATGCATGTGTTGGAATGTGAAATATTTGGCCAAGGGAAGAAGCAAATCCTTGTTCCTTGTTTTGTGTCAAGACCGTATAGTGTGCGTGCACTTAGGCCAAACCATTGTTCCTTGAGCCTTTTGATAATTCATCAGAAAATAATACACTAATTATGAAAGAACTTAACTTTTCTGTGAAGTCAATGATTATTTCTCATTCATCGTGAAGCCCCCAGCAGAGTGAATGGCGAGTAGGGGGCCAGCAGCGCAGGTGATGAGTTGAGTGGAATTGCCAACAGGGTTGACCTCCCCAGATCAGATCAGATCTTTCTTTCCTTGTTTCACTCTAGGGTGTCCCCAGAGTCGTAGAGTATAAATATCATAAAACCGCACTCAGATTTTTGGGGCCCCCTATTTGCCACCAGATGTCATTGGTGCCCACGTTAACTCTGCTATCAACAGATGTTTGTTTCCTGGGCACCATAGTGCGTTCAGGGCGATTTAGAACATTCATGGTTCCAGCTGACTCTGGAAGAGGCTGCCTGGGTTCGAAGCTTAGCTCCAGCACTTACCTGCTGGGTGACTTTCCTCAAGTGACTTCACGTTCCCAAGCCTCATCTGTAAAGTGGGAACCATCATACTAGTAGGTTATCTCATGAGGTCGTTTTAAGAATTGAACGCGGGGTGATCAATGTAAAATGCTTAGACAGCCCCACACTCACAATAAGCGTGAGCTCTGCTCCTCAGGATAGCAGGTCAAGAGGAAAGGGTTAAAGTGCCTACAGGCCACAAAGTGATGGAAATTCTATTATGGTGAGGAAAACAAAACAGGCCTCTTTTCTGGTAGGGGTTGTTTTTTTCTCTCCTGTTTATTTTTTTCAAAAACAGGGAAAAAAAGACTTTAGGTAATAAAATAACATCTGTTCAGTACTGACGGTTGTATGCATGCCTCGCTATGAAAAACAGTCTGTGTGAGAGGGGAGCGCAGCCATCCCGGTGGTCTCCCCGCCCGGCCCCGCGGCCACTCCACGTTCCCCGAACAGGGCCGCCTTTCACCACCGAGCCCGAGGCCCTCATCCCCAAATTGTTCCTGTGAAAACAACGCCCACAGCAACGTCGGAAGGAAGGTTTAGTTGGGACAGAGAGAGAGAACGAGAGAGAGAGAGAGAGAGTCCTGTGTTCCCTTCTCCCCCCAACTTCAAACCCCAAGAGTTTAACTATTTTGAGTACAAACGGAACCAGTTCCGTGTGTTGTGGGGAACGGGGGCGTGTCGTGAAATGAAACAAACCCTCCTCCCTCCTTACTGGCCACGTCTAACCCGTGCACGTGCAGCTGGTTCAGAAGATGTGGCTTCCTGGGCTGCTGGGGCTTGGGAGCTCAACGTGGGAGGTGGTTTGGGGGAGCAGGGCGACGGAAGAGCGGGGGGGTGGGTGTCAGAGGAGACTGTGTGCAAGCCAGCAATTGCTCAGACCCGAGGGCCGGGTCACCAGGGCCCTGTTTTCTCTTCCAACACGCTTATCTCTTTACAGCTGTAGCCAAACCGTCAGGTCTGTAATGATGGTTTTGATTACAGAAGCCAAGCGCAGCTGTGTGTGGTGGGCTGGTGGGCGCGCCCGTCCCCCAAGCCCAGAAAGCTCTTTCCTTCCCCTCCTTGGCCTTGCGGTTTGTCATCTGTTCTCACAGAGCCCCCTTCTATTGGCCTGTGGCTTCCTGTTCTCAATATGATCCAAATTTACCCTGTGAGGTATTTCCCTGCACACACATGCACACAAGATCCCTCCTCCTGTCTCCTCCACAGCCCCTCTTGGAGGAAGGGTGGCAGAGAGGAAGAGAACAGTCCAGAGTGAATAGGTGTCGGCTGTGATCTTTACACAACCTGGCAGCCGATCCCACAGCTTGTATTAGCTCCACAAGTCGAACAGATGGAACAAATTGACAGAATCATGTTCACTCACCCAGGGCTGGAGAAGCAACTGAGTTGCTGTTTGAAGTTGGGAGTTTGAATGTGTTTTTCCTGCTCTGAGTGGAATTTCTGGTTGTATCGAAGAACCCATGGCTTAGCACCTGAAGTGGCACGAAACACTGAATGGGCCTGGCGTGTCTTTCTCACCCAGCCTTCTTGCTTTCTTTTGTCATGGGGGAGAAGAAGTGGAGTTTGGGGGGGGGGCTTTTTGAGGTAAAACATGTGTATTTGTTTCCTAGAAATGAATACTCTCCCCTTCTGCCTTCGAGGCAGTGATTATCAGCAACTTGAAGTTCATTCACGAAAAATCTAATAGTGTCACATGAAGTCAAATACAACTAGAATACAGAGTGTTTGGGGTTGATGGCAAACGCTCCGCTGTCCTCAGAGCACCCTGTTAGGACCAGGGTCATTCTGGATAAGAGTTATAATGTATTACACACATTTGCCTTTTCTAGGACTTCAGGATGCATTTGACAGTGACTGGGAAACTGGGAAAATCATGCCAAACAATTACAAAAATGGATCAGATGACGGGGTCCTTGCCTACAAACTCCTGGTGCAAACCGGCAGCCGTGATAAGCCCATCGACATCAGCCAGGTACGCTCACTGCCTTATACCATGGGAGCTTCGGAGAGCGTCGCTGAGCAGGGCTTTGGGGCAACTGCCACTGAAGACTGCTTGACAGCATGCGATCCCAGCCTGTGCTCTCTGCAGATCCAAGGCATCGGGGGCTGGAAGAATGAATATTGAGTTGGCTCTAATTCTCTTCATTCCACCAGCAGATCGGATGACTGCAGGCAACCCAGAGAGCCTCACCTTGCTCATCTGTCAAGTGGGGACGAGTGTGTTACTTACCTTCAGAGCAATTGTCAGAAGAAAGTCTAGTTGAGGCAATGCAGACTCTTTCAGATGTTAGACATACTGTGTTGCGTTGTTCTCTTTCGAATTCTTGTGCTTGTTACCGTGTCGGTCTTGGTTTTATCCAAACTTGGAAAGGTGGATCCATTGGGGAGCAGAATTTGAAAGAATAGAATTTGGCGTGGATGGATGGGTTAGGGAAGGATAGAAGGATAGGAAGATTTGTTGTGTTTGATTCCTTTGCATTGCTGTGGCCTAAGGGGCAGAGGAGGACAGATGGATTGCTCTCTCATCAGCGAGGCAGATGGAAATCCTTGGAATCTGAGTGGACTCACTGTTGTGCTTACCCCCTAAGTAAGAAGAGCTGTTTCTATTTGGTAATCATATTCTCCAGCTGCATTTGCCTCTTGGCTGTGACACTTGGATTCCGGCATATCCCTTTTGATTCCTTGGGCATGCTGGGGAGGGCGTTTGGACCCTTCAGATTTCAAATGAGTCCAGCCCCACTACTGGCTTCCCCTTGTAGCTTACTTGCTTACTTACTGCAGGCAGAAAACCGTCATGCTAATGATCTTCCTAGCAGCTCTGTTTATTGTCTCCCCTTTTTTGCTGGCATTAAAGGTGACAGATTTACAAAGTACATTGTTCAGAGTTATTATGGAGTGTGAACTTGGTGCTTTATGGCCACATGGGGCATGCTGTCTGGTTTGACAGGGCTGCGGGCAGAGGCGTCTGTCTGAGAGAGAGCGGGGATGCCCGGGGGGCTGGGTTGGGTTTTAGGGACCAGGGACACTGTGGAACAAATGTGATTGGGCCAGGCCCCCGGACATCATTTCCTCCACCTGGGAGGGAGAAGGGCGTGCTGTGTGCACGGAGGCCGTGAGCTGTACTATGTAATTCCAGAGACGGCTTGAAGACGTACAGTTGTTACATATCCTGTGGATTAATTGAATCCAGATCCCTAAAATTTAGTTCTCTCACTCTCCTCCCCTTTCTTCCTTCACTCTTTCTCTATTAACTTCTGTCATTGGTGTTTTCATTTTGTTAAAGACCGAAAGCATTGGAACCGCTTCTCAATCTAAAGTAAACAGGAAAAAGTATATGCATACATACGTGTGTGTCTGTGTATATCTGTCATCTGATGCCTTTCACCTATGCAAGGCCCACAGACCCACTTTAGAGGGAGCATAGTATCTGGCATCCTCACAGGATGTGGCGTACTATGTGTGACCACCTCTCTCAGAATAAGATTCCAAGAAAGACCAAGGCTGTGCACCCGTCCCTTCCACTTTCTGGCGATGGGCATTTTTTGAATACGCAGGTCATAGGAGGCTAGTGTTAGCAAAATTTATACAGATGTTGTTTTATTTTTATAGCTCTCCTCCATTTACTGGGTGGCATTTCCTTTAGTGTTAACAGCAGAGGTTAACTGCACACAGACGTGTATGGGGATTCTTGCCAGGTTTTTTTTCCCCTTCCTCTCCTATAAATATGTTTCTTCAGATTGTTCATTCTCCGCCCTGGCAGCAGACAGTCTTTTAGCATTCAGATTTAATTGGTTCAGTCCATTCCTGGGCCGTCTGCAGAACTCTGTGTGTGTGTGTTATAAACATGCCGATTATTGCATCCTCCGATAAGTGCATTTTGAAAGAAAGCAAAGGTGTTCTGATGGGATTTTCTGTACTTGCAAACAGTGGGCATTCTCTCCTTTGCTGCAGATGCTGGTGCAGAGCTCCACTCCTGTTCTCTCTAGGCAGAGTGTGTTTACCCCAGGCACCCCTCTGAAAGGCTTCTGCTCTGCCCATTTTGCAGCTCACTAAACGGCGCCTGGTGGATGCAGACGGCATCATTAATCCCAACGCTTTCTACATCTACCTGACCGCTTGGGTCAGCAACGACCCCGTGGCGTACGCCGCCTCCCAAGCCAACATCCGGCCTCACCGTCCTGAGTGGGTCCACGACAAAGCCGACTACATGCCAGAAACCAGGCTGAGAAGTAAGTAGCCTTCCGTTGGGCCTGCAAGCTTATGGGGCTCCTTACACGCCACACCTCCAGGCTCAGTCCCAGCCCTCATCCGTCGACACTACGCAGGGTTCAACAGTGTAAACAGAACAATATATTTCTTTCAGTTTAAAACTCTGGGAGACAGATGAGGATGTGTAATCGAATGCAACTCATGCTCTATCACACTGAGAAATAAGAGTCTGTAATCTCCCTTCGTGCCTTTGACTCGAAAACGTCCACCAGGCCTCTCTCTTTAATGCCAGCTGTTCCATGTGAAAGTTGGGGACGCCTCCAGGTCGAGTGTTGTGTTACTGTTGCAGAGTTTTATCGCTGGGGATTATATGTTTATCTTAACTTTGTCAACTCTGGTGTTGAAGGGATTTTTGGCAAGTTGGGTCATTCCTATAAGCCACCAAGCACCTGTACTCTGTCAAAGCTGTTTAAACCGGAGCAGAAAAGTCTGTATACAACAGCGTCCTCTTCCTTTCACCTCTCAGCCCCGACTTTGAAAGGTGGTTCTGGATGGATTTAATTTGCATTTGGGTTAGAGATATTAGTAGCGTATACCTTGGGTACGAGTCCAAGGGAGGACGTGAGAAAGAAGACAGGTCCCTTTGCGAACATGGCTGGAGAGCAGGCGGGTTGTGCTTCCCTGTATCTAAACCTCAGAGCCTTGTGGCAAGCAGCCAAGGCTTGTCTTAATGAAAATTTATAGTTGAGATTATAATAGGGCAAATCATGTTTAGCAAGTCAACTGAATGACCCCAGAGGGTCTGGAACACACAACGGCAGCAACTAAATGCTTGTTGTGTAAGGATTTCTTCCCCTGCTGCTGAAGACTTAGCATTGCATTAAAAAAAAAGAAGCATGGAAGGTTTAAGTGTGTTAGATCACTAAAAGGATAAGAAAGTGAAGCATTTTTCTCAGTAAAGCATGACTTTCGAGTTATTTTGTTCTCATAAGTGATTGAGTAAAACAGTTTGAACTTAGTATTTTCACTTGTGTCAGTTGAACAAAAAAAATGTTCCCACAATTGAATTCTTAAGTTGTTTAGACCCATTACAAAGAGTGACTGCTTCTAGAAGATTAAAATCTAAGGGTAAATCAATATACAGATCACAGGCTCCTCCTCCACACACACACACACCCCAAAATCAAAGGTTGATCATTATTTAAAATTTCTTAAACCAAAGATTGAAACTGTAAAGACCTGAAGACCATCATTGGTATTGTTTGTCCTTCATGTTGAAAGAGGTGCAGTAAGTGGACTTTCTTGCCGAGTTCTTTCTCTTCTCATTGCAATTGTGGAGAATCTGGGGATGCACGTCTGGGATGGCTAACGGTGGGAGCTTGTCGCATTTCTTCCACCCTTGGATGGCGTCCGTTTGCCTGTCTCAGTATTGTCAGGAGCCCCTGATCCATGGGCCCTCTCCCTGTTGCCTTCTCTCTCCAGTCCCAGCAGCAGAGCCCATCGAATACGCTCAGTTCCCTTTCTACCTCAACGGCTTGCGTGACACCTCAGACTTCGTTGAAGCAATTGAAAAAGTCAGAACGATCTGCAACAACTACACAAGCCTGGGGCTCTCCAGCTACCCCAACGGCTACCCCTTCCTCTTCTGGGAGCAGTACATCGGCCTCCGCCACTGGCTCCTCCTGTCCATCAGCGTGGTGCTGGCCTGCACGTTCCTCGTGTGTGCTGTCTTCCTCCTGAACCCCTGGACGGCCGGGATCATTGTGAGTTTATTCTAAGGGTCTTTGTGGAAGTCACATTCCTTTCAGCATAGCTCTTTCTGCAGCCGGGAAGTTTTGTTTATGTCTGGGCCTCTGGAGGAGGGTATAGATTGCATCATCCATACTGTATTTATTCTACTGGAGGTGGTGAGGTTCATGGTTAGGTAGAGCCTTTAATGGCCTTAATCTTCTGTCCCCTCTCCTTTAAACTTTTTGTGTAAAGATAGGGGAGTTTTTGAGCACACTTTCCATAATATAGAGCTGAGCATTTATTAAATACAAACACTCAAAGCGTAACTGTTTTTTTCAGTTCAAGTGTCATTTTGTTACTACATCCCAGACCAAATATAGAGAAGATTCTTCTAAATGGAGCGATAATTCGAGAAGTTAGGATGGTGGTATATGGTTAAATGGTTTTAGGGATGGTTTTGTGTGGTGTTTGTTTTAACTCTTGGGCAGAATGGATAAACGAGTATTACCAACCTGTTTTTTGCATTCTTTCTCCAAGTATAATACTCTCAGATTTGAAACAAGTTTTGGGTAGAGTCTAATAAAATCATGGCAGTATTTAAATTCCATGAACTGTGGTATAGCCTTCAAAATGCCAGAATTATAAAAACAGAGACCAGGTCTTGTTTCTGCACCATAAGTCTGTGCAACAGGTATGTTTAAAGGTAAATGTTTAGTCTATAGGAGTTTTCATGGTACTTAAGCAATTGATGTTATCCATCTTTCATTAGCTTATTAAAAGAAAGCAAAGGGAACTTTTATTGTACTTGTCTGTCCCCCCTTCACTGCCTGCTGACCCCCACCTCCAGAAGGAAAGATCGTTCTCTCCTCCTTTTGTCTCTGTGTAGTTCATTGTTTTATTTGTATTTTCTCCTCTTTGGCCCAAAAAACTCCAAAGTCTGCCACACAGATTTTCTTTCCATCCCCCTAGAAATTTTTACAAGGCAGATGAAAGAAAGGCAAATAAAAGCTTTTCCTTGGATTTGACTGTTTGCTTTGTCCACCCCAGTAACTCCACATTTCTTCAAAGTGAAGGGGCTGTAACCTGACCCACATCAGCTGACCACACGTCCCCTTTCTCCCAAGTCATCCTCACTCAGTCCATGGACTCTCCAAGCAAAAGCAAAGCTACTTTTACGTCAAAGAACTTTTATTCACCCCGTCCGATCAGCTTTCTTAAGGATGGAGGGCAAGGCAACCAAAAACTCTAGTTGCAACTCAGTTATAAGTTGAAGGATGGTCTCTGATGGTTAAGATCAAAGCAGAAGGAAACACCTTGTTTTAAACTGTATTAAATTTGTAGCCAGCAATGAGTGCGTGTTTCTGTAATTCCTTATAGATTGCGCTCGGGGAACAGTTTTGAAAAAATTTTTGCGACACCTAGAGTGTGTTTGTGCCCAGCCACTCATCCTGTGTGTCTTTTTCAAGGTGACAGTCTTGGCTTTGATGACGGTCGAGCTCTTTGGCATGATGGGCCTCATTGGAATCAAGCTGAGTGCCGTGCCTGTGGTCATCTTGATCGCTTCCGTCGGCATTGGAGTGGAGTTCACCGTTCATGTTGCTCTGGTATGGGAGACGTTTTGAGTGAAAGCTATTCACTAGAAAGGCAACCTGTTTCCTCTAGCTCTTTTTAGTTTCCAAGTTGGGAACCTTTTCATTTTCTCCAACATCAAAGAACACACCTGACACACATCATGGCAGAAAGGCTTCAGAGCACAGACGTTCCCTGGGAGTGGCTGAAGTTCAGCCGGACTCCTTTCCCTCTGGGGGAGATCTAAGAAAGAGGGTGTCAAAGATGAAAGCCAGGCCACGTCAGCAGTAGGCAGTGTCTTTGGTGTGTCCGAGTGGGCCAGGAAGGATTCTGCTCATTTGGTGTCGTCAATTGTGTCACCACGGGTCCTGAACTCGTCTGCTGTTCCTAAGACAGATGGTGTATACGTGTGCATGAATACACACGATTTTTAAAATCACAGTCATAAAGCAGGGATAAAATGAGACCACACTCACAGATTTGGTGGGGATGGCATAGTGGAGGGTGAGGTGAGTTGGCAGCTGAGGAAACACCCTGGGGCTGATGAACTAGCTCTCCCACCTGAGCCCACCCAGCTCCTTCGACCTCCCAGCTTCCAAATTCATGACAGCAAAAAGTAGGAGAACTAGCGTTGCTCTCAATAGGAATCCCCCACCCCCACCCTGCCGCCCACCCGGCTCTTTCTATGCACAGTCCTGTGAATCTTTGTGGGAGAAAAGTAAACTTCAAGAGGAGTCTAACACAAGAGACAAACCCATCGTATACATTTATCAGAGAATCATTCAAAAGCCCTATAGCGATGCGTAAATTATGTTCCGTACACACTTGTGTTTATAGTCTGCGTCCTTGGTTTTATGTAGGCATTCAGTAAATACTTACTGACTGAATAAATACTGATGTTTGGAATGCTTAGCTAGGAAACCAGGCATTTGACTTGGATCAAGTTACTTGGAGTAAAAGCCTTTGCTCTTGCAAAAAGGCTTGCTTTTGCAGTCTCTAGCATTGATTTTCTTTGGGCTTAACACATGGCACATGCATAGCTACACACATGGGTGTCTAGACAGATGCTTCTGCCTTCTACCTTCTGTTGTCTTCTTTCAGGGCCATATTTATGCTGCGTAGAGATGATAAATGTTTATATTTCAGAAGGAATGTTCTGTTGCAGTTAACCTGTTTTTTCCCCCAATGTATAATAAAAAGCCGATAATATATAGAAACAGTTTTCTACATTTTGAGCCTACCCTAATTACTTTCCTCAGTTGAGCTGGGAAGAAGGAGAGGGGATTTTTAGAAAGAAGAGCCTAGAGCTTAGAGAACACATAATTACGATATCATTTCTTTTAAAAAGGAGAAAAATTACCTGCGAGTTAAAAATCCACAAATCATTTTATTCTGATGTGAATGAAAACCACTCTTCTTGGTAGCTAGCATTACAAACAAGGGTGGTCCTAGAACAGATTTTTGCAGCGGAAATGCTAACGACAGTCTTTAAACTGTAGCGGCCCCTTGGATCTCTGGGGTAGTAGGAACATAAACATCCATACCAGTGCTGAATAAACGGTGAAGGAACGCCTCTATTCCTCATGCAAGATTTACTCCTGAGAATTGAAGGAGTCTCAAGAGGCAGCTTGGCTTTGTGCTGCTAGCCCAGGTCTTCATCAAGAGGCTACCCACACACAGGACATGGTGTTCTTACCGTGCCCTGTATGTGAAAGTCGTCAAGGAATCGATGGGCACCTGGCAGTTTACTGTTTCAGTAGCATAAGTTATATGCAAGAAGATGGACCCAACTTTGACCCTTGTGGTCTGACGGCCCAGATACAGCACAGAGCGCCATGGTTCCAAACCATCTTGGTGCTTTCCTCCCAGGAGAAAAAGACAACTACTCTGACCCTAAAATCTCCCAGCTCTGAAAGAGCGTCCATACATAGACCCCACTTCAGAGAAAAATACGAGAATTCACAATGCACCTTTGCAGACTTTTGTGTCATTTTATTTCTTCATCCATTAAGTAGAATAACGTCCTGTCCTTCCCTAGTGCACCTGCAAGGGCCCCAAGCCCTCTTCTCAGCACATCCTAGAGCAGCCTTAACTTTCAGAGAGCAAGCTTCTGCCAGGCTCAGCCCTCCCCCCACTGGGGGAGCAGACAGGGTGTAACAGTAACTAACCCACATTGAAATGGTCCTGGGTCACACTCTCAAGCCAATAGTCTGATACACCAAGATCTCCATAAAGTTCCCATTTGGTATCAACAGTATCCTTGACCTAGAAGAGCTTTAGAGTATGCATAAGAGGTGAGATATATCTACACGTATTTAGAACAGGCTTGATTGAATTTACAGCCCTTTGTTTTTCTTGTGATACCTTCATGGTACTTACATGTACTACAAACACATTAGTTGGAACACGGTGACAGAATTTCTAACCTCCGCATAATAGTGAGGAAATATGTATTTAGCACCCAGGTGCTAAGCCCGTTTGGAAGTAAGATCTTGACCTTTCAAAAAATCGGGCAAAATGCTGTCGCTTTCACAACTGGAGGTCTCCCATGTGAATGATGCTAGATCATTTAAGTGTGGGGAGTAAACTCAAGCGTGAGTAACAGTGAAAAGAAGGGAACATTTTGCTCATTTGTATAGTTTTGGCATGGTTTTTAAATTTAAAGTAAATATGCTTTTCTTCTTTTCTTCTTGATGTTCAAGATTTACATCAATACCAAATACAACCCATTATCGTGAACAGATCAATTTAGCGTAAGCCTAGATTTAGCTAGTTGAGCAGCCCCAGTTAAACATGCCAGTAGATAGAGGGTAAGATCTGAGAGGTTCAGTGGAGGCAGATGAAGGTGGCTAATAGCATTGAAGACGAAGCTGGCCATCAACCAAGTCAAGTCCAGGAATCTGATCATCTGACCTCTCCTCGTTGCGCAGGCCTTTCTAACAGCCATTGGCGATAAGAACCGCAGGGCCATGCTCGCCCTGGAGCACATGTTTGCACCCGTTCTGGATGGTGCCGTTTCCACTCTGTTAGGAGTGCTGATGCTTGCAGGATCCGAGTTTGATTTCATTGTCAGGTAAGCATTCGTTTCTAATGGGACCTCTGTTGCTTATTACCTTCTGTCTCTGGAAGATTGCAGCATGTCTTCATTGTGACGCTACTCCCCACTCCTAACCCCGTAGCTTCATTGAGGTATAATTGACAAATAAAAATTGTATATATTTAAGGGGGTACAACATGGTGGTTTGATATATGCATACATTGTGAAGTGATTGCCACAATCTGTGACTCCACTTTCTTTTGAGTTTATTAACTCAGAGGTATCCTGAGAGGCATAAAAGCAAGCTCCCTTCTAGAGCTGTCTTGGGGAATGTCTTAGGGAGAAAAGATGGAGGGTTTGCGGCTAGCAACAAAGGCAACTCTACAACTTGAAACCGATATCCCAGTTATTGCTGTTGAGGTTAGAAATACCAACAGAAAGAAATGACCTGGTTCCCATGCATTGACTGAATTTGACCTTTACTTCTTCTTCAAAACTGTAGAAAGGAAAACGTACAGATACCTACAATTTTCACATAGATTTTATTCTTCTAAGAAGTGAAGATGACATGCCTTGATTTCACAGTTGAGTTGCCACTAAGATTTAAGAAGCATTTAACGTGTGACTTAACACCAATAAATTTTTGAGATCCAAGCCTAGTTGGATACATCTTTCAATTTGGATTTCATGGCAAGCAGTTTCTGGTGAATTTAATTAAGGATTTGACTTTGGGAAGTATAAAAGGAGAGCAAGTTTTCCTTTTAAAAAGAATCTGAGAACTGCAGGGAAAGACCATTTTCTTCTCTGAACAGCCTCCGCAGCTTTTTGACAAAGCTGCCCTTGGATGTAACCCTGTTGCTCCGTGGAGGGGCGAGGCCAGCATCATCGATAAGTAAAAGATAGTCCAGAATTAGGACCATGGTAAAGCAGAATGAAATGTGAGAAATGACTTGATCGTTAGGGACGTTTCGATAATCTAGAGAGAGAATCTAAACAGGCTTTTCTGATGTGTATGTTGCGATAGGCCTTTCAATTCCAAGTGAAAAGAAGAGGATTTTAAGTTGTAGCCAACGTTTCTTTATTACGAGAAAAGATCAGTCCACGGGTCTGTGACGTTACCCCATTGGGCGGGTCGGCATCGTGGAGATTTAGCCTTGCTAGAATGAGTGCCAGGGTTGGCTCACTGTCGCTTGGGTGGAGAATGAGTGGAGAGGTGTAGACCAGTCCTTCTCAAGCTGTAACGTGCTCGTGAGTCATCTGGGGCTCTCTGTAAGTGCAGATCAGACTTCGTTGGGGGTGGGGAGCAGAGTCTGCGTTTCCAGCCAGCTCCCAGATGATGGCCACGTTGCTGATCCTCTCAGCACAGATGACCGATCACTTAACAAGCCCAATCAGTACTCTCTGTTTGCCAATATCAGGTAGACATATGCCTAAACTAGATGAAGGTTTTGGTCTGGGTTTTGTTTTAAGCTCTTAATTTGATTTTGACTTTTCCTTTATTCGGGCATTAGTAGTTGTTTCTCTGTGATGTAAAAACCCTATGTCAAGTAGAGTTTCTTTGTGTAATGTCTCATTCAACACAATGTAGTGAGCACCTCATAAGTGCCATTTCACACAACTGCAAGTAATGTAGACCCCGTCCCCCTGTACATAGCTTACGGTCTATGGGGGGAGAGACAAGGTCACAGGCAATTCAAAACCATGGGAAACAGAGTGTGATGGGATCTCAGAGGATCTCACTCAGCCTTGTGGGGGATGCCAAGGGAGCCACGGAGAAGAAACGTAGCCTGAATTAGAACAACCATCTGGGACCTGGGTGGAGAGCAGGATCCCAGCTCTCTCATCTAACCCATGGCGTCTTGTTCTCTCCCAGAGATATCAGGGTTCTTGTTTCAAGCGCTTAAAAGGGCTTCCCATTTTCTAGAACTGGATGGATTAACCTGATAAAGCCCTCACTGAGGTCGACTAAATGAGCAGACATTGTATACACTAAGCTGTCAGAAATCTAATTGGTCTGTTTATTCTACAGTTAGATGGATGGGATGCAAATGTCTTAATGCCTGCTGCTGATATATGCCTCCGCCTAAAGTTGCAGCAGTTTACATTAGTGCAAGACATCGGCTGCTTGGTCTTTACTAATGCAGCTCAGAAGTTTCTAATGTTTACAATAGCTGCGAGGTATTTGTATTTTTATAGGGATTCTCTCTCCTTTCATCTAATGTTGAAACATATATAGGCACAGCAAAGGTTGGTGCCTGTTCCGTTTTATGATCAAGAGGACCATTAACAGATAGATATCTTGCCCTCCCTCTTCCCAGAACATCCTGAGCTCTCCCCCACCCCAGCCCACTTCCAGCAGAATTGCCCTAGAAACCGTTAGTTACAGAAACGCATGCTTGCGTGGAGCCCGCTGCCTCCAGCTGTGTGCAACATCCTCCAGCCACTCTCCCTGGTTGACAGGTTCACCTTGGTATTCGTGAAGGATCCCAGACCTTAGCCCTCAACGGTGGGAAAGCAGGGCCACTTGTGCACTCTCCTCTTCTTCATGGTGCTGCGGCCTTTATGTTTGAATTGGCTGACGCAAAACAAGAGTATTCAGAGATGCTAAATTGTTCAACAAAAGATTGGCCGGCAGAGCAGCCCGTCATTGTGGACCGCCCTCCCCCGAAAATGCCCCAGCAACCACAGAATGGGCAGTGTTTTCTTTGCCGAAAGCTGGTTCCAGTGTTCTAAAAAGATTGCACTTGGAACTGTTTGGTAAAACTGGAACTCACAGAATTCTGGGCAGAAAGTTGCGGTTAATGAAAGCCCGGGGAAAGCCTTACCTGCTACGCTGGAGACTTAATTAGAGATTCTGCTCTAAGATGCAGAAGCATTTCACAGTGGATTAGCTGCCTGCAGAAGTGGGCTGCTTTTCCTCCTGGGCTAAATTGTTTAAATTCTACACCCTTCACTTCATTTGTTTGCTTCTGCTGGGTTTTCATGAACGGGGCCCCTCTGCATTGTATTTGTGCTTTCAGTCTGCTCGGCCATTCAGTTCACATTCCATATTTTTGTGTTTGTGTAACACATTCATAAATAACATTACATGCCATGAGATTTCAGCAAATTAACAAACCTAATTTTTTTTCTTCCCTTCATGAACTAACACTTTGGGTTGTAGAATGTAGTCCTCAAAGTCATAAGGTTAAAAGAAAAGAAAAAAAAAAACCTAATCTTGTGCTGAATTTGAAACGCAGTGTTGTAACAGCCTTTTCACTGGTGTGGGTTTTGTTAATTTTTTGGCTCTGACGTTTGGGCACGTGAAGGGTAGCTTAATTTACTTTTGCCATGGTAAATGTTCCTGTTTCCCTTTTATCTTCAAGGTATTTCTTTGCTGTCCTGGCAATCCTAACAATCCTGGGTGTTCTCAATGGACTGGTTTTGCTGCCAGTCCTTTTGTCCTTCTTCGGACCGTATCCTGAGGTCAGTAATTGTTGCCAGTGTAATGCGCAGCCCTCAGACCACCTGAATATTGTTTTTCCTGGTGTCACTCTTAATTTAGATATTTAAGTATATCCACATTTGCTGGTTGTTTACTTTTTCAGTAAACAGCTCAAATAACTATGGCTTTTTTTCTCTTCAGTTTAGTAGTCTTAGGGGATGTAGGGGGAATGGTTTGATTTGGTTTAGGTTGTTTATTTTTGAAACCTAGTGATTGGCAACCTGAGTCTTGTAGGTCTCTATCAATGAAGCACTTTCCACTCAAGAAGAATATCTGGGCTTGAACAGGAGTAAAAAGGGCACAGCCTGCCTTTCCAGAGTGTGAAAGCAGAGGCCAGTTCTTTTGCTCCAGCTGTCAGGCCCAAGCGTCTTCAGAGTGGCAGGGATTGGGCCAAGTGAATACAGGGTAGCGTGAGAGGCCGGGTGGGGGGGGGTGTGGGGGAGGGGCAGCGACCCCTGAACAATATTGTGCTTTGAACCTTAAGTGTGGCCACCAGGTAAATGGTTGATAACACCTGTAATATTGAATCCCCTTAACTAGGTGTCTCCAGCCAACGGGCTGAACCGGCTGCCCACCCCTTCCCCTGAGCCGCCCCCCAGTGTGGTCCGGTTCGCTCTGCCCCCTGGTCACACGAACAACGGGTCTGATTCCTCTGACTCGGAGTACAGTTCTCAGACGACGGTGTCGGGCATCAGTGAGGAGCTTCGGCACTACGAGGCCCAGCAGGGCGCCGGGGGCCCTTCCCACCAAGTGATCGTGGAAGCCACAGAGAACCCTGTCTTCGCCCGCTCCACCGTAAGTCATAAGTCACCCCAGGAGGCAGCCCCTGCCTGCTCTGAACAGTAAATCACAGACAGCATGCCAAAAAATGTATAGGTTAGGTGGACTCGTATGAAATGGCCAATATTTGGCTCTTCTTAAACTATAAAAATGTCAGTTTCATGTGGCTGTATCTCATACAGATTGAAAAGGGCAGGGACCAATATTGGTGACTACACAGAACGTCCGTCAGCATATATCACGTTTGAGCTAAGTACAGGTTGAGCTTAAGGACCGGAGGTAAAGCATGCCTTGCTCCCCCTGCCCCCCTTTTTTAAAAGCTACGTATCATTGTAGGAGGATACCTGTTTTAAAATGTAATGGTATTTTTATTGCCAGCAGAAGTGATTTCTTTTCCCTTCCACTTCTGTTCCTTTTAATTACCCTTGGTATAAAATTATTTCAATCGTTATTGTCTAAGACTTCACCAGAAGCTTTTGTGGCTCCAAGCTCGTATCCTAGGTGGCGGGAAGGAGCAGAGAAGCTGAGAACCAGCCTTCAGTAATTTAGGAAAACCGTGAGCAGCCCGGAGCCTCTTCTCAGAGGCCCTGAGAGCCCCAACTGCATTCTCCCCTCTCTGTGCTCCCCAGGATGTCCTCGGCCCCCCAGGCCTGGAGCACAGCACACAAAACCCAAGGAATGTTCTAAGGCTCCTGTTGCTCTGACAGGGGGCCTCCTGCTGTCCCTCCAGGAAATGGGTATTCCAGTCCCAGGCTGGAGCTGCCCTTCCATGAAAGAGAGAGAGGCCAACCAAATAACCTAAATTTTCTTCCTCTTACCCCCCGTGACGATGCCTGCTGAGCTGCAGTGTGAATCTGGTTTTGTTCAGCGGGAGCCTAAAAATAGGTACAAGCTGAACGACTTTGAAGTTGGTCACGGTCCTTTTGATTGATGTGGCCACTGTGTTGCTCCATGCTTTGTACAGAGACCCAGAAACCAGATTCCTAACAACAGGATAGAGCAGCACTGCCTGGTAGAACTTTCTGTGACAGTGCGAATGCTCTCCAGTGCAGTAGCCACTGCAACATGTGGCTGTGGAGCATTTGAAATGCGACTAGTGCGACCTAAGGGGCTGAATTTTGAATTTTAGTTAATTTAAACGTACATAGCCACGTGTCCCTCATGGCTACCGTATTCAACAGTGTAGGTAACGTCCGGGTAACGTCCTGCATTTGGGCGAGCCAGGGCCAGACACTTAGTCATTTTAGAAGAAGAGGGAGCTCGAGATTTGATCCTACCCAGCAGGGTGGGGTGGCGGACTGTGGGAGAGAGGCAGCTCGGGTACTTAGACCACAGCCCTGCGTTTATGGGCAGCAGCCGTATGTGTCCGGCCAGCTGTGCTGGAGAAAGCCTAGGCGTAGGGTCCAAACAGGGCGTACCTCTGCCACGTCGTTGTGGGTGGAAGGCCCCTGGTCGCTCCCTGGGGCGCTCCCGGCCATCTGTGGGGTTGACTAAGCTCTAGTTCAGAAAGAGCTGTGTGTGGGTGGCCGGGCGGTAGTCAGAGCCGTGAAGGGAGGGCTGGGGCAGCGGGGGCCGATGCCCAGCCTGGGGTTAGCACCCGGCCTGTTTCAACCTGCCCTTGCCCTCTGCAGGTGGTCCATCCTGAACCGAGGCAGCACCCACCCTCCAACCCTCGACAGCAGCCCCATCTGGACTCAGGGTCCCTGCCACCCGGACGGCCAGGCCAGCAGCCCAGAAGAGAGGCCCCCAGAGAATGCTTGAGGCCGCCCCCTTACAGACCGCGCAGAGACGCTTTCGAAATTTCTACTGAAGGGCATTCTGGCCCTAGCAATAGGGACCGCACGGCCCCCCGGGGAACCCGTTCTCACAACCCTCGGCACCCAGCGTTCACTGCCACGGGCAGCTCCGTGCCCAGCTACTGCCAGCCCATCACCACCGTGACGGCCTCAGCGTCCGTGACTGTTGCAGTGCACCCCCCGCCCGGGCCCAGTCGGAACCCCCGAGGGGGGCTTCGCCCGGGCTACGAGGACTACCCCGAGACTGACCACGGGCTGTTTGAGGACCCCCATGTGCCTTTTAACGTCCGTTGCGAGAGGAGGGATCCCAAGGTGGAGGTCATTGAGCTACAGGACGTGGAATGTGAGGAGAGGCGCCGGGGCAGCAGCTCCAACTGAGGTGGGCGGGGCCGGTGGGCAGGTGGGTGGGCCTCTGAGGCGCTGCTCTTCAGTGACCCCTCAGGGACTTAGAGGGACGCAGATGGCTGCATCCTCCTGGAGCCCTGGGCACTCATGTGTCCCCTACTGAACCGCAGTGACCTCTTACCCACAGGCAGGGTTGCCTGTCTAAGCTTCGTCATCCTTGGAGAACCAGTTGAGTTCCAGATTGGATCTGTCCCTCACAGTTAGCCTGTGGAGGTTTAATGCATCTCAACAGAGACACTGACAGCTGCCCCTTTCACCTATTTTTCAGTCTTTTAAAGCCATAGCAGGTATGTCTGATGAACGCACAGCTCAGTGAACAGTCACAAAGTGAGCACATCCCTGTCACCAGCCCCCAGGTCAAGGGAGAGATCATGACCCACCCCTGGAAGCCCCTCATGCCCTCACCCATCCCCCACCGTCCTGATCTCTATACCCCAGACCCGTTTTGCCTGTGTTTGTGCTTTATACATAGGGACTCGTAGACCTGTTACTTTGACTTCCTTTTTTTTTTTTTCTTTTAAAGGGTGAGTAAAATCTGAAGCAAAGAGGCCAAAGATTGGAAGCCCCTCCCTACCCCTACCCTGCCCCACCAGAACTGCTTGAAGAGAGCTGCGGAGTTAGAAAGGCGTGCTGTGCCAGGCAGCAGTTCATTGTTACTGTAACTGATTGTATTATTTTGTGAAATATTTCTATAAATATTTAAGAGGTGTACACATATGTAATATACGAAGGAACGGATGTAAAGTAGTGTGATCTGGGTTTTCTGCACTCCCGCCTCCAGAGCAGGCGGTGGGGAGACCGCAGCGGAGCCCCTCCCTATTTGTACATTGGTCTCTGTGCCACAACCAAGCTTAACTTAGTCTTAAATTTCAGCATATGTTGCTGCTGCTTAAATATTGTATAATTTACCTGTATAATTCTATGCAAATATTGCTTATGTAATAGGATTATTTTGTAAAGGTTTCTGTTTAAAATATTTTAAATTTGCATATCACAACCCTGTGGTAGTATGAAATGTTACTGTTAACTTTCAAACACGCTATGCGTGATAATTTTGTTGTTGTGTAATGAGCAAATATGAAGAAAGCACGTTAACCCCGGTGGCTTCTCTAGGTGTAGTTGGATGAGATTCTCTTGTTTGGCTGTGTGTGTGAACATGTGTGTGATTTCCCAATGTACTGTACTGTGATTTTTTTTCTTTTTTTTCTTTTTACTGTCTGTGAACCCGTGGTGGGCTCTACCTTAGGCCAGAAGAGTCAGGATATCTCTAGTGCTAGCGCTGGTGGAGGGCTAGCCCTAAACATCTCCTTTATCCTTTTGCCAGACTCACTTCAAGTTCAGGGCATCTCTTAAGATTATTGGCTGCCATCCAGACACCCCAACTCGTGCCTCAGAGGAGATAAGTTCCTTCGCATGGACCATTGTGGTGGATGTTGGAACCTCAGGGTACAGAGCTCACATCTCTTCATCTTCATTGGTATTAAAGACCTAGAGAACATGCCCAGTGGGAGCCTCAGCTGGGCCGTGAGCGTATCCTCTAAAGTACGCAGCCTTCATTGTACCTCTCTTGTAACCAACGCACAACACACACACACACACACACACACACTTAACACACACCACCACCACTATCACCACCCAAATTTAAGAGTGGATTGGAAATCTTCTGGAGACAATGACCTCTTCATTCTGGGTCCACAACAGACCCAGAGGTGATGTTTTGAGTCCCTACAATTTAAACTCCCTCTCTTGCTAAATGGCACGGTTGGGGCTTTCTGGATCTGTCTGCCTCCTCTTTAAAATAGTGAGCATCCAATATGGTGATACGGAATCAGAAATGCTATAGGATATGAGCTTCAGAAGGATGACCCTCCAAGTGTTAATATTAACGTTATGGGTGCACGCTTCCTAAGTATCTCATCCCCCTCTTCTCACCATCATTAGTACTCTTTCAATGTGACATTTATTGAAGAGCAGGAAGATGCTAATTGCATAACCCCCACTGAAGAATGTATATAGAGCCATATCTCTCAACCAGGTGTTATTTTTAAAGATCTGCTTCCATATCAATTCTGTTTTCTTGCTCTGAGGTTTGGTCTTCCTAGGCTCTTAGCCAGAGACCAACAAATGTTGGGGAAGCACTCGGTACCCAGACTAAGCTACTGTAGGAGTGCACAAAGGGCAGCTCCCATTATGCCTCCTGTTTTACATGGAAAATCTTATTCGAAAGGCAACGGCCCACAGTAGTACCAGCAGTGTAGTGACCTCAGACTGTAAAACTCGCCGCGAGACTGTGGCTACCAGATGTGTGTGTTCATATGCCAGGGTCCCAAATGGCCCCACTGCTACTGTTTGGTGCCTCTGTCAGCCACACTGTCTGTCTACCTAACACTCAGCTCTGCTCAGAAAACTCAATATCCCGCATTCAGGAGAGAGATGATGCAAAAATCAGAGGTCTGCTTCCCTCTGGCTCGAGGAGTGCCCTCACTCCTTTCCTGAGCCCAGCTTGCATGGTGCCTGACTGCTTGGCTGGCCCCTGCTTTCTGCACAGCGTAGAGCTCTCTCCAGTAGTCACATTGGCAAAGGGAGAACTCGGGGGCTGGCAGGCAACCAGAATTTCTCTCTCTCTTTTTTAAAATAGTTTTATTTTGTCTGTCTTGTTTGTTCATTTGGATGTTTTAATTTTTTTAAAAAAAAAATCTTTGCTGATATTTATAATTTTGTATCATAAGAATGTTTTCCTACAGTATTTGTCATGCCAGTTTATAACAGAAAAATGCAGGGATTTTATTTCTATTGGAAACACTATTACAGCTATGTTTTACCTTTGAACAGAATTTTTATTTGTATAGAGTGCTTACTAATGTTAAATAGTTCAGAGTATATAACATTTTCATTAAGGACTCATGGTAGGTTTTAGTGTAAGGAGTTTAAAGGAAATATTCAAACTGGGTCTCATTGTCTGCCCATTTGGGCAGAAATGGGTTTGTGTCATTTCAGTTACAAAGATAAAAGTATGCCATATAATTTATTTATATGAAAATTTATTTTTGTAGTGTACATAGTAGTCATCAAGTCTTTTGACAGAAGTATATTTTTAAAGAATTTATATGTGATGAATCCATAATGTCTGGAACTTTGCTGAGACATGAGTGGGGCACACTTTTCATTGTAAAGTACAGCAAGGAGAAGAAAATGTTTAACAGTGTTAAGAGAGTGAGATTGAGTGAATCTTCATGCAGTTGTGGAATGTGTATTAGTTACCATTTGTGACCTAGTGTGGTTCTCATTTTAAACCTCAGAAGGCAAAAATGTACAAACTCTCTAAATATTAATGTTCAAACACTGATAGAAATTCTAACATGAATAAAAAATAATATAACTTGTTGGTTACATCTTTGTGTATGGAATGGTTTTTAATTAAAATATTTTACGAAGGCAGTAGTCGTGCGTCACGCCATCATAAACTTTGTTTTTTGTCTGACTAACCGTGTGAAATACTCATGTTTTTGTTCTCCTTCATGGAGGCATTATTGACATAGGAAGAGTTCTACATTTTTATTTTCTGACACAGAGAAAGTTCCTAAATTACCCTTCAAAATGATTCCTTCTGTCATCTCTTAGCCTTTTTGTGTTTCTTTTTATGTGATGCCTAATAATTCAAGGGGATATTTATAAGTCCAATTCAATGGTTATTAAAATAAAGGAAGGTGGTGTGCTTAAAAACAGTATAGCTGACAATATGGGACTGACTGAACCTGATACAAAATGTTTTTTCTGAGTGTTTATCGTACCTTGTCTTCATCGTAGCCACGGAGAAAAGTAAGACCAGGAATAGCATCCCCATTTTACAGCTGAAAGCAAGGAGTGGTGGGGAAGAACTCAGATTCTATCAGCATGGGGTGAGGAATCGGCAAACTACAGCCCTGGGGCCTCCTGTGGATATGAAGATTTATCAGAAGACAGACAGGCCCGTATGCATGTAGAGATCGTCCACGGCCACTTAACCAGCTACATCGGCAGAATTGAACAGTTGCAGCACAGACTGTACGGCCTGCAAAGCCTAAGATATTTACTAACTGGCCCTTAAGAAAATGTTTGCTGACCCATCTTAAGACAAGGTTATCATAGGCCAGTGATACTCACGTGGGGTGCCTGTATCGGCAGCACTCATGCTTTGGAAGTTTACTAGAAAAGCAGGATCTTCAGTGCCACCCCAGACCTACTGAGTCAGAATCCTGGGACTGAAGCCCAGGAATCTGTGCTTCCATGAGCTGTCCTGGTGGTTCTGATGCACCAGCAGAGGCAATCTCTAAATTCCTTCCAGCTGAATGTGGCCTTGGTTCTATAATTTGACTCGGGCTACACAGCCAATGCAGGCCAGATCTGGAAACAGCACAGAGATCCCAACTCCTCTGTGTGGTCTTTCCACAAAAACACATGTTCATCTGTGGGAGAGTAGAGACCCGTGAACTCTGCGTTTGTGCCTGGGAGTTGAGAGAGGAATTCCCTTCTTAGTGCTCTGCCACGGCTGTGGGGCAGGCCTCATTGGAGGGTGTGGGCCAATGACCTAACAGGCCGGTGGGGGTGGGGGGGGAGGGGAGGTCCATGCCAGGCCAGACCCTCTTCTACCCTTCCCACCGACAGGGCTCCAGCTGACCAGCTGTGACTCGGGCAAGTCGTTTGAAACCTTGGGGCCTCTGTGTCCTCGTCTGTACGTAAATTAAAGATGATGCCTGTCCCTCGCAGACTTCTGAAGGTTGAAAGCAATGGTGGTTGTGAAGAGGTCTGGACCAGAGGGGATAGGAAGAGTCAACTGAAAGACTCAGAAGAGCCCCTGGACCCTGCACTGAGTTTGGTTCAATCACCACCTCTCAGCCTCCGAGGCAACACAGGCCCTCATACAGAAGCGTGAGAGTAGCTAGGGGAAGGTTTTTGGATATACAGTACACCGACCAAGGAATAAGGTGCTCGGGTAATACAACGTCCTCCTTAACGGATACTTTACCTGGAAAAAATAAAGTATTCAGCAGGGTTTTCTATCATATATAACCTCATCTTCCTACCTCCTGGTATAATCAGCTATCTGTTCCTCAGCCCTCCAGTGGTGAATTTCATCCGTAATGCTCTCTTGGTTCATTCAGAAGTCATGGGGAATCTGTACTCCCTGAAACTGAGCTTGGAAAACACTAATTGCGTTAATTGGGATTCAAACTGAGAGACACTTTCTTTTCGGTGTGTTTTTTATACCACTAAGATGACCATTCATTGCCATTCAATTTTATATTCTTTAGAAATTACATACACCTAAGTAAGCTAACTTAGTTTTTAATATTGGCCTAAGGAGAACAATCAGATTTGAGTCCCAAAATCCACCACATTTATTCAGGACTTAGGTAAACGTAAGGCCCCACTTTTTTTTGTCACGACAGACATATTTAACGGCTTCGGGAATGCCGTGTGCTGCTAAGTTGCAGGCAGCAGCCATGTTGATGTAAAGGCAGGTGTTCATTTTTGGTAACTGGCAATGACCTCCCAAAAGGAGAAGTGGAGATGACCTTTCAATCATCCAACAAGAATATTTGCCCAATTTTAATTACTTTTAATGAAGCCTGCACCTAATGAGAACATGCCTCGAACGCGAATCTGTTTAACTGTTCACATTGGAAGGCATGTTGGACACCTTTTCTGCATAGGTTCCCTGACAGGAAATTACAACTGCCATCAGAAGGATCTTGAAAGGACATTCTGGTCTGTCGGGAACATGGTGGACCTCAGGAAAACAGAGGGACACAGGGAACTCTGCTACAAAAAGAAGTGACCAATAGCGATAACCCAAACTCAGCTTGGCGTGGCCAAAGCAAAACATTCTACATGGCAGGGTGTTCTAATCATTGATGTATGCCTTCTCCCTTAGGGATTTCCTTTCTTGGGACAAAGGGAAGGAGACCTTTCAGCCAAGATGCTGGGAAGGGAAACAAAGCCTGTAGAGGTAGCATTTGCTCTGAGAATGAGACACACCCCAGCGAGCAGTGGCAATCAGAAGAGGCAACCGCAGCCAAATCTTTCTCAAAGTCAGTTAAACCCCTTTATACATATTCCTTTTTTCCCTGGGAAGTGTCCTCTTCATTCATCTCCTTCCTATCCACAGAACTTGAAGGTATAGGAGTGTGATGTAAGCTACCAACAGGGCAAAGAATAAAGATAAGAGTTCACACTGGGGCTTCCCTGGTGGTGCAGTGGTTGAGAATCTGCCTGACAATGCAGGGGACATGGGTTCGAGCCCTGGTCTGGGAGGATCCCACATGCCACGGAGCAACTAGCCCCGTGAGCCACAATTACTGAGCCTGCGCGTCTGGAGCCTGTGCTCCGCAACGAGAGAGGCCGCGATAGTGAGAGGTCGGCGCACCGCGATGAAGAGTGGCCCCCGCTTGCCGCAACTAGAGAAAGCCCTCGCACAGTAACGAAGAGCCAACACAGCCATAAATAAATAAATAAATAAATAAATAAAATTTTAAAATAAAAAGGCAAAATTCCTTAAAAAAAAAAAAGTTCACACTGAAGTAATCCTGGGAAATAACCTCTGTCAGCAGTAGTGCCATCTTTGTACACAGTGGACAACAGCTTGTATTTTTGTGGAAGGGGGAGTGGTAGAAAAGAACCTGTTTTATTTTTACAAAGAAAAAAAAATCATACAGATGGAGGAGAAATTGATGAGCAAGTTCTGACTGGTGAGTTATTATATAATAGGATTGCAGCATTTAGCCCAAGATGCCAAAAGAATAATCTTTGTAATTACAAAGTTCGATCAGCAGCAGTGGTAGGTAGACTCCTGGTGAGAGCCTCTTTTGAGCAAGAGAAGAAGCGAGATGAGGCAGGAACAGAGAGAAGCAGGAGGCTCCCTGCTATGGATTGCGAGAGAGAACAGCTATCCATCAGAGGGGACATGGTCGGATGTCCAGAAAGTGAGGCCGATACTATGGAAAAGACCATTAAAATGAGGAAGAGGTATGAAAAAGATTGAGTGAGACAGATTGTCAAGAGATGGTCAGAACACCCATGGGCCACAAGAGCAGTTGCCAGATGCTGAAGTGTCAATAAGCTCACTTGGCCCTTCTATCAGCAGATGCTTTACCTTTTCCTGTACCGCTCCCGCCTTACATGGAATCATGGGAGGTTATCATGAATCATGGGAGTTGGCCATGAATCATGGAAGACTAAAGCTGTATGAGACTGTTGTCATCTTGTATCCAAGAAATCTGGTGCCTAACACGAGCCAACACCTTCAGCGGTCAAGTCAGATTTAGAAGGTGGATCTAGTTCAGTCAGATGTTATTCTCTCTTATTGCCCTCGTTCCTCCCCCCATTTGTTTTATGGGATCATTTCAGAGGTATGGGTGACTGCCGTCCACATAACTACTATAACCAGAGAGCTCTGGGCCTCTCGGCCACCATGGGTACATGCATAATCATGTACACAGGGTATATATCTGCACTAAATGCAAACAACTGCCATGGGGGAAGCGGTTAGCAAATCTCTGAAGTAGCCTTCTGATTACACTTTAATTCCAAAAGCTAATTGGCTAAAATGTTCCTCCTTAATTAGAAGCGATTACTATGTGAAACTAGGTTTGCATTTCACAAGACAGTTTGCCTTTCATGATTGAAATCTCAGAGTTCATCTACTAATGGTCTCTAATGGCCTGTAACTGTAAGGCGCACACAATTAAGGTGGGCTTTTCAAAGTGTAAGTAAGGGAGGATGCCTGTATTTATGGATTCTTCTTCCACTGCTGAGGACATAGCCTGCATCCACCCTGGACTGCAAAACACACATCATGCATGCATGCACGTGCTTGCCCAAACATACCCACATGCGTAGAAAGTCCTGACCTGTCACCTTTGACCCCTTCTGAATTCCTTCCTCTCATTCTCCCTCCCACAAGAAGGTTGTCCTCTCGCATACTCAGTGGAGTCAGACTCTCTCAGCACCAACGCCAACAGAAGTCTATCCAAAATACAGATGCTAAAGGTGGAGCTCCACCCTGGGTAGCAGTGCTACTAGCAATAAAAACCACAGTTTCTTGCTTAATATGTGTCAGGCCCTAACGTAACTCACCAAATAAACCCAGTAAATATGACCCTAACAGAGACTCAAAATGAGCAGGAAAGGGCACTAAAATGCAGGAGGAAACAGAAAAGATGAGGAAGAGAGAGGGGTGGGGCAGCGAGGAAGGGAAGTGAGCTTCCTTGCAACTGGAGGGGTAGAGAGTTTTTCATTTTTTTATTTTTATTTTTTATTTATTTATTTTTTTGCGGTACGCAGGCCTCTCACTGCTGTGGCCTCTCCCGCTGCGGAGCACAGGCTCCGGACGCGCAGGCTCAGCGGCCACGGCTCACGGGCCTAGCCGCTCTGCGGCACGTGGGATCCTCCCGGACCGGGGCACGAACCCGTGTCCCCTGCATCAGCAGGCGGACTCTAAACCACTGCGCCACCAGGGAAGCCCGAGAGTTTTTCTTAGAAAGGAATCAGTAGAGCAGAAGGCAGAGCCAAGGAAGAAAGAAGGTGAAGTCAAGACTGGTTACATCATTTCAAACCTGGATCAAGCTGTACCTAAAGCTACATCTATGACTGAAATTTTCAATTCTGAAACGGCTTTTGTGCTCAGGCCAACGGGAATCAGGTTTTTTGTTCCAAACGATCTAAACTCAGCCATGGCATCGGACTTGATATGGGAGTCACAGATTCACAGGACATCCATCGACAGGCTTTAGATTGTCATTAAAAGGAGAAGAGATTGGGCAAGTCAAAAGCGATTGACAGTGCGGAAGGTCGGATTCCAAGAGAAGCAGACTCTGAGAAGGAGATTTGTGTATGGGGTCAAAACCTATGGGAAAGTGAAAGAAGCAGCACTGAGCAGAGGGAGAAGTTGAACCGTCATGCAGCTGGTCCCGTGGGGAGCCGAGATGATGGCTCAAATGATGGCAAGGAGGCCAGAGCTTGACATTCTCACATTGACTAGTCATCGGATGCAGGCTGCTGTCAGGAAAAAGGCACGCTCTTGGGCCAGGTGTCTCTCTTCCATCAAGCACAACTCCCAAAGAGGGACTGAGCCGAGACGTCAGTCACCGATACTCCCGCAGCTGGGGAAAGGATGCTGAGTTTGGCACGGGTGGAGCCTAGCAGGCATGGCAGCTAGGTTTCCTGCCTGAGTGAGCGCCATGAGGACATGGACGCCTGCAAGTGAGATGAGGGAGTGAGGAGGGGCAGGTGGACTCAGGGGGAGGATGGATTTAATTTTGAACTGGTAGCATTTAAACACTTGAAAAGATGTTCCCAGAGGTCCAGAAAGATGTCAATCTGGGAACCATTGGAATAGAAACCGTAGTTGACGGGCACCTGGCGAGAGAGGGTGTAGATAGAAAACGACGGAGCCCGAGGAGCGCCCCACTTGGGGAGCAGAGGAAGCAAAGAAACCCACAAAGGGAGGAATAAGCAGTTGAACAAGTAGCATAAACTGGGAAGTGTTGCAAATTCCACGATAACAGTCGTAATAACAAATACATACAGGCTATTTACTCTGTGCCAGACCGTGAAGACTTACTGTGTTCCGCATTCTTAATTTATATTAATTCATTTCGGATGTGGCCCTTTAAAAACGTGACGCCCAGTGAGTTGGGTGGGGGTCCCTCAGTTGATGAGCATTTAGATTACAGCATTTAAATCTGGAATCTGGGCATGAGGCAGGTGTACGTGAAGCATGTGTATTTGCTGACTAAAACACAGAAGTCATAGCATGTGTTTGCTGAATAAATTTTATCTCCACCTTCTGGATTCCTTTTCTTTTAATAGCTTTATGGGGCTATAATTCACATATCATGCAGTTCACCCATTTAAAGTGTACAATCCAATAGTTTTTAGTATAGTCACAGTTATGCGACCATCACCACAGTCAGTTTTAGAACATTTTCGTCATCCTTTAGCTTTCATTCCCTTATCCACCCCTCCCCCTCCCCCAGCCCTAAGCAACTACCAGCCTACCTTCTGCTCTGTTTTAGATGTTTCAGATGAATGGAATCATATAGTATGTGGTCTTTTGCGACTGGCTTCTTTCACTCAGCATAATGTTTCAAGGTTCATCCATGTTGTAGCAGGTATCGGTATTTCATTCCTTTTCATGGTCAAATAAAATTCCAGTGTATGGCTCTACTGCATTTTGTTTATCATTGGTCAGTTGAGGGACATTTGGGTTGTTTCTGCCTTTTGGTGATTAGGAATACTGTTGCTACAAACATTCTTGTACCAGTTTTTGTGTGGACATATTTTTTCATTTCTCTTGGGTATATACCTAGGAGTAGAATTGCTGGGTCACATGGTAACCCTATGTTTAGTCATTTGAGGAGAGAGATACACAGGATGAGTGTGAGTGTTTCCCATGTGAAAATATGTGGTAATAATAAAACCAAGCAAATGACCATCCTAAGGAATGATCTAACCTCTGAGATTCTAATTCTTCAGTACCAAAGGGAGGCCCCATTCCATTCTCAGAGTAGCCACGGACTTAACCATATCCCCACCCTTTCTCATCACCACCTGTTGGGGGTGGGGTGAGGAAAGGAAGAATAGGTCGGGTCCATTGATCCCAATAACACACATATTTTGCTTGCAAAGAGTATTATGCAGCTTACAAAAATGTCTCAGTTGGATTCAATTTAAGCAGTATATACCCCAATCTTTTTGGGTACCTTAGTGGGAGCTAGGGAAGGAACAACTATTGCATAGTGTAGTGTATCAGATGATGAAAGGATAGTAAAAGGAAGATAGGGGTTAAGCTTCAGGAAGAGGTAAGCAAAACCTAGAAATTCAGAGGCTGGAAGGATCACTGTGAACTGGCAGAGTCATTTTGATATTTCTGCGGAGAGAGGACTGGTCTTTTTGAGATTACATACCTGGCAGAGCTATAGCCACCCTATGAATGAGTGTCCAGGATTGGATGGGAGCAAAATAGAGTTACATCTTTGTCAGGTACTGTGCTTCACATTCACTCTCTTAGGTAACCCTTAGAGAGCAAGCCTAGTGCGAGACAGTAAGTCTCCTTATGCAGTCAAACAAACTGAGGCTCAGAGAGTGTATCAGTTAGGGTTCAACCAGAGAAGCAGAGGACGTAAAAGAGATGACAGAAGATGATAGACAGATGGATAGATTTATTACAGGAAATTGACAAATGCAATTGTGGAGCTGGCTAAGCAAGTCCAAGGTCCTTCTTCGGGCAGACAGGAGAAAAGGATCATGAGCAGCCTGGAACCCCACAGGCGTGAGCTGAAGCTTGTTCACAGGAGAGAACTTCTAAAGCTGAGGAAGGCCTGTACCTTCTTTTAAAGGCCTTCTAACTGATTGGGCCAGGCCCACCCATGATAATCTTCTTTTTAATGAAGTTAAGTTTAATGAACTTAAGGTGACTGAGTAGAGATTTTAATCACATCTGCAAAACTCCTTCACAGCAGCACCTATGTTAGTGTTTGATTGAACACCTGGGAGAAGGTGTGTGCATGCTACAAAATGACCACTGCTTCCCTTCCATGCTCCAAGTCTGGAAAGAGGATGACCCTAACCAGGAATACACTGGAAAGAGAACGCTGGGGACTGCAATTGAGCCTAGCCAAGGAGACACATCAGAAGCCATTGCAGAGAGGTTAAGCAGCTCTGTTGGCTCCATTACAAAGAACAGAATCCATTCTTTGCTGGTTTAAGCAAAAAGAGATTTATTACAAGGTAATGAATGATTGAGAATAATAACAGAATTATTGAGAAGGCTGGAGAAGAAAAGCTGTGGGCTGTTTTGAAGAGCAATGCCAATGCCACAGAAACATACTACCAAGAGGGTTTCTGCCTCTTTTAAGATCAAGAAGCCACCAGTCAAACTGGAAAGTTCTTGGCAGCTTCTGAACCACACCACCACAACCATGCTTCCCAGGAGAAACACCAGAAACAACACAAATATGGCCCCCAAATGCACTTCTGCTTTCTGCTTTCTCTGACTGCACTTAATGGGTGGGACTAAACCACATCCGTTAGGGTTACCCTAGCTGCAAGGGAGTCTAGGAAGTGTTTTTATTTCTTCACCTCTGAAATGTACTATGGTTGGAATGGATGCAGGACACCAATCCACCACATAATATGCAGCCATTATATGCACCACCGCCTTCAGCCACTGGGGAGCAAAGCCAGGATTCAAACTCAGGTCATGCTCTTAAACCCCACACTTCCTCCCAAGATCCAGAATGGTCTTTCACTGCCGTCTGGGGCTTGTCTAGAAATATTTCTGGTCTCTAAATTTGCATTTACCTATTATACCCACAGTTTCCATTGTTGTCATCAGCTGCAGACTTTTCTGATATAGCCTATACTGGAGAAAATAAAAGCAATCAACCCTGCTTCTAGCCTGTCCACATCACCTCAGGCATTGGGAAGGCTGTGGTATGTACAGCCCTCTTTTCTTCCTGAGCCAGTCACTTCAAAATGCTTCTGTTTATGGAAGCCAGCAGAGCAGTTACTGGGGTAACTGGTGTAAACCCAGGGGTCTTAGTGACGCTTGGAATTATAAAAAGTATTTGGAAAAACAAAACAGACTTCTGGCAATGATAATAGGAGATATCTGCAATGGGAATCAAGCCTTCCTCAGCCTTTGGGTCTTAGTTACATCAGTCCCACATGTCAAAATTCCTAAATAAATCCCAGTGAACACACCTGGGCAGGGACAACAATGCAGCAGCACAAAGCGTCAAAGGACCATGACCGTCCACTTGGGCAGTTCCTGAATGAAGAAAGATTTACACATGGTCAGTATGACTCTTTCATAACCATTAGGAACTTGGAAATAGATATTATAAAGTCTCTAAAGGGAATCAAATCATCATTCTTTGCAAACATTCCCAGTATCAAAGTTCTAGGTGAATGATACATAACTTCAAAATCTTATAAATCTAAACAAGTGTACACTTCTTTCTAAGGAAGAATCCCCACAGTAAGCCCTTAAGAGACATAACCTTTCTTCATGTGATGTGTTCAATATATACCACACACACTCTATATTTGACTATATGAGTATATATAAGAGGCCTGATAAGTGACATAGCAAAACCTATATACATATTTATTTGGGACAATTTGATTATCTGGAAATCAGAAAAATCCTTGAGGGTCTGCAGAGACCAATGTTTACTGACACTGAAAAAGTTCACAATCTATTCATCAATTAAAAAACAGGTTACCAAAAGTAGGTATATTATAATCCTGTTTCTGAAAAAAAAAAGGCTATCTTTGTATAAGAACAGAGACAAACAAGACACATATTAATCAAACTATCAAAAATTAAATACAAAGAAAAAATATTAAAAGCAGCAAGGGAAAACAATAAATAACATACGAGGGAATCCCCTAGTATGTAAAGTTAACAGCTGATCTTTCAGCAGAAACTCTACAAGCCAGGAGGGAGTGGCAGGACATTTAAAGTGATGAAAGGGAAAAACCTACCACCAAGATTACTCTACCCAGTAAGGATCTCATTCAGATACGATGGAGAAATTAAAACCTTTACAGACAAGCAAAAGTTAAGAGAATTCAGGACCACTAAACCAACTTTACAACAAATGCTAAAGGAACTACTCTAGGCAGGAAACACAAGAGAAGGAAAAGACCTACAATAACAAACCCAAAACAATTAAGAAAATGGTAATAGGAGCATACATATTGATAATTACCTTAAATGTAAATGGATTACATGCTCCAACCAAAAGACACAGACTGGCTGAATGGATACAAAAACAAGACCTCTATATATGCTGTCTACAGGAGACCCACTTCAGACCTAGGAAACATACAGACTGAAAGTGAGCAAAGGGAAAAATATATTCCACGCAAACGGAAATCAAAAGAAAGCTGGAGTAGCAATTCTCATTTCAAACAAAATAGACTTTAAAATAAAGACTATTACAAGAGACAAAGAAGGACACTACATAATGATCAAGGGATCAATCCAAGAAGAAGACATAACCATGGTAAATATTTATATACCCAACATAGGAGCACCTCAATACATAAGACAAATGCTAACAGCCATAAAGGGGAAATCGACGGTAACACAATAATAGTAGGGGACTTTAATGCCCCACTTTCACCAATGGACAGATCATCCAAAATGAAAATAAGTAAGGAAACACAAGCTTTAAATGACACATTAAACAAGATGGACTTAACTGATATTTATAGGACATTCCATCCAAAAACAACAGAATACACTTTCTTCTCAAGTGCTCATGGAACATTCTCCAAGATAGACCATATCTTGGGTGACAAATCAAGCCCTGATAAATTTAAGAAAATTGAAATTGTATCAAGTATCTTTTCCGACCACCATGCTATGAGACTAAGTATCAATTACAGGAAAAAAACTGTAAAAAGTACAAACACATGGAGGCTAAACAGTACACTACTAAATAACCAAGAGATCACTGAAGAAATCAAAGAGGAAATCAAAAAGTACCTAGAAACAAACCACAATGAAAACACGACAACCCAAAACCTATGGGATGCAGCAAAAGCAGTTCTAAGAGGGAAGTTTATAGCAGTACAATCTTACCTCAAGAAACAAGAAATATCTCAGATAAACAACCTACCTTATACCTAAAGCAATTAGAGAAAGAAGAACAAAAAAACCCCAAAGTTAGCAGACGGAAAGAAATCATAAAGATCAGGTCAGAAATAAATGAAAAAGAAATGAAGGAAAAAATAGCAGAGATCAATAAAGCTAAAAACTGATTCTTTGAGAAGATGATAAACAAAATTGAAAAACCATTAGCCAGACTCATCAAGAAAAAAAGAGAGAAGACTCAAATCAACAGAATTAGAAATGAAAAGGAGAAGTAACAACTGACACCGCAGAAATACAAAGGATCATGAGAGATTACTACAAGCAACTGTATGCCAATAAAAGGGACAACCTGGAAGAAATGGACAAATTCTTGGAAAAGCACAACCTTCTGAGACTGAACCAGGAAGAAATAGAAAATATAAATAGACCAATCACAAGCACTGAAATTGAAACTGTGGCTAAAAAATCTTCCAACAAAAAAAAAGCCCAGGACCAGATGGCTTCACAGGTGAATTCTATCAAACATTTAGAGAAGAGCTAACACCTATCCTTCTCAAACTCTTCCAAAATATAGCAGAGGGAGGAACACTCCCAAACTCATTCTATGAGGCCACCATCACCCTGATATCAATACCAGACAAAGATGTCACAAAGAAAGAAAACTACAGGCCAATATCACTGATGAACATGGATGAAAAATGGCCACCTTATCTTTGATAAAGGAGGCAAGAATATACAATGGAGAAAAGACAGCCCCTTCAATAAGTGGTGCTGGGAAAACTGGACAGCTACATGTAAAAGAATGAAATTAGAACACTCCTTAATACCATACACAAAAATAAACTCAAAATGGATTAAAGACCTAAATGTAAGGCCAGACACTATAAAACTCTTAGAGGAAAACATAGGAAGAACACTCTTTGACGTAAATTGCAGCAAGATCTTTTTTGACCCACATCCTAGAGTAATGAAAATAAACAAATGGGACCTAATGAAGCTTAAAAGCTTCTGAACAGCAAAGGAAACCATAAACAAGACGAAAAGACAGCCCTCAGAATGGGAGAAAAAATTTGCAAAGGAAGCAACTGACAAAGGATTAATCTCCAAAATATACAAGCATCTCATGCAGCTCAATATCTAAAAAACAAACAACCCAATCCAAAAATGGGCAGAAGACCTAAATAGACATTTCTCTAAAGAAGATATACAGATTGCCAACAAACACATGAAAGGATGCTCAACATCACTAATCATTAGAGAAATGCAAATCAAAACCACAATGAGGTATCACCTCACACCCTTCAGAATGGCCATCATCAGAAAATCTACAAACAATAAATGCTGGAGAGGGTGTGGAGAAAAGGGAACCCTCTTGTACTGTTGGTGGGAATGTAAATTGATACAGCCACTATGGAGAACAGTGTGGAGGCTCCTTAAAAAACTAAAAATAGAGCTACCATATGACCCAGCAATCCCACTACTGAGCATATACTCATAATTCAAAAAGAGTCATGTACCAGTGTTCACTGCAGCTCTCTTTACAATAGCCAGGACATGGAAGCAACCTAAGTGTCCATCAACAGATGAATGGAAGAAGAAGTGACACATATATACAATGGAAAAGAAAACAAAGCTGAGTTATTTGTAGTGAGGTGGTTGGAGCTAGAGTCTGTCATACAGAGTGAAGTGAGTCAGAAAGAGAAAAACAAATACCGTATGCTAACACATGTATGTGGAAGCTACAAAAAAAAAAGGTTCTGAAGAACCTAGGGGCTGGACAGGAATAAAGATTCAGACATAGAGAATGGACTTGAGGACACGGGGAGGGAGAAGGGTAAGCTAGGACAAAGTGAGAGAGTGGCATGGACATATATACATTACCAAACGTAAAATAGATAGCTAGGGGGAAGCAGCCGCATAGCACAGGGAGATCAGCTCAGCTCGGTGCTTTGTGACCACCTAGAGGAGTGGGATAGGGAGGGTGGGAGGGAGACACAAAAGGGAGGGGATATGGGGATATATGTATATGTATAACTGATTCACTTTGTTATAAAGCAGAAACTAACACACCATTGTAAAGCAATTATACTCCAATAAAGATGTTTAAAAAAAAAAAGAAGGCACCTAAGAATTTACTAGGAAATACTAAATTCATTCTGATTTTATATACTCTGGGTAGCACTAAACAGATAAGGCCAGACACACCTTCAACAGTAATTTGAACAGTATTTTGTGGACAGAATGTACTGTGAGCTAAACCACTGTAAAAAAAAAAAAAAAAAAATGTAGCCTACATACAGGATCCCAAAAAGAACAATAAAAACACAGATTTTTATGACTGTACACCCCTGTCATGCATAAGATGCTTCTGAAATGAGAACCCTGCAATCAACACTGGTACTTGGTTTTAAGACTTTAAAGTTGTCTGGGTTTATACTTTTAGTTACCTTTAGAAAATGTTTAAGCAAAATGTTTTACAACTTTCAGAAAACTTATTAGAATGTCAACCTATTTTATAATTAAAATAAAATATACAAAACCAAAAAAACCCCAAAGATATTTTAAAAAAAAAAAAAGCTAAATTACAGCAGTCTGAAAACCATATGTAAAATGAAGATAATTTTGAAAAATAAAATGGAAAAGAAATGAAACCCAAGACTTTAAATCTTTTAATAACCTTTATTGAAATGTCCTTATGCAAAAAAATAATATATTTTCATTATAGAAAATATAACCATTCAGGTAAAGGCACAAAAAAGAAATAAAATTATTTTAATGAGTTTTTATATTAAAAAAAAAAAAAGAACAGAGGCAAAGACCGAGAGGGTGTACATTTTCATTATAGTGTTCATGCAAATGGTATTCAATATTATGTATCAATATTAATGTAATATTATTTGATAGTTACATATTATTACTTAATATTTTGCATTATTCATTACTTATTATGTTATTTATTTCATTATATTATTATTTCTTTGAGTGATTTATATTTTGCGTGTATCTGTATTCTTTAATAGGTCTACAAAAAATCATCTCTCTGTTACAAGGACTTTTTTTTAATCTTCCTTTCTCATTTGCTTTCCCTCCTCTTTCCCTCTCTCCCTATCCTTCTTTCCTCTTTTTCCTTTTCAAACTAGCATTTTTAAAACTAGCTTTCTTCGGGGGTTTCTTAAAGCAGCCACGATTCATCATGGAAGCAAAGAGCCTCCTAGAACGTCGTGTAACTTTGAGGAGGATGCAGACGTGCTTTGGGAGAAATGAAGGCAGCCTGGGCCCTGGGAGATGCTGCAAGGCCGGCAGGGCTGGGCTAGAGTCTGCCATCAGACAAAGGAACCACTGCACATGGGAGGCGAGCAGATGCCAACAGACAGCTTTTGTGAGTCCCTTCATGTTAATTAACTTTTGTGAGAACCTTCATGTTAATTAACTTTGCTTGAGCTTTCCCTGGACTTGAAAGCTTTGGAGTGGTTTGTTTTTGTAAAATGCTTTGACTCCAGAGAGAGCCGCTTCAAGAGGGAAAAAAGGAGAAACAAAAAAAAGAAAGGGAAAATTTTTAAGTGGGGCTTTGCTTACCAGGAAATTTCTTCCCTTGGTTCTGTCCCTCCCCTCCCCCAACAAGGACTGACTCAACCGTCAGAGAGAATTTTAATGGCCTTTTTCTTACCCTAAAAAATAAACCAGAACCAGACTTCCACAGCAGTGGGAACTGGCTCTGCCTCACCCAGAGAAGACAGGTGTGTGTGTGTGTGCGCGTGTGCGTGTGCATGTGTGTGTGTGTGTGTGTGACGCATGTGTACCCACAAAGGAAGCAAATTCAAGGTATGTTTTAAAGGAAGTAAATTCAATGTATGAGGGGGCCTTGGCCTAGTTTATTCCAAGTTAAAGAAAAAGGAAATCGGAGTTAGATTTGTGAGGGCCGGTTCAATTCGTGAACAAACTTGCCCATCCAATAGAGCATTAGGACTCAAGTAAGACACAGGTAGTGGTTCCCTGTGTTTCCAAGACTTTATGTGACTGGACCGGATGTTAGATTCTAAAAGAGGCCGAGTAAAAAGAGAAAGTGCTGGAAGGTGGAAAATCTAGTCAGTCCTCTAGTTATTTATAAAGTCTACATGGCATCAAACTACTGATTTACCTTTCTTTCTCCCATTTTACTATGAAAACTTTCAAACATACAGAAAAAGCTGCAATAATCATACAATTAATACTCATATACCCACCATCTGCTATATTTGCTTTTTTCACATTAGTAACCATCTATACATTGCTCTTACCTGTCCATCCAGTCATCTTATTTTTTAAGAGTTTTTAAATTGCTTACATCACTCTTAAACACTTTAGCATATATCTATTAATTAGAGTTCAACATTCATTTGTGATTTGTGGAATTTTTAAGGTAAAATGCACAAATTTAAAGTGGACCTCATTTGATGAGTTTTAACAAATGCATACAATTTGCTTTCTTAAAAAAGTAATTTCAAATTTAACAAAAAGTTGCAAGGATAATACGAAGCTCTCCCATTTACCCTCTACCCAGATTCACTACTTTTTTTAGCCATTTACAAGTTGCATGTATCATGTATCTTTACATCTTAATAATTCTATGTATATTTCCTAAGAGCAAGGCCATTCTCTTACTCAAGAAATATGACTTTGCTATGACATTTTTATCTAAACTACAGTCCATATTGCAGTTTTGACAATTATGCCAATAATTTTCTTTATAGCATTTTCCCTTCCAAAACAGGTTCCAGTCCTTTGTGAATTATAGTTTTAATTTTAATAAGTGTTTATCTTGTTTAATGATTTTTGGCTTAAATTCCACTTTGTCTTATATCACAATAATAATCCTTGAATTCTTATTGTTTCCATTAGCCTGGTAAGTCTTTGTCCGTCTCTTTATTTTTACTCTTTGAATCATTATGCTTTAGGTGTGTCTTTTGATCACATCAAAGAGTCGGTGGTGCTATATAATCCAATTTGAAGATCTTGTCATAATATATAGACAAGTTAGAGCTATTCATATTAACAATATGACGTATGTTTGGTCTCAATTTCATCATACTATTTTACGTTATAATTACAGTGTATATTATATTGTATTTACTGTGGTTCTTTCCCTATTTAGAATATCATCTATATTCATTTTAAAATTTCTTTTGGTATTTAAGAATTTTTTTGTTCTAGTTATTACTTTTGGATTTATATATTTTATAGTTCCTCTAACTCCTTTTTTCCTACTTAACCTCTTATTATCTGACCCTTCAGTGGTATCGTGTGACTCCCAGTTATTATAACAGGCAGGGATCTTATTCTGCTTTCCCCTATCTTTGTCCTTTCTCCTCCATTTTTTAGTCGCATTATTTCTACTTTATCAGAAAATACAATTTTTATATGCTTGCCACTCATGTTCCCTCCCTTTTTTTTACTCCTAGTTCTATAATTAACTACTTGAAGGACTCACCATTGGTTATTTTGCTGAAGTTTCTTCTATTATCACTCAGTTGAACGAAGCTCATTCTCTAGTATATTCTCCCATGTATCAAGTATTCCATGGTTTGGATAGCTCAGATGGATATAAAATTCTTCACTAGCACTTTCCTTGAGTTTCATGAACATGCTGCTTCACTGTTGTCTTCATTTGCGTGGGGCTCAGGAGAAGCTGATGCCATGCCTGATTTTTTTCCTGTGAGTAACTGGGTCTTTTTGCCTGGAGACTCTAAGAATTTCTTTCCTTTGTCCTAAAGTCTAATAGTTTTACTAGGATATGTCTTGGAAATCATTGTCTCATGTCAACTTTCATAGTTACACAGTAAGCTGTTCTATATATAGACTGAATTTTTCTTTTATTTCCAGGAAGTTATATACATTTAAATGCTAGTGTTCCATTCCAGTATTTTGTTTGCTCCTTCAGGAGCTACAGTTGTTCATGTGCTGGACCTTTTTTGCCTGCCTTTCATTTCAGCCACTTTCTCTTGGACCCTTTTAACTTATTTGTCTCACTTTAATTCTCTTGGTTGGTTGTCTAGCTTTCTTCAGCACCACTTGTTAAAGTTTTATTGAAATATATTCTCCATTGGGATTTGTAATTTATTCTTAATTTCTGAGAGAACTGAGTCTTTTTCTCAATATGTTTCTTAAGTTTAATCAATTCATATTGCATTTCTTCCTATTTTGCATCCATTTATATTCTTAGTTTTTTTAATTTATGATTTCTAGGATTTAAAAAAAATCTATCTCCACATATTTGCTTTGGGATACTTAATTCAGTTTGCAGGGTTGTGTTAAGTTTTCTTCTGCTTTGTGAATGGTTTTGGGGGTGGATTTTCATCAGCTTAACTTTGTTTTCTTGTTACAATTGTTCCTTAAGAAATCAGCTTGACTTTTTTCAATTTCTAGGCATTTTGTGGGCAGGGCTCCTGGAGTGCCTTCTTACGCCAGTTTATTGAAGTGCAATTTCTTTAATGGATGATGTTGTTGGCTGTTGTGGTGGTGGTGGTGGTGGTGGAGAAAGGGGATTGATTGGTTCAACAGCTTGCTGATAAGTGTTTAACAACCAGATCTCCAGGGGCATCAGTAGCCTGATTTGTAGCATTTGCTACTTTCTGTGGTATGTATACTGCCTCCATGGTAGATTTCAAGCTAATAATGGGATGTCATTGAACACAGGGTTAGGAAGAGATGCTATCAGTCCTTGTGAGCCATTATATCTCCTAAACATCATGCTTCTCTTTTGTGGTTGTTTTTGTTTTTATTGGAGTATAATTGCTTTACAATGTTGTATTAGTTTCTGCTGTACAATGAAGTGAATCAGCTAGATGTATATCCCCTCCCTCTTGGACCTCCCTTCCACGCCCCCACCATCCTGCCCATCTAAGTCGTCGCTGAGCTTCCTGTGCTTTATAGCATGTTCCCACTAGCTATCTATTTCATGCATGGTAGTGTATATATGACAATTCTAATCTCCCAATTCGTCCCACCCTCCCCTTTCCCCACTGTGTCCACATGTCCATTCTCTACGTCTATGTCTCTATTCCTGCCCTGCAAGTAGGTTCATCTGTACCATCTTTGTAGATCCCACATATATTTCTTAATATACAATATTTGTTTTTCTCTTTCTGGCTTACTTCTGTCTGTATGACAGACTCTATGTCCACCCACATCTCTACAAATGACTCACTTTCATTCCTTTTTAGGCTAAGTAATATTCCATTGTATATATGTACCACATCTTCTTTATCCATTCATCTGTAATTGGGCATTTAGGTTGTTTCCATGTCCTGGCTATTGTAAATCGTGCTGCAGTGAACATTGGGGTACATGTGTCCTTTTGAATTATGGTTTTCTCAGGATATATGTCCAGTAGTAAGATTGCTGGGTGATATGGTAGTTCTATTTCTAGTTTTTTAAGGAACATCCATACTGTTCTCCACAACGGCTGTATCAATTTACATTCCCACCAACAGTGCAAAAGAGTTCCCTTTCCTCCACACCCTCTCTAGCATTTATTGTTTGTAGATTTTCTGATGATGCCCATTCTGACTGGTGTGAGGTGATACCTCATTGTAGTTTTGATTTGCATTTCTCTAATAATTAGTGATGTTGAGCAGCTTTTCATGTGCCTCTTGGCCATCTGTATGTCTTCTTTGGTGAAATGTCTATTTAGGTCTTCTGCCTATTTTTTAATTGGGTTGTTTGTTTTTTTGATATTGAGCTCCATGAGCTGTTTGTATGTTTTGGAGATTAATCCTTTGTCTGTTGCTTTGTTTGCAAATATTTTCTGCCATTCTGAGGGCTTTTTGTCTTGTTTATGGTTTCCTTTGCTTTATAAAAACTTTTAAGTTTCATTAGGTCCCATTTGTTTTTATTTTCATTACTCTAGGAGGTGGGTCAAAAAAGATCTTGCTGCGGTTTATGTCGAAGTGTGTTCTTCCTATGTTTTCCTCTAAGAGTTTTATATAGTGTCCGGTCTTACATTTAGGTCTTTAATCCATTTTGAGTTTATTTTTGTGTATGGTATTAAGGAGTGTTCTAATTTCATTCTTTAATTTTCTCTCTTATTTCCTTTTTGTTCTTCATGGCAACATCTTCAAGGCCACAACCACTTCCCTATCTGATTTTTCCACTGAAACAGCAATGCTTCTTCAAGGTTTCCACTTCCAGGGCTGCTCATTTTAAGCCTCTCTTCTGTAGATGATGCTTTGAGCTACTAAGTCCAGACATGGGTTCAATATTTTGACACTTACTGTTAGGCTTTTCTGGGGTGATTTTGCCTATGCTTCGTGTATCTTTCACTTCTGTCTCTTGGGTTTTTTTGTGAGTCACTTAAGTCTCCCTCTCTCATCTCCCTCTCAGCATCCGCAGGCTTGAAGTGGTAGTGGGACTCCCCTGAAATTTGGTGTTTATTTCTCTATTTTCAGGTAATTTGAGGGTTGTGGTATTCTCTGTCTACTAGTAATGCTGAAGGCATGGGCCATGTGTGGTTTTACTTGTACTACTTGGTGATTTTATATTTGGGAAGTAGATGTATAAGGATATGTAGAGAGAAATTTGGATTCAGGCAGCCATCATTACCCCAGACATGAAAACCCTTCTGGCTTGACTTTTTACTATCATATTCACTGATTATTTCAATGTCACATTGATACAAGATGTGAAACTTTCACTTTACTTCACTTCAGGTGAGACTTATCCCTTGGGCTAAGTCTGTGTACTCCAATAAGTAAATCACAAATTTAATATCTAGTCAGAATGATTAATACGGTGAATGGCAAATGTCATATCTATAATTCTGGGTCAGTGGGGCTGGTGAATTGATCCAACCAAAACTTCAGGTTAAGTCTCATCCAGCTGTTCATGTCAGCCTGACCTCAATGGATAGCAATTAGGCAGAAATACTTGGCCTTTGGTAGCAGTGGTAGAGGGAAAGGGAGGGAAATATGTCAAAATAATAGCAATTTGAAGCTGTTTTTAATTTTGGTGTACAGTAGTATAGGGCAAGTTCTCAGTTAAAAGCTGTTCAATGTTCCCATGGCTCTCAGGATTCACAAATGTATTTAATGTTTGTTATTTAATCTCATCCCAACACGTTCCACATGTAAAGATTTACCATCTTTATGTTTACCACAATATCTAGCCTAGATTCATGAGTAAAGTTGCTGATTTATTGATTTGATTTTGATTTTATATTTTAAAAGCTTTTTTTTTTAACACAGTCATAGAATCAGTGACTCAGTAAAGCACACAGGCTACAACATACAATCTACAGCACAGACTACCACTCCATATGTTCACATGCTCATTCATTCATTCAGTCAGTTGGTCAGTCACTCAGTTAACAAAAATATTTTGAGCACAAGCTCCAGGGACTGGACCAAAGATTATGGAAAGAAGAAATAAATCTGACATAGACTCTGCCCTGAAGTAGCTGGACTCCCAGTTCCTTGCTGCCTTCTGCCTCCAATTTCAATTCTGAGCATCTACTGTGTCTACATAACACTCAAAAAATTTAATGAAAAGTTTAAAGTCCAATGTACTGTCTATGTCTATACCTTTTGTCTATACCTTTAGATTTTTGATTCAGACATTGAAGCAACTCATTATTTTTATGTGTCTGTCATTGGGATGGTAAATGTCAAATCTGACTTCATTTTTACTTTTCATCTCTCTGTTTCAATGCCTCACAGGCTCAACCACAGTTTTATGGGCCTGGAAAAAAATTCAGTTTTCTAACTAGCTTAGAATGGAATGTCTGTCAACGAGTACATAAACACTCATAGAATTTTGAATTTCATCTGAAAGAATTTTTTGTAAACTCTGGTGTGTTGTTTTGATGGAAAGAGATAAATATGCCTACAGAAAGATTACAATGTTTTTGAAGATCTTATTCCAAGATTGCCTTCTGGTAATGGGAAAAAAAATTAATTAGACTTCAAACTCACTGACCCTACAGTAGTTTGGTTTGGTGAGGTAGCATTCCATACGGAAATTCTGAAAGACAAAGAGGGTAACACAGGTCAAATGTCCATCCAAGGGATTTCAAATATATATATATATATGTGTAAATACATCCTCTGGGTCCTCAGCAATATGATTTTCTTTGCAGTGTTCTCTTGCACATCATGATATAGGCCCCACTTGGTAAGCAGCCTTCTTTGAAGCAATCCATCATGCTTGGCTCCTTAGATCTTGTCATTTTTCTTTGCTCGTAATACATTTACCAACATACCCCCTTAATTATACATGGCACCGTAGACCCTTATTATGCGGCTCCAGCTTCCTTCGATGACTGGGTGAGGGAGACCCTGTCTGATTTCCTAGCTTCATTGAAGTGGAGAAATGTTTCACTATCCCTCATCTTAAATGTATAGCTAAAAAGCTGCCTTGCTTGGGTTGTATAAAAAAGTTTATAAAGAAGCAAGATGATTAAAGCTGGAAGGGTTCCACTGGCTGTTGAGATTATGGATGATTTTTTTTATACTTCTCTATATTTTCCAAATTGTTTGCAATGCCTGTGTATTACTTTTCTCAAAACCGCATGATCAAAATTTATTTTAAACACACACACACTAAAAACTGAAAGGAAATATACTAAAAGTATACAGTTATAGGAATTGGAGTGATTTTTATGTTCTTCATGCTTTTAGTGTTTTTCTAAATATTACTTTTAAAATAAGAACAATAACACAAAACATATCCATGAACTACCAACAAAAAAAATTATTCTCTTTATGGAAGTCAATAAGCATTATAAAGCAGTCTTAAAAATTCTAGATCTAGATTCCCATTGTGTTCATACTCTACTTCAGATAACCCTTCTTGATAAATGTTAATGTTTAAGACCTTTCAGCTTTCTCGACTGTTTTAATATTTCGACACATATGACTATTCACTGCATCTCTGAGGCTTCTGAAAATCAAGCGGTGTTAATTTGCATTTCTTGGTTATTGATGACACAGCCCTTGGTGTATTTGTCTAGCTCTGCACAAAATCTATACTGTCCTGATGACTACATTGTTAAAAAATAAAATCTTGATATCTGGTAGAGCAGCTTCTCCAACCTTGGCCTAAATCTGCATGTCCAATATAGTAGCCACTAGCTATATGTGTTTATTGAGCCCTTGAAACGTGGCTAGTTCAAATTGCGATGTGCTGTAAGTGTAAAATACACACCAAAGACAGTACCCAAAAAGAATGAAAAATATTTGTTAATAATTGTTATATTGATCACATGTTAAAATGATAATATTTTTAATATATTGGGCTAAATAAAATACATTATTATTAAAATTAATCATACCTGTTTTTATTCTACTTTTTAAAATGTGTCTACTAGAAAAATTTAAATTACACACATGACTCATATTTTTGGCTGTCATTATATTTCTTTTGGACAAGCACAGTTCTAGAACTATCTGGGTTTTCTACTTTTTCTTAATTCAAAATTGGTAGTTACATTTTTTCCTAGAAAATTTTCCCAGTTTATCTAATTTTCAAATGTATTAGCTTAAAGTTGTTCATAATATTCTCTTATAATCTTTTTAATGTCTACAGCATCTGTAGTGATGTCTCTATTTTCATAAAATTCCTGATTTGAGTTTTTTGTGCCTTCTCTTTTTTGCTTGATCAGTCATGACAGGAATTTGTCAATTATTAATCTTTTTAAACAACCAATTTTGACCTTATTGGTCCTCATTTTATATGTTTGTTTTGTATTTCACTAACTTCTACTCCTATATTTATTACTTCCTTTTTTTAATGCTCTTTGTGTTTATTTTGCTGTTCTTTTTCTAATTTTTGAGGTGTATACTTCAGTTGTGATTTTCAGACTTTTATCTTTTTTAAGACATTTTATGTCCTATATGTTTTAATATGTACTATTTCATTTTAGTTCAGTTTAAGTATTTTCTAATTTCCATTGTGATTTCCTATTTGACCAGTAATATTTTTAGGAGTGTCTTTGATCATTTCCAACCAAATGGAAATGTTTTATTTTAATTGATTTAACTTTTAATGATTGATTTCTAACATAATTTCATTGTGGTCAGAGAACATTCCTCTGTAAAATTTATTGAGATTCACTCTTATGGCTCACTAGATCGTCAGTTTTTGTATGTTCCCTGTTCGCTTGAAAAGACTATGTATTTTGCAACTGTTGGACATGGGTTCTATACATAATTTAGGTTGAGTTTGTTAACCATGCACAAATCTCTATCATGAATTTTTCTTTCAACTACTGAGAGGAATGATGTTAAATTTTGTCCTATAATCATAAGTGTGTCTATTTCTCATTTTAGTTGTGAATTTTTAATTTAAACATATTAAGGCTAAACAATAGTATATGCATATATAAATTTAAAATTATTATTCTTGCAAATCTGTCTTGTGTAATTATGAGCTAGCTCTCTTTAACTCTTATATTGCCTTTTGCCTCAAAGTCCATTTTATCTAATATTCATAAAGGTATACAAACTTTCCTTGGTTAATATTTGCAGGTATTTTTTTCCATCGTTTATATGTCTCTCCTAAACAGCATATAGTTGAGTGTTTTTAAAAAATATGTGACAGACTGACAATCTTTTATCTGAAATTAGTCCATTTACATTTAATATGATTCTTGGTATGTTTTCATTTAAATATACCACCTTATCATGTGCCTTTTATTTATCCCACTTGTTCTGTACATCTTCCTAAACTTTCTTCCTTTTTTTCTCATTGACTATTTTATATCAATCCCATTTTTCTCCTTCTGTTAGCTTAGAAGCTATATATATTGTTTCTATTTTATGGTTAATTTAAAAATTACAGTATGCATATTTAATTGATGAAAGGTAAAGTTAATCAATATCTTTCTAATCACTTCTCCAGAGTTCCCAGTATCAGTTAATGATAACTCTATTTTTCCAGTTGCTCAGGCCTAAAATCTTGATCAGGGTAAGCTTCATGGACTTGTAACCTGTGCAGTCACACAGGATCCCACACTCAAAGGGCCTTGAGCCTGAGTTACTGCCCTGCAGTAGCTGTCTTGAAATTCTTCACAAATTTTGAACAGGGAACCCCACAATTTCATTTCGCACTGAGCCCTGCAAATTGTGCAACCAGCCCTGACCTTGATGTATACTTCACCCCTTTTTTTCCCCTGTTGCCTCACATCTATTACATTAGCAAATCATATTGGCTTCCCTCCTAAATAGATCCAGAATTTGACAATTTCTCACTGTCCCCCACCCCACCACCACCATCCTAGTTCAAGTCACAATTATCCTTTGCCTGAATTTTCAATTTTGAGCCAAGTGATCCTGCTCAAACTCAAGTCAGATCATGTCACTCTGCTCAGACTCTCTGAAGGCATCCATATTACTCACGGTGAAACTTACCAAGACCTTACCATGACATAAAAGGCCCACAGGATCTGGCCCCTATTCCTTTTCCCATTGCATTTCTTTCTATTCTCCCCTTTTACTCAGATCTAACCACACTAGCATCCTTCCTGTTCTTTGAGCACTCTAGGCTTGTTCTCACCTCACAGCCTTTGCAGTCTTCTTTCTGCCTGGAATGCTCTCCTTCTCCATCTGCCCCTCTCCCTGCCCCACCCAACACATACATACTTGTTTTAGTTATTTCTGTACTTATCACTTTATACAATACTTTTTAAAAACTTTTTGTTGTTGTTGTTTATTTTCTCTGTTCACACTAGAATATAAATAAGCTCTAAAAACAAGGGTTTTGTCTGTTTGTTCATCAGTGCATTCCCAGTGCCTAGAACAGTGTCAGATACATAGCAAAACCTCCAAAACTTTTGTTGAATGAATAATACAAGAATTTTTGAAAGCTTTAACTCCATGAATTTTTGAAAGCTTTTACTCCAATGTATGTTATTACTGTCTTTATTTTAGTTCTATCTTGTTCTTTTTTCAAAAGTAGACATTATTATTACTGTTTTTTAATAGTCAGTGTTCATTTACATTTGCCCATATTTTTACCACTTTCTTTGCTCTTCATTCTTTCTTGTATTTTAGACCTGTCATCTGGGAATAATTTCCTATTGCCTAAAATATATATCCTTTAGAATTAAAGTCAGTAAGTACCCACTGGTTACAAACTTTCTTAATTCTTTTCTCTGAGAATATTTTTATCTCTCCTTCCTTTTTGGAAGATAGTTTTCCTGGGTATGGAATTCTAGGTGATAGTTACCTTCTTGTAAAACATTGAAAATATCATCTCTCTGACTTTGGGCTTCCATGATTCCTAATGAGCCTTTAATCTAACTACTAATCCATTGAAGAGAAATTATCTTTATTCTGTGGTTGCTCTCTTTTTTTAAATTTGTTTTTCTGCATTTTCATTTTGATGTGACTACATGTGGGTTTCTTTTTTTTTTTTTACATTTATCATGTGTGGTAAGTTGAAAACTCGCCCCTAAAAAAATATGTCCATGTCTTAATCTTTGGAACATCTGAATTTTACTTTATTTGGAAAAAGAATATTTGCATATGCAGTTAAATTAAGGATTTTGAGATGAGAAGATTATATAGGTGGGCCCCAAATGCCACCACAAATTTCCTCATAGAAGTAGGCAAAGAGAGATATGACAGACACACAGAGGAGGAGGCAATGTGACTACAGAGGCAAAGATTGGAGTGATGTAGCCACAAGCCAAAGAATGCTGGCAGCTACCAGAAGCTAGAAGAGGCAAGGAATGGATTCTTCTCCAGAGCTTCCAGAGAGAGTACAGCTCTGCACCATCTTGAATTCAGACTTCTATTCTGCAGAAGTGTGAAGGAATAAATTTCTGTTGTTCTTCTAAGCCACATTTGTGGTAATTTATTACAGCAGCCACAGAAAACTAAAACAGCATGCTTGGGGCTCAGTATGCATCTCAAATGTGTGTACAGATGTCTTTGGTCAGTTCTAGAAAATTCCTAGCCATTACCTTTTCAAGTATTGCCTTTTCTATTTCTTTCTCTTCTCTCCTTTTTGGAAATCAAGTATTTGTTATATTTATCTCACTACATCACAGCTCTTACCTTTTCTTCTGTATTTTCCATATTTATTGTCTCTTTGTGCTACATTCTGAATAATTTCTTCTGATTTGTATTGCAGTTCATGGGTTCTGTCTTCTGCTGCTAAACAAGTCTTTTAGTTTTTTATTTTATAAAAGTATTTTTTACTTTTACAGGTTTTGTTTGACTCATCTTCATATGTATACATGTTTGTCATGTTTTATAATTTCTTATTCCATGCAGATACACAAGTTAGCATCTAGGAGACCCTTTAAACTGTATAACAGCTCCTAGAAGCTAAGGGGTGTGTGATCCCACAGCAGCCCAATATGTCTCAATTAGCAGTAATTAAATCTGGATAGAATGGCGTAAGAATCGTGGCATGGTTTTTGCAATTGGTGGACTGGAATCAAATACTTAGAAGCCTACAAAGTTTTGTTTTTTTTTTTTTATATTTATACTGGCTAAAGTGCTACCAGCTCAGAATAAAAGAGGAGACTTAAATGCTAGAATCCTCATGTCTGTAACTGGTTAAAAGATATTTATGATATTTATGATTCCCCCCTCCACTACCCATTCCATGTTCCCTTTCAATTCAGGGTTTACATTTCAGAGTTATTTATCCAATGGAGTAACCCCAAATGGATCTGAGCCCTTGGTCTCACTGCACAGGGTTGCTTTGGTCGCTCACTAATTTTTATCACTGAATATGGTAAAACCAGCAGGTGGATCTTGTGGGTTCCACTCATACTCCTCCCGGTTCTTGTTAGGTGGCATAAACCCTATTTCCCTGGACAATTAGTATAAATCAACCTAACCAACACTTAATCTAACTTTTGCCTGATCACTTAATAATATGAAGAGCCTCAAACAGTCAAGGTGGAAGTCACAGCTTTCAATTCAGTAATTGTGTGCCCAAGGGAAGCATTTCTCTCTTGGGCTCTAAGATCTCTTCTAAATCAATACAGACCAGAGTCATAGAGGCAATAAACAAAAATTTTGCAAGGGCAATAAGGGAAAATTTTCTAAGTAGGCGACTGAATGTAATAATAAGAGGTGCCACGCCCTCTCCAACTCATTAATTCTGGCCATGGGAGAAACCACATTGGTCACTGATTCCAAGCAAACAGCATGTCTCACGAGACAAAGTGCCAACGTCACAAGGTGTTGTTAGCAACACACCCATCTTCTATAGGCTATTTTGTTATGAATTCAGATGCTTCTGGGTATGTGGGTGGTGAAACCCATTTTTATTTTTCCATTACCTTACTTCTTTATGAAGTGAGCTTCTTTGTCAAAAACACAAAGATGCTTAGGTATTCAGTAAATTCATGAATGTCATTGCTGGAAGAAGCATGGTGGGTAGGGGAAAAAAAGCCAAACCCCAAATAAGTATCAATGTAGGTTCATCAATTGTAATAAGTGCACCACTCTGGAGGGAGATGTTGATTATGGAGAAACTAGGCATAGATGGGCTCAAGGGGTATATGGGAAATCTCTGTACCTTCTGCTGAATTTTGCTATGAACATGCAACTGCTCTAAAAAATAAAGCCTATTTTTTAAATGAAAAAATCTATTACATGCCCTTTTCACCTACCACAGGTGACTAGCTTGTCCTCCCAGGCATGATACCTTGGCAGGGTTTCAGGCATGGTCACTGCTGTTGGCAAGTTAGGAACTCAGGAATGATGTGAAGGGAAGTGACATGGGTTTGTTTACTGACAGACTTCTTTCCTACTACTGTGGCCACTTTTTTAAAAGCCCACTGAACAAGCAATTGGGAGGCTAGTGAAAGAGGCTAACTAATGTCCACAGGGTGGGTCATTTGTCCACCTGCATATTTGTAGCCACCTCTGTGATAGGAGCTTTGGGGTGGCCAATCACATGGGATAAAAATATTGTCACAGGGCTTCCCTGGTGGCGCAGTGGTTAAGAGTCCTTCTGCCGATGGAGGGGACATGGGTTCGTACCCCGGTCCGGGAAGATCCCACATGCCGCGGAGCCATGGCCACTGAGCCTGCGCGTCCGGAGCCTGTGCTCCGCAACGCGAGAGGCCACACCAGTGAGAGAGGCCCGCGTACTGCAAAAAAAAAAAAAAAAAAAAAAAAAAAAAAAAAAAAAAAAATATTGTCACACACAATTGCAAAAAAAGTCCATTTAAAATATTCTTCTCCAAGCTTCCTTGTTACAGTCCTCCAGTCTTGGTCCTTCCAAGTCTCTGATCATTTGTCCAAATGATAGCCACTGCCTATGAAACAATAAAGATCCTTACTTCAGGCAATCTCACCTTTCAGGAAAAGTAAACAATGAGCTGTATCAATTAAAGTTCATAAAACTAGGAAGATTTTCCTCGTCGATGTCCTGCTGACCCATTGAGTCCACGTTTCAGTAAACCACCCGAGAAGACCATAAAGACCACTTCCAATTGTGCAGGCTATCGTATTGAGTCTAGATTCTTTGGTAAGAGATCTTGAAAAGTTCAGGTTATTCAACATTCAAATAATTTTTGTTCTGGAGGACAAGAATAGAGAAAATAAAGGGGAGGAAATTAACAATGAAATAATGTAAGAAACGTTCCCAAAACTGAAGGATACAAGTTTCTAGATGGAAAGGGCTTAGGCCTTCAGATGAAAATTAACCCACACCAAAGCACATCACTGTGAAATTCAGAACCTCCAATATTCTAGAGAATATTTTTTAAGGTCACAATCTGATAGACATGAAAGTGCTTTTAGACTTCTTAACAATAACACTGGAAACTAAGAGTAACAGAGCAATGCCTCAGAAAAAAAGTCTGAAGGAAAATGATCTCCAATCTAGATTCTATGTACAACAAACTATCAATTAAAACTGAGAGTTAAATAAAGACAAGTTCAGACATTCCAGGTTTCAAAAAATGTATCTCCTACACACCATTTCTCAAGAAGCTACTGGAGGATACTTTCACAACAATGAGGAAGTAAACCAAGAAAGAGGAAGATATGGGATAGAGAAAACAGGAAATTCTACATAGCATAGAATCGAAGGGAGTGTAGGATGCTTGTGAAGAGAGAGCCCAAGATACAGCTGTAGGCCAAGTGCAGCCAATCCCGACAGAGACAACACGGCTCAGGGAACAGCACGGGGGAGCACACTCATCACCATGCCCTCTGCCATTGTACGACTTGCTTGTTATCCTCAAACACATACACATAGCTTTAAAAGCCAAATAGTACTGAAAGGCATTAATAAAATACAGTTGTCCTGGCAATCAAAACTATGTGCAACAACATAGATAAATCCCAGAAATATTATGCTGAGTGAAAGAAGCCAGACCCTCAAAAATACTTTTTATATAAAGTTCTAGAATTGGCAAAACAAATCTAATCATTGTGATGGGAATCAGATCAATGGTTGTTTGGGGAGTGTGGGGTGGGACTAAGTGGGAAATGGCACAAGAGGACTTTCTGGGGTATAGAAATATACTATATCTTACTCAGGGATATTTATTTATCAAATCCCACTGAGCTATACAATTAAGATCTATGCATTTTACTGAGTGTGAATGATACCTCAATAAACTTAACATGTGATATATGTGTGTGTATACAAATGTATGTGTATGTATCTGTGCTTTGCCCCACTCCTTTCCATTCCTCCCTTGAGAAGATGTAAGATCTAGGAACTAGGGGATACAATCGCAGACAAAGTCAAGGCAATTACAAGGATGACAGAAAAGAAGTCGCAGGATGACAGCTGTACCATTTGCCCAGATAGAGGGAGAGTGGAGGTCTGTAGGACCTCCAAGAAAATAAATGGAATGCATAGATTCCTTCATGAGGAAGCCTGAGGCCTTTCCTTGTGGAAAGTTGTACCAGGAGGTTATTAATAGGTATGGGAAAGAAAACTAAACAAAAGAAAAAGAAAGGCAATCATTAACTTCAGGAGAGAAAAGATAAGGAAGAATACAATGCTCAGCTGAGAATATTTGCATAGCCATAGTAATGTAAACACTAAATATTAACTAATTCTAAAATTTGTGACATAATTATATCAGGGGAACAAAGGAAGGAAGGCTGAGGGGATGGCTCCTCTACTGTAGTATGAAGTCAGTAGATAAAACAGATGAGTCAAGGGACTTCCCTGGCGGTCCAGTGGTTAAGACTTCATGCTTCCGCTGCAGGAGGCATGGGTTTGACCCCTGGTAGGGGAACTAAGATCCCACATGCTGTGATGGGGCATGGCCAAAAAACCCCAAAAAACAGATGAGTCAAAATAATTCACTCAGTACATACATACATTACTTAGAATCATGGACATGTAACTGGCAGGAAAAAATAGCTTAAAAAATGTAGTTGTCCCTAGGACAGGAATGGAGGATGAGGAGAGCAGATACCACGGTTTTGGCACAAGCTGTTGTATACTATTTCACTTTATAAATATTGTGCATGTACTGCACTGACAAAATAAAAATTACCTAAAACTTGTTGTGGACTTTAAATTCTATTTACAAGGTAACATTATTATTTTCCAGCAGTAGAGTTCAACTTTCTAGGGAGATTTCCAGAGCAATTTGGAAAAAAAATCTGAAGCAATTTAATAAGGTTTATTAATTCAAGAGGCCTTACAGACACACAGGACAGATTCCACAATTTTTCTTTACTCACGTATTTCTTTCCTTATTTTCAGAGGTTCAGACTAAAAACAAGTAAACAAACAAACAAACAAAATTTGAAAGTAGCTTAGAAGCAAAGAAAAGATCGGAGCACTTACCTCCTGACTGTGAGTGGAGCCAGAGTCCCTCTTCTCAAGCAATTTGCAGACCTAAGATCCCTTTGCCCCCAGAGTCCTATTTATCAGCCAGTCAGTTCATCATAGTATTTCCTCAATTCTAAGATTTTCTACTCTAATATCCACCATCAATTTAATAACAGCTTTGGAGTAGACAGGGTGGGGAAGAGTTGGCAAGCCTCCTTTCACATGAATTGCGAAATGCATCCCAATTTCAGAAATATTAACATGTGAAGACTGTGTATCTCTCAACTGAGGGATACTTTGAAATGCCCTGTTTTTTGGTCTTGTTCCCTCTTGGCCTGACGGCTTTGGTATTTGGGTACACCTGTACTGTGAATGCATCACCAGAGGCCCCTCTAGGACTGAGGCCCGGGTTCCCTCAGCTGTGCTGAGTGTTAGCTGCCAACAGCTTTTACCTGAGTTCCTCTTTATGGTTTGCCTTTGGTTCAGAAGAACTACCTTTCCCAATTTCACGCCCCTCCCCCAGAAGAGCTCGCATCTAATAAGTAGTGGGGCAGGGGTGAGAAATACCAGCCCTGGAGGCCACTTTCAGCTCCAGAGCTGCTGGGGTTGGCTGAGGCCTTTGCTGAGACTGTCTAGCAACGCATCCCCTCCTCTGTGCAGTCCTGCTTGCCTCCCTTCTCCTCCAAGGACGCAGATCCGAGAATTCTCCCCAACAGAACCACGGAATGCAAATCTGCTGGAATCCGAACCTGGGACCAAGTCTGATTTCAGACTTCAGCCTCTCCCTTCACGCCGAAGGTGAGAATTCTGACATTTAAGGTTTTTAGGCCTGACAGGATCATCCCTGTCTGTGTGGAAATGACACCATCACACCTGAAGCCTTGAGTTACTTCCTAAGGCCGAGGGCGGGTGCTTTTCTGGGCCAAAGCCGATAGCGACACTCCTGACCGTGCCACTCAGACAGACACAGGCTGCAATCCTACTTTTCTACTGATGGGACACCTCCCTTCCACAAACTGCTTACTGCCCCCGAGCCCCCACGTCCTCCACGAAAAATGAGGATAAATGAGAGAACTGCTGGAAAGCAGTTATCACAGGCCTGGCACATCACAGGGGCCCAGGGATCTGTCCTTCCCATTCCTGTCTTCTGTGCCCCACTCCAGGTTGTACCATATCCCAGTCTGCCGCCCTCACCCCTCCCTCTGAACACCCTATGTAAGATCAGGAAAATGGGCTCAGCTCAGGTTCAGAGCAGACTCCACCTGCGCCTGCAGTGAAGGGCAGGACAGGAGCAAACAAGTTTTTCCAGGTGCGGTGGGCCACCCTGATCTCTCACCCGGCCCCAGGGAAGAGGCCACTGCATTCAGTGAACCAAGAGGCACTGAGGGGGAGGGCTCAAGCTGCCTCCCGTTCCCTTGGGAACTGGAGGGGGTATCAGGATGCATCCCCTTTCTGCGTTCAGCTGGGAATGAGCTGGTGGAGAATTTCCCCCTGCAAGCAGAGAGAATGCTCTTCCCCTCCCCCATCCCCACTCCCACCCCCCGCCCCAGCCCACCAGTTCTCTGGGCAACCCTGGTTTGCAGTTTGGGCCTTTCTTTCTGCACACAATTGAGGTGGAGAGCCTGAATCTGGTGCATTCAAAAACCACATGGAACACTCTGTTTTTGTCACTCAGCTTCTAGAAACATGACCTTATCCAACAGAGGCAAAATCCAACTGGCCAGTTCTCTCCCAGTGACAATGTCTGTGCTTCCTCCCATGGCGTGGTGTTTTCTATAACTTTTAGATTTAACATTTTAAATTATTTTGAGTGGGGCTCCTATATAGACACTGAGTTCTGGTTACTTTTTTCCCCCTAATGCTGAAAAGGTTCGATTCTTCCACCTATCCATCAACAAATTGCATTGAATGACGGTGCTCAGTGACCCAGGATGCCACTGGAGACAAAACACACCATACATATTTTCTGGTCTCCCTGGAAAATTAGTGCAAACACTTTCACCACGGCAAAGAAGGAAAATATGCACAGAGAGGTGAAGATTTGCTTTGTTTTTTGTTGTTGTTGTTTTTCTAAGAAGGGATTTCTCCCTCCTCCAAACAGTGAAATTTATGTTGTTCTTATTTGTCTGCAATTTAACCAGTTAACTTAAATTCCTGTGCGATTCACTCACTTTCTCAGCTAAGGCCCTCCTTTCTACATATTCTACATATGTATTCCTTCTACATATGTATTCTACATACTCCAGGATCACGGTCTTTCCTCCTCCAGAGCGGCTTGAAATTCATTTCATCTTCCTCCTGCCTTGTTAAAAGTAGCCCTGAAAATATTTTAATTCGAATTCTTATCCCCTATGTCCCTCTTTTTAAGGCCCACTGTAAAGAATCCTCTTTTGTTCATGAGGGACTTGTTTTTAATTCAGTGGAAAACGGGTTGGGTTGCTCAGCCCTTTTTCTCTCGTCTGCTAAATTTTCCCTTTTATGGAAGAGATACAGTCTCACCCTCTGGAAGTGAAGCAGGAGGAGACCCAGGAGCTCTGGGCCTCATGGAAGCTCTCACGTCGCGTGCTGTCTGTGAAGTCGCCCCGTCTGTGAGGTGGAGAGGACAATTACTCTCTTACTACACAGAAGTGGTGCCTGAATGCTTTAAGATGAGAATGTTTGTGTACAGGGTGGTCTATTTAAAACAGTTCCCACATGATGCAATGCATCTTGAAAAGGAAACTCTTTCAGATGAGTCACTCATTTAACGATAATAATTAGCATTTGGGGATCTTGCTTGGAACGCCCAGCAGAATATTTTATTGATTCCTTAAGAGTTTCCACACTCTGGCTGGGGCCTCAAACAAGGCAATATATTAAAGACTAATATCCAATTTCATTCATAGGAGTTTGGAATGGGGGAGACCAAGTTTACAACAGTTCAAGAGAAAAGGACTTAGGGAATTAAGACGACTTTAAACTCAGATAAGCCATTAGGGGGACCAAGCTGTTCAAAAAGCCAATAAAATGTTGGGATGCAATAAAAAAATAAAATATCTCAAACAAGGAAAGTGATGGGCCCATAGTACTCTTTAATAGTCAGGCCACATTTGGAATATTTTTTCAGTTATAGGTGGTGTATTTTAAAACAGACATTAATAAATAAATAAGAAAGCATCCAAGGAGGACAATCTGAATAATGAAGGATCTGGAAACCATACAAAATAATCATACCTGGATTACCTAGGAAAACAGAGTTCTGAGTTAGATAGAATTGGATTACAGTCCCAGCTCTATAACTTACCAGCTGTGACCTTGGGAAAGCTACTTAACCTTGCCTCTGTATCTTCACCTATAAAAATGGACAAATAATAATAAAACCCATATCATAGGGTTATTCTGCAGACTAAACAGGATCGTTCATGTATACCTTGTGGCACCGTGCTCAGTAAATATTAGATATTATTATTACTATTGATAATAAAAAGAGTCATTCTATTACATTATAGTTGTGTAGCAATTTTCGGTTTATAAACTGACTTTACGTATTTCACCTTGTCTTCTCATGTTTGCATTTAATGTGAGTCGGTCGTTATTACTCTCATTTTCGGAAGAAGAGAACTTCATGTGCCCCAAGGGGCCTATCCTTTACGCTCAGCTACTGAGCACTGATCTTCTGTGCCACCACCATACTGTCCTCACAGCCCAGAGCGGCATCTTGGCGCCCAGCAGCTGACAGGGGGAAATGGTCCTACTCCTGAGGAGGGAGCTGTGGATAGCCCAGACGGAGAGTCCCTGACAATCGATTGGGCCAGTCTTAGTGGTCACAAAGCCTCTAGTCAACCTGGGCCTTTGTGAGTGTCTATATCTATAAGTGATAACTAGTTTACCATGCATTACCATCATGCTCATTGCCTTGAGAAAGAAGAGCCTCCAAACTGGCAGCAGTCGAGCCTTGAGCAAGCGATTTTACTTCTGTGCACGTCAGTTTTCTTAGCAGAGAAACAGAGACGCTTCCTGAATCGGGCAGTTCATGAATCAAACGTGTAAGCATATGACAGTCTTGTGAAAACACTAGAAAGTGCCCACACCAGCATTGCTAAAGGAATTTCAAAGCAGATGAAATGTTTAAACATCAAAAATGCTCTAGGGCTTCCCTGGTGGCGCAGTGGTTGAGAGTCCGCCTGCCGATGCAGGGGACACGGGTTCGTGCCCCGGTCCGGGAAGATCCCACATGCCGCGGAGCGGCTGCCCCCATGAGCCATGGCCGCTGAGCCTGCGCGTCCGGAGCCTGGGCTCCGCAACGGGAGAGGCCACAACAGTGAGAGGCCCGCGTACTGCAAAAAAAAAAAAAAAAAAAAAAAGCTCTAAGTCAAGGCTGCGTTAAACATAGCGGACTTATGTAAAAGTCATTGGGCAGATGTTGATAATGAGACATTCGTAAATGGAATCACTATTTGGCTCAGCAATTTTACCTGGACTGGGGGCCCCTGCCTACGCCATGAGCCATCCAACACAGCAGCCTGGTTCACCCAGTCCTGCCTCGGCTGCCTACATAAGCCCAGGCAAGCACACCCCCTCTCCTGCCCTCCCCCATCTGTTTGAGGAAATCTCTGGACTTCTCTAGTGTCCTGGTCTTTCACCCTATCTGCCCTTTTCCACTTCTGCTTTAGGCACTCTTATCACTTCTGGTCATTCTTCTGGCCCAAGCTCTGGCCCCCAGAAACCCTCTTCTCAGGCCAGCTCCCAGTCCCTGGGGAAAGGAGCAAAGGGATTCAAATCCCACTCTTCACCTTCACCCTAGAAGGCACCTCAAGGACATGACATCTCTGGAATTGAGGTCTGACCCCAAAAGTGAGATCTAGGGGAAAGGTCATGACATTGGTCTTGGCAATGATTTCATGGGTATGACAGCAAAGGCATAGGCAATAAAAGCAAAAATAGACAAGTGGGACTACATCAAACTAAAAAGCTTCTGCACAGCAAAGGAAACAATTAATAGAATAAAAAGGCAACCTACAGGATTGGAGAAAAGATTTGCAAACTATATACCTGATAAGAGGTTTATTTCCAAAATAGATAAGGACCTCCTACAACTCAATAACAAAAAAACTAATAACCCAATTAGAAAATGGTCAAAGGACTTGAATAGACATTTCTCCAAGGACGATATACAAATAGCCAACAGGTACATGAAAAAGTGCTCAACGTTACTAGTCATCAGGGAAATGCAAATCAAATCCGCAACGAGATATCATCTCACACCTGTTAGAATGGCTTTTATAAAAAAAAACAAAAGACAACAAGTGTTGGCAAGGATGTAGAGAAATTGGAACCCTGTACCCTGCTAGTGGGAATGCAAAATGGTGCACAGCTACAGAAAACAGTATGGAGTTTCCTCAAAAAATAAAAAATAAAATGACCATATAATCCAACAACCCTACTTCTGGTTATTTCTCAAAAAAAATTGAAATCAGGATCTCAAAGAGATATTAGAACTACCGTGTTCATTGCAACACTATGCTCAATAGACAAGATGTGAAAACAACCTGTGTCTACAACAGATAAACAGATAAAACAAATGTGTGTGTGTGTGTGTGTGTGTGTGTGTGCGCATGTGCACATGTGCACACAGGTGAGAGAGAGAGAGAGAGAGAATCTATGTATCAGTTGAAATACACGAACATCCTGTTGGGTTGGGCAAGATTATACCTTCATTCTGCTTTAGAATCAAACTTATAGTATGGCAATGCCAGGAATAAAAATAAAGATATTCAAAGTTAATCAGTCCATTTAAAAAAAGTATTTTATATGTATGCATGTGTATCATGTGTCTGTGTGTGTATGTTTGTGTATGTGTCAATGTTTGAAAGGAAATACACCTCAAGGTTAACATGGGTTCTTTCTACAGAATAGGTTAAAAGTATTTTTTCTCTGTTTTTTCTCAATTTTGTTTTCTAATTTAAAGAAATTTACAATGAACTTGTATTACTGAATAATAAGGAACTAAGAAGAGCTTTACAACAGTCTGGAGCTGTTGTAACTGGCTCATAGAAACTAACGTTAGAAATGCCCAAAAGATGGTGAGTTGGCAGAACCTGCTAGTGTCCATCCAATGTCCATCCTCTCCTTGTTCCTTACCATCAATCCGTGACTCTGTCTGGGGCAGCCCTGGGTCCAGAAATCACTCACCTTCTTTTGCAGCCAAGAGTGTTCACACAACCCAGTTCTAATCGACAAGATGTGAGCAGAAGTTACTGAGTGGAGCTTTAACTTTATTCTTGCTATGATCTTATTCTATCATATCCCTGCAGCAATAGAAGTTTGTATGAATTCAAGCATTTTTCTGACCTAAGAAAATTTTAATACAGAATTGAAGATCATGAAAGCCAGGTGGGCAAACACCTGGAAATAGCATATGGGCAGAACCCTTAATAGGGTACAACACCCATTTGCCCTCCTCATGAAAATGTGGGACTGTGGTTAGACTCCAAATTTGGAGGTCTTTTCAACTGATCTTGACAAAATAGTGGCCGTAGACCAAGGGAAGGGAGGCAGGTGAGGTGTAAGTCTTTTCCTCTTCTAAATTCAGTAATTCTGAATGCCAAAGGTCCTTTATTTAAGAATACTGCATGTTCCAAGCAATTCCTGGAATTTTTTAAATGGCTTCCATTTTCCTGGAGGAGAAGCTTATAATGATCTGCTTGGCTCTCTGCTTTTAGAGCCTCTACTGGAGTCACTTAACCCCCAATTTGTAGGTTCAGCCCTGCTCCCAACCCTGTCCCCAGGCAGGGGGCGGTATGTCAACCCAGTATTTCCTGCCTGTCTTCCCCGGTCACCTGGATTATCTACGAAAAGCAAGGCTCCCTGTTAGTCTCTGGTAGAGATGGACATTTGCTTCTGCGTAGAAGTCAAAAATAAACGATGTACTATTTTTTTAAGTCTGTTTGTAAATATAAAACGAAAGTGAAATCTTAAAAAAAAATAAGTGTTCCGAAACACTTGCCAAGTATCAGCACTCTGAGGGGGTCAAGGCATTTAATGTGTGGGGACCTTCTGCTTCCAACTGGTCACGGGAGGCTTAGGGGATCCTTCGGGATTTATTCTAATTTTCCAGGAAACATCCCATTTAAAGGGAGAGAAAAAATAATTTAAAAGAATTCCATGAAGCCTCCACTATATAACCCTTAACATACAGCCTCTTCCTTTAAAAGCCTTCACATTTCCATACTATCCCACTTTTATTCAGGCAGGTCAACACTGTGCTTTTTTTTTTTTTTTTTAATTTAAGGAAAGTAATTTGAAGAAATTTAACAGCCTTAATGAATTAAGCTGAGGAAAATGTAGAAGGCTTTAATAACAGCAAACCTATTGAAATGAAAGAGCCTATACATTGTTCTACTGACAGACTTACTAGCAGAGTAAACCAGATGTAGGTTGCCAAGGGAAGTTCAGCTTGTAAATTGTAAGAAAAGAGTATACTGCCAGGCTCTGCTGGGCTCTGTTATTTCTTCATTAAAATGCACTGTCAATCAGGTTGAAAAGAAATGTCTAATTAACACCATAGGGCACCAAAAAATTTAGGGTCAGAAACTCAGCTGCTATCCCCTTTTACAACTGTATCTCTCTAAGCAACTCCATTCGTCTCTTTCAACCCTCCCCCCCATGGTAGACCCCCCCCACTCAATATTCTAGCTTATGATCAAAGCATCAGTGAAATTGCAAAATGCATTGCCATTGCACAATTCCCTCTTTATAGCTTTGAACAAGCTAGAACTAAAGTTTCCAGTAACTTCCCTTCTTTTTATGCCCTGCATCATTGCAAGGGCCAAAATACAATAGAACATAACAAAAACCAACAGGGTCCATCCTAAGATTCCCCCCCTCCAAGATGTGGAAGAATTAACAGCGTTCGAGCCTGGGAGAGTCTAGTGCTGGCTTCGCCACTAAAGAACTTGTGTGACTTGGGGGATCTTCCTTCATATCGCTTAGCCTCAGCTTCACCAGTCCTAAAATAGGGGTAAGTAATAAGGTCTCGTCAGCCTACGTCAAGGATTGCTTCCAGGATCAACCACGACAGGGCGTATAAGAGGGCTTTGTAATATCTGATGCACGATTATTATTACCCTGTGTCAGCAGAGTTAGGTGAAGCCCACGTGTGTTTGGTTAGTAGGAAGCTTACTGCATTCTGATGCTTCCTGAAGGGTCGCGCAGCTCCCCTCTGCTCACACATCGCTCATGCCCAGGTCATGGGGACCAAGTGGAAGCTGAGGATGAATCCAGGGATTTGGGTTTGGGGGAAGTTCTAGGAGAAGGGAATACAAGATGTCAGTCAGAGAGTCTAAGGCTTAGACTAGAATCCTCCCTACTCGCTTGACATCCAGGCACCAAATACTGTTGGTTTCTCCATCATGATGGTTCTCCCGCTTCCACAGACTCTTTCTATTCTCTTTTCTCCTAGGAGCACACACTGCCACTCCCGCCATGGAATTTCCAATCGATCTTTCTGGCACCCTCTAGCCTCTAGTCTCTTCTGCATACAGTTACCAGATTAGTCCTAGTTAAACTCCACTTAACATATGTCAGTCTCACTGTCTGAAGATTTCAATGGTTCCACTGTGTGTATATACAAAGTCCCACTTCTTCACCCGGCAAGGCTCCCCACAGTTATGCCACTATCTGCTTTGCAGGTTCATCTCTCATCGCTTCCCTTTTTAAATCTGCCTGGTCATTTTTAAGTCTCTAGTTGCTTACTTGTACTTTTAATAGCCTCTTTTGTTTCTTCAAATATATTCAACATAGTAACTTTATGCTCTGTTTATGATCACTTTAATATTGGGTATATTTGCTGGTCTGGTTCTACAGTTTGTTGTTTTGCTGACTCTCACTCACAGTACCTTGTTTTCTTGCATGTCCTCTGATTTAAAAAAAAAAAAAATTTGACGCACATTCTCTATAATTTTCTCTAAAGAAGTTCCTCGAGGCCTGGTTTTAGGAGCATTCCTCCAGGGAGAATTTTAGTTTGCATCTGCTGTGTATCTCAGGCACTATCAACGCTGGTTCACTCTGAACTAAATTCTTAGCTTGATATTTATCAAATCATATGGGCAGTGTGAATTTAGGCCACACTCACCGTAAGGAGCTGGCCTGTGGCTGTGAATTCTCAGTGATTTCTTTTTCCCCTGAGCTAAAACCAGAAAAGGACGAGTTTTCTTCCAATCTCCCTTTGAGGGGGCAGATTTTTATACAGGTAACCCACTGAAGTAGTTTCAGGTTTTTGTGGGGATCTCCAAGCTGACACCCTTTGTCCTTGTCACCCTTGGGCAGCCCTTTAAAGAGCAATGCTCCAGGCAGTCAGGGACTGACAAAGGCTCACAGAGCAGCAGCTGGCTTCAGTGCTCATTACTTCCCTATATCCATCCTTTTTACACATTTTAGAATTCAAAGGTTTCCCCCTTTTTTTTTTGAAACTTTAGCTATACATTTTTAAAGACCTGAATAATCCAGAATTTTTAGGGACTTCGTAGGTGAGTGATTTTCAGGACGTATTGCTATGGCTTCTATACAAGACCTCTCGGATCATCCAGATAATCTTTTTTCAAGCCTGCCATGCACCTTGCACACTCCTCACCACAGCGCATTATGTCTTGTCTGTTTAGAATGCTGTAGTCATCCTCACCACTCCCACCTTGAGGCTTGTCCAAGCGTTGCTCTCTTATTAAGGGCCAGACGAGGCCCACCTCCTCCATAAAGCCTTTCCTCACTACTTTCTGTGGTCATCCCTATTGTACTTTGCATTACCCAGTTGTCATTTACTTGTGCTGTAATGCTGCCTTATCATGTTATTTATATTTAATGGCTACCAGTTACTAAGGGCTTCTTATGTCAAGCACAGAGCAAAGTACTTTTCATATACTGTATCATTTAAACTCATAAAAACTTTAGGGACTTCCCTGGTGGTGCAGTGGTTAAGAATCCACCTGCCAATTCAGGGAACATGGGTTTGATCCCTGGTCCAGGAAGGTCACACATGCTGTGAAGCAACTAAGCCTGTGTGCCACAACTACTCAGCCTGTGCTCTACAGCCCACGTGCCACAACTACTGAAGCCCACGTGCCACAACTACTGAGCCCACGTGCCACAACTACTGAAGCCCGTGCACCTAGAGCCCATGCTCCACAGCAAGATAACCCACTTCTCACTGCAATGAGAAGCCCGGGCACTGCAATGAAGAATAGCTCCCATTCGCCGCAGCTAGAGAAAGTCCGCGCACAGCAACTAAAACCCAGCGCAGCCAAAAATAAATTAATTAATTTAAAAAAATTTTTTAAATGAAACATTTTTAAAAAAACTCATAAAAACTTTAAGTGACTCTAGCACCTATTTTTTTAAGACTCTTTTTAAACAGCAGTTTTAGATTCCCAACAAAACTGAGAGGAAGGTACAGAAACATCCCTTATGCCCTCCGCTCCCCCTACTCCACATGCATAGCCTCCCGCATTATCAATATCCCCCACCAAAATATTATACATTTGTTAAAATTGATGAACCTACACTGACACATCATTATCACCCGAAGTCCATAGTTTACATTATTGTTCACTCTTGATGTTGAACATTCTATGGGTTTGGGTAAATATATAATGACATGTATCCACCATTATAGTATCATACAGAGTAATTTCACTGCCCTAAAGATCTGTGCTCCATCTCTCCCTCTCTGCAACCCCTGGCAACCACATATCTTTTTACTTTCTCTAATGTTTTGACTTTTCCAGAATGTCATATAGTTGGAATTATACAGTATGTAGCCTTTTCCAGCTTCGTTCACTTAGTAATACGCACTCAGAGGCTCTCCGTGTCTTTTCATGGCATGGTAGCTCAATTCTTTTTAACAGCGAAGCATATCCTACTGTCAGGATGTACCACAGTTTATCTGTTCATCCACTGAAGGGCATCTTGGTTGCTTCCAAGTTTTGACAATTATGAATGAAGCTTTCATAAACATACAGGCTTTTGTATGGACATAAGTTTTCAACTCCTTTGAGTAAATACCAAGGAGCACAATTGCTGAATCTTATGATAAAAGTTTGTTTACTTTTTTTTTTTTTTTTTTGTGGTACAGGGGCCTCTTACTGTTGTGGCCTCTCCCATTGCGTAGCACAGGCTCCGGACACGCAGGCTCAGCGGCCAAAGCTAACTTGTTGAGTTTTGATTAGCCCCAGAAAGATGAAGAAGGAGACCAACCTTATGTTTGGCCTCCATCTCATTTTCCAACAGCTTGTTTTTCTCCTTCACCTCTCACTAAGCACCCAATATTCATGAGCCACCCCTCAGAATCTACAAACCTTCTCCCAGAAATTTAAGTGAATTTGGCGTATTGCCAGTCTGACCAGGGCAGAGCATCTGAAATGCAATTGAGTTGTAGATGAGCTTTTGTTTTGAATCAACTTTGAGAAAAGACATAAGCCAAAATGTGGGTGCCTGGAGAGATCATTAATTTGATGACTGTATGATGATCCAACGCAGGTTGGTCTCCAGTTGTTATATAGCATAGTAGTGGGCTTCAAACACACAACAAACCTTTAGTAAGCTCCTTCCATGTGCCAGAGACTCTGCTAGGTACTGGAAATAACAAGAAGATGTAATCAATGCCTTCAGGTAGCTCAAGATCTTTGAAGAACCCAGGGACCAAGGGAAATAATTACAGCATACAATTAGTTGCTCCAACTTAGAATTTCCATTGCATTAGGTGCAAATGTCTGTTGGCACTTACCTCACACCATGGTTTCCCCAGCTCCTAACACAGGCATATAGCAGGCTCTCAAAAATACCTGATGAAAGAATGAGTGAATAAACAAATGAGTAAGCAAAACATTACTGAATTACCAATACAGAGTATGGCAGAAGCAATTAACTCTGGTGGAAAAAGGAAGTCTTATAAGAGAGCAGAGGCTTAAAGCATGTCTAGCACAGTGTCTGACCTTGAATAAGCTCACAGTAAAAGTCAGATAATTCAATTAAGTGGAAGTTCAGGTGGAGAAAGGGGGCATTTGGAGGCAATGATGTTCCAGGCAGAAGTACCTCCAGCACTTAGCGTACATAATGCCTGGCACATGGTAGGAACACAAGGCATACTTGTTGAAGGAATGAATAAGGGGGGAATGAATGGATAAAGGAATGTAACAAACAGCATACAAAGTCACCAGTATTGTGAAAAAGGAGGAACATTTAGGGAATGATATATTTGGAAAATTATACAATTATGAAAGAGAGAAGGAAGAGAGAAATGGTTAGGGCAAAAAACAATGGAGAATATAAGAAAAACAGCTGTTGCAACAGCCTGAGGCGCACTTCTTCTCCCGGAGAAGTTGTCCCTGGATCACAGAACCCTGGCAGTGGCGGGCTGCACAGGCTCCCGGGGCGGGGGGGGGTGGAGTGCGTGTTGGTAGTGACCTGTGCTTGCACGCAGGATTCTTGGTGGCCTCAGCAGCAGCGTTAGTGTTTCATGCCCGTCTCTGGGGTCCAAGCTGAGAGCCGCAGCTCGCACCCATCTCTGGAGCTGGTTTAGGCGGTGCTCTGGCTTCTGTGGGTAGACGGGGAAGGAATCCCCTCTCCTTGTGCACCCCGAAGCAATGGTCTCTTGCCTCTTAGGCAGGTCCAGAGTTTTTCCCGGGCTCCCTCCTGGCTGGCTGTGGTGCACTAGCCCCTTTCAGGCTGTGTTCACACAGCCAACCCCAGTCCTTTCCTGGGATCTGACCTCTGAATCCCAAGCCCCAGCTCCCAGCCCCCACCTGCCCTGCCAGGTGAGCAGAGAAGTCTCTCAGGTTGGTGAGTGCTGGTCAGCACTGATCCTCTGTGCAGGAATCTCTCCTCTTTGCCCTCTGCAACCCTTTTGCTGCACTCTCCTTGGTGGCTCCAAAACTCCCCCCACACACACCCCATCTCCGCCAGTGAAGGGGCCTCCTAGTGTGTGGAAAATTTTCCTCCTTCACAGCTCCCTCCCAGAGGTGCAGGTCCCATCCCTATTCTTTTGTCTCTGTTTTTTTCTTTTTTCTTTTGCCCTACCCAGGTACGTGGGGAGTTTCTTGCCTTTTTGGAAGTCTGAGGCCTTCTGCCAGCATTCAGTTGGTGTTCTGTAGGAGCTGTTCCACATGCAGATGTATTTTTGATGTATTTGTGGGGAGGAAGGCGATCTCCACGTTTAACTCCTCCACCTTCTTGAAGGTCCCCCGTCCCCATCTTTTTCATCAACTTATTTTTATCATCTGAGTGTATTGAAAATGTAAGTATATCATCCACCAAAAGATGTGCAAGACCTGTACACCGAAAACTATGAAACATGGTTGAGAAAACTAAATAAATGTAAATAAATGCAGAAATATACTATGTTCATAGAATGGAAGACTGAATATTGTTAAGACATCAGTTATCCCCAAATTGATCCATAGATTCAATGCCATCCAAATCAAAATTCAGCAAGACCTTTTTATGGTCCAAATTGATAATAGGATTATAAAATTTATATGGAAATGCAAAGGACCTAGAATAGCCAACAAAACATTGAAAAAGAAAAACAAAATAGTGAATTTACTTTACCTAAAAAGCTACAATGATCAAGACAGTTTTTTATTAGCATAAAGGTAGATTAATGGAAGAAAACTAGGTCTAGAAACAGACCCAGATATATACAGTCATTCAACTTCAACAAATGTGCAAAGTTAATTCCATGAATAAGGACTGTCTTTCCAACAAATAGTGCTGGAACAATTAAATATCTGTATGTTAAACAATGAAATTCAGTCTATATTTCATACAATATATAAAAATAAACTCAAAATTGGTCACAGATCAAACTGTAAACCTTAAAACTATAAATCTTGTAGAAGAAAACAGGAAAAAATCTTTGAAACTTTGGGTTGATCAAAACTTTTTTAGAACAGCGAAAGTATATTACATTTTTTTAATTGATGTTAGATTTTGTCAAATTAAGAACTTCTACTCTTCAAAAGACACTGTTAAGAGAATGAAAAGACATGTTGCAAAATGGGAGAAAGCATTTGTAAATTAGATATCTGACAAAGGATTTGAATCAGAATATAAAAAGAACTTTCTCGAAACTCAATAATAAGAAAACAACCCATTTTTTGAAAGTTGCCAAAAGGTTTGAACAGACAAATGAAAATATTCAAATGGCAAATAAGCCCATGAAAAATGCTCAACATCATTAGTCATTAGGAAATTGCAAATTAAAACCACAATGAGCTACCAGTACATACTTAATTAGAATGGCTAAAATTAAAAGGACTGACTACACCAAGTGTTGGTGAGAAGCAACTGAAGCTCTCTTACTCTTCTGGTGGGAATTTAAAATGGCACAACCACTTTGGAAAAACAGCTTGGCGGTTTCTTAGACTTCAGTAGATACCTACCATACGACCCAGTCATTTGACTTCCGGGAATCACAGATCTAAATTTCTTGGAATTTATCCAAAGGAAATGATAGCATTTTTATGTAAAAGGAGAGGAACTGTACATGAATGTACATAACAGCTTTATTTGTAACAGCTTAAAACTGGAAACAATTCAAATGTAAATACATAGGTGGTAGAATAAAGAAATTGTGGTATATGTGTATCATGGAATACCACTCATCAATAAAAAGGTATGAACAATTTATATAACGCAACATGGAATAAGCTCAAAATAATTCTGTTAAATGTACACCCTCTATGACCACATTTTTATAAAATTCTAGGACATTCTAACTAATCTATAATGTCAAAAGATATCAGTTCCTACTTACAGGTGGAAGAGAGGCACGTGGAGCACCAGAAGGGAGATATGACCAAGGAACAGGAAAACTTTTGGGGGTGATGGTTCATTATCACAATTGTAGTAATGGCTTCACAAATGCATACACGTGCCATTTATTTTAAGTCAATTATACCCCAATTAAGCTATAAAAAGAAAGAATGCAAGATCTCAATTTACCTCCCATGTACCCTTTCTCAAGAAGCTACTAAAAAAAAAAAAAAGAAGCTACTATAGGGTGTGGTCCACAAAAATAAGGGACTAAACAAAGAGAGAAGAAGACAGGGGATCCAGGATAAAGGGAATTCAATGCAGGGGAAAGAAAAGTGAATCCCAGGATAATGATGAAAGGCTATCTCAATAGGACAACTATTCAGGAAATTTGGAGAGCAACCAGTTCAGATATGACCAGGTAAGAAGGTTCCTGGAGAGATTTCTTCAAAAAAATGAAACTGATAGAATGTCCAGTAAGTCCTAATATGTTGAAAGGGGATTTAGTCAAACTGAGAAGAAGAGTCTGGGGATAACTTATAGTAGACATATAGAGAACTCAGCATATGAGGAAATAAGAAAATAACTCCAGGGAAAACAAAATACTGTGCAAGAAAGTAATATCTTCTACATGGCTCTGCTCTAAATTGTGTTCCATCCAAATCTACCAGCATGAAAATGTCAACAATGCATAGTGATCTAGCTACAATTATTGTATAATTATATGGGGAGGATGGAAGTATAAGAAGTACATGTGTGAGGTAGTAGTAAGCCAGTACAAGAATAAAATCCTCATATTCATGGTAGGAAAAAATAGATAATTTCTAAAATTGCAAAAAATCAAGGGAAGTGGCCAAGACGGCAAAGTAGGAAGACCCTGAGCATACCTCCTCCCATGAGGGCACCAAAATTACAACTCTTACAAAGCAACTCTCAATGAGAACAACCTGAAGACTAGCAAAAAGATCTTTTACAACTAAAGGTACAAAGAAGGAATCATAACAAAATGGGTGGAAGGTGCACAGACACTGTATAGTCAAGACATATACACCCAGGTGGGCAACCCACAAAAAAGAAGATAATTACAATTGCTGAGATTATCCCCAAGGAACAAGGGGACCAAAACCCCATCCCAACAAACAAAAGTCCTGGACCAGACAGCTTCACAGGTGAATTCTACCAAACAGAGAAGAGTTAACACTTATCCTTCTCAAAGTATTCCAAAACATTGCAGAGGAAAGAATGCTTCTAAACTCATTCTATGAGGCTAGCATCACCCTAATACCAAAACCAGACAAAGATATCACAACAAAAGAAAATTATAGGCCAGTGTCACTGATGAACATAGATGCAAAAATCCTCAACAAAATATTAGCAAACCAAATCCAACAATACATTAAAAGGATCATACACCATGATTAAGTGAGATTTATCCCAGGGATGCAATATCCACAATCAATCAATGTGATACACCACATTAGTAAATTGAAGGATAACAATCATGTGATCATCTCATTAGATGCAGAAAAAGCATCTGACAGGATTCAACATCAGTTTATGAAAAAACTCTCAACAAAGGGAGTACAGAGGGGACATACTTCAACATAATAAAGGCCATATATGACAAACCCACAGGAACATCATACTCAACAGTCAAAAGCTGAAAACATTTCCTTTAAAATCAGGAACAAGACAAGAATTCCCACTCGCATCACTTTTACTCAACATAGTATTGGAAGTCTTAGAGCAGCAATCAGACAAAAACGAAAAAGAAAGAAATGTTGTCCAAATTGAAAAAGAAGAAGTAAAATTGTCAGTTTGCAGGTGACACGATACCATACATAGAAAATCCTACAGACACCACCAAAAACCTACTAGAACTCATCAATGAATTTGGTAAAGTTATAGGACAAAAAATCAATATACAGAAATCTGTTGTGTATCTATACACTAACAACAAACTATCATAAAGAAAAATTAAGAAAACAGTCCCATTTACAATCACATCAAAAAAAATTAAATTCCTGGGAATTAATCTAACTAAGGAGGTAGAAAACTTGTACTTAGAAAACTATAAGACATTGATGAAAGAAATTAAAGATGACAAAAACACATGGATAGCATGCTCATGGAGGAATTAATATTGTTAAAATTACCATACTACAACAAGGCAATCTACAGATTCAATATAATCCCTATCAAAACACTGATGATATTTTTCACAGAACCAGAACAAATAATTCTAAAATGTGTATGGAAACACAGAAGACCCCAAATAGCCAAAATAATCTTAAGAAATAAGAACAAAACTGGAGGTAACACAGTTCCTGATTTCAAACTATACTACAAAGCTACAGTAATCAAAATATTATGGTACTGGCACAAAAACAAACACATAGATCAATGGAACAGAATAGAGGGCCCAGAAATAAACCTACACTTATATAGGCAATTAGTCTGTGACAAAGGAAGCAAGAATATGCAGTGGGCAAAAGACAACCTCTTCAAGAAATGGTTTTGGCTATAATTAGAAAAGATACATACCCCACAATGTTCACAGCAGAGCTATTTACAATAGCCAAGACATGGAAACAATCAACAGATGATGGATAAAGAAAATGTGGTACACACACGCACACACACACACACACACACACGCACGCACAATGGAATACTACTCAGCCATAAAGAAGAATGAAATAATGTCATTTGCAGCAACATGGATGGACCTAGAGATGATCATACTAAGTGAAGTAAGTCAAAAGGGCAAATGCCATGTGATACCACTTACATGTGGAATCTAAAATGTGACACAAATGAACTTATTTACAAAACAGAAACAGACTCACAGACCTAGAGAACAAGACTTGTGGTTGCCAAGGGGAAGGTGGGGTGAAGGAAGGATGGATTGGGAGTTTATATAATATCTTTGTATGGTGAGAAATGACAACTAGACTTATCATGATGGTCATTTTGAAATGTATTGACATATTGAATCACTATGTTGTATACCAGGAACTAACATAGCGTTGTAAGTCAATTATACTTCAAAATAACAAACAATGAAAAAGAGATCAGATTTGTAGTTACCAGAGGCAGGCTTTGGGGCGTGGGGAGAGGGAATTGGACGAAAGCAGCCAAAAGTACAAACTTCCAGTTATAAGATAAATAAGTACTAGGGATGTAATGTACAACATGACACATATAATGAACTCTGCTGTAGCTATATATGAACGTTGTTAAGAGAGTAAATCTTAAGAGTTTCAGTCACAGTGTTTTTCTATTTCTTTAATGTTGTATCCATATGAGATGATGGATGTTCACTAAACTTATTGTGATAATCATTTCATGATGTATGTAAGTCTAAGTACTATGTTGTACACCTTAAACTTATTCAGTGATGTATGTCAATTATATCTCAATAAAACTGGAAGAAAAAATAAAATAAACATAACACAGATCTTGCCTCAGAACAGAGCCTGATAAAGTCAGAGAGGTAACTTTTCAATGAATAAAGTGCCTGTGAGAACTGAAAAAAAAAGAAAAAGATGGGAATTCCCTGGTGGTCCAGTGGTTAGGACTCTGCGCTTTCATGGCTGAGGGCCCGGGTTCAATTCCTGGTCAGGAAACTAAGACCCCGCAAATGGCGTGGCCAAAAAAAAAAAAAGAAAAAAGAGAAATCAAAAAGTAGCAAGATATTTGATATGTAGACCTACGTACAGAAGGAATAGATGAAAGAATTGGAAACGGTTGATCCTGATGAGGGAGGTGCAAGAAATGGGGAATGGGTGGGTCAAGAATTGCTAATGTAAGTAACAAGCCTCATGGAACCATTTTACTCAAAATTCTGCATTTACATAATTTTGATAGAATTAAGAACCAAATTAATATATATGATGTAATGAAAAATACATCATTTAGGATAGTGGTCATGGTTGCACAACAATGTGAATATGCTTAATGTCAGTAAATTGTACACTCAGAAATGGTTAAAGTGGTAAATTTCACGTTATGTATATTTTACCACGATACAAAACCTCATTTATTTTTTTAAAAAGTGAATAATTTGCAAGAATCTTCAGTGAATGATGGGTGACAAAGACCATATGGGACAAGAGATGGACTAGGGCATGGAGTGGAGTGGAGGAAGCTTTGAAGGTTTAGGGCAGAGGGAAGTTGGGTCGGGGAAGAAGATGCACAATTGAATGGAAAAGGGTTATGATTAAGGATGGATTAAATATTCCATAGTGCGTACAAACTAGGATTTCATGAATCTGAGGTATGTTGAGTTTAGCTAGCTGAAAATTTACCATCTAAAATAGTTTTCTGGTGAGTGGGAAGACCATTTAGAAGGAATTAGATTCATCTTCTTTCTCTATTTGACAATGCTACACACCCACTGCTAAAGTTTGCTTTTCTCCACTCTAATTCTCTGAGCTGGACAGACACTTAGTGGAGGCATTCTTCCTTCAAATGTGTGACCCTTCTTGGTGAAGCTGCTTTTTCTTGTCAAAAACCTTTGTAAGAATAGTCTACCTCTTCTTATTTTATGTTGATTTGACTTAAATATCAGAAGGCAACACCAGATTTGGGGGAGCAGGGATATGGGGTCTTCACTGTCCCATGCACAATTACCTACATCTGACAAGTCCAGCCGTGAAGATCTGGTGTGTTTCCCATCTCCTCAGTGTAATCTTTCTTGACCAACCCAGGTTGGAGGGAGGGCTCATTCTGCCCCACTTGTCTCATGCATATTATTATAGAATCCAGAATGTTCTCTCGGTTCTTCTAATGCACTAACTCTTTGTTCATTATTTAGTTAACCCACATTTTTTCAAGAGCCTACTATGTTGAACTATATTAAGCAACTACAAAGATAGCTGTGGGGGAGAAGATAGCTGTAGAAAGCATTACAGTTCAGAATGAAAGTACTGGAAAGTCCAGAAAAAGGGGTGATTAACTCCCTCAAGGAAGGAATACCAAAGGAGGGTCAGGGTAGAGAGTCTTGAGCTAATTCTTGAAGGATGAATATGAGGGTTTTTTAAATAATATAATCTTTTATCATCTATTCAATTATAAGCAATTCAAGACAGGCACCATGCCTTAGACTTCACAGTTTCCCCTACACTCGTTAGCCTTGCATGGAGTAAATATTCAATATGTATTAGTGAACTGATTAATAAATTCATATAGATGGACAGAGGCCTAGACTGCTCAGCTTAGAAATTCCATTTTCACTGAGAAATTACCACATTAAGCTTTACAAATTTGTGTTCTGTAACCCACACTGAGATAGTCTAACGTGATTATTAACCTTTTTTGAGGATATGATGGCTATGTTGCCAAAATTAAAATGGGAGCATCTTAGGCAACACGGAGATAACAGCTGCCCTTCTGTTATGTAAAAGTGCTAATCTTGCTTCCTTTAAGCATTTTCAATTTGGCAGCAGAAAACATTCATTTTAATGTGGATGTGGTCATACGTCCCTATGATGTGAAATATTCCAGGCTCACCTTTCAAAATGAAAGTTCACAGTGACCCCATGGGACAGGTTATCATTGCTAAAAATAACTTATGGGTGTCCATCTGCTCTATCCTCACAGCCACACCTCAACTGGGAACTCCATGAGTTTAATATTATATGCTTGTAGTAGGATCAGATACTATGAAATTCAGTGAAAGGAGGAAGTGTTAGAAAATCTGTTAAATCTGTAAGACACAAATCACAAGTTCTGCTTCCTTGTGTGGGTGCCTGCCTCATACACCTACTTCTTGTTTTTAACTCCAAGTGTTTCGTGAGTCGAGAGGGAGAGGAAGAAATATAGGGATTGAGGGTGTTTCATGTTTAAATGGTAGCGCCACACCCCTAAGGGACCCCAGGTGGTGAGTAGGAAAGAAGTTTCTGGCCTTTGTTGTAAAAACCAGGTTGATACTGGTTACTTCATTCTATTTTAACATGCAGATATGGGGAATCATATATAAATTATTAGCAATGGTTTGTCCCAGATGAAGTGGATTCTGGGAAACTAACACAACATAAATAACATCTGAAATATGGAACTGGCAGAGACCACTTTGATTTCATTCAGCATTTTTTTCAGCATTGTTACCAATTTTATTTAGGAATTGAAACAGACAAATTTCTTCCCTGGGCATTTAAGGGCTTACTGAATTGCGATTTTAAATTACCAAATCTATCTGGCTTTCACCTACTCGAACCAGTTCAAAGTAATGTTTTTCCCTTACTACTCTCAAGGTATGCAAATATATTAAGCACAAACTAATTTTCCAGGCTTGTTCTTCCCACAGATATTTTGAGTTCTCACTCTTCATACAAGAGAGAAACAAGTCCAATAAACAAACTCGGCATGCTTGTCAAAAAGTGGTTATTCAGGCAGGATAAGTATGCTTGTCAGATGGAGATGTTGTGAAGGTCCGTTGGGAGAGATGATTCCAAAGTGCTTCTCAGCATTTGTGCCTGGTCATTAAGAAGGGATTCATTCCCAGGCCCTCTTCATCTGGCAGCAAAATCTCTTTCCCAGGTGATTTCTCAGCCTGGTCCTCAAGTGTGGCTGCTCAGAGGGTGGGACCCATAACTTGCAAAGGAAGTCTCCCCATTGAATGCTGAGTTTCCACAATCACTTTCAAGATCCGAAGTAGCAAGTGACAAAGCGCATCTTGCTGACCTATGATGCAGGCATATTTACGTAGGGCTCTATTAGACCCACAGTTTGCCAGCCCAGGCGTTTTTCTCTCTGCAAATTTCCAGAGGAAGTGGGCAGGGGTGGGCACAGGAGGGTGGAAGCACACAGAGATTCATGTGGCTCCAGATGTGATGAGAGGGATGCCAGAAAATAGGATTAAGACCTGGACTTCTATAGACACTGGGGGCTGCAAAGGTGGGGAAAGTAGGGTTTTATTTTACTACTTGCAGAAGTGACAAGAATATAGCCCTTCTAAGATGTTTCTCTTTGGCCAAAAGTTAGGCAGATACAAAATTATTCAGGAAACATTGACGGATATACAAATGAGTGATACAGGTATATGTATCAGCTAGGATGCTTCTGACTGGAAATAATAGAAAACCTGCTTCAAAAAGGCTTAAGTGATCAAAGAGATCTACTAGTTCACTGAACTAAAAAGTCGAGAAACAGGGCTGTTTTAAGGCTTGATCCAGAGGCTGACCCATGTTACCAAGGCCTCGGTTTCTTTCCAGCTCTCAGAGCTGCTTTCCGCTTCATCTTGAGGTGACTCCTCCTATGGTCCCAAGATGGTTGCCACCAGATTCCAGGGCGGCAGGCTTTTGTCCACATCCGGCAGAAAAGAAAGAGTCATTTTGTCACACCATTCCCGTACATGTCCTGGGAACCGTGCTTATTGAACCCCACCTGAAGCAATCACTGTGGCTAGGAGATGAAATGCATTATCTCAATTAACCTCTAGGTTACACGTCAAGGGTAGGGTAGGAAAATATGTCAATTTATCAATAAACGTGTTTGGGGATGTTGGGTGCAAAAGATGAGGGGACAACTGACTCTGCCAGAGGAAGGAATGGTGTGGGTGGGAAAGAAGAGGTTGGGGAATGCTTCACAGAAAAGGAGATGCCAGCTGGGACCAGAATATGAAGAACCTTGAATGCCATGCTAAGAATCTGGACCTTCAAACTGTGAGGAAAGACATTGTTAAAGCAAATCCATAGCATAAGACAAATGGACTGATTAGTGTCAAGACATAATTTTCAGAAAGTTAAAACATGACTCATAGAAATCTAGGATGGGTACACGTCAACTATTTCATTCAGTTCATTAATTAATAAGGAATCTGATAAGAGTGTGAAGCTGGTTTGAAGAGCATCTCAGGGACAAGGGTTTATATCACTCATCAGGAAAGTCACTTTTTTTAAAAAAGGGGGTTAGAATAACATTACTAAATTAAAGACAAAACTGGTTAATATGCTTCAGAGCAATGAAATCATAACCTTTGGGGATATCTTTTCTACCTGAAAGAAATCACTCACACTTCTGTTGGACAGGATACAGGTCTACAAGTTAATCGTTAACTGCATGAAGTCTGAGTCTTTAGTAGCAGCTAGGGAAGTAAAACAATAATACAACTTCCTAGATGCACAGAATGAAATAATCCTTAGATGGGCCTGTTAAACCATGCTCTAGTAGGACATTAAAAAGATAGACAGGGCTTCCCTGGTGGCGCGGTGGTTGAGAGTCCGCCTGCCGATGCAGGGGACACGGGTTCGTGCCCCGGTCCGGGAGGATCCCACGTGCTGCGGAGCGGCTGGGCCCGTGAGCCATGGCCGCTGGGCCTGCGCGTCCGGAGCCTGTGCTCCGCAACGGGAGAGGCCACAAGGGTGAGAGGCCCGCGTACCGCAAAAAAAAAAAAAAAAAAAAAGACAGACAATCTTCTTGGGTTTATTTCTAAGTTCTGAATAATTTTTGTTATTATCTAATACCACCAGAGCAATCTATTTAAAGCAAGTTTGTTGTGTGTGTGTGTGTGTTTTTTTTAACGGGCTTGAGCCTTATAGTACTTACACATCAGTAGATACTGCTAATTTTAATCAATTGTCACATAGTCATTAAAGGGAGCTTGAGGAGATCTGCTCAAAGAAAGAGACATTTTGACTGATTCCTTGAGTGGGAAGTAGTCGAAATTAGACACCCTTCACTAGGAGGAGAGGTGTCCTGCTACCGTCAGACTAGAGAAGAGTCAAGTAAGAGAAGCCGGCAGAAATGAGAAGGCCTAGGGACCTCCAGTACCCACAGAGACAATTGTTCCAGGGGCTATTCAGAAAGCAGCTGGGGTGGAAAACAGGGGTATTTCAACACTGCCAGTCAAGGAGGCATCAAATCTGAACCCATCCTACACTGTGATAGTCCTACTTCCTGGCCCCTCTCTTGCCCATGAAATGTTTTGGTTAAAAGGGAAAAACATTCTATACACTCAATAATTAAGTAAGGCCAAGCTAAACCATGTTTAGCTCCACATTTTTGGATAACAGATTTATTAATGGGCTGGTTGAGAGAATTGAACCATTTGGTGTTTGAGAAAATTGGAAATGTTTAAAATAAATACTTGGCATCCTTCCTCTCTGACTGCTGTGATGTGTTCATTTATTCTTAGGGGTAAAATGCCCACATTGAAGATTAACTTGATAGAAATTGTTTAGCAGATTTTCACTAAAAACACAGTATGAAATATTAAAAGGCGAATATCCATTTTCACAAAATGGAAAAAGCGGCTCACCAGTCCAAAGACAATTTTTTGTTTATTGTTTGAGTCATAGGTGTAATAGTTATCATGCCATAGAGAATATATGCCATTTGCCATTTAGCAAATAAAAACACAATATGCCCAGTTAAATTTTATGTATATATATTTTTTAATTTTATGTATATATATATTTTAAATTAATTAATTTATTTTTGGCTGCATTGGGTCTTCATGGCTGCACGTGGGCTTTCTCTAGTTGCGGTGCGTGGGTGCTACTCTGCATTGCGGTGCACGGGCTTAGCATTGCAGTAGCTTCTCTAATTGCAATGCATGGGCTCTAAGCGTGCAGGCTTCAATAGTTGCATCATGCGGACTCAGTAGCTGTGGCTCACGGGCTCTAGAGCACAGGCTCAGTAGTTGTGGCACACGGGCTTAGTTGCTCTGCAGCATGTGGGATCTTCCCAGACCAGGGATCGAACCCATGTCCCCTGCATTGGCAGGCAGATTCTTAACCACTGCACCACCAGGGAAGTCGTGCCCAGTTAAATCTGAATGTCAGAAAATCAATGAATAATTTTTTAGTGTAGGTAGGTTCCATGCAATATCTGGGACTTGTAGTAGGCAGAAAAATGATCCAAAAAGTGTCCACATTTTAATTTCTGAACAGTTTATCTTATGTGTGTAAAGGGACTTTTCATGTGTGATTAAATTAGATTATTCAAGTTGTTAAAAAAAATTAGATTCTTCAGATGGAAGATTATCCTGGATTATCTGAGTAGACCCAATGCAATCATAAGAGTCCTGATAAGAAAGGCAGAAGGATCAGAAACAGAGAGAGATTAGAAGATGCTACAATGCTGGCTTTGAAGATGGAAGAAGGGCTCACAAGCCAAAGAATTGCCAGTGGCCTCTAGAAGTTGTAATAGGTAAGGAAACAGATTCTCCTTTAGAGACTTCAGAAGGAACGCAGCCCTGCTGACACCTTGATTTTAGCCCAGTGAGACCCAGTGGGATTTCTGGCATATAGAACTGTAAGATAATAAATTTGTGTTGCTTTAAGCCACTAAGTTTGCGGTAGTTTGTTACAGGAGCAATAGGAACCATACAGAACTTACACTAAAAATCATTTGTTGTTTATCTGACATTCAAATTTAATTTAATTATCCTGTATTTTATCTGGCAACCCGCTTAAAAGCATGAAGCAGTGGGACATGGTAGAAAACATACTCACATAGGAAGTAGATGACTACTTTACCTTCAGGCCTGACTCCTCAGATGGAAAATGAGGGGCTTGACTGGGATGTTCACTATGGTTCCCTTGTAGTCCATGATCCCATTAAAGAAACATTACTTGCCAAAACAAAATAAAACAAACAGATGAATTTTAAAATGTTTATAGTTCAGGACAGTTGTCTTCATTTGCTGAGTGTATTTGTGTGTTTGTGTTCTAACTTTTCAGTAGTTCTCCTTTAAGCACTCACCCCAATCTGGTGAGTTTGTTGATTACAGGGCATGGCCCTGCCACTCATGCTTCTTTCCCTCCTCGCTGCAGGCCTCTTCACACCTTCTCCTAACTCAAACCTTATGACAGGCAATGCTAGTTGGCTACTGTATCAGTATCCTAAGGCTGTTGTAACAAATTACTGTATTTTTAGTTGCTTAAAACAACACAAATTTATCTTACAGTTCTGAAGGTCAAGATTTCAAAGTATGTTTCACTGGGTTAAAGTCAAAGTCACAGTCACACAAAGTCACACAAAATGCAGGGCTGCATTCCTTCTGGAGACTCTAGAGGATCCATCTCCTTGCCTTTTCCAACTTCTAGTTGTGCCTACTTTCCTTGGCTCACGGCCCCACATCACTTCGACTCCTACTGCCATCATCACATCTCCTTGCCCGACTCTGTCCCTTCTGCCATCTTCTTTTAAGGACCCTTGTGATTGCCTTAGGTCTACCCAGATAATCCAGGGTAATCTCCTCATCTGAAGAGTCTTAAGTGAATCACATATGCAAAAAGTCCTTTTTTCCATGCAAGGTAAGTTAATCACAGATTCAATAATTAGGACAGGGACATCTTTGGGGAGCCATTATTCTGCCTCCCACACCTACCCAATATCTAGTCTTCCCTTCTTCCTTTTTAACACTTTGTTCAGGGTGACAATAATATTGGTTGAAAATTTTTATTTACAAAGTTCCCTTGAAGCTGCATGTGCTCATGTGACATGTCTGGCCAATGAGATGTCGGTAGAAGTCTACTGGCCAATGAGAAGTAGAATTCTGGCTTCCAAGAAAGCTACTGTTTTCCTGATTAAAAGAGGCAGACTCAGCTGTCATATACCATTTGCCCTCTTCCATTAACTCTATGTCCCGTATAAAAAAATTAATCTGATACCCAGAAGGGCAGCCACTCTACTGACAGAATGAGAATGAAAATCACACATGAAAGATGGCAAAGCAAAAACAGTCAAAGGATCTGAGATCCCTGATGGCATTGTGGAAATGCCTCATCAGCCCAATTCTGCCAGTCCCTGGGCTTGCTGGCTAAGAAAAAGAAATCCTTAATCGTTGGCACCAGTGTAATCTGTTGATACAACCGATGCAACTGAGAACGGGTTCTGTCTAAATTCTCTCTACTCAAGGTGTGCTCCCTGAACCAGCAGCAAGGATGTCACCTGGCAGTGTGTTAAAATGCAGAATCTACGGCCTTTCCCCAGATCAGCTGAACCAGAATCTGCATTTTAACAAGAAAACTATGCACTTTCATTTGCTGGGGTTGATCTAGAGGCACTTCTGAATTGGAGGAGCACAGCTCTGGAGCTCACAGAGGTCAGGGAAGGACATTTTCCTTAGTTCTTCTCTCCTAGGCTGAAAGATATGGTCTGTCTGGAAACAGTGGTACCCTTGGGATTTACTGGGATAAATTTCAAACACTGGGAGGTGGGCGCAAAATTGTATATGTACAATCATTAAGTATGTTTCTCACTGCCCCTCCCCACACACACCGGTTACCCTGATTTAGTTCTTTTCTTGTTCCTGCTTAAAAAGTTGTATTTCATTGCTAGTCAGCCTAAGACCTCACATCTATTTTATTCAATCAAGACTAAATTGATAAGGAGTTGAAAACTGGGTGAAATCAGGAAAAGGAGGACACTTACCTCCTCTTTTAAAAACTCTCTGTGGTTTGTAAAGACACCTGAAACGTCTTTGGTGTGATCCACCACCCAGATGAAGAAAGTGCAGTACATATATAAATTCACAGAGAGGGAGAGCCAAAGTGCCTTTCAACACACTGCACTTCTCATTTCTATTAAATCTCTGAATGTATACATTTAATTGTAGGCTAATTTATACATTTAATACAAACTATCAATTGTAGGCAATGATTTCTATCAGAGTATTACAAAGAAACATGAAGGACAAAGCGCAGCCACCCAGTTTCCTGGAGAATGGAGGGAAAACATCAAGGGAGCAGATCTTCTGATTGAATCTGCCCTCTTGAAAATTGTTTTAGGAGGTTTTTTGTGGTTTTTTTAAATTTTAATTAAATTTTGAATAGGTAAATCCAAAAAGGTACAGAAGAGTACACAGGGAAAAAATCTCCCCCTCAATAATCCCTCCCTCCATCTGCCAAATTTCTCTCCCTCAAGGCAACCACTGTGACCAGTTTTTTGGGACTCCTACCACATGGGAACTTTGCATGTTGGAAGATGCTAAAAAATGCAGCTGAAAATCAAGTGTGTAGTGTAGATTGCTCTGAACTGTGCTTGAGGGCATACATTAAAATTAACCTTTCTCATCATCCAATTCCTTTCTGTTAAGATCTTATGCTCACATTTAATTTTTTATATCATAGATATCTGTCAAGTAAAGATCAAGAGTCTTGCCACCTACTCATCCCACAGGAGTAAGGAGATTGTGCTTTCAAAACACTGAGCAAGGCTCAGAATAAACATAAGGTGTTGTTATAGCTGTAGCTCCCTTCTATATAATTTGCATTTTATAACTCACTCCTCACCCCCAAGCCTACCACATACTTTTCCCTCACTGAAACACCTTTTAAGGGTGAGAAGTTAATAAGAAAGGGTGATTGATATACGGCAAGACTAAGGAGAATGCTTTGAAGAGTTTTGATTTGTTTGCCTAAAACTTCCCAACTCATTGTTCTTCAAGGAACCTGGAATTTTTTAAAAAGAGAGACACGTAACTGAATAAGTTCACAGTTGTGTGACTTTAATAATTCAAATAATTTGAGAATATTTTCCTTTCTTTTTTAAAAAATAGGATTATATTTTACATACTTTCTTCTTTCATGTAGTAATATGTTATGGGCATCACTGTTCTGAACATGTTTAATCATGTATAGCATGAGTATTTGAAAATAAGAATAGCTACTGTGTTTAAAGATGCATATATAGAGACTTGATTCACATGTATATAGTCAAATCAATACATGTTTTGGGGGGACTTCCATGTGCTAAAAACAAAATAGACACTGCATAGACACCTAAGATGTTTTCCCTGCCCAATACAAAACATTCAGTGATAAGCGTGAAATTGAAAGAGTCAGAGAGAGTTCTCTGGGACCTGAGAAATGCAGGTGGTTGCTTAAATTGCAGTGTTTTAAGAAGACTTCTTGACTCTGTTCTAGATCATTTTGAGTACTGATTACACTCCAGTGAATTGATTAACAAATAGGTATACTTTTTTAAGAGATAAAAACCCCTGTACAAAGATGCTAAGAAAAAATACAAAACTAACTCTGGCAAGGGATATAAAAATCATAAGCAACTGAGGGCTCCCCTGGTGGCACAGTGGTTGAGAGTCTGCCTGCCGATGCAGGGGACACGGGTTCGTGCCCCGGTCTGGGAGGATCCCACTTGCCGCGGAGCGGCTGGGCCCGTGAGCCATGGCCGCTGAACCTGCGCGTCCGGAGCCTGTGCTCCGCAACAGGAGAGGCCACAACAGTGAGGGGCCCGCGTACTGCAAAGAAACAAACAAACAAAAAAAACATAAGCAACTGAAATAGATAGAAATTAATAGACTTTATTTCCTTTTTAAATCCAAGGCCTTTAATTATAGCACTGTTGGACAGAATACTGAATGGTGTTTTAAATCATCTGATTGGCCAATGTATAAAACAATAATTGCCGTGTACATTCCAAATTAAAGGACATAGAGCATAAAGATGGTATTAAGAGCTTACAGTTCCTTCTCCTTAATCTTGTACTATAGCTAACCTCCCAGATCCAAGACATTTCTAGCCATTAGTGATTGGTTGAGGTTAATAGTTCTGACGAAGCCTTAGCTCATTGATCCTCCTCAGATTAATCTCTAGAATCTGGTCATTAACCTCCAGAAACCACTAAGTAGGGTGCAAAAAAGGATTTCACCAGTATCATTTAAAAGGCTGTATAATTGTTTCATATATATATATTTTTAGTAAGAAGATGTCTCTCGTATTGTATATGTATGTGCATAGTAGTTTAAAGTTTCTTTAGGTTTTTATTTCTAGAATGTTCTTCCAATACAAAAGAATAATTTGACATAAATATGCTATGTATGTAGGGAAAACTATTACTAATATCTGGCATCCTAAGATGTTTTTATTGGCCCAAAGAAAAGGGGGTATAAAATTCACTTTAAAGATGGGAGTGTTTGTTTTTGTCCTTAATACTTTGGATGAATTTATTAAAAGTCATAATGAGAGTGAAAATTGGACTGTAGGTGAATGTCCACTTGAAAATGATGCTGTATGTTTCCCATATTCTTAAAAGAACCGAGTATAAAGTGTACTTGAAATATCACAAACATAGGCCAGTTTATTATTATAACCTCAAATCATATTTTTCACAGTAATTTGTTCTGATGTCGGAATTTTCATAAGGAAAGATATGACGTCTCAGTGGATCGTTACATTGCTTACTCTTGATTCAACATTTAATAGGCTTTCCTCTGACTTTATGCCCTGAGTCCATAAAGCTTAGTAAATGACACTGCAAAATTTCTTTAGATGGTAGAAAGCTTTGGTTAAGTGAAAAAGCCTGTTGAGGTTTTTTTTCCCCTGTAGTTTCCTAATTGGGGCTTCCTTATTACATCACAAACATTAATCACCACATTATCCAGATCAGACTTACCCTATCTTTCAGATCCTCATTAATCTACTAGTAAAGTTATGAGCTCCATTAATATGGTTACATTTAGAATGTTTCCCTAAAGCACAGTATACCTATTACTGGGTTGAATAACGCAAAAGCCATAAGTCTCCTTCAGGCTGAAGATGTTTCTTGAAATGTCGGCTCTGACAGAGCAGCCTTCCCCACACTCTCCACATAGGATTTCTACAGAATGTTTGCTTTATTTACTGCTTTGTTTACTCTTTTAGCAGGAAAAAAATTCTCTGAGCAGGATGGAGTTTGCATCTTGCAGAGACCAAACTGTGTGCTGTTGTCCAGAGCTTGGCTGTTTTCCATTTGGAATGGTTGAAAAAAAATGTGAGATCTTCCTAGAGTGGATCACCTCATCAAGCAGAGGGAACTGCCATTTCCTTGCAATCTTAAACCGACCAGTATTTCCCGAGCGCAAATGTTTTTTGGATGATTGATGGTAAAAATGGCAGAGCATCAAGCTCACCTGTCCACATCCACATCACTGAATGTGGCCAGTTCAGATGCAGAGCCTAATGTGGTCCTGCAAGAGCACCAGTCGTGGAAAGACTCTCCAGCCATTCACACAGTTTGTGGATGTCTCATAAATGTCTATCATTTATGAGCTATGGGAGTGTGGGGTTTTCTTTCAGAACCTGACAGAAGGAAGTCTCTGAGTCTCTCAGCCTACCTTATCGAATTCACTGCGTTTGTGGCTGTATTCGGCAGTTACTTTTTGCATTCTGATTTTCTGTAGAGTAGTATACAGATTTAAGCATGCTGTTGCCTACAAAGGATGTCAAAATGAATAAGCAGTTAAGATATTCCTATATACGTATGGTATTTATCATAAGACACATTGAGGAGAGCTTAAATAAATATGATACTCTCAAGAAATTTCTTAAAATTAGAAAGTATTCTCCTCAAAACAAAATATTGAAGTCAATGAATATCTTGTCCAACATGTTATCTGGATAAGACAAAATTCAGACTAACAAGGTCAAAGAAGGGAAATATTCATTAAGGCAGAGGTCTGTTAAAACAACTTAGTGTTAATTTGTTTTAAAGACTATGTTTCAAAGATTAGAGATTAAGGATTTGTGAGCAGAATAATGTAGTTATCAAAATTTTCAGCAAAACAATCAAGTCTTGCAATTTAGGGACTCATTTCGTTCTTGAGATCAAGGAAACACTTTATTGTTTAGTGAGCTGCAATGAAAGGTAAGGAAAAATGAAATGCGTCTGGAAATAAATGAACAGTTTCTTGGCTTCAGATAAGCACTTCTCAAAGTCTTTCATGATACTATTGTAGAGCACATGGAGAATTAAGGCCTGGGAATTGGTACAGTCTGGTGGATTTATAGTTGATTAAACCTAAGAGGTCAAAGAGGCAATGTATCAATGTTATATGGGAAAGAAGGCCTTTAAAGGAAAGCTCTAGGGCTCTGTATTTGACCTTGCAACAGAGAAATGTGCTTCTCAGATTTGTAAAGTATGTACGATTCAAAGGATCTCTGAAGATTGTAGAGATGGACAAAAATCAACAAAATGAAATTTAATGCACAGAAGTAAAATAAAAACTTGCCTTTAGGTTCAAAAATCCCACTGTAAAGTACACAGCCTGGCATAAGTTTATATGAGAAAACAGACACACACGTGCAAACACATTCTAGGTGTTTTAGTTGATTTCAAGGGGAAAATAAGCCAAGAATGTGAGCTGATGAATGAACTAACTAATGAGAACTTAATTTGTATTAACTAAAGGATGGCGTCCAGATCAAGGGAAATAACCATCCCAATAGGCGCGTCCCTGGTCAGTCCACATCTGGAGTTGCAATTCTGTGTGCCACCCTGGGGAGGCCAGGCTGGGCTGAAGGGTAATGGAGAACAGGCCGAGGTCAGCAACGAGGGAGGTCGAGGGGATGATGGTGGGGGATGTGGAGAGAGGCAGGCTAATGAGGATCTAAGTCTCTGAAAGCTCGGAAGTTTCCCATAACAGGGAACAAGGCTTATTTCTTCCAGAATGAAAATGGAACATTAAAGGGGCTGAGAGAAAATTTTAAATAAAGGAAATTCACCATTACACCATCCTACAACTGCAACACAAGCAAAACAGTAATCTGATGTATTAATTAAGGGATTGTTTCAACAAATCAGTGGCATGAAAAAGAGAAGGGAAATGGTTGGATTTTAAAAGAGTCTTAAGAGATTTATCAACCAAATGAATTGTGTGGGCCTTCTTATATCTTGATTCCAACAACTACCTGGTAGATCAGAGATTTTCTTTTTAGATAATTAGGGAAATTGCTTCTTAATAATAGCTTTATTGAAATATTGAAATTCACCCTTTAAAAGTGTACAAGTCAGTGATTTTTAGTATAGTCAACAATCTTACACAGCACTCACCACTATTTAATTCTAGACCATTTTTACCACCCCCAAAAGATACCCCATAATCATTAACAATTATTGCCCATTCCCCCTCATCCCAGCCCCTAGTAGGCATTAATCTGTTTTCTGTCTCTGTGGATTTGCCATTCTGGACATGAATGGAATGATACAATATGTGGTCTTTGTGTCTGGCTTCTTTCACTTAGCATAATGCCTTCAAGGTTCACACACATTGTAGCAGGATATCAGTACTTCATTTCTTTTTATGGATGAATAATATTCCTTTGTATAGATATGCCGCATTTGTTTATCCATTCATCGGTTGATAGACATTTGGATTGTTTCCATGTTTTGACGATTATAAATAATACTGCTATGAACATTTATGTACAAGGTTTTGTGTGGTCATATGTTTTCAGTTCTTTGAGATATATACCTAGAAGTGGAATTGATGGGTCATATAATAGGGTAACTCCATTTTAACGTTTTGAGGAACTACCAAATTCTTTTTCCAAAGTGGCTGTACATTTCACATCCCCATCAGTGATGTGTGAGAGTTCAAATTTCTCCACATATTTGATATATAGCCACCCTAGTCAGTATGAAGTAGTGGCTTATTGTGGTTTTGATTTGCATTTCTCTATTGATTGATGATGCTGAGAATCTTTTCATGTGCTCATCGGACCTTTGTATATCTTCTTCAGAGAAATGTCTACTCAAATAATTTACTGATTTTTATATTGGTTTATTTATCATTTTATTACTGAGTTGTAAGAATTCTTTATACGTTCTAGATATGTCCTTCATCAGACATGTGATTTGTGAATACTTTCTCCCATTCTGTGGGTTGTTTTTTCACTTTCTTGATGGTATCATTTGAAGCACAAAGTTTAAATTTTGATGAAGTCTGTTTTAATTAATTTTTTTTTCACTTGTGCTTTTCTTTATATTTCTATAGTTGGATTTTACAAATACCTTTTCCACCAATTAATTTAATGTGGTTAAATATGTTATTAAAATGGTGAAATAACCACTGTCATGGTTGTGGAGGAGATGCTAAATTCAGTCTATTTAATTTTATTAAGGTAGCTTGGGACTGTTTCTCATGATGAAGATGATAAACTTCCCATGATAATCTAGTCAGCTTAAATTCACATTATACCAGCAGTTTAATTATCACAATGATTTAGTCAAGTCTGGAAGGCAATAGACCTTGGTGGAAATCATTGTCTAAAACATACATTGTTTGAAAATTCTTCCCCTTGCCCGAAATTTCACAGAATAGTTATGCTCATAAATCAGGGGGAAAAATATTGCTTCTAAAATCATCCTAAACATAGTTTTACCAACTTGCTAAGTCACCTATCCTCCCTCCTACCCCCAGCAGGGGGAACTAATTAGAATCTGGAGAAATGAGAAAATATGATTTGAATACATATATTTACTCAATACTTTATATTTGGAAATATAAATAAAACCTTACTTTTATAATTCAAAATATAGAATATAAAGCTTAATAAATATCTTCTAGGCCCTTAAGAGAAATTTATCAGAAATAGCAAGGACTGGGGAAAATGAAAAGTTTTATATTTATTCAAAAGAGACATTAGTTTAGAAATATTGGGAAACAGTGTCCCAGCGGAACAAATGATTCATGTTATAGAGGGGAAAATTACAATGCTTCCACCCATCATTTTTAAATGTTTAAATGTCTTTAAAGATTAGATACTTTTTAGATAGTATTGCACAAATAAGCATATATGGAGTAAAACTTGGTTTTATTTGATAATCAGTGTCCTGATGTAAACACAATCTCTCAAAAAGAAAAATGCAAGTGGTTTTCTTTTATTTTTACATAAATAATATTTATATTGGACATAACACAAATCACTTCCAATTAAATAATTTAATTTTTGCTCCCTCCCAAAACCCCACTAAAATAGGGCAAAATAAATTAAACAGACATAAACCCATAAGAATAAAGAAAGCAGAATAGGCAATCGCAGAGGCAAGAGCTTAATAAAATTTTGGAAGGTGGCAAACAAATCAGTGGCTGACATCTGTCTTAGCAAACTGGAAGCTAAAATCTCCACCTTTTGAGAAGATCAGAAGTGAGCAGGTTTGCACTACTAAACCCTGGGATGGCTCAGGAATTGGAGGTGCTGGGTACTTCAGAAGCATGGGTGCAGTGCAGAGTTAAAGGCAGGAGTAAAATTGGTGGTAAGAAATAGACCCCCAAGCCTCACCCCGCCCCTTCCCCACCACGCAGCTAGAGAATTACCCTGCCCCTACACTGGCTGAAGACAGGAAGATTGAACCACATGGACTCTGATCTTGTGGCTACACTCCAACTTACGGCAGGGATAAAGTTCTGTACTGGAAAACTCCAGTGAAAATCTACACTCTGAACTGGGAGAACTGCAGTCCCCTGTATTCTGCTCAGGTCCCTTACCCATACTCCTGGCAGGCAGGAGTATGATCTCAGGGAGGAGCTTCTCTACTGGAAGACTAACCAGCCCCCTCCCCGAAATTCTATAGATACTGATATTGAAGGTTCCCCTGCAAAAAGGACAGGCTGACACCTATCACCACCCATTGAGGACCACCCATTGACAGGATCCAACCAGGTATGTGGAATTTCCAATGGGTCTTTAGTGCCTCAATATTAAATATGAATAGACAAAGTTCATCATAAATTTGAAGAAATCTTTCAGTATAGAAAACAAAAACAAAAAAAAAGAAACAGAGGAAAAAGACAATGCAAGAAAACTTCAAAATAAGAGAACATATTGTATCCATGATAAAAATGGGGGATTATAAATATGGAGCTTTTGCAAATGAAATATGATTGCAGAAATGTAAAATTCAATCCAATATTCAGAAAATAAAGATGAAGAACTAACCCACTAATTAAAAGGAAAAAGACAATTAGACCGAAATTTGGAAGATAAATCATAAGAAAAGTAGAGCATTATTCATTCGTTCATTCATTCATTCAACCAATATTAACTGAATGCCTGCTTTGTGCCAGACACTGGTCTGGGTATTCAGGATATATCAGTAAGCAAGCCAGTAGAAGATCCCTGCCCTCAAGGCTTCACATGTTAGTTGGAAGATCCAGAAAATAAACAATAAACATAATAAATAAGTAAATTACATAATATGTTAGGAGATGTTTTGGTCAAAAAGAATAAAAATTGAGCAGGATAAGGGAATTGGGAGTGCTTTCTGTTTTGGTTTTTGTTTCCATTTTAGATAGGAGGATCAGGGTACACCTCATTAAGAAGGAACATTTGAGCAAAGACATGAAAGAGGTGAGAGAAAGGAGAAGCAACAGCTGGTACAAAGGCCCCAAGGTGGGACCTTCCATAGCATGCCTGAAGAAGGGCAAAAAGGCCAATGTACTGAAGCCCAGTGAGCTAAGGGGGGATTAACAGGGGGATGATGCCACATCAAGAGCAAGAATTCAGACGCGGTGCGCCTTTGCAGGCCAAGCTATGGAGTTTGACTCTTTTTGCCTTAGTCAAATAGGGTGCCACTGGAGGATGTTCAGTGGAGAAGTGTCAATCTGGCTTTTAAAAGGACTGTATAGCTGCAAGGTGGAAGCAGAGAAATCCAACAGCAATGCTTTGTAGTGATCCAGGTGAGAGACGGTGATACCTGGAACTAGAGTAGTAGCAGTTGAGTAGTACTTTTAGGGGAAGACGCAAATGTTGAAAAGTTTAAGAAGTCAATAGGGATAAACATGAGTATAACTGCTACTGAACAAAAATATTACATAAATTAAACTAGCAGAAGAAATCTCAAAGTATCCAGTGGAAATCAGGAAAAGAGAAAAAAATGAATGGATTCATGGATATAAAACAGAAAATTTGAATTAGTTGCTTTTATTTTTATTATTTCTTACTAGTTTATGGTTTCTGAAATAAACCCATATTACCTTTTAAATTTTAAAGAGTTTGTTTTTGTTCTAAGGGTCAGGCCTCCTGTGATTCACTTTGGAAAACTGGACTTGGGCTCCTGGAGTCACTTCACCAGCCTGGAGTCTAACATCTAGAAGCAGAGTTGGGGTTTGGGGGAGGGGGGGCCAAAATGAGGAGGAAGGAAGTAGGTGCCCACCTCTGTGATCTTGTTCCCCAACTGTTCCTTCCAACCTTGCTTGAAATTTCCCTCCCTGAGGTACTCCTACCACAGAGCTGGCTCAGTGCTTCCCACAAACAATGCAGAACACCTACAACAAGGGCCGCAAACTCAAATACTTTTGGAGTCAGCCAAGTAACAGATGTGACAAGGTTGAAGATGTTAAATTATATTGTAACTTGGGAGTGCAGAGAAAAACGCATGTTGTAGGTTTGCTCCCCAGAAGCAGGCTATGAGTTGAGCTTTTGTATACAAGTGACTTATTAACGGGGTGTGGGGGGGGCAGTGCCTAAAGAAACCAGGAAGCGGATGGAGGAAGAAGGACAGAGAAGGGGAAGAAACCAAGCAAACGTTCAATTTCAGAGTCTGCACCTGCAGGTGAGGTGGTTCCAGGAGCCCCAGTCAAGTTTTTCAAAAAGAGTCCCCACAGGGCCTGGCCCTTAGCACAAAAGCATGTAGAAGCCAAAAGGGGGGCACCAGAATCAGTGTAAGAGGTTTAGCAGGCGCTGGGGGACGCACCGCCATGCTCTCGAAATTTCTTTGTTTACTCAATTTGATCTTCCTCATGAAAGCCCACCCTTTGTGTTATGGTGCGGGTGGGGAGTAGAGAGGGAGTTAAAAAATTAACTGTTAGTTCTATCTGGTTTAAAGATTGTATCGGTGTTGGGCTTCCCTGGTGGCGCAGTGGTTGAGAGTCCGCCTGCTGATGCAGGGGACAGGTTCGTGACCCGGTCCGGGGTGATCCCACGTGCCGCGGAGCGGCTGGGCCCGTGAGCCATGGCCGCTGAGCCTGCGTGTCCGGAGCCTGTGCTCCGCAACGGGAGAGGCCACAACAGTGAGAGGCCCACGTACCGCAAAACAAACAAACAAAATTGTATCAGTGTCTTAAGCTGTTGCTCAGCTTTCTCAGATAGAAATGTTTCTCATTTGCCCCTTCCCCCTTTCTTCTCTTGAGATAATATCTTGAGATATGAGTGGTAGAGTGTCTTATACCCTCTTATGGTGACAGAGAAGGGTTGGGATGTCTGGTTGAGGTGTCCTTTGACTTCTCTGGCCTCTGGGACCATGGCTCTAGTCCTGTTTGCAGGTTGCCTGGATGTCATTCACCTCTGGTTTGGTCTCTTTGTCAGACTGGTCACAGTCTGCGGTGACGCCTCCTGACTTGGCATCACATTGACCTTCACTGACTATAGACACCTGGGTCTATGCCACATATTCCCTCCAGCCTATGGGCTAAGCAGCCAGAGGTCCATTTACTGTCCACTCACTCTGACCATCAACTTTCAAATCACCCACAGTACTGTGGGGAGCCCCAGAGGCAAAAAGTATTCTTTTTATTGTGGCAAAAAATACATAACATAAAATTTGTCATTTCAACCATTTTAAGCGTACGATTCAGCAGCATTAATTTGATTCATAGTATTCATCACCACAATTTCCAAAACTTTTTCAACATCTGAAACAGAAATTCTCCTCATTACTCCCTTTTCCCAGCCTCTGGTCATTTCTAATCTACTTTCTGTCTCTATAAATCTGCCTATTCTAAATATTTCATGTAAGTATCATTGTACAATATTTATCCTTTAGTGTCCAGCTAATTTCACTCATCATAATGTCCTCGAGATGTATCCACGTTGCAACATAGATTAGAACTTCATCCTTTTTTATGGCTATAGTATATTCCATCGTAGGCATATACCTAATTTTGTTCATCCATTCATCTGTTGGTGGACATGCGTTGTTTCCACCATTTGGCTATTGAGACTAATGGTGCAATGAACATTGGCGTACAAATATCTGTTTCAGTCCCTGTTTTCAATTCTTTTGGGTCTATACCTAGGGGGGAATTGCTGGATCATACAGTCGTTCTATGTTTAGCTTTTTGAGGAACTGCCAAACTGTTTTCCACAGCAGCTAAACCATTTTATATTCTAACAAACAATGTATGAGAGTTCCAGTTTCTCCACATCAGCGCTAACACTTGTTTTCTGTTTTGTTTTATTTTATAATAGCCATCCTATTAGGTGTGAAATGGTTTTGATTGGTATTTCTCTGTTGACTGATGATGTTGAACATCTTTTCATGTGTTTATTGGCCATTTGTAGATCTTTGGAAAAATATCTATTCAAGTCCTTTGTCCATTTTTACATTGTGCTGTCCTTTTGTCAGAGGCAGATTTTAAGAGAAGAGTGAGGACAAAAAAACCCTTGTGCCTTCATGTGGGCCTTACAGAATCTATACACCTCTCTGGAGAAGGGAGGATATGTAGGACATGCTCAGACCCTGGACCAAAGGTCTCTCCTGCCTCTATATTCTTCGCTCAACTCTTAGTGCTAAAAAGAGTGGTGCTTTTCTTTCACTGTTCTTACAGTGTATCCTCCTTCTGTCATCAAGAATAATAGGTAAATTCTATGAGTTGGGTTTTTTTGGCCTAAGCCTAGAGACATTACCTCATATTCTTTTGTATTTTTAATCTCTTTCCATTCATTTAGAAGAATGCCTCTGACTCTACATTCAGAAAGGCAAAAGAGAAAAACTTGTTAGTAATTTTCAAAATATTATTTCCACGACACAAAAATGAGTGAATTTGGCCTGGCCTTGGGGTGTTTGTGCATGTGTGTGTGTTTGTGTGTGTGTGTGTGTGTGTGAGAGAGAGAGAGAGAGAGAGAGAGAGAGATAGGGTTAGCCATGAACTTCATCTAGAGGAGTACTTCTCAAATTTTAATTCCTATCCACATCACATGGGTATGTTGCTAAACTGCAGATTCTGGTTCAGTAGAGTTTTTAACAAGCTCCCAGTTGATGTTAATGCTGTAGGTTCACGGATTACACTTTGATTAGCAAGGTCTTAGAGGACAATTTACACGTGAAAAATGTTTTGCGAACATTCCCTCAAATAGATCCTGGGCCAACCATGGGTTTAGCAAGCAGGTTCCACACTTGAAAAATGATGGGATACTATTAGGACATCACTAAAGATTTTTATGGCATGTCTAGTACAGGAATCCCAAAGTCAAGTGCTTATTGGGGTCAGTCTGGGGCTGGGAGGCTACCCAGCTGGAGAACCACTGCCTATCTACAGGAGGTACTGCTCTTGAACTACAGGTGATGATTCCCAGGCAGAAACGCTGGCCCAGGGTGCCCATAGTTTTCATATTTAGAAGAAAAGTGGGATGTAAAGAATTTTTTGTGAGATCCTCTGATTTCTAAATGTTTTCAATCAATTTTTTTCTCAAACAGCCTTCAAGGTAAACAAAACAAGTCTGCTGGCAAGATGCAAACTTCAGGGTGCTTGCTTATTCTTTCTGGCCCAATATTTTGCTAGACCCTCAAGAGATACAGAAGAGGACCTGGTTTCAGCTCCTAAGATGACTATGGCCTTGTTGGGAGCTAAGATATATGCACATGAAGCCAGGGAGCAAGGCAAAGACAGGTGTCTGCAAGTGTGAGAAGAAAAGAGATCCAAGACATTTAAGGAAGTTGTGAAATCAAGCCCCAGTGAGACTGCAGATGATGCTCTGTCACTTGCAGTCCTGATTTTTCTTTTTTACAGTTAAAATGATTTCTCCTGATACATTGTCTCTACTGGCTTACATGAAAAATGGGAGTGACATTTTTTTAAAATTATACTTACATGTGATGAGATTATGCCAGAGAAAGTAATAAAATGAGATAATAAATGTTACGTGCTTAACAAAATGCCTGACATAGTAGATGCTCATTAAATGTTAGTTTCTCCCACTCACTCTTATAGATCTTGGATCTTGAGGAATGAAAGCTATATATATATATGTATATATTATACATATATATTATACTATATACATGTATTTAGTATAATATATACATATATGTATATATTATACTATATAGTATAATACTATACTTCATATATACATGTTGGTGTCATGTTTGGGGTTTTTTCCTTTATCATGCAGCAGGTTTTTTTCTAGCTTTATTGAATTATAATTGACATATAGCATTGTATAAGTTAAAGCATACAATGTGATGATTTGATACATGTGTATACTGTGAAATGATTACCACAATAGGGTTAGTTAACACCTCCATCACCTCATGTAATTACCTTTTTTTTTTTTTTGATGAGAACATTTAAGATTTACTCTTTTAGCAGCTTTCAAGTATATAATACAGTATTGTTAATTACAGTCACTATGCTGTACATTACATCACCAGAACTCACTCATCTTATAACTGGAAGTTTGTACCCTTTGAGCCACATCTCCACATTTCTGCCACTCACCAGCAGCTGTTTTATTGTATGATTTGAGTGTATTGAAACCTAAATGTAGCACATTAATAAATGCAGTTAACTAGTCTTACTGAGAAATGCTAGGCAATTAAAGGGTCAATCTGAAACTGACACAAGAATGGGAAAAAAACTTATTTTTGACTAAATAGTTTCCAGAATTAATTAAATCATAAATGTGCAGAATTTCTTTTCATTTGCTATTTTTAAAGTGCTTATTCTTAGCAATTCTTTACTATTAATTTCATGCTAAATGAATCATTATGAAATACTTAAGAAGAAAATTATTTTTAAGCCATGTGCTTCTTTCAAAATGTAATTTATTATTTTTTGCAGTAAATAAAAATGTGCTATGCTAGTTACAACACACCATGATTAGTGGGAATGCATGCTCTAAATAGGAATGCATTTTTTACTGAACTAAAGAAAATCAGATGAAAACTGCCCTTATATATATATATCTTTTTTTCTTATTCTTTTTTTTTTTCTCCAAAAAGGGTATATCATTGATCAATGGAAAAAGAACAAACTTTTGTTTTCTGGGAATTCTGTGTCAGAGATTGCGAAATGATAAAGTTGTTTCTCCATTCTACGACATTTATAGGATTTTAGTAAGTGGATAAGAGTCTCCTGCCTTCCTGTCTCTTGAGGTGGTTTAGGACCCCCCACCCCCTTTTTTGAATGAAACGTGCTAGTGTCTTGAGTTTTCTCATTTTGACAACATCTATGCTACTGGCAGAGAAGATGTTGATTAATTAAAGGACGATCCCCTTCACTAGACTAAGCTTCACAAGGGCAGAGGATATGTATTTTTTCTCTTTCTTTTATTTTTTTCATCAGAGTAACCTCAGATCCTACTATAGTGCCTCAGCTGAGTTCAGCTGCTAGCAAGAAAGACCTAAAGTAACAGTAGTGGGATAGGGAGGATGGGAGGGAGGGAGACGCAAGAGGGAGGAGATATGGGGATATATGTATATGTATAGCTGATTCACTTTGTTATAAAGCAGAAACTAACACACCATTGTAAAGCAATTATACTCCAATAAAGCTGTTAAAAAATAACAGTAGTTATTTTAGAAACAAAACAGATTTATTTTTGTTTGTTCTAAAAGAAGTCCAGGACTTCCCTGGTGGCACAGTGGTTAAGAATCTGCCTGCCAATGCAGGGGACACGGGTTCAATTCCTGGTCCAGGAAGATCCGACATGCCGCAGAGCAGCTAAGCCCATGTGCCACAACTACTGAGCCTGCGCTCTAGAACCCGCGAGCCACAACTACTGAGCCCACATGCCACAACTACTGAAGCCCGCATTCCTGGAGCCCGTGCTCTGCAACAAGATGAGCCCCTGCAGTGAGAAGGCCGCGCACCTCAACGAAGAGTAACCCCTGCTCGCCACAACTAGGGAAAGCCCGCGTGCAGCAACAAAGACCCAACGCATCCATAAATAAATAAATAAATTTATTTAAAAAATAAAAGAAGTCCAGAGTTAGGAAAACCAGGTGATTCCCATGATTACCGGGGACCCAGAGTCCTTTTATTTCCTTTGTTCTGCCGTCCGTATTCCATGACCATTGTCCTTGAGGTACTTTATGGTCCAAGGTGACTGGACCACCAGCAGGAAAAAAGAGAAAGAGGGAAAGGGCTAAAAAGCTCCTTGTCTATTGTCTTTCGGCCTTTCAAGAAACCTTTCTGAAAGTCCTACCCGACAGCTTCCACTTCTCTCTCACTGGCTACAACCTCCTTACGTGGCCACCCCTAATAGCAAGGGAGTCTGGGAAATGTAGTCTTTTTTATTGGGCACATTGCCATGCTAAGTAAAAGCAGTGTTCTCATACTAACAAGGAAAGAGGAAGTGGTAAAACAAGATTAATAAGGACAATCTAATGAGTTTTTCGTGAAGCAAAATTTATTCAGTTTATAAGACTGTTCTTTGAGACTCCTTCCCATCTTTTTTGAAAGTCAAAAATGTTACTAAAAAAGTGAAATGATGGTAGATTCCCCCTTGCTCCCCAGTCTTTATTCCACCTAATAAACAGTTAACTCTGTTAGTCTTCTAATATTATTGACACTTTACTGGCCCACATACAGGGAACTCCTGGACTATATAGGTGAGCTGTGAGATTTCTCCAAACTCCAATATACTCAGACGGATCTGTGTTTTCAATGCAGCCTATATGCTTCATGGCTACTGCTTGGGAGGTTCTCATGAGGTATCCATTGATTAATTTATCAAGTAGGTTTTATCCAAAGTGCTAATGCCCAGTAACACAAAGAAGAGCTGCCACTGCCAGGTCCTTAGTCAGGGCTTGCTTTGCAGTAAGGGAGAGAAACCCACTGAAGTCAGAATAAGTGAGGGAGTGATTGTTGCAATAATACAAGGGAATCTCACCGACAACTAAGAACAGAAAAATAAGCTAGTCAGTTTGCCTTAAAATTGGGCTTAAAAATGGAAAGTTGGGAATGGTAACTACCCTCTATCTCTCATGGAATAACATGGTCTTTCAACATTCTCTGCCAACTAACTTTGTTTGCTACTTATATTTTTTCTTCCCCCAGTGTCTTTGGTTGGCATGGGGTTTGGCTTCTGTGATGTAGGGGTGGTACAGTCAGTCCCAGCGCTGCGATTTCAAATTCCCCAGCAACGGTTTGACTGGTTCAGTGGGGATCAGGTTACTATTTCTGATTCAAGTCGTTGTGGCAGGGAGCTGGGTGATTAGTACAAATATATTTTCCTAAGGTTCATTCTTTCAACAGAGCCTAGAGAATGAGCATGTTGGGGGAGGGTGGCAGTACCATGCAACAGTTACAATACATTTCCCTTTTTCTGTTATTTTCCACCTCTGGCAGCCCTGTTTCCTGACCTCAGGTGCTTTTCCGCCATCAGCGTGGCAGATCAAAGACTTTCACTATTACTTGCACCATTTCTTGATGCATTTCGTGCACAAGCATTATTATTACTGTTTTCATCTGCAATTTAACATTCATTTCCTCAGTCAGAATGTTTTAAGAGGAAAGCAGTGCGGTGATGAACATGCACAGCCTCTGGGGTCACATCACCCCTCCCCCACTAAAATCTTGGGAAGTGGTCTGGTACCCAGACTGGGGCAAGAGCAAGAGAATGGCAAGTAATAAGAAGCACCAGAATCAATCTACTTGTATTTGAAGGTATAACACCTATTAGTTGAGATTGCTCTGTGCATCAGTTTCTTTATCTGTGAAACTGGAATATTGTCTGCCACAAAAGATCACTGTGAGAATTAAAGAAAATAATCAGCCTAGTGCCTGGGACTTAATAAACACTTATTAAATATTCACAGTTGAGATACCAGCGGCAAATATTAGAGCCAAGGACAAGATAGTGTTAAGTGTTGGGGTGCCATATGAGAGCCGGAAACCAGGTGGGTGTCTGGACTAACTCTGGAAACATGAGTCTTACTACAATGGCTAGAATCCGAGACAGTTTATTCTATTTGTTTGTTGAATTTTAAAGGAAGATTTAATGTCAGTAACCTTGCAGCACGCAGCTGTGGTGTTTCTTCTCTCCAGAATGTAAAGATTCTAAAGGATGGATTCCATTAAAATAGATTCTAATTCTAATTGTGTCTAAGGATGAAATAATTTTCGCCTACACATGCCATTCTTCATTTTTGCCATATTATTTGTGTGATTTGACTCTACACTGTAACCAAAATTGTTTCTAGAACACACATACTCAACTTTATGAGGCAGTTAAAAATAGGATTCATATCTAAGTATTTTTCTCAAGAAACTTTTCAGGCATTTTATAGTGATCATCTCAGTATTAAAGTATTAGGATAGCTCCATACATATGGATGCCAGATAAAATAAATGTCTATAAATTCCCATAAATTTATATTTGGAAATTTATACTATACACGCTACCCATTTAGGTCTAAATTAGGCTTAAATATGATGTGCTTTCATATACAGTAACGAGCCATGCAACTCTTTATTAACCACTGAATTAAAAAGACATAAAATTACAATATGGCAAGACCTCAATTATTAACACTACAAACACTAGAAATGATTTTTCAGCAAATACTTAAAAGGACCTGAGTAACAAAACAGATATTTTCTCTAAAGAAATACATGGTTTAATTGCTTCCTTTGCTGGTAAACACAAAAGTTAAACTTGTCACATTAGGCGACTTTCTTCTTATGGCTAAAGTGCCACGATGAATATCACTCAAGCATGTGTCTCTCTGCACAAGCCCTGCTTTAGATTTACTCACCTTGAACTATGCACACATCAAACAAGCAGAGACCTCTTTGGCTGGCAGGGAATATTTTCAAGAATATATTTAACACCTTATTTCTTGATACAGATCCTGCCAATTTTGTCTCAAATTCTAGGTCTGGTTCCTTTTGCATCTCCCTTTAATTAAAAAAATTTTTGTTGCTGTTGTCACCATTACCCTACACACTAACTTTGTCACTTACAAGCTGTATAACGTTAATAGATTATCTAATCTCTGAATTCAATTTATTCGGTAAAGTTCGTATTTGGTAAAGTGGATATTCCTTTATTATAGAAGGCTGGAGGTGTCTGAATATTTTTATTGTGTGTGTACATTGCCTTGTAGTAAATTTTTTGAAAGCACCTGTTAAGTTGTAGTTTTATAATTATGTCATTGATTTAAAAAAAAATAAGGCTTAAGGTTAGGTAGTTTCCTCAAAAAATTTTTTTGTAAAAATTTAAACATCTGTGAAAAACCTTCGTGTATTACTAAGTTCAAGAATTAAAATTAAAAAATCCACCAAGACACGCTAATACTAATGACATTAATGAAAGTTTATTTAAAAATGCTGTTTTCCATTTTTTTATTTAAACCACTTAGGTTTAAATGCAGCGTAGAACTGATTTGAACCCCAATCAAACAGTGTATAGAACTGATTTTGGTGGTGGTGAGGGGCATCAACCCAAGAAAGATCCCTTTTATGTGTGTGACCACACTTAGAAAATCATATTCTAGGCCTTCTTTCGAGGTTTTACCTTCTTGACCAAGACCCAATTTTTCTTTTAAAAATTCTCTGCATTTTGAACAGAATCTTGAAATAACTGAGCAACAACCTTTTAAAAAATCCGCGTTTTTCCCCTCCAGGTACTTCCTGCGGTCTAGTTGGGGCCAGCGACACCAACCAGAGACCGGTGACATCTAAGACAGCCCCAGCAGGCCCCCTCGCCGGGGAACCCGCCCAGCCATACCGACTTCCGGTTGAGCCGGGGCCCCTACCCCGCCCCGCCCCACGAGCAAGAGATTCGTCGGAATTTTCCCGCGAGGCCGCGGGGGCGCGGAGCCGCTGGCCAGGCCCCAGAGTGCACTGCGGATACGTGCGCGCGCGGCTCCATTGACGAGCGACCGCGGGAAAGTTCTAAAAAAGTCAAAACAAAACAAAAAACCAGTACGAGGCAAAGTCAAATTTTCAAGCCACAGAACCGGGCGGTGGCAGCCTTTCCGCCACTGCCCAAACTGCAGAAGCAGCTCTGGCGCGGACCAGCTGGTAAGAGAGAGGCCGCAGAACGACAGCGAAGGCAGCTGCCTCCTTCGGGGGTCCGGCCGACACGTCAGCCTGGGGGTGTGGGTTGGGTGGGGGTGAGGGAGACTCGCTAGAACGTTCTCTCCGTTCCCCGCCTCTAGGTGGGTGAGCAGGGCTCGCGCTGTCTGTAGGGACTGAGGAGAGTGGGTAGGGGATGGGATGGCGCCAACCGTAGGGGCGGGGCCTCGGGCGAGGGGCGTGGTTAGAGGGCGGAGCAGGCCCGGGGGTGGAGCCGACAGAGGGTCGGGGGTTGGGGGGGGGGGGGTGGGTCGCAAGGAAGGGAGTTCCCCAGAGCGGTGGGAGCTGGGGGCTGGCGTTTTGCTTCTCTCTGTTCATTGAGCCTAGGTTAGCTATGTCTTCTTAAAAGGACAGGAGCAAAGGTGAATTTCTTCGCCCTTGGATCCGTGGGAGATGTGAAAATCTCGCCTTTTAAAATTCATGACCCTTTACAGCTGGCCACGTGCTCTCCGCACCGCCCCCCTTCCTCAGGGCGCTGGGAGCGGGAGGCCAATTAGAGGAGCCCGGGGCGGGCTGTTACCCCTCGTACTCTGCGGGCTTTTCCCGCTGTGAGGGGAGGAGGGTTCTGGTGGGCGATCATCTCGCACTAACTCACTTTTTTTGAATGAAAGGCCAAATAGCGTCCAAAGCCTTTGAGAGGTTTTTTTTTTTTGGGGGGGGGGTCGAGGGTTGTGTTTGTTTAGCTTGCTTTTTTCGAATTTTTTTACGTGGGCGCGTTTACAACCATGAACCCTCTGTGGTCATGTTGTATGGCTAGAAAAGTCGGGAGGGGGAAAGATTTGGAGTTTTTAAAACATCAGCAATTTGGGACCAGAATGTCAAATAAAGGCCAAGGAATTTTCAGCAAAGACCTGTATGTGCCTCTACGTTTGTCCTAATCTGAAATTGTTGGAAAGCTCCCGGGCACCTGGTTTCATTCTAACCTGTGTCCCATTTAATGCATCTTAACTGAGATGTTACTGAGTTATTTATCAGAGGAGCAGGCACTTTTGGACCACCCAACTTCAGTTCTTTCTGGATGTCACTCACCTTTAGTGATGTGCAGCTCAGAACAGATTTTCATTACTCCCCTCATGAGAGGTGGAAAGGTTGTTACAAATGATAGAATTCATACTGTGTTGGGGTCATTTATACATAAACTTATATAAAAATATATTCATTGTGACTTTATCCATTAAGCTTAAATCAAATTGATGTTTCAATCTAATGTACTGTGCCAGATTCGCAGGGAAATAAGCCCTCATATGCATTACTCATATACCTGTACAAGAAAGACTGCATCAAAAAAGAATTTGCTTTTCCTAGTTATATCAAAGGCCTCTTTCCCCCAGAGTAAAAGTTAGGTCCTGCTTCTTTAGAGTTGAGCTAAATTATACCTTGGTATATTATACATTTTAATTCATTCTTTTCATTATTTAGTCATATACCTCTTGATTTCTTGAAAAACGTTTACTAAGGCCCCAGAAAAGAAAGGCAAACTCTGTAGTGGAATATCTGCATTTTTTGTTCCATTCTCTAATACGAAGCATTAACTTGATTGATTGGCTGGATGTGAAAGATGTGCTGCTGCTTGTATGTGAAACTGTGCATTTTAAAATAAATGGTACTTTTAACAAGTTCCATATTTCAGCAAGTAGTTCCAGTAACAATTATACAAATTTTGTATTTATGAAAACCAGTTACAGGGAGGCTAGCCTAGCCAATAGAAAGTTGGATTGATTATCCAGGCCACAGTGACAGCTGAGGAAATCTCACATCTGTGGCAGTTCCAGGTTGGTAGTGGCGGAGCCTCAAGTCAGGCTGGAAATCAGCACCAAATGGTTTATTGTTATTTTTTTAATTGAAGTATACTCGATTTACCAATATTGTGTTAGTTTCAGGTGTACAGCATAGTGGTACAGTATTTTTGCAGATTATACTCCATTATAGATTATTACAAGATAATGGGTATAATTCCACGTGCTATACAGTGTATCCTTGTTGCTTATCTATTTTATATATAGTAGTTTGTATCTGTTAATCCCATACCCCAGGTTGGCCCTACCCCCCTTTCCTTTCCCCTTTGGTAACCACAAGTTTGTTTTCTACATCTGTGCATGTTTCTGTTATTGCATATACCTTCATTTGTATTATTTTTTAGATTCCATGTACAAGTGATACTATACAGTATTTGTCATTCTCTGTTTCACTTATTTCACTAAGCATAATATTCTCTAAGTCCATCCATGTTGCTGCAAATGGCAGTATTTCATTCTTTTTTATGGCTAACATATTGCATATATATACTACACATCTTAATCCAGTCATCTGTTGATGGGCACTTGGGTTGCTTTCATATCTCGGCTATTGTAAATAGTGCTGCTGTGAACATTGGGGTGGACGTATCTTTTCGAATTAGTGTTTTCATTTTTTCCAGAGACCGTACACAGGAGTGGATCATATGGTAGTTCTATTTTTAGTTTTTTAAGGAGCCTCCATACTGTTTTTCATAGTGGTTACACCAATTTACATTCCCACCAACAGTGTAGGAGGGTTCCCTTTTCTCTACATCCCTGGCAACATTTGTTATTTGTAGACTTTTTTTTGTTTGTTTGTTTGTTTGTTTTCGGAACGCGGGCCTCTCATTGTTGTGGCCTCTCCCCGTTGCGGAGCGGACGCGCAGGCTCAGCGTCCGTGGGATCCTCCCGGAACGGGGCACGAACCCATGTCCCCTGCATCGGAAGGCGGACTCTCAACCACTGCGCCACCTGGGAAGCCCCTGTTATTTGTAGACTTTTTGATGATAGCCATTCTGACAGGTGTGAGGTGATACCTCATTGTGGTTTTGATTTGCATTTTTCTAATAATTAGCAATGTTGAGCATTCTTTCATGTGCCTGTTAGCCATCTGTATGTCTTCTTTAGAAATATGTCTATTCAGGTCTTCTGCCCATATTTTGCCATATTTTGATTGGGTCGTTTGGTTGTTTTTTTAAATTAATTTATTTAGTTTATTTACTTCTGGCTGCATCGGGTCTTTGTTGCTGCGCGCGGGCTTTCTCTAGTTGCTGTGAGTGGGGGCTACTCTTCGTCGTGGTGAGCGGGCTTCTCATTGTGGTGGCTTCTCTTGTTGCGGAGCACAGGCTCTAGGTGCGCGGGCTTCAGTGGTTGTGGCTAGTGGGCTCTAGAGCATAGGCTCAGTAGTTGTGGCACACGGGCTTAGTTGCTCTGTGGTTTGTGGGATCTTTCTGGACCAGGGCTTGAACTCGTGTCCCCTGCATTGGCAGGCGGATTCTTAACCACTGCGCCACCAGGGAAGCCCAGGTTGTTTTTTGATGTTGAGTGGTAAGAGCTCTTTGTACATTTTGGATATTAACCTCTTGTCGGTTGCATCATTTGCAAGTATTTTCTCCCATTCTGTAGGTTGTGTTTTTATTTTGTCGATGGTTTCCTTTGCAGTGCAACAGCTTTAAAGTTTAATTAGGCCCCATTTGTTTATTTTTGCTTTTATTTATTTGCCCTAGAAGACTGATCCAAGAAAATATTGTTGCAACTTATGTAAAAATGTTCCACCTATGTTCTCTTTTAGGAGTTTTATGGTTTCGGGTCTTACATTTAGGTGTTTAAACCATTTTGAGTTTATTTTTGTATATTGTATGAGGGAATATTCTTATCTCATTGTTTTTTACCTATGGCTTTCCATTTCTTCCAGCATCACTTGTTGAAGACACTGTTTTTTCTCTATTGTATATTCTTACCTCCTTTGTCATAGAGTAATTGACCATTGGTGCATGGGCTCTGTATTCTGTTCCATTGATCATGTGTCTGTTTTTGTGACAGTACCATGCTGTTTTCATTACTGTAGCTTTGTAGTATAGTCTGAAGTCTGGGAGGGTTAAACCTGTATCTTGTATCTTACAATCTTGCTGGTTTCATTTATTCTAATAGTTTTTGGTGGAAACTTCAGGGCTCTTTATATAGAGTATCATGTCATCTGCAAATAGAGACAGTTTTACCTCTTCCCTTCCAATTTAGATACCTTTTATTTCTTTTTCTTGTCTTATTGCTGTGGCTAGGAGTTCCAATAGAAGTGACGAGAGTGGGCATCTTTGTCTTATTCCTGAATTTAGCAGGGTTTCACCTTTTCACTGTTGAGTGTTATGTTGGCTGTGGATTTGTTGTAAATGTCCTTTATTATGTTGAGATATGTTCCCTCCATACTCACTTTGATGAGGGTTTTTTTTGTTTGTTTTGTTTTTTTTTTTTTTGTGGTGTGCGGGTCTCTCACTGTTGTGGCCTCTGTCATTGTGGAGCACAGGCTCTGGACGCACAGGCTCAGCAGCCATGGCTTACGGGCCCAGCTGCTCCGTGGCATGCGGGATCCTCCCGGACCGGGGCACGAACCTGAGTCCCCTGCATTGGCAGGTGGACTCTCAACCACTGCGCCACCAGGGAAGCCCTGATGAGGGTTTTTATCATGAATGGATGTTGAATGTTGTCAAATGCTTTTTCAGCATCTATTGAGATGATCATTTGGTTTTTGTCTTTTCTTTCGTTAATGTGGTGTATCATATTGACTGATTTGTGTCTGTTGAGCCATCCTTGTGACCCTGGAATAAATAAAACTTGATTATTTAGGTGTTCCTGTATTGGGTGCATGTATGTTAACAAGTATAATATCCTCTTCTTGTACTGATCCCTTTATCATTATATAATGCCCCTTTAAAAAAAATTATTTTATTGTAGTATAGTTGCTTTACAATGTTGTAAAGCAAAGTGTACAGCAAAGTGAATCAGTTATACATATACATATATCCACTCTTTTTTAGGTTTCCTTCCCATTTAGGTCACCACAGAGCATTGAGTAGAGTTCCCTGTGCTATACAGTAGGTTCTCATTAGTTATCTATTTTATAAATAGTAGTATGTTTATGTCAATCCCATTCTCCCAGTTCATCCCACCCCCTCATCCACCCTTAATAACCATAAGTTTATTTTCTAATCCATGACTCTATTTCTGCTTTGCAAATAAGTTCATCTGAACCATTTTTCTAAATTCCACATATAAGCAATATTATACAATATTTGTCTTTCTCTTTCTGAGTGACTTCACTCTGTATGACAATATCTGGCTCCATCCATGTCTCTGCAAATGGCATTATTTCGTTCCTTTTAATTTATTTTATTTTATTATTTATTTATTTATTTGGCTGTGCCAGGTCTTAGTCACGGCATGCAGGATCTTCATTGCCGCGTGTGTGATCTTTGTTGCAGCATTGGGGTCTTTAGTTGTGGCATGGGGAATCTTTTAGTTGTGGCATGGGGGCTCTTAGTTGCAGCATGTGGGATCTAGTTCCCTGACCAGGGATCGAACCCGGGCCCCCTGCATTGGGAGCACGGAGTCTTAACCACTGGACCAACAGGGAAGTCCCTCGTCCCTTTTTAATGGCTGAGTAATATTCCATTGTATATATGCACCACATCTTCTTTATCCATTCCTCTATCGATGGACATTTAGGTTGCTTCCATGTCCTGGATGTTGTAAATAGTGCTGCAGTGAACATTGGGGTGCATGCATCCTTTCGAATTATGGTTTTCTCAGGGTATATGCCCAGGAGTGGGATTGCTGGGTCATATGGTAGCTCTATTTTTAGTTTTTTAAGGAGCCTCCATACTGTTCTCTGTAGTAGCTGTACCAATTTACATTCCCACCAACAATGTAGGAGGGTTATATAATGCCCTTCTTTGTCTTTCATTATAGCCTTTGTTTTAAAGTCTAGTATTTTGTCTGATATGAGTATTGCTACCCCCACTTTCTTATTGTTTCTGTTTGTATAAAATATCTTTTTCCATCCCCTCACTTTCAGTCTGTGTGTGACTCTGAAGTGAGTCTCTTGTAAGCAGCTTATAGATGGGTCTTGTTTTTTTTATTCAGTCAGCCACCTTATGTCATTTGATTGGAACGTTTAGTCCAATTGACATGTGAAGTAATTGTTGATAGATATGTACTTATTGCCACTTTATTCCTTGTTTACCAGTTTTTTGTTTTTGTTTGTTTGTTTTTTGTAGTTCTTCCTTGTTCATTTCTTCTTCTTTTTTTTTCTTCTCCCATTGTGGTTTGATGATTTTCTTTTCTCCTATGCTTGGGTTCCTTTCTTTTTGGTTTTTGTGTATCTATCATAGGTTTTTGACTTGTGGTTACCATGGGGTTCATATATGTTGACCCATAATTATATCTACTTGCTTTAAACTGATAGTCATTTAAATTCAAACATATTCTAAAAGGTCTACATTTGTCTTTCTGTTTGCTGTTCTGATTGGGTTATTTCTATTATTTTCATCTTCCAGATCACTACGTGTTTTTCTGTGTCATTTGGTCTGCTATCCATTGCTTCTAGAGTGCTTTTTAATCTCAGAAGTTGAACTGTTTTTGATAGGGTCTTCTTTATATTTTCTAGTTTCTTGTTAAAATGATCTGTGATGAGATCAATTCTCTTCCCTAATTCAGTTAGCATTTTTATTACCAATGTTTTGAATTTATTGTCTGGTAGGCTGATTATTTCTGTTTCATTATTTATTTTTTCAGAGGTTTTCTCTTGCTCTTTCAACTGAGGGTAGTTTCTCTGCCTTTTTATCTTATGTAACTTCCTCTGTTTCTATGAATTTAGGTGAAACAGTTATATCTTGTGGTCTTGAAGGAGTATTCTTATGTGGGAACATCCCTGTGTAGACTGCGTGTGCCCAGTGCCTTTGGTGTTAGGGCTGAATTTGATGTGGATGCCAGTCATGTTTTTCCTCAGAGTGTGCTGGCTGCTATCACTTTGGTAGGGGGTGTGGCTGATGATTGGGGAGCTAGAGTCTGTGCAGGGTGTAAGGCAGGACTTGCCCTCTGCTCAGTGGCTGTAGCCACCCTGTAAGGGGCAGGTTCTGCTCCCAGGTTGCTGAAGAGGATGCCCTGAATGTCGGACTGCAGCTGGCTCTGTTTTCTTTAAGTGTGTGTTTTTCCTTCTCCCTGCACTGGGGCCTTTGCCTCAAACGAGGGGAGTACTGTAGCAAATGGGACTTGTGTGCTTACAAAGACCTGATGTTCTGCCTTTGTAGGCATCTGCAGCTCTGCTCAGACGCAGCTCAAGGTGTGTCTTTTCCCCTGTTGTGGTTGTCCCAGATCTAGTGCTAGGTTGTTGTGTGGCGTGGAGTGGGCAGGGCCGGAGGATTCACTGAGCTGGGACTGGGGAGCATGGTTTGGTGGTTGGGGGAAGCAGTGGCGTGTCTTTCAGAAGTCTGGGCTGCTTCTGTGGTGCTGTTTGAGTAAGCATCAACAATGGCCACTGCTGCCTCACCTGGACCACACCTTAGGCCCCCATGTCTCCTCTGTGTCCCTAGATCGAGTCTTTCCCCAGGTCCTGGCTACCCTAGATCCCATGCCAAGCATGGGATGGGTGTGGATTGGGGAGTGTGGCAAGGAAGCAGCCGCTAGGGCAGACCTCTCTCCTCCCTGTCTGGTGGTGAGCCAGCACCCATGTACCTCTTACTAGTGGAGTCTTGGCTTCTCCAGTCTTTCTGTCTGTCCCAGCAGTTCTCCAGTCAGCCAAGGGGGTTTGTCTCCTCCGCATAGGTCCCACTCACTCCCCAGGGTAAGTGCCTGCCCATGCCATCTCCATTTCCCTCTTAGTCCCATCCTAGGGGCACAGGTCCAACTGATGCTTTTCTTTCTGTCCTGCTCAATTATGTATGTATCTTTATTACAGCCTTGATTTAATAGGGTTTCTTCTGCCAGTTTGCAGTTAGTTTTCCTTGGAATTATTCCACATGTAAATGTGAGCTCCATGTCCTCTTATTCCGCCATCTTGATCCCCCTACTTTAAATGGATTTATTAAATTTTATTTTAGGCCGGGGTATGTACATTCTCTGTTTTTGTTCATAGATCTTGAATGACTGATTTTTAATATGAAAGAACACCTATAGGGGAAGTGCACTGACTTCGCAGTCTTTTAATAAGAATGCAGTAGAAGTAGAGAAGGAAAAAGTTTAAAAATTTCATCAGAAAAGTTAGATAACAAGGCAAATCTTGAGCATTTTTAATTTTCTACTAAATATCAGACTTTTCTTTTTGGACTGATTTTGGAAGAGGCTTTGGAAAGTTATCTGGTCCATTCTCTTAGGCTCTTCATAAACTCTGCTGCATGTGTAGATCTCTGTTAAGATCTCTAATATAGGAACATTTATAATCTTCCTGGTACCTTTCTCTAGTTACAGGAAGGTAGAGTTCATATGGAAATCACCTTTTGGAAACTATATCCTCATTTTCTAAATAATTAAGTGATTTTTAGTAAATTTGGGGGATTGTGCAGTGATCACCACTGTTCAGTTTTAGAAGTTTTGCATCACCTTAACAAGTTTGCCCATGCGAGTTTTGTACTCAAACCTGGCGCTGGCTTTCAGCTTCAGGCAACCATTGATTTGCTTTCTGTCTCTATTGATTAACTTTTTCTGGACATTTCATATAAATGGATGTATAGAATAAGTGCTGTCTTGTGCTTGGCTTCATTTAGTATAAAGTTTTTGAGATTCATCCATGTTATAGCATGTATCAGTAATTTGTTCTTATTTATTGATGAATAACCATTGTATGATTATACCACATTTTGTTTATCCATTCATCAGTTGATGGACATTTCAGTTGTTTTTACTTTTTGGCTATTACGAATAATGCTGCTGTGAGCATTCATGTGCAAGTCTTTGTGTGGACATAGGTTTTCATTTTTCTTGGACAGATACCTATGAAGGAATTACTGGGTTGTATAGTAAGTTCATGTTTTAACTTTTTAAGAAATTGCCAAACTGTTTTCCAGTATGGGTGTACCATATCAAATTCCCACAAGCAGTGTATGAGGGTTTCAATTTTTCTATATCTTCACTTGTTATTGTGTCTTTTTTATAGCCATTTTACTGTAAAGTAGTATCTCATATTGGTTTTAATTTGCATTTCCCCATTGGCTAATGATGTTGAACATATTTTCATGTTCTTATTAACTGTTGCTATGTTGTCTTTGAAATGTCTACTGAAATCTTTTGTCCATTTTTTGCACTGGGTTTGCCTTCTTACTGGCTGTAGGCATTCTTTGTATATTCTGAGTACAAGTCCATTATCAGATATATGTTTTATAAGTTATTTCAGTAAATATATTTTTTTACCCAACTTGTTATCTGTTTTTTCATTTTATCCATGGTATCTTTTGAAATACAAAAGTTTTTATTTTGAGGAAGTCCAGTTTATCAGTTTTTTTTTTTTTGGATCATTCTTTAGGTTTATGATCAATTTCTGTTAACTTTTGTGTATGGTATGAGGTATGAGTTCAAATTCATCTTTTTTTGTATATGAATATCCAGTTCTAGCACTATGTGTTCAGAAAAAAGAAAGGACCTTTCCCCTTTTAATTGCCTTGGCACCTTTGTTAAAAATCAAGTGACCAGGGCTTCCCTGGTGGCGCAGTGGTTGGGAGTCCACCTGCCGATGCAGGGGACACGGGTTTGTGCCCCGGTCCGGGAAGATCCCACGTGCCGCGGAGCGGCTGGGCCCGTGAGCCATGGCCACTGAGCCTGTGCGTCCGGAGCCTGTGCTCCGCAACGGGAGAGGCCACAGCAGTGAGAGGCCCGCGTACCGCAAAAAAAAAAAAAAAAAAAAAAAAAAAAAATCAAGTGACCATAAATTATTTCCAGACTCTCATTTCTGTTTGAGTGATCTTTATGCCTCTTATTACACCAGCACCACATTGTCTTTATTATATGGTATCTTTGTAGTAAACTTTGAAATTGGGTAGTATAAGTCTTCCGATGTTTTTCTTCTTTTTCAAAATTGTTTTGGCTATTCTGGTTTCCTTACATTTCCATATAAATTTTAGCATCAGCTTGTCATTTTTTCCAAAAAACCTACTGTCAATGGATTTTGATAGAAATTGCATAGAATCTGTAGATCTGTTTGGGGGAGAATTGCCATTGCCATCTTAACATGAACATGGAATGTCTTTCTGTTTAAGATATTTAATTTCTCTTAGCAATGTTTTGTAATTTTCAGTGTACAAGTCTTGCCCTACTTTCGTTAACTTTATTTTGAAGTATTTCATTTTTTTGTGCTATTGTGAGTAAAATTATTTTTCAAATTTTGTTTTTGGATTGTTCATCAGTATGTAAAAATACAATTGATTTTTGTATATTTATCTTGTATCCTGCAACCTTATTTGATTATTACTGTAAGATTTTTTGTCAATTCCTTAGAATTTTCTACATACAGTATCATGTCACTGTGAATATAGACAATTTTACTTCTTTGTATCTGGATGCCTTTAGGTTTTTTTTTTTCCCTAGAATCTCCTTTGTGGCCTCCTTTGTGGCCGAAGTTGCTGAACAGAAGTGAGGAGAGTGGACATTCTTGTTCCTGATCTTAGGGGGAAAACATTTAATCTTTTGTTACTAAATGCAACTTTGTGTGCCCAACGCACAGTAGCAGTCTGTGGCCTGTTAGGAACTGGGCCACACAGCAGGAGGTGAGCAGCAGACATGAGAGTGAAGCTTCATCTGTATTTACAGCTGCTCCCCATCGCTTGCATTACCACCTGAGCTCCACCTCCTATCAGATCAGTGGCGGCATTAGATTCTCATAGGAGCGCAAACCCCACTGTGATCTGCACATGCGAGGGATCTAGCTTGCATGCTCCTTATGAGAATCTAATGCCTGATGACCTGAGGTGGAGCTGAGGCGGAGATGCTAGTGCTGGGGAGCGGCTGCAAATACAGATTATCATTAGCAGAGAGGTTTGACTGCACAGAGACCATAATAAATCAATTGCTTGCAGACATATTAAAACACTATCAGTGAGTGGCAAGTGAAAAGAAGCTCAGGGCTCCCACTGATTCTGCATTATGGTGAATTGTATAATTATTTCATTATATGTTATAATGTAATAATAATAGAAATAAAGTGCACAATAAATGTAATGTGCTTGAATCACCCTGAAACCACCCCCCCTCACCTGGTCTGTGGAAAAATTGCCTTCCACAAAACTGGTCCCTGGTGCCAGAAAGGTTGGGGACTGCTGGTGAAGCTAAAGGTTTATTGGTTTTGATCTTTTCAAATCCAAAAAGAACCAACTTTTTGTTTCATTGATTTTACCTGTTGTTTTTCTGTGTTCTATTTCATTGATTTTTCACTCTGATCTTTATTATTTCTTTCCTTCTGTTTGCTTTCGGTTTAGTTTGATGTTCTTTTTCTAGTTTCTTAAGGTAGAAGCTTAAGTTATTGATTTGAGACCTTTATTTTTTTTCTAATACACCTGTTCAGTTACAAGTTTCTCTTTAAGCACTGCTTAGGCTGCATCCCCCAAATTTTGATATGCTGTGTTTTTGTCCTCAGTTCAAGATATTTTCTAATTTCCTTTGTGATTTCTTTTTTTGACCCACTGGTTATTTAGAAGTGTGGGCCTAATTTCCAAATATTTTAGGATTTCATACATTTTTGTTATTGGTTTCTAAATTTAAGTCCATTGTGGTCAGAACATGTGCTTTTTTTTTTTTAAGTATTTATTTATTTATTTGGCTGCGCCGGGTTTTAGTTGCGGCATGCGAACTCTTAGTTGTGGCATGTGGGATCTAGTTCCCTGACTGGCGTTTGAACCTGGGCCCCCTGCACTGGGAATGTGGAGTCTTAGCCACTGGACCACCAAGGAAGTCCCCCAGAACATGTGCTTTTAAAATTTATTAAGGCCTGTTGTTTTGGCTGTATAACAACAAAACAACTGTATTTCTACCCAACAAGGTAAAGCTATCCTTACAAGTGAACAAATTTTACTCTTTCCCCAAATGAGCAAATGCACAATCCCAAGAGTCATTGTATTAATTGCTTACTATATTACTTTTCAAAATCAGCAGTAGTCCCACTGAATATTCTGTTGCTTAAAGACAAAATTGTAAAGCTAACTTCTAACAACTTGTACATCAGATAAAAATGGGAAGGAAAGAGAAGGAAATTTTCTAACATATGTGTACATGTGAGTATATATATATATATATGTATACACACACACACACACACACACACACACACACACACACATAATAAGCAAATAGAAAATATGCAAAACTACTTACAATCCTTGTTCCTCTAGTTGACCACAGGGCTATAATTGATATCTGTGACTTCTTTCCACAACTTATTCCCTTATTTCCTTTGCCCTCAGCCAGAGCCTTAGATGGTTGGGGTTTTTTGCCTGGTACTTGAGCAGATCTGTATTCTTGAAGGATCTAGCTTCAGAGCCTTCTCTTGCTCTGCTCCCACTCAAAGCAGGCAGCTTACCCTTGACTCTATAGACGGGTCAAAATAGTACATGTGAATGTGATATATGTTGCCTCCAGAATTCAAAAAAATTACCCCACCATTGTGATTCTTTTCATGGTAGGTGGTGCAAGGTGGAGAAACTTACATTTCACCCTGTAGAGGATACCTCAACATGCTCCAGATCAAGAATCAGCAAACTATGGCCTGTGGGTCTGATTCGGCCTGCTACCTGTTTTTGTGTGACCTGTGAGCTAAGAATGTGTTTTATATTTTTAAGTGTTTGAAAAAAACCCCCAAAAGAATATGTGACAGACTCCCTAAAGCGTAAAATATTTTGTACAGTGACATACATAAGTCATATTCTCACCAAAACCTACCTTTTGTAGGTAGCCACTGGACTACCTACAAAGTGAGTGGTGAGAGTTTTTAGCCTATTCATTTCTTGAACTATATGGATATTTATAGAAGAAGTTTGCTAACTTCTGCTTCAAACTATTAAACCCCATTTACTTCACTGAGGTGGGGGACCCATGAACTTTTGTGGGGTTTATCTCACCCACTTATTGGCATGTGTGTTAATAAGGCATCTAGAGTACTTGTTATTTCCTGTTCATCAGATGCAATCAGCAAATGTTCAAGAAGGAGACCAGTGTGATAGTTTACGTACTGTCAGGACAAGTACTTCTGGCTCCCGCAGCCCACATGGCTTCCCCAGTGCCCAGCTCCTGTAGCTTGAGTGGTTCCTCCAGAGCACGGCTCCCCCACTGCCCAGCTCCTTGGACTTGTGGCTCCTCTGGCAGGCTCCTGGGCATGTGTGGCTTTTTTAGTGCCCAGTCCTATTGTGCACTATGGCCAGCAGCACCCAGTTGCCAGCAACTTAACCCATCTTTCCCCTCAGGTGATTTTGTAACAGAGTGCCTCTGGTGAGACACCTCCTTGTGACCATGGCACCCTACAGGGTAGGTATCTGGCAAGTTACAAAAGGTGGATTTCCAGCAAGTTTTACCGGCACAGCACCCATAGACACTTCACCGTCATTCAGTGAGCCATGGCTATGCCCTCTCCAACAAGATCTAGATCTTACCGCGTGCATGGTGGGTAAGGTCAAAGGGGGTGCTCTTCCTTGGGTGCTGAATTCTAGCACTAGAAGGTAGTGGGTCCTCTTTATATCTGCTATTCCTATATTCTTTAGTTTTTTGTTTTTTTTTTTACTTTTGACTAGCTAATCCCTGGTTACTCTAGTCTCCTGTTATAGTGACTAATTGTTTATATTTGATTTTCTTTATTCAAATTACTGTGTGATTTCTCTCTCCTGATGGGACCCAGATTGATCCATCATCTTTGCTTCCAACCTTCTCAAGAGATAGTGAGTGGTGAGAGTATTTAGCCTATTCATTTTCTTGAACTGTGAAAGTAAAACCTTAGGGTTATTACCACTTCCATATCACAAAAGGTAGGTTTTGGTGAGAATATGACTTATGTATGTCACTGTACAAAAGTATAGTGATGAATTGGGCTTTGTATTTCCTTTGCTTCTTTCAGGCCTCCAAAAATTAGAAATAGTACAGATACCAAGGGAAGTGGGGTTGGGGGTAAGAGGGAAGGGGAAGAGGAAGGGAATTTGTACTGTGGTCAGTGTTAATGGCATCCAGTGGGTAGGACCCCCAGATGGCATGACTTTACATCTGTCTGGCTATACTTCTTATTACCTTTTACCACATGGTTTTCATTTTTCAGATTTTTAGGACTGTTGTTTTTTCATTTTCCTTTAGAGGCCCAACACTGATTTTGTAATACAGAATATATATGTTATATAAACATTTTGTGTAGATTTAATCTATTTTAGCATAATCTGAGATCTGGGGTCTGATACTCTGGTAACTACCAATAAGACAGTTTGAGACAGCTGTTTTTCACATACACACAATTATTCAGGTCAGGCATTATTTAAGAATTTGAGTTTGGCTCTATGATCCCTTACCTGGTCAGGTTTGAAGGTACAGAACTGCTAAACTAATTTGCTTCTTTCATAGGAATTTGGATGTGCTATTTACCTTAATGACTTCCAACATCCTCCTGGGGCTGGTTCCTTTTTTGTTGTTGTTGTTTATTTAGAGCAATCACATTATAAGTCCTCCTTGTACTTAATCCTAACCCCATTTCTCTGATTTTGTTTGTACATTTATGTGCTGTATCCATAGATTTCCTTACCAAGCCCTGATTGCTTGATGATCACTTCTGGTCCTTATGCACTGTAATTTATACTGTTGTCTTATGTGTGTATGCTTTATTTCCACAACTCTTAGCGCTTCTTCAGGATTGTTGACCTTGCTGGGTGCCTACCCAGCATCCGTTCTTGCTTTTCTCCTTCCTAACAGGACCTGGATTTTCTTTCAGAAGTCACCATTATATAGACTTCAGGGAACACACATCTCACTACTAGCTCCTGCAGTAGACTCTGATTGGCTTAAAACAATCTGCCTTAAAATAGGCAATAAAATTTGCATGATCACGGGATGGACATAAGCTTAAACAAGTACAGCCTGAAAACATCTGAAGTCTTTTACTTGGGGGGATGCTGCAACAGCGTCTCATCTATACTCTCTTTTTGGGTGATATGGTGTGTAATGGGACTCCTGTAATGACTGAGCTATTTTGCTATCATGAGGGGAATAGGATGGAGGTAGATCAATCATGAAGTCTGCCCTGTCTCAGGATCTGCCAGTTTATTTTATTTGTCTTTTATAAAATTATATATCTTTTGATTTAGTAGTACATGCAAGTGATATAAAATTCCCCAAAGTATAAAAACCTATTAAACAATTAACAAGTTGTCTTCCACAGAGCTTGCCACTGTAACTGTAAGGCACATGTTTTCTCCATAAGGTGCATCAAAGCCTTCTTGTGTTTAGTAATATTAGTTAGCACTTGAGCACTATGCTTGGGGGCCATTTTAAACAGCAAAGTCACCCACAAAAAGCATAAAAATGTAAAAAATACGACACTAAACAGACCCCAGAGTAACATTTGTTTATAGCAGTGAACAAGAAGGCAGAGAGACATATTGTTGGACCTCAGTCAGCTAAGAATGAGTGTACAGGGTGACGTAGATTTTTTGCTGTTCTGTGTATATCCGCAAATGAACACAAAAGTTCAGTGGATATTGATTTTGGGGTTACAGGAAGATTATATTGAGTAGATGAATTCACAAATGCAGAATTAGTGAATAATGAGGATGGATTTCCTTAATAATATCCCTTGGCAGTCTCTCCTAATAGTACACAGAATGTTGCCCCATTCTTTTAAATAGTTACATTTTATTCAGTTTGTAAATGCAACACAATGGATTTAGATGAATTTTTTTGTTGTTGCAAACAGTGCTACCAGAAATATTCACATACATGTCATTTTGCACATGTGTAACTATAATTGTATATATTTCTAGAAATTGGATTGCCAAATATAAGTATATGTGAACTTTTCTTTTTTTTTTTTTTTTGTGGTATGCGGGCCTCTCACTGCTGTGGCCTCTCCTATTGCGGAGCACAGGTTCCAGATGCGCAGGCTCAGTGGCCATGGCTCACGGGCCCAGCCGCTCCACGGCATGTGGGATCCTCCCGGACTGGGGCACGAACCCGTGTCCCCCGCATCGGCAGGCGGACTCTCAACCACTGCGCCACCAGGGAAGCCCAACTTTTCATTTTTTAATTGAGGTATAATGACATATATTAGTTTCAGGTATACAACATAATAATTCAATATTTGTATATATTGCTAAATGATCACAATAAGTCTGGTTAATATTAGTCACCATACATAGTTACAGAATTTTAATTTTCTTGTGATGAGAACTTTAGATTCTGTTCTCGTAGCAACTTTCAAATATGCAGTACAGTATTACTAACTATAGTCATCATGCTATACATTATATTCCCATGACTTATTTATTATATAACTGGAAGCTTATACCTTTTGACTTCATTCACCTATTTGGCCTGTTACAGTCCCCTGCTCCCATACTGTGGCAGCCACCAATCTCATCTCTATATCAGTAAGTTCAGATGTCAGTGAGACCAAACAGTATTTGCCTTTCTCTGTCTGACTTATTTCACTTAGCATAACGTCCTCAAGGTCCATGTATGTTGTCACAAATGGCAAGATTCCATTCTTTTTTATGGCTGAATAATATTCCACCGTATATATGTACCACATACTCTCTATTCATACACCTATCAGTGGACACTTAAGTTGTTTCCATATCTTGGCTACTGTAAATAATGCTGCAGTGAACATAGGAGTGTATATATCTTTTTAAGTTAGTGTTTTTGTTTTCTTCAGTTAAATACCCAGAAGTGGAACTCTTGGATCATATGGTAGTCTCCATAGTGTTTTTCATAGTGGCTGCATCAATTTACATTCCCGCTAACAGTGCACAAGGGTTTCCTTTTCTCTGCATCCTCATCAACACTTGTTATTCCTTGTTTTTTTTTGTTTTTGTTTTTAATAATAGCCATCCTGACGGGTATGAGATGATACATCATTATGGTTGTGATTTGCTGTGATTTGGCTGTAATTTGGCTGTGATTTGCCCTGATGATTAGTCATGTCGAGCAATTCATGAACCCTTGGCCATCTGTATGTCTTCTTTGGAAAAATATCTGTTCAAGACCTCTGCCCATTTTTTAGTTGGGTTGTTTGTTTTTTTGATGTTGAGTTGTATGAGGTTATATATTTTGGATATTAACTGCTTATTGGATATATGATTTGCAGATATCTTCCAATCAGTAGATTACCTTTTCATTTTGATGATGGGGAAGCTTCACTATGGGAAAACTTTTAGTTTGATATAGCACCATTGTTTATTTTTGCTTTTGGTTCCTTTGCTTTTGGAGTCCAATCCACCAAAAAATCACTAAGACCAATGTCAGTGAAGTTGCTGCCTATGTTTTCTTCTAGGAATTTTATGGTTTCAGGTCTTACATTCGAGTCTTTTTTTTTCCCCTTCCAGTTTTATTGAGATATAATTGACATAACAGCTCTGTAAGTTTAAGGTGTACAGCATAATGATTTGACTTACATACATCATGAAATGATTATCACAATAAGTTTAGTGAATATCCATCATCTCATATGGATACAAAATTTTAAAAAAATAGAAACAAATCTCTTTCTTGTGATGAGAAATCTTAGGATTTACTTTCTTAACTTTCATATATAACATATAACAGTGTTAATTATATTTATCATGTTGTACATTACATTCCTAGGACTTATTTATCTTTTTTTGTTACTTTTTTTTGAAGTATAGTTGATGTGCAATATTCTGTAAGTTTCAGGTGTACAACATAGTGATTTGCAATTTTTAAAAGTTTTACTCCATTTATAGTATAGTTATTATAAATTATTGGATATATTCCCTGTGTTTTCCTCGTACTTATTTATCCTATAACTGGACGTTTGTACCTTTCGATTGCTTTCATCCAATTCCCCTTTCCCCCCACCCCCTGCCTCTGGTAACCACAAACCTGATCTCTTTTTCTATGAGTTTGTTTGGTTTTGAAGTATAACTGACCTATAATACTATGTTATTTCCCATTACACAACATAGTGATTTGGTATTTCTGTACATTTCAAAATGATCACCACTATAAGTCTAGTTACACTGTTATCATATAAAAATATTACATAATTACTGACTATATTCCCCACACTGTACATAGCTGTCTTATCTATCTATGATTATTTTAAGTTGTTGATCTCTTAAGCTCAAACACATTTTAACAACCCTGCATTTTTACTGTTTTAACATCATATTTTACATCTTTTTGTTTTGTGTATCCCTTAACTACTTATTGTGGATATAGACGGTTTTACTGCTTTTGTCTTTCAACCTTCCTACCATGTTTATACATGGCTGATTTGCTACCTTTACTGTATATTTGACTTTACCAATGAGATTTTTCCTTTTGTAATTTTCATGTTTTTAGTTGTGGCCTTTTTTTTGCATGGAGAAGTACTTTTTTTTTTTTTTTTTGGTGGTACGTGGGCCTCTCACTGTTGTGGCCTCTCCCGTTGCGGAGCACAGGCTCTGGACGCACAGGCTCAGCGGCCATGGCTCACGGGCCTAACCGCTCCGCGGGATCTTCCCAGACCAGGGCACGAACCCGTGTCCCCTGCATCGGCAGACGGACTCTCAACCACTGCGCCACCAGGGAAGCCTGAGAAGTCCTTTTAATATTTATTGTAAAGCTGGTGTGGTGCTGCTGAACTCTCTTAGCTTTTTGTTGTCTGTAAAACTTTTGATCTCTCCTTTAAATCTGAATGAAAGCCTTGCCAGGCAGAGTATTCTTGGTTGTAGGTTTTTCCCTTTCATCACTTTAAATATATTGTGCCACTGCCTTCTGGCCTGTAGAGTTTCTGCTGAAAAGTAAGCTGATAGCCTTATTGGAGTTCACTTGTACTTAACTTATTGATTTTCCCTTTCTGCTTTTAATAGTCTCTCTTTATCTTTAATTTTTGCCATTTTAATTACAGTGTGTTGTTGAGTTGATCCTGTTTGGGACTCTGTACTTTCTGAACCTGGATGTCTGTTTCCTTTCCCAGGTTAGGGAAGTTTTCAGCTATTATGTCTTCAAATATGTTCTCTATCTCTTTCTTGCTCTCTTCTCCTGGGACCCCTGTAATGCTATTGTTAGTATGTTTGATGTTTTCCCAGAGGTCTCTTAAACTGTCCTCATTTCTTTTTATTCTTTTTTCTTTTTTTCTGTTCAGCTTCAGTGATTTCCACTACTCTGTCTTTCACCTCTCTGATCCATTCCTCTGTCTTCTAATCCACTATTGATTCCTTTTAGTGTATTTTTCTTGTTTTTCTTTTTTAAAAAATTATTTATTTATTTATTTGGCTGCATCGGGTCTTAGTTGCGGCACGCGGGATCTTTGGTGCAGCATGTGGGATCTTTCGTTGTGGCATGCAGGTTCTTTGTTGTGGCATGCGGGCTTCTCTCTAGTTGTGGCATGTGGGCTCTCTAGTTGTAGTGCGTAGGCTCTAGAGCACGTGGGCTTAGTTGCCCCGTGGCATGTGGGATCTTAGTTCCCTGACCAGGGGTCAAAACCACGTCCCCTCCATTGGAAGGTGGATTCTTAACCCCTGGACCACCAGGGAAGTCCCATATTTTTCATTTTAGTTATTGTATTCTTCATCTCTGCTTGGTTCTTCTTTATATTTTCTAACTCTTTGTTAAAAACTTCTAACTTCTCAATCTGTTCATCCAATTTTCTCCTGAGTTGTTTGAACATCTTTACAGTCATTACCTTGAACTTTCTATTGAGTAGATTGTCTATCTCCACTTCACTTAGCTTTTCTTCTGGGGTTTTATCTTGTTCCTTCATTTTGAACATATTCCTCTGTTGCCTCATTTTGTCTAATTTGCTGTTTTTATTTCTGTATATCTGGTAGATTGGTTATTTCCAAACCTTGGAGAAGTGGCCTTTTGTTGGTGATGTTCTGTGTGTCCCAGCAGTACATTCTTCTCTTGTCACCAGAACTGTACTGTCTATGGATGCCCTGTATGTGGGCGGTATGGGTCATCCTGTTGTGGCTGGCTGACTACTGTGGGCACACTGGTAGAAGTGGCTAGTCCTGGTTCAGTTGGTTGCCAGGTCTGGCCTTGTGTGGAGGCTGCCAGCCACTCGTGTGTGGGACTGGGTCTGGCATTGTTGGCTGCATGGCCAGAGGAGTCCCAGTCCTGGTGCTAGTATGCTGGTAGCTGGGGCTGGGTCATGAAGTGGCTGGCTACAGAGCCCTGGGGGTCCCAGAACTAGTGTCAGCCTGCCTGGGTGGGGCAGTGGTCCCATGGATCCCAGGGTTGGTGTCTCTCCATTGGTGGGTGAGGCTGGTCCTGGCACTAGTGCTCGCCCACTGGGAATGAGGCCATGTCCCAGGGTCTCTGGCTGCAGGGCCCTGGGGGTGTGCTGGTGTGCTGGGCTGGATCCTGTGCCTTCTGGTGATCAGGGCCAATCCCAGGGCTGCTGGGGGCTCAGGGGCTTAGGGCAGCAGGTCTCCTGGTGGGTGGGGTTGTGTCTCTGCTCTGCTAGTTGTTTGGCCCGAGGTGTTCCAGTTCTGCTGCCTACAGGCTGGTGGGTGGGCCTGGGTCTCAGCTCTAATAAGCTAGAGGAATGATTCCAAAATAGTGCTTATCAGCAGCATTGTCCTCCAGGTAGAATGAGCTTCCAAAAATGGCTGCCACCATTGTCAGTATTAACAAGGTGAACTCCATTTGCCTCCTTCCTCTCTGGGAAGCTCTCCAAGATCAGCAGGTGAGTCTCACCCAGGCTCCTTTCGAATTACTGCTTCTTCCCTGGGTCCCAGAGTGTGTGAGATTTTGTGTGTACCCTTTAGGAATGGAGTCTCTATTTTGCACAGCCTTCTGGCTTTCCTGAAAATAATCCCCTCTGACCTTCAAATCCAAATGTTCTGGAGGCTTGTCTTCCCAGTGTGGGGCCCCCGAGCTGGGGAGCCTGATGAGTGTCTTGGATCCCTCGCTCCTTGGGGAGAACTTCTGTGCAACTGTAATTATTTTCCCATTTGTGGGTTGCCTTCCCCGGGGATATGGGTCTTGACAATACTGCATCTCTACCTCTTCTGCCCTTCTCTGCGGTTCCATTATATCTTTAGTTGTAGAAGATCTTTTCTGCTAACTTTCTGTTTTTTTCTCATCAGTAGTTGCTCTGTAAATAGTTGTAATTTTGGTGTGTCTATGGGAGGAGGTGAGCTCAAGGTCTTCCTACTCTGCCATCTTGGCCACTCCCTTACATTCAAGTCTTTAATCCACATTGAGTTAATTTTGTGTATGGTGTAAGATGGTGGTCTAGTTTCATTCTTTTGCATGTGACTCTCCAGTTTTCCTATTTATTGAAGGGACTATCCTTTATCCATTGTATGTTGTTTGCTCCTCTGTCATAAATTAATTGTTCATGTATGTGTGGGTTTATTTCTGGACTTTCAGTTCCATTGATCTATATGCCTGTTTCTGTACCAGTATCATACTGTTTTGATTTTATTAGCTTTGTAGTATAGTCGGAAATCAGGGATTTTAATACCTCCAGCTTTGTTCTTCTTTCTCAAGATTGTTTTGGCTAGTTAGGATATTTTATGGTTACATACAAATTTTAGAATTATTTGTTCTAGTTTTGTGAATATGCCATTGGAATTTTGATTGGGATTACATTGAATCTGTATATTGTTTTGGGTAGAATGGACATTTCAACAATATTAATTCTTAGCTTCACTTGCAACTAAGCACAGCCATGTGATTCTTTAGCCAATAGGTTTTAAGCAGGTTACTTCTAGGTAGAAACATTTAGTAGTAGATGAATGACCTAGCTGTCTCTCTTCCCTGCAGTGGTGATTATGGATGCCAGGCGCTAAGATGTCATAGCATCTGTCATCTTGGGTCCACAAGTGAGTAAGCAGACCACTCTCATGCCCTTCACCTCCCACACAGGCATTGAACATACAGCATGAGCAAAAACTTACCATAGCATAGTTTATCTTATTTTGATGAATAAAGTTAGGTTTCAGTTACTAGAAACCAAAAGCATTCTAAGTGATATAGTTTATAATTACTTGTGTATGTGATATACACAGTGTATGCAGATTATACATTCAAACTGATTTGTAAGACTTATGCTTGTTTGAAGAAATCATTTGTACTTAACCCTAGCTTTCTGAACTTGGGGTACTCAAACATGACCTTGTAAAACATGGATTGTGATGATTCTTTAGCCTATCCCTGCAAATCAGCATTTATAACAAAAGGCTATATAGAATGTGTATTTGGACATTTCCAATTTCTAGTGAGACTCATTTTTGCTTTTATTTGAAGCTGTTAGCTGTGTATCTGTAATCATAGGCCTTGAGAGTAAGTAACCTTGTGTTAGTGGTATAACAGTATGGTATTTTATTTATCAAGTGGTATTTTCTGCAGTATTTGGCACACAGAAAAATATCCTGTTTCTGATTCTGATCAGCACCATTAGACTTCTTAGTCATTATACTAAAAATGTTGGCAAAGCTAGTGAAAGTTTTGCTTGCTGATAAGTATTTTGATGAATTGGTATTTTTTTGAAACTGTGCAGCCAGTTTTAGAAGTAACACACATAAAAATACTTTTATATGAAGTACTGTAATAAGAATGACTTTATTTTTAAATTGAATGATTATAAATTAAGATAAGTGCAGTGAACAATGTCTTGAATTAGGTAGTGACATTCCTTTGGAACTATATTAAAAGCTAGAAATTTATTTCATTATATGAAAGATCTGTATTTCCATTTAGTTCTACAAGTGTGTACAGTACACATTTAATATATGGCTAATACTGCACTAAGTTCTTTAAGTTTTAAAATAATTTGTCTAATTTCTTTACCTTTAAAATAATATGAGTTTTTAAAGAATTATCTTTTTTTGAGACAAAATAGTTAAAATAAGACAAGTGTTTGAAAATACTGTTATATTTGATTAGAACAATCTTTGGTTATGTTGTTTTGTGGCCACAGTAGCTATGAGTATCTGACTATACCTTAATTATTTTTTGAAACAGATTGACTGAGGTTTTATTGATAGACAGTGAACTACAGATCTGTCAAAACACATGAAATTGTACTCTTTAAGTATGCATACATCCTTGAAACCATCACCACAATTAAGATAATGAACATGTATATCGTACCTTCAAGTTTCCTAGTGCTCCTTTGTCATCCTCTCCCCTGTTCCACTCTACCCCTTCCCCCATTCCCAGGCAATCACTAATCTGCTTTCTGTCACTGTAAACTAATTTGCATTTTCTAAAATTTTATACAAATTGAATCAGATGATATCTACTCTTTTTTTCTTTTTTTGGTCTTTTTTCACTTAGTATAATTGTTTTGATAATTGTGTTATATAGCATGTATTACTAGTTCATTTTTATTGCTGAGTTGCATTTCATTGTTTGGATATAGCACAGTTTATCTTTCTCCTTTTCATGGACATTGGGTACTTTCCATTTTTTGTCTATACAAATAAAATTGTTATGAATATTTATGTACAAGTCTTTCTATGAACATAGCTTTTATTTCTCATGGGTAAAAATCTAGGAGTGGAAGGGCTAGATTGTAGGGTAGGTGAAAGCTTAACTTTTTAAGAAGTTGCTGCTGTACACCTGAAACTAACACAATATTGTAAATCAGCTATACTTCAATAAAAATATTGCTAAGTTATTTTCAAAAGGGGTTATACCATTTTATATTCCCACTTGCAATATATGAGAGTTTCCAGTTGCTCCACATCTTCACCAATACTTGGTATGGTCAGTCTTCTTAATTTTAGCCCTTTTAATGGGTTTGTAGTGATAGCTCACAGTCATTTTAAATTGCACTTCTCTAGTACAAGTCCTTTGTCAGATACCTGATTTGCAAATGTTTTCTTCCCAGTTTATGGCTTCCCTTTTTATTTTTATAATGGTATCTTTTGAAGAACAAGAAGTTTAATTTTGATGAAGTCCAGCTTAGCTCTTACATTTTAGGTCTATGATCCACTTTGAGTTCAGTTTTTATGTATTGTATGAGGAAAGAGATCAGGTTCATTTTTTTATGTACCTTTCTGGTTGTTCCATACTTTAAAGATTATTCTTTCCCTGTTGAATTGCTTTGGAGCTTGTCAAAAATCACACAGTATATGTGTGGCTCTATCTCTGAACTCTTTTATCTGTTCCACTGTCTATATACATGTCTATATGCCTTGATTACTATAGCCTTTTTATAAGTCTTGAAATTAAGTAGTGTAAGTCCTCCAACATGGTTCTTTTCAAAGTTGTTTGGCTATTCTAGGTTATTTACATATACATTTTAGAATTAGCTTGTTCATATCTCCAAAAAACCCTCCTGAGATTTTGATTGGGATTACATTGAATCTGTAGATCACATTAGGAGAATTGTTAGCTTAACAATATTGAGTTTTCCAAGTATTCTTTCTTTCATCATTAAGTATAATGTAACATGTAGTAGGTTTTTTGTAGATGTTCTTTGTCAGGCTGAGGAAGTTTTTCTGTATTCCTAGTTTGATGAGATGTTTAAAAACACGAATGGATATTAATTTTTGTTACATGCTTTTTCTGCCTCTGTTGAGGTACACATAAGTTCTTGGAGATTCTATTCTCATTTAACTGTTTTGACTGCCTTTGTGCTAATTTTCTGGTTGTTTTCCACAATCTCCTATGTTTTGAAATTCAAGCCATAATGTCTGTAATGGGGTTGAACATCATTACTTTAGCATTTGTCAACCAACTCAGAGGGACAGGAATCTTTGCACTTTTGATGCCTAGATTCTTGCCTAAGGCATTTATTTATTTATTTAGGTGTTCATTTAACAAATATTGCACACAGTATTAGTCAAAGTAAATACTAGTTGCGGTAACAAAATCCTAAATCTCAGTGGCTTAACATAATACAAGTGCTAATTTTTGCTGGTGTCACAGGCCCCTGTATGTCAGATGTCTCTTTTGTGCATATTTCCATGACAGATTTTCTGCAGAGTCCCCAATTTCTCTGGGCTCCTTCCATTTTCTAGCTGCACTGACTCAGTCCTTTACTTCCAGCCTTGTGTATTGGGGGAGAAGTTAGACTACTGCACAGGATGTTTTAGAGGCCAGGCCTGGAAGTGTAGTATACATCATTTATGCTCTCATTCCTTTGGCCAGAACTTAGTCATATGGCCAGCCTAACTACCAAGGAGCTGGGAAATACTCATTTGCCCCAAAGGTGGGGAGCACTGTTAAACTCTGTCACATACAACTATAATGAGTTAGGCACTGTGCTAGGTGCTAGGGATATAATAGTGGGCAAAGTAGACTTGATTCCTTTTCTAGCTGAGGTTACCTTCCAGGATGGATTGGGGGGAGAGGGTGTCGTGGCATACTTGGGTATTTGGTAAAAGAAGAATCGTTTACTGTTTTCCATTTGCGATTGGCCAGATGAATTCTCTTGCTTGATGAAGTTCAGGTAATAATTTTTATAGGAAAAAGCAAAACTCTGTTGAATACATTAACATGACTCGTAGTATAATTGAAGCATTAAAAAAATGTCACCAAAGTTCTTTTCAATCTTGTAATGGTATTTTAAATAGATCTATCTATATAGAGCAAACATGGTAGAGATGATAAAGCTGAGACCAGATCTGCTTTGCAGATATGTGTGGCTTGCATGATGTTTTAAGCTTTTTTGAGTCATTTACCTACATTTAAATACTATGTTATTTTACCTTTAAAAATCCATATTTTCAGCTTATCTTCTGGATGAAAAGCAATCTGGCAACACTAAATCTGACTTCTTTATTTGGCAGCAGCTGGCAGGAGCTAAGTTCTGGCCGTCTTCTTTGGATAGTGCTTTGTCTCCTGGTTGCTTCAAGCCCATCTGATTACTCATTTTACTTACCTATTGTGGACATTTGAATTTATGACCTTTGTCTAAAGTGATTTACTAACTTTTGAATCATTTTGAAATGCCAAACTGACAGAAAAAACAATGGGTAGTTCAAAACAAATTTATCATACTTATTGGGGAAATTACTACAGTAGTCTATGTTCTCTGGTGAGTTCAAAGTTTCATACTTGTAGAAAAAAGCTTATTATTATTATCTTGAACAATAATATACCATATACCCTTTAGAAATCAGAGCTTTTGTTCTATTGATGTTTTTAAGAAGTTCATTGATTTTTTTTTTTTTTTGCGGTACGCGGGCCTCTCACTGTTGTGGCCTCTCCCGTTGCAGAGCACAGGCTCCGGACGCGCAGGCTCAGCGGCCATGGCTCACGAGCCTAGCCGCTCCGCGGCATGTGGGATCTTCCCGGACCGGGGCACGAACCCGTGTCCCCTGCATCGGCAGGCGGACTCTCAACCACTGTGCCACCAGGGAAGCCCCGTGAAGTTCATTGATTTTATAAGCTTTTTTGGTCATAAGCCCTACTAAATATGTTTCATACTTTCCAAATTATTTTCATATAGATTGTACGTGATTCTTACAGTAACCATACGTACCAAGGTAAGACAGGTATTAAAACAAAAAGGAACATAGAGTGGAGCTTTTTCAAAAAAATTAATTTCGACCAGGATTAAGGGTTCCCGAGAGATTGCCCAAAAAGAAGATAGCTACTAGAGAACTGCTGGGGTTACTTCTATTGTGCAACTTTTACATGTGTCTTAATTCTTATGGCATGATAACCTTTTCAGTTACTAAAAGAGCTGAGCATTTCTGGTTACCCAGACTCAACTGATTTTAGCAGAAAACATTCACGTTCAGTAATAACTTCTCTTTGAAATGTTTGCAGAGGAGGAAGATGAGGTTAGTGACAAAGCTGTTGAGTGTTACCCTGAGAAACTAACTCTTTTTGGTGCTCTTTTCATTGCACCAGCAACTCCACATCAAGGGTTGCTGATGCTTCCTATTGAAGCATTCTTTTTTTTTAAAATAACTTTATTTATTTTATTTATTATTTTTGGCTGTGTTGGGTCTTTGTTGCTGTGTGCAGGTTTTCTCTAGTTGCGGTAAGCAGGGGCTACTCTTTGTTGAGGTGTGCAGGCTTCTTATTGCGGTGGCTTGTTGTGGAGCACGGGTTCTAGGCATGGGCTTCAGTAGTTGTGGCACGTGGGCTCAGTAGTTGTGGCTCGTGGACTCTAGAGCGCAGGCTCAGTAGTTTTGACACACAGGCTTAGTTGCTCCACAGTATGTGGGATCTTCCTGGACCAGGGATCGAACCCATGTCCCCTGCATTGGCAGGCGGATTCTTAACCACTGCGCCACCAGGGAAGCCCCTGAAGCATTCTTAAGAAAGTCTTTGGCAGGCTTTTTTGTTGCATCTTTCTATGTGTAAATAGAGGCATTAGAAGAAATGTAATTTTTGAATACTGCCCAACCAGTTTCTGCTTGGTAATGTGCCCCGAGACCCTCAATGAATGCCAGCAAACAGATTAGACCCACAGTGTGTTTGATATGCATATCTTTTCCCCAAACAAAATTTGAATTCAACAAACACAAATTGAGTCATTTTCCAAATGTTTGTATATGAATGGAAGTTTTTGTCTTTTCCTTCTTTAACCAATACCATAAGACTTCTGAAGGTCCATGATGCATTTGTTTTACAATGTTAATCCAAAACAAAACTATATTCTGACTAAACTTGTAGCTATAGAGAGATACCAAACTCATTTCCATTGATCAGTACAGCATGTTTGTACCAACCATATCCAAAAAAAAATGTGTAAAAGAGTGCCGTGCTGTAAATTATAGTTGTAAACACAAGTGCAGCTGTTACAAATCTAGCAAAACCTCAGATTAAACAGTTTAAAATTTACTGAAGATGACATTCCAGACCCATTTTTCATAATATAAACACTCTGGGACATGCCTTTGAAATGAGTGGGATTGTCATTAATATTAATGCCACTGAATTCAAGACTGGGAGGTCATTTCTTTTGAGCTTCATTTTCACTTCTAATTTTGGGATAAAATATGCTTTTAGCCTAAAGTATGGCATGTTTATTCACAGCCTGAAAAAATTTGATACTGTTGCTTTTGAATTGTAGGAATGCAAAAATATGGTATAAATATTTTTATTCTTTCATTATGGTCTTTTAAGTGAGTTTGTTAGAATTAAATTAGGCAAAAATTAGCTATTAATGGAATCCAATTGCATTGGTCAATTAAAATATAAAAAGACACTAAAAATAGTCGATATTTTAGGATGGTATTAGTTTGACATTTTATTTTATTATTTTTTAACATCTTTATTGGAGTATAATTGTTTTACAATGGTGTGTTAGTTTCTGCTGTATAACAAAGTGAATCAGCTATACATATACATATATCCCCTCCCTCTTGCGTCTCCCTCCCACCCTCCCTATCCCACTCCTCTAGGTGGTCACAAAGCACCGAGCTGATCTCCCTGTGCTATACGGCTGCTTCCCACTAGCTATCTGTTTTACATTTGATAGTGTATATATGTCCATGCCACTCTCACTTCGTCCCAGCTTACCCTTCCCTCTCCCCATGTCCTCAAGTCCATTCTCTACGTCTGCGTCTTTATTCCTGTCCTGCCCCTAGGTTCTTCAGAACCATTTTTGTTTGTTTGTTTTAGATTCCATATACATTTGTTATCATACCGTATTTGTTTTTCTCTTTCTGACTTACTTCACTCTGTATGACAGACTCTAGGTCCATCCACCTCACTACAAATAACTCTATTTCATTTCTTTTTATGGCTGAGTAATATTCCATTGTATATATGTGCCACCTCTTCTTTATCCATTCATCTGTCAGTGGACACTTAGGTTGCTTCCATGTCCTGGCTATTGTAAATAGTCCTGCAGTGAACACTGTGGTACATGACTCTTTTTGAATTATGGTTTTCTCAGGGTATATGCCCAGTAGTGGGATTGCTGGGTCATATGGTAGTTCTATTTGTAGCTTTTTAAGGAACCTCTATACTGTTCTCCATAGTGGCTGTATCAATTTACATTTCCACCAACAGTGCAGGAGGGTTCCCTTTTCTCCACACCATCTCCAGCATTTATTGTTTATAGATTTTTTGATGATGGCCATTTTGACTGGTGTGAAGTGATACCTCATTGTAGTTTTTATTTACATTTCTCTAATGATTAGTGGTGTTGAGCATCCTTTCACGTGTTTGTTGTCAATCTGTATATCTTCTTTGGAGAAATGTCTATTTAGGTCTTCTGCCCATTTTTGGATTGGGTTGTTTGTTTTTTTGATATTGAGCTGCATGAGCGGCTTGTATATTTTGGACATTAATCCTTTGTCAGTTGCTTCATTTGCAAATATTTTCTCCCATTCTGAGGGTTGTCTTTTCGCCTTGTTTATGGTTTCCTTTGCTGTGCAAAAGTTTTTAAGTTTCATTAGGTCCCATTTGTTTATTTTTGTTTTTATTTCCATTTCTCTAGGAGGTGGGTCAAAAAGGATCTTGCTGTGTTTTGTGTCATAGAGTGTTCTGCCTGTTTCCCTTTAAGAGTTTGATAGTGTCTGGCCTTACATTTAGGTCTTTAATCCATTTTGAGTTTGTTTTTGTGCATGGTGTTGGGGAGTGTTCTAATTTCATTCTTTTACATGTAGCTGTCCAGTTTTCCTAGTACCACTTATTGAAGAGGCTGTCTTTTCGCCATTGTATATTCTTGCCTCCTTTATCAAAGATAAGGTGACCATATGTGCGTGGGTTTATCTCTGGGCTTTCTATCCTGTTCCATTGATCTATATTTCTGTCTTTGTGCCAGTACCATACTGTCTTGATTACTGTAGCTTCGTAGTCTACAGTAGTCTTCAGGCTCCTGGTCTGAAGTCCAGGAGCCTGATTCCTCCAGCTCCGTTTTTCTTTCTCAAGATTGCTTTGGCTATTCGGGGTCTTTTGTAGTTTGACATTTTAGAGTGCTATATTTAAAGAAAGAATTTTATTTAAATGATTCTGAGCCTGTTTCTTGTGGTTTTGTCTTTCAGCTAGACCAGGGTGGGACAAGCATTCAAAATCTGCACCACTCTAATTTGTTTTTCTCCTCATTTTCCACTTAGTGATATGACTGGTTAGGTATCAATTCAGCAATATATTTTCTAGAGTTACATTCTGTGCTCTGATTTCCTATGAAATCTTGTATGAATTTTGAGTATATAAAGGTCAAATTTAAGGGTCTATAAAGGTCCACTGGAGTCTTTTTGAATGAATTGGGCCAAATAGTTCTGGCGGGGAGCGGGGGTGGTGGGAAGGAGGCAGGTGCTTGTTTTGGTTTTGTTCGCTTGTTTATTGTTGACTAGATTTTAAAATTCATTTGCCTTTACTAAATTTCTTAAGTAGAATTTTTTTTTTTTAAATTTCATTTATTTATTTATTTTTGGCTGTGCTGGGTCTTCTTTTCTGTGCATGGGCTTTCTCTAGTTGCGGCGAGCGGGGGCCACTCTTCATCGCGGTGCGTGGGCCTCTCACTGTCGTGGCCTCTCCTGTTGCGGAGCACAGGCCCCGAACGCGCAGGCTCAATGGCCATGGCTCACGGGCCCAGCCGCTCCACAGCATGTGGGATCTTCCCGGACCAGGGCACGAACCCGTGTCCCCTGAATTGGCAGGCAGATTCTCAACCACTGCGCCACCAGGGAAGTCCTTAACTAGAATTTTGAGGGAGCCTTTAAATTGGGTAATAGAGTGGTTATGTGTCTGTTGATAAGCTATTCCTAGTCCCTGAATAAAAAGAGGCAACATTTATCAAAAGAGGCCAGTGGAATCTCTCATTTACATTTGTTCTTTAACTTCTGTTGAACATATTTTTTTGATCAGGAGAATTGCCAACCATTGTCAAGTACCATGTTGTAACCTAAAGTCGGTAATTTTGAAAGCGCAGAGCTGATTTGAATCCCTTATTCAAAAGAGCTTTGGATATTTCTGTCAACATAAAAGATTGGTATACCACTATGACTGCTGCTGTTGTTTTTGCCTCCCTCTTCTTTCTTGCCTCCTTCCCCCTTCTTTTAATTTAAGAGTTTGTGGAGGTTTCTTTTATCTCTTTTGGTATTTACATAAACTTCTGTATTTTGAGATGGTAATCTGGGCAGATATAAATAGGCCCTTCCTTTCTTGTTTAAAAACTTCTTTGCAACCATCCTCGGACTTTCCTTCATTATCATCCATTCTTCTATCCTTTCGCTGATATTATATCTTTTCTTTACTATATCTTCTCTCTTGGTTTACTCCCTGCTTTTGGTGGAGCACATCCTCTAGTTTCTTCTTAAAATGGTGTGTGGGAGGTAAATTATTTTTGGTCACTGACTGTTGAATGTGTCATTGTACTAGTCATACTTGATTGATAGTTTGTCTGGATATAGAATTCCAGGTTAGAAATAATTTTCTTTCAGAATTGTGGAGGCATTGTTCCATTTCCTTCTGCTTTCCAGTGCTTTTATGATTTCATGATGACATACTGTGGTATATCTTTTCATCCATTGTGCTGGGCACTTGTTCAGCCCTTCCAATCTGGAAATGCTTGTCTTTTAGTTGTAAAAAAAAAAGTTTTGTTGATTATATCCTTCCCTTTGTTTTCTTTGGCCCTCCTGTATTTGGAGTTCGACCTCCAGGATTAATGCTTCTGTAACTGGGGCGAATGTTCTCTAAGAGATAGGGGGGCAAGTTTTTTTTTATATAAAAATGTTTGTGGTTTGATATGTTGGGGGTGCTTATGATAACCCCCAGGTTTGATGATTTACTAGGAAACTCACAGAATTCAGCATGTAGTTATCCTCATGGTTATAATTTATTACAGGGAAAGAACACAAAGTAAAATCAACAAAGGGAAAAGGTGCACGGGACGAAGTCTGGAGGAAACCAGACACAAGCTTCTAAGAGTCTTTTCCTTGTGGAGTCACACAAGACTCACATAATTCCTCTAGCAGAGTTGTGACAACACATGTGCAATGTCATCCATCAAGGAAGCTCATTAGAGATTCAATGCCTAAGGTTTATTTTGGGGGCTGGTCCCGTAGTTATCGTATGTCTAGCAAGTACCAAAATTCCAGACCCTCAGAAGGAAAGCAGATGTTCAGCATCAATCACATTGTTTGTACAAACAGTTTGGGCAGAGAGAGTCCCTCTTAGTAGTTAGGGAGGTGGGAACTCTTCCAGTATCCAAGTTCCCAGACCCTATCCAGGGGCCAACCTTACAAACAGTTTTTTCTAAGGAGAGCAGTATCAGGCCTGCTATGTTAAATAACTCTTTTCTGCATAATCAGTTTAAGAGGTAAGAAGTCATTTTTGAGGGCCAAAGATAAGTTTTAATCTCAGTGAATTTCAGAGTTGTCTGATGACAGGGTTAAAGCCTTACTCAGGTATAAACTGGTGGTATAGTAAGAGAAGGCAGAAAACTAAGCCTCTAGAAGATTATGAATTAAGGGCAAGAAATATGGCTTATGGAATATTGGAACTCATAATAAAAAGCTAGTTATAGGAGAGTGGAAGCTTGTGCAAAGACTGAATTTTGCCACCCCCAGATTCACACATTGAAGCCCTGTCCCCCAGTGTGACTGTATTTGGAGATAGGGCCTTTAGAGAGATAATTAAGGTTTAATGAAGTAAGGGTGGAGTCCTAATCTAATAGGTTTGGTGGCCTTATAAAAAGAGGATAAGAGATCTATTTCCCTGCACCCACCAAAGAAGAGGTCATGTGAGCACACAGAGAGATGGGGGCCATCTACAAGGTAGGAAGAAGATCTCACCAGGAGCCGGTTTGTCCAGAACCTTGATCTTTGGCTTCTCAGTTTCCAAAACTGTTAGAAGATAAATTTGTGTTGTTGAAGCCACCCAGTGTATGGTTTTTTGTTATGGCAGCCTGAGCTGACTATGACAAGTTGAGATCAGAGTAGGACCTCAGCTTTATCAAGGTGAATCCTGTGTGAAGCAAGAGAAATATTAACATGGTGCTGGGTTTTTGTTGTTGTTTTTGTGTGTGTTTTGTTTGTTTCTCTTCTTGTCTGTTAGCTTTTAAACTTCGCTAACTCATCCACATACCACCTTTTTTGAGTTAGCACAAGTCATTAAACCAGTGTTCTAAATTTGTGCCATCCAATACCATAGTCAATAGCCATATTTCATGAAACAAATTAATTTAAATTAGTTAAAATTAAATAAAATTAAAAATTAAGTTCCTCAGTTGTACTAGCCACATTTCATGTGTTCAGTAGCCCCATGTGGCTAGTGGCTATGGTATTGGATGACATAAATATAGAGAAAAATTTTCCATCATTGAGGAAAGTCTTTCTTAGCAGCACTTTTCTAGATAGTTGCCTCAAACCTCTCACTATTTATTTTCTGTCTCAGTGGTTCCAAACTTCTGCAGGTTCAAGGCATACTTATGAATACTAAAGTTTTTGGTGGGCATCCTTAAAGTTTTTAAAATAATAACAGTAAGAAATGGACACCAATTACAGTGCAAACTCTGTTAAAGTATAATATGTCAAGCTGAGTCTGTAACAATATCTGCAATTATCAAGCTATTCATTTGGTCATGCTTCTGCAGTATGTGCCCCTAGAAGAACTGTTTTCTACTCCTTCTGGGCTTGCTTATATATTTGTAGGACAAAGAACTTGGATAAACATGCCTTTGTTATCTGATGCCTGCTTCCCTGTTTTTCTCCGCTGGGTGTTTGCTCTCTCCTGGAGGTAGTAGACACAGATGCTGTAGAAGCAAGCATCAGTAACCAGGTTGCTCTGCTGAACACTAATTAGTCTGAGGAATCATAGACTGAGGGGAGGTCAGTAAAAGTGGCAAACAGTGTGGCATGATTCAGAGCAGATTGTTTCATGAGATGATAAACAGTGTAACATTGTTCAGAAGGGTCAAAATCTCCCTGGTACCTAGCCCACCAGTCTGTTGTCATATGTGGGAGCTGGTCTTGATAATCCTCAAAACAACCCTGTGAGGTATGTATTATTCCACTCCTGAAGCCAGGTGAAGGTAGCACTCAGAAATTTCATGTAATTTGCCCTGGGTCACTGAACTAGTGAATAGAGTTGCTGGATTCAAGTCTTTTCATTGGTCTTCACAGCTTGTGTTTTTTCCACCATAATGCAACTGGACTTGGCCTGGGGCCCCTCCTCTCCACTGGGTGGGAGCAGGTCTCTGAAAGCTGTGCTCTATGTAAAAGGGGTTTTTGTAGATTGAATACCCATTTAGTTCAAGGTAAAGACTGAATGACCTGCAAGGGGATATTTTTTCTTTTATTTTAGGGGATTGTTGTTATTTTATCAATAATTACATTAAAAAATGCAGGAAAAATGAAAAAGAAGTAAAAACCACTCATAATACCAGCACTTATTTTGGAATCATTTAAAGATGTTTCCTGTGTTTGTACAGGCATATTTTGACAAAAATGTTATCATGTTATTATATGTATTTGTCTGCAGCTTCCTCGTTGAACTTCAGAATTTAGGATGAACGTCTCTCCAAGTCAGTCAGGAATATTCTTTGTGCAGTTCACTGCTCTGTTACTTTAAAAATGTGTGTGTGTGTGTGTGTGTGTGTTTAATGGTTATTGTTATACCCACTTTAACCACTCTCCTTCATTTTAGCCTTTAGGTCTATTTTTTCTTTGTATGGTTACTAAGAAATAATTGCAAGAGAGTAACAAAATCTTAAATTTGGTGGTACTCAGCACCAAATAATTCCAGATGTTTGCTTTTCCCAGCATGTAGAAAGAACCCACACTGGTGCTGTGTTTGTTCTTCTCATCCTCCCTTGTCTTTATTTCTCTTCCATTTCATTTAATTTTAACCTCAATACCAGACTTCTTTTGTGCAGTCCTTAGCCTGTTGCTGTGGTATATTTGCCACTGGCTCTTGTTCCAGCCCCCAGTCACTGATGTGTCTCTTGGCAGGGAATGGAAATGATGGTGGTCCTCTCAATTGACTCAAGAGCACCCCAAGTCAGCAGTAATATTTGGCATAACAAGCACCACGGTGGGATAACCACACGTCGGTGGACTGGGATTTGAAAGTTGTTAGTTGTCCTGTGAGCTGTGGTTTAGTGATCAGTTTAAGCAAGAGATTAAATTTATTTCCTACAGGCTTCTTGGTCATCATCTGACATTATTGCCTTATTATTATCTATCTTATTCCTTTTTAATTTTTTTGGCTTAAATTTCCCTTTAGTCATTTTTACTTTGCTCATTTTTTCTGACATTTTCCCTATTTCTGATTCCTCAGACTTTTTCCTTTTTCTTAATCAGCCCTATGCTAATCAGATTTTCATTCTGCTTGCATCTAATGATCTAGTTCTTCATTGGGTGGGGACAGGAGGGTGGGATAGGGAGGTGGGGGTAAATATACCATCTGCTAATTGTTTCATATAATATTAAACAAGACATTAAAGAACCTAATTTCTTTTTGATTCGTCATGTTTGGGAGACTGTAGAATCAGTTGGACACTAATATCAAGTGGCTTTTGTGTGCAAAGCCTTAAAAGAGATAATGATAAGTCCCCATTTCCCACGAGTTCATGATGCATTGTGGGAAAAGGTACCTCCCTGTGTAGAAGGTGCAAGAAAAATACGCCAGCAGAGATAAACCAACATGACAGTAAGAAACTATGGTGTCAGTGACACATACATTGTGAATGGATGATAGATAAAAATGGAAAGACTTTCAGAAGGAGCTGAATTTTAAGTATACAGAGATATTTTATATTGGTAATAAACAGGGCTATACTGTTAGTTACTCTTATTTGAAGAAATGTTAAGTACTAAGGGATAGAACCTATTCTGGGCCTCAGAAAACAAGGTTTTGTTCCTAGAAGACAGTTAAATTTGAATAATAATTTCAGGATTGAATTGGACACCTTTTTACTAAAATGTCTGAATGTGGTTATTATATCTAACCTTATATCTAGCAATAGAATCATTGTTAATGAAGCAGTTAAAGGGACATATAGATGAATCAGATAGAATTTCTTAAAAGAAACTGTTCATCATTTTTTGGGAAATCCTAGTTGAAACTGGAAAATTTTTAATTTTATTATTGCTCATTACAAATTATAGGGATTTGATATTGTTCAGGCAAAAATTCAGTAGATTTTAGAAACTAGTTATTAATTGACCTTAGTTTTGCACATTCTTGTTGCTTTGCAAGGATACCTTTAAGGTTCAAATCAAGTTAAAAGTAGGGTAAATGGTGTGTGCCTGTAAGGTCAGACTAAAACTATATTTTTTCCTGTCAACACTTGAATAGAAAAAAACTAGTCTAAGAATCCGACTACAATGTAGAATCTTATTCAAAACCACATATACTATAGTATTTTTAAAGCCTGGAACCAAAATGTAGAATCACTGTGTTTTATAGCAGCTGAAACTACATCTGATATTACTTGTATGTTTGTGCTGCCCTGATATGGCTTTTGGATTGCATTAGTGGTACAAGAATGATTCTTATATTTAAGTAAGATACATTGCTTCACTGAACAGATGGTATCAGTTTTGAATTACTAAGTAAAAGAAAACTAGAACAACAATGATTTTGTCAGTTTTTACTGATTATTTATTTTGGATGACTGTAGTCCTTTGTGAAGGTGGCAGACTTAACCTAGAAACTAGAGCCAAGAACAGAATGGGTGGACATTCTTCCTTTTCCCTACTACAGGTCTGCTAATTTGTCCCAGGAGAATCAGTGCAGTTTCTTCCTGAATGCAAGACCTTGCTCCCTTAACATGACTATTGTCGTGATTAACTTCCCTCCCCTCCTCGTTTAAATATCTGCAAGTCAACGAAATCCTCCGTAGCTCTCACATCCCTATGTCCTTGGCCCAATCCTTCTTTTTTTTCCATCCTCCCTAGGTTAGCTCATCCATTTCCATGGCTTTAAATACCTTCTATCTTTTGATGGTTCCCACATCTACGTCTTCAGCTCATATCTGCCTCCTAGCCTCTATACTCATATAGCCCATTGCTCATTGGACATTTTCACTTGGATGCCCCAAGTATCTTACACTCAACATGCTGTAAACTGAACTCATCTTTCTATCTAAGTATGTCCTTGTTCTTCTGTTCCCTCTTTTAGTACATGTATCTCTTTAGTACATGTACCCTCTTTTAGTACCATGCATCTAGTTCCCTAGTCAGAAACCTGAACACCATCTTTAGTTCCTCCCTATTCCTTTTTTGCCATGTTCAATCAGACACTAAATATTATATACTCTGCGTCTTAAGTATCTCTCATATCTACACACTTTTCTATATTCTTTCATGCATTTAGATTAGGCCTCGATTACTAAAAGATGATCTTCTATCCTACAGTGTAGTGTAGTCTTCCTGTTTTCTACTCATTTTCTACACTGCTTCTTAGTGATCTTTCTAAAATACAAACCTAATTATATCACTTTTGTGCTAAAAATTCTTCAGTGGCTTCCCATTGCTCTTAGAATATAGTCCAGAGTCCTTACCAATCTTATAAGGTTCTTTCACATCCATCTACTGCTTGCCTAAACAAGGTGACAGCCTTGGTCAAATTTACTGTTTTAGCCTGAAGTCCCCCTAACACTTATCATTCATGATGCTTTTCTTATGAGAAGCCAGAAATTTTATTGTGGTCTATTGTCCATTAGTAAACCCCAGTCAGAGCTGTGTGCCCTTCTTCCTAAAGATACATTATACATATTGTAGCAAATAGTTGTACTAGTTGGCAAATTCCATTGAGAAATCTCTAGAGGTTATGCTTGATGTTATTTTAATGTTTTTATTACATACTATAGAGAGGGTATCTACTTTATTGAGCCTGACTCAAATAAAGTAATGGAGGTGATTAGATGTCACCGCAGCCTGTCATTTTTCTCCAGACAAGGTAATAAAAGATTTAACAGCAGCTCCCATTGAAGCAGTTGCCCAAACATGCCAACAGAGGTTGGCTGTAGGTAAGTCTCCCTCTAAGACACTGGGGTTCCTGAAAATCTTAGGAAGGAAGGAAGGAAGGAAGGAAGGAAGGAAGGAAGGAAGGAAGGAAGGAAAGAATGTCTCTGGTGGAGGGATATAAATGATGAGGTCAGAATACAGAAGCACCAGTAGAGTAATCCTTTGGCTGGTCTCTATCTCTAGATGCCCTAAAATGTTTGTTTTCATGATTAAAAAAGAAGTCAGTGTTGGCCTCTCCCAGAGAAAGGAGTATTTCCTGATTTGGCAAGATCCTAAAACAGCTCTCTTGTTAGTCTGTGCTTTGTCTACTGACAGGTCCTCTTGCCTCAGTCTTCGCACATGCTGTTTCCTCTACCTGTAACATTCTGCCTACTGTTCACTTGATGAACCCTCACATGTTGTTCAGCTCTCTTTCTCTGGAAACCTTCCTTGACACCCCAAGTCTGGATTAAGTGTTCTGCTGAGTCTCCCATTCCACAGAACACTTCTCATACTGCAGCTTTAGTTTAAATTCATTGACTATGACTAATTTTACCATTTAAAATGAAAGGGATTTTAGGAGGTTTTTAAAAGAGAATTGACTAGAGTCATGAGGCATTTCTCCACTCCTGAAACCAATAAAGCCATGAGTTGCCTTTGAACCTAATTACAACTTTGAAAAATGTAGGCAGAGCATACCATAAGGTATTCTGTGGAGGAGAGCTAGCCTGCCCCAGTCTAGCTGTGAATGACTTGAATGTGAATGCTGGTGTTCATGTTTAATGTTCTTTATTTTGGTATATACTCCAGCTTTAAAGCCAGCCCAGTCTTGTCCCAATACATGACCTGTGCTTGTTTGGCTAACTCAATATACCCTACCTGCATTTTCTCCACTTTCAGCCTAAAAGTTTTCTTTAGCACTTAGCCCCTAAATCCCCTCCTGTTAGAATGGATATTTACTTTTATTAACCAGGTGTTTTTCCTCAGGTGGTGTTGTCTAGAACTGTTGTTTCTGAGAGCACTTTTATTTCTGTGCTCAGGGGAGTTTAATATGCTTGACATACTGTAATCCAATAAGGATATGTAATTTCCTAATTTATGCTTTACTGGAACCCTATTGGAAAATCCAAATAAATTACCTTTGAATAAGAAAAAAATACTTAACAAAGATATATGGGTTTGATGTGGAATCTAAAGGAGTAATGAAAAAAAGAGTACATTTCTTTTCAAATATGTTTTTTTCACTTTATCACAGTCTTCTTTGTCATCCAAAAGACATGACATTTGGGGCCTCTGTCTATTTTCTAGGCAATGAAGCCTCCTGATATATTAGATCAGTGTGTCTATATCATGATCCTTATTTCATTTTAAATTGGAGTGTGATATAGAGGGTTTTCAGTATAATATACAGTAGACTTTAGATAGTTTCAGGTTTAACATGTGCAGTTTTGACTATTTGCAATTGATTTCAAAAATCTATGAGATGCAGTAAGTTGTAGTTTTGCTGAGACTCATATTTGAGTAATCGATACTGTGAGGCAAGTTTGTGGGCATGAGGCGCTGACTTAGTGAGTAAGCTTAACTCATGCCTCAGAGTCTGCCTTTCAGAGTGACTTTGCTGTCTGCTCATCATAAGAGCTTACACAATAGTTCTTATGAAGTACTAATAAAACATTTTTTAAATGATTTTATAAAGAAAGCCAACTGTTAGTCCTGTTGAAGAAAGAGAAGAGAAAATATTAAGAGCTAAGAACATGTTGATTCTAGGTGTGATAGTAAAGTTTTGTATAAATTAAAGATTAGGATGTCTAATTAAATTGTAATTCTGAACTAAAATGTGAATGAGTCCATGGTAGTCATCAAGTTAGTGAACCTGCTGCACTGAGTACTGCAGCCAGTGTGAAAGTTGCTCAAGCGAATGCGAAATTGTAGAAGTTGGATATGTAATTAGTTTGTGCTCTGAAGATAGGAAGAAGTCTGTTATTCTTTGTGGAAATATTCTGTAGAAAACCAGGGTCATGGATATAAAATATGAAACATCAAGTATTGAAGGCACTAGTCAATTTCTAAAAAAAAAAAAAAACTTTAATGAGAGTAAAGGTCCATAATTTTTTTTGGGGGGGGCAGAATAAAAAATTATATTTTTGTTATACTACACATAGAAAACAAAGGCTAAATGAATAGTCACCAAACTATTTATAATTAATATGTAGAGGGTGAAATTAGATGATCCTTTTTTCCTTTTAAAGGTCCATAATTTTAAGACATGAGGTAAATTTTTGAAGGTTATACTCCATTTATAGTAATTATAAAATATTGGCTATATTCCCATGCTGTATAATATATCTCTTCTAGCTTTTTTATTTTATACATAGTAGTTTTACCTCTTAATCCACTACCCTATTACTGCCCCTTAAAGAATATCTAATAACTATTTTTTTCTTTTCTACCTTTTTATAAATTTATTTTACATGGGGCTAATGAGAAATTTACTGCTCAGGCATTCTACAGTTCATCAATACAGTAAGTCCCCTACATACGAACGAGTTTCATTCCGAGAGCGCATTTTAAGTCCAATTTGTAAGTCCAGCAAAGTTAGCCTAGGTACCCAACTAACGCAATCAGCTATATAGTACTGTACTGTAATAGGTTTATAATACTTTTCACACAAATAATACATAAAAAACAAACACAAAAAATAATGAAAACATTTTTAATCTCACAGTACAGTATCTTGACATGTACAGTAGTACAGTACAACAGCTGGCATACAGGGACTGGTATTGAGTGAACAGGCAAGAAGAGTTACTGACTGGAGGAGGGAGAGAAGGTGGGAGATGGTAGAGCTGAAGGATCATCAGCAATAGGAGACGGAGGGCAAGCTGCAGTTTCACTCACGCCTGACGCTGATGGAATGTACGTTTGCATCTTTGAGAGTTTGCAACTTGAAGGTTCCTATGTAGGGGACTTACTGTATGTCACAAATGATTGAATATGGCAGTTAGCAACTTCTAATATTAGAGTACTTCTCCAGGGTTCTGAACATCACACACTGCTTATTCCTTACCACTTGTTTTTGTCTCTGTCATCTTACGGAGTACATTTCTGGTCAATAACATCTTCACCTTCTGGAACTCAAGAGGAAACTTGTCCCTAGCACTATGATTGGTTTATGCTTCACATTAACTGTGCATTACACGAAGAAAATCCCTGTTATCCTCCCAACTCCCCTTGAACCCTTGACCCCCACCCATCCCTGGCAACTGCTAATATGCTGTCCCTATGGATTTGCCTATTCTGGGCATTTTGTATAAATGGATTCTTACAATATGTGGTTTTTTGTGACTTTTTTCTTTCACTCAGTATAATGTTTTCAGGGTTCCCCATTGTAGTATGTATCAATATTTCATTCCATTTTATGGTTAAATGATATTCTATCATATAGGTATACCATATTTTATCCATTCATCAGTTGATGGATATTTGGGTTGCTTCCACTTTTTGACTGTTATGAATAATGCTGATATGAATATATGTATACAAATTTTTGTTTGAATACCTGTTTTTTATTTTCTTAGGCCTATACCCAGGAGTAGAATTTCTGGGTCATATGGTATTTCTATGTTTAACTTTTTGAGGAGCTGCCAAACTGTTTTCCACAATTTGCCGCACCATTTTACATTCTCACCAGCAGTGTATGAGGATTCCAGTTTCTCTACAACCCATCAGCACTTGTTATTGTGTATCACTAGTTTACACATGATTTTTTTTAAATTTAACTATTTACAATTGATTTAAAATACTGTGTTAGTTTTCAGTGTACAGCTTCAGATTCTTCTTCATTATAGGTTATCACAAGATACTGAATATAGTTCCATGTGCTATATAGTAAATCCTTGTTGTTTTATCTGTCTTATATATAGTGGTGTGTATCTGTTAATCCTGTACTCCCAATTTATCCCTCCCCCTCCCTTTTCCCTTTGGGTAACCATAAGTTTGTTTTCTATGTCTGTGGTCTGTTTCTGTTTTGTAAATAAGTTGACTTGTATTATTGTTTTAGATTTCATATAAGTGATATCATATTTGTCTTTCTCTGCCTGACTATAGATGGTTTTGATTGATACAACAGTTAAAGTCTGAAAGAGTCATTTAAAACTTTTAGTTATGTTTTGCTCTATAATATACTTTATTGGTATTGACAGAGGTCTCAAGAACATATTTCTTATATAAGGTCTTTTATAGTTAGGAAATTTAATTTATAACAGAGATTCATAACTGGGTTATAAACTTTTCTTGAACAGTTTCTTCTGAGTGATAATCTAGTACTTCTTCCTTTCTGCTCTTATTTGTATTGTTTTTTTTTCCTAACTTCTTGAGATGCCTAACTGATTAATTAAAAATTTTTTCATGGTGGTAAAATATACCTAACATAAAAGTTATATAACATATAAAATATACACAACATAAAAGTTTCATTGTATGTATATATCACAATTTATGTGTCTGTTCATCTGTTGTTGGACATTTGGGTTGTTTCTACCTTTTTGCATTGTGAACAATGCTGATGTGAACATGGGTGTACATGTTCCCGTCTCTGCTTTCAATTCTTTTGGATATATACCCAGAGGTGGAATTGCTGGATCATATATGGTAATTCTGTTTAATTTTTAAAGGAACATTCTTATACTGTTTTCCACAGTGTTTGCATCATGATACATTCATTCCAGCAATGCCCAAGGGTTCCAATTTCTCTACAGTTTCACTAGCACTTATTTTCTGTTTTGTTTGTTTGTTTTGATGGTGGCCATCCTAATGGGTGTGTAGAGATATCTCATGGTGGTTATGGTGGTTTTGATTTACATTTCCCTAATGATTAGTGATGTTGACTATCTTTTCTTGTGCTTATTGGCCATTTGTATATCTTGTTGGGGTTATGTCTATTCAAGACCTTTGCCCATTTTTTAATGAAGTTGTTTATGTTTTTTGTTGTTGAGTCATAGGACTTCTTTATATATTCTCCATATTAACTCATCAGAAATATAATTTCCAAATTTTTTTTCTCATTCTGTGTGTTCTTTTCACTCTCTTCATAGTGTCCTTTAATGCATAAAAGTTTAAAATTTTTATGAAGTTCAATCTCTTTTTCTTTTGATACCTGTATTTTTGATGTCATATCTAAGAAGACATTACCAAGTCCAGTGTCATGAAGCTTTCCCCCTATGTTTTCTTCTAAGAGTTGTATAGTTTTAGCACTTATATTAAGATCTTTGTTCCATTTTGAGTTAATTTTGTATATGGTATAAGGTTAGAGTACATTAATTTTTAAGCCTTTAAAAAATGTACACAGTTACAGCTATAAATGCTTTAATTATGTCCCACTTGTTTGTGGAACTATTCCATTTCTTCTTGGAGTTTTGCCAGTTTTTGCTTTATGTTTCACTTTATAGTATGAAATATAGTTTGATACTATATTGTTTGATGAATACAAATTTAAAATTATTATAACATACTTGTGAATTGAATTTTGTCATTGTGAAGTGAACCTCTGTCTCTAGTAATGATTTTTGCTCTAAAGCCTATTTTGTTTAATAGAAATCGCTACACCAACCTTATTTTTGTCAATGTTTGTATCCATACTCAGCCTTTCTTTATCCTTATGTTTTACCTGTCACGCTGATAAACATTGTATGTTTGGATAATCCAATTTGATCCTCTTTTTCAAACTAGATCATTTTCGTATATTTACATTTGGTGTGACCAATGATAAATCAGTCTTTTATTTCCTTCCTTCTTTGAACTCCAACTATTCTGCATTCCATTTTCTGTCCTTTCTTGCATTCTTTTTGATTGATAATTTAAAAAATCATTCCATAGTTTATTTCTATTAGTTTCAAAATTACATACTCTATGTCTGTTCTTTTTTTTTTTTTTTTGCGGTACGTGGGCCTTTCACCGCTGCGGCCTCTCCCGTTGCAGAGCACAGGCTCCGGATGCGCAGGCTCAGCGGCCATGGTTCTCGGGCCCAGCCGCTCCGCGGCATGTGGGATCCTCCCGGACTGGGACACGAACCTGCGTCCCCTGCATCAGCAGGCGGACCCCCAACCACTGCGCCACCAGGGAAGCCCTATGTCTGTTCTTTTAACGGTTATCCTCAAAATTCACTTCCCTGTATCCTTTCTCCACTTCCCTAACAGTTTACCTTCCAAATAAACTACTTCTAGGGAAACCAAAATAAGGCATTTATCGTTCTTGGCATTAATTAGAGTTCTAAGATCTGTGGATTAATGTGCATATTGGTGATGGAGAGATACAGTTGGAAGATGGTCAGTTTCCTTAATGGTAATAGATTTGGAAATCTGTGGATCAAGCCCCCTTAGTAGTTCTCATGAGTTTTTTTACATTTTTGGTCATTTAGCACCCCTCATGCTTGAATGTTATTATTCTGGAACCCAGTGACATGCCTACCCAGTCAATAGGTAGAAGTAATAGATACATAGCAATCCCCACACATTCTTCAGAGTTTACTGCAAGATTGGATGGACATGAAGACCAGTTTTCTGGGAGCATTCTCTCAGCAGGCCTAACCTTAAGACATGTCCAAGCATGTTCTGAAATCTGTGTGCTACAGTTAAGGTTAAAATTAAATTTAAAAAAAAATTGAGAACAATAGAGAATTTATGAATATTGGGATTTATATGAATTCTGTGGAGAAGAATGATTTATGAATTTTAGCATGATCAGAAGCTTTAACTATTATTTTAACTAATAACATGAAATTATTACTACCCTGTGAAATACAGGTGTAAAAGGCAACTGCCCTTTTATGGTGTGCTCTGTTTATAATATGTATATTTTGTCAAGGTTCAGTTGTATAGTTTTTAGGTTCCTACTCCAACCAGTGGAAATGCAAACACTCAGTGATTGTGTGAAAACCATACCCATTAATTTATGTATACCTCAGTGGCAGGAGATAGGTAGTGCTATTTATAGGAATTATATATGCTTCTGAGCATTTACCGCACCAGACTCTTTAAAGGTTCAGAAAATTTAAAAAAGAAAGGCTGAATCCCATGTAGTACCTTTGACAAACTGTAAAAGACACATTAGTGAAATATAAAAGGAGAAACTATAGATTGAAATGAAACTCTTAGAAGAACAGAAAACAGTGAAGAAAGAGAAATGTGATTGGAAATAAGAGAAAGAGTAAAGTGCTATAATGCTAATCAAGTAGAAGCGCTGGATGCAAATACTCAACAAACTAATCAAGGTGGACGAGCATAGGAAATTTGTGTCCTGGCAAGAGCTTGATAATGCAAGATATTAATGCAGCACCAGCATTAAACACTGAATCCATGTGCTACATGTTATAACTATTACCTATTATGAGAACATTTAAAAAGACACTTACATAAAACACAAAAACATGGACACCTGTATGAGAGTGCAGTTTGCCAGGGGAGCTTGTATCAGGGCGTGCTAAGATTAAGCAATGACCTTGAAATGGTCCAGTGGTTTTCAAGTACATGGGCAGATAAATAAAATACATCAATGTCTTATTTATAACTACTGTTGGATGGGAATATATGTATATGTATAACTGATTCACTTCGTTATAAAGCAGAAACTAACACACCATTATAAAGCAATTATACTTCAATAAAGATGTTAAAAAAAAGAAGATCTGTTGGAGAAAATAGTTCCATACCAAGTTTAATTTTCCTTTATTATGGTCTTAGTAAAGACACGTCATCTTACATAAAGACACGATCACTTGGACAATGAAATTGTAAATAAAACCCTACTTTGAAAATTGTTCTTCCTTGCTGAAACATTAGCCTTTGTTGTAGAGAAAGCACGAATGTTTTTAGATAAAAAAGAAACAATTTTTAATCCCAGTCATTAATGTTAAATGCCAAACACTTTACTTCTGTCACATACCCTGTTCTAATACGTACATAGATTATCAGGAACTGAGGACATGAATTTTCTACAACTGAGGACATGAATTTAGAAATTAAATTTCAGAGCTCTTGAGAGAAATTGTGAATCGGACTTGGGAAGATAGGGAAAACTTATCAGCTAGAAAAACTGATTTTACTACTGTATAGCCATGGTAAAAACATCTATACCAAATCCCTTATCTTGGATATGTGTTTTGAATTTTTATATAGGAGAATAGAAGCACATTTTTATTCAGGAAAAAGCATATTGCAGGTAATAGCTTCTGTCTACAAATGCCTGCCTTTTTGTTATAGACAAAAAAGATTTTCTATTTTAACTTTTTGAGGGCAATTTGAATAATTTCCATCTTGGAAATTATGCAATTTAATGGTGATGAGGTGGTCAGAGGGAAGTGTTCAGTTTATTCAGCATCATCAGATTGATTTGACAAAAGGAGTTCTTTTAACTGTGTGGAAAACATTTTGCTCCCTTTATCCTTTGGCAGGAGGCAGACATTGTCTGTCTGTGGTTTCCCCACAGAAGTTTGGGTGGGTAGAAATGGGATGTGTAAATAGAAACAGCAGACAGAGAGATTGCCTCTGACAGTTGGAAGGACACACTGAGAATTTAGAATGAGACGGTTGACCCTGATGATGTGGAATGGAACGGGGTTGTTAGAGAGATTTGAGAGAAGAATTAAGTAATTTGAATGTAAATGAGGAATGCAAATGCTCAGAATAAAATGGTAATTTCTCCTTAAGAAATAAGCCAAAAATTTTAGGTCGAGGTCCCTGAAAAATTTTGCTTTTGTTATAGATAAAAACAAACAAAAGTTACTTTTTCTATTCAGCCTTCTTTCCTTTTGTGACATGGCATCAGTGATTGTGATGTGGATGAGTACTTGATCTGTTCCTCAGTGAATGGTTCTATCTCACAAGATACATGACCTTGGGCAAGAAATTTCATCTCTCTTTGCTTCAGTTTCCTCATCTGTAGAATGGGATTGTGGAGATTAATTGAGGTATGTCAAAAGAGCTGATAGTTGTGGGCATAAAATAAGCATTGTTTAAGTGTTAGCTGCTATAATAATTATCATCATTTTTATATCAATAGATTAAGAAAGTCTCTTGAAGAGGAAGTTACTTCTAATAACCTAAGTATATTTGATGTATTTTTATAGAAATGAATTAGGAATGAATTAATTGTTCAGTGTTTAAGGTGATTTGTAATATGTCCATGTTACCTTTGAAAAATTAACTTTTGAAAAATGTAAGTATTTTCTTAGCATTTTTCCTAATTAAAACATGAGCCAGTAAATGTCACATAAAAAAAATACAGCCACGTGAAGCCATTTAGTGTAGGGGCAAAAAACTCTACACACCCCAGTGCGCCCTAAGGGCATTATTATATTACAGAGCTACACAGCAGTTCTTAATGGTGGCCAGCCCCAAAGTCATCCAGATTTTCAGGTGTGCTTTTAAAAAGAAATGGAATTGTATATCTGCTTTTGAAAAAGATCTCCATCATGAATACATATAGCAAGTTTTGGCACTTAAAATTCCTCTGTAATTTTAGCAACCCCTGTCAGGTTTAGTGTATTCTTAGGTGCATTGAAATGAAAGATTCATGTATTTTGTTCAGTCTTAAAGTTAGCATGAGAAAAACAAAGCCCTTAATCTTCCTTCCAGACTTTCATACTCCTCTTATCTTTTGTAATATTGTCTGTCCATAATGCGTAATAGGGTAATGATGGCTTGAAGCTGTCTTGTCTTTATTTTTGTTTTGTTTTGCTTAACCTATGCAGTTGGTCAGGTTTTTGTTGTTGTGTTAAGTTTGTTTTGTTTTCTTGTACAATACTGCCATGGAGTCAACAAATTCTCTTACCTGTGACAAATAAAGTGGAAGATGGATGATAATTAAGATTTTTGTATTTAACTACTAAAGCTATTAATTTAGGACTCTTAGAAGTAATAGCAAACATAATCTCTCTATTTAGAGATGGGTCAAGAACTGCACAGTAGATGTTCAGGTAAATGTGTATTGAATGATAAATAAATGAATCACATCTTCTGACCGTTTTCAGAAGAAAGCAATACCTCTCCCACTTTTCTTCTCAGAAGCAAGGAAACCTTTCCTGGAAGCCTCCATCCCAGATGTCTCCTTGTATCTCCTTGGCCAGGATATAGTCATGACAGGGGAGTGGGATTACCCTGATAGACTTAGGTGGAATAAGTGTTTTGGGTAAACCACAAAGATGACTGTACTGATTATAAAAATAATACACAGTTATCATAGGAAATTTGGAAGATAATGAAAAGTATAATTAAGAAAATAAAAACACCACACAAAGATAACTGTTGTTAACACTGCAGTGTTCGCTTTTCACTTTTTGGTTGTATATGGATATATTTTGTGTGTATAAAAGAAAATTGCAATCAGATTGTATATAGTGTTTTAGAGTCTTAAATTTAGCAGTCTAACACAAGCGTTTTTCCATGCCACTAAATCACGTTCATCTAAAATGAGACAGGAGGAGTTCATTGGTTCCTTCATATGGCTATATTACAAATTAATTAATTGCTTGTTGTTGGAAATTTAGATAGTGGTTTTTTACTGTTGTAAATATGCAGTGAACATCATTTTATATCAATCATTGCTTATGCCTCTGGTTATTTCCTTAGGCTCAGTTCCTAGAAGTCCAGAAAACTTGTGTCAGTTATACTCCCATAAACCTGTATATGAGTGACTATTTAACTGTATTCTTGCCAAGACTTGGAATTATTTTTTAATTGCTAATTTTATAGGCAAAAAGTGGTATTCTTTTGTTTTACTCTGGTTTTTGTTTTTGGATTACCAGTCTTATGGAGTACTTTTTCATTTAGTCAAGCAATCCAGATATCAGTTGAATGAAAGAATAAATATGTGTTTCTTGATGTGATCTCCTTTACATGGCATCATTATTTTTACTTTATTATGATATACATAAAGAACATAATATTATAGTTTCTCAGAGCCAGCTCTGATTGGGTGAGTTATTCCATCCTTTCTGGTGCTCCTAATTACTTATAAATTTCATCTTTGATACTGACTGAAAAATAAATCGTTTCTTTTCAGATTCTTTTATGTTATTTAGTAAATATCTGTGACTACAGATATTTACATATTTACATTTCTTTGCTTTGACAACATAGCATTTTATTTATCTTCACTTTCTCCCAGGTATAAAAACCTTTTTATACAGGAGGAATCTTAAATTATGTTCTTTCTAAGCTTTCCTTCTCACTTCTTAGATCAGATTCTTTTTTCCTTTTCTTTTTTTTAATTGTATGAGTGTGTGTGTGTGTGTGTGTGTGTGTGTGTGTGTGTGTGTGTGTATAATCTCAGAGCTCAAGTAAATGATATTTTCCTGTGTTATTTATTAATAGTTACAACTCTACTTATTGTTAACATTTATCTCATTTAATCTACTTTTTGGTTCTAGGAGATTGGTATCATTACCCCTTTCTTTTAGAGGGAGGTGAAATATTTTAAGGCACACAGCTAATAGTGGTAGAGCTAGATTGGAACCTAGTTTGCTAGTGATGTGTTTGGATTTCACCTTATAAACTGTACAGTGTTTGGTCTTACACATAAAAGAGACTGAACTGAAGTTTCCAAGTTATGTTGAGAAATTTACAGTTTATTTAAATTTGTTTCTTGCTTTCAGGTAGACTCTTCTCGCTATTATTTTCAGCTAGAAAAATAAAAGGCCTCAAATATAATTTAATATAACCATTAGGAACCATACCACTTTTACAGTCATTTTTGCTGTAAACTAGTGTTTATACAACCCATGACTTGACAGCAGACCAAACCATCTTGTATTACCATATATTGAATGTAGCAGGAAAACTGGCTTAGCAAAATCTTGAAACTTCTGACTCTAATATTTGTGGTATAGTAAAACAAACAACTTTGTGGCTTTCAGGTTTGTGTGGTGCAGCCTGTCCAAGGCATTGATGCTTATTCTCACTGTTGACTCCCTTGCTTTCCTGAGCACTTTTGCTGGCAGGCATTTAGATTCGCCAAGAGAGATTATCTCTACCTAGTGGAGAAATCTTGGAGAAAGCCATCATAGTCTTTTTATTAGAAATGCCATAACTAATGATAGTAGCTAACATTTTTGAGTGCTTACAATGTGTCAGGCACAAGTCTAAGTGCTTTCTAGATAGTAATATATTTTATTATTCACAGTAACCCTCCTAGGTTGTCCCCATTTTACGGATGCAGAAACTGAGGCATGGAGAGGTTAAATAATTTCCCAAGGTCACAGGGCAGAGTGGGGATTCAAACCTTGGCAGTCTGCCTCCAGAGGTAGTCTCCTTAATTACTCTGTTATACTGATGTTTATTAGATGAAAAGAGAGAGGGGCATAGATGACTCCTAAGTAGCTGTTCATGTTTTTGGAAAAGGTTTACTTTTATGTATAGTGGCAGCTCAAAATAGTTAAGCTATTGCCATTCATTAAATTCTTAACTCTTTTTTTTTTTTTGGGGGGGTACGCGGGCCTCTCACTGTTGTGGCCTCTCCCGTTGTGGAGCACAGGCTCCGGACGCGCAGGCTCAGCGGCCATGGCTCACAGGCCCAGCCGCTCTGCGGCATGTGGGATCTTCCCGGATTGGGGCACGAACCCGTGTCCCCTGCATCGGCAGGTGGACTCTCAACCACTGCACCACCAGGGAAGCCCTAAATTCTTAACTTTTAAAATGAATTGTCTTGTACCTAATATTATGGTGGAAATAGTGGGTAAAGCATATTCTTATGTGTTTATAAAAATGTAGATAAGCTTGCATTTCTAATAAATAAAATGGTCTCCTAGAAAGACAGTGTTTAAAACAAAGTATGAAGAGTGGGTTCAGAATCAAAGTGATAGTCACAGAATGATCAAGTGATCTTGTTAATGCTCTGTAATAAATAGACCATGCATTATTGGTCCTGTACTCCATCCTTTATAACTGAATGTTCTAGAAATGGCAGGCTGAATAGTTTGGAATTGCCCAGGATGGCTGTAGGCAGAATTTGTCTTTGACACCTTCTCATTTTACCTGTCATTGGCACCTCGGTCTCTTCTGCCTTTCCCCATTACTAGGTGGGATGGGGTACCTAACCACCTTTACTCACTGTCAACAAGTCCCTCCTAAGATATTCATATTAATGTTTAAGATTATGGTTCATCTTCTCAGGGAATTGCATTTAATAAAAAAATCAAAGGCCAGGGTACAGAATTACTTTCACTATTTGCCTCTCTTCTTCATGCGGCTCAGGAGATTTCTGCTTCTCATCCTCATTTCTCTTCCAGCAGTCTCTCTGTTTTGCTGTCAAGTCTAGACCTCAAGAAGAGGTGATGGGCAGAGAGAACAGTAGATGGAAAAAGTCTTAAATGAGATGGGAAGAGATATGAGTAGATCATGGGTGGGAAGAGTGAGGGATCATGGGAGGGAGAAGTGAGGGAACTCAGGGAAGTAGGAAAGGATGAATCTTCATTTGGAAATGAGGCAAGTATGGGAAGTTGAGGATATTCAGGATAGATAGTTCAAAGATGAAGAAACTTCTGACTGAGTAGAATACAGTGAAACAAGAATATAGGTATGTTATGTAATAGAGTTAAAATTCTGCAGTAAAATGTATATAATTTAAGATGATGCGTTTAACTTTTTTCCTGAATTTAGTTATCTTTTAAATTATTCCTAGTACACAGTTGATTAGAATGATGTAAACATTTTATACATTTTGAAAATAATCTGTTAAAGATAAAAGTAAAATGTCATGTGAATTGCAGCTGTTAAGGAGAGTATGGGGTGGTGGTGATATTTTTGGTGGGTGCCTTCAAAAATGTTATCAGTGCTCATCTTTTGAATGGTCCCTTTGTTTTTCTGTGCAAAAGTTTTGCTGTGCAAAATTTTCTAATTTGATGGAGTCCCAATTGTCTATTTTTGGTTTTCTTTCCCTTGCCTGAGGAGATATATCCAAAAATATATTCCTTTAGACCAGTGTCAAAGAGCATACTGTCTGTGTTTTTTTCTAGGAGTTTTATTGTTTCAGGTCTTATATTTAAGTCTTTAATTCATTTTGAGTTGATTTTTGTGTAAAGTGTGAGAAAGTATTCCAGTTTGATTCTTTTGCACGTAGCTGTTCAGTTTTCCCAACACCATTTATTGAAGAGTGCGTCTTTTCCCCATTGTATAGTCTTGCCTCCTTTGTCATAGGTTAATTGACCATATAAATGTGGGTTCATTTCTGGGCTCTTCTGTTCCATTGATCTATGTGTCTGTTTTTGTGCCAGTACCACACTGCAGTACCATACTGTTTTGATTACTGTAATGTAGATTTGTAGTATAGTTTGAAATCAGGGCATGTGATACCTTCAGCTTTATTCTTTTTTCTCAAGATTGTTTTGGCTATTTAAGGTCTTTTATGTTTCTACACAAATTTTGGAATTATTTGTTCCATGTCTGTGAAAGATGCCATTGGTGTTTTGATAGGGATTGCATTGAATCTGCATTCCTTTTGTAGTATGGTCATTTTAACAATATTAATTCTTTAATCCATGAACACGGTATATCTTTCATTTCTTTGCACCATTTTCAGTTTCTTTCAATGATGTCATATAATTTTTTGGGTACAGGTCTTTTACTCCTTGGTTATTTTAGTCCTAGATATTTTATTCTTTTTGATGCAATTGTAAATGGGATTGTTTTCTTAATTTCTCTTTCTGAAAGACCATTGTTCATGTATAGAAATGCAACAAATTTCTGTATGTTAATTTTGTATTGTGCAGCTTTACTGAATTCGTTTATTAGTTTTAATATTTTTTTGGTGGCATCTTTAGGATTTTCTATATATGATATCAAGTCATCTGCAAACAGTGGTAGTTTTACTTCCTTTCTCATTTGGATGCCTTTTATCTCATTTTCTTTTCTGATTACTGTAGCTAGGACTTCCAATACTATGTTGAATGAAAATGGCAAGAGAGTGTCTCTCTCTCTCCTTATCTTGTTCCTGATCTTAGGAGAAATCTTTCAGTTTTTCATTCTTGAGTATGATGTTGGCTGTAGGTTTGTCATATATTGCCTTTATTACGTTTAGATATGTTCCTTCTATACTCCCTTCACTGAGAGTATTTAATCATAAATGAATGTTGAATTTTGTTAAAAGCCTTTTCTGCACTGAGATGATTATACGATTTTCATTCTTTAGGTTTTTTTTTTTTTTTTTTTTTTGGCGGTACACGGGCCTCTCACTGTTGTGGCCTCTCCCGTTGCGGAGCACAGCCTCCGGACGCGCAGGCTCAACGGCCATGAGTCACGGGCCCAGCCGCTCCGCGGCATGTGGGATCTTCCCAGACCGGGGCACAAACCCGTGTCCCCTGCATTGGCAGGCGGACTCTCAACCACTGCGTCACCAGGGAAGCCCCCATTCTTTAGGTTTTTAATATGGTGTATCACAATCATTGATTTGGGGATATTGAACCATCCTTGCATCTCTGGGCTAAATCCTACTTGATCATGGTGTAAGATCCTTTTAATGTATTGTTGAGTTTGGTTTGTAATATTTATTGAGGATTTTTTACCTATGTTCATCAATGATATTGTCCTGTAATTGTGTGTGTGTGTGTGTGTGTGTGCACGCGCACGTGTGTAGTGTCTTTGTTTTTGCTATCAGGGTGATGCTGAGCTCATAGGATGAGTTTGGAAGTGTTCCTTCCTCTTAAATCTTTTGGAATAGTTTGAGGAGGGTGAGTGTTAATTTTTCTTTAAACGTTTGGTAGAATTTATCCAAGAAACCATCTGGTTCTGGACTTTTGTTTGTTGAGAGTTTTGGTATTACTGATTCAATTTCATTACTGGTAATTGGTCTGTTCATATTTTCTGTTTCTTCCTGATTCAGTCTTGGGAGATTGTACATTTCTAGGAATTTATCCGTTGCTTCTAGGTTGTCCATTTGATTGGCATATATATAATTGTTCATAGTAATCTCTTGATTCTTTGTATTTCTCTGGTGACAGTTGTAACTTCTCCTCTTTCCTTTCTGATTTTATTTATTGGGGTCTTCTCTCTTTTTTTCTTGATGAACCTGGCTAAAGAAAGGTTTATCAATTTTGTTTATCTTTTTAAAGAAACAGGTCATTTATTTCTGGTCTGATCTTTATGATTTCTTTTTTCTACTAACTTTGGGTTTTGTTTGTTCTTTCTGTGTTCCTTTTGGTATAAGGTTAGATTGTTTATTTGAGATTTTTCTTGTTTCCTGATGTAGGCTTGCTATAAGCTTACCTCTTAAAATTGCTTTTGCTAGGTCCCATAGATTGTGGATCATTATGTTTCTGTTTTAATTTGTCTCCAAGTATTTTTTTGATTTCCTCTTTGATTTCTTCAGTGACCTGTTGGTTGTTTAGTAGCATATTGTTTAGACTCCACATGTTTGTGTTTTTGCAGTTTTTTCCCTTGTAGTTTACCTCTATGCTCATACCATTGTGGCCAGAAAAGATGCTTGATATAATTTCAGTCTTTTTAAGTTTATTACTTGTTTTGTGGCCTAGCATGTGATCTGTCCTGGAGAATGTTTCATGTGCCCTTGAAAAGAATGTATTCTGCTACTTTTGGATGGAATGTTCTGTCTATATCTATTAGGTTCATCTGATTAATGAATCATTTAAGGCCGGTGTTTTATTATTGATTTTTTTTTTGGTCTGGTTGATGTGTTTGTTGATGTGAGTGTTAAAGCCCCCTATTATCATTGTGTTACTGTCAATTTCTCCCTTTATGTCCATTAATATTTGCTATATGTATTTAGGTGCTTCTTCATTTGGTACATCTGTGTTTATAATTGTTATATCTTCTTGTTGGATTGATCCCTTTATCATCATGTAATGTCCTTTGTCTCTTGTTAAAGTCTTTATTTTGAAGTCTATTTTGTGTGATATAAGTATTGTTACTCCTGCTTTCTGTTCATTTCCATTTGCATGGAATATCTTTTTCCATCCCCTCACTTTGAGTCTGTGTGTGTCTTTAGATCTGAAGTGAGTCTCTTGTAGGCAGCATATATATGGGTCTTGTTTTTTAATCCATTGAGCTACTCTGAGTCTCTTGATTAGAGCATTTGTTCCATTTACACTTAAAGTAGTTATAAGTATGTACTAATTACCATTTTGTTCATTGTTTCCTGCTTGTTTCTGTAGTTTCTTTTCCTCCCTCATTTTTTGCTTTCTTCCCTTGTGATTTGATGATTATCTTAGTATTATGTTTGGATTCTTTTCTTTCTTTTTTTTTTTTCTTTTTTTGTATGTATCTATCATAGGTTTTGGTTTGTGGTTACCATGAGATTCATATATAACAACATATATAAATATGAATATGAGTGATTATTTTGAGTTGGTGATCTCTTAAGTTCAAACACTAACAACCCTGCATTTTTACTTCCCCTTCCACCACTTTTTATGTTTTTGACATTCTATTTTTGACATTCTATTTTACATGTTTATATTTTGTGTATCTCTCAACTACTTATTGTGGATATAGATGATTTTACTACTTTTGTCTTTAACCTTCGTATCTGATTATAAGTGGTTGATCTACTGCCTTTGCTGTATGATGTGTGCCTTAACTAATGAGATTTTTCCTTTTGTAATTTTCATATTTCTAGTTGTGATCTTTTCTTTTTTCACATATAGAAGTTCCTTTAACATTTCTTAGTGGTGCTGAGCTCTTTTAGATTTGCTTGTCTGTAAAATTCTCTCTCTTCTTCAACTCTTAATGATAGCCTTGCTGGGTAGAGTGTTCTTGGTTTTAAGTTTTTTTTCTTTCATCATTTTGAATTAATAGTGCCACTCCCTACTGGCCTGCAAAGTTGCCACTGAAATGTCAGCTTATAGTCTTAGTGGAGTTCCCTTGTACTTAACTAGTTGCTTTTCTCTTGCTGCTTTTAAGATTCTCTGTCTTTAGTTTTTGCTATTTTTGTCTTGGTGTGGACCTATTTGGTTTCATCTTGTTTGGAATCTCTACTTCCTGGACCTGAATGTCTATTTCCTTCCCCAGAGTAGGAGAGTTTTCAGCTATTATCCTTTCGAATAAGTTATCTGCCCCTTTTTCTCTGTCTCTTTTTCTGGGACTTCTAGAACGCAAATCTTAGTATGCTTGATGTTGTGCCAGAGGTCTCTTAAACTATCCTCATTTTTAAAAAAAAAATCTTTTTTTTTTTTTTTTTCTGTTCAGCTTGGGTGATTTCCACTAGTCTTCTAGTTCACTGATTAGTTTTTCTGTATCCTCTCATCTACTATTTATTCCTTCTAATATATTTTTTATTTCAGTTACTGTATTATTTACCTTTGTTTGGTTCTTGTTATGTTTTCTAACTCTTTGTTCAGCTTCTCACTTTGCTCATTCATTCTTCTCTTAAGTTTGTTGAGCAACTTTATGATCATTACCTTGAACTCTTTATCAGATAGATTGCTTATTTCCACTTTGTTAAGTTCCTGTGGGGTTTTACCTTGTTCATTTGTTTGGAAAATATTCTTCTGTCACTTCATTTTGCCTAATTCTTTGTTTTTATTCCTATATATTAGGTAGATGGTTATGTCCCTGATCTTGGCAAAGTGGTCTTATGTAGGAGACATTCTATGGGGCCCAGCAACACACTGTCCTCTGGTCATCAGAGCAACATACTCTAGGAGGCAGGGGGCCCCAACCCCCGGGCTGTAGACTGGTACCAGTCCATGGCCTGTTAGGAATTGGGCTGCACAGCAGGAGGTGGGCGGCAGGCGAGTGAGTGAAGCTTCATCTGTTGCTCCCCATCACTCCCCATCACTTGCATTACTGACTGAACCATTGCTTGCATTACTGCCTGAACCATCCCCCCCCACAACCCCTGCCATCTGTGGAAAAATTGTCTTTCACAAAATCAGTACCTGGTGCCACAAAGGTTGGGGACTGCTGCTCTAGGGGTGTCCCCTAGGTGGGTTTTATGGGCCCTTCTGTTGTCATGAGGCCACCTGCTGTGAGCATGCTGGTAGGTGGGGCTGGCTTCTCAGCCAGTTGGCCACCAGATTCTGCTTTGTGGTGAGGCTGCTGGCCATTGGTGGGTATGGCTAGGGCTGGTGCCTGCCTACTGGGCATGATTCTGGGGTGGCTGGCTGCGGGGGTTGGGGGTCCCTGGAACTGATGTCAATCAGCTGGTGGATGGGTAAGCCTCTAGTGTTAAGAGGCTAGGGGGAGAACTCCAAAATGGCACTGTCAGCATTACTGTCCTGGTGGTAAAATGAACTCGCTCAAATGGCTGCTTCCAGCGTCTGTGTCTCCAGGGTGAGTCCCCATTGCGTCCTGACTCTCCAGGAGGCTCTCCAAGATCAGCAAGTGGGTCTGGCCGAGGCTCCTTCAAAATTACTGCCTCTGTGCTGGGACTTAGAGCTTGTGATATTTTGCATCCACCCTTTAAGAATGGAGTGTCTGGTTCCTACAGCCCTCCAGCTATCCTGTACCCACACCTCACTGGTCTTCTAAGCCAGCTGTTCTGGAGGCTCATCATCCCAGTACATCCCAGTCTGAGGAGCCCAGTATGGGACTCAGACTCCTTGCTACTTGGGGAGATCCTCTGCAATTCTGATTACACTCCTGTTTGTGGGTCACCTACCCAGTGGTGTGGGTCTTGACTGTACCACATCTCCATCCCTCCTACCCATCTCACCTGGTTCTTTCTTTGTAACTTTAATTGTGGAAAATCTTATCTGCTAATCTTCAGGTTGTTCTCATAGATAGTTGCTTTGTAAATAGTTGTAATTTTGATGTGCCCATGGGAGAGGTGAGCTCAGGGTCTTCCTACTCTGCCATCTTGGCCACACCAGCTTGAGTTTTCTTTTTGTTTTAGTGGTTCCTTGAAAGCTAACCATATATATTTTAACTTATTTTAATCATTTTCAGGTTATACTAGTTTAATTTCATTGGTATATAGTAATGTTAATCCTATATATCTTTATTCCCTTCTCCCCCCACCTTTTTGTGTTATACAGATTACATCATTTAATGTTTCAAACCCAACCATATGTTGTTATAGATATTATTTTACCATATGTAGTTATTTCCTTAGCCTTACTGGGCTTTGCTCCCACACATCTCATTTGCAGTGGTATTGGCAAATATATCACACATATCTTACCTTTCTTCATGCTTTAGGGCCAACAGTACATTATATACATAATGTTTTAATTGATTTTTATACAGTTATGAGAAGAAAGAAAAATATGCATTTACAATTACATAATTATCTTTACTAGTGTTCTTTGTTTTACTGTGTGGACTCTGGTTACTTGCTTTCAATATGAAGAGCTGACTTTCTTCTAAGAAAGAAATTTTCTGCTTTTTATTTTTTTGATGTGGGAAAGTTTCTATTTCATCTTCATTTTTGAAAGATAGTTTTGCTGGATATGAAATTTTTGGTTGACAGTTTTTTGCTTTGAGCACTTTGATATGTTACCCCAGTCTCTTCTGGCACCTGTTGTTTTTGCTCAAGAACAACAGAACTTTGAGTTTGCTCAGAACTCAAGCTTTTAATCTTACCGGGGTTTCCTTGTAAGTAATGGGTTATTTTTCTTTTGCTGCTTTTAAGATTTTTTCCTTGTCCTTGACTTTCAGCAGTTTTATTACTATGTTTCTGTTTGTAGATCTCTTTGCTTTTATTCTACTTGGGCTTTGTTGGTCTTCCTGCATTTTTTTCATTAAATTTGGGAAAATTTAACCATTATTTTTAGTTGTGTGTGTGTGTGCGCGCGTGCGTGCATTTGTGTGCTCCCTTCCCTCTATTCTTTGCTTCTGTTATGAGGATGTTGGTGCACTTAATGGATCCCACATTTCTCTGAGGCTCTTTTCATTTTTTTCATTATTTTTCTTCTTTGAGTTGACCTATGTCAGTTTATCTTCAAGTTTGCTTATTCTTTCTTCCGTCAGTTTAAATCTGCTATTGAGCCACTCTAGTGAGGTGTTTTCTTAATTGTTTGTTACTGTACTTTTCAACTCCAGAATTTCCATTTGGTCCTTTCTTTATAATTTCTATTTGTTTATTGATATCCTGTATTTGATGCAGCATTGTCATCATACCTTCCTTTATTTCTTTAATCATGGTTTTCTTTAGTTCTGAGAACATGTTTATAGTGGTTACTTTGAAATCTTTTTCTGATAAATGCAACATCTGATTGCTCTCACAGGCAGTTTTTGTTGCCTGCCTTTTTCAGGAGTATGGGTTATACTTTCCTGTTTGTTTTCATTCCTCATAGGTTTTTTTTGTTGTTGTTGTTGTTGTTGGAAACTGGACATTTTAAATAATATATTGTAGCAAACCTGGACACTGGTTGTCTTCCCCCACCCCCTTCCAGGGCCTGTTATGCTATTTACTTGTTTATTTTTTAGCAACTGGTTAGTGTATTTTCCTTTACAGTGTTAAGCCTCTGATGTTGTTCCTCAGCAGCTTTGGTATGCCAGTTGTCACCCTGGGATGACAGTGATAGTGGTAGGGCTCTGTTCAACTCTTCTCTGACCACACCCAGCTGATGATTCCCACTGATTGCTGGCTAATTACTCTACGTTTTTAACAGTGCCCTGGGACACACGTTGCTCTACAAACTAATCCAATCAAATTGTGACTTCTTTGAAGGTATAGTTTTTGAGATCAGAGCTTGATATTTGTTCCGGGCCCAGAAGGGCTTCTCCTGACTTATCCACAGTTCTCTCCTGTAAACTAGCTAGCCTGCACTGAAGCCTGTATCTTGAATCTCCTCCCAGTTGCCTTTCCCCACATTTTCCAGTGTTTTGGGGAGCACACTTAGGCTTGAACTTCTTCAGACTCTGTTGCAAATGAAATCAGTTCCTTTGGGTAAAGATTAGAAGCTGTCTGTTACGGCCGGCTTCCCCTTTCAGGTAAAATCTCTGAGTCGGGGCTCTGGAGCTTGGGTTGGTGACAATGACAAGCTTCTTTGAGTGACATTCTTGCTCCAGGAGGTGAGCACTTGGTGGGAGTGCAGTAGCCTGAGGTCTTCTCAGCTGGCCATATCTGGTGTGGAACCACTGGGGCAGGAGTGTTCAGGGCCCCATTATTCTCTGTGTGCCACACACAAGGTAGAGCTGCCATTCTGCAAGTGGGGGCTGGGTGGAAGAAAGGAGCTCCCACCGTTTAGTCTTACTCCTCTGGGACTTAGCAACAGGTGGCTGGAGGCAAGATGAGAAAAGCTGAAGTCCTACTCCTTCTAGAAAGAAAGCCCTTTGGCTAGCAGCTAGAGGGAGCACGAGCTGTTCTGGATGAAGCAGTGTGGAGTGGGCCACACTGAGTTGAGAGGAAGGAAGTAGATAGTGGTCTGGTTTAAATACCACAGACTCACTCTTACCAAATTTTCGTACATTTTCTTGAATTTTTTTCATTTGCTGTTTGCCTGTAGGACCATTTCCAGAGGCTTTACATTGTTGTTGTTTTAATAATTTTCACCAGTTTCACTGGGGAGCAGGTCAGCAGAGCTCCTCACATTGTCTTGCTGGAAGTTGATCCATTCTTCTCTAGGTTTTTAACAAGTGTGAAGTGATAATGGGTTTAGGCTCAAAAAAAGTTTTGGGAATGCTCTTTGCTGTTCCCATAGGATCCTCTGTTTACTCTCTTATATCACCCATTATATTTTATTATAATTTCTATTGTATTTCTTTTGCTAGAGCAGGGTTTTCGAAAACTTTTTCACTGTGTTCCACAATAAGAAATACACTTTATATCCTATTTAGAACACACACACACATAATTTTTTTAAAGGTTTCACCAAATAGCACCTACTCTTGCTATGTATGGTACACTATGATATTTTCTACTATATCTTACTTCATTTAAAAAAATCCTTGGTTGCTATTTACCTAATTGATTTCACAACTTGCAATTTGAAAATCACTCTTTAGACTGAGGCTCCTTAAGGCAAGGGACTGTTCCTGGGACTTACATTTTGTCACTAATTTCTGGCACAGTGCCTAGTACACAGTAGCCATTTAATGAATGTTTGTTGAATGATCGTGTGAATGCCAGACTTCCCAGTCTTTAACAAGTTACTGTGCACTGAGATACCCTAAGAGAGGTTATAGCATACAGTTACAAACCTTACCTGACTCCTGAACCCTTTGATTGTGGAGTCCCTACAAGTATCTCAGAACTAGTGCTTGGGAAATTTTTTTTTTTTAATGAATAAAAGTATGGCTTGTAAATTTCTTTTTCCAATGAAAATGATGGGTAAGACCCAGGATATACCATGTAAACATTTTGTACTTTCATAGGATCTTCCTTCCCAAATGTTTAAAGGAAGAAATTTGTACTATTAGGAAGGAGGCATAGAAACAGAAGACAAGGTAGACAAAAGTAATTATGTATGAGCTAGTTTATTTTCAAGTCTTAACTTTAATTAGCCGAAGGTTACATTTATGCTTCTTAAGCTAGTGGAAAATTTCAAGATCTTTACCCACAGTTAGTAAGCAAATGGACTCATACTCTTTCTTTGTTTTGTTTTTTTTTCATTTTTTTTTTTTTAAGATCTTAGCCAAATAAATGTCGTTAAACCTTTTGAGGATTGCCAGACCAAATACAAGTCTTGGGGTGTGACAAGGAATGATCAGTAGCACATTATTAATACTTAGGCTGGGTACATACATACATAACTAAGCTGTTACTTGAGATTACCTTGCCCCTAAATGAGGGGTCTTGAAGATGAGGTAGAGGAGGGTAAGAAAAAGACTAGGTTCCTTGTGACAGGGAGAGGAACATCTGTTAGAGGAAGGGATTAAAGAAAAGTTGGTCCATGGAATTAATGCCAGAGGCCATATGGTACTGTTAGAATATCCTGCAGTCTAAGTCGGGATGAAAACTTCTTTAAGAACAAACAAACCCAGCAACAAAAAACCCTTCATATCTTACATGTGAGAGGAGATTTCCCCTGTGAAATTCTTAGTTGACATTGGAAATGCATAATATCTTGAGGGTAGAGTTAGGGGAGGACCCAATAAAAAACTTCTGTATTTTAATTTCCTGGTGGTTGAGGAGTTCACATAGTAGACTTTGAAGCAGATAATACCTCATAGTATAACCAACAGGAATTATCCTCTGTGTCTGGAGGAAGCAAGCATCTGGCTGTCTGAATTTATGAAATTGTAACTCAGGGAACTGATTACTTTTATTATATAGGGTATGAGGGCTACAGCTGCTGCCAGATAATAGTTGAGAGCTGTTCTTGTCTTTTTCACTCTGCTCCTGCTATTTCTGACTCTTATGCTCAGAGTGTGTAGGGTAGGTTTGGGTTTGTTGTGCCAAAATTGCTCCTGTCACCATGGCCTTTTTAAAAGGACTTTTCTTTTTTAATAGAGGAGTTTTAGGTTCACAGCAAAATTGAGTGGAAAGTGCAAACTTCCCATATATTTCTTTCCCCTATATATGCACAATCTCCCCCATTCTCAACATCCTGTACCACAGTAGTACAGTTGTCACAGTTGATGAACCTATATTGACATATCATAATCATCCAAAGTCCATCATTTACTTTAGGGTTCACTCTTGGTGTGGTACATTCTATGGGTTTGGAAAGGTATATAATGACATGTATTCACTATTAGAGTATCATACAGAGTGGTTTCACTGTCCTAAGAATTATCTGTGTTTTGCCTATTCATCCTCCCCTCTCCTCAACCCCTGTCAGGCTTTTTTTTTTTTTTTTTAATTACCCAAGGACCCATTCTGTTACAATTCCAGTGCTCTGTTGAACTGTTGCACTGTACTTTGACCATAACTAGTTCAGACGATTTTTACTTCTGTAAGCACTACTGATATCTTCCCTTTATTCCTTTCCTCCCTTCCTTTCCCCCAATAATGGCAAGTCAGTGACCATATTGTATAACAGAGGTGTTCTTTCATTTCCTGAGATTTCCTTGATGGTCTGCTAATTGGAGGTACTTCTGGATAAATGATACCATCCGATAATACTAAGTAGTAAGGTTTTGCTCTAGACCCATAGAGCTAGAAGGAAATTTTTAAATGACTCTTACTCTGTTTACAGACAGTGGTCATCTCTTCCACAGATCTCAAATACAGAAATGACATAATCTTCCTGGGTAGGCTTAACCATTGGGTTGGCCAAAAAGTTCGTTCAGGTTTTTCTGTTAAGATGTTCATAAAAACGTGAACGAACTTTTTGGCCAACCTAATAAAAGAGCTATATAACTCTTGAGTACCGTAATGCACATGCTGATCATTTCCTCTTTGCTATTCTCACCTTTGAAGAATCTGCACAGACTTTAGTACCTGTCGAACACCTATCTTTGTGGGATGAGCAGCTGACCCAATAGAAAACAATTTAGAGACTCCATTGGATGGATTGAGCCAATTAAATTTTCCTCCTGAGAATGGGGACCTTGAGATTCTGAGTTAATTGGTTGATGATGAATCCTTGGGCTGAAGGATCATATAGAGTTGTGACCAGGTTTTGAACTACACCATAAAAGCCATGTGCAAGTCAGAGGCAACAAAAAAAGCAGAAGAAGCTAGTCTATAGTGAGAAGCTGTAGCGTGGAGCAGCTGTATAGAGACCCATGAGAGACGGTGGTGGGAGCTTCTAGTTCCAGTTCTCATTTGGTCCACCTAATCTTTGTTTTCTTTCCTTGTGTATCCATGATATCTTTTGTAGCCTTTTTGTAACCACCCCCCATTTGACTTGGGCTAGTTGTGTGAGTTTTTGTTTTGCAACTGAGATAGTGCTAGTAGAATCTAATATAAGAGAGTCTTGTATAATTAAAGTCTTGAAGACTCTTTGGGTTCTAAGAGTCAAAAAAAGAAAGTCAAGGTGTTGTTATCAGTGCAAAATAAGTGTATGTCAGGTAGCCTTTAGTCAGTCAGTGTTTTCTTCACTTCTAGGCATTTATTAACTTATTCACTACCCTTCCCTTTTCTAGGCTAAAGAATGTCTGTATCATTTCATCTTTTCTCAAAAAAGAAAAAGGTTTTGTTGTTTTCTGACTCTCTATTCATCGCATTTTTCTTCAGTTCCTTCATATAACCTTAGGTAGCATACTGGACTAGGTGCTAGGAGACCTGGATTCTGTTCTTGCTGGGACTCCAACCAGATGGATGGTCTAAGGAAGGTACTTCATTCCTCCTTCCCCTGTTACCTCTTCAGTGAAGTGAAAGGGTTGGGCTGGATCACTGATTTCCAACTTATAGCTCTTACATTCCTTAAAGGTAATATTAACAGGTTCCAGGGATTAGGATGTGGACATATATTCAATATTTTGGAATGGGAGAGTACCATTTAATTTACAATAGATGAGATGGCATGTTTGAACCATTTTTAAAACTTTTTGTTCCATATTCTTGACAAGGCATTAATGAAGAGGGTTAAGAAATCAATCTACTTACCAGGCATTTACTATAGATGAAATAGATATACCTTAATGACTTTAATTCATTTCTGTAAACTCAGTCACTAAATGAAAAGCTAGTGAAGAAAAAACTACTTCTGTTAATTTTAATGGGAAAATTTATGAGGTGTTTCAACCTAACCTAAGATACCCAAACATTTTCCACAAATAGACAAATATATCATTGAGCAATGAAAACATTTTTATGTAAAAAGTAAACCATAATTTGAAAACAACTACAGTTTATACATAAAATATAAATAAAATGTTGCTTTCTTGCCTCAATAAATAAGAAAGAGGCATCTTGACAGACTGGGGGGATTGATGGAAGAGGGAAGGAGCCATTCTTTGGAAGATGGTAGAGTCAGGTGATGGGTTTTCAGGCATGTATTCAATATCAGGAGTGCTTAGTGATAATTTTTTTTCTTTGGGACTTTGACAGAAGAAACTTCTGATTGTGAAAACCGTTGGCATCAAAGAAGAAGTATCTTGGGGAACAAAAAAATAGCAAGATATAAGTTTGCTTCCGTTCTTGTAGTCTGCAATTTTTATACCTCTTTGTAGGATGCTGTTAGTTACCTGAGGCTGCTGTAACAAATGACTACAAATTTAGTGGCTGAAAGCAACAGAAATGTATTATTCGTGTATAGTTCTGGAGGCCAGAAGTCTGCAATCTGGCAGGGCCGCTCTCCTGCTGGGGACACTAGAGGAGAATCTGGTCCTGGCTTCCGGTGTTGCCAGCTTGGCATTCCTGAGCTTGTGGCTACATCACTCCAATCTCTGCCTGTCTTTACGTTGCCTCCTCCTCTGTGTGTCTGTCTCAAACACCCTCTCCCTCTCTCATAAGGATACATCTGATTACTTTTATGGCTTACCTTGATAATCCGTTATAAGTATTGATACTTCCTTTCAAGATCCTTAACTATCACATCTTTTGCCTTACAAGGTGAATATGAATTCACTCCTTCAAAGTAATAATTACAGGTCCCAGGGGGACCTTACATTTGAGAGGGCTGTCACCGTCATTTAGCCTACTGCAGATAAGGTGGCATATTTGAATGATTTTTAAAATCTTTTTGTACTGTGATATTCTTGACAAAAAACTGCTGTGTTGTATAAATTAGTGAATGTTCTTTCTCTGAAATCGTAATGTCGATATATTACCTTTGATGATTTATGTAGTGTGCTATGGGGTGAAAAGGTCATATAATGAGGGGAGAAAAAAAGGAGTCATTGTCCAAAAAGTGGTATATCTTTTTAAGAGCCCTAATGGCAGGAAGTCATCACCTGAAATCTGTGTTTGCCTACCACACTTCACCCTAAAGCTGGCTTCCGTGTGGTTGTGAGATGGCTCCCAGCAGCAACTAGAATTCTTATTTCCTTTACATCTGACAGAGAGTCTTTTTTCAGTAGCTCCTGAGTGAGAGAAGAGTGTTCTAGCATGGGTGAGGAAGTGACATTTTGGGCCAGATAATTATTGGTCTTGGGGGACTGTCCTGTGCATTATAGGATGTTTAACATCATCGCTGGCCTGTACTCACTAGGTTTCAGCAGCACACTCCTCCAGTTATGACAACCAAAAATATCTTCAAACATTGTCAAAGGTCCCCCTGTGAATCAAGATTGCCCCTGATTGAGAACCAAGGTTGCCCCTGATTGAGAACCAATCAGAGCTATTCTTGTCTCACCAAAATCTGCTGGGTGGGAAATTTTGGGTCTTGTTAGGAAGGAGGAATGTAGAAAATGGGTGTTGGAGAGGTAACTGCAAATTTTCACTATACCTGAAATTCTAATGAGGACCAAAATTGGGTCAAATGTAGCAGACCTACTAAATTTTTTTTTAGGCCCTTGTTGGTATAGTCTAACATTATGGTCTTTTATATTGGACAAATAAAACCCAATATTATGCCTTTTTTTTTTAAATTCTATGGGCCTGTGAATCACTTGTTGGGATTTTTTCTGCTTTACTTACGTCAACTAGTCAGTTGCTCTTTATCTTAGAATTTCATTACATCTAAGGCCTAGTAGAGGTTACACATACAATGGCTCATAAATAGAGTACCCCCATCAGACCAGTAAAATGTAACAAAACTAAATGACTTACAAGCTAGAATTTATGTGAATTGTTCAAGTGAGCCTGGGTCAGGGTTTTTGTAATTGGCAATAACTAAGAGCTTCATGAAAGCCTGAAGGGCTACAGAAAGAACCCTGTTTTTGCCATGGCTTTAGTTTTATTCTGTTTGTATACAGCATAGCAGAAACAATGTCATACTCTGATATTAGATAATAATATCCCATAAATTGTCTTTCCCTATGTATTTTCTTCTTTATTCTATTTTACTAGTATCTCATTTGGCCTCCAGCTTTGCTGGTCTAGAACTTCTGTGTTCATTTTTTTTTTTTTTTTTTTGCGGTACGCGGGCCTCTCACAGTTGTGGCCTCTCCCGTTGCGGAGCACAGGCTCCGGACGCGAAGGCTCAGCGGCCATGGCTCACGGGCCTAGCCTCTCCGCGGCATGTAGGATCTTCCCGGACCGGGGCAGGAACCCGCGTCCCCTGCATCGGCAGGCGGACTCTCAACCACTGCGCCACCAGGGAAGCCCCTTCTGTGTTCATTTTAAGCTCCTTGAGGGGAGGGGGAGACTATTGTAATCATCTTTAAATGAGTTTGGAAAACAAAGCACAATTCCCTAATCTTAGTATCGTGCCTTGTATGGTTTAAAATTTGACTGAATAACTTGACATATTATCCTTTACAGGCCCATTAGAACTACTATAGGTTCTCCCCTTGAGTTTTTCTCTGCTTCTTGTAAAACAAGTAGGGGAAGAGTTCTAGAAATAGCGGTATTCACTGAGATAGCTGAAGCTGGATAGGAGAGAAAGAGGACATTGACGGTAGCAAGACTCATTTTACTGTGGTTATTAAAGCAAAAATGATGAAAAAACATCAAGTTCAGATAGCAGCTAGTAATAACTAGAGCTGACAGTGAACCCTGCTGGCATCAGCTCCTTGCCTCACTTCTTTTGCTGTATAATGAATGAGTCTTGGTCTGAAGTTGGTTGTCATACCTTGATGGTGAACAAGGCATCCAAGAAAGTCCATGTTTGATGCTGCTGGCAGAAGCATGGTGGGCAAGGAAGAGAAATTTAAATCCAGACTATCATTCCAGGGAGGACAAATCTCTTGTTGCTAGAAGTTGCTGGAAACATTTAAGGCTCTGCTTTTTCAGGGAGTTTCTTGGGGTTGTCTCTAAAATGAAAGACGGTCACTTCACTTTGTATCCACCAACTGTTAAGGGAAGAGGCAAAATTCGTGTGGGACTTCTGAATCAGCCTGGGTGTGCTGATCTGAGCTGCTTAATTCCCCATTGTCTCGGCAGCCTGTCCGGTCTCAGTGAGCTCACCCAGAGCTCCAGCAGCTTTCCTCTTGAGCCTTGTGACCCAGCAGATCCAGTGATGTGCAGGGTGCTTTCTGGTAGCTTTTGAGACTTTCTTTTTACAGTTAATATTTTAGTTTGTGTAGGTTTGTTTTTTGTTTTTGTTTTGTTTTGTTTTTTTGCGGTACACGGGCCTCTCACTGTTGTGGCCTCTCCCATTGCGGAGCACAGGCTCCGGACTCTCAGGCCCAGTGGCCATGGCTCACGGGCCTAGTCGCTCCGTGGCATGTGGGATCTTCCCGGACCGGGGCACGAACCCGTGTCCCCTGCGTCGGCAGGCGGACTCTCAACCACTGCTCCACCAGGGAAGCCCTATTTTGATTTTTAAATTGAAGTATAATTTACTTACAATGTTATATTAGTTTCAGGTGTACAACATAGTGATTTGATATTTTTGTACATTACAAAATGATCACCACAGTAAGTCCAGTTACCATCTGTCACCATACAGAGTTATAACAGTATTACTGACTGTATTCACTGTGCTGTATATTACATCCCCATGACTTATTTATTTTATAAATGGAAGTTGGTAGTACCTCTTAGTCCCTTTCACCTGTATTGCCCATTTCACTTCTCCTCTGGCAACCACTGGTTTTTTCTATGTATCTATGAGTCTTTTTCTGTTTTGTTACGTTTGTTCATTTGTTTTTAAGATTCCACATGTAAGTGAAATCATATGTTATTTGTCTTTTTCTGTCTGACTTATTTCATTTAGCATAACACCTTCTGGATCCACCCACGTTGTCACAAATGGCAAGATTTCATACTTTTGTATGGCTAAGCAATATTCCATTGTGTGTGTGTGTTCATGTGTGTGTGTGTGACATCTTTATCCATTTATCTATTAGTGGACTTCTGGGTTGCTTCCATATCTTGACTATTGGAAATAAAACTGCAGTGAACACTGGTTTGCATATATCTTGTTGAATTAGTGTTTTTCTTTCCTTGGGATAAATACCCAGAAGTGGAATATCTGGACCATATGATAGTTTTATTTTTAATTTTTTGAGGAACCTCCATACTGTTTTCCGTAGTGGCTGTACCAATTTACATTCCCACCAACAGCGTACTAGGGTTCCTTTTTCTGCACATCTTTGCTAACGTTTATTCTCTGTTATTTTTTTGACAATAGCCATTTGACAGGTTTTGATTTGCATTTCCCTGCTGATTAGTGATGCTGACTATCTTTTCATGTGTCTGATGCCTGTCTGTATGTCTTCTCTGGAAAAATGTCTATTCAGGTCCTCTGCTCATTTTTGCTCATTTTTTAATTGGATTTTTTTTTTTTAACATATTGAGTGTATGAGTTTCTTATATGTTTTGGATATTAATCCCTTACTGGATATATCATTTGCAAATGTTTTCTTCCATTCAGTAGGTTGCCTTTTTGTTTCATTGGTAGTTTCCTTTGCTGTACAAAAGGTTTTTAGTTTGATGTGGTCTCCTTTGTTTATTTTTGCTTTTGTTGCCCTTGCCTGAGGAGACAGATCAAAAAAAATTCCTAAAGACCGATGTCAAAGAGCTTATTGCTTGTTTTCTTCTAGGAGTTTTATGGTTTCAGGTCTTAAATTTAAGTCTTTAATTCAGTTAAATATACTTATTTTGTTGGACTATTTTATAATTTTCATTTCATCTGAAATGAATTAGTGGTTTGATGGCTGACTTTTAGTTGCCTTTATTGACATTAGATTTCTTCATGTACTTTAGAATTTTGGTTGAATGGCCTATTTTGAATGAGATATATTTTTTAATTGCTTTCATTCATTCATTTTCCACCTGTCTTTCTCCCTCTCTGCTCAGTCTTTTCTTGTTTAGCAATTTATAGTTGTCTCTGACTGGCTTCCACAGGGCCCCAGTCTAGAACTGCAGTGGTGTTTCATTTACTTGGGCAATCACAGGCTGCTTCATTGAGTTCCTGGTCTCTGGCTGGTCTATGTTCTCCCTCCTCCCTAGGCCACAGCTCCATATGAGATAACCATCTTTCTTTCAGGAATGGAGGAACCCTTCTCCAGTTTCACCTCTGACCCTGCCTTCAAGTATGATGCTAGGTCTGAGTCTGTCCTTTGTGGGTTATGGTTAGCCACCAAATTGTGTAGGTCTCATGCTTCCAGTTTCAGTGCCTGTTTTTGGATCCTGAGCTTAGCGGGCTAAAGGCTTTAACTTTGAGGATTTACCTCACTGTGTTTCTGCCCTATATCAGTTTCACAGAAATGTTTATATTGTTTTTGAGCTTGCCTGCATCCTCTTGGTTTTCTCTTCTTGTTTCCTCTCTCGTTGCTGTGTTTGGAGTAGAGGGGATCCATCAAAGAGTGAATTTACTTTCCATCTTAACTGGAGGTCACGTGGGCTGAGGGTTTAAAGGAAACAAAGTTAGATATTTGGTTTTACATAGTACTAAAAGCTAACCACAAAAATGCTTTTCTGTGTGACTTCAGTGACCATTAGCATACATTTATTTAAACTCCTCCTTCAGAGGCTTGCAGCCCCAAAAAGATGCGTGGGATTAAGCAGGATGCCATAGTTCTCTACAAGGATTTCACCTTTTATTTTTTTATACATATATAAATTTATGTATTTATTTTTGGCTGCGTTGGGTCTTCGTCACTGCACACGGGCTTTCTCTAGTTGCGGCGAGCAGGGGCTACTCTTCGTTGCACTGCATGGGCTTTTCATTGCGGTGGCTTCTCTCGTTGCGGAGCACGGGCCCTAGACGCAGGGGCTTCAGTAGTTGTGGCACGCAGGCTCAGTAGTTGTGGCTCGCAAGCTCTAGAGCACAGGCTCAGTAGTTGTGGCATATGGGCTTAGTTGCTCTACGGCATGTGGGATCTTTCCAGACCAGGGCCCGAACCCCTGCATTGGCAGGCGGAAGAGTCTTAACCACTGCGCCACCTGGGAAGTCCCTTATTTTTCATTTTCATGGTAATTTTAAGAATTCAGTTGTTTCCAAACACCTAACTGCTCACAGTTCTAACTGAATAGTGTCTTAAGATGTCAGTGCCTGCAGTTGTGCTTGTCTTGGCACCAAGTGGCACTTCTTTTAGATGCTGAAAACCGAACAGAGGTGAAAATGTAAACAATGTGTTTGAATGGGAGAGTGAGAGATTGCTGTTTCTTGCTGGGCGAGGTGCCCCTTCTTAATGCTCCCTGCAGCACCCTGTGTTTCCATCTCTCCCAGTCCTTCCCAGAAGGGATTATGTTTTATCTGTTTGCAGTTACTGATTTCCTCATTAGCCATGGGTTGCTTGAGAGCAGGTAACACTGACATCTTTTTTTTTTTTTTTTTGCGGTACGCGGGCCTCTCACTGCTGTGGCCTCTCCCGTTGCGGAGCACAGGCTCTGGACGTGCAGGTTCAGCGGCCATGGCTCACGGACCCAGCCACTCCGCGGCATGTGGGATCTTCCCGGACCGGGGCACGAAACTGTGTCCCCTAAACTGGCAGGCAGACTCTCAACCACTGCGCAACCAGGGAAGCCCCTGCCATCTTTTTATTTGCAGTGTTTTTAGAGTTCCTGTCGTATGGTAGTTTTCCAATAAATGTGTGGGATTTTTTGTTTGTTTTTGTTTATTTAGTAATAAATTATGAGTAGAACTAAGGGTGGAAAGAGGCAGAAATAACTTGCAGCCAAGTAGGCAAAAAGATTTCTAATATTTTTATATCGAATGTGCTCCTCAGCCCATTTTTGTTATCTGGTCTCACCAAAAGCTCACAGTCTTACTGTCAGTTAAGTGAATTGAGGACAGGAATGCAAGGAAAGTAAGTAACCACTATTTCTAACAGAATGTATGTGGGAAGACTGGTATTTTTCAAGTCCCAATACTAGGTCTTTGGTTCTCTGATGCAGAACAAGGTCAGGGGTTTCTATCTGAGCAGCTTCAAAGGTAAACCACTCACGAAGGGATGCTTCTACTTGGAAGCCAGATCCAGGGAGCAGCTTTACTTCCCATGTGGCTAGGGACATGGGTGGGAGAATGGAGTTCAGTAAATCCCCAGAAAGTTATCTGCTAAATTAAACTTCCCTAATTCTTGGCGAAGTTGAGTGAAGAATGTGTACACTCTGCACCTGGATTGCAGTTGCCTCCTCTGATTCCTTAGGCCCAGATTTTGTTTATGATTGGGGTTTGTTTGAAATTATCTGCAAATTTCAGGTCTGTGTTTTTGGTTAGAGTAGCTCAGAGGCCAGACACTCCTGACTCAACAGAGAAAAAGCCAGCTCCTCCTAGTGGACCTTTTCTTAAAACCTCATTGTTTTTAGGGGAAAAAAATATCACTTGTTTCTCTCATAAGTGCTTTATGGGAACAAGAATATTTTATTGTGAATTTTTTTGGAACGCTACAAACAAAAAGACAAATCGATCACTTCTACTTAAAGTAATGAAGCAAAGAAACATTAAAGTAAATTAAAAATACTGGTATCAGGTTTTCAGTAAGGAAGAGGAGGAATATTGTCAAGTTTAAGCATAGTTGAGCATAAATTTCTTAACTTTATATTTGATTATATTTATGGAGGTTTTAAGTAGTTTCAGACAAGGCCATTGTGCCCCTAGTTAGTGACATTGATTGGAGGCTAGGTGTTTGATTTGTCTCTTTTCCTTCTTCCATAAACAGTGTGTTTTCTAGCATTCTGTCCATAAATCTCTGTTTGGTGCTTATTTCATGGGAGAAGTGACTTCAGTTGACTCGTGCTCAGGGGAAATGAGGAAAAATAAAAACCAGTGCTTTTTATCAGGTTGCCACTTTGAGTAGGTTATGGTCTGTATTTGGCATGTGTAGACTTACCTCTCATACCTCTGGCTTGGAGATTGTGCAGACTAAAAGGAAGCAATTTCTAACTCTCTTGGCCCCCCTGACAGGTACAGTATGCAGCCATTTTTGATACTATGAGGTTTATAATGAGCGTTGTTTTAAATGTTGACAATCTGGGAGCTACACAGCGTTCTTTCAACACAAAATCAGTCAAAATTTTATCTTAGTCTCTCCTTTACAACAGCCTTAGTGGATTTGTTTGTTTACTTATTTATTTATTCACACATTTGTTCAACAGATATTTATTGAGCTTCTACTGTGTGCCAGCTACGTACACAATGGTGGTTTTCAGAATGTGTTCAGCAAACTAGGTTCTGAGGAGATATGCCAGCTAGGACACATTTGACTGTAAGAAAACCCAATGAAAGGTGACTTAAGCCAAAAGGAAAATTTTCAGGATTGGCTCCTTCATTCCCTCAGCTGTGCTAGTGAGAAGACCCCGGTCCATCTTTCTGCTTTGCTATTTGCAGCATGTTGGCCAGTCCCCTCAGGCTTACTTATTGCTTGATTCCCAAGGTAACTACTGCTGTTATTTTGTGTCACATGAAGACTACAGTGTCTAATATGGAAAAAAGTGAATTTATTTAAGATTGAGAAAGACTCTCTCAATAATCCTCCAGCTGAAGTTCTTATTGTCCAGAGTTGCATAACATTGCCCATTCCTACATTCCTACAGTTAGTCGGAGGACAAATGGAAATACCGTGACTGGTCTGCACCAGCCATTCTCAAAATGTGGCATTGGGTATCTCTGAGACTCTTTCAGGAGATTCACAAGAGCAAAACTATTTTCATAATAATGCTAAAACATCGTTTGTGTTTTTTACTAGTCTAATTTTCTCACTAGTCTACAGTGGAGTTGTTAAGAGGTTACATGATATATGATGACGTCATTGCTCTGGCAACTAATAGAATATGTTCTTGGGTTTTAAATTTTCTCAGTTTTAATTTCTAACGTGGTAAATATTGATAAATATAACTTACTTAAACAAAAGCTGTCAGTAATGTCCTCAATAACGTGTATGAGTATAAAGGGGGCCTGAGAATAAAATGTTTGAGATCCACTGGTCTTCATTAATCAAGATTCACCCCTGGCATTTGGGAAGATCCCAGCCTCCCCCAAGACTCAGAGGCTGTGAGATTCCTGGACAAAACTGATTCTGTTAACAAAGAAGCAGTAGAGGAGTTAGGCTGTTGGATGGGCAACCAGCAGTGTTTATAGAACTATTATGAGGAGGGGGCTTTGGCAGGGAGGGCATGGCTCAGACCCAGGGTGTGCTCCAGGTCCTGCCTCTGCTTTGGCTGGAGCCACTCCACCCAGGTCCATCCTTTCTTTTTTAATTGTGGTAAAATATACATACCATAAAATTTACTATTTTAACCATTATTTAAAAGTGTATAGTTAAGTGGCATTATTACATTCACATTCTTGTGCAACCATCACCACCGTTCATCTCCAGAACTTTTTCATTTTCCCAACGGAAACTTTTTACCCATTAAACAATATATCCCCACCTCCTCCATTTCTCCCAGCCCCTGACAACCACCATTGTATTTTCTGCCTCTGAGTTTGACCATTCTAGGTATCTCCTATCTGTGGAGTCATACAGTATTTGTCCTTTTGTGTCTGGCTTATTCCTCTTAGCATAACGTTTTCAAGGTTCATCCATGTATCAGAATTTCCTTCCTTTTTATGACTGAGTAATATTCCACTGTCTGCATATATTCATTGTGTTTATCCATCCGTTGATGAACATTTGGGTTGTTTCTACCTTTTGGCTACTGTGAATGCTGCTATGAATATGGGGAAACAAATTATCTGTTTGAGTCCCTACTTTCTTTTTTTTTTAAATTAATTTATTTATTTTTGGCTGCGTTGGGTCTTCGTTGCTGTGTACGGGCTTTCTCTAGTTGCGGTGAGTGGGTGCTACTCTTCGTTATGGCATGCAGGCTTCTCATGGTGGTGGCCTTTCTTGTTGCAGAGCACGGGCTCTAGGGCACACGGGCTTCAGTAGTTGTGGCTTGTGGGCCCTAGAGCTCAGTCTCAGTAGTTGTGGCACACGGGCTTAGTTGCTCCATGGCATGTGGGATCTTCCCAGACCAGGGCTCAAACCCATGTCCCTTGCATTGGCAGGTGGATTCTTAATCACTGTGCCACTAGGGAAGCCCAACTTTCAATTATTTGGGGTATGTACATAGAAGTGTATCATATGATAATTCAATGTTTAATTATTTTAAAGGAAACACCATACCATTTTCCACAGTAGCTACACTCTTTTGCATTCCCGCCAGCAGTTGAGGTTCCAGTTTCTCCACATCCTCACCAACACTTGCTATTTTTTGTGTTTTTTGATGATAGCCAGCCAAATGGGTATAAAGTGTATCTCATTGTGGTTTGCTTTGCATTTCCCTAATGATTAGTGATGTTGAACTTCTTTTTATGTGTTTATTGGCCATTTGTATATCTTTGGAGAGATGTCTGTTCAAGCCCTTTTCCCATTTTTAAAAAACTGGGTCATTTGTTTTTTTGTCATTGAGTTATAGTTCTTTGTATATTCTGGATATTAATCCCTTATCAGATATATGATTTGCATGGGTCTGTCCATTTTGTATGTAGAACTTTAACACAAGATTTCATTTTGCTAAATGATTTTTAAAAGAGCTTTAAAGCTCTATATCACTGTTGTTATTTTCACATTTGTCATCCTGGGTGTTACACACTGCACTGGTTTAGAAGGTATAGATGGTAGGGCCTTGGTAGTTACTTCAGTGCTCATGATTAATTTACAATAACTGCTTTAGAATTTCTCACACTATTCAAAATGTGGCACTGGCTACTCTTATTTGCACACGTGGTTTTATAGATTACCTCATATTTGCCATGAAAGAAAACGATGATTAAGGCTAAATGATTTTTAAAATATTTTTTCTTTCATCCATGGCAGTTGTATCCTTTGACAGAACTTTAAAGGTACCAGATTCTTCATCATATCAGCTGAGTAGGGATTCTTTTTAGACTTTTCAGAAAATCTTTAAAAGGTTGAGTTCTAAGATGTTTCTAGATGGAACCACCATTTGAGATGTGAAAGTGTCATTCAACCAACAGTAATGCAAATGGAGGACCAGAATATCACAGGTTAAATTATAGAATGTTTATTTTTCCATCCTGAAACCTAGTAACTTAGGAGGGGAAATAATGTCATATAATGTTAAGCAAGAGGCTGAAATTGCTCATGTCGTTACTGGTCACTGGTCCTAGCACTGTGGTAGACTGGACATACTGTGCAGCCCTACTTGTGGCTCTTTGAAGTTGGGGCTGCTGAAATGCTCAGGTGTTAACATAGAACTTTAGGAACCCACTTTGCTTTCTGAAAGATAATTTGAGAACCACTGGCCTAGGGCTGTCCCATGCCAGGTTCTTAAACCTCTTGATTTCTAAATTAAGGGAAATGTTTTTGTTTTTAATGAATTAGGACGCTTTGTTCCAGCCTGTCTCCCAATTGTTTCTTCACTTTTTGTCATCTTTCTTCAGACAGTACGTTAAGTGTTTTGATGCTTTTATTTCCTTCTTCTACTCTAATGAATTGTGCCTGGTGAAATCCATATACCTTGTGTCGACATGTCTCTGAAGCTTTTGAATATATCCTTTTCCTAAAGAATAGAAGTCAACCAAAATGGGGGAATCTTTTAGCCCTGAAGTATTACTTCTCTCTCACCTGCTGTACTTTGAGTCTGAGTATGAACCCTCATAGACATTGAGGTTATTGAGGGTATGCAATAGTGTATCTTTGTGCCATGTGATTTGAGTTCATAGAATAGTACTTGGCAAGCAACAAAGTAACTTTTGACCAATTTATAGATGAGAGGGAAAGGGCAAATGCAGTGATCCCAACCTGACACCATTTTGACCCTGTCTCTTTTGGGTATCTCAGGTGTTTGCTGGACCCCAGAGCTGGTTTTCCTTGCCACTTTACTCCTCCCCCTCCCACCTCCTGCTTTCCTCTGATCAGCAGGAAACAGGGACATGAACAAGCACATGGGAATCTTTCACAGGACAGTCATTTCCATTCAGGTGTCTAGGTCTCTCTGCTCATAGGACTTTCCCTTTAGTTCACTCTTCATAAGAATTTCTGAAGGTCATTTTATTTTCTTTTGGATATATATACTGAGGAGACTAGCAATTCTGTTATTTTTAGTCTCTATGTAGAAGGTGAAATCATGGTTTGATTCCTTAGGAACCTGTGTAAATGTGCTAAAAGGGAAATATTCAAGAAATGAAAAAGGGGATTTCCTTCTGACTTTCCATGCCCTTTGCTTTTGCTAGATTAGTATACATTAGTATATGTGTGTGTGTGTGTGTGTGTGTGTGTGTGTGTGCGCGCGCGCACACGCGCGCGCACAAAATACTTGTTAAAATCTTGAGTTTTGAGGAAATATGTCACTGAACGTCCACCTTTCTTTTATGCTCTTAAATAAAAGATGCTAAACAATATTTCTTTAGTTGTTCGTATGAAATGAATATAGGCATAGACGTCCATGTGAGGGCATATACACTCAGCAGGATCATAAGAAAGCCAAGGATTTACATTCAGGGCAGTATCAAGGATTTTGGTACCAATCAAAATATGTGGTATCAATCAACAGTATAGTTAGTTCTCAGTTGTGTAGTAAGTGTGCAGATTAACTGGTATAAAAAAATCAGTGCATTTGTGAAAAAAGTTGAAATCACTATGAATCTGAAGAATCACCCCCATTTTACAAGGCATACATTTCTCTTTTTGTTTTTGAGATACATGGACACTGCCTCATACATGAGCACAGACCATCTCATGCTCTCACCAGTTATCCTCCCCTGCGTGGTAGATTGGATGTCTCTCCCCTCCTGTGGCAATGGCCCTCATAGGGGAAAGCAGTAGCCATATAGCTAAGGGAAGGCAGATGGAGGGAGAAGGCTGTGGATTTTCTCTTCTGCAGAGCCAGGATTGGGAAAATGGGGACATTTTGAGGACAGGAATGAAGAAGAGGGAGCAAGCGCTGGAACTGTATCCCTGGCCAATTCTGGTGGTTTTAATTTTTTCAAACAGAGAACTCAACTAAAAAATAGAAAATGCAGACTATTTTAGCAATTTAAAACCTTTTATTATGTTCATCAAGTACTTTACGTCTTGATTCGCATTTACAAACTATACTATGTTTTCTTTTTTTTCCTTACCTTTGGGGTGATATCTGTATGGCAAATATGTAGCTAGAAGTTAAAACAATTTTTCTATGGTTGTGGAAATAATACATGTAGAAAAGTACATAAACATGATTTACACTTTAATAAATTATTAAAACGTTAATATATATGTAACTGCCATCCAGGTCAATAAATAGAATATTGCCAGCATCCTGAACGCCTTTCTCACATACCCTCCCAATAATACTGCTTCCTTTCCTCTAAATGTAGCAGGTTTCCTGGCTTTTTTGGGGTAATCACTACAGTTTAGTTTTACCTGTTTTTGGACATTATATAAATGAATCATACCTTATATATTCTTATGGGTTGGTTTCTTTCTCTCAGCCAGTGATTGTCAGTTCATCTCTATGACTGTAGTAGTAGTTTCTACATTTTTATTGCTCCATAGTATTCCCTTGTATGAATATTTTATTTATTCTACTCTTGATTGGCATATAGGTTGTTTTCAATTTAGGTCTATTATGAATAATACTGCTACGAGCATTCTACTAGTGTACATAAACACATAAGCTTAGAGTGTGCTTTGAGGGAAAACTTGTAATTCATGGATTTTTGTCTGATTATCCTATGATTTACCGAGAGAAGTGTGTGAAAATTTCCTGCTATGATTGGAATTTATTATTTTTCATTGTAGTTATGTTAATTTCTGTGTTATATTTTAAGCTTTATATGTTGTTCTACATTCCCATGTTATTGTGTACATGTAAACTTAAATTGTCACGTATTCCTGGTAAATTAAACATTTTATCATTATGAAGTGATTCTCTTTACCTCTAATAATGCTTTTTGCCCTAAAGTGTATTTAAATTGAAACTATTTGATTTTCTTTTTTTAACATCTTTATTGGAATATAATTGCTTTTCAATGTTGTGTTAGTTTCTGCTGTATAACAAAGTGAATCAGTTATATGTATACATATGTCCCCATATCCCCTCCTGCTTGCGCCTCCCTCCCACCCTCTCTGTTTGATTCTTTTGGTTAGGTTAACATGGCATTTTTTTCCTTATTCTTCTTTTAGCCTCTCTGTTATCCCTATATCCTTGTGTTTTAGATGTGTCTTTTGTAACAACATTTAGCTTTTTAAAAAATTCAAAACTGATAATCTTTGGTTTTTACTTGTGGAATTTAATCTATTTGCATATTATATAATTACTGATATATTTGAGTTTAAATCTACCATCTTATTGTGTGCTTTTTATTTATTTTGTCTATTCTATATTCCTTTTCTCTCCAGTCTTGCCCTTTTGGGGGTTAAGTGTTTTTTACTATGAATTTTTCTCCTCTGATAATTTGGAGATTCTATACTGTCTTTTATTCTTCCATTAGTGGATAGCCTAGAAATTATGGTATGCTTTTTTGAATTATTAAAGTCGAATGTTAACATTTTTATCCTCCTTTTCCTGGAAAATGCAAGGACTTTAGAACTCTTTAAGTCTGTCATTCTCCTGGCATATGTACTATTGTTTTTTATATTTTAATTTCAGTATATATATATGAATAAAACCCCAATAATACTATTCTTATTTTATATCATAAGTGTTAATTTAAAATTTCACATGTATTTATCATTTTTTATTGTTTTTTCATTTCCTCTGACATCTCTAGACTTCCATCTGGAATCATTTTCCATCTGCCTGAAGAGCGTCCTTTAGAGCAGGTTTACTGGTGACAGATTCTTTCAGTGTGCCAAAAGGACTTTATTTTACCTTTATTCCTGAAGAGTATTTTAGCTTGGTGTAGTATTCTAGGTTGGTCCTTTCTTCCTTTCATTGCATTGAAGATAGGTTTTCTAGCTTTTTCTCACTGTATTTCTGTGTATCTTATCCATTCTTCTGTATTTTTCCATTGTTTTTACTTTCCATGTTGAATTCTGGATAGTTTCTTCTAATATATCTTCCAAGTTTATCAAATCCCTTTTCAACTGTGTTTAATTAGCTGTTAAACCCATCTGTTGAATTCTTAATTTCAGTTTTTTTTTAGTTCTAGAATTCCTGCTTTTTTTGTTTGTTTGTTTGTTTTTCATCTACAGGGTCATTTTTTTATAGTTTTCAGTTCCTTGATGAAATTTTGGCTTTCATCTCACAAGGGACCCTCTTAGTTACTTTATAGTTTTTGTCTAGTTTTTTTTTTTTTGCGGTACGCGGGCCTCTCACTGTTGTGGCCTCTCCCTTTGCGGAGCACAGGCTCTGGACGCGCAGGCTCAGCGGCCATGGCTCACGGGCCCAGCCGCTCCGCGGCATGTGGGATCTTACCGGACCGGGGCATGAACCCGTGTCCCCTGCATCAGCAGGCGGACTCTCAACTACTGTGCCACCAGGGATTTGTCTAGTTTTTGAACTGTCTTGAGCACCTCTCTGTTTTGGGGTTTTTTTTTGTTGTTGTTCTTGTCCGTTGTTTTTGGGTTCTTGTTCATGTGTTCTTTTCTTCCTGTGTGCCTGTCTTTAATTATTTAATTTTGTTGGATTTGAAAAATTATTTTCAGAAATAACTAGAAAGGTATGATGATGTTGTTTTTCTCCAGAGAGGAATTTTGTTTGCATCTTGCAGGTACCTAGCAGCACTAGCAACCTGGGGCCACCTTAATTCAGTTTCAGTTTCATAGTTAGGCTGTAGTCTGTATGCAGCCTGGTTTACTTCTGGGTCACCCATACTCTCAGGGTGGACCTCTGTGGGTGCAGTCCTCAATGTGGGGTGGTTTACGAGGACCTCACTTTGACAGGCCTGGCCTCCTACTTTTACTCTCTAGCAAGGCTGTCAAAATTGATGCTTTGTCTTTAAACTACTTCTTCAGGATCAGAAAAGCCTCCCTAGGCCTGTGCCACCTTATGTGCCAAGATCTTTCTCTGAAAATTCCACACTATCTTGCTGTTTCTTTGGTGATTTTTGAATTACGTTTTTATATTTCATGTAGCTTTATAGAATAACTTTCAGCAGGAAGGTTGGTCTCAACTATATAGTCTGAAATAGAACTGAAATTGGGTGCAATTTTTTTTTTTTTTTTTTTGCGGTACGCGGGCCTCTCACTGTTGTGGCCTCTCCCGTTGCGGAGCACAGGCTCCAGATAAGCAGACCCAGCGGCCATGGCTCATGGGCCCAGCTGCTCCGCGGCATGTGGGATCCTCCCCGACTGGGGCACCAACCCGCGTCCCCTGCATCGGCAGGCGGAGTCTCAACTACTGCGCCACCAGGGAAGCCCTGGGTGCAATTTTAAAGAAAGTATGTTTGCATTAAATATAGTCTGTATCATACTTTTTTCTACCTCACCTATCCTGGTTAATCAAGAGAACTTATTATAGACTTTACCTCCAGCTATTTTAGAGTGGCTAGAAAAGCCAGATAAAACGTATTTGGAAGATACTGGAGAACTATGAAGGTACTCATGACTCAAGGGGTTAAGATCTTGGGATGAAGGGAGGTGCAAAGTTCTGAGCAGACATTTTACAGCAGCTTTTCAACCTCAGGGCATTTGTCATTTCTTGAGAAGCTGGGAGAGACCAAGAACCTAGAAGAGGGCCTGTACTACTAAAAGTGAGAGAAGTTAGCAGAACTTTTGGCAATTTCACAGGATTGGAGAGACATACATTGGAGTTCCAAAGGTAAGATTGTTAACCTGACTACCTAAAAATGTAAAACTTCTATACATCAGGAAACATCATAAAAGCGGGAGAATGGATAAAATTAGAAAAATCACTATTTTTCAGCCTCTAATGGACCTAAAATGATCATCAGAAGATCCTAAAACCATTAGAGAAAAGGTGGTGGTGAACTTTATAATGGATGGATTTGTTTGACAATACCTGAAACCACTGATCAGTTTCAACATTAGGATACATGAGACAACCAGATATTATATGTGACTTCTGATTTGATTCAAAGAACAGAACACCACAAATGAAGTATTCTTGCAAAAGAACTAACCCTGAATCTAATGAAACCTCTAGGTCTAGCTATCTGTTTGCAAGCAATATAGAAGAGAGAGCAAAACATGTTAAAGACCACCACAAGAAATGCTAAATGCACAAGTGTGAAAGATTCTATAGGTCAAATGTGTTGGGTTTTCCCAGGGATAAATGATATGAAGAGGTTAAAAAAAAATAAAAGAGGGGTACTTGTTACAGATTAGAGAAGCCTTGTTTTTACATCATTTTGTTACAGATTAAAGGAGAAATATCAATATTGATTACATTCAATGTGTGGATCTTGTTTGGATCTGAATATAAACGATCCAAATATAAAGGGAAGTTTTTAAGAAATTTGAACATAGAAGGGCTATTAGATGATAGCATTGTTGGCTTTATTGGATATGAAAGAGATATTGTAGTTAAGTTTCTTCTAGGTCTTTATGAAAAAGAGACACAGGGCTTCCCTGGTGGCACAGTGGTTGAGGGTCCGCCTGCCGATGCAGGGGACACGGGTTTGTGCCCCGGTCCGGGAAGATCCCACATGCCGCGGAGCGGCTGGGCCCATGAGCCATGGCCGCTGAGCCTGCGCGTCCGGAGCCTGTGCTCCGCAACGGGAGAGGCCACAGCAGTGGCCTTGCTTGCTATGTCACATAATTTTTAAAAATTCCCTTCTCTTTCATTTTCCCCTCTCCTACTACTGCATATATAAAGTATATTATTAGTAGATAAATTTGCTAAAATCTATAATTTACAGATAATAACAAAGATGGGAAAAGGAACTGACATTATCAGTACCGCAAAAAAAAAAAAGAGAGACACAAATCAAGATACTTTGAGTAAAGTGATATGGTATCTGTGATTTGCTTTAAAAATGGAAAATCTTGATAATTGTTTGAACTGTTTAAAGGGTACATAGGATTCATTTGGCTGTTTACTTCTTTTTTTGAATACTAAAAAATACTTACTAAACAGTACCAAAAAAAAAAAAAAAGAAAGAAAGAAAGAAAACATCATAAACAGAATTTCACTTGTGCCACACAATTTGTGTTTTAAGTGAGATCATCATAAAGTACTCCTTAATGGGTGAAAGTCTACAGTTTATGTCAGATAAAAAGGACATAAACTCATTTTATTTTGTGTAGTGTATTCCTTAGCTGTTAGTTTTATCTGTTAGACTTGTGTAACTCTTCCACTTCTGAGGAGGCAAACCAGTCTCATTAAAACTATACGGAAAGGAAGGGCAGTTCTTCAGAGCATAAGTGGGGTGTGTATACAGTTGTCCCTTGATATCTGCAGGGGGGTTATTCCAGGACCCTGCAGATACCAAAATCCACAGATACTCAATTCCCTTATATAAAGTGGCATAGTATTTGCATATAACCTACCCACATTCTCCCATATAGTTTATATCATTTCTAGATTACTTAGAATACCTAATACAATGTAAATGCTGTGTAAATAGTTGTAAATACAAGGTAAATGCTTTGTAAATAGTAGCGGGTGCATGGCAAATTTTTTGGAACCTTCTGAAATTAAAAAAAATTTCCATCCACAGATGCAAAACCTGTGGATAGGGAGCGCTGACTGTATATTAAAAGAACAGGAAAAGGGTGTTAGGCGGGCAAAAACGACAGATATGCCCACTGTCTCTTCTTGGTTACTCAAGACATTCAAACCTATTGCTTTCCATACAAAGAATTTTTAAAATACTTTCCACTAACATAATTTAGCTTTCTCCTCCTTCCAAAAAGGGAGGTAATTCAAAGTAATGCCTGGTTAATGCATCTAGCTTCAAGTCCAGAGGTTCTGGATAATGTCAGTTCCTTTTCCCATCTTTGTTATTATCTGTAAATTATAGATTTTAGCAAATTTATCTACTAATAATATACTTTATATATGCAGTAGTAGGAGAGGGGAAAATGAAAGAGAAGGGAATTTTTAAAAATTATGTGACATAGCAAGCAAGACATATACAGATAGCATCCAAAAACCTCACTTATGCATTTTGACCAAGCAGGCATAATTTGCACATGATGATAGAGTGCTGCTGGGTACACCCAGCTTTGTGGCTTGGAACATCAGTCCAGTCACTGAGTCCTGCCATAAGGTTTTTGCAGAATCCAGATCTTCCACACAGGCTTTAAAGAGCGTAGGATCTGCTGGGTCGTAGCTGAGTGGCAGAGCACTTCAGTATGGACAGATAAGCTGTATAGTGATTATTCCTTTGGGCCTACCCGTATTTCCTCCTTGCCAGGCAAGTGGGTAGAAGCAGATAAATGGTCTAAAACCCATGTAGTATATGTTACCTTCAGAATCCCAGAGGTATCAGCCAAGCATTTTGCTTCTTAGCAGGTGTAAGGTATAGCACTTATCATTCACTTTTTTTTGTTTGTTTATTATTATTAATTTTGAGTCAGTAACTAGTACACATGGCATTAAATTGAAAAGTTGCAAAAAGGTGTACAGTAAAAGTACAGGAAAGGACATTTCCTTTCCTGCACTTATCATCCATCTACTTAGGTCTCCACAATGGAGGCCACCGCTGGTACTAGATTCTTGTGTATCTTCATTTTAAAGGGCATATCCTGACCGGACCACCGACCATTGGATTACAAGAAACTTCCTGAAGTGGCAGGCCCTGTATGTTCATGGGATTTATATCCCACCATATGGAATACAAACAAGGCACCCGTATCTTCCTACTTTGATCAGCCTGATATCTTCAATATGGTAGACCAGTGTAATGTGCTATATCCAGAATTGATATCTTTGATTCAGGTGAAAGTCAACTGCTTTCTCATGTCCTCAGTTTATCCCCATGGAGAAATGCATTTACCAGCTTCCTAACTGTATTCTAGGTGCAAAGGGTAGTATTAATTTGCCCCAGTTAGGATTCATATCTAAAAGTACACCTTGAGTTGGAGTCACCATTTGATTATACGTTTATGACAGCCTAATATCACTGACTAAGACCCATTGGCCCCTCAGCTGAGGAGTGAGGTTCTCTGCAAGTCATCAGATGTGTGACTTTTTTTTTTTTTTTGATAGTCAAGTGGTTTCACTTGGCCATTCCTACTAGAAGAGTGTAATGATTCAGGACCCCTGTGTGAGGGTGATGCCTCATTGATCTGTATTACCTTCTTCCATGGACTTCTGGTTTCCAGTTCCCTAATAGGAACAGAAGTTTCACTGTCATTTTACCTGACTTGGCCCAGTAGCACTTCTAAATTCCCCTCCTTTCTCCAAAGGTCTGTTGTCTGCAGCCCACTATCTGGTATCAGTTTGTATCCGATACTGTATAACATCAGACTATATCAGTTTGTATTCTTTGATTGAAAATCACAGAAACCAATAGTGGTTAATTTAAGCAAAAAAAAAAAAATTATTAGACGGCCCCTGGGTAGCTGACAGAATTAAAGAGAAAGCTGAAAAGTCATACCTTGTTAAGGAGATGGCATAGGGATCTAGACTAAGAGAATCTTTGAATGACTTAGTTCCACCTTTATGGCAGTCTGCTCAAGATTCGGATTCCCAGTAGAGAGTCTAGTTTGCCTGTTTTGAATCATCATCTCACTCCTTGACTGATGGCATAGGTACCTTGATTAATGGACCTGCCAAGACTTGGGGAATATAGGGGAGATACTTTCCTAAAGGAGAAGTAAGGTGTTATAACTAAAAATGGAGGAGGAATGGTAAACAGGCAAATCCAACAGATGGCCATTCCAGAGTGTGCAGATTAGGTCAGCATTTCTCAGTAGGGGCATTGTTGGCCTTTGGGGGAAGACCATTTTCCTTTTTGAGCTGCTGTCCCAGTGCATTGCAGTGTGTTCAGCATCCTTGGCTCTTGGACAGTAAATGCCAGCAGCACCTCCACTGCTACCATCACAACCAGGGTACCACCTGTTTCACAACCACTATCATCTCCCTACTCCCACTGACCCCACTCCCCAGATAGGCTATGAAATAGAGCGTCCAGGACCACTGTACTGCATGATCCCTAAAGCTTTTTCCATTTAAAACAATCAGATGCATTTCCATTGCTAAACTAAAGGTTGTTTGTAATTTTGTTAAAATAAAATAGTTTCTTGTCTCTTCTATCAAAAAGTTCTTCAATTTGATGTTCCCAAATATCTAAACTGACTTACATATAGAGCCATATGAAACATGTTAGAAATTCATCAGTTTGTTTCTTCAGTTTATTTCTTTGTTTAAGGGCACGGACTTTAGAGCTTAAGTCTTTGAATTCAAATTCCACAACCATAGCTTTGCTACTTACTAACAGTTACTTCCTTTGGCTTTTACATAATCTTTCTTTGGGCAATTGCATAATCTCTCTGTGCTTCTGTAAAATGAGGATAGTAGTACATACCCATTTCATAGGGTTGTTGTGAGGATCAAATTAGCTAGTATGCATAAGGTTTTAATATATTGCCAAGAGCATAGTAATTATATGAATATGTAAGCTATTACTATATTTATAAAATGGGATATTAATAATTAAGTTTTACATAGATAACATAAAAATACCTTTAAAATTTCTTTTTGGGGGGAGTTACCTTTTAAAAATTAAATTGCTCTACCTGGAAAAGCATCTTGTTATAACATTTAGCTTGAACTATACTTTGAAAAATATTTCCTCATTCAACATTTATTATTTCCCAGGCCTGGGCTAAATTCAGGGAAGACAGAGAATGCATGTACCAGTAGAGGCAATAATAACTGAGTGAACAAATAAATGCCCAGGGTAGTTAACCGGTGTGCTCAGAGCTGTGGAGGCATCAGCAGAAAGGCCTGGAAGGAGGGTTTGGTGTGTTGGTAAACAGATGAAAGGCCTGGAGTGGACTCTGGTCAGCTGGGGAGAGGCAACATAGGACATAGGATGGTGTGCTGGAGCTATGTTTTACAAGGCCTTGGAGACTCTGGTAAGGAGCCGGTATCTTTTCTGCAGGGGATTGAGATTTCCTCCCAAGGAACGTATTGAAGGGGGTTTTGAGCAGGAGTGTACTAGGTCTGATTTACATTTGGGCAAGTTGTTTTTGTTGACAGTGTAGAAAATGAACTGGAGATGAATAGGTGGGACCAGATAGAAGACTCTAGGGAAGAAATGGACAGGAATGGGATGGGATGGCAGTAGTGGAAATGGAAAGAAGTGAATGAGGTCAAATGAAATCACATATGTTTATTTTAGAGGTAGAATTCACAGGTATTGGTGGTGGCTTGGACAAAGAAGATAGAGAAAGAGGAACCAGACATCTAGACTTTTGGCTATGTATGTGGCATTTGACAGTATGCATATTTCCCTCTATAATTAAACTTTTAAAAAATTTTATGGGACTTTTCAAAACTAAATTTTTAGTACTATTTTAAAACATTCATCTTCCTGGTCTAGATTTTTTTTTGCACTGCAGCAAAATTGTACAGTCTTCCTATTTTTTTTCTTATTTTCCTGTTTAGTAATGAAAACCTCCATTGTTGATGTTATTGGCATTTAATTGGGAGCACTTTATCTGTTAATTAATCGCTGTTGAAGATTTAAACTCACTTACTACTTGCAGAGTAATCTTTTGAAATTAGATAGCTGAGTATTATCCCTGCCCCAGGAAACTATGAGTCTGTAAAAGCCTGCACCTGTTGAGAAGCAGCCTTCCCTTCTTTGCCCAGTATGCTTCCCATGGGTGTGGACGGCAAGGAGCTGGGATGCTGGTGAGGCACCTGGAGTTTATTTACCTATCTCTGCCTGAGGTACTCACTCACTCTGCATGTAACTCCACTATTCTTTTTAACATGTACTTCAGATGTCGTAAGTCAGGTTTATGAGTTTTTATTTTCTGTCACTTAGGACTGGCATACCTCCTCAACAATTGGAGTTTATCTTATTTTACCAAAATATGATTTCTTCTTCTGAATGGAGACCAAGCATATACAGCAGTCATTAATTAAATTAAGCAGATTGTTCAAATTGGTGCATGTGGAATGAATTATTTTACTTTTTTCTCAGAATTGAGAAACTAGGAAGAAAATTCATTAGACAGTAATGCATAGAGATTTTTTTTACACCTAAATGAGAAGCCAGAAGTGCATATAAAACGTAAGAACTTCAAAAACATTTCTTATGCACAGACTATTATGAAACTCCCCTGGATGTTTTTGATTTCCCATTACATTAAAATACTCAAATGAACTTCATATTCAGAACATTTAAAAATAGCTCAGTCTTAAAAAGAAGATATAAAGTATTATCAGCTGTGCTTTTTGTACATAATTAGCATGTGCCTGTGGAGGTATAATGACTTTTAGTGTAATGATATTACTCATGATAAAAAGTTCAGATGGTAAAAATTGGAGATACAGCTGGGTGACACATTTTAAAATAACTCAAAGATGACTTCACAGAAAGCATGCTATTTTGGTCCCTTGTAATCCTCCTTTCACTCATCAGTGGTATGAAGGCATTGATAAAAGATCCTTTTTTAAATGTTTCATTTCTTTCCCCCTTTCTTATAGATTTGATGTGTGTTCACTGTTTCCTTCAGTGAACTGTGAAGGTACATCACCTTTTCCCTTTTTCTGAGATGGCTCAAGATTCAGTAGGCCTTCCTTCTGATTTTCAGTTTTGGATGCGCAAGCTTTCTGTATGGGATCAGGCATCCACTTTGGAAACCCAACAAGACACCTGTCTTCACCTGCCTCAGTTCCAGGAGTTCCTGAGGCAGTTGTATGAAGCCTTGAAAGAGATGGTGAGTAGTGGACCAAAATAATAAGGTTATTTTGTGACATCAGGAACTCTTTACCAGATTTTATTAAGCCTGAATGCAGTCCAGGGACTTGTGGTATTGACCTAACGAAAGATTAGACAGACAAATTACCTGTAAATATTGCAGACAGTATGTGGTTTCCTAGTGTCTGATTCATTATGACTTCAGTCTTTTCTTTCTTGATTAGTTATATTGTCACATGAGACTTCCCGACCAATCAAGTTGTTTTTAAATAAACAAGACTTCGACACTTGTTGTCAGGAAATAATTGGGTTTCTTTTAAAGGCCTTTGTATCTCTTAAATATTGAAGGGTTTGCTGAAATGCTTACTCTTTTCTCAACCCTATTCTAAAGTGGGCTCTACTAAGAGATGATAAATGTTAAGATCTCTTCTTTATAAATATTTTAAGTGGACTTTTCTTGTGAATATTAAGATTATGAGTGTCTTCACTATTGTTGTATACGTTATTGTGTTCAGAATTTTGTATTTTTTCATTTTGACATAAGATTTCATACTTTCATTGCAATAGGTATTTTTGTGAATTAATGTATTTTCATAATATCAAAATATTATTTATTTATACTTATTTTCTAATTTCAAAATGAAAAGCAAAATTGTCATTTAATGTAGGTGTTCTTGTGTTATACTTTTCTTTCCTTAATCAAAGAAGCAAGTAGGAAATTTGAAGAACAATTAATAGTGATGATATGAGTTCACATGTCTTTAGAAAGAAGAAAAGATACTGTCTGTATGAACAACTAATGCTAACTTTTAAAATTGTTTTTTGGCAATGAGACTTTAGTAACTTGACCTTAAAGTGATTCCAGAAAGTCCAGGACTGACCTTGATGCTCAGACAAATGTGAGGAATTTATTGCTTCAGCAGTAGGAAATGCTTATCATTTCAGCTTACATGCATGTTAGCCCAGTTTGGTCTTATTTTTTAACTTTCTTGAAAGGTAAAGAAGTGGGAAAGGGCCAAGTGTACAACAGCAAGTGTATTTTTTTAATCTTAAGCTGTTTTCTATTTGATTGATTGCTTTTTGTGTCAGGTTTTAGGTCGTTGCAGACAAATATGATGTCATTTAGCATATAGTAATCAAAATAGTAATAAACAGAGATATGTATCTATATGCTTTGGCTGCTTTTATTTCATTTTACAAGTTCCAGAGTTCTTGTGCTGCTAAACCTTCTTTGAGATAGTGCTACTGGAGCTGACTCAGGAACTTCTCTTATTATGTTAGGAAAAAAACCCAGGATGAACATATGGTGTTATATAGATATTAGTCACCTATAATTTTTTTTCACTATTATGCAGTCTTTGTTATTTTTTAGATAAAGTGGCCTTTCTTGACTTAAATATGAGTAAAAGAAAATTAATGCTGCAGTAATATTGATTTTACCTAAACTTGTTGTACTTCTTAGTTTGGGTGGCCTGGTTTAAGGATGAAGTATGGTGATTGCTTGTTAAACTTTATTAGAATTACTTACCTAAAGATCTTCTCTAACCTTTTTCTCCCCTTACTTTTCTAAAATATATGCTAAACAAGAAACATTCAAGCTCCCTCAACCTATAATGGCAGTTCAGGCTTTTCTGAGTTGCATAGTGTCCTTTTACTGACCAAAACATAATTTTCTTTTATAGGATTCAAGTGCAATTATTGAAAGATTCCCCACAGTTGGTCAACTGTTGGCAAAAACTTGCTGGAATCCTTTTATCTTAGCATATGGTAAGAATCCAAAACATGTCCTCTCAAAATGCAGACTTCTAATGATAATTTTAATCTTTGCATTGTTTAACAAAACACAGAACTTTAAATTATAAGCCTTTCTCTTATTTTTCGTGAAACAACTTATCAGATGTATTCCTTGTTCCATTACAAAGAAGGTACCCTCTATTGTTGTCCATATATGTTTGTGTATGTGTATATAGATAAGCACACACAAACAAACACATACATGCAGATGTGTAGGAGAACAGAACTCCTTGAATTAGAGGGCAGAAACTCCCAGATGATTGTTATAACTTCATTTTTAATTCAGTGTAAAATGGTTATAATAATGAAATAATTTCTTTGTTTTGCAATTTCATATTAACTCACACACCATTTTCCATGTGTAAAATTCTTCAGTGTTTGAATTCTGCTATGGCTCTGCCATCATTTAGGGGTGACAGTTTGGTTTTACTCAAGGTTAAGAAGAATTTGGGGATACTTTGGGGGAGGTGTTCCTTCACTGACCTCCTGCCTACCTGTCTAGCCTCATTTCCTGTTTAATCCTCCACAGCTATACCACATGCATTGTAGACAGTTTAAATTACTAACAGTGCTTGATGTCTGGGCCTGCGACATGCAGTTCTTTTTGCCTGGAACTCTGTTCTCATCTCATGTCCTCAAATCTTCTTCGAAATAGCCTTGCTAGGGCTGAGTTAGGAACCTTTCTTAGTGTGTGCATAGCTGCCAGTATCTCCCTTAATTATAACACTTACTACACTGCTTTATAATTGTTGGTTTGCCTGTCTGATGCCCTGGAAGACTGAATGCCTCTCAACAGCAGGAACTGTGGTTTTAGTTCTCTTTGTTGTCCCAGAGCTTAGCATAGGGTGAATAGGAACATCTGAAGGTATATAGTGGAGGTTTATTGCCTTGATTTGACTATATTGTTAGCTAATGTAATATATACTTTTTTTTTTTTTTTTTTTTTTGCGGTACGCGGGCCTCTCACTGTTGTGGCCTCTCCCGTTGCGGAGCACAGGCTCCGGACACACAGGCTCAGCCGCCATGGCTCACGGGCCCAGCCGCTCCGCAGCATGTGGGATCCTCCCAGACCGGGGCACGAACCCGTGTCTCCTGCATCGGCAGGCGGACTCTCAGCCACTGCGCCACCAGAGAAGCCCCCTACTTTTCATATTTTTAAAGTCAGAGACTAATTGCATAATATAATGATAGTAGAATCAAAAATAATAAGAATATTCCCCTTTGATGTTTAGAGAATTATACAGTATCTCTTTCCTAGCCTGTTCTAAGTCATTAGAAGGAGCTTGAACTAGGTGGGGAAGGGACAACATTTGCATTTGGTTCCATGAGCATACATGCTTGGGTGCACTGCATATACTCAAACTTACTGGCTCCACCCCCAACTTCATTCTATTCCTTTTCCTCTTCACTTAATGCCTCTTGCTTCCTCTTCCCCCTTAAGTTGACGCTTCCTCCTTTACCCACTTAGCTTGTTCAAGTTCTTGATCTAAAATGGCGAAGCCATCACTGTATTTGCCTACCAGGGCCATGCTTACCTGCCCCAAATTTATATATTTCAACTAGGCCAGTGTTTCTCAAAAAACCTTTGACCAGAAATACATTTTCTATACATGTGTATATATGCATACATACAGTTATACGCATACACCCACACGTTTCATGAAAAAATGCTTGCTTTTATTATGTGCAATTCATATTCACTATACCATTTTTAAAATGGTTTTCATGACCCAAAACTGATTTTACAATCCACCTATAGGTCGTGACCAAAAGTGTGAAAAACATTGAGCTAGGCCAATGCTGTTGACGGCAGGAGAAAGGAAAAGAAACTGTTGAATTTCCTCCATTTAAAGGCATCACTCATAGATACTTCATAGATTGAATGACCACTTTTTAGAAAAAAGAAATAATATGCCCTTAAAGTGTACCTAGTGGATGTGGGACACATCCTTAATTCAGAAATGTTAAAATGTGAGAAAGTTTGGATTGTAGAATTGAAGTAGAACGCATTGCTCACTTTGTGCTGAGCACTGTTCTCTATGGATTGCATCGTGGGTCTAACTGAGTTCTTGATAGGCTTGCAGGATAGATATTTATGGATTAGCCTAAATATGTCACTTTTTTCAGAATATAGAACTAATAAAATCCAGGATCCTACTCCTCTAAAGCCCATGTTGTTGTAATGATCTGCCCCCATGGATTGTACCACTGTGGTTGAAATGTTCCAGTCCTGGCTTTACCACCAGCCAGCTTCATGTGAATGTATATAGTCACTTTTTTTTTTTTTTTTTTTTTAATGTCAAGCCCTAGGAAAACATGGCTCACAATTTCTGCCCTCTAGGAGCTTCCAGTCAGGGAAAAAAGAAACCTAAGGAGATCAGCCAGAGTCAGGATGATGGTTGGTACTGTGGAGCTTTGACTAAGTTGCTGAGGGGAAGGAGAGTTTCACAGGGGAGGTTTTGCGGGGGCTGACTCTTGGAGGAAAATAGATGAGATAGGATTTTCTAAGGCAAGAACTAAGGCAAGAACTCACTGGGTCTCCGATTCTTTATTTGTAAAAGTGAGAGACTGGACTGATTTTTCCCTGTGGACTTAGACTTGCATCTGTCTGTGATCTTTCCTTAGCACCTAATCTCTATTACTTTGGCCCCCTCTGTGAACCAGAAACAAATTCTCCATCTCTTTCTGTTTAAATGTGTGTGTTACCATTTGAACTGCCCATTAAATTTCAGTTTCCTGTTTGAGGTATGCATTTGGTTTTGAGCTAGTAGAGGAGACTGACAGGCACAGAACTCATGAGTAATCAAATCTTGCCTGTGTTGCCACTGTTGTTTCACTAGTTGGGCACTTTCTTCCAGGAAGGGATATTTTCTTATGGTTTTGTAATATCAAAATTATTTTTTAAGTACAGTAAGAGTAAACAGTTTCCATCAAGGAAAGAAGTAAGTAAATGAGACTAGGATCAGAAATAAGGATAATAAGGAAGGAGGAAGGATTTGCAAATTAAAAGACTCCACAAAGGGAAGAGAAAAAATAGTTAATAGAAAGGGAAAAAACACCTTTTATTCAGTGGTGTTCTCTCCATAAAATTACTGCCTTCACCTCCTTGGAGTTCTGGCTGGTAGGTTCTAGGTCTGAGCTCATGATTAACATATTATAGCTATAACCTGTTTTCCTCATGCTTTTTATTACTGTGTGAGAGTTTGCCCCCAAACTTGGCAGCTTAAAACAAATATTTATTGTCTAAAAAAATGCTGCCATCACACTTTTAAACTATAGAATTAATTCAGCTTTCATTGGAGCTTTCAGTTCAAGATATCAAACAATAAAATATTAGGTGGCAAATATATGGTGGTATATTCCTTTCCCTTACACTCAGTTTTAGATGAGTGCTTTGCACTAATGACTGTCTGCATGATGAATCCCAGGCAGTTTTCGATCCCCAGTGCTCCAGTTCCAATGTTTGAGCCTCTAGGGAGGAGCCTGACAGATGCCATCCCCTGTAGACAGTGCTGGTGGCATTCATCAATAATAGGTGATGGCTTGCATCTTTAAATCCCTAAAGCAAAGTAAGCTCATTAGCAGTGCATTTCAGTGCATTGACTCTGGGCAAAGAAATAAAGGCTGGGGGCAGGTTACTCTTGCTCTTCTTTTTCTTTTTGAGAGAAAAGTAAAAAATAATATGCTTGTTGAACTAAATGTGCAGAGTCACTCAACACCTGGGGAAAACTCCTATCTTTTGGATTCTTTTAGATTTACACTCCATAATTAACATTTTCTGTCTTTTTTCTCTTTAGTGGTGAGTGTCTGATTTTTGGAAATGCTCCCCATCAGGTTGCATTCTGTATAACATGGGAAGCTGCTTACATAAGCATATCATTAGATGTGTTTGTCACACTTGTGACATACAGATAGTTATAATTTCTTCTGATATTTAAAACATAGAAAGTACAACAGTCAGATTTTTAATCAGTGGCATTGGTTCAACCTGAAGAACCCTAGGATCTCCAGTGGTTAAATTATGTGATTCTTGCAATGAACTGATTTCAGGCAAGCCAGTGATGTAATTGAGCTCATAAAAGCTAGGAAAAATAGGAATATCCCTCAGGATAACCCCTGATAAAGTTTGTTCAGAGGTGTTAGTTATTAGGAGAGCCTAAGTTTATGGGGGGAAAATGGATTTAAAATTACTATCAGGGTCCTTTGGTTTGTGGTTGAAAATGCCGAGATAGCTTACTGTAGTTTGTATTCTCCTTATTTCTTGTTAATGAAGCCCTTAGAAATGCTGTGTTTATGAAATTGCAGTAGATAACAAAGTAAAGAGCATCAGGTGATTTTGCAGAGGAGTGATTCCAGGTGCTGGGTTTCCTCAGCATCACCTCCATGGCCTTGTGGTAAAGTCCATAGTAGCTTGGCTCTAGTTCAGGTACTGACATCTTCAGTTTTTAGGTCTCATTTTTGCTTCTCAGTTGTGTTATAGAATCTCCAACTTGAATGGACTTAGTTACCAAAGGAGGAAAGAGAAAATGGCTTACGAAGTAGATGTTCTAGCCAAATAGATTTCAAAGGTCAACATTGTTATCACATATTTAGTAAAGTTTTACATTTTAGAGTAAAGAATTAGGAGCATGTAAAAGGCTTCTATTTTATCCAAACCATTTGGTACTAAAAAGAATGTATTTTAAAACAATTCTTTTTGTTAAATTTATTTTTAACAAGTGGGGGTATTTTGGCCAATTTGATTAAATCAGAAATATTGACTACTGCTTATGGCAGTGATATTGCCTTAAAAAGGTTGAAATTACTAATGATTTGAATATAAAATAAAGAACTGATCTTTAAAAAAGCTAGTTCTTTTTGTTCTTTCCATCATTCTCTTTTGGCTTTAAAAATTGCTGCTGTGACAGAAAGAATTGACCTCACAAGGGCTAAGCATAAGTGATCCTGAACCCACAAGAAGGAAAAAAACCACAAAGTTTCACACATGGTCCTGGATGCTTGTTCTATGAACTTAGTAGTTTGTGATTTTCCTAAAATATAATAAATATATTTCCTTTAGTATATAATGTTACAAATTTTATACTGATTATCTTTTCTTTCTATTTGATAAAACCTACTCATTTTAGTTTTCCTTTTTGCAGATGAAAGCCAAAAAATTCTAATATGGTGCTTGTGTTGTCTGATTAAGAAAGATCCACAGAATTCTGGAGAATCAAAACTTAACTCCTGGACACGGGTAAAAATAAATCTTGCACTATACTGCTTTGAATTCAGTAAAGGTGCTGCTTTGACAGTCCAGAAACTTTTTCAGACACATCCTTTCTGTTAAACTTGTAAAGCTTTTCAAGAGATTTCATTTTTGTTTGATTGCGAATTCCTTAAGAGATAGGTCCTCAGGGTGAACTTCCCCATGCCTGCAAGAACTAATGTTGAGTGGTGTTAGAAAGTTACTCTCAGGTAATTAAAAGAATGTACTCTCCTTCCTTCTAACAATTGTTTCTTCCTACCAACCTACTTTAAATACTTATATAATTTCTCTTCAGGTACTTCTCTGCCTTTCTCAGAATCTATTCTGTAGTAAAACTAAAATTCAGAAGTGCCCTGGGAGCAGCAGTCTTTATTTTGTGTCCTAAAGTTGGTGCCCTGGCCAGTGTGCTCAGACTAGCATCTAGGGCTGGTTGGCTAATGCTGCAAGCACCGTTAAAATCGGTTACCTGACCGTGCTAGTCCAGGTAGCTGACAGCTTCCTGAATTCCCCGTTTCTGCTTCCTCTTGAATGGTGGGCACAAATAGGAGAATGTTGTAAGGCTGTGCTGTAGCTGCCCTCACCACCAGCAAGTTGGCTGGTCTTTTCTCTTACCCCCCACTGCCCTGCTGCAATAACCTCAAGGACTTGCTGATGCCTGTCAGATTCCACTTACTATGCATATGGTCTAGATTAGCTGCTTAGTATTATGAAACCAACCACCCAGATTAATGCATATGGTTTTGTCTACCAATCTGACTGGTGATATCATTCCGTTCACTGCTTTTTACCATTCCTTTGTTTTATACAGAATTGCTGACAGAGATGACAAAGACAGTATTTGCATTTTTGTTAGATTAAAAGAAGAATTGGAGGGACAGTAGAAGTGAAAAGGATTGGGCGAGGGACGGAAAAAATGCAACATTTAACTCGAAGGAAAATTAAAGAGCTGAAGGAAGGAACTGATAAGTAGAATTAGGGAAGAAAAGGTATGAAAAACAAGGCTATAGAAATAGAATGACATACTTAGTTTTCAGTTTTTTAAATTATTGCTTTTGTTGAGTATTTGCTATTTTAGTGATTATTTAGGATATATATTTTTATTGGCTAGCTCATTAAGTCCAGAAATAGGCCATCTTATAAAGTGTTTTTAGAGTGATTAGGTTAACTTTCTTCATTTAACTCGTGACTTATATTAGCCTAGTTTTAAGTTTCTAGCCTTGCAGTTTATTCTGTGGGTTTCCCTTATTTAATATTGTGTCCATTTAATAAATAGGTGCTCATTAAGTGTAGCACAGGGAGGTAAAGTTAAAACACTTAATTCCTACCTTCAGGGAGTTTACAGACTACTAACCAGCTCATTCTAGGGCAGTGTCATTGGGTTATTGGTAGAACTATGTATAGGGGTGATGGTGACGCAGAGGAGGGACACTTGTTCAGACTTGGTGGTTTGGAGATGTTTCCTGGGAGAGATGATATATCAGCTGAGTTTTGAAGGATGACTAAGAGAACAGGATAGAGTTTTAGGAACGGTATTCCTGCCAGCAAAAAGAGCATGTGCAAAGAATGGCGGTGAGGAAGCAAATGCTGTATTCAGGAAACTGCAGATGCTTAGATATCCCTGAGCTTGGGATTTTATAGAGTTGATGATGAAGCATAAAGCCTTATGTATAATTATAAGAAGTTTTTATTTTAACTTGAAGGCAGTGGGGAAACCACCGAAGTATTTTAAGTAGAGAAATCATATGGCTAGGTGTGAATTTTAGAAACTTACCAGCAAAAGGAAGTTGCTTTGGAAGGTGCCAGGGATAGCACTTTCAAAGCAATTGTAGTGGTAAAAGTGAGAAATCATGAAGGCCTGAATGAAATGGAAAAGAGGGACCAGATTTATGATATTAATAAGGTAAATATGTAAGGATGTAACGGCAAATTAAGTGCAGGTGTACTTAGGTGTAGGTCGAGTTGAACTTAGTGTTTTCAGGAGAGGGGCTGATTTGCACATAGAGGGTTGACAGTCCTCAGGGTACAGGAACAGTGGGAGCCATGCGTGAGGGTGAGATCACCCAAGGAAAGTGCCTAGTGTGAGGAAGGGAAAGGGCCTAGGGACAACCTTGGGAGACACTGGCATTTAAGGAGTGAGTGGAAGAATAAGTTACACTGCACACTAGAAAGGGGGAGTCCAAGAAGAAGAAGGAGAAAAGCAGCAGCATTTTAAGAAGGAATGAGTGGTCATTTATATCTAATGCTATAGCACGCCACTGTCCAATAGAAACAAAGTATATTCTACATAGATAATTTTCAGTTTTCTAGTACCTGCTTTAAGAAATGTAAAAAGAAAAAGTTGAGACTAATTTTAATGATTATTTTATTTAACCCAGTATATCCAAAATACCATTATTAAAATATGTAATCAATATAAAAATTATTAATGTGATCATTTTATAATCTTTTTTATACTGAGTCATTGAGATCCAGTATATATGTTATACTTAATTCAGTGTATATGTTACATCTTAATTCAGAGGCTAAATTTTCATTGGAAATTCTTGATTTGTTTTATAAAATATACAGTTGAAAAAGTAGGTTCACATACCCAAATTGTTTCAAAGAAACTTAAAGCTGAATCATGTGTCTGTTTTCAAATTTAAATTTAATTAAAATTTTAAAAGTTAAAAATTCATTTTTCTTCATTGTACCTGTTACATTTGAAAGTGCTGAGTAGCCTCATGTGGCTAGTTGTCACTGTATTGGACACGGCAATTGTAGAGCATAAAGGATTGAAAGAGCAAGATAAGGACTGAAAAGCACTACTTGGATTTAGCCACTAAGGAGGAATGACTTTGGTGAGAATAGGTTTAGTGGGAGGTTGAGGGAAATAGCCAGGCTGCTATAGATATTGAGGAATGATGGGGAGGTGAGGAAGCAGAGGTAATAAACTTTGATTACCCTTTGAAGAAACTTGGCAGTGAAGGAAGGAGAGAAAGTTGATTGAAATAGAGATGGTTCTGAATCTGCTTTACTCTGAGAAGATGGTGCCACTAGAGAGGAGTTGAGCACTTACGAGACTAGGAAAACAGTTTCCCTCATCGTTGTACTAGGCAAACCTGTAATATTAACTGATAAAAAAAATGATATGTAGGAATAATATTAATTATTTAACTTTTAGCAGTCTAAAGCTAATTACATATACCTATCACAAATCAGTACCTTCATAATTGTATAATGTTGACTGTAAATGCAGCAAGACAGAAGATGGTTGCTAGTTTATGAATCAATTGTACATATCTTGGGTGTACTTTCTTTTATCCTAAAAGTGATATTTTCTCCATAAAAGTTAAAGAGTGACATATTACACTTTAAAAATGTGTAGTCATCAAGTATCCTTCTAAAACTATATAACAAGCCATATTTTAATAATATTTGTTAGTTTCATTCAGTGAGCATTTACTTAGTACCTGATATATGCTAGCCTGTTTTAATTGTGGTAATAAAATCTTGGGTCATTCTGTGTTTCTGGAGCATCACAAATGTGATTGAAACACCCTGAGTCAAAAACAAAGAATTTCTTCTATAAATTCTAAAATGCAGTAAAAATTCATGTTAATTATTAAATTTGAAAATGTTAGACTGAATTGATTAGTTGTATTTTTAGGACAGAGATGTAATAGAAATTCTGGGTTTTTTATGTGTTTTAGTTTTGCTGAATGCCTAGTTAACTTTATTCCTCTGAATTTTCTTATACTTGTCATTTAAAAAAAATTTATATTGGAGCATAGTTGATTAACAATGTTGTGTTAGTTTCAGGTGTACAGCAAAGTGATTCCGTTATATATATACATGTATCTATTCTTTTTCAAATTCTTTTCCCATTTCGGTTATTACAGAATATTGAGCAGCATTCCCTGTGCTATACAGTAGGTCCTTGTTGCTTATGTTTTAAATACAGCAGTGTGTAAATGTCAATGCCAAACTCCAAATCAATCCCTCCTCCTCGTCCTCTAAGTCTGTGAGTCAGCTTCTGTTTTGTAAATAAGTTCATTTCTATCATTTGTATTAAAGATTCCACATATAAGCGATATCACGTGATATTTGTCTTTTTCTGTCTGACTTAATTCACTTAGTATGATAATCTCTAGGCCCATCATGTTGCTTCAAATGGCATAATTTCATTCTTTTTAATGGCTGAGTAATATTCCATAGTATATATGTACCACATCTTCTTCATCAACTCCTCTGTTGATGGCCATTTAGGCTGCTTCCATGTCTTGCTTATTGTAAACAGCACTGCAATTGACATTGGGGTGTATGTATTCTTTTGAACTATATTTTTCTCTGGATATATGCCCAGGAGTGGGATTGCTTGATAATATGATAGCTCTATTTTTAGTTTCTTAAGGAACCTCCATAACTGTTCTCCATAGTAGCTGTACCAATTTACATTCCCACCAACAGTGTAGGAGAGTTCCCTTTTCTCCACACCCTCTCCAGCATTTATTGTTTGTAGATTTTTTGATGATGGCCATTCTGACAGGTGTGAGGTGATACCTCATTGTAGTTTTGATTTGCATTTCTCTGATAATTTGTGATGTTGAGCATCTTTTCATGTGCTTTTTGACCATCTATATTTCTTCTTTGGAAAAATGTTTATGTAGATCTTCTGCCCATTTTTTGATTGGGTTGTTTGTTTTTTTGATACTGAGCTGCATGAGCTGTTTGTAAATTTTGGAGAATAATCCCTTGTTGGTCACATCGTTTGCAAATATTTTCTTCCATTGTGTGCGTTGTCTTTTCATTTTGTTTATGGTTTCTATTGATGTGCAACAGCTTTTGAGTTAATTAGGTCCCATTTGTTTATTTTTGTTTTTATGTCCATTACTCTAGGAGACAGCTCGGAAAAGACATTGCCGTGGTTTATGTCAAAGAGTGTTCTGCCTATGTTTTCCTCTAAGAGTTTTGTAGTACCCAGTCTTACATTTAGGTCTTTAATCCATTTTGAGTTTATTTTTGTCTGTGGTGATAAAGAGTGTTCTAATTTCACTTTTTTCCATGTACCTCTCCAGTTTTCCCAGCATCATTTATTGAAGAGACTGTCTTTCCTCCATTGTCTAGTCTTGCCTCCTTTTTCATAGATTAATTGACCATAGGTGCGTGGATTTATTTCTGGGCTTTCTATCCTGTTCCATTGATCTATATTTTTGTCTTTGTGACAGTACCATACTGTTTTCATGACTGTAGCTTTATAGTATAGTCTGAAATCAGGGAGCCTAATTCCTCCAGCTCCATTTTTCTTTTTCAAGACTGTTTTGACTATTTGGGGTCTTTTGTGTCTCCATACAAATTTTGAGATTTTTTTTTGTTCTAGTTCTCTGAAAAATGCCATTGATACTTTGATAGGGATTGTATTGAATCTGTAGATTGCCTTGGGTATTATAGTCATTTTGACAATATTGATTCTTGCAATCCAGGAACATTGTATATCTTTCCATCTGTTTTTGTCATCTTTGATTTCTTTCATCAGCATCTTACAGTTTTTGGAGTACAGGTCTTTTGTCTCATTAGGTAGGTTTATTCCTAGGTATTTTGTTCTTTTTGATGTGTTGGTAAATGGGATTGTTTCTTTAATTTCTCTTTCTGATCTTTCGTTGTTAGTGTATAGAACAGATTTCTGTGTATTAATTTTGTATTCTGCAACTTTACTGAATTCATTGATGGGCTCTAGTAGTTTTCTGGTGGCATCTTTAGGATTATCTATGTATAGTATCATGTCATCTGCAAACAGTGACAGTTTTACTTCTTTTCCAATTTGGATTCCTTTTATTTCTTTTTCTTCTCTAATTGCCATGGCTAGGATTTCCAAAGCTATATTGAATAAAAGTGGTGAGAGTGGACATCCTTGTCTTGTTCCCGATCTTAGAGGAAGTGCTTTCAGCTTTTCACTGTTGAGTATGATGTTAGCTGTGGGTTTGTCATATGTGGCCATTATTATGTTGAGGTATGTTCCCTCTATGCCCACTTTCTGGAGAGTTTTTATCATAAATCGGTGTTGAATTTTGTCACAGCCTTTTTCTGCATCTATTGACATGATCATATGGTTTTTATTCTTCAGTTTGTTGATGTGGTGTATCACACTGATTGATTTGCAGATAATGAAAAATCATTGCATCCCTGGGATAAATCCCACTTGATCATTATTGTGTATGATTCTTTTTTTTTTTTTTTTGCCGTACGCGGGCCTCTCACTGCTGTGGCCTCTCCTGTTATGGAGCACAGGCTCCGGACGCACAGGCTCAGCAGCCATGGCTCACGGGCCCAGCCGCTCCACGGCATGTGGGATCCTCTCGGACCAGGGCATGAACCCGTGTCCCCTGCATCGGCAGGTGGACTCTCAACCACTGCGCCACCAGGGAAGCCCTGTGTATGATTCTTTTAACGTATTGTTGGATTCAGATTGCTAGTATTTTGTTGAAGATTTTTGCATCTGTTCATCAGTGATATTGGCCTGTAATTTTCTTTTTTTGTAGTATCTTTGTCTGGTTTTGGTATCAGGGTGATGGTATCCTCATAGAATGAGTTTGGGAGTACTCCTTCCTCTGTAATTTTTGGAATAGTTTCAGAAGGATAGGTGTTAGCTCTTTTCTAAATGTTTTATAGAATTTGCCTCTGAAGCTATCTGGTCCTGGACTTTTGTTTTTTTGGGAGTTTCTAAATCACAGTTTCAATTTCAGTACTTGTGATTTGTCTGTTCATATTTTCTGTTTCTTCTTGGTTCAGTTTTGGGAGGTTGTACCTTTCTAAGAATTTATCCATTTCTTCCAGGTTGTCAGTTTTATTGGCATATAGTTGCTTGTAGTAGTCTGTTATGATCCTTTTTATTTCTGTGGGGTCCATTGTAACTTCTTGTTTTTCATTTCTAATTTTATTGATTTGGGCCCTCTCCCTTTTTTTCTTGATGAGTCTCGCTAATTTATCTTTTCAAAGAACCAGCTTTTATTCATGCACCTTTGCTATTGTTTTCTTCATTTCTATTTCATTTATTTCTGCTCTGATCTTTATGTTTTCTTTCCTTCTACTAACTTTGGGTTTTGATTGTTCTTTTTTCTCTAATTGCTTTAGGTGTAAGGTTAGGTTGTTTGTGACTTTTCTTGTTTCCTGAGGTAAGATTGTATTGCTATACACTTCCCTCTTAGAACCGCTTTTGCTGTATCCCATAGGTTTTAGATCGTTGTGTTTTCGTTTGCATTTGTCTCTAGGTAGTTTTTGATTTACTCTTTGATTTCTTCAGTGATCCATTGGTTGTTTAGTAGCATATTGTTTAGCCTCCATGTGTTTGTGTTTTTACAATTTTTTTCTTGTAGTTGATTTCTAATTTCTGAGCACTGTGGTCAGAAAAGATGCTTGATATGATGTCAGTTTTCTTAAATTTACTAAGGCTTGCTTTGTGTCCCAGCATGTGATCATTCCTGGAGAATGCTTCATGTGCACTTGAGAAGAATGTGTATTCTGCTACTTTTGGATAGAATGCTGTATAAATATTGATAAAGTCCATCTGGTCTAATGTGACATTTAAGGCCTGTGTCTCCTTATTGATCATCTGTCTGGATGACCTGTCCATTGATTAAAGTGGGGTGTTAAAGTTCCCCACTACTGGAATCTAGAAAAATGGTATAGATGATCTTATTTGCAAAGCAGAAATAGAGACACAGACGTAGAGAACAAACTTATGGATACAAAGGGGGAAAAAAGGGGGTGGGATGAACTGGGAGATTGGGATTGACATACATACACTACTGTGTATAAAATAGAAAACTAATGAGATCTCACTGTATAGCACAGGGAATTCCACCCGGTGCTCAGTGGTGACCTTAACGAGAAGGAAATCCAAAAAAGAGGGGATATATGTATACGTATGGCTGATTCACTTCGTTGTACAGCAGAAACTGACACAGCAGTGTAAAGCAACTCTATCTACTCCATTAAAAATAAATAAATAAATAAAGCCTCCCACTATTATTGTGTTACTGTAGATTCCTCCTTTTATGGCTGTTCCCTTATATATTGGGATGTTGCTATGTTGGGGTGCATATATATTTACAATTGTTATATCTTCTTGGATTGATCCTGTGATCATTATGTAGTGTCCTTCTTTGTTTCTTGTAACAGTTTTTATTTTAAAGTCTATTTTGTCTGTATTGCTATTCCAGCTTTCTTTTGATTTTCATTTGCCTGGAATACCTTTTTCCATTCCCTCACTTTCAGTTTGTATGTGTCCCTAGATTTGAAGTGGGTCTCTAGTAGACAGCATATATATATTGGTCTTGTTTTTGTATCCATTCAGCCAGTATGTGTCTGTTGGTTGGAGCATTTGATCCATTTACATTTAAAGAAATGCATATCTATTGTAGATTTTCAGTTTGCTTTTACCATGAGGTTTTGATATAGCAGTCTATATATAAACAAGATTGTTTTAAGTTGCTGGTCTTTTAATTTCAAATGCATTTCCAATATCCAACATTTGTGCTCTCTTCTTCTGACAATTGGTGGTTTGATATCATATTTCTGTGCAGATGATTTCCTACCTTTACTTTATGCTTGCCTTTACCAGTGAGCTTTTCCATTCATAATTTCCTTCTTTCTAGTAGAGGCCTTTTCTTTTCCGCTTAGAGAAGTTTTTTTAGCATTTGTTGCAAAGCTGGTCTGGTGGTACTGAATTCTCTTAGCTTTTGTTTGTCTGTAAAGGTTTTGATTTCTCTGTTGAATCTGAATGAGAGCCTTGCTGGATAGAGTATTCTTGGTTGCAGTTTCTTCCCTTTCATCACTTTAAATATATCGTGCCACTCCCTTCTGGCCTGCAGAGTTTCTGCTGAGAAATCAGCTGATAATCTTATGGGAGTTCCCTTGTATGTTATTTGTTGCTTTTAATATTTTTTCTTTGTTTTAACTTTTGTCAATTTGATTACTATGTGTCTTGGCATGTTCTTCCTTGGGTTTATCCTGCCTGAGGCTCTCTGCACTTCTTGGACTTGGGTGACTGTTTCCTTTCCCATGTTAGGGAAGTTTTCTGTTATTATCTCTTCAAATATTTTCTCAGGCCCTTTCTCTCCCTCTTCTCCTTCTGGGAACCCTGTAATGCAAATGTTGGTTCATTTAATGTTGTCCCAGAGGTCTCTTAGACTGTCTTCATTTCTTTTCATTCTTGTTATACTGTTCTGCGGTAGTGATTTCCACCATTCTGTCTTCCAGCTCACTTATCTGTTCTTCTGCCTCAGTTACTCTGCTATTGATTCTTTCTAGTGTATTTTTCATTTCAGTTATTGTGTTGTTCATCTCTGTTTGTTTGTGCCTTAGTTCTTCTAGGTCTCTGTTAAACATTTCTTGCATCTTCTCAAACTCTGCCTCCTTTGTTTTTCCGAGATCTTATATCATCTTCACTATCATTACTCTGAATTCTTCTTCCAGTAGATAACCTATCTCCACTTCACTTAGTTGTTCTTCTGGGGTTTTATCTTGTTCCTTCATGTAGGACATGTTCCTCTGCCGTCTTATTTTGTCTAACTTTCTGTGATTGCGGTTTCTGTTCCACAGGCTGCAGAATTGTAGTTCTTCTTGCTTCTGCTGTCTGCCATCTGGTGGATGAGGCTATCTAAGAGGCTTGTGCCGGATTCTTGATGGGAGGGTCTGATTACTGCCCACTGGTGGGTGGATCTGGGTCTTGTCCCTCTGGTGAGCAGGGCCATGCTCGGGAAGACTTAAAGCAGCCTAACTGCTGATGGGTGGGGCTGTGTTCCCACCCTGTTTGTTGTTTGGCCTGAGGTGCCCAGCACTGGAGCCTACAGGCTGTTGGGTAGGGCTAGGCCTTGGGGAGGAAATGGTGACCTCCAGGAAGGCTCACATGAATGAGTACTCACCAGAACTCTGCTGCCAATGTTTTTTTCCCCCTCAGTGAGCCACATCTGTCCCTTGCCTCTGCAGGAGACCATCCAATACTAGCAGGCAGGTTTGGCCCAGTCTCTTACGAGGTCACTACTTTTTTCCCTGGGTCCTGGTGAGCATGGGACCTTGTGTGAGCCCCCCAAGAGTGGAGTTTCTTTTTCCCCCAGTCCTGTGGAATCCTGCAGTCAAACCCCACTGGCCTTCAAAACCGATTCTCTGGGGGTTCCTCCTCCTGTTGCCAGACCCCCAGGCTTGGAAGCCTGACGTGGGGCTCAGGACTTTCATTCCTGTGGGAGAATTTCTGTGGTGTAATTATTTTCCAGTTTGTGGGTTGCCCACCAGGTGGATATGGGATTTGATTTTATCGTGATTGTGCCCCCCTACCATCTTGTTGTGGCTTCTTTTTTGTCTTTGGATGTAGGGTATCTTTATTGTCAGGTTTCAGTGTTTTTTTTGTTAGTGTTTTTTCAGCAGTTAGTTGTGATTTTGGTGTTTTTGTAGGAAGGGGTGAGCTCACATCCTTCAACTCAGTCATCTTGCCAGCCCTCCAGTGACGGCACAAACAGCATCCAATGGAAGATGGTGCAGAGGCAAATTCCGCACCTGTCCTAGAAATTGTTTGATGCTTGCCATATGTTAGCCTTTGTTAATATGTTACGTTGGAAATACATTAATTTTTTTGGAGTCTTACTAGTAACCTCAAATGTACTGTCAAATAACACCGTCTCTGTGGCTCTTCTTACAGCTCTTAGAGACTGGTTGAAGTCACAGGACTCTTTCACATCTTTTTGGAATATTTGGTTTTTGAAAAATTTAGTTTTACCAGTGAATCCATTGAACAGATGCTTTTTGAGAACCTACTGTTTGCCTGGCACTATTAAAGAAGTTGAGGATACAGTAGTGGATCTAAAGACAGTCTGTTCTCAGAGTTTATAATCCAAAGGGAAGGTCTCTGGGTCTGCCAAATTTAGGAACTACTTATGTTCTTTGGGCAAGACCATACCAGTATTGTATTTTATTCTGATGAGAAGAAAATGGCAGAATACCAGGAGTGGAGATCAGTCAAAAGGGTTTTATTCAATCTTTATTCCCTTTAAATGCAGTAGTAAGCAATATCCAGACGTTCCTGTATTGCTTCAGCCCTATAATTCATTCTTTAGAATTAAAAAAAAAAACCCTTTTAAAGTACAAAATCTAACCAACATGCAGAAACATGCATGAGGCATAAATGCCAAGCTTAACGAATTGTTGCAAATAAATACCCTTTCAACTACCACCCAGGTCAGGAAATAGAATGGAACATTGTCTCCCTCCTAGAAGCTCCCAAGTGCCCCTTCCTATTTATATGCCCTTATGTGCCTTGCTAGCAGTTACTACTAGCCTGACTTTTATTTACCTTGCTTTATGGTTTTACCACTTAATTATGCAGTTTGGCCTATTATTTTATCTTGGTAAAAATGGAATAATGCAGTATGTATTCGAGATATTGTAATTTATAAGAAATATATGTCTGATCATTCAGATGACCAAAATATATTTTTTATTTATATTTGGTCTTCGTCTGCAGTTCCTGGCTCACAGCTGCCAAAACTCTTGGAATCGTCTAAGTGTTGAGAGTGATAAAAGGTGTCTTGTGTTATGTTAATAAGGTGACTTTTGGAGGGCATCCGAGGATGAGGGCTGCTTGGCAGGAGAACCAACCTTGTGAGTAGAGGGTTGGAACTTTCAGTCCCACCATCTGGTTTCCTGCGAGGGGAGAGGGGCTTGAGGTTGAACCAGTTGCCATTAGCCAGTGATTTAGTCAATCATGACTATATAATGAAGCCTCCATAAAAACCCAAAGGACCACTTTTTGGCCCCTTTTCAGAGAGCTTCCACATGGGGGAAGCAGAATGTTTCTGCATGCCACCTTGACAGGCCCCAAGCTGTATAAGGACAGAAGCTTCTCTGTTTGGGACCTTGCCTTATGCATCTCTTCATCTGACTGTTGACTTGTATCCTTTAATATCCTTTTATAAGAAATCAGTAATCTAGTATATAAGTGCATTTCTTGAATTCTGTGAGCCACTCTAACAAATTAGTTGAACCCAGTGAGGGGGTTCTGGGAACCTGTGATTTAGCCAGTCGGTCAGAAGTACAGGTAATAATCTGGGTTTGGGATTAGCATCCTGAGTTGGAGGGGGTCATTGGGACCTCCAGTCACAATGTAGCCAGTCAGTCAGAAGCACAGGTAACAACATGGGCTTGGGCTGGCCTCTGAAGTACCTGTCTTACCTTCTTTTAAGAAAGACATTTAAAATTTTTTTTTCATTTAAAATTTTATTGATGTCAGATTTATCAGTCTTCTCCTTTTTGGTTAATAACTTTGTATCTTATTTAAGAAAATGTATCCCCACTTCAGGTTCATGAAGACCTTTCACATTATCTTCTAAAAGTATATTGGTTTGCCTTTCCCATTTAGGTCTGTGATCTACCTGTAACTGTTTCATTATGTGGTCTAAGGTAGGAGTTCATTTTCACTTTGCTTCCACATGGATACCCCATTGTCCCAACACCATCATTGAAAAGTCTTTTTACCTCACTGAGCTATGGTGCTACCTTCCTAATAAATCAAATGTCTTTTTAAAAAAAAAAATTTTTAAGTATTTATTTATTTATGCAGCGCCTGGTCTTAGTTGCGGCATGGGGGCTTCTTAGTTGAGACATGCATGTGAGATCTAGTTACCTGACCAGGGATCAAACCCGGGCCCCCTACATTGGGAGCGTGGGGTCTTACCCACTGGACCGCCAGGGAAATACCGTAAATCAAATGTCTTTTTATGTGCAGGTTTGATCCTAAATGTCTCCAATGTTCTCACTGTCTATATGCGATGCTTAATTTTATGTGTCAACTTGAATGGGCCATAGGGTGCCCAGATATTTGGTCAAACATTATTCTGGATGTTTCTGCGGGAGTATTTTTAGATGAAATTAACATATAAATCAACAGACTGAATAAAGCAGTTACCCTCCCTCATGTGCGTGGGCCTCATCCAGTTAGTTGAAGGGCTGAGTAGAACAAAAAGACTGAACACTTCCTTGAGTAAGAGAATTCCTTCTGCTTGACAGGGCTTGCACTGGGACCTGAGTTTTTTCCCTGCCTTCAGATTCAAACTAAAACATTGGATCTTCCTAGGTATTGAGTCGGCCAGCCTTCAGAAACCATTGGCTTTCCTTGTTTCAGGCCCTCAAATTTGGACTAGAACTAAACTATCAGCTTTCCTGGGTCTCCAGCTTGCCTCCATAATTAAGTGAGCCAATTCCTTATAATAGGTCTCTCTATATGTATCTATATAATCTCCTGTTCTTTTTCTCTGGAGATTCCCCACTAAAACACTATCTTTATGCCAGTGCCACATTGTCTTCATTAATGGGGCCTTCTAAGTGTCTTACTATCCAGGAGGCAGTCCTTGCAGCTTGGTGTTTTTTTTTTATCAAAAAAAACATCAAGTCATCTTGACTGATGATTGAACTTTGCATTACCATTATATAGATTTTAGAATCTGTTTGTCAGGTTTCACCCCAAAACAAAATAACTTGTTGGGATTTTGACTGACATTATAATCAGTCAATTGGTGAGACTCTCAGTGAACACTGTACCCTTAGGGCAAAATTGCTTGTTATCAGCTTTTTAACTGTTAGCAAATTGAACAATACCTGCACAGTAAAATTTTGAAAGAGTGAGTGAATTCTTATTAAGGTCTATAAATTCATTATTTCAAATGGTCTTCCTGATAATTTTGAAAATTTTTTCTGACCTCTTATTAGCTTATTCTCTTAATGAGACTGATGAATAGCTCACAGTGGGAATAGAAGTGTCAGCTCTATCATTTCCTAGTTTCCAACTTTTGTTGGCTTGATAGTATTATCTTTAATCTCTGACTTCTTTGCAAGAATCTTTTTAAGCAATGTGTCCATTTGATGGTTACTTTAGTTAAATAGTATACTCAGTACGTCTTCCTTGCTGGTCCTGTAGAAACTGTAATGTATATCCTGAAAGTGAATGAAAGGCTGAGGGTTCCCTGCGTGTGGTAGAACCCCTACTCTTTTTTCAAGATACCACTTGGACAGTTTGTGACACATGACCACCTTATGTTAAGATTGAATGAGGCTGCAGTGTTGATCCATTTATGAAATCTTACTAAAGCTTAATTTTTTCTTTTATATAAAAATTCTAACTTTTTTCCACAACTCAGTGGATTATCTTGTACACAAGTTGACTTGCACATCCCCAAGTTTAGTGACTACTAGTCTAATTGATAAAATCCACATGCTGCCTTGGTATATGCAGCTTTTCTCAACCTTTTCTCAATCCTCATATCCTGCCATTTCCCATTGTCTGCACCCCACACACCAGGAAGGCCGTCTCAGGATCTTACTACATCCTAGGATCTTACCACATTGCTTCCATATATGGCAAACATTTTCACAGATTTGTACTTTGCATATTCCTTTTCCTCTTCTTGAATGGTTTTCAACCCTTGTTTGTCTAGAAAGCTCATATTTGAAAGATAATTTAAAATATCCAGCTTATTTGTTCTTTTCCTTTCCCTAGTTCTCCTGAAGTTGGATTGCTCTGTTTGCATGGTATCTATATTTCTTAGTCTTTCATACTGAAAGTAATTGTATTATAGGTATCTTTTACCATGGTCAAGGGCTGGGCAGTGTCATAGTAATCCTTGTAGCTGAAGCTTATGTAGCTATGTGTCTACCATATACTGTCAGTGCTCAATAAATATTTGCTGGATATATGATTGTTGTTGAATGACCAATGATACTTTGATTTTAACCAATCTTAGTTTTTACTAGTTTTTAAAATTGGTATTCCTCATATCCTGAAGAGTAAACCATTAAGTATTCTCTTCAAATAGAAAAATATATTTCTTGTTATAATCAGTAAATTGTTGGTCTGAACTATATATCATTTCCTATAAGTTTTGCCAGCATGGGTCCGTGTGTGAGAAGCCTCCCTGTGTTGAGTGTGCTGCTTCTCACATTTCCTGCCCTGCCGAGGAGTAGACCCAGGTCCACTGCACTGAGAGGTCTCTGGGGGACTGTTGCGAGGGTCTTCCATTACCCTGGCCCTATTTCACTCCTTTTAATGGTAGTAGAACTTATCATTTATGTAGTTTTTGTTTTTTTCAATATATTTTGCTGTGCAGTACCTGGGACCTGAACATCTGTCCTTGTGTTTGCTTCTCCTTCTTATTGTCAACTTATTCACTTTCATCCACTGAAGACACTCTTTACCTTGTCACTTGTTTTCTCCATCAGAACATTTTTCCTCCTTCTCTTTACCTGTTTTATACACCGACCTCTTGATTTTTCTTTGCCCTTTATGCCCTTTGGTGGATGTGTGTCGTATTAAATACTAAATATTTTACTTTTGTATCTATCTCATTAATTCTTTTTCAGTTTTTATGATACTCTTTTTTCATAAATACTTTCTGGGATTTTTAGTATATCTTTTATGTGTCTGTCACTGCTGCACATAAACAGTGTCCAGTGAGGTGAAGGAATGAGCATCTCCTATGGGAAAGGCCTTTTCCTAGGTACTTCTCATAGATGATCTCATGTAAGCCTCACAACAACTCTGTCAGGGAGGTATTATTGGCCCTATTTTAATAGATGAGGAAATGAAGACACAGAGAGATTAAGTAGCTTGTTCAAAAGTACAGAGTGAGTAAGTGATGGGGCTGCAATTCAAACCCAGATCTATGTGACTTTGAAGCTCAAGTCCCTAAGACCATTTATCATGTTGGTGCAAAGGTATAGAACTGAATGGCCTAGGTTTTGGGGAAAAGTTATAATTTTAAACATTTTGTCTGGTAGATATATATTCTTATTTTTGGTTATATTATAATAATTATATATTATATTATAACATCGTGTGTTAAACTTTGCTGTCCCTAAGCTTAACAAAGGCTTTGCCTTAAATGAATATGATGGTCTGATCTCAATATTCAGGCAAAGAAAAATAAATATAGAGGTATCATTTCTTTTTCTTTTTTTGCTTTTCCCCTAAGTTTTCTCTCTGTTGGAATCTAATAAACAGTGGTTTTTCAGTTTTGCTTAGTTTTTTCCTTTTTCTCTTTTCCTCAGTGCAGGCCATCTTCTGTGCTCTCCCTCTGCCATGATCCACAGCGCCAGTATCTCCTGGAGGGGAGCTTTTACACATGTCTCGTGCCCAGGTTTTTATATACCTGGTGCCCCAGTTTTTGCAACCATAGCTGAGGGACACCCCTTGAGTGCCTGGCTCTGAAGGATAGTGGGGGTCCATCCTGGGTCCGATGGGACTGTAACAATTGGAGAGACAGTTCTTGGTAGTCTGCCACCCCAGGGGCACTGCATAGATAGCAGACTGAAACACAACTCCCATCTTTCTGGTAAAGAAGCCTATTTGCATGCCCAGAAGCTTTGGCTTGAGGGGCAGGCTTCTAGTCTGGCATACTCCTCGAGGCTTGTGGAATACTCAGGAAACAGAGGCTGATGGATGAGTCATTGAGCTCCCCCTCCGCCTTGCTACAGCTTGATGGTATCTCCCAGAAAGGAGCTAATTCCCTAGTCTGGTGCCCTAATTTTTTTTGTAGCTGTTGCCAGGGGACACCTGTATATCATTTGGCTCTGGAGGTCATCATGGCTTATACTCACAGATCCCACAGGACTGTAACCAACAGAGAAAGACTTCTTAAACAGCTACCGTCCTCCACCAGGAAGAGGCAACAGACCCAGGAGATCAGTCTTCCTGTGAAAGAGGCCTATAAGCTCATCATCATAGCTGCAGCCTGACAAGCAGGCTTCTAATTAAACATACATCTCATTGATGACTGTTAACCTTTCTAGGGACCTCAGAAGGTGGGCTCTATCTTCCTGCCCTCTGGTTCCCCAGTTTTTGCAGCTGCCACATGGGGGACACTCGTTGATTGCCTGGCTCTGGTGGCCATTGGAGCTTGTGTTCCTGAGTCTCACAGACTTTAACAGTTGGACATTTCCAGATTGCCTAGTCTAGAGACCACCAGAGTTTACGATTGTGGTCCCATACAACTGTATATATTTGCATACTTTAAAAGCTGTTGCTTATAGGTCTAGCCTCTAGCTTTAAACTAGGTGCTGACTGAGATCCCTCTTGTTGGGACACTGACAGGTCTTGGCACATGCTTAAGCTCTAGAAGCTGTTAAAAATAAAACAGGCTGCTTGGACAATCACAGAGGTCCAAGACACAACCATTGCTAGGGCAAGGTTGAATGAAGGTGAACCTCCTAATAAGGCCACTCCTTCACTGGGAAGGTAGCTGTTTCATCTAATACATAGAAACATAGAGAGTCATGCAAAATGAGGAAAACAGAGGAATACGTTCTAAATGAAAGAACCAAATAAAACCTCAGGGGAAAAAAAAAAAGAAAAACCTTAGTGAAACATAGATAAGTAATTATCAGTAACTCCTGATAGAGAGTTCAAAATAATGGTCATAAAGTTGATTAACAAACTTGGGGGAAGCATGGATGAACACAGTGAGAACTTCAACAAAAAGGTAGAAAATTAAAGAAAGTACCAAACTAAAATTACAGAGCCAAAGAATACAATAATCTGAACTGAAAAATACAGTAGAGGGGTTCAACAGGAGACTAGATGAAGCAGATGGAAGGATCAGTGATCTTGAAATCAGGGCAGTGGAACTCACCCAAGCAGAGCAGCAAAACAAAAAAGGATTTTAAAAAGTGAAGATAGGTTAAGGAATTATGGGACAACATCAGGCAGAATACATTCACATTATAGAGGTCCCAGAAGGAGAAGAGGGAGAGAAAGGGAGAGAAAACTTATTTGAAGAAGTATGGCTGCAAACTTCCCTAACCTGGGAAAGGAAAGACATCCAGATTCAGGAAACCCAGAGAATTCCAAATAAGATGAACCTAAAGAGATCCACACCAAGACACATTATGATTAAAATGTCTAAAGTTAAAGATAAAAGGAGAATCTTTATCTTTAAAGTGATACACAAGATAAAAAGATGTAAAATGACATAAATATATAAAATGTGTTGGGGGAGAGTAAAAATGTAGAGCTTTAGTGCATTCAAACTTAAGTTGTTTTCAACTTAAAATATACTGTTATAAATGTAAGTGTTATATGTAAGTCTCATAGTAACCCCCAAGCAGAAACCAATAGTATATACACAAAAACTAATGAGAAAGGAATCTAAGCATACCACTAAAGAAAGTCATCAAACCACAAAGGAAGAGAGCAAGAGAAGAAAGGAACAGAGGAACTACAAAACACTCAGAAAACAGTTAATAAAATGGCAATAAGTACATACCTATCAATAATTTCTTTAAATGGACTAAAATTTCCCTAAAAAGACAAAGTAGCTGAATGGATTAAAAAAAATAAGACCAGGACTTCCCTGGTAGCACAATGGTTAAGAATCTGCCTGCCAATGCAGGGGACACAGGTTTGATCCCTGGTCTGGGAAGGTCCCACATGCTACAGAGCAACTAAGCCCATGCACCACAACTACTGAGGCTGTGCTCTAGAGCCCACAAGCTGCAACTACTGAAGCCCATGTGCCTAGAGCCTGTGCTCTGTAACAAGAGAAGCCACCACGATGAGAAGCCTGCACACCCCAACAAAGAGTAGCCACCACTGGCCACAAGTAGAGAAAGCCTGTGTGCAGCAGTGAAGACCCAACACAGCCAAAAATAGTAATAATAATAATAATCTATATGCTGCCCATAAGAGACTCACTTTAGATAAAAGAAACCTGGGGTAGCTATACTTATATCAGATAAAATAGACTTTAAAATAAACACTATAATAAAAGACAAGGGCATTAAATAACAGTAAAGGGATCAATCCAACAAGAGGATATTACATTTGTAAATATTTATGTAGCCAACATAGGAGCACCTAAATATATAAAGCAAATATTAACAGACCTAAAGAGAGAAATAGACAGCAATCCAATAATAGTAGAGAACTTTAATACCCCACTTACATCAATGGATAGATCATCTAGACAGAAAATCAATATGGAAACATCAACCTTAAATGACACTTTAGATCAGATAGACTTAATAGATGTATATAGAACATTCCATCCAAAAACAGAAGATCTGCTCCTCAGTTGTACCTACAACTTTCTCGAGGATAGATTATATGTTAGGCCAAAAACCAAGTCTTAACAAATTTAGGAAGATGGAAAGTATAAAGTTTTTTATTTTTACCACAATGGTATGAAACTAGAAATCAATTACAAGAATAAAACTGGAAAAATTACAAAAATGTGGAGATTAAACAACCTGCTACTGAACAACCAAAGGACTGACAAAGAAATCAAAAGGGAAATCAAAAAAATACTTTGAGAAAAATGAAAATGGAAATACAACATACCAAAATGTATGGGATACAGCAAAAACAGTTCCAAGAGGGAAGTTCATAGTGATTCTTGCCTAGCTCAAGAATCAAGAAAAATCTGAAATAAACAATCTAACTTACACCTCAAGTAACGGGAAAAAGAATAAAACAAAGCCCAAAGTTAGTAGAAGGAAGGAAATAGCAAAGATCAGAGAGAAAATAAATGAAATAGAGACTCAAAAGGCAATAGAAAAGATCAATGAAACTAAGAGCTGCTTCTTTGAAAAGATAAATAAACCTTTAGCTAGACTCACCAAGAAAAAAGGGCAGAGCTCAAATAAATAAAATGAGAAATGAAAGAGGAGATGTTACAACTGATAACCACAAAAAATGCAAAGGATAAGAGACCACTATGAACAATTATACACCAATAAAATGGGCAACCTAGAAGAAATGGATACATTCCTAGAAACATACCACCTATCAACACTTTATCATGAAGAAATGGAAAATCTGAATAGACCAATTACTAGTAAGAAGATTGAATCAGTAATCAAAATCCTCCCAACAAGCAAAGGTCTAGAACCAGATGGCTTCACTGGTGAATTCTACTAAACATTTAAAGAAGAATTGATACCAATCAATTACCAAAAAATAGAAGAGGAGGTAATGCCTTCCAACTCATTTTATGAGACCAGCATTACCCTGATATCAAAACCAGATAAGGACACCAAAGAAAAGAAAATTACAGGTCAGTATCCCTGATGAATATAGATACAAATATCCTCAACATAATATTAACAAACTGAATTCAAGAATACATTAAAAGGATTGTATACCATGTTGAAGTGGTATTTATTCCAGGATTGTTCAATATCTGCACATCAGTCAGTATGATACACCACATTAACAAAATGAAGGTAGAAATCATATGATCATTTCAACGGATGCAGGAAAAGCGTTTGTCAAATTTGACATCCATTTATGATAAAAACTCTCAACATAGTGGGTATAGAGGGAATGTGCCTCAACATAATAAAGGCCGTATAATGACAAGCCCACAGCTAACATCATACTCAGTGGTGAAAAACTGAAAGCTTTTTCTCTAAGATAAGGAACAAGACAAGGATATCCACTCTCGTCACTTTTATTCAACATAATATTGGAAGTCCTAGACAGAGGAATTAGGCAAGAAAGAGAAATAAAAGGGATCCAGATTGGAAAGGAAGAAATAAAGCCGTCACTATTTGCAGATGACGTGATACTACATAGAGAAAACTCTAAAGACTCTACCAAAAACTGTTGTAATAAACAAATTCGGTAAAGTTGCAGAATACAAAGCCAGTATGCAGTATAATATATTATTGTCTCTATACACTAATAATGGACTATCAGAAAGAAATTAAGGAAATAATCCCATTTACAGTTGCATCAAAAAGAATAAAATACCTAGGAATGAATTTAACCAAGGAGGTGAAAGAGGTGTACTGAAAATGATAAGACACCAATGAAAGAAATTGAAGGAGGTACAAATAAATGGAAAGATATACTGTGCTTATGGATTGGAAGAATTCATATTGTTAAAATGACCGTACTACCCAAAGCAAATTACAGATTCAGTGTAATTCATATCAAATTTCCAATGGCATCTTTTACAGAAATAGAACAGACAATCCTAAAATTAGTATGGAACCACAAAAGGCGCCAGATAGCCAAAGAAATCTTGAGAAAGAACAAAGCTGGAGGCATCACACTCCTTTATTCAAACTATATTACAAAGCTATAGTAATTCAAACAGTGTGATAGTGATATAAAAACAGACACATAGATCAATGGAACAGAATAAAGAGCCCAGAAATAGAACCACATATATGGTCAATTAATTTAGGACAAAGGAGCCAAGAATATACACTAGGGAATGGAAAGTTCCTTTAATAAATGGTATTAGGCCAGAAAAAACTGTAATTTGAAAAGATACATGCACCCTAGTGTTCATAGCAGCACTGTTTACAATAGCCAAGACATGGAAGTAACGTAAATGTCCATTGACAGATGAATGGATAAAGAAGATGTGGTATTATATACAATGGAATACTATTCAGCCATAAAAGAGAATGAAATAATGCCATTGGCAGCAATATGGATGGACCTAGAGATTATCATACTAAGTAAAGTCAGACAAAGACAAATACCATATATCACTTATATGTGGGATCTAAAATATGACACAAATGAACTTATTTACAACAGAAACAGACTCACAGACGTAGAAAATAAACATATGGTTACCAAAGGAGAAAGGGGGTTGGGGATAAATTAGGAGTTTGGGATTAGCAGATACAAACTACTCTATATAAAATAAACAACAAGTTCCTACCGTATAGCACAGGGAACTATATTCAATATCCAATAATAAACTATAATGGAAAAGAAAACGAAAAAGAATATGTATATATATTTATAAATGAATCACTTTGTTGTACACCAGTGTAACACAATATTGTAAATCAATGGTACTTAAATTTTTAAAAATGGTGGTGGGGAAACTGGACAGCCACATGCAAAAGAATAAAACTAGGCCAGAAAAATTAACTCAAAAGGGATTGAAGACTTCAAGGTAAGATATGAATCCATAAAACTCCTAGAAGAAAGTATATGTGGTAAGTTCCTTGACATCAGTCTTGGCAATGATTTTTTGGATCTGACCTCAAAAGCAAAGGCAACAAAAGCAAAACCAAACAAGTGGGATGACATCAAACTAAAAGCTTTTGCACAGCAAAAGAAATCATCAACAAAATGGAAAGGCAGTTTACTGACTGGAAGAAAATATTACAAACTGTATATCTGATAAGGGGCTAATATCCAAAATGCATTTAAAAACTCAGAGAACTCAACAGCAAAAAAAAAGAAAAGAAAGAAGAAAAGAAAGGTCAGAGGACCTGAATAGGCATTATTCTGAAGAAAACATACAGATGGCCAACAGGCCCGTGAAAAGATGCTCAACGTCAGTAATCATCAGGTAAACTCAAGTCAAAACCATAATGAGATATCACCTCACACCTGTCAGAATGGCTATTATCAAAAAGTCTACAAATAACAAATGTCGGTGAGGATATGGAAAAAGGGAACCGTTGTCCACTGTTAGTGGGAATGTAAATTTGTGCAGCCGCTATGGTAAACAGTACGGAGGTTCCTCAAAAAATTATGACTAGAACTACCATATGACACAACAATTCTCCTTCTGGGTATTTGAAGAAAATGAAGAAACTAACTTGAAAGTACATATACATCCTCATATTTATTGCAGCATTATTTACAATAGCCCAGATATGGAAACATCCAAAATGTCCATTGATGGATGAATGGAAAATGTGGTCTGTGTATATATAATGGAATACTATTCGTAAATAAAAAGAATGGAATCTTGCCATTTGTGAAAAAAAACATGGATGGACCCTGAAGGCATTATGCCAAGGGAAATAAGTCAGATAGAGAAAGACAAATACTGTATGATCTCACTTATGTGTGGAATCTAAAAACCCCAAGCTCATGGGTACAGAGAATAGATTTGTGGTTGCCAGAGGGGAGGGGTTGTGGGGAATTGGTAAAAGGGTGAAGATGGTTAAAAGGTCAAATCTCCAGTTATAAAATAAGTCATGGGGATGTAATGTATAGTATGGTGACTATAGTTAATAATACTATATTACATATTTGAAAGTTGCTGAGAGAGTAGATCTTAAAAGTCCTTATCATGAGAAAAAAAATTGTAACTACGAATGGTGATGGATGGTAACTAGACTTACTGTGGTGATCATTTCACCGTGTATAGAAATACGGAATCATTATGTTGTGCACTCAGAGGGAAAAAAAGTGATTCTTGAGTGAATCCCAAACTGTATGTTTTGTTATTTTTAGTGTAACATATCATTGTCAGGGCATTCTACAGAGAGCATTCTGCATTTTTAGAAAGCCAGTATTATTAGACATAATGGTGGTATGTGCAGCAAGATGTAAGACAGGCAGGGGACTCAGAAGAAACAGACAGTAGGTTTGGTGCAGCCCAACTGCATTAGGAATTGGTCAGCCAAGGGACCGACACTGATATTTTGGAAACATGATGATGTCTGTGTTATTGGTAATTTCTGTTGTTATTTGTTTTTGTGCTGCTTTGGATTTGAAAATGCCAGCCTGGTGCAGCTGGGATATCAAAACTTAGGGAGAGAATTTCTGTCCACATTTGAATGGTAGTTTAAAAGAGAAAATACCATTTTCCTGGGGGTGATTAGTAAAACACAGTAGAGGCAAGGTGAAATTCAGGGACAAAGCTGGGTTAAAGTCTTATTTATTCAAAGGATACTCTAAATAAACAGTGAATTTAATGAAATACTTTTAGTTTCTTAAAAGTTGCTTTAATTCATACTTGATTCATAGTTGTTTTTACCACTACCACTCATTGTGGAAGATATGTTTTGAAGAAGGTATCCTTAAAAGACCGACAGCAGCATCATGGTGACGTAAGACTTCCTTCAGTTTAGTCTCCCCATAGCATCTATAATTTGACAACTGTCTGTGAACAAAAGTGCCTCTGTGGGAGTTGTGGGATCTAGCACTGTACACCAAGGGACCCGGGAGGAGTCTCACTGTTGGAAGATGGAGGGAATGAAAGTGCCTACTGAACTGAGAATGCATCTTGAGATCGAAAAACGAGGCAGACAGCTCCATGTCATCAATGGATCAGTTTATTATAGGGTAAGTTACTCACAGGTGGGATCTGGATGAGGTGGACAGTGATCTGGAAGCATTCACAGATCCACTCCACTCTGCTGAGGGCACATAGGGCTAATTTTATAGTTAACCTAAGGTATGGGGGTAGGTGCTTGGAAACAGGATATACAGTCCAAAGTCAAGGTTTATGAATGAGTAACTAGTGTTGTGGGCTCTGGGAATATGTTAGGGAAGGTTTTCATCATTGTTCGGGGACTAGAATCCACCTAATCTAATGATTATTAAACAATATCTGTTAACTACAAAGCTCTTGACAACAGAGAAGTGATTCACTGCACAGTACAGTCCTGGGTAGGGTCAGTGAAAGGATAGGAGAAACTAAGGGCCCAAAATGGTGTCAGTCATGCTAACAGCCATATATTTGCCTACCCGTGCATTGGGTAATAGGCAGAAAAACTCTGGGTTGCGGTTAGGGCCCTTCCTAGCCTCAGTTCATTTCACTTTTTTGCACAGTCCTGAAGTGAGATTGTAATGTAATTGTCACCTCACACTCATTTACATAGTAGCAGACTGAAATGGCATAAACCAAAAAAGTGTCACAAGATCTTGCTGAAAGAGAGATTAGCCCACATGTGATACCTTTATCCCATGTTACAGCTTACCATATAATAAAGAACTGGCCAATATAAATTTCTTTTTAAAATGTCCCTTTCTCTGATCTGCATCTCCATACAAATTCTTCTTCAAGTCAGTCATGAGCAGTATACCTCTTTCTTTCTCCACATTTGAAACTTTCAAATATAGTGTGACCTTGATTTGATGAATCATTGTTTTTAAAAAGCTTCTTTGCAACCTCCTTTGGAAAACTGACATAACTTAGATATTTTATGGACTCGGTTTTTACTTTCTGAAAATATTGCAATGTAGACCATCTCAGAAAAATAAAGCATAAGGGTAAACTAATGTTCTAAAAACAGTACTTGTTAAAATTTGCAGAATTCAAAGGTTCAGGCTTAAAATTGAATATAATAAGTCAGATTTTTAAAATGGTATAAAGTTACACAAAAAAATTCTCCTACTAAGGTTAAACAGTTTTGCACTGGAGATGATGGTCTCTTATTCATCCATAGGCCAGATGCAACGTAGAAAGCAAGGTATGTGCTTCTCCAGACTTCTTACCCATGAAAACAGACTTAACCTGGTAAAACCACTCCCTTGTGTGAAAAGCATTTAGACTCTGTACTACATGACATCTGGCCTGCTCTGGCCAGTGGCCCAAAGTTCATACAGTATGTGTGATTGCACTGTGTCTACATTTTCTGGAGAGGGACATTGGTAGTAAACAGTGAAGGAGAGCTTGTTCACTGTCCTCCAGACTGCTGGGGACAACAGAGGGCAGAATTTTCTTCATGTGGCCTTGAAAAAGTCTCTATTTTTTCTGAATTGAATACTTAAAAAAATTTTTTTATCACTAAAATAAATTAAGGAAGCACTGTTTAAGCAGTATTTGTCAGCTTACCAGATGTTAAATTCCATATAATTGAGTTGTGTCTGTTTTGTTTAGCATTGTATTTCTAGCTTACAACAGGCACAAAATTTAAAACTACTGAATGGATTAAAATTAAGTAAATTTTAATTCAGAATTTTGTTCATTCTCTTTTTCCTAAATTGTAGATTATCAGACTTTTTGTTTTATTTTGAGATGAATCTGTTTCCAGATCAAATGTGGAAGGACCCATGAAAGAGGGATAAATTGTGGTACTGGGGGAGGGCACAGGGAGATGTGTGTGTGCATACGCACTAAGTCCTAAGCTTACATCTTTAGGTCAAACCTCTCCTCTGAGCTCCAGACTCATAACTGCCTGTCTGATATCTGCACTTGGATGTCCATGAGCATCTTATACTGAACCTGTCCAAAATGAATTCCTATCTTTTCCCCAAAACTTGTTTCTCCTACAGGCTTCCCTAATCCAGTTAAAAGCAACCTTCATCTTTCCTGTTTCTCAACTCAAAAACTCTGGAATCATCTGTGGCTGTTCTTTTCCTCTTGCATTTCAGTCTGTCAACAAATATGTTGATACTATCTATGAAATATATCCAGGATCTGACTACTTCTCACCAGCTTCAATGCTTCTGCCTCCATCCAAGCCACCATCACCTCTCATCAGGACCCCTGCAGTATACCTCGTCTGTCTTCCTGCTTTCACCTTTGCTCTCCTATAGTCTCAGTCCAAATGATCTTCTTACAAGGGCCTCTGCTTGGGACTTCCCTGGTGGCGCAGTGGTTGAGAGTCCGCCTGCCGATGCAGGGGACACGGGTTCGTGCCCTGGTCCGGGAGGATCCCACATACCGCAGAGCAGCTGGGTCCGTGAGCCATGGACGCTGAGCCTGCGCTCCGCAACGGGAGAGGCCACAACAGTGAGAGGCCTGCGTACCGCAAAAAAAAAAAAAAAAAAAAAAAGGCCTCTGCTCAAAACCTTTTGATAGTTTCCTATATTATTCAGAGTGAAATGCAATGTGTATTTGGGTTACGAGTCCCTCCATGACCTGGCCCCAAGTGACCTCTCTGATCTTCTCTCCCATTTTCTCACTTCATTCCAGCCATACTGGCCTTGCTGTTCTTCCTATTTACCCAGCAACCCCGTCCCTGGAGTTTATGCAAGCGTTTCCACAGCTCTTTCCCAGAGAGCCACATGGTTCTTCTGGCATCTTTTTCAGGCCACAGCTCAAATATCATCTTATCTGAGAGGCCTTCCTTCTCATCCTGTCTCAAGCACTTGCTCTTCTTATTTTGAACTATTTTTCTTCTTAGTGCTGATCATGCCCTGACATACTGATTTTTTTTTTTTTTTTTGGTCTCCCTGTTACCTCCCAACTTGGTTTCAAGTTCCATAAGAGCAGAGACTTTGTTCTAAAGCCTAGAACAGTGCCTGGCACATAAGCATTTGATGATTGCTGAATTAGTAAATAAATGAGTACAGTTTTAGATGGTAAAATCTGGTGGTGGTGATTGATGATGGTTTCCACTTGGAAAGAAGAGAATGAACACAGAGAAGGTTGGGCATGGCCAGGAAAATATGAGTACTCCTAAAAAGGGAGTATTTCCTAAATAAATGTATATTTTTTCTAAATAAATATATTTATTCCCTCAGTAAATATAAATAAGATAGTAGCTTTAGTGTTGAAAATACACTTGAGAGCATATTAGGACAGGGCTTGGTACTGATTAGTTGTTAGGGAAAGGAAAGAAGAGCAGTTAAGAATAATGTTGAGCTTTGGAGGAACTAATAAAGAACACCTCTGTCTTCTCCTGAGATAGGAACCAGTTGAGATATAAGATATCAGAGGTAGACAGTTGGAAATCAAAACATCTGTCCCTTAACTGTTGAAACAGATTCAAGAATGTAACTTATGGTTCACCTGGGCTCCTCTGGATCTGGTAGACAGATCAGCCAATCACAGCTAAGATGAACCGCCATAGGCCTGCCTGGCAGGGAATAAGCCTTCCTGGCAAAGCATGGTGCAACAGTAGATCAGATCACATCCTTTCTCAAGTAAGGTAAGTCAGAAAGACACAGGGAGAGCAGTGTGTGGTGCTGGGCATTTTTAGTTTCTTCTTGCAAATTGACCAGTTCTTTCGCTGGAGAGGAGAGAGTGAGGGAATTGAGATATGATCTCATAGTTTGGGCTCGCTGGAAATCTGAGATGGAGATTAGTGTGCAGGGAGTGTTTGGGGGAGTGACAGTTGTGGAAGGGAAAGGAAGGAGGCAGGACTGAGCAGAGGGAAAAGATTAGCTGCAATGTAGTCTCAACAGAAGCTTCTGCTGTGCCTACAGGGACAAAGATGGGAGACCATTCAAAGCTTTTCTGCTTTGGGAAAGAGGACTGGGCCTTTATACCTCTCTGTCCATCAGTCATGGGGGTGTGGCCACCTCTGGGAAAGGGCTGTGATCTTGGGCAAGGTAGAGACAGCTGAGGATGATATAGATGTGACATCACAACATCCATCACATGTACCAAAAGTATTCCTTCTCTGCTTCCCTCCTAGGGAGTGGGGTGGATATTCTATCTTCTCTGGAAATAGGACTAAGCAATATGTTTCCCTCTAAGAGAGAACTCCTAGGTTTCTGACTTGGGCATCATGGCGGATGGTAGTACCATTCACTGAGAAATATAAGGGGCAGAGGTGGCAGGATCCCTGAAATAAGCCAAGAAAGAACATATAAGAGTGAGGAGGTGGAGATCAGGTCATCCCAGCAAGTGTCCCATATTCCTCTTCTGTGTCATGTTCCAGCACAGTGTCATGTAGAGACCCTGTCTTCTCTCCTGCCTTCCTCACTGCTTTTTGTTGTCCCTATACATGCTTGGGACCATAGTGCAGGGAATATAATACAAATTGAGTCCTCTTCCATTTATCTTCCTGTCTGTTATTGAGTAGAACTGGCAGGGAACAGGCCACTGAGAATGGGAAAGCGTGGAAAACTTCTTTATAATTTTGTTAATGTGTGTTCCCTAGGGTTTTGGAAACCACCAGAGCTGTCTGTCATACTGTGTTTGGGCAGTGGAGTCTGGTAGTAGGCTGGATTCAGCAAATACTTTAAGTAAATCCACAAAATGGCATCTGCCTTACTAAATATCATGTTTTTATTTAGTCTGATAAAGTTTTTTCAACGTTTCATAGTTTTGCAGTATAAATATGATATTTAGGATTTTTCAAGGCTCTGGAAAATGGAAAATCACTGTAATTCTCATTCCCAAGTATTTTAAGTTCATTTGATGTGATCAGCAGTTCATTGCATATATGAAGTCTAATTGTGAATGTTTTTTGTCTTTACATGTGCGTGTTTTGAGGGAGTTGAAATACACTGAACTTACTATTAAACTTCCCAGATTGAAAATTTGCTTCCTCTAAAGGGGCAAAATGAGATACCATTTGTGTTTTGGCTAGGTTTTTCTGTTTTTGATTTCATTTAGATGAGTTCTGCTCATTTTAACTCTAAATCGTATCAGATTGTTTTTTAGTAAGTTGCCACTGCTCAAATAGGCCAGATCAAGGCATTTATTGCCAGTTAGGAACAGGATGTTTGAGATGTTTAGTGATGTTCTCCGGATGACCTGTTTTCTGTTTATTTTGTTTTATTTTTTTTTATGATCATGTTGGCTTTTCCATTAAACTATAACTTTAATTGAGTTGGCTTAGTAAATAGAACATTAACCAGATCCCCTTCTCTAACTCCCAGCTCTCTCCTCATTCCACACCCCTCCCCCCAATTCTCTTATTGTACCCCAACCTTAGTCTGGAGTGACTGGAATTTTTAGGTCTGTGGGTTACAGATAAAATATATGTTTCTAAGATATGGGCTCACTGTGTTTCAATCTAAATTGTCTGGCTGGTGCTCTTTGGGCTGTTTAGGGATAAGTCCCTGTGAAGAGCAAATTTAAACGGTAATGTCTGTAGTGGGAGGCATTTGAATAGCCACTGGTGAGGGGCTGTGTGGATATCTGTACTACATGTGGCAGCATGATCTCTACATCTGTTTTGAAGTCATTTGTTTCCCAGACTACATGTGTATTTCTCTAGGGGACTGACATCCCTCCCAGCATCCAGGCATTGTAAGCTGGTAACTATAACTGGCTTATTGTTTTTGACCTAGAGATTGTCTACTTTGTCTTAGTTTACTGGCTGTTGTTCCTATCAGATCTGGTTTTGTTTAATATTGACAACTTTGGAGTTTCTATAAATTAGCAGCATGGCAAAAGAACCAGACATATTTAAACCCATAAATCTTGATTTCCAGATCTTTTAAAAGCTTTGTGGTTTAAAATTGTCCTTTACTCTATGGTAGACGTAGCAGTACTTATAAAAATTCTGGCTATCAGAAGGCTCTCATAGTTCAACTGGAACTAAAAAATGACCTCAGATGAGTCACTCTTTTAAGAATCAAAAATCCAAATCTGTTCTGGCTCTGCTAGTGAGACCTTTTATGAATCACATACCCTCATTTCCTTGTCTTAAAAAAAGGATAACATACTATATGATTCCACTTACATGAAGTATCTAAAGTAGTCAAATTCATAGAAACAAAGTACAGGGGTGGGGGGAGAGAGAGATGGGGGTTTGTTTAAAGGGCATAGAGTTTCAATTTTGCAAGAAGAAAAGTTCTGGAGATCTGTTACAAAGCAATGTGAATATACTTAACACTATTGAACTGTACACTTAAAATGGTTAAGATGGTGAATCTTATGTTATCTTTTTTCACAATTTTTAAATGTTTTAATTTTTAAATTAATAGTGTTATTGTTAATTGAGTGCTTAGTATCTACCTTAGATGCATTATCTCAGTAAATATTCACAACTCCATGAAGGCAGGTATTATTTATTACCCTGTTTTATAGATGAGAAGACTTAGAGAAGTAATTTACTAGCTAGTATGTGGCAGACCATTTTGGATCTAGGTGTGACTCTAAAGCCATTCAAAAAATATAGTGCTACCAGCTAAGCATAAATCATACTATTCCTGTCTTTTTAGCTCTGGAATATGTGATTCTATGATTCTGAGATGCCCCAGGGACCCTGCAGAGACCTTACAAGTGAGGGGAAAAAAAAGTTTCAATGTTTGGTGTTCAGAGACTACCCCTCTAGCATTTATAGTGAATAAAAATTGCCATACTAGATTTAGTCTGTGGTACACCAACAGCTCCATTTGCTGTTTTTGGCAGGCCAAGGTGTTATTCAAATGTTAGAAAAATTAAGGTGCTAATAGTGATTACTTCTCTAGAAAGGCTTGGTTCTCAGAGACTGAGAAGGGCCTTCACCTTTTCATTGTATATTTTTCTGCCTTTTGAGTTTTTAATAACAAGTATAAATTTTGTTTTGGGTTGAATTGTGTTCCCCCCAAATTCATGTGTTAAAGTCCGAAATCCCAGTACCTTAGAATGTGACCTTATTTGCAAGTAGGACCATTGCAGATGTAATTAGTTAAGATGAGGTCATTTGGAGTAGGGTGGGCCCCTAATCCAATATGACTTGTATCCTTATAAAGAGGGAAAATTTGGACACAGACAGGCACACAGGGAGAAGGTCAGGTGAAGATGAAGTTAGAGATTGAGGTGATACTCTGTGAGCCAAGGAGTGATTTTTTTTTAAGTTTATTTATTTATTTTAATTTTGTTTATTTTTTGGCTGTGTTGGGTCTTCATTGCTGCACGCGGGCTTTCTCTAGTTGTGGTGAGCAGGGGCTACTCTTTGTTGCTGTGCGCGGGCTTCTCATTGCGGTGGCTTCTCTTGTTGCAGAGCATGGGCTCTAGGCACGCAAGCTTCAGTATTTGTGGCTGTCAGGCTCAGTAGTTGTGGCTCGCGGGCTCTAGAGCGCAGGCTCAGTATTTGTGGTGTATGGGCCTAGCTGCCCTGCTGCATGTGGGATCTTCACGAACCAGGGATCGAACCCGTGCCCCCTGCATTGGCAGGCGGATTTTTAACCACTGTGCCACAAGGGAGGTCCCAATTTTTGTGATTTTTTAAGCTACTCGGTTTGTGGTACTTTTTTACAGCAGCCCTAGCCCTTTACTATAACTTCTAAAATGAAAAAGAAAAAAAAAAAGTTAGCCATAGTTCCTGGGAGTTTATCCCAAGCAATATTCAAATTAAGAAAGGATCTTAATACATGATGTTCATTATAATAATTTTTATGATCAGAAAGAGTGAGAAGTAACCAAAATGTCTAGGCATTAGTAAATAACCAAATTATATCTACTTGATGAAATATTATATTGTCATTTTATATAGCCTATGAAAGAATGTGAAGAATGTGTGTAATGTAAATATGTAAAAAAGTTGAATGCAAAATTGTTTATACAAAATGATAACAGCTGTGCAAAGTACATATGCATTCACTAAGGTCAGGAGGGAACACAGAAATGAAAAGGCTTTGTTAGGAAAGTGGGATCTAGGTGGGTTTTTCCTTTTAATTTGTTACTTTTATTACATATAATTATGCTAATGTATTATTGTGGTTGCAATATTATTTTTTAAAAATCAACTTTATTGAGGCAAATTTTATGTAGAATACAATTTACCCTTTTAAAGTGTACAGTTGGGTAGTTTCAATGTGTATATGTCCTTATAACCACCATTGTAATCAAGGAATAAAACATTTCTTTCATCACAGAATGTTCTCTGTTGCCTTTTATAGTCAGTCACTCTCTTAATCCTGGTCTTAGTCAACTCTGATCTGTTTTCTGTCACCACAGATTAGCTTTTTCTTTTCTGTAATTCATTTAAACAGAGTAATATAGTATACTCTCTTTTGTCTGGCTTCTTTCATTTAGCATAATGTTGAGATTTATCCATTTGTAGCTTATCTGAGTAATTGATTCCTTTTTATTATTAAGGAGTATATTCCCTAGTATTGATATACCAATTTGTTTATCCATTTATCTGTTGATATTGATTTAGATTGTTTCTAATTTTTGACTACTATGAATAAGTGGCTATGAACATACCTGTACGGGTTTTGTGTACTCATATGTTTTTATTTCTGTTGGATAAATGCTTAGGATTGGAATTGTTGGATTGTGTAATAAGTATATGCTTAATGTTATAAGAAACTGCCAAGTGGTTTTCATTCTCAGCAACAATGTATGAGAGTACCAGTAGCTCCACATAGTCACCAACACTTAGTATTTTTAGTCTATTTTTGTTTTAGTCACTCTCATGGCTGTCTCTTTTTGTGATTTTAATATGAATTTTCCTGATGATTTAATGTTAAAGCAACTTTTATGTACTTATATTTTCATTTGTAAAGTGTCTATTCAAATATTTTCCTCATTTAAAAAAAATTGCTTTCTTACTAAAGTGTAAGAGTGCTTTTTTAAGTATTACAGATAGTGCTCCTTTGTCTTTCCTTAGAGAAAGTATTCACTCCATTTGTGGCTTGTGTTTTCATTTTCTTAATAGTATACTTTAGAGAGCATAAATTTTAAATTTTGCTCAAATTTATATTTGTCAATTTTTTCTCTTACGATTCAGACTTCTGTGTGTGAAATTTTTTGCATATACCAAGTTTATAAAGGTCTTTTGTGTTTTCTTCCAAAAGTTTTATAGTGTTAGCCTTCACATTTAGATACATGATCTATTTTGAGTTAACTTTTTACATAGATGTGAGGTAAGGGTAGAGGTTTGTTTTCTTCTAAATTGATATACAGTTATTCAATTAGCCATATTTATTATCAGTTTCTTCAAAAATGTGTGAAATGATTTTGATTGGAATCTATAAATCAATTTGGGGACAACTGAATATTCAGTATTGAGTGTTCCAATCCATAAGCATAGTATAGCTGTCCATTTAAGTCTTTAATGTTTCTTATCGGTATTTTATAATTTATAGTATACATTTCTTGCTCATGTAAAATTTATACCAAGTATTTCATGTTTTGGGATGCTTATAATTTATATCATTTTCTAGTCTTTGGTGGCCAGTTGATAGAAATATACTTTTTAAAATGGACTTAGTATCCTGGGACCTTGCTATACTTACTAGCTCTACATAGATTCTTTAGGATTTTGTACATAGATAGTCATGTTTAATATTTACTTCCCCATCTGTATGCCTTTAACTTTTTTTTCTTGCTTAATTGAACTGGCTAAAACTTCACTACAGTGTTGAATACATGCTGTGAGAGTAGACACCTGGCCTGTTTCCTGATCTTAAGAGGAAAGCATTCAGCCTTTCACCATTAAGCAGAACTGTGTTTTTCATGATTGTCCTTTATAAAGTTGTGGAAATTCCCTTCTATTTATAATTTATTGAAAGTTTTATGATAAATGAATGTTGAATTTTTAAAAACTTTAATTTTTAAACATGGTGATAAAATATACAGACATAAAATTTATCATTTTAACTGTTTAAGTGTACAGTTCAGTTGCATAAATACATTCACACTGCTGTGCAACCACCACCACCATTTATCTTCAGAATTTTTTTCATCTTAAAGAACTGAAACCCTGTACCTACTGAACAAGAACTCTACATCCCACAGCCCTAGGTAACCACCATTTCTACTTTCTGTCTCTATGAATTTGACTACTCCAGGTTTCTCATATTAGTGGTTTCATACAGCATTTGTCTTTTTGTGACTGGCTTGTTTCACTCAGCATAATGTATTCACAATTCATCCGTGTTGTGTCATATGTTAGAATTTCCTTCCTTTTTAAGGCTGAGTAATAATCCATTGTATGTACATACCACATGTATTTATCCACTAATGTGTCAAAACATACTTGGATTGCTTCCACCTTTTGTCTTTTGAGGATAATGCTGCTAAGAACATGGGTGTACGAATGTCTCTGTGAATCTCTACTTTCAGTTCTTTTGGTCAGGTACTCAAAAGTGGAATTGCTGGGTCATCTAATATTTTTTTTTGAGATGCCACCATATTGTTTTCCATAGTGGCTGGGGCGTTTTATATCCCTACCAGCAGTGCATGAGGTTTCCACTTTCTCCAAAACCTTCCCAACACTTTTTATCTTTTGTTTGTTTTTTTAATATTAACCATCTTAATGGGTGTAAAGTGGTTTCTCATTGTGGTTTTGATTTCCATTTTCCTAATGATAAGTGTCATTGAGAACCTTTTCACCTGCTTATTGGCCGTTTATAAATCTTCTTTAGGGAAATGTCTATTCAAGTTCTTTACCCACTTTTTAACCAGCTTGTTTTATTGTTATTGAGTTGTAGGAATTCTTTATATATTCTGAATATTAAGTCCTTATTATATATATGACTTGCAGATATTTTCTCCTGTTCTGTGGGTTGCCTTTTTCACTGTATTTTTTTCTTGAATTTTATTTTATTTTTTTTTATAGAGCAGGTTCTTACTAGTTATCTATTTTATACATATTAGTGTATATATGTAAATCCCAATCTCCCAATTCATCACACTACCACCCTCCCCGCCTTGGTGTCCATACGTTTGTTCTCTACATCTATGTCTCTATTTCTGCCTTGCAAACCGGTTCATCTGTACCATTTTTCTAGATTCCACATGTATGCGTTAATATATATTGGTTTTCTCTTTCTTACTTACTTCACTCTGTGTGACAGTCTCTAGGTCCATAAATGTCTCTATAAATGACCCAATTTTGTTCCTTTTTATGGCTGAGTAATATTCCATTGTATATATGTACTGCATCTTCTTTATCCATTGGTCTCTCAGTGGGCATTTAGGTTGCTTCCATGACCTGGCTATTGTAAATAGTGCTGCAGTGAACATTGGGGTGCATGTGTCTTTTTGAATTATGGTTTTCTCTGGGTATATGCCCAGTAGTGGGATTGCTGGTAATCCAAAGCAATGGTAATTCTATTTTTAGTTTTTTAAGGAACCTCCATACTGTTCTCCATAGTGGCTGTATTAATTTACATTTCCCACCAACAGTGCAAGAGGGTTCCATTTTCTCCACACCCTCTCCAGCATTTGTTGTTTGTAGATTTTCTGATGATGCCCATTCTGACTGGTGTGAGGTGATACCTCATTGTAGTTCTGATTTGCATTTCTCTGATAATCAGTGATGTTGAGCATCTTTTCATGTGCCTCTTGGCCACCTGTATGTCTTCTTTGGAGGAATGTCTATTTAGGTCTTCTACCCATTTTTTGATTGGGTTGTTTATTTTTTTAATATTGAGCTGCATGAGCTATTTATATATTTTGGAGATTAATCCTTTGTCCATTGATTCGTTTGTAAATATTTTCTCCCATTCTGAGGGTTGTCTTTTCATCTTGTTTATAGTGTGCTTTGCTGTGCAAAAGCTTTTAAGTTTCATTAGGTCCCATTTGTTTATTTTTATTTTTATTTCCATTACTCTATGAGGTGGATCAGAAAAGATCTTGTTGTGATTTATGTCAGAGTGTTCTTCCTATGTTTTCCTCTAAGAGTTTTATAGTGTCTGGTCTTACATTTAGGTCTCTAATCCATTTTGAGTTTATTTTTGTGTATGGTGTTAGGGAGTGTTCTCATTTCATTCTTTTACATGTAGCTGTACAGTTTTCCCAGCACCACTTATTGGAGAGACTGTCTTTTCTCCATTGTATATCCTTGCATCCTTTGTCATAGATTAGTTCACCATAGTTGCGTGGGTTTATCTCTGGGCTTCCTATCCTCTTTCATTGATCTATGTTTCTGTTTTGTGCCAGTACCATATTGTCTTGATTACTGTAGCTTTGTAGTATAGTCTGAAGTCAGGGAGTCTGATTCCTCTAACATCGTTTTTTTCCTTCAAGACTGCTCTGGCTATTCGGGGTCTTTTGTGTCTCCATAGAAATGTTAAGATTTTTTGTTCTAGTTCTGTAAAAAATGCCATTGGTGATTTGATAGAGATTGCATTGAATCTATAGATTGCTTTGGGTAGTATAGTCATTCTCACAATATTGATTCTTCCAATCCAAGAACATAGTATATCTCTCCATCTGTTTGTGTCATCTTTGATTTCTTTCATCAGTGTCTTATAGTTTTCTGAGTACAGGTCTTTTACCTCCTTAGGTAGGTCTTTTCCTAGGTAGTTTATTCTTTTTGTTACAATGGTGAATGGGATTGTTTCCTCAATTTCTCCTTCTGATCTTTCATTGTTAGTGTATAGGAATACAAGAGAGTTCTGTGCATTAATTTTGTATCCTGCAACTTTACCAAATTCATTGACTGGCTCTAGTAGTTTTCTGGTGGCATCTTTAGGATTATCTATGTATAGTATCATGTCAACTGCAAACAGTGACAGGTTTACTTCTTCTTTTCCTATTTGGATTCCTTTTATTTCTTTTTCTTCTCTGACTGCCATGGCTAAAACTTCCAAAACTGTGTTGAATACCAGTGGTGAGAGTGGGCAACCTTGCCTTTTTCCTGATCTTAGAGGAAATGGTTTCAGGTTTTCACCATTGAGAATGATGTTTGCTGTGGGTTTGTTGTATATGGCCTTTATTATGTTGAGGAAGGCTCCCTCTATGCCCACTTTCTAGAGAGTTTTTATCATAAATGGGTGTTGAATTTTGTCAAAAGGTTTTTTTTTAATCTAATGAGATGATCATGTGGTTTTTATTCATTAATTTGCTAATATGGTATATCACATTGATTGATTTGTGTATATTGAAGGATCCTTGCATCCCTGGGATAAATCCCACTTGATCATTGTGTATGATCCTTTTAATGTGTTGTTGGATTCTGTTTGCTAGTATTTTGTTGAGGATTTTTGCATCTATATTCATCAGTGATATTGCTCTGTAATTTTCTTTTTTTGTACTATCTTTGTCTGGTTTTGGTATCGGTGATGGTGGCCTCGTAGAATGAGTTTGGGAGTGTTCCTCCCTCTGCTATATTTTGGAGGAGTTTGAGAAGGATAGGTGTTAGCTCTTCTCTAAATGTTTGGTAGAATTTGCCTGTGAAGCCATCTGGTCCTGGACTTTTGTTTGTTGGAAGATTTTTCATCACAGTTTCAATTTCATTACTTGTGATTGGTCTGTTCATATTTTCTATTTCTTCCTGGTTCAGTCTTGGAAGGTTGTGCTTTTTTAAGAATTTGTCCATTTCTTCCAGGTTGTCCATTTTATTGGCATAGAGTTGCTTGTAGTAGTCTCTTAGGATGCATTGTATTTCTGCGGTGTATGTTGCAACTTCTCCTTTTTCATTTCTAATTTTATTGATTTGAGTGCTCTCCCTCTTTTTCTTGATGAGTCTGGCTAATGGTGTATCAATTTTGTTTATCTTCTCAAAGAACCAGCTTTTAATTTTATTGATCTTTGCTATTGTTTTCTTTGTTTCTATTTCATTTATTTCTTCTCTGATCTTTATGATTTCTTTCCTTCTGCTAACTTTGGATTTTGTTCTTCATTCGTTAGTTCCTTTAGGTGTAAGGTTAGATTATTTGCTTGAGATTTTTCTTGTTTCTCGAGTTGGGCTTGTATAGCTATAAACTTCCCTCTTAGAACTGCTTTCGCTGCATCCCATAGGTTTTGGATCGCCGTGTTTTCATTGTCATTTGTCTCTAAGTTTTCTTTGTTTCCTCTTTTATTTCTTCAGTGAGCTCTTGGTTATATAGTAATGTATTGTTTAGCCTCCATGTGTTTGTGATTTTTACATTTTTTTCCCTGTAATTGATTTCTAATCTCATAGCTTTGTGGTCAGAAAAGATGCTTGATATGATTTCAGTTTTCTTAAATTTACCGAGGCTTGATTTGTGACCCAAGATGTGATCCATCCTGGAGAATGTTCCGTGTGCACTTGAGAACAAAGTGTAATCTGCTGTTTTTGGATGCAGTGTCCTATAAATATCAATTAAATGTATCTGGTCCATTGTGTCATTTAAAGCTTGTGTTTCCTTATTAATTTTCTGTCTGGATGATCTGTCCATTGGTGTAAGTGAGGTGTTAAAGTCCCCCACTATTTTTGTGTTACTGTCAGTTTCCTCTTTTATAGCTGTTAGCACTTGCCTTATGTATTGAATTGCTCCTATGTTGGGTGCATATATATTTATAATTGTTATATCTTCTTGGATTGATCTCTTGATAATTATGTAGTGTCCTTCCTTGTCTGTTGTAACATTCTTTATTTTAAAGTCTATTTTACCTGATATGAGTATTGCTACTCCAGCTTTCTTTTGATTTCCATTTGCATGGAATATCTTTTTCCATCCCCTCACTTTCAGTCTGTATGTGTCCCTAGGTCTGAAGTGGGTCTCTTGTAGGCAGCATATATATGGGTCTTGTTTTTATATCCATTCTGTGAGCCTGCATATTTTGGTTGGAGCATTTAATCCATTTACATTTAAGGTAATTGTTGATATGTATGTTCCTATTACCATTTTCTTAATTGTTCTGGGTTTGTTTTTTTAGGTCCTTCTCTTGTGTTTCCCACTTAGAGAAGTTCCTTTTGCATTTGTTGTAGAGCTGGTTTGCTGGTGCTGAATTATCTTAGCTTTTCCTTGTCTGTAAAGCTTTTGATTCCTCTGTCAAATTTGAATGAGATCCGTGCTGGGTAGAGTAATTTTGGTTGTAGGTTCTTCTCTTTCATCACTTTAAATATATCGTACCACTCCCTTCTGGCTTGCAGAGTCTCTGCGGAGAAATCAGCTATTAACCTTATGGGAGTTCCCTTGTATGTTATTTGTTGTTTTTCCCTTGTTGCTTTTAGTAATCTTTCTTTGTCTTTAATTTTTGTCAGTTTGCTTACTATGTGTCTCAGCGTGTTTCTCCTTGGGTTTATCCTGCCTGGGACCCTGTGCTTCCTGGACTTGGGTGGCTATTTCCTTTCCCATGTTAGGGAATTTTTCAACTATAAACTCTTCAGATATTTTCTCGGGTCTTTTTCTCTCTCTTCTCCTTCTGGGACCCCTATAATGCGAATGTTGGTGCGTTTAATGTTGTCCCAGAGGTCTCTTAGGCTGTCTTCATTTCTTTTCATTCTTTTTTCTTTATTCTGTTCCGTGGCAGTGAATCCCACCATTCTGTCTTCCAGGTCACTTATCTGTTCTTCTGCCTCAGTTATTCTGCTATTGATTCTTTCTAATGTATTTTTCATTTCAGTTATTGTATTGTTCATCTCTGTTTGTTTGTTCTTTAATTCTTCTAGGTGTTTTTCTTTAATTCTTCTAGGTGTTTGTTAAACATTTCTTGCATCTTGTCAATCTTTATCTCCATTCTTTTTCCAAGGTCCTGGATCATCTTCACTATCATTATTCTGAATTATTTTTCTGGAAGGTTGTCTATCTCCACTTTAGTTGTTTTTCTGGGGTTTTATCTTGTTCCTTCATCTGGTACATAGTCCTTGGCCTTTTCATTTTGTCTCTCTTTCTGTGAATGTGGTTTTCATTCCACAGAGTGCAGGACTGTAGTTGTTCTTGCTTCTGTTGTCTGCCCTCTGGTGGATGAGACTATCTAAGAGGCTTGTGAAAGCTTCCTGATGGGAGGGACTGTGTTGCATAGAGCTGGGTATTGCTCTGGTGGGCAGAGCTTGGTAAAACTTTAATCCGATTGTCTGCTGATGCATGGGGCTGGGTTCCATCCGTACTGGTTATTTGGCCTGAGGTGACCCAGCACTGGAGGCTGCAGGCTCTTTGGTGGGGCTAATGGTGGACTCCGGGAGGGCTCACACCAAGGAACACTTCCCAGAACTTCTGCTGCCAGTGTCTTTGTCCCCACAGTGAGCCACCGCCACTCCCAGCCTCTTCAGGAGACCCTCCAACACTAGCAGGTAGGTCTGGTTCAGTCTCCTATGGCGTCACTGCTCCTTCCCCCTGGGTCCTGATGCACACACTATTTTGTATGTGTCCTCCAAGTGTGGAGTCTCTGTTTCCTCCAGTGCTGTCGAAGTACTGCAGTCAAATCCCTCTAGCCTTCAGAGTCTTATTCTCTGGGAATTCCTACTCCTGTTGCCAGACTTCTAGGTTGGGAAGCCTGACATGGGGCTCAGAACCTTCACACCAGTGGGTGGACTTCTGTGGTATAATTGTTCTCCAGTTTGTGTATCACCCAGCTCGTGCTTATTGGATTTTATTTTATCGTGATTGTGCCCCTTCTGCCATCTCATTGTGGCTTCTCCTTTGTCTTTGGATGTGGGGTATCTGTTTTCGTGAGTTCCATTGTCTTCCTGTCAATGATTGTTCAGCAGTTAGTTGTGATTCTGTTGCTCTCTCAAGAGGGAGTGAGTGCATGTCCTTCTAGTCCACCGTCTTGAACCAATCTCCTCAAGCCATACAGAAAATTCTTATGTATGAAAAAGGTTGAGATCCAGTATGTTAAGATCTGCCTTGTCACTATGTTGATAGCATCCGTTGATGCACAAAAGTTTTAAATTTTTATGAAGTCCAGATTATCTATTTTTTTCTTTGGTTGCCTTTGATTTTTTGGTGTCCTATTGAAGAAATCGTTGCCAAATCTAATGTTATGAAGCTTTTTCCTTATGTTTTGTCCTAAGAGTTTTATAGTTTGGGGTTTTATATTTGGAACCTTGATCCACCCTAAGTCAATTTTTGTATATGGTGTAAGGTAAAAGTCCAATTTTATTATTTTACGTGTGGATATACAGTTTTCCTAACACCATTTGACAAAAAGACTGTTTTTCCCCATCAGAGAGACTTACACACCTGTTGAAAATCATTTAAACAATACATGAGGGTTTATTTCTGAGTTCTGTATTCTGTTTCATTGGTCTGTATTTTCACCTTTATGCCATTACCACCATGTTTTGATTATTACAGAGTTGTAGTAAGTTTGAAATCAGTGAGACCCCTAACTTGGTTCTTTGTTTTCAAGATTGTTTTGGCTATTTGGACACCCCTGAAAGTCTAATTTGAATTTTAGGATAGATTTTCTATTTCTGCAAAAAGCATCTTTAGAATTTTAATAGGGATTGCATTGAATTTGTAGATTGCTTTAGGGTGTATTGATAGTAATATTAAGTCTTCTAGACTGTGAATATTGGATGCCTTTATTGGTATCTTCTTTAATTTCTTTTAGCATTGTATTGTAGTTTTCAGTTTATAAATTTTCTTCTTGCTTAAATTTATTTGTAAGTAAATCATTCTTTTTGATGCTATTGTAAATGAAATTGTTTGTTTGTTTTCCGGTACGCGGGCCTCTCACTGTTGTGGCCTCTCCCGTTGCGGGGCACAGGCTCTGGACGCGCAGGCTCAGCAGCCATGGCTCACGGACCCAGCCGCTTTGCGGCATGTGGGATCTTCCTGGACCGGGGCACGAACCCGTGTCCCCTGCATCGGCAGGCAGACCCTCAACCACTGCGCCACCAGGGAAGCCCTGTTTTTTTAGATTCCTTTTTGGTCATCATTATTCATGTATAGAAACATAATTGATGTTTGTGTGTTGACTTTCTCTCCTGCAGCTTTTCAGAATTCATGTATTAGTTCTAACATTTTTTTGTTTTTGGTGGAATCTTTAGATTTTTCTACATATAAGACCATGCTATCTATGAAAAGAGATAATTTTGCTTCTTCCTTTCAAGTTTGGATATCTTTTATTTCTTTTTCTTACTTTATTGCCCTGGCTAGAACTTTCAGTACTGTATTGAATAGAAGTGGTGAGAGAGGACATCCTTATTTTGTTCCTCATGTTTAGAGGGAAAGCTTTCAGTTTTTCATCATTGAGTGTGATGTTAGTTGTGGGCTTTTCACATACGGCCTTTATTATATGACATAGTTTCCTTGTACTCCTAATTGAGTGTTTTATCCTGCACAGGTATTGACTTTTGATTTTGTGAAATACTTTTTCTACATCAATTCACATGGTCATGTGTTTTTTTCATTTTGTTATTATGGTTCATTTATCGATTGATTTTTGTATAATGAGTCATCTTTATTTTATATTTATTTATTTCAGGAATAAATCCTACTTAGTCATGGTGTATAAACTTTTTAATGTGTTGTTGAGTTTGGTGGGCTAGTATTTTGTTGAAGTTCTTTGTATCAGTATTCACCAGAGATGCTGCTTTATAGTTTTTTTATAGTGTCTTTATCTGGATTTGGTATCATGTTAATACTGGTCCTCAGAATGATTTAGTAAGTGTTCTCTCTTCTTCAATTTTTTGGAAGTGATTGAGAAGGAGTGGTGTTAATTTTTTTTTAAATGTTTGGTAGAATTCTCCCCTGAAGCCATCTGGTCCTGGGCTTTTGGAGGACCAAAAACTGTTGGGAGTTTTTTGATTACTCAGTCTCCCTACTTGTTATAAGTCTGTTTAGATTTTTTATTTCTTCATGATTCAGTCTTGGTAGTTTATTTTTTTCTAGGAATTTGTCCATTTCATCTAGATAATCCAATGTGTTGGTATACAGTTGTTCTGAGTACTCTCTTACAATCCTTTTTATTTCTGTAAAATGTCTCCTCCTCAATTTTCTCTTTTTTTCGAATTCAGTCAAGGTTAAAGTTTGTCAATTTTTATTCTTTGTTCTTTACAAAGAACTAACTCCAGGTTTTGTTGATTTTTGTCTAGTTTTTGTATTCTCTATTTTGTTTCTCTCTATTTTAGTGTTTGTTATTTCCCTCTTTCTGGTAACTGATGTAGTTTTCTTTTTTTATTCTAGTTTCTTAAGATTTAAAGTTAGGTTGTTAAGATTGTTTTTCTCCTTAATGTAAACATTTACAACTGTAAATTTTCCTCTTACCAGTCTTTCCTCTTACTTGCATCCCATAAGTTTTCATATATTTTGTTTTCATTTTCATTTGTCTTTATATATTTCCTACTTTCCCTTGAGATTTCTTCTCTGAACTATTGGTTGTTTAAGAGTGTGTTGTTTAATTTCCACATATTTGTGGATTTTCCATATTTTATTTTATCATTGTTTTTTAGTGTCATTCCACTGTGCTTGGAAAAAATACTTTGTGTGATTTCAGGCTTTTTAAATTTATTAAGACTTGTTTTGCACCCTAAGTTATGGTTTGTTCCAGAGAACATTCCATGTGCATTTGAAAAAAATGTGTATTCTGGGATTATTGGGTGAAATATTCCATACGAAAGGAAAAATCCTATTGGTAAAGGCTCATATATAGTGAAGGTAGTAGATCAACTATTTATAAAGTTAGGAAGGTTAAAAGACAAAATAATAAAATTATTGACATCTAGAATAAGTAGTTAAGGGATACACAGAACAAAAAGATGTAAAATATGATGTCAAAACATTAAATGGGGGGAGAGGGTAAAAAGCAGGGTTGTTAGAATGTGTTCAAATTTAAGAGATCATCAACTTAAAATAATCGTGTGTATATATATATATATATATATGGAAACATATTTTATATATATGTATACATACATACATATATACACACACACACACACACACACACACATACATACATATAGAGTTTGCTATATATAAACCTCATGGTAACAACAAACTAAAAAATCTTTAATAGATACACACACAAAAAAGAAAGCAATCCAAACATAACACTAAAGATAGACACCAAACCACAAGGGAAAAGAGCAAAAGAAGAAAGGCATAAAAAAGAGACACAAAATCAACCTGAAATCAGTTAACAAAATGGCCGTAAGTACATACTTATTAATAATTACTTAAACATGAATGATTAAATGCTCCAATAAAAAGCAAAGAGTGGCTGAATGGATACAAAAACAAGACCCATATATGCTGTCTATAAGAGACACTTCAAATCTGGACATACACAGAATGAAAGTGAGGGGTGATGGAAAAGGTAGTCTATGCAAATGGAAATGGAAAAGAAAGCTGGAGTAGCAATACTTTTATCAGACAAAATGGAATTTAAAACAAAGACTGTAACAAGAGACAAATAAGGACATTACATGATAATAAAGCGATTGATCCAACAAGAATATATAACAATTGTAAATATATGTGCTCAACATAGGAGCACCTAAATACATAAATCAAATAAAACAAATATAAAGAGAGAGAAGTGACAGTAACATGATAATAGTAGGGGACTTTATACCCCACTAACATTAATGGAGAGATCATCTAGGTAGAAAAAAAGGAAACACTGGCCTTAACACATTAGACCAGATGGATATATGTATGCATATAAAAAGTTCCATCCAAAAGCAGCAGAATATACATTTTTCTCAAGTGCATATGGAACATTCTTCAGGATAGATCACGTGCTAGGCCACAAACCAAGTCTCAATAAACTTAAGATTGAAATCATATCAAGTATCTTTTTCAACCACAGTGGTATGAGACTAGAAAAAGCTGCAAAAAGAGAAACAAAGATGTGGAAGATAAACAATATACTACTAAATAACCAATGGATCATTGAAGAAATCAAAGAGGAAATTAGAAAATACCTAGAGACAGTGAAACACGAATATGAAAACAAAAACATGACACTCTGAAACCTATGGGACACAGCAAAAGCAGTTGTAAACGGGAGGTTCTTAGTGATACAAGCCTACTTCAGGAACAAGAAAAATCTCAAATAAACAACCTAACCTTATACCTAAAGGAACTAGAAGAAGAAACAAAAACCAAAGTTAGTAGAAGGAAAGAAATCATAAATATCAGAGTAGAAGTAAATGAAATGGAGACTAACGACAAGTAGAAAAGATCAATGAAACTAAGAGCTGTTTCTTTGAAAAGATAAAATTGATAAACCTTTAGTGGTACTAATCAAGAAAAAAAGAGGGGGCCCAAATGAAGAAAATCAGAAATGAAAAATAAGTTACAACTAACAGCACATGAATACAAAGGATCATTAGAGATTACTACAAATAATTGTATGCCAATAAAATGGGCATTCTAGAAGAAATGGATAAATTCCTAGAAATGTACAATCTCCCAAGATTGAATTAGGAGGAAATAGAAAGTATGAACAGACTGATCACCAGTAATGAAATTGTTTCAGTAATCAAAAAACTCCCCAAAAAACATAAGTCCTGGATCAGATGGCTTCACAGGTGTATTCTACCAAACATTTAAAGAAGAATTAATACCCTTTTTTTCCCCTCAAACTATTCCAAAAAATTGCAGGAAGGAATGCTTCAGAGTTTATTCTATAAGGCCAGCATCACTGTGAATCCAAAATCAGACAAAAACACAACAATAAAAGGAAATTACAGACCAGTATCATTGATATACATAGATGAAAAGATCCTCAACAGAAAAGTAGCAAACCGAATTCAACATTAAATGGATCGTACACCATGATCAACTGGAGTTTATCCTGAGAATGCAAGGATGGTTCAATATCTGCAAAGAATCAAATGTGATACACCACATTAACAAATTGAAGAATAAAAACCATATAGTTAGCTCAATAGATGCAGAAAAAACTTTTGACAAAATACAGCATCCATTTATGATACTCTGAACAAAGTGATTATAGAGGGAACATATCTCAAACTAATAAAATCTGTATATGACAAACCATAGCCAGCATTATACTCAGCATTGAAAAGCTGAAAACTTTCTCTGAGATCAGGAACAAAACATGGATGCCCACTCTCTTCACTTTTATTCAACATAGTATTGGAAGTCTTAGCTACAGCAATCAGACAAGAAAAAGAGAAGGCATCCAAATAGGAAAGGAAAAAATAAAATGGTCAGTGTTTGCTGATGACATGATACTATATGTAGAAAATCCTAAAGATGCCACCAAAAAATTGATTAGAACTAATAAGTGAAATCAGCAAAGTTGCAGGATACAAAACCAATATACAGAAATCTGTTGTGTTTCCATGGACTAGTAACAAACTATCAGAAAAATAAATTTTAAAAACTATCCCATTTATAATTGTTTTAAGAAGAATAAAATAAATATGAATACCTTTAACCAAGGAGGTAAAAGACTTCTACATGGAAAACCAGAAGACATTCATGAAAGAAATTGAAGACAATACAAAGAGATGAAAAGATATGTTGTATACACAAATTGGAACAGTTAATATTGCTAAAATGGTCAAATTACCCAAGGCAATCTACAGACTTAATGCAATCCCTGTAAAAATTCTCATTAAACTTTTCACAGAACCTAAAAAAATAATCCTAATATATGTATGGAAACACAAATGACCCTGAGTAGCCAAAACCATCTTGGGAAGCAAGAACAAAATTGGAGTTATTATGCTCCCTGATTTCACATTATATTACAAATCTACAGTAATCAAAACATTATGGTCCTTGTACTAAAACAAACAGATAGAACAGAATAGAGAGCCCAGAAATGAAACCACACTTACATGGTCAGTTAATCTATGACAGAAGAGGGAAGAATATCCAATGGGGAAAAGTCAGCCTCTTCACTAAATGTTGGGAAAACTGGACAGCTACATGCAAAAGAATCAAACTGGACTACTTTCTGACAGCATGTATAAAAATAAACTCAAAATGGATTAAAGACTTAAATGTAAGATCTGAAACCATAAAAATCCTAGAAAAATCATAGGCAGTATGCTCTTTGACATCAATCTTTGCAGTAGTTTTTTTTGTTGTTGTTGTTTTGGTTTGGTTTGGTTTGGTTTGGTTTTTGCGGTACACGGGCCTCTCACTGCTGTGGCCTCTCCCATTGCAGAGCACAGGCTCTGGACGCGCGGGCCCCATGGCCATGGCTCACGGGCCCAGCCGCTCCGCGGCATGCGGGATCTTCCCAGACCAGGGCACAAACCCGTGTCCCCTGCATCAGCAGGTGGACTCTCAACCACTGCGCCACCAGGGAAGCCCGAGGATAATTTAAAGGGACCTTTGGGACAACATCAAATATATTAACATTTGCATTATAGGGGTCCCAGAAGGAGAAGAGAGAAAAGGATAGAAAATATATTTGATGAAATTATGGCTGAAAACTTCTTGAACCTGAAGAAAGAGACAGATATCCAGGTACAGGAAGCGCAGAGAGTCCCAAACTAGATGAACCCAAAGAGACCCACAACAAGACATATCATAATTAAAATGGCAAAGTTAAAGATAAAAAGATAATTTTAAAAGCAGCAAGAGAAAAACGGAGAGTCACATACAAGGGAACCCCCATAAAGCTGTTAGCTGATTTTTCAGAAGAAACTTTGCAGGCCAGAAGGGAGTGACATATATTTCAAGTGCTGAAAGGAAAAAACCTACAACCTAGGATGTTTTACCCAGCAAGGTTTTCATTTAGAATTGAAGGAGAGAGAAAGAGCTTCTCAAACCGGCAAAAACTAACAGTTTATCAGTACTAAACTGACTTTACAAGAAGTGTTAAAGGGTCTTCTCTAAATGGAAAAGAAAAGGCTACAACAAGGATGACTCCCAGGGTTTTAAATGGAGGTGCCATTTACTGAAATGGGGACTTCTCACAATAGATAAGACATTTTATTTTATTTCATTTCATTTCATCCATGGGTATTTTTTTTTAAGTTTTAATATCCCATTAGCTACTATTAGTAATGTCAGTATGCTTGCCTATAAACTGTACTGTTCTGTTTCCCATATACTGCTTTAGATCTGCTTTCAACATAAATAAGAACTAAATGGTTTGGGATTATATGTAATGACACTGAATACGGATACAAGAGGCTCCCTTAGGAATATCCTGAGATTTGAACTTGATATCTCTTGATTACACCCAGTTTTGAGCTGTGTTGGTGGATGTTGTTAGTTGGCTAAGTTTCATATAGGTTAGGTATGATCCTGTTAAGGTCTTTTATGCATATTTAAGTAATTTAAATGCAGTGACATTTGGAGGTAAAGGATTATGCCTTATCTGTTAAAGGACAGTGGAAAATAAGGGACATGGCAAATGAGATGAAGTCTGAAGCTCTTTGTTTGAATCTTGGCCCTGCTACTGATGAGATGTGTATTAGTTTCCTAGTGCTTCTTTAATAAATTACCACAGATTTAGTGGCTTAAACAATACATTTTTACCTTGCTGCTCTGGAAGTCAGAAGTCCAAATGGGTCTCACTGGGCTAAAATCAGGTGTCAACAGAGCTGCGTTGCTTTTAGAGACTCCAGGGGAGGATCCATTTCCTTGCCTTTTCCAGCTTCTAGAGGCCACCCCACATTCCTTGGCTTGTGGCCCCTTCCTCCATCTTCAGAACCAACAAGTCCTTCTCAGACTGCCATCTCTCTGGTTCTTCCTTTCCTGCCTCCTGTTTCTACCTTTATGGACCCTTACGGTTAAACTGAGCCCATGTAGATAATCCAGGATAACCTCCCTATTTTAAATGTCAGCTGATTAGCAATTTAAATTCCATCTGTAACCTTAATTCCCTTTTGCTGTATAAAGTAACATATTTACAATTTCCAGGGAACAGGACATGTTTATGTGCACACATGCACACCTACCACAAATTTGATGTCCATAGACCAGTCACATGGGCAACTTGAGCAGCTTTCTTATGTATGAAATTAATAAGAATAATAATAACAATAATAATGCCACCACCCACCTCCAGATTTAGACAAACAGTTGTGGGGGTTTTTTGGAAGACTTTAGAAGAATAAACAGTTTGCAAATGTTGCAAGTGTTATTTTTGTTACAATTTATACTGAAGTCAGTATATAATACAAGAAGACCCTTAAAGGCTCATAATCCACTTTAAGCTTGTATCTGTGTGTCCATAAATCAGGCACTTTAAAATTCAGGAGATTTGTATGAATTTTAGTGTATTCTGTATAATGTGTGTAAATGAGATATTTTAAATGTGTATTACACATACTCTAATCCCCATTTCCTAGCTAGGTCAGGGACAAATAACTTTATGGGCCCAAGACCTCTGACTCTATTGAAAACTCCTTAAACTTGAAATTGTATTAGATTTATAAAAAGAAAAGAAAATGGCCTTCATATAAAACAGCAGTAAAGTAGTAAAGGATATATATGGGTGACTTTTCTCTTAAAAGGCTTGTGGATTAGCAGAAGTCATTTAAAGAGTTTACTACTTTCCAGTCCTTTGCCTCCTCCCTAAAAAGTTTATTAGAAGATGGAGATTAAGAGCCAGACCAAAATATTGCAGTCAGAGCCATTCGTGTCATACTCATAAGCAAAGTCTAATCTGTATTAGTAACATTTTAAAATAAACATCAAAAAGGAACTCTCAAACAATCTGAGGCCTTTAACTCAAATACATAACTTTACAAACTTTAAATATATCTATTTTTTTGTTTTCCCCTTCCTTGGAACGAAGTAAAATTTAAGTTAAATTAAACCTCTAAACATAAACTGCTTTATGATTGTAAGGTCAATTCATGGCTCACACAGCTTTGTGTCATTTTTTGTCTATGTAGCATTTTGCCACATGTAAAGTATATACATAATGAGTTAGGTTGGAGTGGGTCGTGGGAAGGTTGTGAGAGAGAGACTTCCTTCTTCTCTCTGCCCCATCACTGAGTAGTGGAGCCATCTGCAATTCACGGGAGCATACATCCAGGGGAGAGATGGGAATTGTTGTCTCCTGGAGGCCAGCACAGTTCAGAGTTGGTTTTCTCAGTCTTGGTCTTGTGGTTTTGGGGATTTTATGGCTTTCTGAGGTATGTTTGGGAATGAAGGATCCTCATTCCTTGCTTAACCTATGCAAATAATCTTTAAGGACTTTGATCATTGGGAAGAGGAAAACGAGGCTGTCATCTGTCCTCCAGATGAAAGGCTCATTTTGGCAGGAGCATTACAGAGATGGGTCATGATTTTTTGGTTGTTTTGATTTTATGCTCCTATAAAGGATCTTGTAAAAAATTCTTATGGTTATTTTGTTTTCTTTTATTCTTTCGGTTTCCCTCCTATTTAGTGATAAAAGCCATGGCCAGCTGTCTGTGCGAGCTCACTCATGCACCCCTCCCAAGGCAGGGGCTCTGAAGTAGACAGGTTTAGGTGGAGGTTTGGAGGTCTTCCTTACTTGCCTTTGGGCCAGACCCGCCTGCCTGTTTCTGGTTGAGCTGACTTGTTCTTTTCTAAAAAGACTTAAAAAAAAAAACCACCCCAACTTCATATTATCCTGGCTCCTGCAGAGAAGGCCTGCTATGCTGGGGCGACAGCTTCTCCAGTGGGGTGGGAGGGTAGGGTTGGGGGAAGATGACAGGATTTGGTAGCATTCCCATTCATTTAGTTCACATCCTTTTCTGAATGCTTATTCTGGGTGTTCTGACTAACGTTTTCACACTACCTGGGATAATGCTTCTTGAAATGTATGTCTTTAAAGCCACATTACTGTTGGGGAAAAAATTTACAATGGAAAGCAAATTTTTATAGAAAACAAAAGTTAGGGGGGTAAACAGACCTGCAGAATTTTACAACTGCTGTATTCCTTGGTATTCGCCCATGTATTTAATCGCTGGAGAGATAACGAGTGAATTGTTTCTTGGTATATGTTTAACCTACCTCTTAGCTACTTATTAAGGGGTTTAACTTGGGCTATATGTCTTCTTTAAGAGGATTGAAGGGAATTTGGAGTGGCATATCTGTTTTCATTGTAGTGTTAGATGTATGGTAAGTTAAACCATTTTTGTGAAAGTTGAAAGTGTAATATTAAAAGAATTCAGTTTTCTAGGCATTTATGCACGTTAAAAATAACTTACTATTCATGTTCAGTGGTTTTCTTGTTACACAGTGTAGGGAACTTGCCATGACACATGCAACAGATTACAAAAAGACTGCAAATTTAATAATTACAACATGGCATAGACTGTGCTGGCAGATACTGGAGTACAGCACTCTCTTTAATCACAGTGCTTCCCATAGTGTGGGTGGTCACAGTCCGCAGACGTTTCAGGCAGTCCAGCCCCCTCGCGAGAGGGATTGTGAAGCAGAGCACAAGTAAACAGCACTTCACAAGCTTTTCAGGATTTCCATTTCTTTTAGGTTGCTTTTCCACTTTCTCTCCTCCTCTAACCTCCTCCTTTAAATTTTTGTTGCTTAGATTATTTGCTTTTATCAGATGAAACCTTATTGCATATGCTTTTGCTTTCTTTGTTCAGCTTTTTTTTTTTTTTTGGCAACAAAATAAAGTATGTTTAACACTTTGAAGTTCCATTTCAGCACAAAAGCTGAAAATGACCAGTAGGATGTTGTGATCATTACAAGTTAGCAACTTCTTGCAGTAAGCCTTGGAAAATTGCATTTAATCAACTTATTATCTTATTTCATTTTTTAAAACATCTAACTTCTGTCCCTTGTTTCCTTTGATGTTTGTTTGACTAAAAGAAAATTTGAATCATTTGCAGATTTTTCTTCCCCATTCAAAAATGTTGTCCTTGCTACCCTATTTTGTTCCTTAGTAATCTATTTTCCCTTTTTATAAACTTGTATTGTCCTAGTCCTTAATGTTTATGAATATCAAAGAAAAAAGCAAGTGATGGAAATGCAAAGTCACTGGTTTTTGTCCATTCATGAGAATTAATGGAATTTATTACAGTTCTTGGTCGATTTCTCTAGGGAGGAATTATTTTAAATGATAAATGTGTACAAATGGTAATGTATTATCTGAAGCTTTAACGTTTTCTCTCTGAAAGAGGGATTTTTAAAAGAAACACTTGGAAAAATGTAAATATGTTAATAAAAGAACAGTTAATGTTACAAATGTGTACCCTTACCTCCTCTCACTCCTCTGTCTTATTGCTTAAAATTATAGACAGGCTGTTCCTATATATAAGAACATATATAAAATTATAAACAGACTGTTTCCAGTTGTCAAGTTTTTAAATAAAACATGACATTTTAGTTGATATTTTATGTTAGCATACATAAATAACATAAAGAAGGTATGTAAAAAAGAAAATAATTTGCAAACTTTTATATAAGATATAGTCCCTAATAAAGTCACATATATTGTACTCCTTTCCCGTAAACTGATTATAAATAAGTTGCCTACAATTATAATGTATAACGACATTGTCAAAACCAGCTTAAAGAGAAAGTAGAGTGATTATATATTTTGGAAGAAATAAGTTCCTTTTAAAGTCATACCTGTAAAAAATCCAGTACTCTACATAGATCTTTGGAGAATTTTATTGTTATTCATGAAAGCATTTAAAAAATACTTTAGTCATTTTCGTTTATGATAAAGCTAATCTAATTCTCTGTTCTAATGCTACTTGCCAAGCTTTAGATCACAACGGCTTAATTTAAGAAAAAAAATTGCTGGCTAATCCCCTTTGGTATTTTGAAGCTATTTTGGGCACCCTTTGTTCTATGGTACATTACAGTCTGTTTATGGGGAGCCATCGGGTGTTTGATGTGGGACCCTCTGGCAGAGGGGATTGGAACTTGAGAGTCTGGGTGCAACTGGGATAAGTTAAGGATGCTGAAATTAACTTTCTTTTGGAATTGTCTTTCATCTGTAAATTGAAGGATTACATTTAATTTTAAATGGAGTAGGGGTAAGGCAGGTTGGTTTTGGTTTTAGAAATTACCATTTGGAGTTTAGTAACAATATCAAAAGCAGGGATGTTGACATTTTTAATTTTAATAGTACTGGTTAATATACACTTATGACTGAGTGTTCCATCTCCCTTTTCCTGAGCTTCCTGATGGTTCCCAGAATTTGCCTAAGACATCAGGGTAAACTCTCCTTCACAGAAAATGTGCCTTAGAGTCTTAAATGTCTCATTTCAGGCTCATGTGTGGTTCCTCACTGCATGAGACCCAGTGGAGGTGCAGCAGGTTTCTATCACAGACCTGTTTGCAGAACATTTCCCCGGTTACCATATGTAATTATGCCGATGTCCTCATGATGGAGATTCATGGGTTTATACAGATGTATCCCCTTGAATTTCTTTCATAAAAAAAGATACATAGCAATACAAGTGAGAAAAGTAACAAAACTGGAAGATAATGCTCTGTACGTTATGTTTTTTGTTTCTTGAATGAAATTAAAGCACAAATATATTACATGAACTTAGATTACTGTTCTTGAAATTAATTTCCTTACCTGGCTTTTGGTCTATAAAGAACACACTAACATATACCAATGTGGTGTTTATATGCTCCTGGTGGAATTTACAGTCCTGTATTCCCCTCACTTCACCCACAGTGTAAATATATTCATCATTATGTTTTGTGTCATTGACTAGCAGCTCTCAAGTGTGGTTCAAGGACACTGGGGTCTCTGAGACACTTCCAGGAAGCCTGCCATGTCCTTCCTTTTCCAGCTATGTATCTTTGTGATGATGGATTTCCTTTATAAATTGAACCAAAGCAACATATTGCAACAGATTGAATGCAGCAGCAGACATGAGAACACAGTTGTCTTCTATTAAGCCAGACATTAAAGAGATTTGCCAAAAAAATGTAAAACCATGCCACTCTAACTCAAAATTTGTTCATTTTGGAAAATATAGTTTTCTTCATAAATAATATTTCTGTTAACATGTAAAGGGTTTATTATCTCTAATGAATTAGTATATAATATTGTAAAATTTTCTGAGATTTAATTACTAATATAGTGAATATTGATATATAAAATCTATATAAAAATTTTTCTTTGGGGTCCTAAGACCAGAAAATTTAAGAACTGTTATGTTAAATAGTAAGACTGTTGCTGTGGTTCTCAAATCAGTCTTCCATTGGCTTCTCTGAGAGTCTGATCCAAGTGAGCCTATAAAATGTATAAAATCAGCCCACAGGCATGAGGTTTTAATGAAATGTCTCCTTTACATTTTCAGGATGTTTTCATGATGTGTCTTTTTATAAATGAAATATCAAGCAAGCTGCCAATGTCCTCTTGTAACTTTAAGAAGGAGACATAGATTATAGAGTTATGATCCCTTTTACTTATATAACTGATATTCTTTGTAGTTTGACATAATATGCTCCTATCTGCATCTTAATATATGGCTTTTAACAAACACTATAGATTGCCATATTCCATATATGACTCCATGGCAATCATAGAATCCACAGCAATTTTAATAAGCATAGAATACCTTGTTCTTATGTGTACTTGGGATGTTTCTAACCACATTTGTATCAGTTACCTAATGTTTTTTATTTTTCAATTGATTTCTAGTTTGGGGATGAAGAAGAAAAAGAAAGTAACTGGCAAAATAACCATTACTTTTGCCTTTATTCTTACCTTAAATCTTTTTCTTTTTAATTGAAGTATAGTTGCATACAAAATTATATGTTACAGGTGTAAAAATATAGTGATTCACAATTTTTAAAAGTTATACTCCATTTATAGTTACTATAAAATATTGGCTATATTTCCCATCTTATACAGTACATCCTTGTAGCTTATTTTTTACGTGTTTGTACCTCTTACTCCCCTACCCCTATGTTGCCCCTCCCCCATTCCATCTCCCCACTGGTAACCACTAGTTTGTTCTCTACATCTGTGAATCTGCTTCTTTTTCATTATATTCACTAGTTTGTTTTATTTTTTTAGATTCCACATATAAGTGATATCATACAGTATTTGTCTTTCTTTGTCTGACTTATTTCACTTAGCATAATGCCCTCCAAGTCTGTCCATGTTGCTGCAAATGACAAAATTTTGTTCTTTTTTATGGCTGAGTAGTATTCCATTACATGTATATACCACATCTTTTTTTTTTTTAACATCTTTATTGGAGTATAATTGCTTTACAATGGTGTGCTAGCTTGTGCTTTACAACAAAATGAATCAGTTATACATATACATATGTTCCCATATCTCTTTCCTCTTGCATCTCCCTCCCTCCCACCCTCCCTATCCACATCTTTTTTTATCCATTCCTCTTTGATGGACACTTAGGTTGCTTCTGTATCTTGGCAGTTGTAAGTAGTGCTGCTGTAAACATTGGAGTACATGTAACTTTTCGAGTTAGTATTTGTTTTTTTCCAATATATACCCAGGAGTGGAACTGCTGGGTCATATGGTAGTTCTATTTTTGGTTTTCTGAGAAACCTCCATACTGTTTTCCACAGTGGCTGCAACAGTTCACATTCCCACCAACATTGTATGAGGGTTCCCTTTCCTCCATATCCTTGCCAACATTTGTCATTTGTGTTCTTTTTGATGTTGACCATTCTGACAGGTATGAGGTGGTATCTCACTGTGGTTTTGATTTGAATTTTCCTGATGACTAGTGATGTTGAGCATCTTTTCATGTGCCTATTGGCCATTTCCTCTTTGGAAAAATGTCTGTTCAGTTCTTCTGCCCATTTTTTAATCAGGTTGTTTGTTTTTTTGATGTTGAGTTTTATGAGCTGTTTAGATATGTTGAATTTTAATCTCTTATTGATCATATCATTTCCAAATATTTTCTCCCATTCAGTAGGTTGTCTTTTCATTTTGTCGATGGTTTCCTTTGCTTTGCAAAAGCTTTTAAGTTTAATTAGGTCCCATTTATTTTTGCTTTTATTTCCTTTAGGAGACAGATCCAAAAAATATTGCTGCAGTTTATGTCAAAGAGTGTTCTGCCTGTGCTTTCCTCTAGGAATTTTATAGTATCTGGTCTCACCTTTAGGTCTTTAATTCATTTTGAGTTTATTTTTGTTTATGGTATTAAAGAATGTTCTAATTTCATTCTTTTACATGTAGCTATCCAGTTTTCCAAGCACCACTAATCAAAGAGACTTTTTTTATTGATGAGTCTTTTCTCCATTGTATATTCTTGCCCCCTTTGTTGTAGATTAAATGACCATAAGTATATGTGCTCTCTATCCTGTTGCATTGATCTGTGTATCTGTTTTTGTGCTAATACCATTACGTTTTGATTACTGTAGCTTTGTAGTATAGTCTAAAGTCAGGGAGCCTGATTCTTCCAGCTCTGTTTTTCTTTCTCAAGACTGTTTTGGCTATTCAGGGTCTTTTGTGTTTCCATAGAAATTTTAAAATGATTTGTTCTAGTTCTGTGAAAAATGCCATTGGTATTTTGTTAGGGATTGAAGTGAATCTGTAGATTGCCTTGGATAGTATGGTCATTTTAATAACACTGATTCTTCCAATCCAAGAACACAGTCTATCTTTCCATCTGTTTATGTCATCTTCAGTTTCTTTCATCAGTGTCTTATGGTTTTCCCAGTACAGGTCTTTCGTCTCTTTAGGTAGGTTTATTTCCAGTATTATACTCTTTTTGATGCACTGGTAAATGGGATTGTTTCCTTAATTTTTCTGATAGTTCATTGTTAATGTATAGAGATGCAACAGATTTCTGTATATTACTTTGTATCCTGCAACTTTACCAGATTCATTTATGAGCTCTAATAGTTTTCTGGCAGCATCTTTAGGATTTTCTATGTATCTGCAGTCAGTGACACTTTTACCTCTTCCTTTCCAATTTGGGATTTTTTTATTTCTTTTTCTTCTCTGGTTGTTGAGGCTAGGACTTCCAAAACTATGTTTATAAAAGTGACAAGAATGGGCATTCTTGTCTTGTTGCTGATCTCAGAGGAAATGCTTTCAGCTTTTCACTGTTGAGTATGATGTTAGCTGTGGGTTTGTCATGTATGGCCTTTATTATTTTGACGTATGTTCCCTCTATGCCCACTGTCTGGAGAATTTATATCATAAATGGATGTTGAAATTTATCACAAGCTTTTTATGCATCTATTAAGATGATCATATGGGTTTTATTCTTCAGTTTGTTAATGTGGTATATATCACATTGGTTGATTTGTGGATATTGAAAAATCCTTGCATCCCTGGAATAAATCCCACTTGATCATGGTGTATGATCCTTTTAATGTATTGTTGGATTTGGTTTGCTAATATTTTGTTGAGGATTTTTATTTTCATCATTTTCATTATTTTCATCAGTGATATTGGCCTGTAATTTTCTTTTTTTGTGATATCTTTATCTGGTTTTGGTATCAGGGTAATGGTGGTCTCATAGAATGAGTTCGGAAATGTTACTTCCTCTGAAGTTATTTGGAAATAGTTTAAGAAGGATAGATGTATTTTGATTGTCTTCTCTAAATGTTTGGTAGAATTCACCTGTGAAGCCATCTGGTCCTGGACTTTTGTTTGTTGGGAATTTTTAAATTACTGATTCAATTTCATTACTGGTAATTGGTCTGTTCATATTTTCTATTTCTTCCTGGTACAGTCTTGGGAGATTGTACCTTTCTAAGAATTTTTCTGTTTCTTCTAGGTTGTCCATTTTATTGGCATATAGTTGCTCATAATAGTCTCTTATGATCCTTTGTATTTCTGTGGTGTTGGTTGTAAGTTCTCCTTTTTCATTTCTGATTTTATTGGTTTCGGCCCTCTCTCTCTTTTTCTTGATGAGTCTGGCTATCAATTTTGTTTATCTTTTCAAAGAGCCAACTTTTAGTTTCACTGATCTTTTCTATTGTTTTCTCAGTCTCTGTGTCATTTATTTCTGCTCTGATCTTTATGATTTCTTTCCTTTTACTAACTTTGGGTTTTGCTTATGCTTCTTTCTCTAGTTCCTTTATTTTTTTCTATAATTTTTAAAAATTTATATTGGAGTATAGTTGATTTACAATGTTGTATTAGTTTCAGGTGTACAGCAAAGTGAATCAGTTATACATGTATCCACTCTTTTTTTAGATCCTTTTCTCATATAGGCCACTACAGAGTATTGAGTAGAGTTCCATGTGCTATATAGTAGGTCCTTATTAGTTATCTGTTTCATATATAATAGTGTGTATATGTCAATCCCAATCTCCCAATTTATCCCTCCCCCATTTTACCCCCTGGTAACCATAAGTTTGTTTTCTACATCTGTGACTCTACTTCTGTTTCGTAAATAAGTTCATTTGTACTCTTTTTTTAGATTCCACATATAAGTGATATCATATATTTACTCTCCAGAAAGTGGGTATAGAGGGAACCTACCTCAACATAGTAAGAGCGTATATGACACATCCACAGCAAACATTCTTAATGGTGAAAAGCTGAAAGCATATGATATTTGTCTTTCTCTGTCTGACTTACTTTACTCAGTATGGCAACTCTAGTTCCTTTAGGTGTAAGGTTAGATTGAGATTTTTCTTGTTTCCTGAGGTGAGCTTGTATAGGGATAAACTTCCCTCTTAGAACTGCTTTTGCTGCATCACATAGGTTTTGAATTGTCATTTTCATTTGTCTCTGTCTTACCTTAAATCTTCCATTTTTAGTTTATCTTGCTTTGTAACTAATCTTTTAGAATGTGGTTACTTCTGACTTAGAAGGGGCTAACTGCCCTATGGAGTAAATTTCTGTATTGGAAATGGAGTCATGTAAGATCTGATCCAGTTCCTTTCTTAAACCTTTGGAACAGGTGATTGCTTATCTTCTGTGTGTCTCCAGAAACAGAGTATTCCTTGGCAACTTAGGGCTCGGTTGATTCACTGATCTATGTAGGAAGTTGCGCAACTTCTGACTCGTGCTAAGAGGGCTGGCTTTTTCTTGAGACTAGAATTTCTTCCTTTACACCCTGTCCTTTCCACCTCTGCTGGGCAAGTTTCCCCAGGCCTCCTCGCAGCCAGCAGCACCTCTGAAGTCTTCCATTTAGTCTCTAGTCACATGGATGGGGAGGAGGTTTTCCTCTTCTGAGCTTAATGCAGCAATTCTATATATTTGGCATTGCAGGTGATTTGCATGATAATTACGCTATTTGTTGAGTTCTACCAAATACATACCTAACTGATATTTTCAGTTTTCTTCCGAGATTATAGTAGTCAAGAACTATCGGCCTTCTGTATTACATGGGTACAGCTGTAAATGCTTTCTTTAAATAAGCAAAATGTAGGTGTGTACCTTATTATAGAAAGTAATGCAATATCCTAATCTGAGGTTTGGAGTATATTAAAGGACTTCGGACTTCAGTTCTGGAAATCTTTTTAAACTTGGAAACCTTTTAAACCAGCTATTACCTATCACTTAAAAATGGATCTACTACTGTCTAAGTAGGTGGCCTTCTGTGTCTTGGTTAGTATGAGAGTGTGGTGTTTCTTACGCATAAAGAAATTTAAATCACTAGGTGCTAAACCAACAGATTTCGTTGTGGATTAGTTAAGAACTATTGTAGTTTTTGTTATGTGGTGGCATAAATGGGGTTTTTCCACATTTCGTTTATGCAGAATCTGTCTGCATTCCTTCATCCTTTTCCTTTTTTTCACTGAAAAAAAATTAGCAGTTTTGTTAGTGGGTCGCTTTGAAGAAAATGCAGAGGGAAGGAGAGAACTGAACTGGACCTGTGATTACTTTTCATGAGTGTGGATAAGCATAAGCTTCAGAGCTTGCCAGGACTTCAGTCTTTGGCTTTTTTTTTCCTTAACATTTCCAAGGGTTTTGTTAGTGACTTTCAAATGGAACTTCAGATGTTGGATCAGTTCCATTAAAAAGTTGTGTGGTCTTAGCCACAGTAGCAGCTCAGTTTATTTTTCCTGTACTAGTTTCACAGAGGTTAACTGAGCTGGAATTGATGAGAGACTAACAGTGCAAGGGTGTGTGTGTGTGTGTGTGTGTGTGTTAGGTTTGGCCTTTTCCCTCTTGATTTGTGTAATAAAGAATGCTTTAGCAGAATTAACATTTGCCTATTGCTTAAAAAGGAAGCAAATCAAATGATTCAAAAATGCTTAATGTTACATTGTTTAAAGATTTTTAAAATGATCTTTTGTTAACTGTATTTTTATATTGCTTAGTACCAGATTGCATTGTGTGGATTTGTTTTCTTGTTGGGAGATGTACTTCAGTTTACAGCTAAGTATAATCTTAGTTGACTTGTTCTAGAGAGTATATTTTGATTGTCTGAAAAGAACATTTGACTGTGTTCATGATTGGGAAAGTTATTCAAATAAATATCATGAAGTTAAAATAGATGCCTTTTATTGTTTATATTGCCATAGTTTTTAAGAAAAAAATGATCTGCCATTTATATGTTATCTGCTTATTATACATGTCAGTTATTCGAGGAATAGTGAATTTCTAAGGAAAATAAAACTGTATTAATACTTTAGATTTGATTCTGTTTAGTAGATTTAGAAGTAAATCCATATGTTATCTAACTTAATTCTCACAACAACCTCGTGATATGACAGGGCAGATATAATTATCTCCATGTCATAGATGAGATGAGACCCATAAGGAATTTGCCTGAAACTTCCCATTTGGCAAATGAAGGTACTTCACTGAACATCTTGCTGCTCCTCTATGAAAGCGAAACAGCCACACTGGCTTCCAGTTAGATCTCCTTTGTATTTTACATGTGGATGAAGAGCAGTAGTAATATTGTTTATAATGCACATTTATTGACCGCATTCAAAGTGCCACATACTTTGAGATAATGTCTTATCTCATTTAATCCCTTCAACAGCCTCCCTGTTTTGTAGATGAGAAAACTAAGGTAAAGAGAGATTAAGTAACTTTCCTAAGGTTATAAAGCCAGTAAGTGGTGGGCACCAGTATGAACCCCAGAAGTTTTGCTCTTAAGATTCAGGATTCCTAACTGCTATGCTACATTAGCTCCCAATAGTGGTTCATGTGCACTAATTTTCAAACTCCAAGTATTCACTAGTATTTCTAATAGCATCTTTTTGCATTTGCCTGTAATCTTAAAGATTTGACATGAAAATTTAGAAATAAGAGGTTTTATTCTTTAGATTTACACCAAAAGAAAGAAGGAGAAAACATTTGTAAATGTTAATTATCTATTATTGTCAGTAGATATACTACCTGGAGCAGATAGATGTTAACTAGTATAAAAGTAAGACCATTGTTTGTTGAGAAAGAAGACTCATATAAGCTTTGAAAATTTTTACCTAATATAAGTCCTTTCTCATATAAAAGGTTCTTAATAATGTAATATAAAACTTTGAGGGGGAGTGAGGTATGGAAGAGTCTCATCTAAACAAGAGAGTCATTGTACCAAGGTGAATGTGCACCTTTCAGAACCCTGTAAGGAAGTCATTGCTGTAAAACACTCATTCTTGGAATGGAAACTAGGGGCCTGTAATGGTGTTTTTCTCTCTGTTCTTCCACTCCATCATTCACCAGATGGAATGCCTGTCTGTACCAGGCCCTACCTGTTCTGTACTGAACATATAGTGGTGCTCAAACTGACCCAGGCCCTGCCCTGTGGAGCATATTTTCCAGGGGGCAGACTGTCATCAATCAGTGCTCACTCAGACAACGGGACCATACCTGGGAGAAGGGTGGGCCAGTAACATCATGGCAAACGGACATGAAGTGCTCTTGGTTGGAGCTAATACCTAAAGAGGGATTAAGGGTTTAGTAGGTGGAGAGCAGAGGGAAGGGGATACAGGAAACAGGCAACATGTAGTGGAAGGGAACATGATGAATATAAGGGGCTGAATGAAGCAGTGAAGGCTGTGGGGTACAAGGTGGGGCTGCAGAGGTCGACCCTGGGGTTTGTTTGTATCTGAGCCACAGCAGGAGGACATGGAAGGGATTTTAAGGGGTGGGGGAACTTTGAAAGTGTGACCTGAGCGCAGATTGTTTTAAGGACGTGGTAAATAATACGGTACTTTCAGACACCAGGTTCTTAGAACAGATATTTTATAATACCACCTTGGCTGTCCTGAAGTGAAATTCATAAATACTTTCTCTGTTTTAAAGTCTGTTTTGTCTGATATAAATATTGCTGCTCCAGCTTTCTTTTGATTTCCATTTGCATGGAATATCTTTTTCTATCCCCTCACTTTCAGCCTGTATGTGTCTGTAGATCTGAAGTGGGTCTCTTATAGACAGCATATATATGGATCTTGTTTTTGTATCCATTCAGCTAGTCTGTGTCTTTTGGTTGGAGCATTTAATCCATTTACATTTAAGGTAATTATCAATATGTATGTTCTTTTTGCCATTTAGTTAATTGTTTTGGACTTGCTTTTGTAGGTCTTTTTTATTTCCCCCTTTCTTCTTTTCTTCTCTTGTGATTTGATTACTACCATTAGTGTTGTATTTGGATTCCTTTTTCTTTTCTGTGTGTATATCTATTATAGATTTTTGTTTTGCAGTTACCATGAGGTATTGGTATAGCAATCTATATATATACATGATTGTTTTAGGTTGCTGGTGTCTTAATTTCAAGTACATTTTAAATATCCTGCATTTGTACTCTCCTCCTATCACAATTACTAGTTTTGATACCATATTTGTGCGTAGAAGGTCTCCTTCCTTTACTGTATGTTTGCCTTTACCAGTGAGCTTTCCCATTTTGTAATTTTCTTGTTTCTAGTTGTGACCTTTTGTCTTCTGCTTAGAGAAGTTCCTTTAGCATTTGTTGTAAAACTGGTTTGGTGGTGCTGAATTGTTTTAGCTTTTTCTTGTCTGTAAAGCTTTTGATTTATCCATTAAATCTGAATGAGAGCCTTGCTGGGTAGAGTATTCCTGGTTGTAGGTTTTTCCCTTTCATCACTTTAAATCTATTTTGCCACTCCCTTCTGGCCTGCAGAGTTTCTGCTGAAAAATCAGCTACAGTCTTATAGGGATTTCCTTGTATGTTATTTGTTGCTTTTCTGTTGTTGCTTTTAATATTTTTTCTTGGTCTTTAATTGTTAATCAGTTTGATTACTATGTGTCTCGGCATGTTTCTCCTTGGGTTTCTCCTGTATGGGACTCTCTGTGATTCCTGGACTTGGGTGACTGTTTCCTTTCCCATGTTAGGGAAGTTTTCAGCTATTACCTCTTCATATATTTTCTCAAGCCCTTTCTCTCCCTCTTCTCCTTCTGGGACCTCTATAATGCAAATATTGGTGTGTTTAATGTTGTCCCAGAGGTCTCTTAAACTGTCCTCATTTCTTTTCTTTTCTTTTTTTTTATTCTGTTCTGTGGCAGTGATTTCCACCACTCTGTGTTCGAGATTTCTTCTGCCTCATTTATTTTGCTGTTGATTCCTTCTAGTGTATTTTTCATTTCAGTTTTTGTATTCTTCAACTCTGTTTGGTTGTTCTTTATATTTTCTAACTATTTGTTAAAAACTTCTTATAACTTCTCACTCTGTGCATCCATTCTTTTCTCGAGTTCTTGAATCATCTTTACGATCATTACTCTGAACTCTTTCTCAGGTAGATTGCCTGTCTCCACATCACTTAGCTGTTCTTCTGGGCTTTTATCTTGTTCCTTCATCTGGAATATATTCCTTTGCCGTCTCATTTTGTTTAAATTTCTATTTGTATTTTTATGTATGTGGTAGGTTAGTTACGTTTCTTGACCTTGGAGAAATGTCCCTCTGTAGGGGATGTCCTGTGTGTCCCAGCAGTACACTCCCCTCTCGTCACCCAAGGGCCAGGGACCAGCTAGTTCTGGGGTAGGTTCTGACCTCTGTTTGCAGACTCAGTTCCACAGGCTGCGGGATGATAGTTTTCTTGCTTCTGGTGGCTGCCCCCTGGTGTCTGATGTTTGTCTAGAGGCTTGTGCAGGATTCCTGGTGGGAGGGGCCAGTGCCTGCCCACTGGTGCCTAGAGCTGGGTCTTGGCCCTCTGGTGGGCAGGTGTGTGTCACGGGGTGTGTCTAGAGGTGGCTGTGGGTTCAGGAACTCTTTAGGCAGCCTGTCTGCTGATGGGTGGTCCTGTGTTTTGAAACATTGGTGGTTTGGCCTGAGGCATCCAGCCCTGGAGCCTACAGGCTGTTGGGTGAGGCCAGGTCTTGGTGCTTATGACCCAAGCAAGCGTCTTGCTATGTGCCTCCAGCAAGAGTTCCCATAGATGAACAGTCCCCAGTATGTCCGCCACCAGCTTTTATGACCCCAGAGAGAGCCACTGCCATCCTCCTTCCACCTCCCTAGGAGGCCCTCCAAGACCAGCAGGTAGATTAGCCCCAGGTTCCTGTGAAGTCTCTGCTTTTGGCCTGGGTCCCAGTACAGGAGAGACCTCCTATGTGCCCTCCAAGAGTGGAGTCTCTGTTTCCCCCAGTCCTGTGGAGCTCTTGCAATCAAGCCCTGCTGGCCTTCAGAACCAGATACTCTGGCGACCGTAGGCTGGGGAGCCTGACATGGGACTCAGAACTCTCACTCCTGTGGGAGAACTTCTCCAATATAATTGTTCTCCAGTTTGTGGATCACCACCTAGGGTGTATGGGATTTGATTATATCACAAGTATGCCCCTCCTACTATCTTGTGGTTTCTTCTTTACATCTTTGGATATAGAATATCTTTGTTGGGTAGGTTCCAGTCTTTTATCAATGGTTGTTCAGCAGTTAGTTGTGATTTTGGTGTGTTTGTGAGAGGAGGTGATCTCAGAGTCCTTATGCTCAGCCATCTGTCTCCAGTCCCCGGCAATGGATTCTTTCTTTCCTCTCTGCTTAGACTAGTTTCACTTGCTCATAGGGGGCCACACACAGAGGCCTCATACCCAGCCCTTCAGACCAGAGTTCCTACTGTGAAAATCCATAAATACTTTCTTTTTAAAAAAAATCATTATATTGTCTTTACTAAAGTAAAGAAAAAAATAAAAGGAAAATAATTTTAAATAAAATAATGTACATTTTGAAATGTAAGTGTTTGGACATTATGACCCTAGAAGACATAATAAACAGCCTGATGTATACATAGGTTCTGTGAGAGTGTGACCACCACAAATGAAGGCTGATATAGGAGGGTGATGTGGCAGTGAGGCAAATACCATGAGTGACCTTGCCTTCTGTGAGGTGATCTTCTAAAATGATGGGCAACTCTGATAAAGCTCTGACTAAAATGCCGTAAAATCTAAAACAATAAATACATAAATATAAAATGCCGTAAGATCTGCCCTGACAACATGGTAGTTGCATTTTTGGAGAAGTCAGAGGATGTCAAAACATGCAAATAATGCTTGTGTTTATGTGTAAAACAGATTTAGGCTCTAACAATAGGTTTCAGATGCATGAAGACACATACGTGGGACATCTGAAAATTGTATGTGACAGTTCATCATTGTAAGGTGTATTTCTAGGCTTTGCTTTCTTAACCATTAAATGCCACTAGAGCCACAAATTTAAAGGAAAAAAGTGGATTTTGATTAGTCGCATTGAGAACCACTGTTCTGCACTATAGACTTTTTCTGCCCAAATCTACAGCCTTTAACACCAGTCAAGTGTGTTAGCATTTTGGAAATTCCATTATCACTAGCTGCTGCTAGGTCATGAAGCATGCATGTCTCACTCCTCTGAGTGCTGGCTCTGGGTGCCTTTAGTATACATCGAGACCTACTTAGCTACAGCTGTTGCCTCTAGCGTGAAGCCATGTGCCCATTCTAGGGGTCAGAGTCTCAAGCTTCTGATTATATTCTTGATTGTAGGCCATCTCCCCTTCTGAGGTTGACCCCTTCCCTATGGACTCATGGAAAATGGCCACTATTGTCCTCTTGACTACCATTTTTGGATCCTATGGGGACCTCTGTTTTTTTACTCCTCCTACCAGGAAGGTCTATCTGGATGGCTCCATCAGTTCAAAACATGGCCTGGTCTGAGACATTGTTCCTTGGCCTTCTGCCTAGCAACTCCTTTATGTTGACTCGGGGTTCAGTAGCATCTCAGCAGGAGCAGCAGTAGAAAGTTATGCCCCTAGCACTGATGGTTTTCCTCATGAGTCAGCCCAGCACTTTCAATACCAACAAACTTTGCTTCCTGCAGAGACTGTAAGGGGTAAGCACAAAAACAAGCATGATTATAGGGCTGTGCTATTAGCATCATACCTAGCAGAGAAAACTGTCAGTACATGTGAACCATACAGTCTCCATTTCTTTTTACTATATTAAGCTTTTAATTTGAGGACCTTGGACCCTGGAGTTCATGGATGGGCTTTAGAGGGTCAGCAAACTCCATGAAATTGTATTAGAATGTTGTAGGTCTGTATAGTTTTCCTGAAAGAAAGTTCATTCCTTTTCTCAGATACTCAGAATAGGTTTTGAGGGACTTCTTTTTCTAACAATTGAAAACTCAACAACTAGATGAACAATATTTTAAAAACATGCTTGAAGGAATGAAAAAGCTGATAAACTAGTAAAGACTTATCAAGTCAGGATCCATGTAAGGACAGAGGCCAAGCGCAGTAAATCCATTGTTTGGGCTGGGGGTGTGTCTACCAGTTCCAAAGGGGGCAACCTTATAAGAAGCAAGGTGCTTTTACAGCATTGCAGGCTAAGAGGATAGGAATTAAGAGTTCATGGCCTGCCAAGTGAGGATGTCCTGGTGAACCCTTCAATTTAGGTTGGAACTCTGAAAGGGTATACCTTAAGAGTAAGTGTTAACTGAAGTAAACAGGCCCTCACAAGGAGTGCAGCTTAGCTTCAGATCTTCTCAGTTGCTGAAATTGTATTAAGATGATCCTGGATTGCTAGTGCTTCAGGTCTGGCAGAATTCTCTTTGGAAGAAACTAGCATCACCTTGGTGATTCAGATTATTTCTACCAACAGTTTTGCAAATAACAGTGTTCGGCACAAAATAAAAATAACCAGTCACATGAAAAGTTTAGACAGCAAAACTGAATCAGTAGAAACAACAGGCTACAAAACTAACACATAAGGGCTCCAGATACTGGCATTATTATAGAACTCAGACTTTAAAATAACCATTCTAAATCAATCAGTATTCTCTACCATACTAACAAGCAAAAGAAGAAAAATCATATTGTCATATCAGGTGATGCAGCAAAAGGTATTTGATGAAATCCAGCATCCATTCATGACAAAAATCTGTCAATGAGTTAGGAATAGAGAGGAATTACCTTAATTTGATAAAGAGCATCTACAGCTACCTACACTAATAACATCATACTTTATGGTGAAAGATTGGATGTTTTTACCCTACGATCAGAAACAAAATAAGGATGTCTGATCTCAGCTCTGGAAGTTCTAGCTACTGTTATAAGGCACAAAAAAGAACTAAAAGCTCTACATAGTGGAAAGGAAGAAATAAAACTGTGTCTGTTTGCAGATGATATAATTCTTTATGTAGAAAACCCCAAGGAAGCTACCTAAAAATAAAAGGAAAGGAAAGAAAACATCTCTTAGAAATAACGAGTTCATCAGAGTCACGAAATATAAGATCAATACACAAAAATCAACTACATTTTCATATAATAACAATGAACATGTTGAAACCAAAATTAAAAACAATATTACAGTCATTCCTAAGAAATGAAATACTTCGGTATATACTTAACAAAACAGATCTGTATGCTAAAAGTTACAAAATGGCTGATGAATTAAATTTTAAAAGTGGAGAGACATATAGTGTTTGTGCATTGAAAGATTCAACATAGTAAAAATGTCTGTTCTCCTCAAATTGATCTATAAGTTTAAAGCATTTTCTATTAAAATCGCAGCTAGGTTTTTTGTAGACAAAGGCAGGCTTATTCTAAAACTTACATGGAAAGGTACAGGCACTAGCTATAACAATCTTAAAAAAAAAGAATAAAGTGGGAGGAATCACTATTCAATATTAAGGCTTACTATAAGGTTAGATCACGTGATATTGGCAGAGGCATAAACACATAGATGAGTGGAACAGAACAGAGACCCTAGAAATAGACCCACTTAAATATTAAATATGCTCAACTGATTTTGACAAAGGTACAGGAGCAATTCAATGGAGGAATGTCAACAAGTGGTGCCAAAGCAATTGGACATCCATCTAAGCCTTACAACTGACACAGAATTTAACTGGAATGGATCAGGGAATTAAATATAAAATTAAAACTGTAAACTTTGGGGGAAAATACAGAAAACCTTTAGAACTTAGAGCTAGGCAAAGAGTTCTTAGACTTGATAACAAAAGCATAGTACATAAAAGAAAAAATGATCACTGGACCTCATCAGAATTAAAAACTTTTGTTCTGTGAAGACCCATGTGAAGAGGATGAAAAGACTTGCTACAGACTGAAGGAAAATATTTGCAAACCACATATCTGATGAAGGGTTAGTGTCCAGACTGTATAAAGTCTCAAAACTCAATAGTAAAAACACAGGCAACGCAATTAGAAAATGGGCAAAAGACATGAGCAGGCATTTTATCAGAAAACCTGTACAGATGGCAGATAAGCACATGAAAAGATGTTCAACCTCACTGGCCATCAGGAAATGCAAAAAATAAAATGGCAATGAGATATCACTACACACCTGTCCGGTGGCTCAAATGAAATACAGACTTCTAAATGTTGGTGAGGATTTGGAGGAACTGGATCGCTTACATTTCTGGTAGGAATGTGACAGTGGATACAGTTTTGCATGCGTGGCAAGCACCTTACTTGCATTACTCTAGTACCAGCATTGATAATTAGACGGACCGTTGACTTCTAATAGAAGTAATGGAAGACAAGATAATGATATCTTCAAATGCTAGCGGGGGAAAAAGACTCCTTCATTTAAGAATGAGGCATTTTAAGGTAAACAAAAAGTGGGAGAATTTATCACCAACAGACTACACTAAAGGAAATACTAAAAGTTTTCTTCAGGCAGAAGGAAAATGACCAAAATAATCCTCCAGCAAAGAATACAAGAAATCAATCCTGTTCTTGTACTCCGTGTGAGCCAGTAAGTTTCAGCTCTAGCTGCACATCAGAATCACCAATGGAATTAAAAAGAAAATAACCTCCACCTTCTTCTGTAGGATTGATCTGTGGCTTGGGGTCCCTAATGACACTGATGCCCAGCCTTAGATGAGACACACTGGAATTCTGGACCAGAATAATGTAGTGAGGTAGCAGAATGAAAAGAAAGTAGTGTCATGGCCAAAACTGAATGCATTATCTTCCCTTTAGCAGGCCTATGCCTTTGTACTTTGTATGTCTTCCTTATGGCAGCATTATTTAGTCTTTAGGTTGAAAACCCCCTCCACAATTCTAATTCCTCCTCTTTTGCACCAGTTGAACCAAATTCTGTCCATTCCACCTGTGTAGTGTATGTCCCTTTCATCCTTCTTTTTCATTTCTTTGCTATCGTTGCAATTCAAGCACTTACTACGTTTTGACTTTACATAATAGCTGGCTATTAGTCTCTCAACCTCCAGTATCTTCCTCTTCCAGTCTGTCTTGAACAGTGTTGCCAACCCAGTCTTCATAAGCATAGCTAATGTCACTGAGAAACATTTTCATTATTCCTCACTATCCGCAAAATATAGCTCAAATATAATACCTTTAAAAATATCAAATCAAGTTACATTCCTACTATACACCCTTTAGTGTCATTCTGTTGCACTGGATATAACATCCGTAGTCCTTATTACCACAGCCTGTAAGACACTGTTTTGAATCCCATTTCATCTCCATCCTCATCTCATACCATTCTTCCCTCTGCTCACCACGGCCCAGCTCCACTGGCCTTCTTGGGCTTTCTTCAGCAGTACTTTCTTTCTTGCATTTGTTCTGGCCTGCAATGCTCTTCCTTCAACAAGCTTTTGGTCCCATGCTCAGTTTTCAGAGTTGCCTTTCCTTACTTATCTGAAGTAAATCCCATTCTCTCCCTCCCTTTTTCTTTTCTAATCACAGCACCCTGATTATTTCCTCTACAACACTTGTCATTATATTGTTTACCTCTTTATTTATTCATTTCCTCTTCCCCCTCCCCTTACTAGAGTAAAAACTACATGAGTGCAGTGACTAAACAGTCTTGTTCACTGTTGTGAGGTACAAAGTAGGTGCTCAGTAAATATCCTCTAATTTATTTCGAATTATAGATACTTACAGTAAAGTTTTTATATTAAAGCAACTCTCTGACAAGAGAACCTTGGTTTCCATTGATTTTAACATATATTAATTTATGAAATTGTTTTGTTTAATGAAATTCTTTCTATTCACAGTCTCACATGTAACCTTTGGATGAATGGAGGCCAGGAATGTGGTAGGAAACAAAACTGTATAGGAAAAGACTGATATCTGGGGAAAAACAAGCTAGAAATAGAATTCTATAATTATTCTAATACCCGAGAATTTTTACCTTATGAGTATAGCTTTATATATCTCTTAAACTTCCATAATGATCTTTATCTGTTGTTCCTATAATTTTAGTAAATTTAAAAAAATAGCCAAATTAAAAGTACTTTTTGTCTGAAGGGCATGTCAAAGGAGGTTATATTAACAACTTATATTTGGATGGTGCTCTGTAATTTGTTCACACATAATTGTATTTAACAGCCCACTGTGAAAAATATCATACCTTCACTCCAAAAAGGTGAGGCTCTAAAACATTTAGAAAGCTGGCTAAGTTGGGAAACTAGGAATTTTTTTTGAGATATCTATTACACATTAAAAGATATCAAGTAAGCCAGTTACGTATATGAATTTAGAGCATAGGAGAGGGGGCAGGGCTGGAGCTAGAATTTTGGAATGTGTTGCAGTCACCCTACAGGAGAGGATGGACCTCCTAACACACCATCCCCCAATTTGGTTCTGATATAGACACTGATGGTCTTACACCCAAACCAAGAGGGCACCAAACCAAGAGGGTACCACACCCATACCAAGAGGGTATGAAAATATTTATTACTCACATAATGGGGGAGCAGGGCTGGTTCCCCAGCTGTTCCAAAGTAGCTTGAGAGAGCAGGAAAGGAGACTGGTTTAGCTTTCATGGTGAATAGAGGATGCACTTGGGGCAAGAGTTACCCTGTGTAAGCTGGGCCTCGCAAGGTTTGAACTTCCACCCAGGCCTTCTTATCAGCTTCTTTATCAGCTTGCCCAGATGTGGGGCAGAAGAGGAAAGGGGAGCAGTGGGACTTGAAAGCTGTCAGCAGTCAGACATCAAAAATGGATTTAAACTCTTTATGACAGAAGATATTGGCAATAAATGGTATCTAAAATCATGGCACTAGATAAAATCTCCTGGGGGATTACTGAACTCTGAGGACTCCAGCATTTAAAAATCAGGCTGAGGAGAAAGTAGCAGCAAATTAGACAGGATGAGGGAAGAAACGTGTATAGTGTAGTGTGCTACCAGCTAAGACAAAAAGTATTTCAAGCAAGCAGAAGCTAGGGACACCATGTGTATCCGCACAGGTGTGTGCCACAGTGCCATGAGGTGCAGTCTGTTTCTGAACTGGAGGTGTGCAGGGTGGTCCCCTGGGAGGAGAGTCAACACTAGCATACTGCTGAGGAGGTGAGCAAGGATGGGGCAGAAGCGGATCCATTGGTTTGCATCATGGAGTTCTGATCGGTGAATCGGTAGGGAGAGAAGACTGAAGAATGAATGTGAGGTGGGAAGTAGAGAAGGCGAGTTTAGACATCTTTCTCAGGAAACTGTTAAATGGAGAGCAAAGAAATGGGCAGTGATTAGAAGGAAGGAGATGTTAATGCAGGGACATCTTAAGGCATGTTTGCAAGCTGACATGAGCAATTCAGTGCTGATGCCAGAGGGACTAGGGATCACTGCTGTAGAGAGTCCTGGCCAAGAAGGGAGTTGAGGGGGTCAGAGACCAAGTGGCCAACTCCACTTTATGGTAACAGAGACACTTCTTCCTTCAGAACAGGAGGGAGGACAGAAAAGGGGTGTGTGTAGGGTTGTCAGCTGCTTGGTGACGAGATGAGAGGTTCAAGCTAATTGCTGTTTTTTCAACTGTATATGAGGCAAGGTCCTCAGCAGGGAAGTGGGGGTGATGTGATGAGAGAGAAGACGTGAAATAATTGCTCAGGAAGTTGCCAAGCAGACTGACTAGGGAAGCATAGGAGGGTGGGTTGGGAGGCAGGCAGCACAGAGCCCAGCAAGGATTGTGGTAATGAAATCAGAGTCATTGGCTCAGGTGTCTGATGTTCTTAGCAGTTCAGCTGTGTGGGCACTGACTGGTAAAGAGAAAGTGCAGAACTGGATTCACAAGGGTCAGGGTTTTACAAGGCAAGTACCATAGTACTTTAGAAAGGGAGTGGGCAGAAAGCAGGGAGTTGAGGGTGTGATTATTTAAGCTTGGCAACGTGTTTATCAAACACGTGAGTGGCTTATAGTAAGTGTATTTAGTAAAGTATACATTTCTATGTCTATATACTTATAGTCTTTCTATGTTACATGATTATTGATGTGTTTTAATGCCATTGTTTAAATCATTCATACTGTTATTTAGTACAGGCTTATTTTCTAAAGCCTTTTGATTTTGGTTTTCGGAAAACCAACTCTATCCTCTCTCCCCTGCCCCTCGGAACTAATGAGCGAGCAAGCAAGAGGTTCTGTAAGCAAAAGTAAAAATTGCAGACTTTGTTATGATTGGAACTGTGTTTAGAAATTCTGTGAATTGTGTCATGTCAGCATCCTGCTCATGGAGTAAGCTATGTAAACAATGGGTGTTAGGCGGTTCTGTGAATGAGCAGCCTTCCTTCACACTTACAAACCTAACCACTGCAATTTTCCAGATTTCTGAGTGTTTATTTCATAGTAAAACAGGCTCTAAAAATACCAGGCCAGTTAAGTTTTTTATTGTAGATCATTTCATTTAAACTGCAATGGGACATATAAATTAAAAAAAAAAATTGAAAGCAGGATTTTGAAGGAAAAGCTACAGAAATCTGTGCCGTAATTTGTTCTGGCTATGGATGTAAAAGTGCAAAAGGAATGGGAATAACTTTGTTCCATATTTTAAGTGAGAGAAATTGGTACATTTAATTGATGTCCAAAGGACTTGAATAATAGCGTACCAGAATGCACAATATGCCATTGTGAAAATATTACATATACCAAGTTTTAAATTAAAAGAAATTCTCATTCTGAATTTGATTTTAGGTATCATTCATAACTTTTCATCTGTAATATTATTTTAAAAAATTATACAGGGATATCATACCATAATTTTGAGTATCCAGAGTGAAATGAGAAAAGGGTTAAGAGAAGAGACAGGGGCCCACAAGTCATGCAGGGAAGGATTATTAGTTGGGGGATGAGAGGTGGACTTCATACAATGAGAGAATGGGAAACTGCAGGAGTAGAAATTAGTAGGAAACAGATAACCTATAGAGAAAACAAACTCAAACACTTAACTGTTTCAGATTTCCTGGTAACAACAATTATAGGGATATAAGTTTTATTGATTATAAAGACTTAAAAGTATGGACAGAAATAATAAGTACAAAGAAAATTAATGTTTTTCCTTTCACTGGGCAATAATTTCTGCCTTCCCAGGAACCCCAGACCTGGGATTCTCTCTGTTCTCTCAGTTTTCTCCCCAGTGCATAGGACATGAATATACATAGCGTTTAGATACATAGTGTTTGAGCTGTGGTCAGGTGCTCGGGTCACAGTGCAGTGAGATGGGTGGTGATCCTGTTGGAAAAGCAGATTCTAGAGCTCTGCAGCCTGCGGTTTTGATTCAGTGGACTGTCTGTATGGTAGTAAGAAAACAGAAGATTCAGATCCAGGTATTTACACATCACACCAGGAGAAACACTGAGGTAGGCAACCCAGTTTTCACATACAGCTCCTCTTGGGTCTCCTCATACATTTCTTACTTGATTGTGGCAAACCTAGAGATGCTCCCCTCACTGTTAGGTAAGTATATGCGAGACCAGGCATTTATGATGAGTCAGAGAGCAGAACACAGACCTTGACTGTGATAATGAAGAGAGAGAAGATTAAAGGTACCCAGAACCCAGGAATAGGTTTCATTTTTACCCAAACTGAGACTTACGATATAGCAGCCACTGATGATCAAGCATGTGCTGTGAGCTGACACACCATGCTAGCTACTTCCCGTGTATATGTCTCATTTAATTTTATAACAAACCTATAAAATCAGTTTCATAATCTACAGTTTATAGAAGAAGGAACTGAGGAGACATAACACTGTTAAAGAAAAAATTATACCAAGGTCATGTAACTAGGACCAAAGCCTGTTTAATTTGAAAGTCCCGTGACCTTTTTTCTTTCTTTTTCTTTATTTCTTAAATTATACAAATAAGACATTAATAGTCTCAAAAGAAAATCTAATAAATCCAGACATAGCAGCCTTCCCCCAACCTTATATCCCTCCACAGAAGTAACTCTGATATATCAAGTGACTGTAGATCCTTCTAGTCTTCTCTGCATTTATATATGAAAATATATTAATTTGTTTTATGTTTCTTTTCACATTAATGGAGTTATACTGGATGTATTATTCTGCAACTTACTTTCTTCATAAAATACTAACTCCTGGAGTTATTTCTGTATCAGTCACAAGGTCTCCTTTATATTGCCAGTATTCATCTTTATACCAGAGACAAAGGAATATTCAAAAAGTATAATACAAACTGATTTTAAAAAGCAGACAGTTATCCATCCCTATCCTAGGGGGTTGGTTTCAGTACCCCCAACACCACATACCCCATCCCCACCCCTCCCTGAGGATACCAAAACCCTCTGATGCTCAAGTCCCTTATATGAAGTGGCATAATATTTGCTAATATCATACACACATCCTCCTGTGTATTTTAAATCATCTCTAGATTATTTATAATACCTAATATAATGTAAATGCGATGTAAATAGTTGTAAATACACTGTAAATGCTATGTAATTAGTTGCCGGTACACCAAAATTCAAGTTTTGCTTTTTGGAACTTTCTGGAAACTCTTTTTCCCAAATATTTTCAACCCACAGTTGGTTGAATCTGCAGAGGCAGAGCCCATGGATATGGAGGGCTGATTGTATATGGTTAAACCAGAGTTTCTTAGCCAGGACTATTTTGCTTTTGAGGGGATTTGGCAAAGTCTCGAGACAATTTTGGTTATCACAACTTGGAGGGGGGTTATTATTGGTATCTAGTGGATAGAGGCCAGAAATGCATCCCCCTCACCAGCACCACCACCCCTGTAGCAAAGAATTATCAGGCCCCAAAATGTCAATAATGCCAAGATTGAGAAAACCTACTCATATCAAGGTATTTCAGCAGCCCCATGAAGGGGCTTGATCAATACATAGTTTCTCAGCACTAACCTTTACTTAAAAGGGTGCTGGGTAATAAATCCATTTGTTTTAAATGGTAGGCTTTCAGGCTTTCTAAGGGAAAAAAAAACTGTTATACTCTGGCTTCCTCCCTGATTTGAAATCATATTTGAAATTTTATACATCTCAGAGTGTGGTTTATGAAGGAGGCAAAATAATCAATGACTAACTACTAATTGAATTTTGCTTCCCAACCATGTAATAGGGAAAAGTGTTTCTCAACACATGTTTTATATGGTTAGTTTTTCTTCAGTAGTAAGTTGTCCACCGAATTCAACTTTGTCCACTTGTGCTTAAGTAGATATAGACTCTGTGAAATTGGAAGTCTGGGAAATATTGTATTGAAATAAAAGGAACTCTTGTAATTGTAGATCTATTAGTTTGAACCTGTGATGCCCTAGTAAGACTAATAAGCAAGACCGTTAACTGTAGGAAACAAGTTGTTGGGTTCCAGATTGGGAATTGGGCATTGTTTGTTTTCTTTGGCATTGTTTACGTTAATTTATTCAGACTGCCATTTTGTGTTTGAAGGAAATAATGTACAAATCCTAAGCTTAGCCTGTCTTCATTCCTTAAAAAATTTAACCGTCCATTATTACTTTGCTAAAGAATACATTATCACAAATATTTGTAATGAAAATAATGAGGGTTTTTTCCCCTCAAAATGATTTTAAATTAATTTAGACATGTCTGATTTTTAGAAAGAATGCATTAGAAATAAACCTATACCTTAATTTAGGATTCATTTCTTCTCCATTTTAATTATAGATTATTCTAGTATTGGGTGTACCAGTTACATGTTGAACTATATTTTAATTCTTAATTTATAGAAATAACAAATACATGGAAGCTTAAAAAATTTTTAACAGAATTCTAAATAAGTTTTCAAGCAATTTTTATCTTATTTTTTTTTAGTTTTATCAGCAATGGGTATGCATTATATCTTATATAATGAAGTCTTCCTTATAATTTCAGATATTAAGGATTTCAGATTTTAGGAGACTTAGAAGTGAAACTACATCATAATAATGATATTTCCTTCCTGAGAAGTCTCAGAATTACGGGTCCTTCAGACTAACAGGCGCAGAATAGCTGTTGTGATGGTGTGAAATATTTCATTTGATTTATTCTTTGTCTCTTAGAACCTGCATCCAGAAGTAATTTGAGGAATATGTAGTTCTGCCCATTGTATATGTACCCCTGATCAGCATCTTGTTTAGTGTGCCTGTTTTTGAACTTCATAGAAATGGAGTCACCCTATATGTTTACTTCTATCATTTTCTTCTTTCCCTTAGCATGTGCTGTGCTTGGCCACTTGCTTTTCTATGGAAATTTTAGAAAAGCTTCTGAAGTTCCACTAAAAAACATATTTAGGGTTGTTGATGGTATTGTATTGAGTCTATATGACAGAGAATTGACATCTTTATGACATTGAATTTTTCTTGATATGACCATAGTATTGATTTATCTCTGCATTTATGCAGGTCTTTACTATGTGTTTCTTTAAGTTTTATAACACTTGTCTTCTTTCTTGTTTTGTTATGTAGTGCTGTGCACAGAGCATTTCTTGCCATTTTAGTACTTTATAGAGGGCAACTTTTTTTTCAGTGAAGTAATATATTTAGTTGATGCTTACATGTTGGTCTAGTTTCTAGATTGCCTTTGTTGGCAGGGAGAAATGATAATTTAAGATTGTGTTATTAAGAAAATTAGACAATTTTCACTATGGTGTCTAATTTAGAAAAATCTAAATCACTTAGCAGTGATTTATTAATTTGGGAATTTTAATATTGCTTAAGTAAATAAACAATTTCAGAATAAGAATATAAATGTTTTATTAGATATTTACATAAAATGTCATGGGAACATAAAAAAGAAAATGACTACTTCAGTGTTTGGGCACAGGTATTTCATATGGTTAAAGAACCTGCCAAATATTCAAAATGGCAGCATCTCTGCTGGCCAAGGTCTGAATACACCAGATACTTCTGTGAAAGCTTGAGAAAAGAGAAGATTAAACATGTTGTGCTGTACCTTGAGGATTAAATTTTTGGGCCAAGAATAATTGAATAAATTGGATTGAACTAACAAAAGGTTTGTTTTCTTATTTGGGTTTGCTGGGGAAAAAAATGTTTTTCAAATGTATAATTTTTATTTAAGCATATCTGAGATAATTTTGTAATTTTCCAGTGCCCCTTTCAGCAAAGATGGTCCTTGCTACTTACTGATTCTCCTGTCCCTTCTGGGTGCTCTAATACTGTGGCATACTCATAGGTTGCCACAGACAGAGCTGCACCAAAGCAGTTTTTTATTCAATGAAATCACATCCACATCAATGTGCCAGGTTCCAGTCAGTGTTATGAAATTAAGTAATACTCTTTGAAATAAAAGTACATAGCAATGTAATGTTTTTTTCCAGTATTATGTGGGTATTTCATGGACTAAAACTTAGGAAATTGTGAAAAGATTTATCATTTTGTACTGTAATGAGGTCACAAAGGAATCCTGCAATAATCTTGTTCAGTGAGTGTAAATGAGCGATTCATTCTAATGAGTTTGATTCAGCTAAGGTTTATTGAACACCTAGTGTGTGAAATGCCAAGGGCAAGTTAACAGTTGCTCTAAAGAATATAAATATTAGTAAGACAGTCTTTTCCTTGGAGAGCCTGTGTGCTAACGAGTAGAATGGGGAAATATAACTACAAGGCAGAACTTGGAAGGCATTGCGAGAGAAATACGAATAGGATACCGTGGAGATTTCAGGAGAATTCTATCTCATACTGTTGGGAACTGGAAGAGGAATCTTGGAGAAAGATGGATTTTGAAAGATTGGTATACCTTTGGCAGCTAGAGATGAGTGAGGGTTGTTGGGTTTCTCAGGAGAAAGAAATGGTATGGCAGTGGGAAAGGGCTGGGTGAGTCTGGAGACCAGCAGGGAGTCTGATGTTACCAAATCACAGGGATCAAAGAGAAAGATTGGGAGAAATAAGTTTTGTGGGGTTTTTTTAACATCTTTATTGGAGTATAATTGCATTACAATGGTGTGTTAGTTTCTACTGTATAACAAAGTGAATCAGCTATATGTATACATATATCCCCATATCCCCTCCCTCTTGTGTCTCCCTCCCACCCTCGCTATGCCACCCCTCTAGGGGGACACAGAGCACCGAGGTGATCTCCCTGTGCTATGCAGCTGCTTCCCACTAGCTATCTATTTTATATTTGGTAGTGTATATTTGTCAGTGCCACTCTCTCACTTCGCCCCAGCTTACCCTTCCCCCTCTCCGTGTCCTCAAGTCCATTCTCTACATCTGCGTCTTTATTCCTGTCCTGCCCCTAGGTTTATCAGAACCTTTTTTTCTTTTTTCTTTTAGATTCCATAACTATGTGTTAGCATACGGTATTTGGTTTTCTCTTTCTGACTTAGTTCACTCTGTATGACAGTCTCTAGGCCCATCCACCTCACTGCAAATAACTCAATTTCGTTTCTTTTTAGGGCTGAGTAATATTCCATTGTATATATGTGCCACATCTTCTTTTTTATTTATTTTTTTTCTTCCGGTATGCGGGCCTCTCACTGCTGTGGCCTCTCCCGTTGCAGAGCACAGGCTCCGGACACGCAGGCTTAGCGGCTGTGGCTCACGGGCCCAGCTGCTCCACAGCATGTGGGATTCTCCCAGACTGGGGCACGAACCCGTGTCCCCTGCATCGGCAGGCGGACTCTCAACCACTGCGCCACCAGGGAAGCCCAGTGCCACATCTTCTTTATCCATTCATCTGTCAGTGGACACTTAAGTTCCTTCCATGTCCTGGCTATTGCAAATAGTGCTGCAGTGAACATTGTGGTACATGACTCTTTTTGAATTATGGTGTTCTGAGGGTATATGCCCAGTAGTGGGATTGCTGGGTCATATGGTAGTTCTATTTTTAGTTTTTTAAGGAACCTCCATACTGTTCTCCATAGTGGCTGTATCAATTTACATTCCCATCCAACAGTGCAAGAGGGTTCCCTTTTCTCCACACCCACTCCAGCATTTATTGTTTGTAAATTTTTTGATGATGGCCATTCTGACCATTGCAAGGTGATATCTCATTGTAGTTTTGATTTGCATTTCTCTAATGATTAGTGCTGTTGAGCATCTTTTCATGTGTTTGTTGGCCATCTGTATATTTTCTTTGGAGAAATGTCTATTTAGGTCTTCTGCCCATTTTTGGATTGGGTTGTTTGTTTTTTTGATATTGAGCTGCATGAGCTGTTTATATATTTTGGAGATTAATCCTTTGTCAGTTGCTTCGTTTGCGAATATTTCCTCCCATTCTGAGGGTTGTCTTTTTGTCTTGTTTATACGTTTCCTTTGCTGTGCATAAGCTTTTGAGTTTCATTAGATCCCATTTGTTTATTTTTGTTTTTATTTTGATTTCTCTAGGAGGCGGGTCAGAGAGGATCTTGCTGTGATTTATGTCATAGAGTGTTCTGCCTATATTTTCCTCTGAGAGTTTGATAGTGTCTGGCCTTACATTTAGGTCTTTAATCCAGTTTATTTTTGTGTATATGTTAGGGAGTGTTCTAATATCATTCTTTTACACATAGTTGCCCAGTTTTCCCAGCACCACTTACTGAAGAGACTGTCTCTTCTCCATTGTATATTCTTACCTCCTTTATCAAAGATAAGGTGACCATATGTGCGAGGGTTTATATCTGGGCTTTCTGTCCTGTTCCATTGATCTGTATTTCTGTTTTTGTGACTGTACCATACTGTCTTGATTACTGTAGCTTTGTAGTATAGTCTGAAGTCAGGGAGCCTGATTCCTCCAACTCCGTTTTTCTTTCTCAAGATTGTTTTGGCTCTTCAGGGTCTTCTGTGTTTCCATGCAAATTGTGAATTTTTTTGTTCTAGTTCTGTGAAAAATTGCGATTGGTAGTTTGATAGGAATTGCATTGAATCTGTAGATTGCTTTAGGGAGTATAGTCATTTTCACAATGCTGATTCTTCCAATCCAAGGACATGGTATATCTCTCCATCTGTTTGTATCATCTTTAATTTCTTTCATCAGTGTCTTATAGTTTTCTGCATACAGGTCTTTTCTCTCCTTAGGTAGGTTTATTCCTAGGTATTTTATTCCTTTTGTTGCCATGGTAAATGGGAGTGTATCCTTATTTTCTCTTTCAGATTTTTCATCATTAGTTTATAGGAATGCAAGAGATTTCTGTGCATTAATTTTGTATCCTGCTACTTTACCAAATTCATTGATTAGCTCTAGTACTTTTCTGGTGGCATTTTTAGGATTCTCTATGTATAGTATCATGTCATCTGCAAACAGTGACAGTTTTACTTCTCCTTTTCCAATTTGGATTCCTTTTATTTCTTTTTCTTTTCTGATTTCTGTGGCTAAAACTTCCAAAACTATGTTGAATAATAGTGGTGAGAGTGGGCAACCTTGTCTTGTTCCTGATCTTACTGGAAATGGTTTCAGTTTTTCCCATTCAGAACAATGCTGGCTGTGCGTTTGTCACATATGGTCTTTATTATGTTGAGGAAAGTTCCCTCTGTACCTACTTTCTGGATGGTTTTTATCATAAATGGGTGTTGAATTTTGTTGAAAGCTTTTTCTGCATCTGTTGAGATGATCATATGGTTTTTCTCCTTCAGTTTGTTAATATGGTGTATCACGTTGATTGATTTGCATCTACTGAAGAATCCTTGCATTCCTGGGATAAACCCCACTTGATTATAGTGTATGATCCCTTTAATGTGCTCTTGGATTCTGTTTGCTAGTATTTTGTTGAGGAATTTATGCATCTATGTTCATCAGTGATATTGGCCTGTAGTTTTCTTTTTTTGTGACATCTTTGGTTTTGGTATCAGGGTGATGGTGCCTCGTACAATGAGTTTAGGAGTGTTCCTCCCTCTGCTATATTTTGGAAGAGTTTGAGAAGGATAGGTGTTAGCTCTTCTCTAAATGTTTGATAGAATTTGCCTGTGAAGCCATCTGGTCCTGGACTTTTGTTTGTTGGAAGATTTTTAATCACAGTTTCATTTTCAGTGCTTGTTATTGGTCTGTTTATATTTTCTATTTCTTCCTGGTTCAGTCTTGGAAGGTTGTGCTTTTTTAAGAATTTGTCCATTTCTTCCAGGTTGTCCATTTTATTGGCATAGAGTTGCTTGTAGTAATCTCTCATGATCCTTTGTATTTCTGCCATGTCAGTTGTTACTTCTCCTTTTTCATTTCTAATTCTATTGATTTGAGTCTTCTCCCTTTTTTTCTTGATGAGTCTGGCTAATGGTTTATCAATTTTGTTTATCTTCTCAAAGAACCAGCTTTTAATTTTATTGATCTTTGCTATCGTTTCCTTCATTTCTTTTTCATTTATTTCTGATCTGATCTTTATGATTTCTTTCCTTCTGCTAACTTTGGGGTTTTTTGTTCTTCTTTCTCTAATTGCTTTAGGTGCAAGGTTAGCTTGTTTATTTGAGATGTTTCCTTTTGCTTAAGGTAGGATTGTATTGCTATAAACTTCCCTCCTAGAACTGCTTTTGCTGCATCCCATAGGTTTTGAGTCATCGTCTTTTCATTGTCATTTGTTTCTAGGTATTTTTTGTTGTCCTCTTTGACTTCTTCAGTGATCTCTTGGTTATTTAGTAGTGTATTGTTTAGCCTCCATGTGTTTATATTTTTTACATACTTTTTCCTGTAATTGATATCTAGTCTCATAGCGTTGTGGTCGGAAAAGATACTTGATATGATTTCAGGTTTCTTAAATTTACCAAGGCTTGATTTGTGACCCAATCTATGATCTCTCCTGGAGGATGTTCCATGAGCACTTGAAAAGAAAGTGTATTCTGTTGTTTTTGGATGGAGTGTCCTATAAATATCAATTAAGTCCATCTTTTTTAATGTATCATTTAAAGCTTGTGTTTTCTTATTTATTTTCATTTTGGATGATCTGTCCATTGGTGAAAATGGGTTGTTTAAGTCCCCTACTATTATTTTGTTACTGTCGATTTCCCCTTTTATGGCTGTTAGCATTTGCCTTATGTATTGAGGTGCTCCTGTGTTGGGTACATAAATATTTACAATTGTTGTGTATCTTCTTGGGTCGATCCCTTGATCATTATGTAGTGTCCTTCTTTGTCTCTTGTAATAGCCTTTATTTTAAAGTATTTTGTCTGATATGAGAGTTGCTACACCAGCTTTCTTTTGATTTCCATTTGCATGGAATATCTTTTTCCATCCCCTCACTTTCAGCCTGTGCGTGTCCGTAGGTCTGAGGTGGGTCTCCTGTAGACAACATATATATGGGTCTTGTTTTTGTATCCATTCAGGCAGTCTATGTCTTTTGGTTGGAGCATTTAATCCATTTACATTTAAGGTAGTTATTGATATGTATGTTCCTCTTACCATTTTCTTAATTGTTTTGCATTTGTTATTGTAGGTCTTTTCCTTCTCTTGTGTTTCCTGCCTAGAGAAGTTCCTTTAGCATTTGTAGCAAAGCTGGTTTGGTGGTGCTGATTTCTCTTAGCTTTTGCTTGTCTGGAAAGGTTTTAATTTCTCCGTCAAATCTGAAGGAGATCCTTGCTGGGTAGAGTAATCTTTGTTGTAGGTTTTGCCCTTTCATCACTTTAAATATGTCCTGCCACTCCCTTCTGGCTTGCAGAGTTTTTGCTGAAAGATCAGCTGTTAACCTTATGGGGATTCTGTTGTATGTTATTTGTTGCTTTTCCCTTGCTGCTTTTAATATTTTTTCTTTGTATTTAATTTCTGATAGTTTGATTAATACGTGTCTTGGCGTGTTTCTCCTTGGATTTATCCTGTATGGGACTCTCTGCAGTTCTTGGACTTGACTGACTATTTCCTTTCCCATATTAGGGAAGTTTTCAACTATAATCTCTTCAAATATTTTCTCAGACTGCTTCTTTTTCTCTTCTTCTGGAACCCCTGTAATTCGAACGTCGGTACGTTTAATGTTGTTCCAGAGGTCTCTGAGAGTGTCCTCAATTCTTTTAATTCTTTTTTCTTTATTCTGCTCTGCAGTAGTTATTTCCACTATTTTATCTTCCAGGTCCATTCTTCTGCCTCAGTTATTCTGCTGTTGATTACTTCTAGAGAATTTTTTATTTCTTTTATTGTGTTTTTCATCATTGTTTGTTTGCTCTTTAGTTCTTCTAGGTCCTTGTTAAATGTTTCTTGTATTTTCTCCATTCTATTTCTAAGATTTTGGATCATCTTTACTGTCATTACTCTGAATTCTTTTTCAGGTAGACTGCCTGTTTCTTCTTCATTTGTTTGGTCTGGTGGGTTTTTACCTTGCTCCTTCATCTGCTGTGTGTTTCTCTGTCTTCTCATTTTGCTTAACTTAAACTGTGTTTGGGGTCTCCTTTTTGCAGACTGCAGTTCGGTAGTTCCCGTTATTTTTGGTGTCTGCCCCCAGTGGCTAAGCTTGCTTCAGAGGGTTGTGTAGGTTTGCTGGTCGAGGGGACTGTTGCCTGTGTTCTGGTGGGTGAGGCTGAATCTTGTCTTCTGGTGGGCAGAACCGCATCCAGTGGTGTGTTTTGGGGTGTCTGTGAACTTAGTATGATTTTAGGCAACCTCTCTTCTAATGGGTGGGGTTGTGTTCCTGTCTTGCTAGTTGTTTGGCATAGGGTGTCCAGCACTGTAGCTTGCTTGTTGTTGGGTGGAGCTGGGTCTTACCGTTGAGATGGAGATCTCTGTGAGAGCTTTCATCGTTTGATATTACATGGGGCCAGGAAATCTCCGGTGTGTCAGTGGCCTGAACTTGGCTCTCCCACTTCAGAGGCTCAGGCCTGACAGACGGCCAGAGCACCAATTCCCTGTCAGACACTCAGCTCAGAAGAAAAGGGAGAAAAAGAAAGAAAGAAAGAAAGGAAACCATAGAAGTTATTAAAATAAAAAATTAAAAAAATTATTAAACATAAAAAAATAAGAAAGTAATAAAAAGAAAGAACAACCAAACCAAAAAACAAATCCACCAATGATAACAAGCGCTAAAAACTATACAAAAACAGAAAAAAAACACAAAAAATCGGACAGACAGAACCCTAGGACAAAGGGTAAAAGTTTCTTTGAGGACTTTCAGCTTTCAGGGTAAGTCTTGGCCAGTAAATTGTGGATAATTTCAGCCCTTCTCATGGTAGAGACCACCCATCACCCCGTAGACCTAAGGCAGGCAGCTCTACCTGCATTCCTAGATAGGCTTGCAAGAAAAAGGGTGAGCAGCGCTTGATAAATTTTGGTGTAATATCAAAGGAGAATATGTGTAATTGTGTGAAGAAGCTATTAAAATACTCCTGCGTTTTAAAACTACGTATCTGCGTGGGGCTAGACTCTCCATATAGTTCAACCAAAAAAACCATATTGCAACAAATTAAATGCAGAAGTAAATACAAGAATCCAGCTGTCTTCTTTCAAGCCATATAGGAAAGGAATTTGCAAACATATAAAAGAGTGCCGGGCTTCCCTGGTGGCGCAGTGGTTAACATTCCGCCTGCCAATCCAGGGTACACGGGTCCAAGCCCTCGTCTGGGAAGATCACACATGCAGTGGAGCAGCTAGGCCCGTGCACCACAACTACTGAGCCTGTGCTCTAGAGCCCATGAGCCAAACTACTGAGCCTGCCTGCCTCAGCTACTGAAGCCCCTGCCCCTGGAGCCCGTGCTCCGCAACCAGAGAAGCTACCACAGTGAGAAGCCCACGCACTGCAACAAGAAGCCTGCGCACCGCAACGAAGAGCGGCCCCCACTCACTGCAACTGGAGAAGGCCCGCCCGCAGCAACAAAGACCCAGTGCAGCCAAAAATAAGTAAATAAGAAGAGCACACTGTATACTTAAAAAAAAACAAAACAAAAAACCGACAGACAGAACCCTAGGACAAATGGTAAAAGCAAAGCTATGCAGACAAAATCACAAAAAGAAGCATACAGATACACACTCACAAAAAGAAAAAAAGGGAAATATATATGTATATTAAAAAGAAAAAAGGAAGAGAGCAACCAAATCAATAAACCAATGATAATATAAGCTCTAAATACTAAACTAAAATAAACATAACACCGGAAACAAAATGAGATGCAGAAAGCCAGCCCCAAGTCCACAGTTGCTCCCAAAGTCAACCACCTTAATTTTGGGATGGTTCATTGTCTATTCATGTATGCCACAGATTCAGGGTACATCAAGTTGATTGTGGAGATTTAATCTGCTGCTCCTGAGGCTGCTGGGAGAGATTTCCCTTTCTCTTCTTTGTTCTCACAGCTCCTGGGGTTCAGCTTTGGATTTGGCCCTGCCTCTGCATGTAGGTCGCCTGAGAGCGTGTGTTCCCGCCCAGGCAGGACGGGCTTAAAGTAGCAGCTGATTAGGGGGGTCTGGCTCACTCAGGCCAGGGGGAGGGAGGGGTACGGCATGCGGGGTGAGCCTGCGGCGGCAGAGGCCAGCATGACGTTGCACCAGCCTGAGGCGTGCCGTGTGTTCTTCTGGGGAAGTTGTCCCTGGATCACGGGACCCTGGCAGTGGTGGGCTGCACAGGCTCCCGGGAGGGGAGGTGTGGAGAGTGACCTGTGCTTGCAAACAGGCTCCTTGGTGGATGCAGCATCAGCCTTAGTGTCTCATGCCCGTCTCTGGGGTCCGCGCAGATAGCCGCGGCTTGCTCCCATCTCTGGAGCTCGTTTAGGAGGTGCTCTGAATCCCCTCTCCTCGCGCACCCTGAAACAATGGTCTCCTGACTCTTAGGCAGGTCCAGACCTTTTCCCGGACTCCCTCCTGGCTTGCTGTGGCGCACTAGCCCCCTTCAGGCTGTGTTCACGCAGCCAACCCCCGTCCTCTCCCTGGGATACGACCTCTGAAGCCGGATCCTTAGCTCCCAGCCCCCACCCGTCCTGGCGGATGAGCAGACAAGCCTCTCGGGCTGGTGAGTGCTGGTCAGCACCGATCCTCTGTGCAGGAATCTCTCCACTTTGCCCTCTGCACCCCTGTTGCTGCGTTCTCCTCCATGGCCCCAAAGCTTCCCCCCCACCCACTCCCCATCTCTGCCAGTGAAGGGACTTCCTAGTGTGTGGAAACTTTTCCTCCTTCACAGCTCCCTCCCCGAGGTGCAGGTCCCATCCCTATTCTTTTGTCTCTGTTTTCCTTTTTGCCCTACCCAGGTATGTGGGGAATTTCTTGCCTTTTGGGAAGTCTGGGGTTTTCTGCCAGCGTTCAGTAGGTGCTCAGTAGTTGTTCCACATATAGATGTATTATTGATGTATTTGTGGGGAGGAAGGTGATCTCCACATCTTACTCGTCCACAATCTTGAAGGTCCCTCCTCGGGAGAAGTAAGTTTGACCAGGTAGGCTGAGGCCCTGTAGGGGAGGCTATGCTTAGGAATCCAGTGAAGGATTGGAGTAGTAGGGGTTACAGGAACATTTCCCATGTCTTTGCCCACACACCATGGCTGCTTTTCCACCGCCCTTCTCTAATCCCTCTAGTCATTTTTCTCCGTCTAGCGCAGCCATCATTACACACCCTCTCTTTCCTACACCTCCTTCTCCTCTCTCTTTCTCTCCTTCCCTAGCTGTCAGAATCAGCTCAGAAGTCATCATCTCTGGGAGCACTCTGAAACCCTACAGTTAGAATTAATCATTACTTCCTCTGTTTCCACAGTGATTGTCTTACCCCTTCATTATAGCACTTAGTGCATTCTGTCTTGTATTACGGATATTTCCATCTCTCTCCCTTCATCGGATTGTAGGGGGCTTCTTATCACAGTAGCCCCGGTAGAGTGGCTTGAATCCAGATCATACTTAATATATGTTTGTTGATGAATGAATGAATGAATAAGGGATCCTTGTTTACCAAAGTTTTTATTTATATTATGTGTAAAGAGATAGATGTAGTAGAGACCAAAGTGGTGGAAATTCTAAAGGACTTTAATGATCAGATGAAGAAATTGTTTGGAGAAGTATAAAATATGTGCTCTGTCTCAGTTCAAGAGTATTGACCGCAATTTGGCTCTCCTAACCCTTTGCCTAAGTATAAACCACAACCCTTCTTCCACACCCATACTCTGCGCCAAACCACAGCCTCATAGCTCCAGCTTTACTAACCCGCCTGTGAATGTGCTGCCTGTTACAAGACGGAGCGGATACAATGAGACTAGGACAAGAAAGAACACCTGAAAACAAGGGAAATGGACTTTCCCCTGATTTATTTAAAACTTTTCTTCTCAAAAGTTCACTTTCATGGTATAAGCAGGTTTTTTTTTTTTTGGTTTTTTTGTTTGTTTTTTTAAAGAAGATGTTGGGGGTAGGAGTTTAATTAATTAATTTATTTTTGCTGTGTTGGGTCTTCGTTTCTGTGCGAGGGCTTTCTCTAGTTGTGGCAAGCGGGGGCCACTCTTAATCGCGGTGCACGGGCCTCTCCCTATCGCGGCCTCTCTTGTTGCGGAGCGCAGGCTCAGTAGTTGTGGCTCACGGGCCTAGTTGCTCCGTGGCATGTGGGATCCTCCCAGACCAGGGCTTAAACCTGTGTCCCCTGCATTAGCAGGCAGATTCTCAACCACTGCACCACCAGGGAAGCCCCCTGGTGTAAGCAGTTTTAAGTGGCTTTTCAAACATTAGCAGAGTTCAAACTCATACATGAATCAAAATTAGGCTTAAAATGTTTTATGCACAGCTGTGTGGGTTCCTGCACTTTCCACGCTTGAAGGATTTTAGATCACTAGTCAGCGTGTTGCATTTGCACATTTTCTTTATGCCTTTCAAATCGGAGCCTATTCATATACATGCACATCTTTTTGTAGATAATGATTTATGTATTTAGAAGCTCACTTCCTCATCAGTAAAATGAGGGGGTTGGAGTAGAAGATTTCCAAGATTGCTTTGTCAGCATTTTAAAATGAGTCAATTATCGTGTGACTGTAGGAATTAATTTTTGTCCAAGAGCCAGTGCCTACAGAATCTTTAATGGTTTTTTCTTTAGAATGTTTGCCACTAGGTGGCAGTAAGAAATATTATTCTTAGCGATGAGAAGTACTTATCAATTTTTAAGTTTACTTTAAAAGAGAGATTTGTAGGTCTAAAGTTTAAGGTGTCTGTTTTGAAGTTATGCAACCATAGCAAGGCCTCAATATGTTGTTTCTAGGACTTATGCTTATTTCATTCAGGGATAAAACTCTTGTGTCCCTTCATAGCAATTTGTATTAGGGAATTATGAGAAAAAACACATAAGTTAAAGCGCATAATTGCATTTTACAAAACATTTTTTTACAATAAAAAGTAAGATATGGTAATTGTAGAAACTTTGGAAATACAGGTAGTATAAAGAAGAAATTTTAAATCACTCCCAGAAATAATATATGTTAACTGTCATGTTTCTTCCTAGTATTTTTTTGCATATAAAATTAATATCACATTGAATATACAGTTCTTATACCTTGATTTTCAAATTAATGTTACATTGTCATTTCCTATGTCATTAAATATCTTTTTGACAATGTGATTCATGCTGTTGGATAAACCAAGATGGATTCAACAAATCCAATGTTGTTGGGTGCTTTGGTTGCTTCTAATTTTTCACTGTTATAAGTAATACTGTCATGAACCTAAATCTTTCCTTAGGATATATTTTTGGAAATCAAATTACTGGATAAAAGGATATGAATTTTAATGCTTTGGTTACATATCATCAAGTGACTTCCCAGGAAGGCTTTACAAATTTGTGCTCCCAGGACTTCCCTGGTGGCACAGTGGTTAAGAATCCGCCAATGAAGGAGACACGGGTTCGAGCCCTGGTCTGGGAAGATCCCACATGCCGTGGAGTAACTAAGCCTGTGTGCCACAGCTACTGAAGCCCGTGCACCTAGAGCCCGTGCACCACAACAAGAGAAGCCACCTCAGTGAGAAGCCAGCCCACCACAACAGAAGAGTAGCCCCCACTCGCCGCAACTAGAGAAAACCCATGCGCAGCAACGAAGACCCAACACAGCCATAAATAAATAAATAAATAAATAAATAAATAAATAAATAAATAAATAATAAATTTATTTATTTAAAAAAAAATTGTGTATCCAACAGCAATGGAGTGCCCCTTACCACATCTTTGCCAACACTGAGTATTAAGGTACAGGGTTGTTTTTCTTTTTTTCTTTTTATTATTATTATTATTTTTGCGGTACGCGGGCCTCTCACTGCTGTGGCCTCTCCCGTTGCGGAGCACAGGCTCCGGACGCGCAGGCTCAGCGGCCATGGCTCACGGGCCCAGCCACTCCGCGGCATGTGGGATCTTCCCGGACCGGGGCAGGAACCCGTGTCCCCTGCATCAGCAGGCGGACTCTCAACCACTGCGCCACCAGGGGAGCCCCTGGATTGTTTTTATATTGATAAAATCATTTCTGTATATACAATTTTGCATCTTTCTTTCTTCATTTAACATTATAACCATTTAAAATGCTGTCATAAATTCTTTATAAGCATTTTAATGGCTTACAGTGAGCCATGGTATTGAGGGTATTATAAATTATTCATTCCCTGCTGTTAGACATTTTTTACTATGAGAAATAACACTGTAGTGAACATCTTTGAGCATAATCCCCATCATGATATTTGGATTTATTTCCTTAAATGTATGTTAAAAGCTCTGAATGCTTTTAAAACCTTTAATATACATTCTCAAGTTGTTTTCTATAAAGTAGGCCTCTACCAACCTATAAGGTGTCTTCACGTTACAAACATCTAGGCAGACATAGCCCTGGCAGTCCAAGCATGGGGGTTGGTATGGTTTGTGTTATACTTGCTTACACTCTATAGGTGCCTTCGTGCAGTTCACAATAGCAGTGATGTGTGGATCCCATTTGTATTTTTCCAATAGCTCACACAGAGTACCTGTTTCAGAGAACCCAGATTAGCATTAGGTATTCATGTCTTTAAAACTCTTTAATTCATTTAATGGAAAATGTTATGTTGATATTTAAATTTGCCTTTTTGATTATGAGGCTGAACATTTATCCATGTGTTTCTTGGGCATTTGTGTTTTGTTTTAGAAATTATCTGTTCATACTCCTTTTTTATGCTCTTAGTATTTGTCATATGGTATTTTGCACACTGATTTGATTACATATGTCTGTATTATTTGTTGCTAATATTCTTCATAGTTTCGTGCTTATATTATTCACTGGAAAACACAAGAGTTTTTTTGTTTTTTAATTTAAAACGATCAGTGATTTGCTTCCTTGATTTTCAGTTTACAAAGTTCTTCCCCATTCAGACATGTGAAAAGTACTTGTATTTTCTTCTTGTTTATTATTTTATTTCAGTTTTACATTGATCTCTTTAATTTACAGTAAATTCAAGTATATTTTAATAAATAACGTAAGGTGAGAATCTAATTTTTTTCAAATAGTTTTCCTAGCACCATTTATTGCATAATCTTTCCTTTGTGATTTGTGGTGCATTCCTTTTTATGTATTAAATTATCACTTCTACTGTGATAAAAATATTTTACTGAGTTTGAAAACAGTAAAGATCACATTTTTAATATGGTGAAAGCACTGTTCATTAGTTATACATTTTTTTCACTGTTAGTATTTGTTTAAATTTACTTAATGTAATAATTTTATCACTAACTTATTTCTTCTTTATACCTGAATCAAAGTGACCTGAGTTATTTGGACAAATTAAGATTATTCGTTTCATAGAGACCACCCCATTTGCAAATGACCCAGATTCTAGGCATTATATATAATGGGGACTTACATTCATTTTTAAGACCTTTTTCTCTTTCTGTTTATGTTTTTTAGGGGTTGTTATCTCATATACTTTCCACCTTCAGATTTAATATAAAAGAAGTTGATCTTTTTACTCAAGTTCTTGGGTATGCACCCACAGATTACTATCCTGGTTTACTTAAAAATGTGAGTATTTTTAATTTATTAGTATTGAAATTTTCATTGCTTAATGTACCATCTGAAAAAAAGGTAAATGGAAATATTTCAGTCCTCCAGGAGAGATGTTTAACTTTTCTATGTTTATCTCTTCTTACCTTGGGTGGACTTATGACCATGTAAGGAAAAAATGTGAGATGGGAGATTATGAGAAAGAAGAAGGAAACCAGGAGAGGTTATTCTAAATCAACCAACCTCTCTGTCCCTTAACACATACATCTCATTTATTCTCTCAAAGATTTTTGGGAGAAAAGATTTCCTTAACCAATATAAACACAGCCTTTTACTGTTGGATGAATTTCGTTATTTAAAAATAACCTGATAGGAATTTTGTGTTAAAGCAAAATATTCAATAATAACAATCTTGTAAATAGTATTATATATTTACATCTTAGTATTAAAGCTGTGATTTCGTCTACCTTAAATTTTAACCAAATTCAAGAAATTTTAACTTATGGTCTTAACATAGCTCTTCTAAAAAATGTTATGAGATTTTTAATGTTTATTAACTATTCCTGTCTTTTGGAAGCTTTATACATGAATAGCGTTTTTAAAAAATAAAGAACTAAGTTAAGAAAGGAAAAAAGTAAGCTAACTCTAACATGGTTTTATTTTTAACAGGCTTGGTTTTAATTTGGGGGAAATTAATGACTTGTCTATTATTCATTTGCTTACATCAGAATATGGAGTAACAGACATTAAACATAAAATCCAAGTTATTAGTAAATGTGACTCGGCACTGCTTTGACAAAGTAAGACAAGGAAAGGATTGGTGGGGAAAGAGAGTAGGGAATCTCAACGGAAATATCACTCACATCAAGAAAAATAGAACTGATGTAATCCTGTTTGCAGCGTGAGTTAACCTGAAACTGATTTTGTTTTACAGATGGTTTTATCATTAGTGTCTGAACTCAGAGAGAATCATCTTAATGGATTTAACACTCAAAGGCGGTAGGTGTTAAACTAAACATCCCTATTCTTAAGTTTCAAAATGTATCAGTTTGGTTATAAGAGAAAAATTTTATAATTCTTAGGAAATGCATGTTCATAGTTATGGTTGTATTCTATGTGGAGAGATGATTTTCAGGGGATACATGGCAAATTGGTAAGTTTTACAAATTTTCTTCTTTTAATTACTATTCTCTCAACTCTCAGGTCAGTAAGTAGATCATACAATGACTCTTAGGCACCCATTGAGTAAAAAGCCCCACATATGCTGTATGGAACACAAAAGGAAGAAGTGTGCAGCTCAGTGTGAGTGTGTATCGTTCAGACACACACATACACGATCAGAATATTTACAAGGCAGTAGATATTTGATGTACACAAATAACCTATTTTAAGAAACATAGTATTCCAAAATCTAGACTAAACAAATCAAACAGATTCAGACAAATTTAAAGGCAATTAATCATATTACAAAATGTTTCTTCACTATATGAAGGAATTCAAAGTTGTTTTTATTGGTGAACATTTCATTTTTAGCAACTCATTAAGAGAATCTGGGGGCCAAAGAAATTTGTGGCATTTTTTTTGTAAAGCTATTGGAAATTAAAGCTCTATCAGAAATGGTCTTTGCCCTCAGCCTTTAGGAGTCCTTTGCATTTAACCCCTTAAAATAAACTATAAAACTCTTAGATGAAAACACTGGAGAAAATCTTCATGACATTAGATTTGGCAGGGATTTTTGGAATATGACACCAAAAGCACAAGAAACAAAGCAAAAGTAGATAAATTGGATTTCATTAATATTAAGCCAACACCTAGTAAGTGAGTGAAAACATTTGAGAATGATATATCTGATAAGGGACTAATATCCAGACTATAAAAAGAACTCCTAAACCTCAACAACAAGAAAAAACTCAGTTCAAAAATGGGTAAGAGGGCTTCCCTGGTGGCGCAGTGGTTGAGAGTCTGCCTGCCGATGCAGGGGACACGGGTTTGTGCCCCGGTCCGGGAAGATCCCACATGCCGCGGAGCGGCTGGGCCCGTGAGCCGTGGCCACTGAGCCTGCGCGTCCGCAGCCTGTGCTCTGCAACGGGAGAGGCCGCAACAGTGAGAGGCCCGCGTACCGCAGAAAAAAAAACATAATGCTTAGTGAAAGAAGCCAGTCATAAAAGACCACATATTGTATGATTCCATGCTTATAGAATGTCCAGAATAGACAAATCATACTATTGAGACAGAAAGTAGATTAGTTGTTGCCTGGGACTAGAGGTAGATACAGGGATTTCCTGCAGATGAGCACAAAAGATCTTGAGGTGATGGAAATGTCCTGAAAGTGGATGATGATGATGATGATGATGATGGTTGTCCAAGTCAGTAATTTGTTAAAAATCTTTGAAATGTACATTTCAAATAGGTGCATTTTGTGGTATATAAAATATACCTTAAAAAGTAATAAGAAGAGCCTGTAGGGTGCATGGAAAGCACTTACCATCATTTACATGTCAGGTAAAGACTTTGATTTAGCCTTGAGGTGAATGTTGAATAATGGATCTTTTAAATAATAGAATTAAAAATTACTGAAGGGGACTTCAAAAATCAATAAGATGCAGTGTGTACATACACCCCACACCAAACTCCCAATATAGGTAAAATTGATTTCTTAAAATTCAGCTAAAAATAAATAAAAATAAAAACAAAAAGCTGTTAACAAATAGAAAAGGGCAGCCAGACGTAGAAGGTATTTACAACTTGTAAAACAGACAAAGGACTAGTATTCAAACTATAGAAATGCCTCCTGGAAACCACTCATAAAGAGGCAAACACTCCAGTATGGAAATGGACAAGCTATATAAGCAGGTCATTACCAAAAGAGGAAAACTGAATAAATAATAAACATTTTAAAAATTCTTTAGGAGTGATGTCAGCAAGATAGCATAGGAAGCCCTAGTCCTGTTCCTCCACAGAGACACTAACTTAAAACTAGTGTATGACCCAAAGAGACTTTATGGGACTTCAGAAATCAATTACAAAGTCACAATACCCCTGGCAAACTCAAAGTCAAGCATAGCCATATCAAAACGGGTAAGAAAGCCATTTCATATCAACCACAATAGCCCCTCCCTTAAGCTGGCCTGGCTTGGGAGGACTGGGGGGAAAAGTCAAGCTGGAAGTATCTCCCTTGGGAGGGAAAGACTGGAAAGTGTCCAGTGTTCTGACTTTTGGGGGGCTACCTGAGGGACTGCTATCTGTCCTTCCTGACTCTGACCACTGACAGGGAGTCGGCATACTTTCAATTGCTGGAGACCATGGAGAGTTAAAGAGAGCTCAGCTGCTCTTTGCAGCAACAGAAAACTGGCAGTGCCACAGACAGGTTGGCTCAGGTCAGCATGATTAGGACAAAGTACCCAACTCACAACTTCTCTTTTGGGGTGGGGGTGGGGAGAAGAGTGGAATGTGCATACCATGTTACAACTTTTAAAGGGGCTACCCTAGAGATTAGTTTCCGTCTGCCCTGACTTGAGGCAGTAACAGAACCAGCATACTTTGGATGCCTGGGGGGCTGGAGAGAACAAAAGAGCTTAGTGGCTTGTTGCAGCATCAGAGAACCTGTGGTACCACAGATAAACACTAGAGGGAGGAAGAGATTATAAACTCCTGAAAAAGAAACTGGCAAAGCTCTAACTGGGAAATTATGTGCCTAGGCCCAGAGAAGATGCATCCCCAGAATATACCAAAAATTATAGGATGCAGGAAAAGCATTATTAAGAGGGAAGTATCTAGTGGTAAATGCCTTCATTAAAAAAGAAGAGGGGACTTCCCTGGTGGTCCAGTGGTTAAGAAACAGTCTTGCAATGCAGGGAATGCCAGTTCGAACCCTGGTCAGGGAACTGAGATCCCACATGCTGCAGGACAACTAAGCCCATTCCTCAGCTAATGAGCCTGGGTACTCTAGAGACCATGCACCGCAACTAAGACCTGATACAGCAAATAAATAAATATTTAAAAAATAATAATAATAAAATTAAAAAGAAGAGATATCTCAAATCAACAACATAATTTTATATCTCAAGGAGCTAGAACAGGCTAAACCCAAAGATACAGCAGGAATGAAAAAAATAAAGATTACAACAGAAATAAACTAAATAGAGACTAGAAAAAAACAGTAGAAAAAACTCAAAGAAACTAGGGTTGGTTTTTTAAAAGATCAACAAAATTGACAAACCCTTAGCTAGACTAACAAAAACAGAATATTCAAGCAATAAATACCAGAAATGAAAGAGGAGACATTACAACTGATGCCATAAAAATAGTAAGAATCATGAGAGACTATGAACTTTTACACACCAATGAATTGAATAACCTAGAAGAAATGGGTAAATTTTTATAAACGTACAACCTATTAATACTGAATTATAAATTTAAAAATCTGAACAGATCTATAACTAGTAAGGAGATAGAATCAGTAATCAAAAACCTCTCAACAAAGACAAGTCTAGGACCAGATAACTTCACTGGAGAATTCTACTAAACATTTAAAGAAGAATTAATACCAGTCCTTCCCAAAGCTCTTTCAAAAAGTTAGAGAAGGGAATACTTCAATATTCATTTTATGGAGCCAGCCCTGATATCAAAATCATACAGATATACCACAAGAAAAGAAAACCAAGACCAATATCCCTGATGAATATTGATGCAAAAATCCTCAACAAAATACTAGCAAAAGAAATTCAACAACACATTAAAAAACTGATATAGGGCTTCCTTGGTGGCGCAGTGGTTGAGAGTCCGCCTGCCGATGCAGGGGACACGGGTTCGTGCCCCGGTCTGGGAAGATCCCACATGCCGCGGAGCGGCTGGGCCAGTGAGCCACGGCCGCTGGGCCTGCGTGTCCGGAGCCTGTGTTCCGCAACGGGAGAGGCCACAACGGTGAGAGGCCCACGTACCAAAAAAAAAAAAAAAAAAAAAGAAAAAAAAGCTGATGCAGCGTGACCAAGTGGGATTTATTCCTAGCATGCAAGGATGGTTCAACATACAAAAATTAATCAATGTAATACACCATATTAATGGAATGATGTACAAAACGACACAGTAATTTCCACTGATATAGAAAAATTATTTGATAAAATTCAATACCCTTTCGTGATAAGAACATTCAAAAGACTAGGAACAAGGGAACTACCTCAACCATAATAAAGACCACATGTTAAGGACCCACAGGTAACATCAGACTCTCTGGTGAAAGATTGAAACCTTTTTTTTGAAAACCAGGAAGCAAAGATACCCTGTCTCACCACTTGTTTTCAACATAGTACTGAAGTCTTGACCAGAGCAATTAGGCAAGACAAAGAAATAAAAACCATTCAAGTATAAAAGGAAAAAGTAAAATGATCTATGTTCATAGATGACATGATCTTATATGCAGAAAACCCTAAGGACTCCACAAGAAAACGGTTAGAACTAAAAAATGAATTCAGCAAAGTTACAGGACACAGAATCAACACTCAAAAATCAGTTTTGTTTCTATACACTAACAATGAGCAATCCAAAAAGGAAAATTTAAAAATCCCATTTACAGTAGTGTCAAAAAGAAAAAATGTTTAGGAATAAACTGAAGGAGTAAAAGACTTGCACACTACAAAACATTAATGAAAGAAATTAAATATGACACAAATAAATGGTAAGGCATCCTGTGTTCATGTATTAGAAGACTCCATATTGTTAAAATATCCATACAACCCAATCAGTCTATAGGTGTGATGCAATTCTATCAAAATCCAAATGGCATTCTTCTTTCGCAGAAATAGAAAAACATCCTAAAATCCATATAGCATCTCAAAGGACTCCAAATAACTGAAACAATCTTGAAAAGAAAAACAAAACCAGAGGCTTCATACTCCATGATTTCAAAACATAATTCAAAACTACATTCATCAAAATAATTTGCTACTGGCATAAAGCCAGACATGTAGACCCATGGAACAGACTAGCAGTGAAGTTGCAAAAAGATATCTGTAATATGTCATTACTTACGTAAAATTTCAAAACACTCAAAACAATACTTACATATAAAGTAAAAGTGTTAAAAACTATTCAGAAATGATCTGCACCATTTTAGGGGAGTGCTAACTCCTGGAAGAGGAAATGGGATGAGAAGAAAGGTGTTTCAACTATAATTGAAACATTTTATTTCTTAAAACATCAAATATAAACGTTAGCATTGTAAGATCTGGGTAGTGGGTATACAGTTGATGTTTAATAATTCTCTGTGTTTTTGTATACATCATAAGTACTTTATAATTAAAGTTTTAAAAACTAAAATGCAGTGTTACCTAGTAAAATGCTAAAAATTAGATAATATTCAAAATAAAGAAATGATTTCCTGCCTCCAGGTCTTGTTTCCAAACTAGCAGGTGTAGTTCATGAAAAAATAATCATCTTTAATCAGCCTTAGATAGCTTAGTATGTATTCCTCTCTGCAACTTTTCCCCTTTATTTACATATTTTTGCACTCTATCCATTATTTAATTATACTGGTCTCTTCAGACATTTTTCTCAGAATTATTTGTGCTTTTCTTGTTCTCAGTTTTGGACAAGAGAAGACAGCAGTTCAGAAAAGTGTCTAAACTCTGCTGACCACAATCAGGAGAGCCTGCTGGAAGATATTAGCAGATCCTCTCTTTATAGCTGAGGCTCCGTTTGTACCAGATTGGGCCATTTTGTGGGGCAGGTTCATTTCCAAATTCATGACTGTTTCTTCATTAAGGATATTTGTTTTTTAAAAACAACATGGACAAATTTCCTGGCGCAGAGCAAAGTCCACTGAAGGGAGTCCATGCTGGCACCCCAGCTGGCAGTAGCAGCAAGGATAAAATGGTGATTAATTTGGTTAGTAGTTTAGAGCATTCTTAGTCAAGGCAAATCTGTGATTTAATTAGTAAAATTCTTAACTGAATTTACCAAGAATATGAGATGCCTGTGCTAATAGAATGTCCTCTAGACACTGACACATCGATACATTCCTAATTTGCTCTATTGAATGATGTTTTCTATGGAGTTTTTTTTTTTTTCCTTTTTAGAGAGAATTTTAGAATTCAACAAGAGGAACTTCTTGTGGGTATTTTTCTGAATGTGTTATGTTTTTAGGGAAATCCAATCTCTTGGATTAGGTTCACTTATACTTACCAGAAGGTTGAATTTAAAAAGGAATTTGATACCCAACATACTTTTTGAGTCTCATAAAGAGAGAGAGAGCTTTGAAAATCCTACTTTTAAGACCTAAAACCAGGAAGTTCTCTTCTACCTCCAGATAAGACCCGGGTCCGTAAAACCTTGTGTGAGACTCAGAACTCTTAAATCTACAGTTCTCTAGTGAATTATAAATTGAACCAAGTGTGTCCTCTTGTCTTGAGTAGGAACTGATCTTGTGAAATCAGTTAGTGGAATGGCATCATGATAATATTTGAAAGAGCTGCCAAACATGCTGGAGCCATTACAGTTGTTGCTGTAATAAGTTATTATAATAATTAAAATATGTATCATAACAATGTGTTCATCCTACTATATATCTGAAGTTATCTGTACATTTTTAATAAAAAAGTTTAATTTGATTACAGCATGGTGGGCAAAACTACTTTCTGATATACTTGGATCCAGATATTCCTATTATTTATGAAACTTGAGTCTTATCATTACTTTCCTTCTACTTGTATGGCTTCAAATGTTAAAACAACCAAAAGACTCTCAAACTTAAATTGCTTATAAATGATACTATACTGCTTTTTTTCTGGGATTTGTTTTTTTATAGAGGGTTTCTACACTTTTTTTCTTTTTGCCACTTGAATGCTTAAAGTTCATTTCAAAAGATTTGAAAGCCTCATAGAAAATATAGAAATTAATGTAATAACATCAATGCATAAATTGTCAGTGGAACAAAAGGAGAAATTAGGAAAATCTGTTTGGTTCTTTTTGCATTATTTTTAGACGCCTGATAAACGATCTTGTCATAGTGCTTTAAATAGAGTTTCACTTGCCACCAAGTAAAATCAACAATCCAATGACAGAATGTTTAAAATCTCTCTTGCTCTTTGCTACAAACTGTCTAGAAGGAGCAACATTGTGGACTTTCTGAGCATCATCAGTTTATCTTGTAGTTCTATGGTTTGCTGCAGTTGGTTTGGAAACTTCAGTACAACCACATAGGAAGGATGTCTCCAGCAGTATATGGTTACCATTGAGCCTTCTGTAGTTGAATTCTTGTGCAGAAATCATTTGGAAGTGCTGCTCTGGCAATCAGTCAAGACCTAATGCTTAGTGTAATCCAGTCTGGAAAACATTGCGTAACTCTGGTTGAAGTTGGATCTCTGCTCTCTGGCAAGCTTCTGACAAAAGAGGGAGCCTTGAAGGCTGTGAGCCATTTGCAGCCCTTCAGAAGATTATCATTTGGCCTGCCTGCATTTTGGTAGAACCAAGAGCTACCTCAGTTTACCTGAGACTTTAGAATTTTTCAGGAAAATTATCTTGGATTTTTTTCAGTCTAATGAGAGATACAATCTGCAGCCCATAAGCTTCAGCGCTTGATAAATGAATACCCTTGGTCCTGAGGTCCTCTTTTCCACCCACTCAGTTACCAGTGATAGTCTCTGACTCTCCTCCTTTTTTTTAAGATAATGAGAGAAAAGTTGTACTTACAGGTCTTTTAAAGAGGAGGACTGATGAGTCAAGGCTGTGGAGGCAAGATCACTATCTCTGTCCTCCTATATTTCAGAGTTCTGGATTTATTATGAGTGCATGTAATTCTCAGGCATATTTTTCAATTTCTCAAACATTATAGCGCCCTTGCTCTATGCAAAATATTCTGCTAGATTCTGTGCAAAATATGCACACACAAAAGCACCCTACATCACACACGAATACAACTTTCCCTTCTCTTATCCTACCCAGTAAGCTCATATATTCCAAAAATTTAAGGTATTTACAACTCAAGATAAATACGTCTTTTTGTTAACAACTTAGATGATAGACTCAAAAACACATGAATTAAATTTTAGGTCTGAAACCACCTAGACGGTAAGTTAGAGAAAGATGATAGAGCACTGTGGAAGATAAATGCTGTTGAAGAGACTTCAGTCATTTAGGAAAGTGGTAAAGAACAAGAAGTGAGTTTTAGAAAGGGTGAATATTTAAAGAGAAAAGACAAACTGTTCACACAAAAGAAGATATCATTGTGTAGCTCGACAAAAAAATTATCTCTATGAGAATTTTACTCTTGATTTTCAAGAAAATAATACAGCTAAACTAATAATTTGTAGGAATTAATTAATAAAAATATAAACCTGAAATGCAGTTCTATCATGTTTCCTTAAAGTATTCAGATTATTGCTAGAGATTGATATCTAGTTCTGGGGACTGCTATTGATATCTAGTTCTGGGGACTGCTATTAAAGTGTAGAGCAATGTTTCTCTACATTTTTTATACACATTGAGAAACAGTGTTTCTCAATGTGTATAAGATTCCCCTGGAAAAATGTAAACAGTTTTCTTGGCCTTACTCCCAAAGATGCTGATACTGCTGATTCCCAGGACCATACTTTGAGTAGCTCTGCTATAGAGAACTTGGACAGACCCTAAAGACTAAGTGAAAGACCTATGAGGAATAGCAACTCTAATAATCTAGCCAGGAGATTAAGATGAAAATGTAATTAAAAAAATTAAGTCAGGTGATGAACTAAGCACCTGAATGTCCTAGCATTCTTTTTATGCTTCCAACCTCTAAAATTACAGGGAAATTTTAACAATTAAATATATAATATTGTGAAATACGGGGGGCTTTTGATGACCCACAAACTGTGAGAAAGGCTTAAAATGGTTGGTAGTGGGATATTTTTCAAGGCAAATATCACATCCCAGAAAGTTTGTAAGAGAGTTACTTCGCGGGTGGATTCAAGGAGTAGTAGGGTACATGGCAGCCAACAAGATACTTGTTAGAGTACTGCAGTAATAGCAGCCAGCTGACTAGTCCCTCATACACTCCTCCAACTCATCCGCTGCCCCCAAAAAAGAGACAACAAAGGTGTCCTGTTTCCCACAAGAATGGGGGGAGGAGCCTTTGGAGGAGAACAAGCACCAGATGGCTGCCAACTCCCAGCAGTGTGGGGATGCTCTAACGCCCAGAATGCAGTTTACTGGCAGCCCCGGCCAGCACCGCGTCCTGACCCTTGACCAAGTGCTGGAGGCGGGCTGCACTGAACAGAGCACTCACGGAGAGACTAACATGGAACACCAAATGCCAGAAAGAGCAAATAAACGAAAATCACCAGACATTCATGAAAAGTTCACACCATAGGGGAAAAGTGAACCAAATGCAACAAACAGAAAATGCAAATGTACCAATTATATGCATTCCCAAGGACAAGCAAATGGATTTTTTAAATAAAAAATTAATTATCTTAAGAATAGTAAGAGAAACTATCAAATCCTTGAAGTAGGAATAAGCTGAGGTTTTTTCCAAAGAGACTTACGGGGAAAAAAAAAGAAAATTCAATAAACAGGAGTTAATTGAGTTTATGAATAGGAGATAAAGCTAAATATTAACCAACAATGACTCCATCCAAAGATTGAGCTGAGTAGTTCTCCTAGGATATAATACAACAGGACAAAGAAATGGAAAGTAAGACAAGTGTTTTCTTCTTTTTATTTTTAACTTTTAATACAGAGATCAAAAGGGGTGTCAAGGAAGATGGTGGATTAGGAAGTGCCAGGAATCCATCTCTTCACCTAGACAAAACTTTCATTGACAGGATCCGTTTGATGTAACTGTTGTAGTACTCTAGTCTGTTTGAGGACTTTCAGCTTTCAGGGTAAGGCTTGGCCAGTAAATTGTGGATAATTTCAGCCCTTCTCATGGTAGAGACCACCCATCACCAACCCCCTAGACCTATGGCAGGCAGCTCTACCTGCATTCCTAGATACGCTTGCAGGAAAAGGGTGAGCAGCGCTTGATAAATTTTGGTGTAATATCAAAGGAGAATATGTGTAATTGTGTGAAGAAGCTATTATAATACTCCTCCCTTTTAAAACTACATATCTGTGTGGGGCTAGACTCTCCATATAGTTCATCCAAAAAAAAAATATTGCAACAAATTAAATGCAGAAGTAAATACAAGAATCCAGCTGTCTTCTTTCAAGCCATATAGGAAAGAAATTTGCAAACATATAAAAGAGTGCCGGGCTTCCCTGGTGGCGCAGTGGTTAACATTCCGCCTGCCAATCCAGGGTACACGGGTCCAAGCCCTCGTCTGGGAAGACCACACATGCTGTGGAGCAGCTAGGCCCATGCACCACAACTACTGAGCCTGCACTCTAGAGCCCTCAAGCCACAACTACTGAAGCCCGTGTGCCTAGAGCCCGTGCTCTGCAACAAGAGAAACCACCACAATGAGAAGCCCGCACACTGCAACAAAGAGCAGCCCCCGCTCACCACAACTAGAGAAAGCACGCTAGCAGCAACGAAGACCCAATGCAGCCAAAAACAAATAAATGAAATAAATAAATTTTTAAAAATAAAAGAACTTTCAATTGGGAATCAAGTAACTAAGAGATCCAGTTTTACCAAGAATTTAAAAAAAAAAGAGTGCCACCAGGGATATTGGCTCAGTGCTTTGTGACATCCTGGAGGGGTGGGATAAGGAGGGTGGGAGGGAGAGAGACGCAAGAGGGAAGACATATGGGAACATATGTTTATGTATGACTAATTCACTTTGTTATAAAGCAGAAACTAACACACCATTGTAAAGCAATTATACCCCAATAAAGATGTTTAAAAAAAAAAAAAAAGAGTGCCACTCTTCTCACTGTTTTTGTTTTGTAAAATATAGTAATTTTTCAACAAAAATGTTATTCATGTTAACACCTAATGGATTTGTTAGTGTTACTTTTAGTGAATTGATAAATACTTTTAGGTGTCTTTGTTTTAATTTCAAATATGAGTATCAATAGTTATAACCTCAGAAACAAAAGCTGTTTGGCCTTTCAGTAATTTTTAAGGGTTTTTGAAACTCAAAAAGTCTAAAAACTACTGTCCTATAGTGAAGATCACAGTCAACTTTCCCCACCCATGCACATATTACTCACTACTGGGTTTTTAGTGCCTGTCTGTTAAATATAAGATGACAGGCCATAACTTGTGTTCCACTAGCAGCTCACCTCTTTGGGCCCAACTCAGAAACAAGAACCAGAAATGTAATCTTTCTCAGGCTGGTCAAGCCAGACTATTGCTGAAATAACTGGAAGTAAACCCTTAGTTACTACCCGTTTCTACTTTTCCAATAGTATTGCATCACTTCATTTATCATAGGTAATGGCCCCTGTGCGTTTTAGTCCAGCAAAGTCAAGCTACGGGAGCCCTTAAAATGGTGGGAATTCACATTGGGTTTGTGGACTGTACTATCGAAAGCCTTAGTTATAACACATTAAGCCTATAATTACACTCTGATTTGATGTGATTTCTGATATTTGGCACTTGTCAAACTGCAGTTTTCCCTTCTTTTCTTTTTCTTCTTCTTTTTTTTTTTTTTTGGTGCAGATGATTGAACAGAGTCTTCCCTGTTTATTTGGTGCAGTAATGTATAGAAGATAAAATAGGGGAAGGAGAAATGATCACCTTTAACAAGATTACTTTTTAAATGTTTTTATATATATTTGAAATTGTTAAATTGGTTTTGCTGAAACAGAATTTCACCCTTGAGATACTATTTGAATGTTGGTTTCAATAAAGTTTATTGAAGGTGTTAAGTAAAATAAAATAAATTTATATATATATATATTTAAGGTGTTTTAAAAAAGATGACAGGCAATGGTCACTACATATTGAAGGAAATATATTAAGCATATAGTCTTGAAAGTAGAAACCAGTGAAAATAAAGAAAAAAAAGATTATTTAAAGAAAAGATCATCTAAAATAAATTCATGTCATTGTCCCCATTAAGGGACTTCCCTGGTGGTCCAGTGGTAAAGAATCCACCTTCCAATGCAGGGGATGTGGTTTCAATCCCTGCTCGGGGAACTAAGATCCCGCATGCCATGGGGCAACTAAGCCCGTGTGCCACAACTACTGAGCCCCTGCCCGCCTCAACTAGAGAGCCACATGCCCCAAACTACAGAGCCCACATGCTCTGGAGCCTGCTGCACCACAACTAAAGAGAGAAAAAAAAAAAAAAACCCGCACACCACAACTACAGAGAAGCCCACGCGCCACAACGAAAAGATCCTGCATGTCGCCACTAAGACCCAACTCAGCCAAAAAAAAAAAAGTCCCTACTAAAATAAAAGGTAATATATCCACTAAACAAGAGCAGAATGCTAGACTCACAGATATAGAAAACAAACTAGTGGTTACCAGTGGGTAGATGGAAGGGGAGAGGGGCAATATATAGGAGTAGGGGAGTAAGAGATACAAGCTATTAGGTATAAAATAAGCTACAAGGATATATTGTACAACCTGGAGAATATGGCCAATATTTTATAATAACTATAAATGGAGTATAACCTTTAAAAATTGTGAGTCACTATATTGTACACCTGTAGCTTATATAATATTGTACAGCAGCTATACTTCAATAAAACTAAATCAATAAAGGAGTCCTAAGACAAAAATAAAATTTAAAAAAAGAACAGAATGCTGTTTTTTTTTTTAAAAAAAGAAACATCCAGAGAATGAAGAAAATAGTTCTTGGAAATTAATAATGAGAGAGTGGTAATTAAAAACATAATAAAAGATTGGAAAGTAAAGTTGAACAATTCTTTCAAAATCTAGAGCAAAAAGACCAAGAGATGAAAAATAAGAAAGAAAAGAGAGAACTGTCTAGGAAGTTCAATATCCAAAAAATCAGAGTCCCCAGAAAGAACAGAGAAAAGAATAGGTAGGAAATCATCAAAGAAATTCAAAAGATCTTTCCGGATTTAAGGTCCACTGAATGTCCAGCACAATGAATAGAAATAAATGCATACCAAGACACATCAGTGTGAAATTTCTAAGAGGATATCCAAAAGCCTCCAGGGAGTAAAAACAGGACTTATATAAAGGGTCAGGATTCATAGCAGCATGGGACTTCTCAAGAACAACACTGAAATTTAAAAGATAGTCGAACCATACTTTCACAATTCTGTAGAAAAATTACCAGAATTCTATAATCTGCCAAAGTATCAATCAAGTATGAGAGTAAAGTACTGATATTTTCAAACATGCAAGGTCTCAGATACTTTACCTCTCTTGTACCTTTTCTCACGTAAGAAGAATAAACCAAGAAAGAAGAAGATATGGGATCCAGGAGAGAAGTGAAAGAAATCCCTATGGTAGAGGTCCCAAGATAACTGTACAAAGGGAGTAAAAAGCAACCTGTTCAGATTGGAATAGGTCAGAAGGTTCTAAGAGAAATTTCTTTTAAGATGAAAATGGCAGAATATCAGATATGTTTGAACGTATTGCAAGGAGATTACATACTTGGGCGGGAGTTTAGCATTAAAATAATCATCAGTGCCAAGAAAAAAGCAAACAAGCAAGCCAAGTAATAGTCACTAAACCCACAGGAAAAAACATATTAAATATCTAAAGCATGAGTTAGACTTGAAAATGGTTGCCTCTGAGATCAGAAAATGGGAGTGGGAGTGCTTGTTCAAAAGCTGCTGTTTTTTCATAAGCTTTGAAGAGCTATTTGACTATTTAAGGTAGTTGTATCTGTAAGTTTGATAAAACTGAAAAATAAGTTAAAAAAAAAAGACTAACATCCCAGGTTCTTACACTGGTCTCTTCAAAACCTGTCTTCTCCCCCACCCCCACCGCCACATTCACTGTGGACTTGCCACCTTGGACTCTGTCGTACTTAGATACTCCAGGGCTTCATGTTTGCTTTGCATCTGCCTGTGACATCCTTCTCCCGCGTACATATATGGTTTGTTCATACACTTCCTTTAGATCTCTGCTCAAATGCTCCCCTCAGTAAATTCTTGCCCTCTCTTACCCCTCAGTGTACTTTACTTTCATTATGGCACTTGATATCATCGGCATTTTATGCTTTTCATTACTAAGCTTTGTCTTGTCTTTGCTTCTGTAGCACTACCACTGCAAACAGGTTGGAATATAGTAAGGGTTCAAAAATATTTATTAGATGAATAAATAGGACAAATATACAAAAATTCAAAAACAAATTCACTGAAGCAGAAATACAAGTGGGGAACACACAAATATTCAATCTCAAAAAATATCAGGGGGTCTTCCCTGGTGGCGCAGTGGTTGAGAGTCCGCCTGCCGATGCAGGGGACACGGGATCGTGCCCCGGTCTGGGAAGATCCCGCATGCCACGGAGCGGCTGGGCCCGTGAGCCATGGCCGCTGAGCCTGCGCGTCCGGAGCCTGTGCTCCGCAACGGGAGAGGCCACGACAGTGAGAGGCCCGCATACCGCAAAAAAAAAAAAAAAAAAAATCAGGGAAATGCAGATGAAAACAATGGGATAATTTTTGCCCAGATTAGGAAGAAGTAAAAATATCCAGAATAATATCACTGTCAGGGGTAGAAAAGTAAATTGGTAGTCTTTTGGAAAGCAGTTCAATATGCAGATGTTCACATGGGGGCACAAACAGGCATGTGCAAGGATACTGCTGCAGCAGTATTTTATAGTGAAAAATTAGAAACAACCTAAATGCCCATAAATGGAGATATTGTTAAAATACAAAACACATATATTTTAAAAATAGGCAACAAGTAAAAAAAAAATGAGTGACAGCTATATGTTCTATATTGTGGTTTCATTTGTTTCACAAAAAAAGACTAAATTTGTAGATTTATGGTTTTATATGAAGATACCTAGAGAATGATCTAATAGCATATATCCCAAACTTTCATCTTCCTGGTTTCTAGTTGTTCATTTATTCATTTAATATCTGTTTCTGGAGCTATAAGTAGGAGTTGTCCCTACATACTAGGAATAGAGGAGTGAGCAAAATAGGAAAAGTGCCTGCCCTTACAGAGTGGATGTCCTAGCAGGAAGAAACAGACCATGAACAATAAACAAGCAAATACATTATAGGTCAGGTGATGAAAAGTACTGTGAAGAAAAGTAAAACAGGGTAAGAGAGAGAAGAACACAGTGAGATAAGAGGACACTTATATGTTTAGCTGTGCTGTCAGTGGAGCTTTCTGCAGTAATGGACAAGCCTTGTGAATTTGCACTGTCTGATACAGTAAACCACTAGCCTCATGTAGCTGTTGGAACTCTTGATCTGTACTAGTGCAACTGAGGAATGGAATTTAAGTTTCATTTCATTCCAGTTAGTTTAAGTTTAAGTTGCCATATGTGGTTGATTGCTACCATATTAGCCAGTGCATTTATATGGGATGGTCAGGGAACTCCCCTACATAAAGCAAGATTTGAGCTGAGACCTATACAAGATGAAGGAGCTAACCATGTGTTCCAGGCAGAATGAACAACAGGAACTTATCTGGAGTAGTCAGAGGCTGGAAAGGCCAGAGCAGAATGGGCAAGGTACGAGTGGAAAGAGATAAAGCCAGAGAAACAGAGGGAGCCCCACCATGGAAGGCCTTGGCAACTAATATAAGACTTGGCTTGTTCTTTGTGTGAGGTGGAAAGCCATTGAGCAGACAAGTGAAGTGATCTGAATTTTTAAGGGGTCTGGACCTGTTCCAGAGAGAGACAAGACAGGTGAGGGCAGAAGCAGGGAGAAAATTAGGAGGGCCCTACAGTAACCCACGCTGGAGGTGATGGTGAATTAGGCGGTAGTGATGGATGTGTAGAGAAGTAATGAAATGAACTAATGGTATTAACCACTGGATCAGATAAGGGGCAGGAGAGAAAAAGGAGGAATCAAGGATGGACTTCAAGGGTTTGGGCTTGAGCAAATGAGATAGGGAGCACTGGGGGAAGAGAACATTGGGGAAGGAATTCAAGTTCTATTTTGGGCATGGTAAGCGGGAGGTGCCTGTAGAGGCTTAAGCCAAAGTCCTGACAATGAGAGAGATCAAAATGGGAACTGCAGCTAAAGGGTTTCTTCCTAGAGAACTATGTAAGAGAATAGAGTTCATAGATGGTGTTAGGGTACCCCTTTTTATATGAGGGGCAAAGCAAATGACCTGTCATGAACCTTTTTAACATGAAGATTTTATATGCCTTTAACTATCAGTACATGTGGCTGTAAGATTTGGGTACTTATTTCTCATTTTATTTATTCCATAGAATGGCTCCTGAACGAGTAAGGTCCCTGTCACGAGTTTGTGTCCCACTTGTTACTCTGCCAGATTTTGAACCATTGGTAGAGGCTCTGCTCACCTACCATGGACATGAACCTCAGGAAGTGCTCTGGCCTGAGTTCTGTGATGCTGTGAATGAGGCTTTTTTGCTGTAAGTGATGACCATCTACCTTATCATTCAATTTTGTTTTTCCTTTTCTTAGAATACTTTAGTATGTTGGAAATGCAATTTTCAAATGTTTTGGTCTCAGTACCACTTTACATTCCTAAAAATTATTGAGGATCTCAATGAGCTTTCTAAAAAATGTGGGTTCTATCAATATTTACCATATTTGAAATTAAAACAAAAGTTTAAAAAATATTTATCACTTCATTTTAAAATAACAATAAATTGATTACATGTTAATACAAATAGCGTATTTTTAATGAAAAACAGTGACCTTTTCCAAGAAAAAAATTGTCTAACAAGAGTGGCATTGTTTTCACATTTTTGCAAACCTCTTTATTGTTTGACTTAAAAGAAGAGAGCTAGGTTCTCACAGATATTTCTGTATTCAGTCTGATGCAATATGTTTTTTTGGTTGAGGTATATGAAGAAAATCCAGCTTCACACAGTTATGTACTTGTTAAAGACATATTTTAATAGCCATCTCAGGTAATTGTGGATATTCGACATGGATACCTCACCAAAAATTGAAAATGGTGGTTTTTTAAAGGTTAGTTGCAATGTGGAATCTGAAATTATATCAATGAGCTCTTTGTGCTGTTACATTAAAACCAATTGGTCTGTCTTGCATTTTTAACGGATCTTATTTTATAGCTTCATACATGGTTCATTTGGAAAATATTGGTTCATTAAGTTAGGCAGATCTTCCAAACATTGACATATTTCACTTTATACTATCAAAATTTACATTCATTCACCACCAGTCTTATCAGAAATGTCTTATAAGTGTTGGGAAGCTGTAAAGCTCACATTGGTGAAAGCAAATTTTCCAAGATTCTAATTTCTGAGCTTAAAAACTCAAATTTATCATTGGTTATAAATACTGTCAGTTGTTTTCCTTAGTGTGCTAGGGTCACTTCTCTAATTTTTGAGAAAGTATGTGCCAAATACTCAAGTCTGAATAACGATTGTTTGTCTGCCAGTGATTTTTTTCAAGTAAATTTCCAAGAAGGAAAAAAGTGGCTAGTTGATCTTATAGCTCAGCAAGTTGCCCAAGTGCTTCTCCTCTAGACAATCATCGTTTTTTGGTATGTAGCAGAAATGCTTTATGCATACCTTTTCACCACACAGAATGTTTTTAATTGAAAGTATCCTCAAGGGTAAAATTTAATGAAATCAATATTTTATATTAATATTTTTCATGAAATGCATTTTTATGTGAAACTGGCAGTGTTTTTACTGTGAGTATGTAGTAGTAAAGAATACAGTGACTACTGTCCCTTCTTTGATTTGTGTTAGGCATAGCAGTTTTACTCACTATTGCTTTTGCACTATGAATGCATATGTCAACACAGTTGTTCTAGGAGAACCATGGGATTCAAAATATTTATTCAGCACTTCAAGTATTTCTGTACCACGTGTGTATTGCCAAGTTCACCTAAAAAAAACTCCTGTCCTTAGTTGGTGCTAATACCAGATGAATACAAGCAACACAACTTGTCCAGCCATATCTAGAGATTCAATTTTAAGGCAGAAGTACAGTTCTGTTGATGAAATATTAACTTATCACATACACATTTGAATTATTTAATTCCTTTTTGTTTAGATTCTGAATGATTGGTCTCAAGTTGCTGCTGCAATTAATTAGCAGTATAATAGTATTTGAAAACATTCTATTGAATAAGACACAGTAAAGTAAATTATTAACATCTATAAAGCCAAGGGAAAAATAACTTTCCTCATATTTGTTTTTCATTTACAGTTTAGCGCATTACTTTGGAGTAGATGTCCCACTCTCACAAGTCAGAGAAATCTCTGACGTTTTGATTTCATCTTTTCCTGATGAAACACCTGTGAGATGAGAAGAGAAATCTCTTAATTCTCCTTTGTAAAGCCAGGGGTCCATTTTTAATATAAGAAAATATATTATAAATAAATTTTATTTTTGAATAAAATATTAAATTATAAAATAAATCTAAAAATATGTTATATAAAATTTGTAAAAATATATGAAACATAAAATGTATTTATATCTACAATAATTTGGATAAAATTTAGGAAAGTTTATAAAAATGTTTAATATTATTACCAAATAAGACAAAAAAGCACTTGCTTCTTGTTATGTTTCCATGTAGGCACAAGAGAAAATATCAGAATTTATATTAATTTATTATATTTTATTTTTTCCTAGCTTTATTGAGATATAAGTGACATATAACATTGCATATGTTTAAGATGTACACTTTTATATTGCAAAATGACTACTACCATAGTGTTAGTTAACACCTCCCTCACATCACAGGATTACCATTTCTTTTTTTGTGATGAGAACATTTAAGATCCACTCTCTTAGCAACTTTCAAATATGCAATACAGTATTATTGACTATAATCACCGTCCTGTACATTATTAGATCCTCAGAACTTATAACTGGAAGTTTGTACTTTTTGATCAACATATTCCCATTTCTCCCACCCCACCAGTCCCTAATAACCATCATTCTAGTCTCTGTTTCTATGAGTTCAGCTTTTTTAGATTCCACATAAAGTGATATCATACTTGTGTTTCTCTTTCTAACTTATTTCAATTAGCATAATGCCCTCAGTATCCATCCATGTTGTCACAGCCAAGGATTTCCTTCTTTCTCATGGCTAAATAATAGCCGATTTTGTGTATATGTGTATATATACACACACACTATGTATATATAGCATATATATAACTAGATATATATGTATATATATCATATCTTCTTTATTTATTCATCTATCGATAGACACTTAGGTTGTTTTCATATCTTGGCTATTATGAATATACCATAATAAACGTGGGAGTGCAGATATCTATTTGATATCCTGTTTTCCTGTTCCTTTGAATATATACCCAGAAGTGGGATTGCTGGATCATGTGGTAGTTATAGTTTTAATTTTTTGAAGAACCACCATACTGTTTTCCATAGTGGCTGCACCAATTTGCATTCCCACCAACTGTGCACAAGGGTTCCCTTTTCTCCACATCCTCACCAACACTTCTTATCTCTCGTCTTTTTGGTGGTAGCTATTCTAATAGGTGTGAGGTGGTATCTCATTTTGGTTTTGATTTGCATTTCCCTGGTGATTAGTGATGTTGAGTACCTTTTCATGTACCTGTTGGGCATTTGCATATCTTCTTTGGAAAAATGTTTATTTGGATGCTCTGCCCATTTTTTAATCAGATTGTTTGGGGTTTGTTTTCTGTTGAGTTATATGAGTTCTTTATATATTTTGGATATTAACTCATTATCAGACATATGATTTGCAAATATTTTCTTCCCTTCTGTAGGTTGCCTTTTCACTTTGTTGATGGTTTAGAAGCTTTTTGCAGTATAGAAGCTTTTTAGTTTGATGTAGTCCCATTTATTTATTTTTGCTTTTGTCACCTTTGCTTTTGATGTCAAATCAAAAGTGTCATTGCCAAGACTAATGTCATTCTTATCCCCTATATTTTCTTTTAGGAGTTTTATGGTTTTAGGGCTTAACATTCAATTCCTTAATCCATTTTGAGTTGATTTTTGTGTTTGGTATAAGATAGGGGTCCAGTTTCATTTTTTTGCGTGTGGCTATTCAGTTTTCCCAGTATCATTTATTGAAGCAACTATTCTTTCCACATTGTATATTCTTGCCTCCTTTTCTTTTTCTTTCTTTTTTTTTTTGCGGTACATGGGCCTCTCACTGTTGTGGCCTCTCCCGTTGCGGAGCACAGGCTCCGGACGCGCAGGCTCAGCGGCCATGGCTCATGGGTCTAGCCACTCCACGGCATGTGGGATCTTCCCGGACTGGGGCACGAACCTGTGTCCCCTGCATCGGCAGGCGGACTCTCAACCACTGCGCCACCAGGGAAGCCCCTCTTGCCTCCTTTGTTGTAACTTAGTTGATCCATATATGTGTGAGTTAATTTCTGGGCTCTCTGTTCTGATCTATGTGTGTGTATACTGATCTATGTGTGTATACCAGTGCCATACTGTTTTGATTATTATAGCTTTGTAATATAGTTTGAAATCAGGAATTACGATACCTCCAGCCTGTTCTTCTTTCTCAAGATTGCTTTGCCTATTCAGGGTTGTGTTTCCATACAAATTTTAGGATTATTTCTTCTGTCTCTGTGAAAAATAGCATTAGAATTTTGATAGGGATTGCATTGAATCTGTAGATTGCTTTGGGTAGTATGGACATTTTAACAATATTGTCTTCCAATCCATGAGCACAGTATATATTTTCATTTATTTGTGTCTTCTTCAGTTTCTTTCCTCAAAATCTTATGGTTTTCAGTGAACAGATCATTAACCTCATTGGTTAAATTTATTCCTAGGTATTTTAGCCTTTTTGATGCAATTGTAAATGTGATTGTTTTCTTAATTTCTTTTTTAGATAATTTATTGTTAATGTTTAGAAACAGTTGATTTTTGTATTGATTTTGTGTCCTACAACTTTACTGAATTTGTTTATTAGTTGTAACGGTTTTTTTGTGAAGTCTTGTGTGTGTGTGTGTGTGTGTGTGTGTGTGTGTGTTTGTGTATCTCCTGTCATGTGCAAATAGAGACAGTTTTACTTCTTTTCAGATTTGAATGCCTTTCACTTCTCTTTCTTGCCTAATTGCTCTGGCTAGGGCTTCCAGTACTATGTTGAATAAAAGCAGCAAGAGTGGGCATTCTTAGAGGAAAAGCTTTCACTTTTTCAATGTTGAATATGATGTCAGCCGTGTGCTTGTCATATATGGCCTTTACTATGTTGAGCTATTTGCCTTCTATACCTGTTTTTTTGAGAGTTTTCATCATAAATGGATATTGAAATTTGCCAAATGCTTTTTCTACATCTATTGAGATGATGATAAGATTTTTTTTATCCTTCAGTTTGTTAATGTGGTATGTCACATTGATTGATTTGTGGATGTTGAACCATCCTTGTATTCTAGGTATAAATCCCACTTGGTCAACAAATTAGGCCCCTGGACCCAATTCCAACGTGTGTGTGTGTGTGTGTGTGTGTGTGTGTGTGTGTGTGTGTGTGTGTTTGTGTGTGTGTAGGTTTCCCCACACCAACAAGTAGTTCTCTGACACTAGCAGGCTATTCGAGAATTCAGCTCAATTCTGATATTATCAGAGATAGCATCAGATTGCACAGGTAAAGGGCCCAGTTGCACAAGACCACCTTCCACTTCAGATGTAGTTGCCAGCCCAGGTTTTTGCCTATGCTTCTGACTAACTGGTTACAAACTGGGGGTTCCCACAACTCCCTCCTTGGCTTTGATTAATTTGCTAGAATGGCTCACAGAACTCAGGGAAACATTTTACTTTCTAGATTACTGGTTTATTATAAAAAGATGTAACTCAGCAACAGCCAGATGGAAGAAATGCATAGGGCAAGGTATGGGGAAAGGGTGCAGAGCTTTCTTGCCCTCTCAAGGTGTGCCATTCTCCCCTGATCTCCACATGTTTACCACCCTGGAAGCTCTCCAAACACCATCCTTTTGGGTTTTAAGGGAGGCTTCATTAATAGGCATGACTGATTAAACCATTGGCTATTGGCAAGTGATTCAATCTCCAGACCCTTCTCCCCTCCCTGGAGGTTAGTGGGATGGGACTGAAAATTCCCATCCTCTAGTCACATGGTTGGTTCTCTTGGCAACCAGCCCCTACCCTTAAGTGAAGTCTAAAAGTCACCTCATTAACATAACAATAGATACCTTAATAGCTCTCTTCACTTAGGAAATTCCAAGGGTTTTAGGAGCTCTGTGTCAGGAATGGGGTCCAAGGCCAAATACGTATCTTATTATAAATCACAATATCATTCATGGTACGTGATCTTTTTAATGTATTGTTGAATTTGTTTTGCTAATATTTTGTCGAAGATTTTTGCATCAATATTCACGAGGGATATTGACCTATAATTATCCTTCCTTGTGATATCCTTGTCTGGTTTTGGTATCTGAGTAGTGCTGCCCTCATAAAATGAGTTTGGAAGTGTTCTCCCTCTTCTGTTTTTTTTTTGGAAGACTGAGGAGGATTGATATTAGTTCTTTAAGTGTCTGGTAGAATTCACCAGTGAAGCCATCTGGGTGGACTTTTCTTTGTTGGCAAGTTTTGAATACTGTCTCAATCTCCTTGCTAGTAATTATTCTGTTCAGATTTTCTATTTCTTCATGATTCAGTCTTGGTTGGTTGTATGTTTATAGGAATTTATCCATTTCTTCTAGGTTGTCCAATTTGTTGGTGTATAATTTTTCATAATAGTCTCTTATGATCATTTGTATTTGTATGGTGTCAGTTGTAATATGTTTCCTCTTTTATTTATCATTTTATTTATTTGAGATTTGAGCGCGCTCTCTCTCTCTCTCATTAGTTTAGCTTATCAATTCTTTCTTTCATGGATTTTTTTTTTTTTAATCTAAAAGGTCATCACCATCGCCAAACTCAATCATCTAGGTTTTCTCCTATGTTATCTTATAGGAGTTTTATAGTTTGTAGTTTAAATTTAGATTTAGGATCCATTTTTGAGTTAATTTTTATGAGGGGTATAAGGTCTGTGTCTAGAATCAGATTTTTTGCATGTGGATGTCCATGTGTTGAAAAGACAATCTTTACTGTATTACCTTTGCTCCTTTATCAAAAATCAATTGACTCTACTTAGGTATTTCTGGTCTCTCTGTTGCAGTGGTCTATTTATCAATATCACACTGTCTTGATTACTCTAGCTTTGTGTAAATCTTGAAGTCAGGTGGTGTCAGTCCTCCAGCTTTTCTCTTCTCCTTCAATATTGTATTGGCTATTCTGGGTCTTTTGCCTCTCCATATAAACTTTAAAATCGGTTTGTTGATATCCACAAAATAACTTGTTGGGATTTTGATTGAGATTTCATTGAATCTATAGGTCAAATTGGGAAAAACTGAGATCTTGACAATATTGAGTCTTCCTATCCATGGATATCCTCCATTTATGTAGTTCTTCTTTGATTTTGTTCATCAGAGTTTCGTATTTTTTCTAATCTAGGCCTTGTACATACTTTGTAAAATTTATACATAATTATTTAACTTGGGAGGTACTTGGTATCTTCTTTTTAATTTCAAACTCCACTTGTTCACTGCTGGTATATAAGAAGGTGATTGGCTTTTGTATTTTAACTTGTATCCTGCTACTTTTCTATAATTGCTTATTAGTTCCAGTTTTTTAATCAATTATTTTGGATTTTCTACATGGATAATCAGTTAATCTGTGAACAAAGACAGTTTTATTTATTTATTTATTTTTATTTAAAATAATTTTTGGCTGTGTTGGGTCTTCGTTGCTGTGCAGGCTTTCTCTAGTTGCAGCGAGCGGTGGCTACTCTTTGTTGCGGTGCGCGGGCTTCTTGTTGTGGAGCACAGGCTCTAGGCACGCGGGCTTCAGTAGTTGTTGCTCGCGGGCTCTAGAGTGCAGGCTCAGTAGTTGTGGCAGACGGGCTTAGTTGCTCCACGGCATGTGGGATATTCCCGGACCAGGGCTCAAACACATGTCCCTGCGTTGGCAGACGGATTCTTAACCACTGCACCACCAGGGAAGTCCTGACAGTTTTCTTTCTTTCTTCCCAATCTGTATAGCTTTTATTTCCTTTTCTGTTCTTACTTCATTAGCTAGACTTTATAATGAAGTTGAAAAAGTATGGTGCAAGGGAACATCTTTGACTTGTACCTGAACTCAGTGGGCAAGCTTCAAGTTTATTACAATTATTATGATTATTAGTTGTAGGGTTTCTGTAGATACTCTTTATCAATTTGAGGGAGTGCCTCTCTAGTCCTAGTTTACTGAAAGTTTTTATATTGAATGGGTTTGGATTTTATCAAATGCTTTTTCTGCATTTACTGATATGATCATGTGATTTTTCCTTTTAGCCTATTGATGTAATGAATTATATTAATTGATTGATTTTCAAAAGTCGAACCAGCCATGCATATTTGGGACAAATTCCACTTGAGCATGATATTTAATTCTTTATACATTGTTGGATTCTAGTATTTTGTTGAGAATTTTTGCATCTATGATCATCAGAGATATTGGTCTCTAAGTTTTCTTTGCTTGTAATGTCTTTGTCTGCTTTCAGTATCAGTGTAATTCTGGCCTCATAGAATGAGTTAGGAAGTATTCCCTCAGCGTCTGTCCTCCAAAAGAGATTGTAAAGAATTGGTATAATTTTGTCCTTAAATGTTTAGCAGAATTCACCAGTGAATTCATCCAAGCCTGGTGCTTTCTGTTTTGAAAGGTTATTACTTATTCATTCCATTTCTTTTAAGAGATGTAGCCCTACTCATTTAGTCTTTTACTTCTTGTGTGAGTTTTGGCAGATTGTGTCTTTCAAGTATTTGGTCCATTTCACTTAGGGTATCAAATTCGTTGGCATAAACTTGTTCAGAGTACTCATTTACTGTCCTTTTGATGCCTTAGGATCTGCAGTGATGTCTCCTCTTTCATTTCTGGCGTTAGTAGTTTGTGCCCTCTCTTTTTTCTTAGTTAGCCTGGCTAGTTGATTTTATTGGTCTTTTCCATAACCACCTTTAGGTTTCATTTATTTTCTCTATTGATTTCCTGTTTGCATTTTCATTTGATTTCAGCTCTAATTCTATTTTTTCTTCTACTTACTTTAGATTGAATTTGCTCTTCTTTTTCTAGTTACCTGAGTTGGAAACTTGGATTATTCATCTTAGATATTTCTTTTTTTTCTAAATATATATTCAGTGCTATAAATTTCCCTCTAAGAACTGCTTCACTGTATTCCACAAATTTTGATAAGTTATGTTTTCATTTTCATTTAGTTTAAAATAATTTTAAATTTCTCTGGAGGTTTCTTCTTTGATTTGTGTGTTGCTTAGAACTATGTTATTAAATCTCCACATTATTTGAGATTTTCAAGTTAACTTTCTGTTATTGGTTCCTAATTTAATTCCATTGTGGTCTGAGAACAGACATTATATGACTTTTGTTCTTTTAAATTTGTTAAGGTATGTTTTATAGCCCAGAATATGGTCTGTTTTGGTGAATGTTCCATGTGAGCTTAAGAAGAATGTGTGTTCTGCTGTGGTTGGATAAAGTAGTCTATAGATGACAATCATATTCACTTGATTGATGGTTTTGTTGCATTCAGCTATGTTCTTATAGATTTTCTGGCTGCTGGATCAGTCCATTTTTGATAGTGGGATGTTGAAGTCTCCAGCTATGATAGTAGATTCATCTATTTCTCTTTACACTTCTATTAGTTTTTTTCCTCACATAATTTGACAGTCTGTTGTTAGGCCCATACAAGTTAGGATTGTTATATCTTCTTGGAAAATTGAACCCCTTTTCATTATGTAATGAGCTACATAGTCCTGATAACTTTCCTTGCTTTGAAGTCTGCTATATTTGAAATTAATATAGCTACTCCTGCTTTCTTTTGATTAGTGTTAGCATGGTATATTTTTCTCCATCCATTTAGTTGTTGTCTTTTTTTTTTTTTAATTTATTTTATTTATTTATTTTTGGCTGCACTGGGTCTTTGTTGCTGTGCGCAGGCTTCCTCTTGCTGCGGTGAGTGGGGGCTACTCTCCGTTGCAGTGCACATGCTTCTCATTGTGGTGGCTTCTCTTGTTGCAGGGCACAGGCTCTTAGGCACGTGGGCTTCAGTAGTTGTGGCAGGAGGATTCAGTAGTTGTGGTTCACGGGCTCTAGAGAGCAGGCTCAGTAGTTGTGGCACACGGGCTTAGTTACTCCACGGCATGTGGGATCTTCCCAGATCAGGTATTGAACCAGTGTCCCCTGCATTGGCAGGTGGATTCTTAACCACTGTGCCACCAGGGAAGTCCCATCCATTTAGTTTTAATCTACATGCGTTTTTATATTTAACATAGGTTTCTTGTAGACAAGGTATAGCTGGGTCTTGTTTTGATCCACTTTGTCAATCTCAGTCTTTTAATTGATGCATTTAGACCATTGAGGTTCAAAGTGATTATTGTTATAGTTGGACTAATATCTATTATATTTATTACTGCTTTATATTTGTTGTCCTTGCTATTTGTTCCTCTTTTTGTCTTCTACCCTTTTTCTGCCTTTGGTGGTTCTAACTGAACACTTTATGTGATCTTATTTTATCTCCTTTCTTGGCATATTTCTTACACTTCTTTCTTTTAACTTTTTTAGTGTTTGCCCTGGAGTTTGCAATATACATCGGCAGCTAATCCAAATCCAATACCTTATAATAAAAAAATAATCCTAATTCCTCCCTCTCCTTCCTTATACCATTGTTGTCATTCGTTTCACATACATATGAGCATACGTAAGCATATACATACACATAAACATACATAATTGAGTACATTGTTCATATTATTATTTTTGAGCAAACAATTATCTGTTACCTCAATTAAGAATAGGAAAAATAAAAGTTTTTATTTTGTCTTCAGTTATTTCTTCTTCAATGCTCTTCATGTAGTTCTGAGTTTCTGACCTATATTATTTTCCTTCTTTCTAAAGAACTTCTTTCGACATTTCTTACAAAGCAGGTGTATTGGCAACAGATCCTCTCAATTTTCATTTGTCTGAGAAAGCCTTTATTTCTTCTCCACTTTTGAAGGATAATTTCACAGGGTACAGAATTCTACATGGTGGGTTTTTTCTCTCAACACTTTTGTATGTCATTTTACCCTCTGCTTGCTTGCATGGTTTCTGAGAAGTTGGATGTAATCTTATCTCTGTTCCTCTATAGGTAAGATATTTCTTCTCCTCTGGCTTCTTTCAGGGTTTTTCCTTATCTTTAATTTTTTTTTTGGTAGTTGAAAAATGATATGCCTAGGTGTAGGATTTTGGCATTAATCTTGCTTGTGTTCTCTGAGCTTCCTGGAATTGTGATTTGGTGTCTGACATTAATTTGGGAAAAGTCTCAGTCATTATCATTTCAAATATTTCTTCTGTACCTTTTTCTCTTTCTTCTTCTGTTAGACCCATTACACATATGCTGTATTTTGTAGCTGTGCCACATCCCTTGGAAATTCTGTTCTGGTTTGTTTCAGTCTTTGTCATCTTTGCTTTTCGGATTGCAAGGTTTCCATTCATATATCCTCTAGGTCAGAGATTTCTTTTCCCACCAAGTCTACTAATAAGCTCATCAAAGGCATTCTTCATTTCTTTTACAGTATTTTTTTATCTCTCATATTTCTTTTTTGGTTCTTTCTTAGTATTTCCATCTCTCTGCTTACATTGCCCATCTGTTCTTGCATGCTGTCTACTTTATCCATCAGAGCCCTTAGCATGTTAATCATAGTTCTTTTTAATTTCCAGTCTGATAATTCCAACATCTCTGCCGTGTCTGGTTCTGATTCTTCCTCTGTCTCTTCAAATTGTGTTTCTTTCCCCTTTTGGTACGTCAAGTAATTTTTTTCTTAATAGCTGGACAAGATGTGTACTAAGTAAAAGGAACTGCTGTAAATAGGCTTTTTGTAATGTGGTGATGAGATGTGAGGGGAGAGGAAGTGTTCTATAGTCTTATGATTAGGTCTCAGTCTTTCAGTGAGTCTGTGCCTCTGCACTGGGAACTTCATAAGTTTTTCTCAGTTTTTTCTTCCTCTTAAATGGGATAGTATGCCTAGAACTGTCTGGAAGTGGTTATTTCCTTTCCGCCTGGTCAGTTAGGCTCTGATAATACTCCTGCGGTCAGGCCTTGTTAAGAAAAACAGAGAGCTCTGTTGTATTTAAAAGTGATTCCCTTTCCCCTCTTTCTGCCTAAAGCAGGGGTGACTTTTTCTCTGATATTTACTATGTGAACCTGGTGGGAACTCCTGGAGGTAAATCTCACAATATTGTGGGGGCCCCTCTAGGACTGAGTCTCCCTGGAGATTTTAACATTCCGAGTTGTTCACAGTGACCCTCCAGCCATTTCCTAATTCCAGTTCAGGTTTTCCTACCCAGCACTCGTGCCTGTGGTGGTTTCTACTTGTGGACCTCTGCTCCAGTCAGCTATGATTCCCTGTATTCGCTTTCCTGTTATCTCCAGTCTCGGGGACCAAGGTTTGCCCTGTGTCCTCCCTTCTCTTAAGGATGCAAGAAGAGTTGTTGATTTTTCAGTCTGTTCTGCTTTTTACTTTTGTTAGGACAAAGTGGTGACTTACAAGCTCCTGACATGCAGAATGGGAAACCAGAAGTCTCTATATAGCACATTTTTTAAAAACATTAACTACAGTACCATTATTATATCTTAAAATTGACACTGATTCATGATCATCACCACGTATTTAGGCAGAGAACAAATTCTCCTGTTTGGTTTTTTGGAATTAAGAGTCCAAAGTCCACACATTGCATTTGGTTGATGGGTTCACAAATCTCTTTCAATCTATAGGTTCCTTTTGTTTTGCAAATTATTTCTTGAAGTAATTTTGTTGCTTTTCCCCACTTTCAGGTTACAGAGCATCCTCCCACCTTGAGTGTGATAAAGGGTGCATTCGCCCCGTCAACCCTCCACTGACTTAAGATGCTCCCTTAGTCATATACAGCCATCTCTCAGTATCCATGGGGGATTGGTTTCAGGACGCCCGTGGATACCAAAATCCACAGATGCTCAAGTCCCTTATGTAAAATGTCAGGGTACAGTTGGTAGTACAGTTAGCCCTCCTTACCCGTGGATTGAGTTGTACTTAATTTCTGTATGCATTTAGGCCTGTTTTATTATTTTCTGTTCTGTTTCTTTGGCCTATCATACATTTACACATCAGTACCACTTTGTTTTAATAACAGAGTCTTTCTGATATAAAGTAAGGCTATTTCCCACTCATTTCTCTTCTTTTTCTGGGTTTTTCTGGCAATTCTTGATTGTCTTATCTTTCGAGTAAACTTTGAAACCAATTTGTCTAGCTCCAGGAAAGTCAGCTCATGTTATCTGGAGGGAGGCTCATGTTACATATGTAGATTAACCGAGGAAGAATGGACAACTTTATGATGTTAAGGGTTTCTATCCACCTATTCAAGAACACTTACGTCTTTCCATTTTGTTCAGGTTTACTTTCATGATCTTAAGGAGTCTTTTACATATTTTTCACATATAGGTTTTAGACATTTCTTATTCCTAATGGTTTCATTTATTTATTTATGCTGTAGTAAATGGATCTTCTTCCCATTTTCAAATTGATTTATTACATTTGGAAAGTGAACAACCTCAAAGCTGCCATCATTCTTTCAGAAGAAGTAGTTACCAATAGAGTATTTGTTGTTTTTTACATATAATTCCTAAAAATTATAATGTATATTTTAATTTCATTTTTTATGAAAGTTATAACTCAGGAATTTGTTAAGGTAAGATTTAGAAAGAGATATAGAATGTTAAATTATTTGATGCTTTAAAAAAAGATCAGAACATAATTTTCATGGTTAAGCATATGAAGTCTTTTTTTCTGTCTACTTTACACTTATGTCAAAATTTATCCAAGAGTCTGAACTTCCTGAGGAGTCTGATCAGTTGTCTTTGTTATTTATGTAAGATATTGGATAATAATCAATCTGAAAGTCTATATAATGTGGTAAGTGTGCTCCACATGCATGTGTCCGTCACATCATTTACCTGAGTACACACTGCAGGTTCTAGTGGCTCACCCCAGCAAATTTCATTTTTTACCCTCCAAAGCAATTATTCATAGTATTTACTTTTAAGTAAAATGCTCTTTGCATTTCACCTTGGTAGCTCTATTTCTGATTTATTTAGTCATACATTTTATTGAAGAATATGGTCTTAACAACTTGTATTTCCAGTCTTACTTTTTCAGCAAGAGTTGAATTAAAGGTAATGAGAAGGAGAATGCCCCTCGGCATCCTCTGTGAAACCCCACAAAGCTGCTTCAGAAATTACTGGCGAGAAGGAGGCCTGCTTAGAGAATAGCCACTCTTCCTCGACCAGCAGTGCTCAGATGGAAAGCTGAGGGTAGCGGCTCCATGAGTAGGCCTGAACTCCTTTGCTATTTATTTTACTTGTGATAGCATGTTCTCCCTCAGTAACTAATAAAATTTATTTGGTTTGGAAAATTATGTCTGCTAATCCACAGGGGACAGACTGTCGAGAAATGCTGGGTGGTCTTCAACTTGTCCAATTCTTATGGCTTCAGCTCAGCAAGTTCCCCAAGCAGTGGCGTAAGGGCTGGAGCCTTTCCATGGACACTTTCCCATAGACAGAGCATCCCAGCCACATGTTGACATGGGGAGGCTGATTCACATTACCACCTCCTCACTGGTACCCCCTTTCCCCCAGCCCCTTGAAGAGTTCCCCAAGTGTGCTGCGTGGTCATTTAGAAACCACGTACTTTCTTTGACCAAGGTGCCCTGCCCTGTGTTTAGCCTTCCAACTATTTGCTTACCACAATCACCAGTGGAATTTCATCTGGTTTACAATTGGTTGGGTGTCTTTGGCCTTGGCTTCCAAATATAGTCATGTATTTTCAGAAATGGGCAGCCTGTCTTCTTTTAAACAGCAGATGCTTGCTCCTCTCTGCAGTTTAGATAACCTAGAGGAACTTTATAATTTCTTGGCTCAAAAGTCAAACCAAACTCCTTACGTCTATCCCTGGGGTTGCCATAATAGCCACCTGCAGGCTGCACATTGTGTAAAACCTTTCTGGGAGGGCTTATGCAATCCTTTCATAAGTCTGTGGAGTACAAGTAATTCTGCATGACATGGCCTCTAAGGTAAACATAAATCCATTGCTTCAAAGCAATGAAGTTTGAGAAGTTTGATAACTAGTTGGAGAATTTTTTCTACATACTGGAATGAATGAGCCAATGAACAAATGAAAGAAAGAGTGGGTGTGTGACTGACGAAGCAACTGACCTCATGCAGTAACTGTGAGTGTCAAATAGGGTGACGATACACTTATAAATTGTAGACCGTGACACTTTTGAGAGTTAAAAGAGGTACCTATTATAATTATGGTGGGATAACAGACACAAGCCTGTCCCAGGCACACTGGAACATATTTAAATGGGTCTAGTGCCTATAAAATATTTAGCAGGGTGCCTGGCACCCAAAATAAATACTCAATAACTGTTAGCTTGTTGCTGTTATTATTGTTGTTGACTTTAATAATAATTATATTATTTTTGATAATGTTTTATTAGGTTTTCTCAAGCTTATATCTTTTCCTCCTAATGAAATTATCACTGAACTAAGTCCAGATGTAGCTAAATTTCCATTGCTGAAAAAGCTAATACAGCCTCCAAAGATGCTAAATAAGAAAAAAATAAATTACAAGAAAAGGCTAGCCTTCAACCAAGCTTCTAGTTTTATGTTTTTTCAGCTCCAATAAGAAAAAAATCAGGCTTTAAGGCTTTAAATCTGGCAATCCAGTGGTTAGGACTCGGCGCTTTCACTGCTGGGGCCCAGGTTCAATCCTGGTCAGGGAACTAAGATCCCAAAAAACGTGCAGCACGGCCAGAAAAAAAAAAAGAGAAAAATCAGTCTTTAAATATTGTCAGTATAAGTGAATGTCTAAACGAAGAAAAGCTAGTGTAATACCAAGGACAAAAAGTTAGCAAAGCAGTAGTAGTAACTAATACTCCCATTTCTATCTATCCTGGCATCCTCTTTTTTTTCTTTTTTTTTTTTTAATCTTACTAAGATATGATCACAAAATTAGTTATTGAAAAAGTTTACTTTTCAAGTAAAAACTTGCTGATACTGATGTGTAATAGACGTTCCATTATGTTTGCATTTGTACGTTTCCTTTGATTGGTGTTGCTGCTCTTTGCTTTAAGAAGTGACTTCTCTGCACATAAAAGTGATAATGATGGCACAGTTTCCTCAAATTTGATATACTTCTTCGATCAAGTTTTCATGGAAATACACCTTTGAAATGTAATAGAGAATATTCTTTCCGGGTCCTTGGAATTAAGTAGTTCTCCAAAAAAGTTGGTCCTGATTTCTGTGGGCTACTCCGGCAGCCCAGGCAGCCCTTGATCTCTTTCTGGTTTGGAAAGATGGAACACTGCCTGCGTTCCTCTTGAGTAAGGAAGCTCCTTTCTCTCCTCTACCTCTCAGACAGTGTTAGAACACATTCTCTACCGATGATCGCCGCCCTCCGGAACCTCTCTTGCAAAGTATTGAATTCCATATTCTGGTTTTGCTATAAAAAGCATTTGGAGCCAAAATTATTTAATAAGCATCTGGACCAATTTCTTAACCTGATTACATCTTTTTCAAGAGGATGGGGCACACAACTAGCTTACTAAATTGAGTATTTGGGGAAACAAAGTACAGTTTTTTAAATGTCCAGGAGGCATCTGTCCAGAAGAGTCTAATAGCAGGAGATGTTGGACAGGGTAGAGTGTCCTGTCCAGGCCTCTCCTGCTCTGTGTCAGAAATTATGAAACTGCTATGATGCAGAAAACTTCCTGTGATTATTAGGTAGGAATTTTGGAGAGCCAAGTTTTTAATCTTAATCTATTTTTCTTGAATTTTGATCAGTATCCAGCCTAGATGGATGGAATAACTATAGACAGAGTAGGAAAAGGACAGCCTTAGAGTTTCTGTAACTAACACATATTGAATAGAATGAAAATTTTCAGTGTCCCTAAAAACGTTTTTCTTTTTTTACTTTATTGGCTCTTTAACATTTCCACAGAAATATATACACTTTATCAGGTCAGGTCAAACAGTGCAGAAGTATATACAGAAAATGTCAATTATCCCCTCCTTATCACACTGTAGTACTTCTGGTAACCATACCTTATACTCTTGTAAACATTAGAAATCTATGTGAAACAATTTTCTCTCTTTTTTTAATAAGCTTTTTTAAAAAAGCAAAAAGAAAAACAGCATTGCATCATACACATGACTCTGGAACCTGTTTTTTAACCAACATAGCTTGGGTATCCCTCAAGGGATATAGATCCAATTCATTATAAAATAGGAACATATTTCCTGATATGAATGGACCTTAATTTATTTAGCTATTTGCCAATGGATACATTCAAGTTGTTTCTAATTTTTTCTTTAAATATTGCTGCAATAAATACCTTCTAACTAATGCCTTTATTTCTGCCAGGCAGATTCACAAAAGTATGGTTATGAAGACGAGGGATATGTGTATTTTACAGTTTATTAGGTGGTATCACATGACTTAACCAAAAGGGCAAAGCCATTCCCTGTCCCACTTCTGAGAACACCCATATCCTATACCTGCTTTAGCACTGGATGTTATCATTCATCTAAACATTTGCTGATGTGAGCATGAAAAAATGATACCTCCTGGATGTGTTAGTTTACCCTTCTATACTATTAATAAGGTTGAAAATCTGCATATTTTTATTGGCCATTTGCACTTCTTTTATAATTTGCCTTCTTTTTTCCTGGTTTTATTGAAATATAATTTATATATAATGTAAATTATATATAATTTACATTTACAGTCCAGCCAAATTCTGTTATGCAATATATTAAGATCATGTTGCTTTGGTAATTTCTTCATCCAAGATTAATTGTGGTTAAGTTTTTGATGTTTTAGAGAAAAATAGATTTTTTTTTTGTTAATAGATGATTCAAATACTAAACATGAGCCCATAGATTTAATCATTTACAACAATTAGTAGAGTGTGCTATGAATCAAGGGTAATAAAAAGACAATTGTTAACATATACATTTTTCAAACTGTGTCTGAGAATAGAACAAAAATTTTATGTTCTTACTAACTTGAGTATAGAACTTACACAACTCTTATGTAAATTTGTAACTGAGCAATATCTTTTAATTCAGATATTTGCTGGAACTACCATTTTACACTAGCTTCCTTTTACATTTGTTCATATCTATCTACTGTTCATCATTCTTAACAGCTCCTGCCTCTGTGCACTGGGCATCACTCGGCCACCATGACCTCATGATAGAAACTACACTGCACATATTGCTGCTCAGAGGGCTTAGGAATGGGACTGCCTCTGAAGAACTCTCACTGAAGTGAGAAACTTTTCTAATGATGTACATATTTATTTCACACAGATCCTCAAAAAAGATAAGGTGTGATGAGAGCAGGTGTTATTTGGGAAGGGAGGAGCCACTGTGCGGCCAAGTTCTTCCCCCTGCACCTCAGAGCTTCCCTGCCTCCCAGCGGCTTTCTGGCTCTGAGACAGAGGCTATAGACACCCTCTCCCTACTCCCAAGGGGTGTTCTTCTCTCTCAAGAAAGCTGGACAGAAATCCCTTCCCAGGCGTCTGTTAATGTGGCTAAAATTGGCTGATAGCCTGGACTATTGAAAAGACTTCCCTAGACACTGAAGGGAGTGAACACAGGGTCCAGGCATCTGGCTCACCCGGGAAAACTGTCTGCTTTCACCCCTGTACCAGACCCCTGCTTCTGAGCAACATCCTCCACTCTCCTACCTGCAGAGTGGAGAGGCCTATGTGTGACTTGAGGCTGAGGACTGGCTCCAGCACCAGACCTCCTAGGTTCAAATCGTGGCTGTGAGTCCTCCGTCCCACTCCAACCTCAAAAAATAAGGATAATAATGGTACTTGTTTTGTAGGGTTGTTATGAGGATTAAAATACAAGTAAAATGCTTAGCATTGTTCCAGGTGAGACCTTAATAAATGGCAGCTACTGGCCCTTCAGCCTCTCTAGCTCCTCTTCATCCGGCCCATCAGCAGTCAGCCCAAAGCACCACCTTTCAGGAGCACACAAGGCCACCACCCTGTGTGGCTTCCTGTTGTCACTCACTCCTAGCACAGCCGTACCTCTGAAGACCAGTCTGCAATGCTGGCTGCACTTCCACTCTTCTCCTCATGGACTCTGCCTTCAGCTTCCATCACTCCATCCCCATCCAACACTTTTCTTGGGGAGGTCACAAAGGGCCTGCCCGACGCAGTGCTCGTGCTTCCCTCCGCATGTCCTCAGCCTCTCCGCAGACTTGGTTACAGCTGGACTGGCCTTCTCTTCCTTGGTGACATGGTTCTCTGCTTCTGTCTCCTGAATGTGTGGCACTCCTCCTTCTGTCTGCAGCTCCCCCACCTCTTCCTTTACCTGTTGAAGCTCCTTGGGGCACAGACCTGGGCCCTCTCCCCACTCAGACCTCTGTCCCTCAGAGTTCTCCTCCATTCTCTTGCTACTCCATGCCAGCTGACAGCTCCCTAATACAGATCTTCAGCCCAGATCTCTCCCCAGAACTTCCAATTTGGATATTCAAGGACCTACGTCATGCCTCTGTTGGATTGTGCCTCAGGCATTCTAAATTCACACACCCCCAAACTAAGCTCTCAGTAAATCCTTCACAAATCTTCTCTTCCCTTCCTTCCATTGAGTAAATGGTATGTCCATCCATCTTGCAGCTCGAGAAACTTGCGACAGCCTTGATTCCTACCTCGTCTTCACCAACTCTCATCAAATTCATTGCCAGTATCTCTTGATATCACTGCTAAAATACACTATCTCTCCTTCTCCAGTGCCACCCAGGTCCAAGCTAACACCAGCTCCCCCTGGAAATTTGCACCCACTCTTTTCTCTGAACTGAGTTCTCCATGCAGCAATTAGAGTGATCTTTGAAATGTAAATTGGATCCTGGCACTCCTCTGTTTAAAACCTTCTGGGCCAGGGCTTCCCTGACGGCGCAGTGGTTAAGAATCCGGTGGCCAATACAGGGGACACGGGTTCGAGCCCTGGTCCGGGAAGATCCCACATGCTGTGGAGCAACTAGGCCCATGTGCCACAACTACTGAGCCTGTGCTCTAGAGCCCACGAGCCACAACTGCTGAGCCCATGTGCCACAACTACTGAAGCATGCGCACCTAGAGCCCATGCTCTGCAACAAAAGAAACCACTGCAATGAGAAGCCTGTGCACCGCAACAAAGAGTAGCCCCCACTCACCACAACTAGAGAAAGCCCGCGTGCAGCAACGAAGACCCGACGCAGCCAAAAATAAATTAATTAATAAATTAAAAACAAAAACAAAAACCTTCTGGGCCAGAATAAAACACCAGACCCTTGCCTTGCCTGTGGTGCTGCACAGCCTCATCACAGGCCGCCTCACCTTTGCTCTCTTCTGACACCTTTGCTCTCTTCCCTCTGCTGAGGTGCTCTTCCCGGTACTACCTTGCCTATCCCACCAAGCTAGTCTCTAGCTAAACTCAACTGGAGAGGCTGTCCCTGACCACCTGATCTAAATGGGGCCCCTCCTGATATTCTGTTTTTCGTCAGCCCATCCTTTTCCTTCATTGCCTTTATCACAGTTGGGGGTGTGTGTGTGTGTGTGTGTGTGTGTGTGTGTGTGTGTGTGTGTGTGTGTGTGTGTGTGTGTGTGTGTGTGTGTGTGTGTGTGTGTGTGTGTGTGTGTGTGTGTGTGTGTGTGTGTGTGTGTGTGTGTGTGTGTGTGTGTGTGTGTGTGTGTGTGTGTGTGTGTGTGTGTGTGTGTGTGTGTGTGTACCTCCCACTGGGCCCTAAACCGCTAAGGATACAGATTAGGTCTGTTTGTTCTCAGTTGTTTGGCCTGTACCCAGCACATTGAGTGCCACATGGGAAGTGCTTAGTCATCTTCCTTGAATGCGTGACTACCAGCTCCTTGCCATCGAGTATAACAGGGGTGGTGGCATGGGAATGGCAGCCCAAAGCACCGGCGCCACAATAGAGGGCATCCATAGTGTGGCCCCAGAATGTGCCAGGTGATACGAGTTTGCGGCACCATGGCAGTTCTGTTGCCAGGTATGGAGAGGGGAGGGGGTCCTGTAAGACTTCCCAGAAGAGCTGAAGCTCAGGGTGAGATGGGAGTTCTAAAGAGGGTCGGATGAGGGCCATGCCTCCCTTCCTTTCTCCTGCCCTTCTGCCTGTTCCTGTGACAGACCCTACAATTCTTCAGCCTCTTTCAGTCTTGCCCCAGAGTTAATCTAGGACAAGGTCTACAGGAGTTAGGCTATGGGAGAAGAACAAAAAGGAACCACTAGAAATTGCTGCCCTGTGTCTTTGCCTATTCATTTCCTGCCCCTGTACCCATTCCCTGGGCTTCATGCCAGCTCCTGCAGAGAAATGGCCCAGAAGTGATGGTGAAGGGAAAGACCCTGAAGGGATTGTTGGGTAATGGGAAACCTTTGTGTCCCCAGCTTTCATTTTTCTTATTAAAAGCAGTAAACATCTTTAGCAGAACCTGGAAAAGCACTCTGCTCTCTGTGGTCCTGCAGGTGAAAGGGCAGGAGGCCTTGGAAAAGCAGGACTGAGAGAAGAAAGCCAAGTTTCCACCAGGCCAGAAGAGGCTCAGCATTCACAGGGAGGGCCCCCTGCCGGTGGCTCAGAGTTAGACAGATTTCCCCCTAGAGCTCCCACCCAGGAGAAGTAGAATCCCTGATTCACTGACCTGACATAGGAGGAATCTCCAAATACATTATCCTATAGAAATGTAACTATACAAAATGGTTAGGGTCTATAGTGTATCATGCTGTGGACCAACTGGATCAACCAGTCCAACCACCTTTTATGAAATTATTACTAAAGAGAATTTTCAACAGATTTACAAATACAATGATTAAATATTTACTATGTGCCAAGAACTGTCCTAAGCACTCACTGTACATGTGTTATTATTGCATTTGATCCTTCTGACAACACTAGGAGGGAGGTAGGCCTGTTTTACAGATGAGTAAACTGAGGTTTAGAGGTTAAGTAACTTTCCCAAGGTCATATAGTGAGTAGGTGGTGGCTCTGGGACTCAAACCCAGGGCTGACTCCACATTTTAAACCATTATGATGCACTTTCAAACATAACTGTTTCTTAAATTAGGGACTGCATTTACCTGGATATCTCAAGGCCTTTTTCCATCACATTTTTTATCACTCTCTTTCTTCCTTCACTATATATTTATTTGTCCTTTTTGAAAGCATTTTTTTTTCTTGAAGTGGAAGCATATTTGCAAAGGGATACTCGGTACATATTCATTGATACTATAAATATTAACTGCTACTATGACCATAATGAAAAAAAGTCACAGATTGGATTTGTTATTGCATTTTGAACTCTTTTTTTTTTTTTTAAGAGTATAATTGCTTTACAATGTTGTGTTAGTTTCTGCTGTACAGTGAAGTGAGTCAGCTCTATGTATAGCTATATCCCTTCCCTCTTGGACCTCCCTCCCACCCCCCCATCCCACCCATCTAGGTCGTCACAGAGCACCGAGCTGAATTCCCTGTGCTATACAGCAGGTTCCCCCTAGCTATCCATTTTACACATGGCAGTGTATCTACGTCAAACCCAATCTCCCAATTCGACCCACCCTCTCCTTCCCCCACTGTGTCCACCCGTCCGTTCTCTACATCTGTATCTCTATTCCTGCCCTACAAATAGGTTCACCTGTATCATTTTTCTAGATTCCACATATATGCGTTAATATACGATATTTGTTTTTCTCTTTATGGCTTACTTCACTCTGTATGACAGACTGACTCTAGGTCCATCCACATCTCTACAAATGACCCACTTTCCTTTTTATGGCTGAGTAATATTCCATTCTATATATGTGCCACATCTTCTTTATCTATTCATCTGTCGTTGGACATTTAGGTTGTTTCCATGTCCTGGCTACTGTAAATAGTGCTGCAATGAACATTGGGGTACATGTGTCCTTTTGAATTATGGTTTTCTCAGGGTATATGCCCAGTAGTGGGATTGCTGGGTTGAATGGTAGTTCTATTTTTAGGTTTTTGAGGAACCTCCATACTTTTCTCCATAGTGGCTGTATCAATCTACATTCCCACCAACAGTGCAAGAGGGGGTTCCCTTTTCTCCACACCCTCTCCAGCACTTATTGTTTGTAGATTTTTTGATGATGGCCATTCTGACCCGTGTGAGGTGATACCTCATTGGAGTTTTGATTTGCATCTCTCTAATGATTAGTGATGTTGAGCATCTTTTCATGTGCCTCTTGGCCATCTGTATGTTAGATCTTCAGCCCATTTTTTAATTGGGTTGTTTGGTTTTTTGATGTTGAGCTCCATGAGCTGTTTGTATATTTTGGAGATTAATCCTTTGTCAGTTGCTTCTTTTTTCAGTGACTCATTTATATTAAAGTTTTGTTTATTTCTTACTGAAAGGAAGAAGATTTCTCTCCCCGCGTCAGCTATACTCTGCCTCTGGCTTCGGCACCTTCCCAGCCTTGAAAATACAATGCTGCATCTTTTTGAAAAGCTTATCTCCAGTGAGAGAAATTTTCTGAGGAGGATCGAATGCTTTATGAAAGACTCACTGCTGGTATGTGCCGGGTTTTGATGAGGAGAAAAATCCTTAAAGACGATGCTGGGTATCATTTCTTTTAGTCAGCACAAGCAGAAAAAAATGTAAACTAAAGAGCGATTGGCACCTTTTAAAATAATCATCTATCTACATTTTATTTTTGAAATGCCTAATGTAGCGGGCTTTTCTGCATACTTAGAGCATGTATTAAAAATAAGGTGAGGGAATTCCTTGGTGATCCAGTGGTTAGGACTTGGTGCTTTCACAGCTGTGGCCCCAGGTTCAATCCCTGGTCGGGGAACTAAGATCCCACCAGCCCACAAGCTGAGTGGCACGGGCAAAAAAAAAAGGCAAGCTTCGAGATTTACTTGATCATTGCACCTTATATTGCATATTCACAAGAATTGACCTGACATTTGGACAACAAATTTTTTAAAACAGTATTTCTCATTTCCACATGAAAAGTTAAGTTTTCAAAAGTGAGGATCTTATGAACAATAGGAGGAATCAATTAACAAAGAAAAGCATTCAGAAAATAAACTTTTAACCCTTCACTAGAGGAAAAATAAAATACTTAAAAGATACAAAACAAAACCCCAGAAAAGTGGTTAAAACAACAAAAACAACTGAGAATTATGTCAGTTTTCTTTTGGTGTCAGCCTGCCAGCCTTGACCCCTCCCTCCATTCAGGGGCTGCCCAGTCTCCCCTCTACTTAGCACTTCTCAGGCCTGGGAAGTCGGGGGCTCAGTGGGCCAAATGGGCCCCATTGCCTAATCCAGTGTCAGGGGCCCAAGCCCTCCGGCAGCCCTGGGAACTGACCAATGCGGATGCTTTCCCTCTGTGGGAGGCAGCTCTGGAATTTATGTGCATTTTTGTAAGAACAGGAATAAAGACCAATGCACTCTGAAAAAAACAATTAAAAAACTACAGGAGGTGTCATGCTTCTGGGGCCTCTTACAGGAACTTCAGTAGGCTCTAACATGTTTTCTCATTAGCTTTTGTAACCTAGGGGAGATATGGGGCAGAGATTTGCTTCCTTTTGTACAGATGGAGAAACTTAGCTCAAGGGAGATGGTGAACCGTCAGATCTTATGTTGGTGTTCAGGAAACTGGGCGGAGGAGAGTGCGCGCCTCCCTGCTGAGCTGAGGCGTGTGTTGGGCGGGGGTGAGTCTCTGCCTAGAGTGCGCTGAGGTTGGCTGAGTTTGCACAGCCCCCCCTCCGACACCTTCTATTTGTTTAATTCACTTAGAACTTCCTGGTTTTTTTCTTTCTCTTTTAAATTGGAGGCTGTGTAAGAGAATCATAACTGAATCTGCTGCCTTCTTACAATATCCCAGTTCTCTTTTTAGGTCCTGATCAGTCCCTCCCAGCTCAGGTGTGTGACCATGGCCGTGCTTGCCTTCTCCCTATTTCCTGGGCTCCCCTTTGCCTTCCCGTTCTGGGGCCTCCCAGGTGACCGTGGATAGTGTTGTAGTCTCCAGCAGTCATGATGCTTTCATCTGCAAGTTAGCTGGCACAAATTGAACCCAACTGATTTAGAAGTTTATAGTGTCTGATAGAAAAAAAGAAAAGAAGATAGGTATAAAGACTGAGAGAGCCCAAAGAGAGTTACTTTTAGGAAAATTCTCCTTGACCTCATCATTCACAAGAGTTGCATATTATGGTGAAAAATAAGAAGGCACTTTATATAAAAATAATTATAATAAAATTCAGTATAAACAAAGGCTTTTAGAAGCCCCTGGCAACCTATTCAAAACATTACCTTTATTATCAGGTAAATCTATTTCTAACTTAAATATGCGTGCTATAATTTAATTTGCTCTGGTCCTTTTTCAGTGGCAAAATATAGTAACTGAGCTATTTTCTTGCTTTCAAGGTTCTCATTCAATTTCCTTTAAGTCTTCTCCCTATAGAAAAATTCCAGGTTCATCGACTTCTCTAAGTTGGTTTGATTCAGCAACCTTGTGATTCTTCTCTGAGCCTCTTTGCGTCCTTTTCCCTGTGGCCCTAGGGCCTGAGCAGCACTTCAGTAAACACAGGATACTGTGTATGAGAGAGAGAGCAGGCGCTCCCATTAAACATCGCATTGTATAACCTTCCGTCTCCAATTTACAGTGTAAAATGATTTCCCCCAAACAGTTTTGAAGTCAGTTGGTTTACCAAAAGCATTTATCAGGATCATGTGTGTAGACATTCAGAGCTTCCATTGTGGTTAAAGGGGGGATTCCAGAGGGTGTTATTTGGTTTAATTTATTGTGGCATTGGCAGGATGTAACCCCTCTGTGCCTTATGGTTCAAGGACGTAATTATAATACAGAGCTGCAAGTCCTTGATTGGCGTGGGCTGCTCTCCTCAGGCATACTGGGCCAAAAAACCCGGCAGGCTGGAATAAGCCTGTGACATGACTGAGTGATTGGAAGGGTAACCTGAAGAACCTGCTTCCTAATTGCATCATCTGATTCATTTATCATAGCACAATATCTTGGTGCAGTGACAGGACTGTGCATAAGTATCAGAGAGATCTTGAAGACTCAGCTAGCACAGGACTGCGGTACTTTCCTCCAGAAGAAACTCAATGCCTATTACATTAGAGCTGGATTCTGAGAGTAATTAAAGTGTGATGGTCTACATAACTTGTATTTTATATGGAGCACTGTTAATTATGTTTCCATCTCTTGGGACTATCCAGAATTAGCCCTAGAAATTCTATAGTTACCAAGATGTTGCAAAAACAAAAGATAAAAGTGTAGTACAGGTTGTACAAAGTGAAATAATCTCCCCAAATGTTCTTTGGCCTCTCAAGGATGCAAGGCTTGGTATTTTCCATTAAGACTATGAATAATAAGCCACTAACCTAATAATCACCTGAATTCTAAGTGCATGTATATGTTTTTGACTTCTAAAATAAAATAAAAGTAAGTTTTCAAAACCTGTTTACTTTTGAGACTCACCCTTTGGCTCTCGTGGGCTGGACCTTCCCCAAGTACATGCCCACCTGCCACATTTGGTGCTCCTAAATAAACCAAGGTATTAACTCAGTTTGTCATCTACTGAGCAGACTGACACTTTTCAAAAGCAGATGGTCTTGTGTGTCCCTTGACAGAACAGGCAATGGAAGACCTAATCCGTAGCTTCAGACCTGACCTTAAAAACTGATGTCACCAAAAGCAGTGAAAGCCACTTGCTAATTATTCAGCTTTCTTGGCACTGTTTGGGTTCCCAAGGCTGGCCCCAAATCAGAAGGATGTTATGTTTCGCAGTTACAATTCTGTTTGTGGAGCCCAGAAAGCTATTGTTTATATTCCACATTTGAATGAAAAGTGCTGGCTGGGTGGCACTGTGCTTGGCCGCCCTGCTGCATGCCAGGGCCGGGATATACCCTGGTTCCCATGCCCTCCCATTTGATCCTTCTCTGGCTGGCCCCTCCAGCAGGATCTAGAGATTTGCCCACGAAAGAGTGCGGGGGTGGGGTGGGGGGGTTGGTTTTGTTTATTCAGATTTTAAATCAGGAAACACTCCTGGTATTCTCTTCATAGTGCCCTTAAAATTAGTTCTTTATCTTGTCAACTATACCTCAATAAAGATAGGGTGAAAAAGTAGTTCTCGATCTAATAAGAGCTTAAGAATAATAAACATGCAGATACCTCAGTGTCCTGCTTGACCTCCCTCATATGAGATAAGATGAATTCTTGTTTTCATTCTCCAGATAGCAATCATAGCCACTTCCAAAAGAAAAGGAAAATTCTTTTACACAAAATTCCAAACACAGCTCCCCTTTAATAAAAAATTATACTGAAGAATTAACTCCACATCCTGGATGATGTCAGTTTTCTCTGTTTGAATAACTTCTTACTAATGTTCTAGGGTTTTCTTTTCCTGCTTTCTCATTAGCAGTCTTTTAAGCATTTCGTTTTTGAGCTCTTTAATGTGATGCATGTAATTTAACAAAAGCTGAGGTAGATAATTTAGCAGTGATCGATTAGAAAAGTGTGGAGGTGGTTTCTGCTTGTAGCTAAGAGGTAAAAAAAAAAAAAAATCTCAGTAATTGCACTTTCCAGCATCGACCTCAGGGGGGCACCAGATCACCCAGCATTGTCTGTAAAGAAAGAGGCCTAGATCTCATGTTCTGTTTTCACTGCTGGGGATGCAGGACTTGGCAGCCAGTCAGGGATGAAGGGAGAGAAACAAAAAAAAAGAAAAACCAAAAAGAGAAAACAAAACAGGGCAGTAGTTGACCTGGGAGGTCACTGCCACTCAGAGGCTGCGCCAGGAAGCAGCAGGGGGCTGAAGAGCTATCTTCCCCGCTCAGGCTACACAAACCAACAGGATAGAGGCCACTGGGCGAGGCTAGAAGAGGAACTTCAGATTTGGGGGATTTTGCTCTGCTTCCAGAGCTGGCGTCCCTGTGTCTTAACCCTCTCAGAGAGCACGGGTAAATTTAAAATACAAAAGTACATTTGGTACTTGTTAATTTTTTTTTTAAGCCCAGAAATGACAGATTTATCACTAATTAAACAATAATTGCATTATGGAGTACTGAAAAAAAATTGCTTGTAGTATAAACAACATCTGGTAAAGATTAAAAAGAAAGAATCATTTTTCCAAGCTCAAATTTGTTGAAAGAAATGTGAATGTTTTGAAACAAAACAGATCTTAAAATGCAAAAGGGATATTTACCGTCCTAAGTTTGGTATTTGAAAGAAATGAAGAAAATGGCATAATAAAAGAAAATACATGTTTATAAAGGTCCCTTATTTTACATGACAGAGGTGAAGTTTTTTATATAAGTAGATTTTTTTTAAACCAAATTGTTTTTGAACTCAGTAAAGGAGTTTTTTGAAATGAAACTTAAGAAAAATCTTTTTTTTAAAGAAGAGTGTTACTTCTTGATGAATAGTCACCTTTTAACTTATATATTAAGACAAGGGCTCCTGCCTGTCAAGGGTTTGGAAGAGTCAGCTACACAGTGGGACGTGATTGCCGGCTGTCGGGTAAACTGGAGGAAAAGCATCTCATCAGCAATTAATTAAAAAAAAAAGAAACTCCACTCCGGAGTGATCTATATAAAACTACATAAAAATAGATTATGAAAGAGAAGCTATCCCAGGCTTACTGAACTGCAGTTTATCTCTCACCTGAAATTTCTCTCTTTATTTTTTTAGGAAAGATATCTATGAAGGGTGATAAATGTAGACGGCTTGAGAATTTTTTTTTTTCTGTGTCTTCACTGCCTTTTTGTTTTTTATGAGAGGCATTCACTTTTCTCTGTGAATTACCTCAAATCATAGTATAATTTCCCTTTCTGGTTTGTATTCTTTTTCTCCCCTCTACCCATACTCTTTCTTTCTCACACACACAAAGAATCAAAAAATGATAGAAAAAAGGAAAGATTTCTTCCTGAGAGTTCTGTTCTTCCGTTTTCTTGGGCCTCTTTCAAGTGGCAGGTGGCTTGTAATAATCATTGATGAATCGGGATGAAAACAGGTTAGACACTAAGGACAGAGAGCAAGTATTGATGTTATTTGTACAGTTCACGGCACAGAATGACAAGCTGGCCTCTCCCTCACCTCTGCCTACAATGCAGGCCCAGAGAACGCAGCCGCCGCGCACTTCTCTATGTTGCTTAGTCTTCCCTTGTTTTTTCGAGGGATGGAAATGGGCTGTCCTTCTGGGCAGAGAGGAGATGAGCAATGCAGTTCTGGGTAGCTGTGGCAGAGGTAAAGGGATGAGCACCCCAGAACAATCTGGTCCATAAGAAAAGGAAACCAGAGTCTGGAGCTCACCGTCATCATCTTCCGTTCATCCTCTGGCGTTGAGTGAAAGAATTGGGGGCAGCGTGAGGGGAGAGAAGAAGGGCATAACTCCTGTTACTGATGGCCTCCTGGTAACATAGTTTCCCAAGACTTGAAATAATCTGTACACGGAAATCGTTAGACCATATGGAGAAGAGAAGAGCTTGAGAAGGAACAGATTTTGGTAGGATGGAGAAAAACAGACAAACAGATGGAACCCAAGAAAGGTTTTCTTTTCTGTCCTCATTTTCAAGAAAGGTTTTCTTTTCTGTCTTCATTTTAACAGGAAAGATAATTGCCTGGATTGTGGGGCTTCGGAGCTAGGGTGTGGAGCTCTGGGTTGCAGAGTGACCTGTTGTGTTAATGTAGGGTCCTGTTTTAAAAATAAAACAGGATACAGAGGGGTTAAATGTTTGCCTCTTCCCTCACATGGATGCTGTAAAGATTTAGGGGGGAAATTTATGGCTTCCAGAGGAGCATAAATTAAGACTTTAATTCTATTTAGAGGATTCCCTTGATAAGAAAAGCGGCTTATGTTTGCTTTTGTGATTTGATGTCACTGGGACACATGCCTGGCCTGTGAGCACTCCAGGCTTCATGAGGGGACTCAGTGACCTTGAAATTATGTGCTCGGGAAGTGTGAAGAGCGTCATGTTTAAAACCATCCATAAAGGCTGCAGATGAGAAAGCTGTTCACAACTCTGGAGTGGCGAGGGAGACTGGTTTTTAAATCAAAATTTCTGCCATTGCTGTTTCAAGCCTGGTCACCTCCAGGAGGTTCCCCTGCCTCCTAACATCTTATCTGTTTTAAAAGCTAAAACAGGTTGTAGAAGCAGGTTGAGAGCAACCAAAGGTCTGAAATATTTGGACAGAAAGAAATCTAAGAGGAGAGGCCATTGGCATGGAGAGAACAGGCAGATTCCACACAGTCTGTAGATATTTAAAACATTTGATCGAGCTGTTTTGCTAGAAAACACTGCATAAAAGAAGAGCATGTCCAAGCTCTTGTCCTCTTTCAACAAACTAAATTAGAGCTTTCTTGCTTTCCCCCTTGCTTTTCAAGGTAGCCCTGTTCTACATGTTGGATCAGCCTTTTCTTTGCCATTTGGAAATCCCTGTAATCAGTATTGAATGATTTTCTACTAGCATCAACTTTATAGAGTGGTTCTGGAGTAGTTAAACCATTTAGAACAAAGGTTCTATTTTACCATTTTCCATTTTAGTCTTATTTTCTATCAATGCACTTTTTTTTAGGCTCTGTGTGTCACATGACTGTGTTGTTTGGTCTTAAACACACATTGTCTATATATAAGACTTTGTAAAATCATTCTGGCAAATTTGATGACTCACATTTCTTCAGGACATGCAGTTTGCTTTTCCCTTCTTTTTTTTTTTAAATTTATTTATTTTATTTTTTGACTGCGTTGGGTCTTTGTTGCTGTGCACAGGCTTTCTCTAGTTGCGGTGAGCGGGCGCTACTCTTCGTTGCGGTACGCGGACTTCTCATTGCAATGGCTTCTCTTGTTGCGGAGCACGGGCTCTAGGCACGCGGGCTTCAGTAGTTGTGGTGCACAGGCTCAGTAGTTGCGGTGCGCAAGCTCTAGCGCGCAGGCTCAGTAGTTGTGGCCCATGGGCTTAGTTGCTCCATGGCATGTGGGATCTTCCTGGACCAGGGCTCAAACACGTGTCCCCTGCATTGGCAGGCAGATTCTTAACCACTGCACCACCAGGGAAGCCCTGCTCTTCCCTTCTTGTTTGATTTTTCCATTATGAATACATAGAAACTTCCATGATATTTTCTGGGCATATATCCAGTGACCTTTTAATAACTGTTATTATTTACAGTGAGGCTGAAAAGCAGAGAGATTAACTGACTTGTCTGAAATCAAAGCCAAAAAATATTCTGCCTCTCCTGTTGAACCTGCCTTTCTTCTGCCTCTCTTCAGTTTGAATTCTGCCAAATCACTGAGTTTATAATGAATTTATCTATGAAAAATTTTAGTTGGTTTCTTTTAGATAAAAATGGACATCAATGAAGGATTAGGGAGTATGGATTACTCAGAAAATAGAGATCTGTAACTTACAAATCGCAAATCTCTCTTCAAATAAAAGGAATTATCCCATCATTTTAACAAGTGACAATGCTCTTGCCTGGAGCCTTCTGTAACAGCCTGTAATGGCGGCGTATGAACACTAGATGGCGCACATTCAATGTTAGAACTCGAAATGCCAGCGCAGAAGAGAGTCTATGGAGATAGGCATCATTCTTTCTTCAGCTTGGTCTAGAAAACTTAAGAGAAAACGCATATCCTTTTTTGTGTTTTTCTAGTTGAGGGGGTATGAAAAAATGTTTCCCAAAGCTAGTCATATCAAGCTCAATGTGACTCAGAGAAATTCCCTATAGAGCCAATTCACTAACCTTTGGATGCTACTGTAAAATATCTTAGAACCCAAATGGCATCTTCCTCTGGCTTAATGTCATGCTTTGAGCTCTGGCCAAAAAGATATGGAATCTGGGTCAGGCCCACTGAAGCCCCACTCAGGCCACAGTAGGTCAGCTTCTGCAGATTTATACAATCAAACCTGTCATAAAAATACTCGTGGAATAAATTAGATTGCTTTCATCATTCAAGATGATGGTACCTTTATTCTTTTTTCGTCTGAAGTAATTTAAGCTGCTAAATTCATAGGGCACTAAGATGTAATATTATTTAGTCTGGCATGGTAGTGGCCACTGCTTTCCTCAGTAATAATTCTAAATTATGCACTCATTTCCTAATAAGCAGGAATGAAAAGATAGCCGGCCCAGATTCGACCTTGAGGCACTTTTAAGTCATGTGAGGAGGTCAGACACACAGGGCACATTATGTAAAACTAGCAACACAGGTAGGCTCTGTGTCTTCATTACAGCATGCCGGTAGAAGGTATATATATATATATATATATATATTTTTTTTTTTTTTTTTTTTTTTTTTTTTGTCGTACGCGGGCCTCTCACTGTTGTGGCCTCTCCCGTTGCGGAGCACAGGCTCCGGACGCGCAGGCTCAGCAGCCATGGCTCACGGGCCCAGCCGCTCCGCGGCATGTGGGAACTTCCCGGACCGGGGCAGGAACCCTCGTCCCCTGCTTTGGCAGGCGGACTCTCAACCACTGCGCCACCAGGGAAACCCTAGAAGGTATATTTTAATGTTCCATGATACTTAGTGACTCTTTTTTCTGTATCATATGGGCTTATTGTTGAAAATGTGGAACGTACAGAGTATAAAGAAGAAATAAAGGTTGTACATAATCCCCTTGCCCCAAGAGAACTACTGTTTGTATTTGTATGTAGGGCTTTTGCTATGAACTGGTTCTTGTTTTTTTCTAACTCACAGGAATGTACCCATTTTCTAGACACCAGCAGTTCTAGACAATTCATTTGCCTGATAAGAGCAAGTCATTATTGATGAAATGCTTCTGATAGTTTACTTTCTCATGGTCCTTTCCTTACAGCCTGCAGCTGCCTGCCACCCTGCCATATTCAGAGTTGTTGATGAAATGTTCAGGTCAGTATTGTGCTGTTTCTGCTAGTAAATTGGTCTAAATATGTTCAGCTTCCAAATGCGAATAAAAAACTCTGTGGTAGTCTCTGGCTGTACCACGGGGGAATTAGTTTCTGCTTCCATCCCCTCCTGCTGAGCTTTTTGGTAAAATCCAAATGTCAATGTATATTTAAAAGACAATGCCTAAAAATTAAGATAACTATCTTTTTTTAACCTTTTAAAATTCTAATAATAATGGTAGAAAAGCAAAATTACATGAGATTTACATCATTCAATATTCATGTAGAATTTTTCTCAACTCAAAATAAAGCGTAGTAGTGTTCTCCCTTCACCACATGAGGGCTGACCAATCTTTTTAAAGGATTTGAAAGCTAAGGAAAACCAAGAATAATAAATAAATGATGCCATTCTTAACAGAGCTCTTCTGAAAGGCAGAATCAACTATGCATGTTATCTTACAGCACACTAATTTTTATTCTGCAAATACCAGAACTTCTTGGTAAAGGCATTGGATTTACAATGATGAAAGATGAGGAGACCCCTGGACATTAGGTTGGGTTATGGCTGCCAGTTAGTGGGGGGCTGGACTTGCCCACCCAGGGAGAGTTTCCAGCCTCTTTCCTGGGTGCTGGTACAGCCAGGGTATTTACTCTCTTTATCCCATCCCCCTCACACTCAGCAAACAGAGGGCCCATGGCAGACAGCAGACACTGGGGAAAAGAATTTTTACAATAGCAAGTAATCCAGCACTTGGGTTGGTCTTGAAACGTACCAACTTTAAGCTAAATGAGTATAGAAATAAGTAAGAATGCTGTTTTTAGTTTAAAGCTAGCAAAGTTTCAGTTGATTTTTTTGTTATTGTTTAAACAAACATAAAGAAAGGTTAGTTGTGTGAAAATGCATAGAAAACAAACCAGGAATATGCAGATTCTTCCACCACTTTGCTAGGTGGATTTGACCAAGCCATTTTAACCCCGGGGCACCTCTTTCTCCACTTGCAAAAGCAGAAGTTCTGTGGATGTTGCATTTCTGGGCGTACAGTGCGCAAATATTTGTAAAGAGCATTCCAGGCCCATGTGGAAGGGATATGAAGTGCTTGATAATTTAAAAAACACGAAAGGGAGCTCTGCATGTTTGCAATTTTAAAGAACATTTTTAGAAAAGGGATTTCACGCAAGGACTGAAAACTGATGAGTTGAGATACTGTTGAAGCTTATGGCACAAAAAAAAGTTTCCATTTTTCCCTTTTACATGTTCAGGTTCACGTGTTTGCCAGGTTAATCACTGAATGTGTTGTGATCTGGCTTTGCATTGCTCAGGTACGCACTCCTGGAAACTGATGGAGCCCTAGAAGTACTAGCCACTATCCAAGTGTTTACACGATGCTTTGTAGAAGCTCTGGAAAAAGAAAACAAGCAGGTTCGTTATATTGCAGATATTATTCATTCCCCCAAAGAAAAAGAAGCTGTTAAGAGTATTTGATTAATCACCAGAAGGGAGCACTTTATTTTCAGTGATTTTGATAGACTGTTTTGTTCAAGAAGAAAGCTTCCAAATGAAAACCCCAGCAAAGGTAAAACCATTTTAATTGAAAGTAAATCAAGATGGTTCCTGTCTGTCCTGTGTCCTGGTACCCAAAAGCATTTATCTACTGCTGCGCAGAGAACTCTGCCATGCCAGCACGTGCCACACCAGAGGGTGAACTTTCTGGGCCCTGTGTTGTATGCTGTTTGTCAAGCAGGACTCTGCCCCTCCCAGGCTAGAGAGAGGTATTCTGGAGTCTATATGGCATGTGCTAAGAAGGAAATGCCACTTATTACAAAGCAATACTGGACATTCTTAATTATTAGTTTCCATTCATATCAGAGACCTAAATGTGAATTGGGTTCCAGGGGAGATAGGAGATAGAGTGACAAGGAAATATTTGAATAATTGTAGATGAGGAGCTAGGAATGGCCATGATCAAGAGGTGTCAGTTGGACTCAGTAAGCAAGAAGCTGGATCTAGGGATCTGCAGGAGGACTTGCACTGGGGGGCCGTCAGCAGAGGCAGCTGATCGATTAGTGACCTTTGTAACAGGAACCTTTTCTACCAGAGCGCTTTTGTCTTTGGGCATTCTAACTGGCCTGTACTTCTGATGGCCGCAGACCTAATGTCTGTGTAGTGCTTTGCCTGTTCAAGTGCCCAAGCCCACTGCAGGTTCCTGTGAGATATGTCATGGTCCCTTGGCGTGCTTGCTGCAGTTTGACTTAGGAGAGCACTGCTGTGATGTTTGGTTGTACTAAACTCCCATACACTCCAACGCCAAGAAACTGCTCAGGTTTTAGCAGAGGTTTCTGTTTTTTAAGGCAATGATAAATATTTATGATGCTTTTTTCCCATCTTTTCTTTCCCAAGGGAAGTTAGCTAGACTGTAGCAAACAGCATTATCAATGGTATCCAGCCTGGAATTCGGGAGGAGAGCTCTGCTGAAAGGCACTGGCTGGCCCTCACACTTACTTTGAGGCATAACTATAAATATCTTTTATCTTCCCTGAATATTCTTAGTATTTCCAATTAGGAACTGACCTCTAGAAAACCTGTGCCTTTGACTCCTGGAACAGACCTAGGTTACGGCGGAGGGCATCGGTGAAAGAAGTATTGCTCTGTACCGTTAGCCTGAGTCTGTTTTCCTTACCAGCTTTTCCCCTGAGTTGCAGGGTTGGCCTTGGCACTTTAGATTTGGACTGGTTGAACTGTTCTTACAGTCACTTTTAATTTAAAATAGTACCCTGCCCAGGCTACATGTGTCTGCTGGTGTGAGGGGCACAGATTGGGTTCTGGTGGAAGGCAGGGCAGGGATCCAAAAAGAAACAGGAATTCAGTGCCCTCGCCTTGGGTTCAGGATACAAGAGCAATAACCTCTTAACTTTGCAAATGCCTTCATCCACATTTGTTATGTCATTTCTTTTCCTGGGGCTGTTCCTGATTGCCTGCCTTTCTAGTCGATGCCATTCTCATCATCAATCCCCTGCCTTCCTTACTGCCCCTCTGTAGATTAATCATAATCCCTGATGCATGACATCCTTTGTCCTACTTGGTCCATGCATGGCCCTGTTTTCTTTTGGTGTTTTATCCATCCATCCACGTATTCATTCTTAATAAATGAGTATCTACCAGCCTGACATCCAACAAGACCTGGCCCACTATAGCAACTTTCAGGTATCCACATGCTCCTCCTCTATCCTGTCACTTTGACTTTCTCCCCTCAGATAGCTGCTGTTTCGATTTTATGTTTATCATTCCTTTGCTTTTTCTGAAAATAGTTTGATCACATGATTGCTAAACCGTGTTTTCTTTACTTGTGACTGTTTTTGCACTTTATAAAACAAAGAACAGATAAGAGTAGCACACCGTATGTAGCCTTTTGAGCCTTGTTCTTTCCAGCATCGTGCTACCAGGATTGCTCTGTGCTGTGCGTGGTCATGGTCCTGGTGGGGATTGCTGTGTAGAGCTCTGTTGGGAAAGTGTACCACAATGTAGCTGTCTTCCTGGTGGTGGGCTTTTGGATTATTTCCAGGTTTTGTTTTCTTTCATAAACAGTGTTGCTCTGAACATCCTGGGGCATATACTTAGGACTGGAAGTGCTGGTTATTAGGAGCACTTTGGCAGGTACTGCCAAATTGTTTTCATACGTGCTTGTGCCAATTTACATTCCCCCCAGCGGTTTGGTTATTTTTTAGAATGATATCTTTTTTTTTTTTTTACATTTTTTTTTCAACGCGGACCATTTTTAAAGTCTTCCATTGAATTTTTACAATATTGCTTCTGTTTTATGTTTTGGTTTTTTGACCACGAGGCATGTGGCATCTTAGCTCCCCGAACAGGGATCGAAACCGGCACCCCCTGCATTGGAAGGCGAAGTCTTAACCACCGGACCGCCAGGGAAGTCCCTCCCCCCAGCAGTTTATGAGAAATCCCATTAATCCACATTCTTTCCCATTGTCAGAAATGTTTATCTGCAGTGCTCCTCATTCTCTTTTTATCCTTTCCTCTCACCCTTGTTTTAGTTGGAGAGCACAGTGCAGCTCCATCAATGTGCCCAGTCGGACTAGTAGGCAAAACCTTAAGGCTGTCATGACAAGCCTCTTTTCTGAGCTTGCATAACAAATGGCTCCAGTACAAACAGCAAATCAGTTCAGGTTCTGGTGCCAGTAGTACAGAGTTTAATAATGTACTAGACTAAATCTCCCACAGATAAAAACTATAAACTCTGGGGAAAATATTTTTTTAAACTATTTGAAGGTACTGGAGAGCAACCCAAAAAGCAGATTAAAACTGGCGGGGATTCAACCCTTGAAAAAGGAAACCACATTGGGTAATCTTCTAACTTTTCCATGAGGGCTCTCATGTAAGGGGTAGAAGGGGGGTTGAGTGGGTGGAGGGGTGAGGGGGTGGCCAGAGCTCAAGGCACAATCTGATTGACTTGAGGTGTCAAAAGACAGAGCTGTGGGCTGCCAGAGGAACAAAAAATAGATGGGGCAAAAGAAACTAATATAAAAAGATAAACCCCAATATATCTACAAGTACATTAATTACAAAAACTAAGTGAAAATCAACTAAATACACTAGTAAAAAAGCAAAGATGGGACTTCGCTGGTGGCACAGTTGTTAAGAATCCACCTGCCAATGCAGGGGACACGGGTTCAAGCCCTGGTCCAGGAAGATCCCACATGCCATGGAGCAGCTAAGCCCGTGCACCACAACTGCTGAGCTGCGTTCTAGAGCCCGTGAGCCACAACTACTGAGCCTCCATGCCACAACTACTAAAGCCCGTGCGCCTAGAGTCTTGTTCTGCAGCAAGAGAAGCCACTGCAGTGGGAAGCCCGCGCACCACAAGAGTAGCCCCCACTCACCGCAACTAGAGAAAGCCTGTGCACAGCAACAAAGACCCAATGCAGCCAAAAATAAATTAATTAATTAATAAATAAACAAGTAAGCAAATATGTCAGACTGGATGAAAAACCAAGACCCACTATATGTTGTTTTCAAGAGACCAGTTCTAATTATAAAGACACAGATAGGTTAAAAGGAAGGAAAGGGATACGTAATGTAAACAATAAGCACAAGAAAGCTGGTATCACTCTACTAGCAGCAGATGCATTAGGTTTCAAGATAAGGAGTATGACCAGACAAAAAGAGGTACATTTTATAATTATGCAATAGTTCATCAGGAGAAATGCCAATTACAAATAGATATATGCCTAATAACAGAGTTCTGAAATACACGAAGCAAAAACTGACAGAAGTAAAAAGAGAAATAGACAAATCCACAGTCACACATAAAACACTTGGAAGTAAATTTTTAAAAAGGTCTATCAGTTTTCCTGGAACTTCCCTGGTGGCACAGTGGTTAAGAATCCGCCTGCCAATGCAGGGGACATGGGTTCGATCCCTGGTCCGGGAAGATCCCACATGCCATGGAGCAACTAAGCCCGTGCGCCACAACTACTGAGCCTGTGCTCTAGAGCCCACAAGCCACAACTGCTGAGTCCGTGTGCCACAACTACTGAAGCCTGCACACCTAGAGCCCGTGCTCTGCAACAAGAGAAGCCACCGCAATGAGAAGCCCGCGCACCGAAACAAAGAGTAGCCCCCACTCACCGCAACTAGAGAAAGCCCGCACACAGCAATGAAGACCCAGTGCAGCCAAAAATAAGTAAATAAATAAATTTATTTTAAAAAAAAAGGTGTATAAGACCTCTACTTGGAAAACTATAAAACATTGGTGAGACAAACTAAAGAAAACTTAAACATATAAAGAGAGAAACTATATTTATGAATTGTTGAGATGCCTCGTTCAATGTAATCCTAGTTAAAATCCCAACATGGTTTTCAAAACAGAAACTGACAGGCTGATTCTAAAACTTATATGAAAATGCAGAGGACCTACAGTAGCTAGAACAATTTTGAATAAACAAACAAAAAAAAATTCAGACTCCCATATTCTTATGGGAAGCAGAGGGGCAATGGTCCATCTTCTGTAACTGCTTCAAGGCTGAGTAGGGGCCTGTCAGGAAGTAAAAATCTCTGGATGCCTGATCTAGGGGCCCCAGGGGTAGGACAGCTCCTTGTTTTAAGTTGGTATGTGCTGGAATCCTCGCATAGCCATCATCTTGATGTGGAACTGTTGTAACGGTTTCCATAGCCTTTCCATGAATCTCCTTGATGATGAAGCACTTTTTGTAACAGCATCAGAGTACAAAAATATCTGTAAATGACAAAAGACTTAAAAGGCATGGTTAAACATCTGATTATATTTAATTTAACATACGAAATAATCCTCATTAAATATTTCTCTTTGAGATACCTCAGGGGCCCTCTAAGGTATCCCAAAGTTAGCTGGAAATCAAAAGAACTTTAATTAAAATTTGATATTTTAGGAAGTTTGTCAAAAAGTTTTAAAACACTTGGTCAAATAAGATCATAGGTCACTGTGAGACAATACTTATTCCTTAACCAAAGTGACAATAAAAGATTTCAAACGCAAAAAAAAAAAAAAAAAATCAGAGGATTCAAACTACCTGATTTCAAGACTTTAAGCTATAGTAATCAAGACCAAGACAGTGAGGTATTGGCAAAAGGATAGATCAGTGGAACAGAATAGTGTCTAGAAATAGATCCATACATATATTAATATGTAGTCAACTGATTTTTGACAGAGATGCCAGGAAAATCAATGGGGAAAGGAAAGTTTTCAACAAACAGCACTGAAACAAGTGGATATCCAGGTAGGAGAAAATGAACCTCTACCTCACAAACACAAAAATTAATTTGAGATGGATCATAGACTTCAAAATAAATGCTAAAGCCATAAAGCTCCTAGAAGAAAATGAAAAGAATAGCATTTTGACATTGGGATAATCTGAGATTTCTTAGAAGGAATGCAGAAAAGCACTAGCAATATGAGAAAAATGGATAAATTAGACTTTATCAGAATTTAAAACTTCTGGTGTTTGTAGACATCCTTAAGAAAATGAAAAAGCAATCCACCAGCAGGTAAAAAATATTCTCAATACATATATCTGACAGGGGACTTATATCCAGAATATATAAAGATCTCTTACAACTCAAGAACATAAGAAACAACTCAGTTTTAAAAATGGACAAAAGACTTGAATACACACTACAAAAAATATGTATAAGTTGGCAGTAAACACATCAGGAAAATGAATAGTAAAGTCATAATAAGGTAATATTTCACACCCACTAATATTGCTAAAATTAATAAGATTGACAATACCAAAAGTTGACAAGTATGTGGAGCAACTGAAATTGTCATAAATTGTGATGGGAGTGTGAAGTGGTACAACCACTTTGAAAAATTACATGGCAGTTTCTTAGAAAGTTAAACAAGCATCTACTCTGTGACCCAGTAATTCCATTCCTATGGTATTTACCCAAGAGAAATGATAGCACATATCCACAAAAAGACATAAATGTGAATGTTAACTGCAGCTTTATTCATAACAGCCCCAAACTGGAAACAACCCAAGTGCCCATCAATGGGAGAATAAATAAACAGATTATAGTATATTCATACAATGACTACTTCAGAGCAATTTTTTTAAAAATGAACTCCGCATACACAATAGCATGGATGAGTTGCAAAAGAACATGTTGAGCCAAAGAAGCCAGACACACAAAAATACATCCTCTTATGATTCTATTTGTGTGAAATTCAAGAAAATACAAAACTACTCTCTCTCTCTTGTTGAAATAAAATATTGGTTGCCGGGATGGGGTGGAGGGATTGACTATAACAGCCACAAGGGAACTTTCTGGGGTGATTGAAATGTTCTGTGTCTTGGGCTTCCCTGGTGGCGCAGTGGTTGAGAGTCCGCCTGCCGATGCAGGGGACACGGGTTCGTGCCCCGGTCCAGGAAGATCCCACATGCCGCGGAGCAGCTGGGCCCGTGAGCCGTAGCCGCTGAGCCTGCGTGTCCAGAGCCTGTGCTCTGCAACGGGAGAGGTCACAACAGTGAGAGGCCCACATACCGCAAAAAAATAAAAATAAATAAATGTTCTGTGTCTTGACTGGAGTGATGGTCACATTGGATTTACACATTTACCGAAAGTCATTAAATTGTACACTTAAAGCCCTTGTACTTCACTGCTTATAGATTTTACCTCAACTTTTTACAAAAGTACTTCAAAACTTCTGTGCCTTCTGAGGGCATAGATAGGATAGCGCTTTGGCCCTCAAAGCATTGTGAGCACCATTGTTGTTTTATGCTTTTTTGATTATAAAAAAACCATCTCACAACTGCCTTGGAAACTCTCACTTAAATAGAAGATTTATGTATATAATTGAGTTCATGTGAGGTGAAGAACTGATATAAAGACATCAAGAGTATAACTTTATTTTTCTTAAGTCCTAGAAGGTGACTTTAAAAAGGTTTCATTTTTTTGGAACATATTTACAAGATTATTAGGAGATTTTTTTTTTTTTTTTTTTTTTTGATAAGCATGCAAGGAAACATTCTGACCACATAAAGTAGAGGGTCTTTTTGGGGCAGAGGATGCAAGATTTTGTATTTTCTTAATACCCTTTCCAAAGCTAATGTTCAAATGGTTTTGAATTTTTGATTCTATTGTAGCTGAAGTTTGCATTCAAGACCTACTTTCCTTATGCTTCTCCGTCTCTTGTCATGGTGCTACTCCAACACCCGAAAGGTATGTGAAGGTTGATTCTGCCCATATTAAAATAACTTCTGGGAATACACTGATTAAATTATAACTGTTTCCTCCCAGTTCCTTATCTGTAAAGGGAATTGGTCATTGCTTACATCCTTTAAGCTCTCAGGGTCTCACATTCTGTGGATTTTGATGTGAGAATTTGCTTGACTTCCCAGTTACAATCATTTACCAAAAGAAAGAAAAAAGAACAAAATGGCCTCTAGTTGGGTTTTGATAGTCTGTTCTGGATAACACAAGGCCTCTGCTCGTGCCAGCCAGATCTACCTGGATGCCAGGAACAGGCTAATAAGACTTGGCTGATTTGGAATAAAACAGTATGTTTATTTGTATTTCATTCTTTCTACTCTGTGCCCCCTGTTGCAAAAGAAAAGATAAAATGATGAATGAAACCAAGGAAGTTTAGTGGAAATTTCTCCTAACCACGCCAAGGGAAGCCTTTTGAAAGAGTTCAGTAAGTGTATTAGACCACAGCCCTCTCTGATTTCATTTGCTGGCCTTCCAGAGGCCATATCCAGTTGGGGAAGTGATGATTCTGCCCTGATTCCACTGATGTTGATCTGTTAACATGCCTGTGAGCTCCTGTTTAGGAAACATTTCAGAAATAGAGAATATAGACATCCTTCCCATCTAAAGCCTGAAATCTGAAGCAGAGGCAACACTGACACAAGACAGACTCTGTGCTGTAGAAAAAGGCATTCATCTGACCATGGAAGGAAAGAGGAGAGAAAAGAGTAAAAGAATCCGTAATATTTCCTTTTTATGCCGTTTTTTTCCCTGGCTTTTTCCTGAGACTTGAGTAAGTAAATTCATTTGAGGAAAGTATGATTCGAGGTTTCAGAGCATTTTACAAAATCAAAGTTCCTCTTCCTTGTTCTAAAAGATTAGGTTCTCACCTAGAGTGACCCATTTGATGCTGTCCTCTGAGATGCTAGAGGTGGAGGTGGTGACAGGCCTGGTGGGATCTCTAGTCAGCTGTTTTGTGGAACTTAACCTGTGGGGACACAATGGGAAAACTTTAATAACAAGACAGAAAAGTCAGTAATTCACTTTCCAGGGCCACGTCTCACAGCCTAAATCAGATGAGCAAAGCCTAAGGTCAGCCTGTGTGAGCAGCTGAATGAGCTCCAGAAAAAGTATTGGGGTTGTTATTTTTTAATTTGGAAATCTATAAACAAAAGACTACCTCTGCTAGTTCCTAGAACAGTTTTCTGCATGTTACATTTGGAAAAATAATGTTACATTCACAAATTGAAGTGTTTTTTAACAGTAGAATCTTCTATTCATCAGAAATTGATCTTATGCCCACTGTAAAGTCTTGTAGGCATTAAAGATGGGTCACTTATGAGCCCTGACTATCCAGGAGCTACAAGTAAAGAAGACATAAAATACATATCTAAACAACTAATAAAAAGAAGAAAACAAAAGTGCCTTCAAAGCCTGCAAATCAGGAGTTATGGGAGTTCAGAAGAGGGAGAGAGATGATTTATGATTCTTTAACATTTGTGGGGTAGTAGTGGTTATTGTATCACTTACATTATCTTTCTCGTGTATTTAATTATAGAACCTATCACTGCATGGAAATGTGGTAGCCTTTTTCAGATGTTGTTTAGAACTACAGATACATACATGGTCAGAAGTGTTTAAGACCATGGGAAAATTGTGAAACCAGAAAAACTAACTAAAGAAAAGACATTTGTCTGTATGATACCCATGTATTTTTTTCTGACCTTTGTTTTTTTTAAAAAAAACTATACACCTGGGCTTCTCTGGTGGCGAAATGGTTGAGAGTCCGCCTGCCGATGTAGGGGACACGGGTTCGTGCCCCAGTCCGGGAAGATCCCACATGCCGTGGAGCGGCTGGGCCCGTGAGCCATGGCCGCTGGGCCTGCGCGTCCGGAGCCTGTGCTCCGCAACGGGAGCGGCCACAACAGTGAGAGGCCCGCATACCGCAAAAAAAAAAACAAAACTATACACCTGAAATCTTATTCTAAATTCATCACAATCGTAGAAAAACAGTTGGGCAGCCCATTCCTAATTCCTTGTTGATTCTTTTATTATAATCTCCATGTATGTTGAAATCACAGATTACTAGTGATATGGAGGAGGGGGTAGGTGAGTAGAAAAGAAAAAACCCTGGGGCATCTTCCACATAGCCTTTGTAAACCCTACGGTGGGCTGCCTGTGCAGTCTCTCTGTCCACTCCCATGTACCCAAGTAAAAGAGCCTTTGAGTTTAGCTCTGTGTAACACTGACAGGTCTTTCTTCCCAGGCCAGGGACATAGATTCTGGATGGGATCAGCATGAGAGCGGTGGTACGGATTCTGTGGACCAGGAAAATTAAGGCCTTTCCTCCAAATGGCCTCTTCTGGTCTTAGCTGTCGATGATTCCTAGTAGGTTTGACTTCTCTTCAGCTCCTCTCTGACGGCTCTCTCCACCCACAGATATCCCACAGGGACTTTGGCACCAGGCACTGAAACATATCTCTGAAATGCTCAAAGAAGTAGTTGAAGACCAAACTCATGGGTAAGCAAACACTGATGACTCGTAGGTCTGTTTCACACGCATTTGCTCTGGATCCTTATCTTCCCTTGAGCAGGCCTGACAGGGGAAGGCATTACAAGCATACCTCAGAGATATTGCAGGCTTCGTTCCAGACCACAGCAATAAAGTGAGTCACACGACTTATTTGGTTTCCCAGTGCTTATAGAAGTTATGTTTACACTATCCTGCAGTCTATTTAGTGTTCAATAGCACTATGTCTAAAAAAAACAATGCACATACCTTAATTTAAAAATACTTTATTACTAAAAATTGCTAACCATTGTCCGAGCCTTCAGTGAGTCATAATCATTTTGCTGGTAGAGGATCTTGCCTCAACGTTGATGCTGCTGACTGATCATGGTGGCGGTTGCTATGTATGGGGTGGCTTTGGAAGTTTCTTAAAATAAGACAATATGAAGTTTATCACATCAGTTGACTCTTCCTTTCACAAACGATTTCTCTGTAGCATGCAATGCTGTTTGATAGCATTTTACCCACAGCAGAACTACTTTCAAAATTGGAGTCATTCCTTTCAAACCCTGTCACTGCTTTATCAACTAAGTTTATGTAATACTCTAAACCCTGTGTTGTCACTTCAACAGTCTCACGGCAGCTTCACCAGGAGTAGGTTTCGTCTCAAGAAACTACTTTCTTTGTTCATCCATAAGAAGCAACTCCTCGTCCATTAAAATTTTATCATGAGATTGCAGCAATTCAGTCACATCTTCAGGCTCCACTTCTAACTCTAGTTCTCTTGCTGTTTCTGCCGCATCTGCAGTTACTTCCTCCACTGAAGTCTTGAACCCCTCAAAGTCGTCCATGAGGATTGCAATCAACTTCTTCCAAACTCCTGTTAATGTTGATATTTTGACCTCTTCCCATGAGTCACAAATGTGCTTAATGGCATCTAGAATGGTGAATCCTTTCCAGAAGATTTTCAGTTTACTTTGCCCAGATCCCTCAGAGGAATGTATTTCTTAAATAGTAAGAGTTGAAAGTCGAAATGACTCTTTGATTCATGGGCTGCAGAATGGCTGTTGTGTTAGCAGGCATGAAAACAACATTAATCTCACTGTACATCTCCATCAGAGCTCTTGGGTGAACAGGTGCATTGTCAATGAGCAGCAATATTTTGAAAGGAATTTTTTTTTCTGAGCAGTAGATCTCAGCGGTGGGCATAAAATATTCAGTAAAACATATTGTAAACAGATGTGCTGTCATCCAGCCTTTGTTGTTCTATTAATAGAGCACAGGCACAGTAGATGTTTTAAAGGGCCCTAAGATTTTCAGAATGGTAAATAAGAATTGACTTCAACCTAAAGTCACCAACTACATTTGTCCCTAACAAGAGAGTTGGTCTGTCCTTTGAAGCTTTGAAGCCAGGCATTGACTTCTCCTCTCCAGCTATGAAAGTCCTAGATGCCATCTTCTTCCAATATAAAGCTATTTCGTCTACATTGAAAATCTGTTGTTTAATGTAGCCACCTTCATTAATTATCTTGCTAGATCTTCCAGATAACTTGCTGCAGCTTCTACACCAGCACTTGCTGCTTCACCTTTCACTTTTACATATGGAGATGGTTTCTTTCCTTAAACCTCATGAGCCAACCTGTGCTAGCTTCAGACTTTTCTTCTGTAGCTTCCTTACCTCTCTCAGCCCTCACAGAATTGAAGAGAGTTAGGGCCTTGATCTGGATTAGGCTTTGGCTTAAGAGAATGTTGTGGCTTATTTGATCTTCTATCCAGACCACTACAACTTTCTTCATATCAGCAATGACTGTTTTGCTTTCTTATCATTCATGTGTTCACTGTAGTAGCACTTTTAATTCCCTTCAAGAATATTTCCTTTGCATTCACACCTTGGCTAATTGTTTGGCGCAAGAAGCTTAGCTTTCAGCGCATCTCAGCTTTAGACATGCCTTCCTCACCAAGCTTTATAATTTCTAGCTTCTGATTTAAAGTAAGAGACGTGCCACTCTTCCTTTCACTTGAACAGTTAGAGGCCATTGTAGGGTTACTAACTGGCCTAATTTCAATATTGTTGTGTCTCCTACGGAGGCCCAAGGAGAAGGAGAGAAAACAGACAATTGGTAGGGCAGTCAGAACACACACATTTATCGATTAAGTTCATCATCGTATATTGGCACAGTTCATGGCACCCCAGAACAATTACAATAGTAACAAGGAACGTCACTGATCACAGATCACCATGACAAATATAATGGAAAAGTTTGAAATATTGTGAGGATCACCAAATTGTACACAGACAGGAAGCGAGCAAATGCTGTTGGAAAAATGAAGCCAATAGACTTGCTCGACGCAGGGTTGCCACGACCTTCAGTCTGTGAAAAAACACAATTACCTGTGAAGTGCAGTAGAATGAGGTATGGCTGTATTGGTCTGTTTCCATCCCCAAACAGGTAAGCACACTGCTGAGTAAGAAGTGGAGGAAGCACTTTGAGCAGCTCAGAATAAATGGGCTGCATGTGTAAATACCTGGCATAGCAACTGTTCTGAGTAATGGCTAGTGTTAGGCTTTGAAATGTACAAGCATAACAATAAAAATAATAGACCTTAGGAAAAAAGCAGTGCTCACATGCTGCAACCCCTGGCCTGCAGAAGGAGAAGGGCACCTCTCTGGGCCCTTCTCTACCTCTCTAGGGAAGGAAATTCTAAACTTCTCTTGCACAGTAGGATGAAATGTTTCTTTTCCTCCTCCTTGTAATAAATATTTGTCTAAAATTAGAAAATCCATTCTAACATAAAGTAATTTCTAACATTATTATATTAGGTACCCTCTTCTATGTGTTATTTCCCTAGAAGCATTCACATTTAGGCTTTGCTAAGTTCTTTGTAACATAGTACCCTTCGACTTCCTCTTAACTTCTTTGCTTTTAGAGTATACATATCTTATTCATTGTCTATACTAGCCTACTGATACTGTCTTTATTTGTTGCCACTTTTCCTTCTTGAAATTCTCTACAATCTCATTACTGAGCCATCACATATTATGGCTGGTGCTCTTCTGTTCATCATCACTGATGCAGGTTTGGGTGCCAGTTACTCACTTACACAGCCTCCCTCCCCGCCCCCGCCCCCAAACTCTTACCAGCAGAGGAGACAGACAGAACTGTCAGCCAAGTGGGGATCAGAGGATTGGCCATATTAATGACCTGCCATACCCTGGCAGCCCCATACACACCCCTTCTGGCTGTCTCTGTTGAAGAGCAGGGCCTAGACCCCAAACCTCTTAGGGCTCCTGCCTAACCCAGATCTGCCTCAACTAGGCTTCAGGGCCACCCGCGGGGAGGGCTCTGTGAGCAGCCTTAGGCACCTTCTCAGCCAGCCCCATGGGACTGCATTGCACACTCGGCTGCTAGAGGAAGAGAGGCAGAATGACCAGGCCTTGAGCCGTGATCCAGGAGGGATGCCCATGTGGGGGCAGCGAGCATGGGGGAGCCCTTGCTCAGCTCACTCGTCCGTGAGGCCTGCAGGAAGGAGACCCTGTGGAGCTGGTTCCTTGCTTCTGAGACATAACCCAGCCCACTGCTCATGTGGCCCCTGGAGCATCAGCTCTCCCTGTTGTGGGGACAAGGGAGTAAGACTGGTGCTCCTCCTTCTTCCTTTTCTGTCATTGTTTTGCAAGTTAGATTTCAGAACATTTAATCACTTGTTTTCGGGGAGGACTTGAACAGGAGGAGAGCAGTGACTAGGAGAGGTGGGAACGGCGCTGGCTTGGGGATTCCACGGGCCAAGCAGGGGACCACGCACCCAGATCCAGCAAAGACGGAGCGCTGCAGAGGGGCTCAGAGCTTTCCTGTTCTAGGAGCTTCCCCAGTTCAGAAGGAAAGTTCTGCTCTATGCTAATCTCAGGCCAGTCCTGCTCCATTTCTCCCAGGGGAGATGTTAAACTGCTAGGACTGTCACTATGCAAAATTAGTGGGTCCTTACCTTAAGCAGAGTCTACCCTTTATTGCAACTCCCGGTTCCCTGTGTGACGAAAGGATAGCTTCACAAAAGCCTTAACTCTTCAGCGTTGATGTATACGTGATGCCAGGAAAGAGTATAATATACAGCTCATTAAAAATTCATAATTGCCAAAATACTGACCAGAATCTTCTGTCTTGTGAGAAAAGGAATAGCACGTGTTTCGGCCTGTGTCCCTTCTCTGGTCTCCGTCTGGACCCCAGGGAGCCCCCTCGTTTCTTGCTTGGGGCTACCTGGGCGGCTGCCTGGTGGCTGAGGGGCCCCACTCTCCACAGCAGCCCGGCTGTGCAGGCCACGCAGAAGGCAGAGCCATGGGCCTGCAGGTTCTCATCTTGCGTCGTTCTTGATGATCATGGGCCAAAACCTTCCTTTCTCGAAGGCCTGTTTGCACTCAGTGTCCCTGCATGACCTTGATTTAAAGATTTAAATGTCTGAGGTCCTCAGGGCACATGAGGTTTTGAGAGGCATGCCATTGAAAGTCCTGTGACAGGTTCAGGGCGGCATTGTGAGCTCTTTTTCTGAGGCTAACTCGTATTCCTTGCAAGTTGTACTTCAGTGGATAAGAACAATTGAAGCCAACCATTCACAAACACAAGTTGCTTTAAGAACCTAAAGGAAAAAGCAATCAAGTTGCCCGGCTGCCATGTGTTCTGGTTCTGTTCCAGGTCCTACGGAGGCCCCTTTGAGAGCTGGTTTTTGTTCGTTCACTTTGGAGGATGGGCTGACATGGCGGCTGAGCAGTTACTGACGTCGGAGGCTGAGGCTGAAGCTCCAGAGGCCCTGCTGTGGCTCCTGGCTTTCAGCTGCGGTCCGGGAGCTGGGCATCAGCAGAGAGCACAGACCATGGTGGGTGGCCAGGCCTATGGTGTGCGGCCTCAGGATCAGTCTCTCAGGGGCTGGAAGGGGCCCTGCAGTGGGTGTGGCTTTCACTGACCCCCAGGCACCTCAGCAGGTACATGCAGACATCCGCCTGGATGAGTGAGTGGGAGCTGGGCCTGGGGTCGAGGTGTTTTCCTGCCCTCAGGAGTGGACTGGAGGCCAGGCGCTGCCTGCTGTCCTGGGAGGCACCCAGGAGATGAGGTGCAGCCCTTCCATCCCTGGGTCATCTTATCTCTTCTTTGTCACTGCCACTCTGTCATGCTTCACGGGCGTGCCTGGCCCTGGGGCCGCTCCCTCCAGGGGATGCCATGCAGGGTCTGACCCCTCTTCTGAGGAGCATCGTCCTCTTTCTGATCAGTGGCCTGGCACTGTCTGCTTCCGTCTTGACTTAACTCCTTTCTTGGATCAGTCAATAGATCCTCACAGAACCGGCTTTGTTTAGAACTCTTAGAAAAGTAATCACATGATATTAACCACTTAGTTTCTGAAAAAGGACTTGGTCATTTCCTAAATAACAGAGCAGCAAAGTACAGGAGTGGCTAGCTGTCTGTGGCAGAGACAGTTGTTATTTTGTGTGGAATATAATATTAACAGGAGCAATGTTTTGATTAAAGGCATTTGCACCTTCCTTACAAACATTTATTTGCTGGTTTTTAAAAGTTCAACTGCCAGCGCTTTTTGCTGATTTTAATAATTAAAGGGAGCAGGTTTCTTTATGTAGAGAGCAGTGCTCCTATTTGCTTGATGTTTTCTGTTTGAACAAAACAGAGACTAGTTCAGATATGGCTGTATATTTTACTTGTTTAAAAGCATGTTATATGGCAGGAGAAAGAAAAGAGTTGGAATTTTAAAAAGTTGAAATTTGGTGATGATTTTGGATCAAAAATAGAACATTTTTTTTTAGAAATTAACATGTATCTCAGAATTGCTATCTGATTAAAAAGAGAGCCTATTTTTCCCTTTTAAAATATCACATTAAACTAATTGAAGAGAATCCTAATTTTTCAGTATCTTAATTTTAATAATTTAAATGTATGAAGCACTAATGATTTCTGAAGCCTTTTTATATACTTTATATTTGATTCTGTATAAGCTAACTTGGTAGGTTATATGTTAAATTCCAAATCTATCATAGAAGCTGACAGATTACTTTTGAAGTGTAGAGAAATAAATTGTCCAATAAGGTTTATTTTCTAGAGAGTTCTGCATTGGCCTATCTTTCTACTAGTTAAGTTGGTCCTTTTTTTTTTTTTTTTTTTTAAATAAAACTTATGCCTAGTTCTTCTTACTCAGGGGGTGCTTTGCAGCCTGGATAAAAACAGATTAGCTCACTCAGTAGTTTAGTGCCAGTACGTGTGTTTCCTTCCTCTTCCTTCTCGGTGCTCAACCTGAGGCACCAGTTTGTGTGGCATCCCGGGGAGCAAATGGGGCCCAGTTTTCCTAGTTTAACTAGTAGTGCATACTTCTCGCTCTCCTGACCTTTGATGGTCTGTTGGATGACTTGACAAACTGTGAACTGTCTTTGAAAGCATGATTATTGTAAGATTTGACTGAGCTTGACAATATCTGTGCCTTTGCCTTGAAAGGCATAATTAAATCACGGTACCGGACCGTACGCAGCAGCGTTCTGTGACTGGAACCGTCACCTCTGCTGGGCATCCTTGAGGTGCAGGATTGGGAGGGGGTGGGGCAAAGAGCAGCCGTTCCTGCCTGAGACGCATACAGCCGGCTCAGAGACCGCTCCACTCTGCAAACCATGTTCTCTGCCAGCCAGTGTTCATCTCCTTTTGCTGACTTTGAATTAAATCATGATAAAAAACAACTATGTTTGTATACTCTTAAGAATTAGGTGAGGGTTCACACTCTTTAACCCTGTCATTCTACTTCTAGGAATTATCCTAAGGAAGTAGTTAGAGAGCCACAGAAAGATTTATGTACGAGATCGTTGCAGCATTGCTTGTAACTGCAATAACTGAAAATGGCCTGTATTTCAACAGTAAGGATATCGGCTAAATAAATTGTGGTGTATTACAACCACAGAATAGCATTCTACCATGAAAAATCATGTTATCAAAGCAAATGTGCTATCGATAATGGTAAATTGCTTAGAGTGAACTGTGAAAACTAGAATACCTCATGTATAGTGAGTGCTGTGTTCACAATGCATAGAAAAAAGATGATAAGGATGTAAACCTCACTTTCAACGAGTCTCTTTGGATAGTGGAGTTATAGTCACTTTGATTCTTTTTCTTTTTACTTTTTCAAATGTTTTACAGTGAGCATATATAAAGTTTCATAATGCAGGATAAAAATTAATACTTAGAAAAGAAAGCTTATATTTTTCTCTTGAAAAGATTTTTAGAAAGCATTAAAGTTTTGGGCATGTGAGGAAGGTATTTGAAGGGAAAGACGGCCTGGAGTGAAAGAGAAGGGAAGAAGACAAACCTCAGGGAATATTGGACGAGAGGAGAAAATCAAATGCCAGTCAGGAAGAAAATGGATATGGAGGCATTGCTTCCTAAGCCCTGACATTTTTGCAGACCTGCCTAGACGCAGGACAGCCGTGGGCCCCCGTAGACGCTGTCAGACGAGGGCAGGGTGGTCCCGGGCAAGAGAAGAGGGGGTGAGGGGCACCGCCCTCCTGCATGGAAGGGCCCTGGGGTGCAGTTTCTCACGGTCTTGCCTTGTGATTGGAGTCGCTCACACAGCACTGCTAGTGTACTGGAGCTTATGACAGATTTCATTGAATGAAGCCCTAACTTCCAGGGAAAAAAACGACTCACACAAAATCCATAAAATCGGTCATGGGAATTTTCAGAGTAGGCCTAAATATTCTTCTGAAAATGAGGGAACATAGCTCTTCATGAGTTCCATGTGGCATTTTGGATCTACAGCTTTCAGTTTTTACGGTTTTCCAAGTCACAACTTGATGTACCATTCTTAGAGCAAACAGAAATCTCAGCATGAAATAAATATTTTTTATGCAAAAACAACCCACAGACCTATAACAGCCACTATTACTATGTGGATTCCACAGACTTGTGACCTCTGCTTGAGCTTTCAACATGTATGAACAGTGTCCCAGTGTCTAAACCAAACCAGTGTGGTACGTGTGTGTGTGTGTGTGTGTGTGTGTGTGCGTGTGTGTGCATGCACGCGCCTCCTCCCCGCCGAAGGTGGCAAAAAGGCCAACCTCCTTCTTATCAGCACGTTGGCTCAGAGGAGGTCCGAGCACTGGGCTTTAATTGACCTGTGGCTGTGATAGTGAACAAGTCTTCAAGGAGCCTTTTGTTCTTTTTCCCACAATATAAAAATCTGACTACATTCTGCTGAGGACTTTTCTCCATTTCCTTTCATACAAAAAAAAGGTCGATTCCTGGCATGATGCCCTGGCTGCTTAGTGAGCAGGACGAAAGAAAGTCAAGAAATTTCCATTACGCGCATTTGGGTTTGTGTGGAGCAGTGTGTAAACTCTGACATGGTCCGCCCCACCTGCCCTCCTTCGGGCGCCAGTCCTCTCCCGTTTCTGGGGGTTGCTTCAAAGAACTGAGTCATCCTACAACCTGCGTGTCCCGACTCTTCCCTAATCTCTTCCCTTTGAAATTGTACTTCCCAGGTGGAGGTGAAGGCCGTGCTCAGCCGCCTCATGAAGCTGCTCAGGAGTCCCACCCTCTCGGCCAGGGACCTGCAGGCGGCAGCTGGAGAGGGCGGGGAGGGAGCTCCCAGACCGCCTGCCTGTCAGCAGCTGATCAGGCGCCTCCTCCTGAACTTCCTGCTCTGGGCTCCCGGAGGCCACGCGATTGCCCGGGAAGTCATCACGCTCGTAAGTCTCCCCTTTCCTGGCACCCTGGTTCTCATTCTCATCCCAGGGAAAAGGTGGGTTATCACCCAAGGACCCAGCCTTTGAAGAGTGTGGGTACCAAGATGCTGTCCAAACGTGGCTGGACAGGCCGGGAGGGGACAGCTGGGCCAGACCCAGAGCCTGCCCTATGCGACACCGGCGTGGCACAGGAGAGGGAAGGGAGGCTCAGACAAGGGAGCGCACTTCTCCCAGGTCACACAGCTCACTGCCAGGGCCCACGGTGAAAGCTCACCTCCTGTCTCCCCAGGCTGTCGTCTTTCAGTTACAGTCCATGACTCTTCCTCCTCGTGAAGAGAAACAAGCCTTCAGTGAGAATATGGTCACTGCAGTGGCTCAAAGAATTTCATGTGTTAATTTTTTAAAAAGTTTGCTAATTACAAAGAGCTCCTTCTGGAAGCCCAGCTGACCTGAGGGGTTCTTTACGGTCCAAGTCAAACGTGGCACCGCTTATGGCATGGGACTCAGCAACGATTACTTGAATAATGACACTAAAAGCACAGGCAACAAAAGAAAAAATACATTGGATTTCATCAAAATAAAAAGCTTTGCAAATCAAAGGACACTATCTAGAAGGTGAAAAGACAAATCTTGAAATGGGAGAAAAATTTTGAATTTATACTTGGAAATATTTGGAAATCACATATCTGACAGGGGTTTAATGTTTAGTGTTTAGACTATAAAAGGAATTTGTACAGCTCAACAACAGTAAAACAACCCAGTTCAAAAACTGGCAGTGAATTTAGACATCTCTCCAAAGAAGATGTACAAATGGCCAATAAGCATATGAATAAAATGTTCGACATCATTAGCTCTTAGGGAAATGCAATCAAAACCACAATGAGGTACCGCTCCATACCCACTAGGACATACACTATAAACCAAGCCAAACAAAATGGAAAACAAGACAGAAAGTCGAATAGAGGTTATTAGGGGCTGGGGAGTGGTGCAGAGTTCCTGTTTGGGATAATGAAAAAGTTTTGGAAATGGACAGCAGTGGTGGTTGTACAGCATTGTGAATGTACTTGATGCCACTGAATTGTACATATAAAAATGATTAAAATAGCAAATTTTATGTTATGAGCTCATCTCAAAAAAAAAAAACAAAAAAACCCAAAAAACCACAATGTGCTGGTTCTTGGAGTTAGGTTTTTTTCTGTTTTTGTTTTTACTTTTTATTGTCATATAAGGTATATACAGAAAGGTATATAGCTTGATGAATTTTTGCAAACCAAAAACACCCATGCAGCCAGCAAGCAAATCAAGACAGGAATGTTCCCAGTACCCAGAGACCCCCCTCTCGCTCCCCTCCAGGGCAGGCTCTGTTTGAATGTGAACGTGAAGAAAGCCCCAGTGACCAGTGGGACTGCCAAGAACCCCAGTAACCAGTGCCCACAAGGTTCTCCTTGCTCCTAGGAGAACAACGTGTGCGGGGTGGGCAGACCACGCAGCCAGCCTGTCAGTCCGCCCTCTCGGGCTCAGACAGAAGACCTCCCAGAGCCTGGGTGTGGCCGAGAGCAGAGGAGGACTTGCTTGTCACCTGCTGGGTGCCATCTCCTCAGGGCCCGCCCCAGCACAATGATCTATCATGTGCTTTTATAAAGTGCACATCTCACCTCCAAATCCATTTGAGGTGGGGAACTACACAGGTGAGAGTTAAATAATGTCCTCATATCTGTAGAACTTGGTATCAACCAACTTTTTCTCTGGCCAAGTGTAAATTATAGTAGTCACTTTTCGGCCACTACCTCAGCCAGGTGATCAAGGTCAGCATCAGCAGGGATAAGTCACGTTGATACGAAGCGATGAACATGCACTTTACTTCTGTGGCCTTCCTACCCCAAACTGACAAAAACCCCAGTTGAAGGACATTTGACAAAAATACCTGACCAGTCCTCCTTAAGACTGTCAAGGTCATCAAAAACAGGAAAGTCTGAGAAACTGTCACAGCCAAGAAGAGCCTAAGGAGGGATGATGACTAAATGTAATGTGGTGTCTTGGATGGAATCCTGGAACAGAAGAAGGACATTAGGGAAAAACTGAGGAAAAGTCTGACCTAAAGATAAGGTTAATAAAACATATTAATATCGGTTCATTAATTCTGACACATGTACTATACTAATGTAAGATGTTAACAGGAAAACTGAGTGTAGGGGATATGGGATTTCTCAGTATTTTCTTTTGGGTCAAACTATAAATCTAAAACTGTTCTAAAACTGGAAGTTATTTTAAAAGTCAAAGGCAGACACTTCTGAATCATGCAGGTGCCGGTGGCATTTTTGTTGCCTGACCTCGGACTTCCTGCCCAGGCCCTGGACACCTATGGGAGGGGCCTCAGCCCGTGGAGCCTGCTCAGACCCGGCCGCCCCTCCTCCCTGAGCCTGCACCCTCCTGCTCCTCTAGTGTCCTGTCACCCTGGGAGTGGAGAGCAGGCCAAGGAGATCACGGCCGGCCCAGCACGTAGGGTGTGAGAGAACGTAACCCAGAGACAGCTCCTCAGAGACACGCAGGTCTCTGCTTCTGTATTGCAGTCACATTTCCCTCCATTCTGGGGAGACAGTCCAGGTTCACAATGGACCGCCCTCAGGTCTCACCCACAGACTGGCTGCTGGGTCGTGTCACCAAGCTCAGGGTTGCCGCCGATGCTGGAGCCCCGTCGCCACGGAACAGCTCACCTGCAGCCACGCATCAGCACTGCTGGTCCACACCTGAGCCTGGGGCAACCCGGCGCCTGCATTCACGTTCAGAAGTCAGCTCAGCTGCAAAAAAGATTAACTAAAGGATGAAGCTCGGCGTTTTCTCTCCCCGCACCGGCTCCTTAGGAGGTGGGTGCTGGCCTCCCGGGCACCTTGGAGCCCGTCACAGCTGAGAGCGCCTCCTGGGCGCTGTCCTTGCAGACGTTCGGTAACTGTTTCAACTAACAAACGTGCCGGCCTTCCTAACTCGAAGCTCTCCTGCAGCCGCCACACGATCGGCTGAAGGCAGCCCGGCAGGAGCAGCTACAGCAGGACAGGTGGAAGGGGTCCACCCAGCGCCAGCCCCTCGTGGGCTCCTTGGTGCCGCCCTCTGTGGGCAGCCTGGGAAGAGCCCCGGGCCGGGTCTGCTTGGCCAGGAGCAGGTGGACGGCCTTTCTCTTTGAGGGGCTTTGGCATCACCACCCTCAGGACCCTAGCCCTGGCCTGGCTTTGATGTGAACTCAGAGAGGTGGGAGCAGGGCCAGCTTCTGGGCCCGGGTCCTGGTCTTGGCCCTCTTGTCTTGCCCTCAGCTCTGGAGAGCCGTGCTTGCTATAGGCTGTGCGTCTGAGCCCTGTCTCTTTGCGGCCTTCGATCCTCCTCTGAGCTGCCCCTTGTGCCATCGGCTCACCTTCCTCCTTCCTCCTCTCCTGGCCTCACACCCCAGCCTCGGCCACAGCACGCTCCCCCACTTCCTCAGGCTCCCGCACGGGCCCCAGGGCTCAGCTTCTGAGTCTCCACTGAATCCCTTCATCGGAACCCCCGCCCTTCCCACCCCTTGTTCTGCTTCTCTGCCCTGTTCCTGCTTTACCAGCTCCGCTCTCTCCTCCTTGAGCCTCGATGAGGAGGATGAGGCGCTAGCAGCCTGGCTGGTGCCCGGATTCCTGCTGCCCCTCGTCCTGCCCTGAGTTCACGTTTCTCTCTCCCTCTCCTCCTGTCTTCTGTTGCTGGACCGTAGCAGTAACAGCCAGAAGTTAGCCAGAATCTGAAATATAGAGTTCAGTTCTATAATTGTTGAGCTCAAGATGAATTTGACCTCCACAAGGATGCCCTCAGCTGAGCCCTGCAGGACGCGGCTTCCCCTCCCTCAGTGGCAGTGAGGCGGGGTGTGTACGTGACCGGAGACAAAGTGGAACATGGGCATCGAGGTGGCTTGTAGAGAGGGCCGGTGACGGCACCGCTGCCCCGCGTCCGGCTCCGAGGAGCCCCCACGGTCCCTGGGCACTGGCGCGGGAGGCAGTCTTCCCCCACTCGGGTCTGAGGTACTAAACTAACTCTTCTAAGGCGTCCCAGGGAAGCTCATGTTGTTTCATCCGTAAAGTCACCTACAGCATCTGTGACTTCTGAGGAAAACCAAGAGAGGATTCTGTGGACAGCAAGAGCCGCGGCGAACCCCACCCGGCTGGCAGCCTGCCCCCCGCCCCCAGCAGAGCCCTCTCAGCTTGGGCCACTGCCAGTAGCTGGCCAGGGGGCCCAGGGCTTCCCCCGCTGCCACTCACTTAGTATCCGTGCTGCAGTGAGAGTCTGCCTTGACTCATGGCCAGGGGTGGCCTGGGATTAAAGGCTGTCCTGGGCCCTAGGAGAGTCCCGGCTGGACCAGGGCGGCTGGTCACCCTACCAGAAGGGCCCAGTGTGGACACAGAGGAGGAGCTGACCTTGGGCTACTCAGGCTACTTAAATATTTGATTCACACGTGAAAAACGAACACGTGGTGCTCACTTTGGCAGCACATAGACTAAAATTGGAAGGACACAGAGACGATTCGCATGGCCCCTGTGCAAGGATGACATGCAAATTCCTGAAGCGTTCCATATTTAAAAGATAAAAGAAATGAATATGTGGACTGCTCTCAAAAACAGAGGTTCTCAATATGCTTGTGTCTAAAAAAAAAATCACAGTAAATTCTCCACGTAGATAAATCGTTAGATTCTTATCCTCCCTTTATGGGTACCAACAGCTAAGGCTGTATGTAGCAGAACTGACAGTTCCTGTGTTTCCTGCTTCCCTTAAGAATCAAGTGTTAAAACCTTGGGTGCCTATTAACAAACAAGTGGGCCTGCCGCCAGCCCAAGAATGCCATTTATAAAGCTGTTTGTGTAAGAACAGGTGGCACTCTCTTTTCAGCATTTTCCAGTTCTCATAGTAGTGCGAGCCTTTTGCAGGAAGTCAAGCCACAGCATGCTCATTGGCCTCTGCTCCCCACGGCAAATAACCCCAAAGCTTGTGATGGGTGTCCAAGAAACAGCATTTGTCTGTAGCCGTTGTGGGTCTGAGAGGGCCAGCATTAGGAAATGGCTCTGCTCACTAGATGGCCCACCTCTGAGAACACATTCGCTTTGCTAATCACCTTGAAGACAAAACAAGAGCCCTTTGGAGCTGATAGGAATGCAGATGCTTTTGGGGGACAGGATGGTTACAGTTGGTCCACTGGAGGAAGAGATGAATCTGTCTGGAAAGTGTTTTAATTTGCCTTCTCTTCTGTCCTCATTGCAGATGGCTCAGACTGATGCAATAATGCACGAGATTATTGGCTTTCTGGACCAGACCTTGTACAGATGGGACCATCTTTGTGTGGAAGCCCCTAGGTCGAGAAAACTGGCCAGAGAGCTCCTTGCAGAGCTGCGTGGGCAAGCCTAGCCCAGGCAAGTTAACCAGGGAGGCTACGCCATGAAATGGTGGGGCCGCTTCTTATGGCCTCTGTTTGTCGCATGCATTCCCTCCTTGAGTTGCAAGAATGAGCCATAAACGTCTTGGCAAGATCTGGCAGTACATATTTTACAAAATGAGAAGTCAGGTGCTTTAGCCTGAATTCAGTGAGATTTACTCACCAATGACGGGGTTATGCTTCAGCATTCCCTGTGCCTGTTCAGCCCGGATGTCGATTAGAGAGTCACTCAAGAAAAGGCTTGGATGGGAGAACAGATGTTTATTTCCTTCCCCGCCCCCCCATATCAAACCAAGATGCACAACTATTATTTGGATGTTTCAAACTCTTTGGACCAAGAAATTGGTCATGAACCACTGATCAATTTAGAAGGTAACTTAGCTGTTTTCCATAGATCTCTTTTTTAAGAAGTCCTATAATTGTTACTGGTATTTCGTCTTATCCACCGGGATACTCTCTTGCTCCCCTAAGACGTTCTTCATCCAGGATAGTCAGGATCCCTCAAGTTTCCCTCCCGTGCCCCCTGAGCAGAGCCCACCCAAGCCCAGTAGCAAGTAGTGGTGATGGGGTAGCAACACTGCTTAGCAATGAAATAAAGCCAGCTTTGGGGCTTTTTGCTTTATACTGGCTAAGCACTGGCTGTTACCAAAAGAGCTCATATTAACTCAAAGGTGGCTGACGGGAGGGTACAGGATGTGTTCTAGAAACATTGGACGAGATTATGCGTCAGTTCTCTATTCACTGAAATGGGAACTGGAAACGTCTAATAAAGAATTGGGGGCTTCCCTGGTGACACAGTGGTTAAGAATCCGCCTGCCGGGCTTCCCTGGTGGCACAGTGGTTGAGAGTCCGCCTGCCGATACAGGGGACATGGGTTCGTGCCCTGGTCCGGGAAGATCCCACGTGCCGCAGAGCTGCTGGGCCTGTGAGCCATGGCCGTTGAGCCTGCGTGTCCGGAGCCTGTGCTCCGCAACGGGAGAGGCCACAACAGTGAGAGGCCCGCGTACCGCAAAAAAAAAAAAAAAAAAAAAAAAAAGAATCTGCCTGCCAATGCAGGGGAAACGGGTTCGAGACCTGGGCCAGGAAGATCCCACATGCCGCAGAGCAGCTAAGTGGGTGCGCCACAACTACTAAGCCTGCGAGCCACAGCTACTGAGCCCGCACACCTAGAGCCCATGCTCCGCAACGAGAAGCCCGCGCACTGCAACGAAGGGTAGCCCCCGCTTACCGCAACTAGAGAAAGCCTGCGTGCAGCAAAGAAGACCCAACGCAGCCAAAAATAAATAAGTAAATTTATTTAAAAAAAAAAAGAATTGGCAACGCCAACATTAATATTTATTTTACATTAGTTGAAGATATTTTTTTCCTTTCAGGTTTATTCTTTTGCTCTTTTGTGTATGATCTGTTTTTGTCGAGTGAGTCCAGACTTTTCTCACTTGGATTTCTGCATCAGTCATCTCTGAATTTCCCTCATTCTTGGCTCCTGTTTGAGGTATAAGTAGAGTTTTGATGTATTAGAGGTTGAGCTTTTAGGGGAGTTACTTGTTTTGGTATACGGATCCACCTGAAGATCTGGAAAATTCCAAGACCTTCTGACCTGAGCCTTTCTTTAGAGAAATGTTACAGTATGAAAGGTATACTGGTAAAATACTTTTATCACTAGTGCCAGCATCATATGCTTCCCTTGGTGTTGAGGGCGCCTCTCCTATGTTGGCTTTTGCCAGGGAAGCTGTGACCAACCTCTGTGGACATGAAGAAAAGGTCTTAGTTTGGTGGCAGTGAGTAACCCCTAAACCAAGCGGCCACTGGGAACCAGACCTCCCTGTGGGGAGTGCGCTTCCACGTGGACATCCATTCACACTGTATTTCACAGCAAACAATAAAAACAAGACGGTTATCTCAGATTGTTTAAGCTGCATTTCTGGAAGATCCCTTCCTGTCCTGACCTTACCTCAGTCTGTTTGTAGTATTTCCCAATTCCTTTACAAAGCCTCTAACGTTCTCCTAAGCCTTGGACTTGGGTCAAAGAGGACAGAGCCCAAAACTACAGGGAAAAAAGGCATTAATGACCACCCAGTAGTACAGAGGTTATGTTATTCATCAGGACTTCATGATGTTTGCAGAATTTGTTAGCTTTTTCAGATTTGTAATTTGTTTTATAGTTTGTCATTCTAAATAAAAAGCCACATGGCACCTAATTTTGTATTTGTTAAGTATTATCTTTCTCAGAGAAAGCTTCCCTCTACTCCCCAATCATGGAAGCTTCAGGTCTCACAAAACCTAGATAGGTCTGCCCCTGGAAAAGACCAACTGTGGTTTATCTCTAGGCCTGGGAACCTTGCCACCAGATGTCTGAAAACTGCCAAGGAGAGTGACTGTAGGGCCGGCAGTCAGCAGGAGCTGCTAAAACCAAATGAAGTGCGTCACACATAAATACCCTTTTTTCCCTTTAAGCCAGACTTAAATACTACCACTGAGTGTAAGCTGAATTGACCTACACATTGCTTCCCCCCCATTTCTCAAGAGGGAATGCATCTGACAAAGCACAGCCCACCCTCTTGCTCGTTCTGCTGTTTCAGACTCATGGCCCTGGCGCTCCGGCCTCCCCGGGCTCCCCTGGGTGTCAGGAAGGAGGGACTCGGCCCGTGGCTCCACTCACCTTGAAGCGCGCGTCCCGTGGCTCCCACAGGACCCTGGCCACTCCCGGTTTTACTGCAAGCAGCCTGCGCGGGTTTTCTGGACGATCACTCTGCTTCCTGACACCGGGCGCTGAGGGCCTCTTATCTTGTCCAGGAGGCATCTGAGACAGCAGAGGGCACCTGGGGACAAGCCCCTGTCCGGGCGTTCCTGGGCTCCGGCTTCTTCATTTGGCCCCGTTCTCGGCCCTGTTGTTGCTGGGACAAGGGTACTAGACAAAAATGGGAGCTCTTCCAGAGGCCAGCAGAAAGCTACACTTTCCATCGAAGTGGAGGAGTCAAGGACAGGGACTGGAAGGGATACCTGGAGAGGATGCGGACCTGGGCAGTGGGCAGAAATGCGAGGAAAACCTAAACTGAGCCTGTCCCTGTGTTACCCAAAGGGGCCTGGTGTTTGCACAGTGAGAACCACCGTGAGGAATGTTCTTCCTTATTCGACAAGGAATCCAAATGGTGCTCTCCAAGGAGGACGAGAGTGAACTTGACTGTGTTGCTGTCCTTGCCTTCCTCTTCCTCTGCCAGCCCATCACCACGTCACCCACAGCCAGCACTGCTGGTGATGGCATCCTTCCTCTGCCTGACACTGGGTGTGACATGGATTTCGTCAAACAATCCTAAGTTATTAATCATCACCAAACCATCTCACTCTTAAAGAACCAAAATTAAGGCAAAATAAATGTGTCTTAAAGCCTTCTTGTAAAATTCAAGTCCACAGTTTATTTATAGCATGGGTCCAAATCATCTCTCTCATATATAGACGGACAGTAATAAAGGAAGTTGATAATGTAGGACCTTCCCTTTTTCCCCAGTACTGACATAACTGTGATATAGCTCATTGTACTTGGTGTTTTGGGTAGGAAACTTGCATGCTTGGATACCGAAAGTTTCACACTTCTTAGCTTTTCTGTAGAAGTAGAAAGTCTCATAAGTCAATGTTGAAAATCTCGACTTCTGGTGTTTCTCACCATATGATGAATCCATGTGAATCAGTCAGGATTCTCGGTTGCAAGCAACAGAAACAGACACGATGTTGAAAGCAAAAGGGAAGCAATCCAAAGGGTATTTAAAAGCCCACAGAATTGTCAGGCAGACGAGGCTTAGCTCTAGCCAGCCAGCAGCAGTGCCCAAAACCCAGCTTCAGAGTGGCCTGGTGAGGAAATTGCTGCTGCTGCTGTCACTGAATTCTGCAACCCTTGTAGCTCGTCCTGCAAGGTCTGCAACCTTCAGTGGCGAGACAGGCCCCTGCACCCCGCTCTTTGAACGGCTGGCCACAGTCCCGGCTGCTGCATCTGACTAGAGAAGCCCAGGTCCCCCACCCGCACTTAGGCTGTAAGGGGAGCTGGGAAAGCAAGTGTGGAGCTGGTTTCGCTTCTGTGATGGTACTGGACACCGCCAACTGCATCTCCCACAGACAGGAAGGGGCCAGAGCCTGGGCGGCGGAAGAGAATTAAAAACGTCCACAACACTACATATTGTCTACTCTTCTCGAGCACTGCAGAAGGATGAGTGCCCGATACTCTACTCAGTAAGAAAAGGAAGACGAGGGCCCTTAGCAGAAAGCCAGGGTGCAGGCATTTGAGGCTAGGCTTCTCCAGTGTGGCGCTACTACCCTGGGGACCAGGTAAGTCTCTGTGGCGGCGGCTTGGTCCCACCCTCTCTGAGCTAGGTGCCAGCCTAGGAGCGACGATCGAAACTTTGTCCAGACATTGCCAAGTTGAGAACCACTGCTCTCTAACTGGTGGTTCTTTCCTTCTGGAAAGATATCCTGAATAGAAACAGTAACTGTCTTAGAGATATAAATTAGACTTAACAGAATCCTAATAGGAGAACTAGGTGATCTGACTCCAAAATTCATATGGAAAAATAAACGTTCAAGAACAGCCAGGAAAATCCTGAAAGTGAAGTGTGATGGAGTATAATGAAGAGTACGCACAAATTCTAAAGCTCGACTCATTAGGACAAGGGCCCTCCTTGGGGCTCCAGCCAACCATTCTCAGGCCTCCTGCACCAGCCTGGGCAGTACCTGACCCACTGGGTCTCCATCCTCCCTGACAGCTTCCTCTGGCTGGTGGAACATTCCAGGGCTTCCCCTCAGCCTGAGGGGGCTGGGCCCTGCTCAACCCCTGACCTCGGCCTGGCGGGTGCGCCCGGGCCACCACCATGTGTACCCTCACTCTGCTGGGCTTTCCACGAGCCACCTCTGTGCAGAGGGGCCACACCCTCCCCGGACTGCAGACCTGAATACCTACGGCCCAGTGGCTGTTTCCACTGGGAGGTCAGGTGACCATGTCAAACTAACAGGTCCAAAGCTGATGCCACCAACCCCCTGACCCCAAACCACAGTCTTCCCAAGTCAGTCGATGGCCGTCCCGTCTTTCCAGGGACTCAGGCCCAATTCTGTAGTTATTTTCCACTCCTCTCTCACCCCCACGTCTGAGTCACTAGGACGTCGCTGGATCGGACCGTTCCTTGCCCTCCTCGCAGACACCAGCATCTGCCTGCTCTCCCCGCCGCCGCCCTGGCCCCTCTGCAGCATCTCAGCGATCCCTTGCTGGTTCCATCATGCCACACCCCTGATCAGAGCACGACAAAAACTCCCGTCTTCATTCAGTAAAACTCAACACTCTTAAAATGGCTTTCAAGGCCCTACACAGTATGGGCCCCCTTTTACTCTCTGACTTCACCACCTAATATTCTCTGTGACCCCTTCACACACCCACCTGTTCCAGCCACGGGGCCCAGGGCCTTTGCATGCGCTGTCCTGCACACACACCCTCCCCAGACATGCACAGCCATCCCTCACCTGCTCACGTCACCACCTCCATATGGCCTGAAGCCCCCGTCTCCAGTGGCACCCCACTCTCCACCCCTCAGCTTTCGTCCCTAACACATAACACCTTCTAGACCCCACGTGGTCTACTTATATACTTGACCGTCCCCAATACAAGTGCCTGGAACACTTCCAGGCATACAACAGGTGCCCAATATTTGCTGAATTAGTCCACACAGGGATTTAATATATGGTAAAGGCATTTCCATCAACAGGGAAAGATGGTGCTGAGAAATCACGTTGGAGCTCTACTTCTTAGATAACAATAAACACACACAAAAATGCCTAGCCCTCTTTCTTTACCACCAAAGTATCTGGAGGTTTCCTCTCTGAGGCTGTGGGTTTTCTCCAGAGAAAACTAGCAGTTCTGCTTGGAAAAAGAGGAGGGATGAGGGTGGTTGGAAGGCTGCTGCCACTCTGAGAAGACAGTCTATTACTCAGATAAGTACGAAATTAGTTTATAAAATCAAGACTTTCCTACTCCCAAAATGTAGAAAGAATGTTCTTGTATTTCATTAAGAATTTCTTGCTCACCTGTGGTTGGCAGACTTTCACATTAAACCCTGATTTCAGCCCCTGGCCTCCCCCTCCCCACTGCCTGGGGTCTGCAAGTTCAAAGCCTTTGGGTCACTGCTTCCAAGAAGACTTCTTAGTCCTTTGAGGGGAGGAGAGGGTCCTTCTCCACGGGAGCGGGGAAAGGGGCCTGAGGCAGAATCCAAGAATCCTGTTTTCAGCCCTCAGGCCAGAAAGGGAGCCCTTTCTATGCAAGATGCAAACCCAGACCCCACAGCAGGCGTGGATAGAACTGTCCATCGACAGGTGAGTGGATAAGCAAAATGTGGCCTATCCATACAATGGAATATTAGTCACCCTTAAAAAAGAATGAAGTTCTGACACACGCTACGACAGGGATGAACCTTGAGGATATTTTGCTACGTGAAATAAGTCAGACAAAAAAAGACACCATTGTATGATTTCGCTCGTATGAGATACCTAGAACCATCAAATTTGGAGAGACAGAAAATAGGACGGTGGACACTTCTACCTTTTGGCTATTGTGAATAATACTGCTATGAACATCGGTGGACCAATACCTCTTTGGGTCTCTGCTTTCAGTTATTTTGGGGATACATCTGGAAGTAGAATTGCTGGATCATATGGTAATTCTGTTACCGTACAGGTGCCATGGGCTGCAGGAGAGAATTCCATTCTCTCCCAGGTTATTGTTTAACAGGTGAGAGTCTCACTTTGGGGTGATAAAAAAGTTCTGGAGATGGACGGATGGTGGTGATGGCCGCACAACAATGTGAATGTACCTAATGCCCCTGAACTGTACACTTGAAAATGGATAAAATGGTAAATTTTATGTATGTGTTACCACGGTAGAGCACTGAATAAAAAATTTTTAAACTATATATCCTTTTATCTAGTAACAAAAAGCCAGTTCTTCAGAGCTGCCTTCCCCCACTTCAGGTTGCGTGGGCCCACCGTGAGCAAGTCTAGAAATTATCCCACAGACACACTGGTGCCCGGGCATATGCGAAATGCCCAGGGCTTTATCGCAGGGCAGCTTCACATCACTGCCCACTGGAAACCACTCACAGGTTCATCAGTAGAGGGCTGGATGAATAAAGTAAGCCAACCATCAAAGGGTAACACATACCTTTATAGCTGATGCCAGGCCCTGTTATCAGAGTTTTGCATAAATTAATTCATTTAATTCTCACAACCACCTAACGAACTTGTCCATGGTTTATAGATGAGGAAACCAAAGCCCAGAGAGGTTACACACAGGTGACAGCTAGCAGGGCTGGGATCTGAACAAAAGGACCTAAGGAGACTGTGACCACTGCCTCTTGAGCTGTGTGATGTCCAGACAATGGAGCCACTGAAAGAACAGTGTACACCCTGCTGCGCGTGTGCGTAAGCCGGGCACGCTCGTGTGCTGCGGCACCGCCTCAGTCTCTGCCGCCACGCTCCTCACGGCGGTGGCCTTGGAGGAGGGGCAGGACGAGGTGGGACAGCGCGCGCTTTCTGTTGATACACTGTTTATATCTGTGATGTGTGCAAAAAGAATTTATAATCATCAGTGTGTGAAGGAAGATTTGTATTTGTCTGTTCCCAGAGAGACTCACTGTTAAATGACGCTGCAGAGAAAAGGAGGCCTCCATCCCCACCTGTAACTCAGAAAGGAGACCCCTGCACTGGCGCCCCTGCTCTGCCACCAGCACGGTGGCACCTTTACAGCCTATTTATAGGACTTATGTTCTAGTACTGGACAGAGAGTTTTCTAGAAAAAGAAGAGGTACCCCGACCTAGAGGGAGGGTGGCCTGAGGACCGGGGCTTTGGTCCCCCCAGTTGGGGCAGTCTGTGGGCCATGACCCAACTCCCCTGATGTCAATCTGTCCATCTGCCCAGCTTCTGCCATCACTAATAATCACTCTCTTGCTCTACAAAACGCCTTCTCCACCCCCAGCTGCGCTGAAGCCACAATTTCTGCAGTTCTCTCTCCCTCAACGTTATCATTTAATTTATTAAAGCAGATAAAATCATAAAGCTATAATTCCTTTCCCTTACGTCTTTTCTTTACAACCCAACATAAGGGCACCATTGTACCTGTACTGTCTCATCGGCAAACTCTAAAATTGGCCCCTATCTAATTGCTGATTTACCCCCATAATTCACATTGTCTTGAGCCTCCCTCCTTAGACGTAACTGATGTCAAAGTCCTGGGAGACTTAAACCTTGCAGTCAGAACGTGAAAACCGGAGGCATCACTCCTGCCTTTCTAATCTTACCAAGAACGTCCTCACCAGTCTTAGGACACACGTTTCTGCTTCCAAGGCCTGTCCTGCCAGACCTCATGTGACAAGGACAGCCTATTTGAGCGGAAATGAACTTTCCGAACTTGGGACTCCAGGCAGTGTAGTTAGGGCCCAACGGCAGGCAGTTTCAGCACCTCCTCCACCCCACAGGTAAGAACACCTTCTGGGCCAGGTTTTCAGTGGTGGAACCATCCCCAAAGGCCGGAGCTGGAGGAAATTACAGGCAGAAAGAGCACGAAGAAGGCTTAAGAAAACAGAAACCGCAACATGTGCCCAGTCCCCTCTGCTTCCCAGACAAAGCCACAGAGGAGCTGTTTGGGAAGCAGGCGCAAGGCTCCCTGGCGGGGCAGAGCTCTGCCCCCCAAGGTGGGCATCCTGCGAGGGAGCCCCAGCCGGCCCCCCTCAGCCACCCGGGCGGTGGTGAGCAGCCAGAAAAGGCTGGGGGCCTAGGCGGGTGACACAGGAGGCCGCGGACAGGTCTCTGGAGCAGTTCGTCCCATTTCGGTCCTTGGGGCTGAGAAGCCAAATCCCTGAACTCGTTTCATCTCAAACGACACTTGGCAGGGCCGATTGGTTTTATGGGAGCTGTGTCTGGACCAGGGCAAACGTGTGGTCAGAGAGGCCTTTATCTGCATTTCTGCACTCACTCGCATTCCCAGACACGCACACGCAGACCAGCGCGGGTTCTGGTACCATCACCAGCCCCCTTTCTCAGGCCCAGCCCCCAAGAGCGGGCTCCTCTGGCTGGCCTTCCCACCAGGGCCGGGTCTGCCTCTGCTCTGATGCTCCGATGCCAGGGTGCCCGGATGCCCACCCACCATCCAGGCAGGAGGCTCTCTCAGCAGACTGTGCTAGTCCTGGGAACCACTGGGAACGTTTGTAGTTTTATGGTAACTTCCTTCCGCCCCCAGGCTTGGCTGACAGCCTCCTCCCTCTTTTTTTCTCACACCCTCTCCAGTCATCAGACTGGAACAGAAATACCTCATTAGCCAATCAATCTCCCAGACAGCACCAAAGGATGGGAAAAGATCTGTAAAACCTTGCCCGTGAATGGCCCCAACCAGCTTCTCCTCCCTTCCACCTTGTAAACCCCCAGGGCCCAGCCAGGGAGGGCGAGGGGGACAGTGGCCTGGGGGGTTAAGAGCTCTCCTCACTGAGCTTGGCCTCTGGGCACCGCCCTGGGAGGTCCAGGCAGCCCTTTAAATGCCCAGGTCCCTTGGGCTTTAGACCCCCAGTGCTCCAGCCCTCCTTGGACTGAGGCAGCTCCAGGAGGTCTAGGCCTGGGCTCACCACTGTCCTGGCACCTTGTATAGAGTCTCTGCCGTGGCTGGGCCCTGCACAGAGGGCTCCCCACCCTCTCTCTGCACCCTGAGGTGGTCCAGTCCAAGGTGCCCTGGGGAAGGGATGCTGTAAAGAATCATCGGCAAAGCCCTGTCACCTGCTGGCACTTGTAACCTGGTGGCCAAGTGCCGGGGAAGCATCTCCCTCGCTGACTTCTCAGGAATGGGGTGTGGCCAGCCTGCCGCCCCAGGGAGGACACAGGCTTGGGACACCCGGAGTTCTGTTTGGCAGGAGATGGTGGGACACTGTGCTTACTTGCAGGGCAGGTCGGCCGTGCACAAGTTCTGGGCAGACTCCTTCTCCCACGCCTCACCCTCCCATCCAGCCGGCTCCATCCATAGAATGAGGAGGTGGCTGGCCAAGAGCATCACGCTCTGAAACAACCAGCCCTTGATGAGTCACTCAGCTTTTGCTTTCCAGCTGCCTTTGGTGAGGCCGGCTGTGGCCGAGGCAACCCTTTGCAAGCAGACCGTCCTGCACGGCAGCCTAGCCGCCTCCACGGCACTGCTTGGGGCTTTGCTGAGTGTCCGTGCGGTCAGGCCAGTTGCAGGAAACCCAGAATGCACTGGAAGTACCTGCCTGAAACCTTTTAGAGGTCTTCATTTGAAAGCGATGGGTTAACGTTAGGGATGAGGTTTGTTATTTCTGGTTGCTGCCACTGGGGGTTCTGCCTAACACGACATCTCTGTACCTCGTTTGGGATGGAGACTGTAATTTCGATGTTTTGACGTGAAATTCCAATAAAGCTAAGTGCCTGAAACCCTTTAATCCTAAAATAGAGGCCAAGAGAGAGACCTGAACCCCTTCTCTTGACTTCTTTCCCATCTCCTCCCCGACCTCGGGTCCCGACAGCCAGGCACGTGGGGACGGGTAGGGGAGCATCTCCATTTGTGGAGTCCTTTGTTCTCCGGGGAGAGGACAGTCGCTTGACAATTAACCCCTTAACTCGCTCAGGGAACAAGATCTCCTCTTCTCACCCGGGTTTCACAAGCCCGCGAACCAGGCCGAGTTACCCCACCAACAGCTCTGGACCGACCATGGCGCTGAAAGAGCAAGCCGTCCTCTCCCACGACTGGCCCCTGCCGGCCACGAATGCCGCCGGCGGTCCGGAGCCCGACGGACGCAACGGCAGAAGGGGCACGGGCTGGGGCTTCCTCGCTTCCACCAGACCAGGGCACCGACGGAAGCTCACGCTGGGCGCCTCCTGTGCTCTGGCCCCCCCTCCGGATGGAGGCATCACCTGGTTAGTGACCAGACCGGCTCCTGTCGGCTCATCTCCTCTACTCTGCCTGGAGGGCAGAGCTCATGCCGTCCCGTCCGCTCACCCTGGGAACGTGACAGGGGGAACACTGAGGCTGGAAAGGTATGCTTCCTGGGGCAGCAAAGATCAGAAGTTGTGCCCCTGAGAAAGTGAGTGCCAGACTTCCCCGCGGGGACATAACTGGTCCAGGTTCAAGTTGACGTGCTCCCTGGGCCCCAGCCAGGCCCCCTCACAGCAAACTGGGTGAGGAGCGCAGGTGTCTCAAGTCTCTTCTGGCTGAAGGACAAGGCCAGGAATCCCTGAGGAGTTTATTACCGAAGAGACAGTCTACACCCTGAAAGGGACTCGGGGGAGGAGAATCCCGAGCCAGGTGGACACACTGAAATCCCGCCTGTCGCTTAGTATATGACCTTGGGGACAGCACTGTGCAGGCCTGACCCACAGGGGGAACTTGGGGAGGGCAGGCTCCCGCACCCTTGCCTCTCCGAGACAGCCAGCCTCTGGCCCCGGGGCTCCTGGCCCCTCGGCAAACACTCCCCCCTGGACTAAGGCATCCCTCAGGAGGTGCCCGGGTCGTGCTGATAAAGCAGCCTAAGTTCCATGACGTGCCCTGGGGAACCTGCCCATCACCCACATGAAACTTTTTTCAAAACAAATGAATCGTGTAAGAATGCAGAGTGCTAGCTTTACACACCTGTCTTCTGACTGACTGGTGGCCACCCTGGAACCCGGCAGCGCCTGCCAGGCCCTGGCCTCAGGCTCCTCCACAGCACGCCCTCCGCAGCCCTGGCGGGAGGTACGGAGGGCCAGCTCGGAGGACCCGCCCCAGGAGTCCCGGAGCCTGAACGGAGCGGGTGCGGGGTGAAGCTGGAGGGAGGCCGCTCGCCCCTCCCTCACCACAGGCACAGCCCCTCCCGCAAGAGCGCCAGCCTACAGACGGAAAGGCAAGCTACCCACAGCTGGCGAGGCGGCGCTCGGGTCCCGACGGCCCCTCCAGGACCGGCCGCCTGCGGGCTGGACCCGAGCTCGGAGCCAGCGCGGGACCCCCGGCCACAGGGCTAGGGGACCAGCCATCTTAGCGCGAAGCCACTCATGCGGCCACTCACCTTGGCCTCAGCAGTTTCTAAAGATGACAAAGCGTGGCTTTAACTTTTCGGAAAAACAAGACCAAAGCAAACCACCAGGCTGGTTGGTCACCCGCAGCCCCTGTGGTGCACAGAGCAGCAGGCTGTGCCCGGGCTTCCTGCTCCGCCGCACAAAGGACCAGACTCACGCCGACCACAGGGAGAAAGAGTCATTTATTCGAAGTCTTCACAGAGAACAGCGTCCTGACATTTCTTCATATTTAAAAACCGAATGTTTATTCTTCCACCAACATGGTGAACAAAAGCACATACAACCATAGGCAGAGCACACGTAACAGCAAAGAACCAACCCGTAGGAACCCTTCCGGAATGACGGTCACTGTTAAGTAACTCTGAAGGTCAGGAGCTCCTAAGGAAGGGCTGTGTGGAGCCGCACGTCCCCCCACCGGCGGGTCTGCGGCCCCGCGAGCGCAGCCCCTGCAGGCGGGTCAGTTCCCTCCCGCTCCGCTCAGCCTCACGCCATCCCGTGACTGCACCAACCACTGTGGCTTCTGGAGCGTTTTAAAGCCATCCTTCCCTTTGGACAGTCCTGAGAAGGTTTTTTTTTTTTTTTAACTTCAAACATTTGTGGGAAAAGAGGCAACATCACCACAGACCCCAGGGTGCCCGATGGTACCTCCATCAGGAGCAGGGGGCCCCACTGTCCTCCCAGGAACAGCAGCACCACCTTGAAAACTACAGAGAAAACCAGTAAGGTGAGAGAAGAATGACACCAGGAGGAGGAGACTACCCTCTTCTTCCACGTTTTTTTTTTTTCCTTTTCAAAAACAGTATTAAATTAGGAAGCAAACAGGAAGAAAAAAAAAAACGAATCCATTACATTTTATTATTAATACATCTTCGAGTGTTATCCTGTACTTCTACCAAAAGGTACTAAAATTTTGGAAAAATCTAAATACAGGACCTATCAATCAAAGTAATCCCACAGAGGTGGTCCCAGTACGCAGAAACCCTGACCTTCTGGAAGCACAGAAACAAACATCCACACGCTGAGGGACGGATGGAGGAGGTTCAGCAGGGCTTCCGACGGGCCTCAGGTATCTTCCATCTTTGTGTGAAAACTGCACTGAACTCACAGGGGAGACTCAATTCAGATTCAGGATCTTGAGGTGGCACAGCCAGGGTGGGCACAGAGGCATCACACAGCCCCGTGGAGACCGTTTACAAGGATGTGCCTCTGACACGGGCTCCACCGTGAGGGCCACGGCCTCTGGGAAGGTCGCCCCAGTGTGCACACTGCTGCCGGCTGATGGCTTTAGCAGCCCCATAATCCTTCCTTTGATGTCCAGGGTCAATGTGATCCTGGTCCCACCAGGGCTACGAGTAGATGCATGAAAAAGAATCTCGCTGTGATCTTTCCTGCAAAGGAAACAGCAATAAAATTTACTGCCCAGTCACAACGGAGGAATTCTTGTAAACGAGTACCTTTGTGTGTGCCTTTGCTCTCGGCTCTGGAGAGAGGGCCGTGAGCGGAGGACAGGAGGAGGCCAGGGCACATCTCACAGCCCCGAGAGGGGCTTTACAGCTGCGCCATGTGCCACTCGCTTTGCTCACACAGGGCTGTGAAAGCCGGCGGCTATAACTTGGGCTCCGTTCACAGGACAGATACTAGAAAGGCAGCCTGTTTCAGCCCCGCACTCACTCCGACTGCTTTCGGGCCGGCCTACACCGTGACAGAGGTGTGCACTGCCTGCGTGGCAGGCGTGGCGCCAATGGGTGGAAGTTCGTTCCTGCCATGCCAGCAGAGCTCTAGCAACACCCACACACAGGGCACATACGCAGGGGCCTCCGCCGCCGGTCGGCTCTGCTGCGGACGCGCGGGCCTGTCTTCGTGCGGCTGCAGCCCCAGCTCCCGAGCCTCCGGGCACTCACAGGCAGGAAGGCTTTGCTCTAGGGCTCGACTCCTGTTCCTGCTGAACTGAGCCAGTGTGTAAAATGAGAACTGATATCAGCTCAGTAGGCACCGGAGGGCGGGTCCAATTGACAGCCCGGAGAAGCAGTGCCTCAGCTGGGAGCTCGCTCGGCCTCGTCCCGCGGGCGGCTGCAGGAGACACAGAAACCTGGACTGCAAATACAAGAGAGAGTTCACCGTGCTCGGAAATCACAACAGGGAGTCTCCTTTGAAAGTACCCAGCTCTACTCACACGCCATCGACTGCTGACGTGGTCTTACTCGACTTTCGTGGTTCACTGGGTTTTAGATTTTTAAAAGAATAATTTTGCAGCTTTCAATACATGTGAACTTTCAGACACCGATGTCTAATTAGCGGATTTATATTTCCGTAGACTTTTGGTATGTTCCTTGCATTCGTAACAAGACAAAGTGCATCCTCGCTGGGGCCAGGCAGGCTCTCGTCCTCCAGAATCGTGCTCGGTCCCCGAGCTGACCGCTCAGCAGCGGCCTCTGCCCCGGCAGGTCCAACTTAACTGTCCCCATCTCACCTTCTCTTCAGGTGCAGAACTTAGCCACTGTGAACAAAGCGGAAACCAGTCACTGTTCACCAATCAGCTAAGCTCTGCACCTCGTCAGAGAGGTCGTCGGCTGGGCATAATGAAAGGGCTGAAGAGCATCTTCCAAGGCTGTTGGCTTCTTCTGTTTCCAGAGAGGAGCTATGAGATGTATCTGTTCCCCGAACTGCAGAGAGAGAGTAACTACGGCTTCTGGAGGAGCAGTCAGGGTCGTGGTTGCGTGGTAATCCCTGGCAATGTGATTTTAATCTTAAGTCACAAATCAGCATGCCAGGAACCCAAGCAGCCAGAGCACTTGGGGGCAGCGCCGCAGGGCTGCCCACACCGCACGCACCAGCTTCCTCGGGCACCAGGTGACAGCACCACCTCCAGGCCTGCTACACTACCAAACGGGTTTTATTTCTGTTCACTATTCATTTACTGGGCGTCCTAGGGGTACAATTTTTTAAAATCAAAGGACTCACAGATGACCATACACATGCCAGTGCAGCTCTGGAAGATGAAATGAAAAATGCACTGACCAGCTGTTCTGGGGTAGCAGGGGGAAAGGGTGTGCACATGACCCTGTGTTCATCCAGAAGGGCAGGGACAGAGGGGCGGTGAGAAAAGAGCAGGCTTGTGACCGGGACTACTCCTTTGCCTGCTTGGGGCAAAAACATCACAATGAAGAACTGCCAAAGCTGTGTAGCCCGCGGCGGTTTCTCCACAATTTGGAACCCAGGGAACATCAAAGGCATAGTCTGCACCACTGCAGTTTCACACACTTCAAGAAACACAAACTCTCCGTGAAATTAAAAATCTGAAGAGAAATACGATTTATCCTGATTACTATATGAGGTTGGCAACACCTAACTGCGTAACTGTTCTGTGTTTTAAACTGGCCCATCGTTGAACAGGCTCTGAAGCTGCCACAGGGGAGCTCTGGGGAAGCCTGCACATAGCTGCTCTGCTACGAGATATACAATCGTGGCAATTATTCCCACCACTTCCTTTCCTGGCCAACATGGCTCCTTGACTCTTCTGGAAGAACAGAACCGGACTTTAGAAAACCTTTCTCTCTTTAGTATTAGAGTTCTTTCAGATAAATAAGACAGTTAAACATATTAGACAGAAATGGTTTTTTATAAGAGCAAAACATTAGAAGCAAACTAAATATCCCACAATAGGTTAAGAATATCAACATAAAATCTTAAATATCCATTAAAATTATAGAGAAGCTATATGACATAAAAATGCTTGAAATTTGATGCTGTTTTTAAAAAACACAAAATTAGACATACCCTATAATATCATGTAAAACCTTAAAGCAAACCAGAGAGTCAGAGAAATGACGTTAGACCAAAAAAACCCACTTATAATCCCACAGTTCTACTTACAAACCTTTATGTACCATTGCTAAATCACTTTTAGAATGCAGAAATCCACAGTTAAAAACTGCTAAAACGTGAACGTAACAGGTCAGTGCCAAGCACATTTAAGAGAGGAAGCAGTTTAAATACTTAGGACTCCCACTCGAGGTAACCTGCCCGCCTGCCAGCAGACACGCAATGTGGAGAAATTCAGGACACCGGGGAGGAAGGACCTGCCAGCCTCGCCCCACCAGGCGGGGACAGCCCAAGGCACCGCAAGTTCTCACACAGCTGCTCACAGCTCAAGGTGTGGGGAACCCACCACACACCCCCGCGCCAGCCTTCCCCTTGAAGACGCGGCTCACGGTTACACGAGGCTCTCCAGCGCACCTTCTAACCAGCTCAGGACGTTCTCCTGCGAATTCCCTCCCCACAAATAACAAAACCGGAAGTGGCCAAAACGGCGCCGAGGAAGAATGTTCCGCCGGGGTGGGTGGCACGGGCTTTCCAGTGGCCGCTCGGCCAGACGAGGTGCCCCCGCACCCTAAGGGAAGCGGCCCTCAGCTCACCACCCGGCTTACTGGCTTACTCAGCTCCTAAGAGGAATCTCAGAGCCAAGCAACGAGAAAGGAAAGAGAGAGAATCACCTCTTTAATATAACATCTCGGCCACCACCTCCGCTGAGGATCTGTCCATCTGCTCCTTGCTCAGCTCGAAGCACCTGCGGGCGAGACGCTGCTGCCGGGCATCCTCACTCACCATCAGCTCCCCGTAGAGGTAGATGCCCATGGCCTGCGGAAGGCACAGAGGCCAGAGAGCTGAAGAAAAGGCAATCGTGTGTCCCCACGCGCTCGAGTGCACAGTCTGTGCTTGTTCCGCACGGACTTGCTGGTCTGGAAGTTACAAAGACCCTAGAAAAGACAGACGGCTGAACAGCTGTACTTCAGGAACCTGCCGTTTTCAATCCCCTTCTCTTTCTTGTTCTTCTCGCTGCAACCCCCAAGGAATTCTTGGCTATCAGTTCCATCAACAGACCCTGGTGGTTGAACTGACGACACTGCGAGCATTTCTCTAGTGATGGCTGACGAGGACAGGGAGGTTCCCATGGTGACTGACCCCCGTGGAAACCCCCGCAGCTGAAAGAAGCACCCGAGGCGCCGTGTGTATGTCACACAGACACAGGCCATCTTCCTAGGAAAGTGTGTGCCTAGCACAGCTGGGGAACGAAGACCACCCCGTCACATGGCGCCATGGGTGGGGAGAGCCATCGGGCCGCCCTGGAAGATGCCTGCTGCTCCAGCCCAGCCTGCCAGCTCCCTTCCACGGGCCCCACGACCGCGGCAAACACTGGCTCTTCTGTTTCGAGAACAATGACTCACATCTGCATTTTTCCTACAGTTTTAAAAACAGCCAGTTATGTTCTGGAAAACCAAAAGATCCACTTGGTTCCGCCTTCTCTCTTGTTCTAAGCTTAGTTATGCTACAGATTACGTTCTCCTGGAGCAAATTAAAAGAAGGATCTCAAATACAGGGCAAAAATGAAAACTCGGTGGTTAGGGGTTCGAAAATTCTTTCCTGAAAAAGCCGATGGTAATCCTTATTTGGCAAAGATCATGGTTCCAAATATACTGCAGTTAATTTTGGTTTTCAGAACAGGCCTTAAGTTGCTCTTACATTTTGTCCTTATACTCCCCTCTCTGTTTCCAAACACCTCTCGCTTCACTGTGCAAATGTGACATTTCTTCTGGTACAAAGTCGTGTATTTTTCTTTGCGGGAATAACGAGCCCTCGCTTGCTGGCTGCCCCCTGTACTCAGGCCCTCTCAAAAGTCCCTTTGTTGCCCCTACCCCAGCTCTCCACCCCAACCGAGACATGGCTCCATTCTGTCAGCCCACAGCGCCCGGCAGAAAGCTCACTCAGAGGCACGCACTGGTCACGCCAACAGGAACGAGCTGCAGCCAACTTCCCGCAGCCGACAGAAGCCACGGCACATGCACCACCATGGACAGCCACGCTGGGGGACACGGTGTGGCGGGGTGCTGACCCCCATAGGCTGCGGCCCAGCAGAGGCGGCAAGGAAAACATCTTCCAACAGGTTTGTGCACACACGTGCTTCCTGTGGGCTCCTTGCAAGGTGATCGCTTTCCCTGGTGAACAGTGAGGAAAGTTCTCACGGGAAGGAATCTCAGCACAGGGTTCCACTTGGTGTGGCACGTGCAGATACAGACCAGACTGTCCCAGCCAGCTGGGGCTCTCCCAGTCTAATCTTCATACATACTTTAAGTGAGGGCCACTGAAGGCACAGGTACACACCATGGCATCACTAAGCCACAACCTTGACCTAATGAATCTGAGGTTCAAAGATGAAGAAAGCTCACGAGGTCTGCCCATGCTTCATTTGGTAACGGCAGTGGGCCACAGTTACGTCAAACCAAGGGAGCTTCTAAGGGACATGATTCAATGGGATACAAAGACAGAGGAAAAAACTCAGCTCAAAAGTTTGGTAGGTAAGCACCTAACAACTCTTTAAAATCCTTGAAAAATGTTTAAATATTCGTTATTTAAATAGAGATGTCGACAACTTGGGTGCCCGTGTTACGTCTACTGCATAGTCAGGGAACAGCATGTGAAGAATCCCCATCTGCTGAAAACTGAAACTTACCTGATCCTCCTGAAGGAACCTCTCCACGTGTCTGTACGCTTCTGTGTATTTGTGCTTAACAACAAGTTCACACCATCGATGGCGAACCTTAAGAAAGGAGAAGATCCAGTAAGCAAAAAACTGGTAGGTTTCCTTGGCCTAACAAGTTTAATGATGGAGAGCCTTTCCTGTTAGAAAAAGTTAGTCTCTGAAGTATATTAACGTTGTTGACGCTTTTAAATTTCATTTTAATTTCATCTCTTTTACAAAGGAAGGAACCATGAGGTTCCTTCATGAGGAGGGCTGCCAGTCAACTTTAGGGGAAGAGGAAGCATGTTTCACTTAGGTATTTTGATGTTTTTAAAGACAATTTTGCAAGATAATAGATAAATGCAAAACGTTAACTGGGAAATTAAACACACATCCCCAGGCAGCCAGGCTGGTGCTCTGCCCTGCAGGATGCTGTCAACGAAGGTTTCCTTTATAAACCACAACTACTTAATTTCCTGCAATAACCGATTTGGTTCAGTGCTGGTGATTGCAACAATAAACACAGTAAAAGGAGGAAGACACTGCTCTCCACATTCCTGAGAGGCAAAGCGCACCCTCTGAGGAGCTCAGGGTGCCTGCCGGAGGGGAAGGAAGGGGAGCAGCCCACCCTGACGCAGGCAGATCCTGCCACATGCCCACGAGCGTGTGCTGCAGGTCTGCACGACCTACTGAAAACAGACAAGCTAAATGTGGGTGCCCTTTAGCAAAGATACGTGACACAAGGTTTACAAGCAGGGATTTGCCAGGAAACCCTCCCCCAAACCCTATAGACAATAGGGGAGCTGGATCCCAGCACTGGCTGCGTCTGCGGTTAAGAGGCAGTCTCGCACCACCCCCCATCTCTAGGCACTTCAGACACATTCTTTACGTGGAGATGCTACCTACATTGGGTTTAAGAATTCAGTCCTGGGCCGTCTTCTACTGCATTAAAGCCCTCGCAATTAAATCCGGTGAGCAGTCCACCATTTTATATTCCATTATTGGTTCAACACTAGCCATACATGGAAGTGATTATGTGCATTTGAAAAATAAAGCCTCCTTCCATCACTCTTTGTTTTTACTGCCTTTGAAAGAGGGAGACCCTTTATTGTAATCCATTTGTGGCAATAGTAGAATGTAAGCAATTTCAGCATTCTGGCTGGGGCCCCTGTAAATTATACCATTACCCACTGATGGCCGGATCGCTTCTTTAATCCACCATAAATGGATTTACACACAAACAATTAGGAATGAAGTAAAGAAAAAATCTTTTGGAAAGAATCCTTCCCCTAAGCTACAGTGCACTCTGAGACACGAGGGGGTTCTGGTGGTGGGCCCTTTGCTTACAGGCAGCCAGGCCCTTTGAACTTCTAAGAAAAGGATGCCAACACACTTTTTACATTCATGAAGGAATTTCAGAGGCACATGGAAATGAGCTAATAGCCTTGGATCATCACAGCAAAAGGGAAGCAGGTTGGGCTGGACAGGTCTTGGAAATCTTTCTACCTTCAACAAAATGTTCTCTTTCCTATATAGCCAATAGAAATTAACACCATAAAAGGGAAAGGGTAGCCCTTAAAATACCTGGAGCAGAAGAACAATTGAACAGAGCTCAGATACTGCACCAACCAGAGAAGAAGCTACCAGAACAACCAAATCCCCGCTCTCATGCTTTGGTTTGAGTACCAAAGGCTGAGCACTGGACAGAACCCAAATGGGGCCCTTGGATGCCTCCATTTCTCGTTTCTGTCCCAACTCACAGAAACCACCAGTCCCATCCGTGCACCAGTGGATGTGCTGTGTCTTTTTGTTTGCGAGCTCTGTGAAAGGAGAAGGCCCCGGCAAGTCAGTGTGGCCCGGTGGGATGTCCGCCATGCGGCCTGAGAGTCAGGGGACTGGGGCCACCTGCTCTCACTTCTCACCACTGCACAGGGGGACAGCTGTACCAGCTTTTAGGAGAGCCAAGTATAAGAGAACTCTTGTCAGCCTGACAGTGATCTAACGACTTAGATTTTGCAACCTGATCACACCAAGCCTTTGACAAGGACCGTTGTTTATCGCTCCAAAACTTGGGGACACTATATTTTTTTAGACCTGATTTTGAGAATGGAGGTATTACTGGCCTCCCATTGTTCTTCTCCCTGTGCTCTCCTTCATCTTATTTACACATACAGAAATAACAAAGCATAAATTGGGGTCTGTTTCCTAGGAGGATAAGGTCCACAGAGGGGCAAAAGGCAGGGTCGGTCCCACTACAACGACTGGAAGAAGATCCAGGAGCTGAGCTGCGTGAAAGAGGCTCTTTCACAACCAATATGAAGTCAGCATTTCCACTTCTCTTACTGTTAAAAATAGTTAGTTGTCACAATTAATAAGATCTAGTCTTCTGACCCCTGAAGGCTAAGATGGCATCCAGGAAATACAGACCAACCCCTCTCTCCACCCCACAAAGAGCAGAAAAAACAACAAGCCTTTTCATTAAAAAAAGAATTAAACATAATTCAAAGTTTCAATGACAGGATGTTTAAAAGACATCACAGAGATGCTGTGTGAGGCCGAAGGCCCAACAGATACCTCTTGCTTGTGTCCAGGGTTTTTACTTCTCTTCGCATTTCTTTGAGAAACAAAGAAAATTTTTATCTTTTATCCTCTGAACTGTCCAGGACCCACAATTCGCAAGGCCAGTTGTCACACCTGGAACGGGGCTCTTCCTGAAAAGCTAGCAGCAAAGTGACATGTGTCACAATTTCTCCCGGCAATATTTCCACGGTGGGCACTGACGGAATACCTCCTTTCTCCAGATCACTGAGAAACTTAAAAAAAAAAATTCCTGACAGAGGTCACCACACTTGTATCTGGCTCCTTCCTCTGTTAATAATGGAGGAAAGTGAAGTTCCCGGTGCTGGGGAGCACCAGAGAATTCAGAAGCAGAGGCAGGTCTCTAAGAAGAAGGCTGTCTGTTCTGCAGATCTGCTCTTCTTTATTTTCTAATTAATTAATTAGTTAATGGTGGTAGTGGTCACCTTGTCTTTTAACTTCCTCAGTGAGGTGAAAAGTAAACAAACACCACCACATAAATACATGTGTGGGAACACCTGGGCCCGGCAGGCCTTCCACAAGCGTCTATGGCCTCTTGACTCCGTTCGTTTAGCGTCAGCGTTTCACGGGTGTATACATTACGCTAAAACCAATCAATACTTACACTTTGAATATTCACATTATTCTGCAATGTCTCAAGAGAGAGAAAAAAATTTAATGACTTTTTCAATGGTGACTCAGGTTCATAAAGTCATTCCAAACTCACGCTAGGAATCACTTGAAAGCCTCGAGCCAGCAAACCTCAGGCCTGAATTCCAGCAACGCGGTCACGCCACCGACAGGTAAGGGGCAAGGGCGAGGGAAGGGGGAGCGGGCAGAAAAAGAATAAGAAATCTCGAGAAAATCAGAAAAGGGACGTTTCGGGAGTGGGAAGAGGCGGAGCTGCCCGTGGCGGCGAACAGCAGGGTCGGAGGACCTGGAGCACAGCACCCTCGTTCCAGCCGCCCCAGAGCGTGTGGTGTCGCAGGGCACTGGAAGCCTTGCCTCTGGAGCACAGGCCCATCTTTTCCTCACTGAGTCTTCAGTGCAGACAGCAGATGGTCTGGCCCACCTCCTGCCAGGACAGGAGCACATCCACCACCCCACAGCACGCTGAAGGTTCCGTAACACAAGCAAAGCATTTAGCAGTCCCTGGCACAGGAATGAGGGGGGATGATGATGATGGAGAAAGGGAACGTGGGTCCCCGACTCTTGCCACAATGAAGATGTGCACACACAGGTGTGCACCCATTATACTCTGGTCCAACAAGAATTAGTTGGACTAATTCGAACACTTTTCAAAGTGTTCTGCTTAAGGGACATTGAACAGAAAAATGATATGGGTGGTTCCCTCAGTGCGCGGGTAGGTTTTAAATTGGCAATGCTAATTTACACCTTTGGAAATGAATTCCAGAAGTTTCCAGGTTTCCAAAGCCTCCATGAACAGAGGGTGAGGAGCACACAAATATCAATGCTCTCCCAGGAGTGCCCACTAATGCAATGGTTCTTTGGGGCTGGGTGCACATGGGAGGGTCTCAGAACTGGGGGCAGGAAGAAGGAAGGGTAAGTCTGCAGAAGCCCATTCATGTCAGACCCACGTTTGGTGATAGGACATTCAAACCCTCCTATAATTCATGTAACTGTAACTGCTCCAGGATGGGGGACCCCCGACCCACAGCAGGGACTCCACCGGGAGGATGGAGTGCATCCGTGGTAACAGGCCCGAGTCACCTGGGAGACCTGAGCAGACCTGTGTCCTGGGTATACAAAACATTTCACATGATATGTATACATGTGTATGTGCACACACACACACACACATCGAAACAAAAGTTTCTTTTTTAATACTTTCCTTCACTATATGCAACTGCTGATAGTTATTGTTCTTCTTTCTTTATGCTGGCTGGCAACCTACTAAACTGATTTCATGACCCACTGGGTCCTGATCCAGAGCTGTCTCCCCAGGGCGGGGGCTAGGAGAGCCTCTGCCCCTGGGCTGCTGTGGGAACTGCCCCAGGTCGCTGCAGCAAGCGTTAGGATTGTGACTCCCACACAGTAAGTGCTTGTCTTCTTAGCAGGTGTAGCATGTTTCTGGCTTTCATTTCCACTTCAAAAGTTCTATTTCTTGAATTTATAAAAACTTGATAGTATCAACTCCAAGGAAAAGTTTGTTAACTGGTGAAAACCGAAGGAGCAAGGTGCCTGTCAGGTGGGTGTCCAGGAGGGAAGGCACTGGCAGGGAGTGGGAAGTGGGAGGGAGAGGATGGGACAACACAGCCGAGGAAGAAGAGCCGGCCCGCCCTGCGCCTAGCCTCAGGACTCTGAGACACCAGCGCCAGCGGGAACCCGCAGAGGAAGCAGGGCCTCCTTCAGGGAGGGGCCTCCTCGAGGCCTGGGCCAGCCGGTACTTACCACCCACCCTCGGGGAAGTATACCCAGGGGCCAGGAGCCTGGGAATTTTCCAAACCCGTCTGTAAAGACAGGCTTGCCCCAGCGTCAGCTCCAGGCACATGGCACTTCTACCATTTCAAGAACGTTATCGCTACCCAAGAGGCCCAGGCAAACTGAACGACTTCTGGCCGGCCGCTCTGACTTCCAGCAGTGCTGGAAAAGCAGGACCTGCCTTGTAGGGTCAAACCACAGCTCAGATTCAGGGACAAGTCCCACGATCCTCTGGGCACCTCTGTGATATAACCACACGTACCTCTCATTTATTAATTGTTCCCTCCTGGAAAAGGAAAGAAAAACTGCTAAAAGACCAGCCCCCCAATCTCTTCAATCTGAGAATTTTAATGCATCCAGAACCAACTCCTATTAAACTCTAGAACAAGGGGTTGCCAATTTTTTTCTGTCAAGGGCTATACACAGTGAGCATTTATGGCTTCTCACCCCATTTGCCCTTGTATCACAAGAGCAGCCCTAGATAGCGTGGCTATCTTCAGATAAAACTTTATTTACCACAAAAAGGGCAGTGGGCTGGACCAGCCAGCTCTAGTCTGCTGACCCTTGATCTGCAAAGGAAGCCCACGCCTTAGGCTGCCCGAGTGATGTGCTAACCCCCCAAATCCACCAGCACGACGCCAGAGAACACAGAGCTGGGAGGCCCTCCCCAGCTGGCTCCGGCGAGCTTCTGCCCGTTCTGCCAGGAAATCTCGGGTGTTCTTGAATGTGGGGACTTTGCTTTCCTCCGTGGACTGCACTCCTCTGTGCCGAAAAACCTGCTCTGGCATTCGTTCGGAAACAGAGCACCTCTTGGCCTACAGCCCAGCATGAATGCAAGGCGCCACTTGTGGGTAGGGGACCCAACACTGAGGAAACGCGAACTTTAAGAAGAATAATCCCCTTCACCAGGTCACTCCCAATCTCCCTCGCTGACCAGACGCTTCCTCTGCAAATCACTGTACACCCCAGACCCTGCGTTCATTAACACTTTACAATTCTCAATGCTCTTTTTATACCTTTTATCTCGTTTCTTTTTTTTTTTTTTGGTCTTCAATTTTAGTGTGTTCTCCATGAAGCTACTTCAAAGAAATAATTCTTACATGAGAATGCTCCCCCACAAGCTGCTTATTATCTTATGGACTAATTTTCCAAAGGAGTCTTCAGACTTTCCTTAAACATAATTCTTCTTTTAATAAAAATGTAATCTGTAATTCCAGTACATATAAGGACATATTAGGGAGAAAAACATATGTGGGTTATTCAAGCAGTTTAAATCAGTCTGGGAGAACACATCTTAAACACTAAACTCCCTTGGTTGGGGGGTGTGGGGGGCTGGGTTCCTTCGAGGTGGAGTCTGCAAAGCAGGGTCTCACAGAAGCCTCACTGCGCCTGAGGGGTAAGCGGAGTCACAGAGGCTGAGCAGACGCGCTGCAGGGTTAGACAGAACCAGCTCCGCGTTAACAGCCTGGCCTACACCCCAAGCTTGGTTCTGCGAGCCACTGTGCCGTCAGCAAAGCACACTACACAGTCCAGGTCGGACTCAGAAAATCAGCTGGGTTGCTTCTGCCACTGCAAGCCTGGAGCCAGGGTTTGTTTTGCTGCACACTCACTGCCACGCCTGAAAAAGCACCTGCGGCTCCCTGCACACAGCTGCTTCCCTTGCTTTAGTTTTGAATAGTAGAAGTCATAAACGAATAGCTTTACATAGAAACAACATGGATATGTGATTTTGTGTTTTCCTCATTCTCCATTTGCTGCCGTTGGATTTACTAGCTTAGTGTGGCCCATATACTTTAACGTGGTAACAACTGCAGGGCATCCCCTTATTAATACACTACAGTTCCATTAGTCTTTCAATCCTCTGACGATGCCAGAAAAGTCCATTTCAATCAACTATCAACTGTGTCCCAGAAAGTCCCAAAGAGTGTTAATAGCCTTTAGCTTTTTACCAGGAAGGCTATGAGGGGTCAAGTCAACAGAGGTCAAGGACATCTGCTGTGACACTAGATGGCACTGCTGTGGCCCCACCTCATCCAGCACACCCTAGGTTAGTGGAATGACCTGGTATTGATATGTCCACATCCCTTAACTCACCTCTTGGGCCCAGAATTCCTCAGCTCCACCCGCTTCCCCATGGGTCACTCTCTCAGAGCTGTGTCTTACATCCTCTCCAGCCCAATGTTCTTTGAAACTGCTGTCTCCTTATTCAGTAGTTTATGTCTTTACTAACAATAAAGTGCAAACTCAGTGAGAGCATGGGCCTGGGAGCCTTCAGGCTATCTCCAGGCCCTGTCTCAATGCCTGGCACATAAGTAGCTGCTTAATAAATGTTTCTGAATAAATGTACCATTTAAAAAAACTCAGAATGCTTTTCAGCTACTTTGAAATTATAATGCACAGTTGGAAGCTGTAAAATGCTTTGAAGAATGCCACCCATCCCATTTATGACAGGAAGCACTCCTCTTTTTAAGTCCTTTTGATTTCAGAATTTACTGTTGAAGGGGAAAAAAAAATCTGTCCAGGGAACACGATCTGGGAAGCCCATTAAACCTCATTTTGAGTTCCATTTTATAATCTGTAAACAGAAAGACCAAGGCTCATGGCTTTTGCGAGTTAATAAGTCTAACGCTGCAATAAACAAACCTCCTTTTTAAATTTGCGTCCTTAAATTAGACTTAACGTTGCTTTAAAGTGGGTTTACTGCTGGTGAGGGAAGCCTGCCTGGCAGCCTGGGCGTGGGGAGGCCTTCCTAGAGCAGCTCCAGAACAGACGGCCTTTCCAGCAGGCATTTCGTTTAGGGGCATCTGTAACGGTCCAGGATGTCTCATCTACTCATTCTCATGAGAAAAGATGAGAGCACAGCTGTCACATAAAGATTTCCAACACTTCTCTTCTCCTTCTCCCTCTCACCTTACAGCTCCTTACTCTCAAAGGGCTGAGATCTTAACACTGTTTTAACTAAAGGGAATGAAAAGTTGCTCTGTGTACTGCCACAAAGCCAGGCTAGTAAACCCCCTTCGCCCTGAAGTTAAGACAACAAACGAGGAGGCGGAGGCTCTCAGCTCTTTTGCAAGGGCTCTTGCTAACCTTGCTTGAGTCAGACCCTAAAACTCTCCGCTCTATGTTAACTGGATATAGCCGGTAATAACGGGTTTTACCAGTTATAACTAGAGCTGTGGCAACGTGCAAAACAGGGATCGTCCAAACCTGCTATCGGGATCATCACACCAAGTGTGCACATGGAGTGACGGTGAGGATCAAAGGTGATGACAAACATCAAGTTTTATATGTTCTCTCAGGCAAATTCCAACCTTTCTTCCTTCTCCTATGTATATACTATTTCAATGAATGACATTAATGCCATGCAAGGCAGCTGGCTCCAAACAGTAGAACTCAGTAGCCCATGTTGAGTCCACCCTGAAATACAGCACAGTGAGCCTTCCCTCCCTATCAAAACGGCACACTAAATGGTAAAACATTCCAATATGGAATTCCACCTCCTTTCCTCATTTCATTAACATACGACACGTGGCCTTTGCTAAAAAAAAGGACTTTTACTCTTGGCAGAAAACTGACCATGGGTTACTTCCTCTGAGAAGCTCTGAAGGGGCACTCGTGCTTTCTCTCCATTTCCTCAGGGGCAGACGTGACTGACTCCGGAGGGCCTCACCAAGTCTGCCAGAAAGGTTCGCTCCCTCCTGAAGGGGTTTCTCTATAGCTTTAGTTATCCAATCACCTTATCCTGTCATATACTAGTCACTCTATTCCAGAATACCTGGAGATCCAGGAAACGTCATTCTCCAAAAAAATAAGTACTGGGTATTAAGGATGAAGTGGTGAATAAAACAGACAAGATCCTGCCCTCTTTGAGCTTATAGTTCAGTAGAAAGTCTAAGAAAAATCCAGTAAGCAGGCAGAAGCAGACCCACGTTAGTGACAAACGCCCTGACAGGAGATAACAGGGTGCAATGAGGGCAATGGGAGTGACCCAGGGATGTAGTCAGGAGACTCCCTGAGAAAGGGCCACTCTAACTAAGAGACAAAGGAAGAAAAGACACCAACTGCTGAACGGGGCAGCCTAAGCTCAGTCGATTTCCAGCCTTACCACGTGTTCCATGAAAAAATTCAACCCTCCCTTCCCCGTTTCTTCTTAGTGGCTATTTCTTCCAATACCTTCCTTACAGAAGCTAGAGAAATGAACTTTAAAAATTAAACCCGAAGACTTAAATGTAAGAGCTACAACTATAAAACTCTTAGAAGAAAATACAGACATAAATCTTCTAGACATTGGATTAGGCACTGGTTTCCTAGATTTGACACCAAAAGCACAAGCAAAATAAGAAAATACAGGTGAATCGGACGGCTTCAAAATGAAAACGTCTGTGCTTCAAAGGACACTTTCAAGAACGTGAAAAGACAACCTAAGAAAATGAGAGAATATTTTTGCAAATCATATACCTGATAAGGATCTTGTATCTAAAATATACAAACTATTATAATTCAATAATAAAAAGAAAAACCTGTCTAAAAATGAGCAAAAGATCTGACTAGGTATTTCTCCAAAGATGTATAAGTGGCCAATAAACAGATGAAAAGATGCTGACCATAATTAGTTAATAGGGAAATGAAAATCAAAACCACAACGAGAGGGGCCCCGTGGAGCGTCGACGCCTGGAAGAGGATGCTCTAGAGGCAGGGGTCCCTGTGGGAAGTTGCCACTCCCCTAGGGCACTGCTCCACGCCTCAGCCACCTCCTACCCTGGCTTTCTTTCACCGCCACCCACTGTACTTTGTGTCTTGTCACTCTCGAGTCATCTTACCTCCAGTTTTCCAGAAAATAATTCGGATTTTCCTGTTAACCCCTGTGCATTTCCAGTACTGCCGACAGAAGTAAACGCATGGATGAACAGGCTGAACAAAAATTCTGGAGGTTGGGAAGTTATGATCAACGCTAAGACCCAGCTCCACCCAATGGCCAGCAAGCTCCAGTGCTGGACGCCCCATGCCAAACAACTAGCAGAACAGCAACGCAGCCCCATCCGTTAGCAGAGAGGCTGCCCCAAATCATACTAAGTCCACAGACACCCCAAAACACACCACCGGATGCAGCCCTGCCCACCAGAAAGACAAGATCCAGCCCCACCCTCCAGAACACAGGCACCAGTCCACTCTACCAGGAAGCCTATACAAGCCACTGAAACAACCTTAACCACTGAGGGCAGACACCAAAAGCAATGGGAACTACGAACCTGCACCCTGCAAAAAGGAGACCCCAAACACGGTTAAGTTAAGCACAATGAGAAGACAGAGAAATGTGCAGCAGATGAAGGAGCAAGGTAAAAACCCACCAGACCAAACAAATGAAGAGGAAATAAGCAGTCTACCTGAAAAAGAACTCAGAGTAATGACAGTAAAGATGACGCAAAACCTTGGAAGTAGAATGGAGAAAATACAAGAAACGTTTAACAAGGACCTAGAAAAACTAAAGAGCAATCAATGATGAACAACACAATAAATGAAATTTAAAATTCTCTAGAAGGAATCAATAGCAGAATAACTGAGGCAGAAGAACGGATAAGTGACCTGGAAGATAAAATAGTGGAAATAACTACCACAGAGCAGAATAAAGAAAAAAGAATGAAAAGAATTGAGGACAGTCTCAGAGAATTCTGGGACAACATTAAACGCACCAACTTTCGAATTATAGGGAGGCCCATTAGAAGAGAAAAAGAAAGAGTCTGAGAAAATATTTGAAGATATTATGGTTGAAAACTTCCCTAACATGGGAAAGGAAACAGTCAATCAAGTCCAGGAAGCTCAGAGAGTCCCATGCAGGATAAATCCAAGGAGAAACACACCAAGACTCATGTTAATCAAACTATCAAAACTTAAATACAAAGAAAACATATTAAAAGCAGCAAGGGAAAAGCAACAAATAACATACAAAGGAATCCCCATAAGGTTAACAGCTGATCTTTCAGCAGAAACTCTGCAAGCCAGAAGGCAGTGGCAGGACATATTTAAAGTGATGGAAGGGAAAAACCTACAACCAAGATTACTCTACCCAGCAAGGATCTCATTCAGATTCGATGGAGAAATTAAAACCTTTACAGACAAGCAAAAGTTAAGAGAATTCAGCACCACCAAACCAGCTTTACAGCAAATGCTAAAGGAACTTCTCTAGGCAGGAAACACAAGAGATGGAAAAGACCTGCAAAAACAAACCCAAAACAATTAAGAAAACGGTAATACAAACATACATATCAATAATTACCTTAAATGTAAATGGATTACCATTTGGTCTTATGTTCAACCAAACGACACAGACTGGCTGAATGGATACAAAAACAAGACCCATATATATGCTGTCTACAAGAGACCCACCTCAGACCTAGGGACACATACAGACTGAAAGTGAGGGGATGGAAAAAGATATTCCATGCAAATGGAAATCAAAAGAAAGCTGGAGGAGCAATTCTCATATCAGACAAAATAGACTTTAAAATAAAGACTGTTAAAAGAGACAAAGAAGGACACTACATAACGATCAAAGGATCAAACCAAGAAGAGGATATAACACTTGTAAATATTTATGCACCCAACAAAGAAGAATCACAATACATAAGGCAGATGCTAACAGGCATAAAAGGGGAAACTGACAGTAACACAGTCATAGTAGGGGACTTTAACACCCCACTTTCACCAATGGACAGATCATCCAAAATGAAAATAAATAAGGAAACACAAGCTTTAAATGACACATTAGACAAGATGGACTTAACTGATATTTATAGGACACTCCATCCAAAAACAACAGAATACGCTTTCTTCTCAAGTGCTCATGGAACACTCTCCAGGATAGATCATATCTTGGGTCACAAATCAAGCCTTGGTAAATTTAAGAAAACTGAAATCGTATCAAGTATCTTTTCTGACCACAACGCTATGAAACTAGATATCAAGTACAGGAAAAAAACTGTAAAAAACACAGAAGCATGGAGGCTAAACAATATGCTCCTAAATAACCAAGAGATCACTGAAGAAATCAAAGAGGAAATCAAAAAATACCTAGGAACAAATGACAATGAAAACACGACGACCCAAAACCTATGGGATGCAGCAAAAGCAGTTCTAAGAGGGAAGTTTATAGCAATACAATCCTACCTCAAGAAACAAGAAACATCTCAAATAGACAACCTAACCTTACACCTAAAGCAATTAGAGAAAGAAGAACAAAACCACCCCCCCCCCCGAAGTTAGCAGAAGGAAAGAAATCATAAAGATCAGATCAGAAATGAAGGAAACAATAGCAAAGATCAATGAAACTAAAAGCTGGTTCTTTGAGAAGATAAACAAAACTGATAAACCATTAGCCAGACTCATCAAGAAAAAAAGGGAGAAGACTCAAAATCAACAGAATTAGAAATGAAAAAGGAGAAGTAACAACTGACACTGCAGAAATACAAAGGATCATGAGATTACTACAAGCAACTATATGCCAATAAAATGGACAACCTGGAAGAAATGGACACATTCTTAGAAAAGCACAAGCTTCCTAGACTGAACCAGGAAGAAACAGAAAATGTAAACAGACCAATCACAAGCACTGAAATTGAAACTGTGATTAAAAATCTTCCAACAAACAAAAGCCCAGGACCAGATGGCTTCACAGGCACATTCTATCAAACATTTAGAGAAGAGCTAACACCTATCCTTCTCAAACTCTTCCAAAATATAGCACGGTGAGGAACACTCCCAAACTCATTCTACGAGGCCACCATCAACCTGATACCAAAACCAGACGAAAATGTCACACAAAAAAGTAAGCTATAGGCCAATATCACTGATGAACATAGATGCAAAAATCCTCAGCAAAATACTAGGAAACAGAATCCAACAGCACATTAAAAGGCTCATACACCATGATCAAGTGTGGTTTATCCCAGGAATGCAAGGAATCTTCAATATATGCAAATCAATCAATGTGATAAATGATATTAACAGACTGAAGGAGAAAAACCATATGATCATCTCAACAGATGCAGAAAAGGTTTTCGACAAATATCCACACCCATTTATGATAAAAACCCTCCAGAAAGTAGGCAGAGAGGGAACCTGCCGCAACATAATAAAGGCCATATGTGACAAACCCACAGCCCACATCGTCCTCAATGGTGAAAAACTGAAACCATTTCCTCTAAGATCAGGAACAAGACAAGGGTGCCCACTCTCACCACTATTATTCAACATACTTTTGGAAGTTTTAGCCACAGAACTCACAGAAGAAAAAGAAATAAAAGGAATCCAAATCGGAAAAGGAGAAGTAAAACTGTCACTGTTTGCAGATGACATGATACTATACATAGAGAATCCTAAAGATGCTACCAGAAAACTAGTAGAGCTAATCAATGAATTTGGTAAAGTAGCAGGATACAAAATTAATGCACAGTAATCTCTGGTATTCCTATACACTAATGATGAAAAATCTGAAAGAGAAATTAAGGAAACACTCCCATTTACCATGGCAACAAAAAGAACAGAATACCCAGGAATAAACCTACCTAAGGAGACAAAAGATCTGTATGCAGAAAACTATAAAACACTGATGAAAGAAATTAACCATGATACAAACAGATGGAGAGATATACCACATTCTTAGATTGGAAGAATCAACACTGTGAAAATGACTATACTACCCAAAGCAATCTATGGATTCAATGCAATCCCTATGAAACTACCAATGGTATTTTTCACAGACCAAAAAATTTCACAATTTGTATGGAAACACAAAAGACCCTGAATAGCCTAAGCGATCCTGAAAAAAGAAAAACGGAGCTGGAGGAATCAGGCTCCCAGGCTTCAGACTACATTACAAAGCTACAGTAATCAAGACAGTATGGTACTGGCACAAAAACAGAAATATAAATCAATGGAACAGGACAGAAAGCCCAGAGATAAACCCACACACATACGGTCACCTTATCTTTGATAAAGGAGGCAAGAATATACAATGGAGAAAAGATAGCCTCTTCAATAAGTGGTGCTGGGAAAACTGGACAGCTACATGTAAAAGAATGAAATTAGAACACTCCCTAACACCATACACAAAAATAAACTCAAAGGGGATTAAAGACCTAAATGTAAGGCCAGACACTATAAACTCTTAGAGGAAAACATAGGCAGAACACTCTATGAGGTAAATCACGGCAAGATCCTTTCTGACCCACCTCCTAGAGAAATGGAAATAAAAATAAACAAATGTGACCTAATGAAACTTCAAAGCTTTTGCACAGCAAAGGAAACCATAAGCAAGATGAAAAGACAACCCTCAGAATGGGAGAAAATATCTGCAAATGAAGCAACTGACAAAGGATTAATCTCCAAAATAGACAAGCAGCTCACACAGCTCAATATCAAAAAAACAAACCACCCAATCCAAAAATGGGCAGAAGACCTAAATAGACATTTCTCCCAAGAAGAAATACAGATTGCCAACAAACACATGAAAGGATGCTCAACATCACTAATCATTAGAGAAATGCAAATCAAAACTACAAAGAGGTTTCACTTCACACCGGTCAAAATGGCCATCATCAAAAAATCTACAAACAATAAATGCCGGAGAGGGTGTGGAGAAAAGGGAACACTCCTGCACTGCTGGTGGTGGGAATGTAAATTGATACAGCCACTATGGAGAACAGTATGGAGGTTCCTTAAAAAACTAAAAACAGAACTACCATATGACCCAGCAATCCCACTACTGGGCATATACCCGGAGAAAACCATGATTCAAGGAGTCATGTACCACAGTGTTCACTGCAGCACTATTTGCCATAGCCAGGACATGGAAGCAACCTAAGTGTCCATCGACAGATGAATGGATAAAGAAGATGTGGCACATATATACAATGGAATATTTCTCAGCCATAAAAAGAAAGGAAGTTGAGTTATTTGTAGTGTGGTGGATGGACCTAGATAGTCTGTTATACTCAGTGAAGTCAGTTAGAAAGAGGAAAACAAATACCATATCCTAATACATATATATGGAATCTTAAAAAAAAAAAAAAGGTTCTCATGAACCTCGGGGCAGGACAGGAATAAAGACGCAGACGTGGAGAATGGACTTGAGGACGTGGGGAGGGGGAAGGGTAAGCTGGGACGAAGTGAGAGAGTGGCATGGACATATATACACTAGCAAATGTAAAATAGCTAGCTAGTGGGAAGCAGCTGCATAGCAGAGGGAGATCAGCTCGGCGCTTTGTGACCACCTAGAGCGGTGGGATAGGGAGGGTGGGAGGGAGGGAGGGAGACGCAAGAGGGAGGGGATATGGGGATACATGTATACATATAGCTGATTCACTTGTTATACAGCAGAAACTAACAGAACATTGTAAAGCAATTATACTCCAATAAAGGTGTTTAAGGGCTTCTCTGGTGGCACAGTGGTTGAGAGTCCGCCTGCCGATGCAGGGGACGCGGGTTCGTGCCCCGGTCCGGGAGGATCCCACATGCTGCGGAGCGGCTGGGCCCGTGAGCCATGGCCGCTGAGCCTGCACGTCCGGAGCCTGTGCTCCACAACGGGAGAGGCCACAGCAGTGAGAGGCCCGCGTACCGCCAAAAAAAAAAAAAAAAAAGATGTTTAAAAACAAAAAACCACAATGAGATAGGTCTTCACACCCAGTAGGATGGCTAAAGTGAAAGCCAGACAATAACAAATATTGACAAGGATGAAGAAACACTGGAACCCTCATACACTGCTGGTAAAGATGTAAAATGGTGCTCTGGAAAACAGCCTGGCAGTTCCTTAAAAAGTTAAATAAACTAACCATATAAGCCAGCAATTCTACTCCTTAGGTATAAGTCCGAAAAGAAGTGATAATTTACATCCACACAAAACACTGCACCCAAATGTTCACAGCAGCGTTACACATACAGCCACAAAATCCAAATGTCTATCAACTGATGAACAGTTAAACAAATGGGGTTTATTCATACCATCACAAGTATTTGGAAATAAAAAGCAAAGAAGTATTGATACGTGCAAAACATGGATGATTCCTGAAGACAGTATGCTACGTGAAAAGAAGCCATTCACAAAAGGTGTATGTGATCCCATCTACATGAAAGCCCAGAGTAAGCAAATCTGTAGACACAGAAAGAGTAGTCTGGTTGCCAAGGACTGGAGTAGGGGGGAGATGGGAATGACAACTAAAGGGTACAGGGTTTCTTTGCGATCGGATGATGAACACATTCTATAATTGACTGTGGTGATGGTTACACAGCTCTGTGAATACATACTAAAAACTACTGTTGTGCACTTCGAAATGGGTGAATTACATGGTATATGAATTATTTCTCAAAAAAAGGTGGTTTTAAAAACAAGCCTAGAGTCAAGCTGGGGAAGGCTGTTTCAGGAAATGGTACTACTCTACGCAGTCAATTCCTGAAAAGACCACCTGCTGTCCTGACAGTAGAGCCAGGCGGACAAGCCTGCTCTGGGCTGCTGCTGGCTGGCTGGCTGCTCTCCCCAGTGCCTGTAGATTTCCACGCTCGGCGTGGTCATCTGCTCCTACCCACAGATCAGTTGGTCTATGGAACACAATTCCATGTGGTTCAAAGCTGCAGCAACATGTAGACTAAGTAGCTTTAAAAATCATTTTTAGGGCTTCCCTGGTGGCACAGTGGTTGAGAGTCTGCCTGCCGATGCAGGGGACAGGGGTTCGTGCCCCGGTCCGGGAAGATCCCACATGCCGCGGAGCGGCTGGGCCCGTGAGCCATGGCTGCTGAGCCTGCGCGTCCGGAGCCTGTGCTCCGCAACGGGAGAGGCCACAACAGTGAGAGGCCCGCATACCATTAAAATAATAATAATAATAATAATAGTAATAATATTTAAAAACTCATTTTTAGTGCCACCCCATAAAGTCTGCTGATCTTTAAATTTCGTGCCCAAACACAAAATACCATCATTTGCACATAAACAGGGGTCCTTTCATTTTTTAAAACAATTTGAATTCAATACAACTGTTTTCTCTTTGCTATCAGGTACCAGCACAAACATTCGCCCCTAAGAGGCATAAGCTGCCAGGGAATCCTGTAGGATCTATGGAGCACCGCCTCCTCCCTAAAGGGCAGGTTCAGGGACCATACTTAGGCCGCTGACGCTGTGGGAGCCTCCCACAGACTACAGGAAGAGCTCATTTTACCTACAGCCTGAAGGTTCCACAGCTTGAAGGCCAGAGAGAGCGAACTCTCAAATTCTGGTGTACCATGGAACTAGAGAGCAAAGGAGGGTGCACCGGAAAGGCACCAGAGGGAAGAAGAGCAATCTGGAAAGGTATTTTGGCAAAAGTGAGCCCTCTATTTTAGGGCACTGAAGGCAAACTTTACATGGGAATGAGACTCTATAATTGCGAAAGAAAATGGCAGTGGGCTCACAGACAACTGTGTGCTTTTTTGGGGTGTGGATTTCAGTACAGAAATCTAATACAAAAATATATAAACTACTGATGGAGGTATAAAGAACCTAGAAACAGCAATAAAACCCCACATGTTGATTTTACTCACAACAGCATTAAAGACAAAAGGAACAGGAGATGTAGCTGGGTTTGGGGCACTATCGAAAGAAGAGTGTCAGGGCAATGTTATTTATTAACCCAGAATATGTGTACATCTCCACATCTTTCTGAGAAAATCTGTACAGACTTGGCGGCGGGAGGGACCACACACAGATGGCAAGAGGTGATAATGCCCCTTAAATCTCCAAATATCTATACAGTAGGACGTGTTGCTAAGTACATGGAAGAAAGAATGGCAAAGAATAAGCAACCAGGGACTTTTCTAACCTGTAGCTAAAAGCCCGCCGTTAAATGCTCTTTTCCTCTTTAATTTAACAGATAAATTCTAACTGCTTTGACTGATTATAATTGTTTACTTAAAAGGTCTTTTCAGAAAAATTAGGCAGATTATGCCACCAGTGGTTCATTTTTTCTTTAAACAAACATCTGATCAGCCACAATGTCCTGTAACAATTCAAGGTGAATAAAACGCAGGCCCTGGCCTCAGGAACAAGAGAAGAAAACTCATCTAAAAACAAAGTCCTTTGTCATTTTAGATCAGTTTTCAAAAATCATTGTATCACTGCATAAAGCAATGGAGACTTTTTTGGTCTCCAAAGGTTTCCACAGAAAAATTCTAGGGGCACTGAACTGAATAACAGAGAAAGAAAACGCCAAGAAGAAATATCTAGAGATATCTTCCTGACTTTGAAGAAATGTTCTAAAGCAGTAAGTGTTTCATAAACCAAATACAACAAAGAAAAAAAATACACAAATATAACCAAAGAATTATATAAGAGCTTTTTATCCCACATTATAAAACGCACATGCTTTAAAATCCCAATATGTCTAAGCAACCAAAGAAAATCACCCCAACCCTTTTATCAATCCATACCCTGCCCAGCTTTCCAAACTCTACAAATTACAACGCTGTATCAAAATGACAGCTGCGTCCCTCACCAGGACTGGTTTAGCTTTTTAAAAAATGGATATTAAGTCACACTACTTATAGGTCACATCCTCAAGTTCAGATCCATCAATGTTTGACCCTCTGATTTGCAACCTGAGCTTGACCATGTCAAGGAGCCAAGGAGCCAGACCCCTTGTCCCTGGGAAGAAACTGTGACAAACCTGCCCAATGTTGGATATGGCAGGTGTCAAACTGCCTTTCTGGAAGCTCCCATTCCATCGGGCTCCTTGTATTTTACCCTGGAAAACCACTTTGCTAATTGCACCACACCGTTCCAACCCTCCACAACGGTCTCCTTTTTTTTTTTTTTTTTTTTGTCTTTTTGTCTGCGTTGGGTCTTTGTTGCTGCACGAGGACTTTCTCTAGTTGAGGCGAGCGGGGGCTGCTCTTCGTTGCAGCGCACGGGCTTCTCATTGCGGTGACTTCTGTTGCGGAGCACGGGCTCTAGGCACGCAGGCTTCAGTAGTTGTGGCACGCGTGCTTCAGTAGTTGCGGCTCGCGGGCTCTAGAGCGCAGGCTCAGTAGTTGTGGTGCACAGGGTTAGCTGCTCCACGGCATGTGGGATCTTCCCGGACCAGGGCTCGAACCTGTGTCCCCTGCACTGGCAGGCATATTCTTAACCACTGTGCCACCAGGCCCCAACAGTCTCCTTTTTATGTTCAATCTGAAAACCTGCCTCCTGGCGCACTGTTCCACAATGGTGCCTCCTGACACTGCTGGGCAGTGACCTGGGGAAGCCTGGGGATATGCGTGCCCCCAAGACAGACTCCAAAAGGGAAGGAGGGGAGGAAGAGGCGCCCACCAAGGGGGCTGGGGCCGGCGCTCTGGCACTGCTCCTATGCTTGGGCCCTGGTGACCCTGCACAGCTCTGCAGTCCTGCAGGGGCTGTGGCGCCAGCCCGGCAGGCTGCCCTCACACACCGCCGTGATGACAGGACCTGACGTCAGCAAGGCTGGTTTCTGCCTTTGTGCTACTTAGATTCTGCATCGAGGTGTATCAAAGGGGAAGGAGGCACCAAGTTCAGCACACCGCGGTTTACTAAATATAAACTGTTGAGCACCCTGAAGTGGCAACAGAGCCCACTGAGATTTCATCTAACCTCTCCTCTAAACTCTTCCTGTGAGGAGCACAAAATAGAAATGTTTTCTTTATTTTGTAGCCAGAATACTACAGAAAAGCAGCCAGGGGAGAAAAGGGGAGTGCTGAGCCCCTGAACGGACGGCAGGGAACAGACCCTGAACAGTGTGCAGAAGACGACGGTCATCATGACCAGATGGAGTTTTAGCATAAAGGGAATGGGCAGAATCACAGCTACAGATCAGTCTTACATTTTAAACATATGATAACCTGACTAAACCTTTATTCTCTGCCCTTTCAGTATGCCTCTCCAGAGGTCGGTTGATAATGGAATGTTCTCAGTTCACAGAAACTATGCTTTTGGCTCAAATGAAATTCAGAAATGAGCATCGGAGCTGTCAGACTTTTGTGGGCCTGCAATCACGCCTTCCACTTGTGGACTTCAAATAAATGCTGTGGTATTTTCTTTTCAAATAAACAATGAGTTCTCTTACTGACAAGTATTAAAATCTACCCCCTCCCTGCATAGGTAAAACCCACCAAGGGAGGTGGCCAGTTTACACGGTTTTCAAGGGCTCTTCCACCTGCGCCAGAGGAAGGGCAGCGGTGAGGGAAAGGCCTGCAACGTTGGATGTTCTTCCATTTGCAGTCAACCTTGAAAGTGTCCTTTTCAGAGCAGAATGCAGACAGATACTGGCATGGCTTTCTCTGGGTACTAGTGGTAAAACAGATTTGTCCTCCCTCACTCACCTGTTTCCTTAGATTTACTTGCTACTACTACTTTATTTTGCAATTCCTTCTTTTTCTTCCACGTGAAACATTTTGTTTTCACCTCCCCCAGGGTTACATTCTTCAGAGCCTGAGAGAATCCAGCCGGCTCAGGGTGGCCCCTAAATGTAGTTAACCATGTTCTAGCTATTCCACTCTGTATTGTAACCATCAGGCACTTCATTAGATGAGATGAAAAAATTGCCTTTTGTGGTCAGTTGCTGCTTTAGAGCAGTGGTTCTTAACCAAGATGACTTTATCCCCCAGAAGATATTTGGCAATGTCTGGAGACACTTCTGACTGCCCAAACGGGTGGGGTGGGGAAGGGAGAGAACTGCTATTGGCATCGCAGGGAAAAAAACCGGGGGTGTGATACATCACCCAAGGCACAGGACACCCCACAGCGGAGAATTATCCACTCCAAAATATCTGTAATGCTAAGGTAGAGAAACCTCGGTTTAGAGCAAACCACCCTGGACCCGACCCCACCGAAAAAGCTGCCAAGACCCCAGATTAAGAATTCTGTGACCAGGTGCTCAGGGGCTCCTAACAGCTGGTAGCTTGTACTTCTTGTCTCTCTTTCTCATTGCCAGTCCTGACAGATTAAAGAGACAATACAAAGGTTGTCTGAGCTAAATAAAATTTGACCGTTTCACACCAAACGAGAGAATGTGAATCTTATATGACAAGAAATTATGCTAAAACTTCTCCTCATGGTGTTAACAATCCCATGAAGAGGGGGTTTATGGCTCCATTTTAATCTTGAGGAGACAGAGGCTCAGGGACCTTGGCCACAAGTCTGAAGGCAGGAAGCTGGTGAGGACTGTGAGATCGTCCTGTTCCACGTTTTCCAAACTGTGGGCTGCGACTCGTTAGTGGGTCACAAAATCAATTTGCTGCATCACAATGCACATTTTTAACGCAAATAAAATGGGAAATAATAGCGAATATAAGAGTACAAACAGTTTCGTAAAGCCGTTTCTGCCAGTCGGCCGTGGTCAAAAAGGCTGATAGCCAGCAGTCTAGTCCCGGTACTGCTGTGCAGACGAAGAAAAAGGGGCCCGGGAGGGTGGGCAACTTGTAAGCGGCCACCAGCCATTTGGGGACCTGGGACCAAGTCCAGCTTTTTGCTAAGTTGATGCCTCTGCCAGTACCAGGTGCACGGCCTGGGTGTCTAGATGGGATGGAGACCTGGAAGAGCAGTACCCCTGAACAAAGACTGGGACGTGGAGCCAGGGCAAGATGGAGATACTGTGCCCACCCCTTCCCACCCCAACCTAACCCAGGAGGCCTCTTCCTTTCAACCAACAGCACTTTCCCAAATACAGTGAGGGGGAGACCTGGCTGGTAGTGGCCTCACCCAGAAAACTAAATTTCTGGCTCACCCTACCAAATGAAACATCAGAGCAGAGCATGGTACCGTGGGGACCATTTTGACTAACATCCACCACTCCCATCTGAGCCAGATGAGACAGGGAGTGGGCTGCTTCCACATTTTCTGAAATTCACCTGAGGGGTGCCCCAATTTTGAAGTGTTCAACTGTAGTCTGTAGATAGAAATAGCTGCTTTGAGGTCAGTCATGGGGCTTTTGGGGAAAAAGGTCACAGAGCCAAGTGGAGTGGAGCCTCTCTTCATTAACACAGGAAAGCTGTTTTTGAGGCTTAGGAGACCTGATAAAGCGGGCTGGGAATTCATTATTTTAAAAAAGGATCTCAGAAAATACCTCTTGTTTGAAGAATCAGTTGTTTAACATGTTTTAAAACCTTTTGGGTCTTTCTTGGAACCAATATGCTCGGAAACTGTAGACAATGTATTCCTATGAACTAAGTTTCCCTTTCAGTTCATTTTCTGACCTGGTTAAAGCAGCCCAGCAACATGGCCAGAGGCTTCTTTGATTCAGGAGGTAAAAGATGGTAACTACTCCTGTAGTCAGTGTTACTTTCCAGGCTAAGGAATACAAACGTTCCTCCTCCAAAGCCCCACTTCTCACATGGTGGCGACACGAGTGGCCAGGCAAGGCATAAAATGGCCTAAGATGACATGCATTACTGTACCTAGCTTACTACATCTGTCCTCATGCACTTTTCCTTTAAGATTCTGAACACAAGGTGTCCCTCCGTGCAGGGCAGACTTGTGTATTCACACCACATGTGATGCAGGCACCCGGAGGACAAGGGGCGCGTAACATGGAACAGCGTTCCCCTGACACGCAAACAGCTGGCAAAGAACACCATCCACCTGGTCGCCATGCTCGGAAATCCTGACCAACAGATTGGACATTCTGTGAATGCAACCGGAAACACAGAAGCAACACAACTAATACAAATATTGAGCTACACGAAGAGCATCATTAAAATAAACTTCCCAGTGAGACAGCACCAGCCCACCCACAGACACAGAAGGAAGGAGGGAAGGGACAAGTGGGCACGACAGCAAAGAAGCTAAAGCAACTACTGAACAGAGGGAGCTGATTCATGGTAGCACAGGCTTCTTACACAGTTGAGACTTCTGGTACATCAAGAACACGCTGCTCTGCCAACGAGAGAGCTCTGCAGTGCGCTGGGCAATTAGGAGCTTAAACGAGCTACGGAAATAGCAGGCTCACCTTCTCAAAAAGTGACTTCACATCTGTGCTTGCTTTCAGGAGAAATGCTAGTCCAAGGAAGACCAGGGGGAGCCTTTCTTTACCTCCTGGAAATATGAGGAAGTAGCCCCCCGCCCCACCACTGTCCTGAGCACTCCCTGCTGCTGTGCTAGAGACCCCCCCCCACCCCCCGTCCTGGGACTGAAGTCCTTCTGCACAGACACCTAACCCAACACCATGGTCCCAGGGCCTGTGACAGCACCCTGAACAGAGAGTATCAGCACAGTCACGCACATTGCTCCTTGTCAGGAAAATACCTCTAGAGCCATTTCCCATAGGGACGCTCCACATCCAAGCTGCCCCTCTCCAGCACCTTCAGCCATGTTTTAAATGACTGCTATTTACTACACATTTAAAAGCCCTGATGATAACTGAAAGGGACTATCCTTGTATGTTTGGTCAAGGAGAAGCACCAAGAGTAAAGTCAGAATCTTCATTTTCCCAGCAAATAACAATTCTTTCTCCCATGAAATGTTCTGTCACTTAAAATAAAGGCAGATGGTTAGTCAACGAAATTCCTGCTAATCAGTGTCACAATAAATCACACTTAACTAATAAAGTTTCTAGAACATACCCTGGTTGGCCAAAATCCTGTTGCTTTTCTGGTTCTGAATGACCTTTCAAGGAAACCTCACAGTGAGATAAGCTGTCAATGTAACTGACTATGTGCCAAGGCCTAGGAGGGCCTGGGAAGGGGGCAAGGCAGTGGCACGTTAGGCCTCAGGGCCTTAAGGCCCTGATCTGGGCCCTACCCACCCCTGACCTCAACCCTGCAGGCCCCAGAGCAGGGGTCAACAAACTCAGAAGGGGGCAGGCCAAACCAGCCCACAGCTAGAAGTGGTGTGGACGTTTTAGAGGAAGGAACAACAACAAAAAGAATTATCTTGAGATGTGATAATTATATGAAATTCAAGTTTCAGGGTCCCTAAACAGCTTTACTGAAACACAGGCACGTCTGTTCGTTTACATACTGCCTATGGCAGCTACAACAGCAAAGTTGAATAGTTAGTTGTGACAGAAACCGTATGGCCTGAAATACTAAAATCTGCTCCTTTACAGAAAAGCCTGCTGACCCGTATCCTAGAACATGCCATGCTCACACCTTTGCACTTGCTGTCACCTCTGTATGGAAATCACTCCTGGCCCCTTGGCTTTGTATGGCCAACTCCTTCTTGCCCTTAGGTCCTGGCTCAAATGTCACTTTCTCTTGTGGCCTTTCCTGAACTCTACCTAGAGACACCTAGCTCACTTTCACCTGCAATCTCCTTTGTAGCTCTTATCTGAAACTATCCTGCTCATTTCCTTATGAGCTGTCGTTCTAGAAGAATCCAAACTTCCTGAGGGTGACCCTTGCCACTGCTGTATCCCTAGTGACTGGCAGAGTATTTGTGAACTGCATGGACGCTGACCACGCTAGTTACTTAAACCAGTCAAGCCTCCCTCAGGCCCCAGTCTCTCATAACCAAAGAGCCAAGCCTGAAGAGACTGCTCTGGCTTTGGGCATCATGATGCAGTCTGAGATGCAAAGAAGCAACCAAAATAAAACCTGTTATATTTCCCGAAGGTTTAAGAAGTTACGTATAACAACTAAGTTGAGCTGTAAGTTAAGAACACAGTGTGCTTTATGTTTATGCCAACAGGAAAGGGGTGGGGGGACCAGGGTCTACCACCTCCCAGCTTCTGGCAAAAAGTGGAGGAGTGACAGGTGCCCAGCACCTGCTTTGATCCTCCCGCCTTCGTCTGCCCACTGCCTGTCACTGGGGCCTGGCATTTCAGTGGTATTCAGCTCTGATTAAAGCATAACCTCATGCCTATAAATAGAGACCTCTATAAAACACTAATTAAAAATAACAAGCTGGCATTTGGAAACTCCTATAAACAAAAATATAAGAGCTGAAATAAACAGCAACAGTTGCACGTTTTATCTATGCTGAGATGGGTAAAAAGCTACATATGTCTTCTCTGGAGTTTTTCAATTAACTCCTGAATTTACATAAGGGTTTTAACATGTGTAACAGTGCCCATCTTACCTTTTAATCTAATAATGAGCTGGCTTTTCTCCATTTACTCCATTTTAAGAATTGTGAAGTTAATTTTTAATAATATTTTATTTAACCCAACGTGTCCAAAGTATCATTTTGAGAAGACATTACTGAGACATTTTGCTTCCTCTTTTTATACTATGTCTCCAGTATCTGCTACGCATAGTTCACACTTACAGCACACCTCAATTCAGAACAGCCACATGTGCCTAATGGCTGCCTTACTGGACTGTACAGTTTTTAAACGTTCATTTATTCTCCACTGAACACAAATCAAACCTACTTGCCTTTAAGGAGTTTTATATAAGAAAGACCGTGTGCTTTTTTACTTTAGATGACTAAATAATTTATTATTTTATATATTTAGAAAACTCTGGAACTCATCCTAGGGTTCACATTGCATTCTTCACAATAAGCTAAAAGATATTAAGGACCCCATCATATTGCTTTCCCACAAGCATCCAAGTTTGCTTTTCAAACGCTGGCTGTTAGATTTAGTTTTCATTTCCTTGACACATGGCTCCTTTCCTGTCCTAACTGAATACAACTAAGAAGCTCTGGCACATCTCAGCCCAGTTTTCTTAATGTGCAACAGGACGGCACCATCATGCACAAGATGACCCACCCAAGTTTATAATTCAAAAACATTCCACCCGCCTGCTCATTCCTTTAGGAGACTTATGTCCATCTTAATGATTTAAGAAGCAAGAGGGAAAAACTTAGGACCTCAAAATACCCTGGTAATGACCAGGATCAGAGGTCCCCTGCTGGAGCAAGCGCAACCAGGGAAGCAGTTTACTCTTTGCTCGAAGTGCTGCTTTTCACTCGTAAGACACAGCATGGGATGCTGCTTACAGAGAGTTCCAACAGCTGGGGACGCAATGGGATCATACTTCACCAACAGTGAGGACCCACAGTGTAAATCCTGAGGGTGTTCCTGGTTACCTCTGCATCCTGCTCCGAGAGGTGGTACGTCCTCTCAAGTCTTTGCAGAGTTCGGGGATTCAGAGTCCTCTGCTCCAAGAGATGCTCCAGAAGCAAGACCAGCTGGTCTGGAAGAAGCTGAGGACAAAACCAAACAGCCTGTGAAAATGCCATTCAGCTTACAAGAAATTAAACCCAAACGTTTAGACCAAAGACAGCAAATCCAGGGTAACCCTGGGGACTCCCAGCAGCTGCTGAAACATTGGAAGACTGTAGACTTTACTATGGTAAAACCTCAAGGTTTACCTTGTATCCCCAAAGACACTGCATTCTGGGGTCTGATTAAGCCCTATTCTCCATGGCTTCTCATGTCAGTTCTATATTTAAGAGCAGATCAAAAACTGAGTCTACCTTGTTTATTTTTTTAGGTTGTACACCATGAATTTTTTTTTAAGGTGTACAACATGATGACTTAAATGTATACATACACTGTGAATGATAAAAACTGTGCTTATCTTAGGGCTTCCCTGGTGGCACAGCGGTTGAGAGTCCGCCTGCCGATGCAGGGGACACAGGTGCGTGCCCCGGTCCGGGAAGATCCCACATGCCGCGGAGTAGCTGGGCCTGTGAGCCATGGCCACTGAGCCTGCGCGTCCGGAGCCTGTGCTCCGCAACGGGAGAGGCCACAACAGGGAGAGGCCCACGTACCGCAAAAAACAAACAAACAAACAAAAACCTGTGCTTATCTTAATAAAACATTATCATGGTTTTATTAGATCTTTTTCTCTACAGCATGCATATGCCAAAAAAGGTCATTTAGCCTAGACAAATACTCAAGAAACCGTCTGATCTTAGGTAAACACATGGAAGTTTAATTCAAATTTCCTTCTTTAGCATGTGACTTGCAAATGTACACCAAGAAATAAAAAGCATGTAATGAAACTAGAACCATGTTTCACAATCCCTCTATTACAAAATCTGTAAGTGTATTATTCCATTAAAAAGAAGGTTGTATGTATGATTACACACACACACACACACACACACACACACACACACACACACACACACGCCCAACCACACAAGGTCACTCAGATCCCTGAGTTTTCATACAGGATAAGTAAAAATGGTATTACCACTTAAGGGCAAAGAGAGCAAGACGTTTTTATATGGTTCAAAAATAACACAAACTAATCTGTGAACAAACAATACTTGTGAAATCCAAGAACTTAAAATATCTGTCTTATTCACTCTTGTACCACAGTGCCTAGATCAGCCTCTAGCACAGAGCAGCACACAAACGGTTAACAGAAGAAAAAAATTCAATTTAAGACACATCTTGTAGGAACCAAAATGTATTTATTCTAAAATGAAGGTTTTAAAATAACTACTATGAATTCCACTATTCTCGACATTTAGCTTTTCTCCATTCCTGATTATGCCCAGGCAATCCTGTCAACTAACTCAAATTTACAGTTCTGGAAGTCAATACTAGAGCAACAGGATATTCACAAGAACACCTGGATTTTAATCCCCATTTTGTTACTCTAAAAGAAATTTCAAAAATTATTGGCTTCTCCCCTACCTCTCTTTACCTTTCAGCCCCCAAGTGTGCACTGCACCTCTGCCTCCCTCTCCATTCACACACACACTCTTCCAAAATGCACTTGCAGGAAAACCCAGCAGAGACAGCATGCATGAAATTTACTACCTAATTCCACAAAGAAAGCATTTCTTATCTTTCCTCACCTCACCTTTCTAAGGTCTAATGAAACCGCCACTTCCCTCTAGACAGACAGACACAAATGCACACCACTTGATTCTTGGTTATTTTCATTTCATAACATCACTCCATCCACCACAGAGTCATGCTGTGGCTCCTCTCTCAGGCTGAGAGGAGAAACGAGGTGCTTCAGCAAAACCAGAGGGTTACGATTCAGCACTGACCTGTGAGGTTATATATGAGAACACTTAATTTCCTTCCATTAGAACTACTGTGTCTGTAAGATGCTTTAAAGATATCAAATTACTATATACTAGTACAAAAATGCCATTTTTCCATTTTCTACAGTTTTAGACACATGAGGCTACTTGTATGATATTAAAAGAAATCTGCTGTTTTATAAAACAGACCAAATTCAGAACCACCAGCTTCTGGGGAGCATGCGTACCCTTGTATACCACGGGCACCATGAGCACTTGGCAGGCAGGCACTCATGGCCGCCGGCAGAGGGAGGAGTCTTACCCAGCCTCTGGCATTCCCGACCCGGCAGCAGAGCTGACACTTTCTTCTCAGCCTTTCTTGTGGCCCCTCTTATTGTAGTTCCATCTTCTCAGCTCGGCCCAGCTGGGCCTGGCACCCAGGCTCCCTCTGCCCTCCTTCCCATCCATCTCACCCTGCAGCCTCCCTCTCTGGATCTTCCTTCCCTATGTTCCAAGAGGGGCCCCTTCTCTGGTGGAGGCTAAGCCTTCAGCCCCAGCCATGAGTGTGCCCCTCATTCCCCCCTAAGGCCACTCTCCCTGATTGCCCTCCTGCATTTGAACCCTTCTCATGGAGTCTACCCTTTCTCCCCAAAATGGTCTCTCCCCACCTGCCCCACTACATCCCTTTCCAAAGTGTGCTCCACGTGGCCCCCACCCTGCGGCGGGCCTAGGTGCCCATCCAGCAGCAGCCCATCTGTCTGTACAGGGGCAGGGGAGGGGAAGGTCCCAGATTGGGTCAGAATGGCTAGCCAGTCCTGCATCCCCACGCGCACGCTCAAAGCTGGTCAGCAGTGCTTCTACAGGCAGCCAATCCAGGGCAGCAACAGCTACTCAAGAAGACCGCTTCTGGGGAAGGGCCCAGCCTGATACAGCACAGAACACCCATGGGCTGCGGGTGGCAGCCTCATTCGCTAACTAAGTGCAGCAGGAACAAGCCCGGCCAACTTTCAGAACTGCAGAAAAGGGAAGAGTAGAAAGAAAAGCATCTCCCTATTACGTGCCTGCGCTTACAAAGAGGCCTATTGTTAGAACCCAAGCTTAGGATTTGGTTTAAACTAGAGAGACCCAGGGAGGAAAGAAACCCTGAGTAAGACAACTAGCTTGGTCCTCAACGTACCCCAGCTGGGTTTGACCAATAAACTCCTGTTTAATGTCAGAGAATTACTAACATGGGAACCTATCAAAATATCTGGATTCACACTTTTGTATCTCTCTCAGTTTTCTTCTAAGCAAAAAGTTCATACACACCTGCACAGAGAAACAGAACCAGAAGGATCACTGACAGTTTTCGTCCTCTCATTTTATGCAATGGAAAAATATCTAAAGCCAAGCGCCCTGACTTAAGATGGGCAGCCGAGATGGAAGGGAGGGAGTCAAGCCTTTGCGGTTCTTTGTTCAGTTTAATTTACTTTAATTGGAGAAAGGCAAAGAACAAGCATGCACACACCCCACCAGCTCTCCCTCCTCCTTCACTAAGGTGCCTGCTTGCTCAAAGGTGGGCAGGGGCACCAAGGACCAACACAGAGGCTGAGAACATTCCTTCATGATGCTGAGAGGTCTTCAGAACGGACTTGTGTAAGTGACTCTCCTTAGTAAAACCACCTGTAGCCATCTGGCTTTCAACTGTCATTCCTCCAATTCGGGGGGGGAAGGGGGGGCTCGTATTTCAAATCGGTGATCAAATGCTATTTTAGTACATAGGCAAAATTCAGTCTCTCTCACTCACAAATGAGTACGTGAACATTACATAATTTTTACATGAGATTACAGACCCTGAAAAGAGAATACTGAAGCAAAAATGTGGTAAGCAGCTTGCTTTAGTACAGCATAGTTCTCTTTGTAAAATAAACACTTACTCCCTATAAAGCCACCCTATAATGAAAAAGAAGTACTAAGTAACAAACCAAAATGTTCGCAGAGCAACATTTTGAGAGAGATCTGAGAGAGATCATACACCAGCAAACGTGTTCAGACGCAGTGCTGGGTGCCACCCGCCCTGGCAGCAAGCACAGGGGTGTTAGGAAATGCCGTGTGGGTCACTCCACTCCCACCCATGTAGAAATCAAATTAAATTTCACATGACTTCTAGGCCCACTGTGTTTAATACAGCAGTGTGGGGCGGTGGGGTGGAGACAGACACGGCTTTAGTCACAGCATGGAGTGATTAAGAAAAATAAAGCACATGCTTCAGAGCATTATCTCCTGAGAAAGCAGCTCGTTCAAACATCAGAAAAAGAAACTGCCTTTACTGCTGAGGGTCTAGGAGTGCTCACACCCACAGTTCAACAGTGAGAGGAAGAGCAAGTTCTCTCCTTTGCACAAACTAGGAACTCACGATGAGGTTATTATTTTTCCGTATGGAAACCAGCTCGGTATTTTTTAAATGCATCTGCCTCCGAAACTTAGACAAAATAAGAGTGGGGTGCCAAAGTCATGTGGGCACTTGAAATAGAGGACTTCACAACACTGGAACACTTACTCGAACACAAACAATAAAACACCAAAGGAGGTCAATACATTGAGATTTGTTAGGAACTCTGGAAGTCTGTGTTCTTGCTCTAAACATGGAGGATTCCACGGCTGCTAATTACCCAGAAACGCACAAAGAGAAAAAAAGTCTACCTCGTAATTTTTCCCAGTCAGCCTAAGGGTTGAGGCAAGTTGCACAAGTTTGAACAGTTCTAAAGAGTTCTTACACAGGCTCTTGGAAAGAAAATACGGATTTTCCAAACGCACCCTCCTAGTCTACAAGCAGCACAAAGAAAACGAACCTTGACTCTTCCAGAAGCCTAGAAACCTCTTTCTACTGTCACGGGGGCATCACTCACTCCTGGCTCCCTGAAGACCAACCACACAACCGAGGCCCTCCACCATTTCTTCTATAAACAGGACTCCGAAAGGGCCAGCTAGGCTCCTAGATCAGAAAGTGCCCCATACGCATCTCACTACTGACCTTCCACAGGCAGGACCAACACAGGGAACCCGGGCCCGCGAACATCCACGTCCACTGCCCGCGCCCCTCCAAAAGCAAAGGAGGGCACCTCCCCTCACAGCCCAGCTGGCGCGCTGCAGCCACACACGGAGGAAGTCTCAGACTCCCAGGCGGGGAATGAGCCTAGGACGAATGCAGCCACCGACGGACAGTGGCGTGAGTTCTATTATTACCTCACTATCACTCTGGGATCTGCGCCTAAATGAAGCATGCTTCCTCCCTGATGCCATTTCCTTTTATCCTGGCTGGAGACTAAATGCAGATCAATGGGGGCAAAATACATATGATGTCACTTCAATTTATAGCAATGGCCTCCCTCTCTTTCGGTCTGCCTGAAATACACAGAAAGATCAATTCTTCCCAAAAATGGTTAAAAAATGCTTAGGGAGCATTCTTCTTCCAGAAAAGCATTCTCTGCTATATTTGTCTATGTTACTACGGCAGGAACTGTTTACACTGAACAAAAACAGAAAAAATGGGGGAGGGAGGAAAGAAATCTCAAATTCTCCTGTACGCTGGCTGAGATTCAACACAAGCAGGGTCCAAACCAGAATTGGGGAGGCTGACCTTTGAAAGTCACATGTATTCTGGCATAGAGGCACAAAAGAGACAGCAGTTCTCCTTTGCCCCTTGGACTAAAAAGGTAATCCCACAGATATAAAAGGTCTTTTTAATAAGATTTCCTCCAAAGTCTAACAAATTCCTTTCTACTCTTCCCAGAAAACACATCCACCACACTACCCACCCTCAGGTGCCCTGAAGAGTATCAGAACTCTGGTGAAGTTGACCTTGCCTACTCCAAACACTGGCCAGGACCATGGTTCTCACTTCATTGTTTGTATAGGATCTTTCATCTGGCACTTTCTTAATGATAAACATTTTTAAGTCACAAAAATGAACTATTTGATAATATATACATAGGAGAGTGTCTGGCCAAGAGCTGTTGTCAACAAGGATATCATGATATAATTAAAATGGTTTGAGTCTAAAACAGTAACTTATATAGAAGAAAAACACAATTGTTCTGAACTGCTTCTAGAAACAAAACTTACAAAAGAAAAACCATCCTTTCCATGTTGAAGAAAAACAATACATTTTAAAGAACTGACGAATTTAAGAATTAAAGTCTCTGGTTCACATTATTTTGGGGACATAAATTTGATTTGCCAACCAATGAAAGTCACTAAATAAAATTAAAAGTGAAAATAATTTTCTTCAAAAATAAGGAAATCATTGAATAGATGTATTTATCCAGCATAATCAGTATTTCTGATTATCAAACATCTTTAGGGCGTATGCCTATGGACAAATTTTAGGAAAATTCAAGCAGAAGAAAGTATTTATATAATTCAGTTCACATAGAAAAAAAGCATATTTACTATATTTGGGGGAAAACAATTCTAACAGCTACAGTTGAAAAAGACTACCGAACTTCTGAGCCATAGTTTGGTTGTGGTGCTTCCAAAAGTGACACCACAGTGACCAAAACAGACACCATCATTAGCAAAGAGTACCTGAAATAATTCATTGGCATAAATCATTCTCATATCTCACTCATGTCAGATTATAAGGGTCAAATTTTCATGTGCTAACACTTCCCTAACTTTTGTAAAAAACATTACCCAAACTATATGCAATTTGATACAAAGCGTATTATTTAAACTACATTAAATGCAGTCCTCCTGTCAACTCTTATAATCACGTGTACACTTACGGTTTATGTTATAACACAGTTTGAAAATAAATCTTTGTACACACTCAAATTGAAAATTCCCAAGTATTTTATAAGAGATTCTTGGTATCTTTGCGTCTGCCTTCCCTATTCAGGAACTTGCCAGACCAATAACCAAAGGGGCCAAAGGGAGACCATTCCTGATCTGAATTTTATGCTTCTCAAGAAAAACATCGCGCATGAAGAAGAAACTATAAATTCCTAAGTGATTCAGTCCACTCACCCTGCCATAATAACACTTATGCTCCAGGCAGGGCTTGTTTAAGGCTTTCTAAAGAATTTGGAACACTTGAAAGGCTCAGAGAATACGTCTAATTTTTCTCGTATGCACAGGTTTTTGGTTTGTTTTTACTTTTAATAGAAATCTGCTTCTTTTCCTTTCTTTAGAATTAATGCTCTTATCTAAGTTAATATTGTATTTAATAATTGATTTATTTATCTTAAGAGTATACATTTTATGAATCTGAGTTCCTAAGCTGTAAAGTGATATTTTCTAATTCAAAATTCTGGTTGCATACCAACTGATTTATGAACCTCCAAAAGTCCACCATATGAATATACCTTTACCGTGAAAACTGTCAGTCAAAATCTGTGTGTCAAAATCGTGGCTATGGTATATAACCATCACACAACAGAATATCACACAGCTATTAAAAAGAATGAGATGTTAACTGTTTCTGTAATATGCTGAGATGGAGAGACATATTATTAAGTGGGGGGAAAAGTTAAGAACAGAACATAGACTATGGCTGAATTGGCGTGAAAAATTTTCTAAAGATACACAAAAAGGAATTAAGCAACTCTTCACATCAACTTTTCTCTGAGTAACCTACATGAGCAGCTAGCTGCCTGGCCTTTTTCTTTTTCCTGCCTCCAGATCAAGCTGAACTATTTTTCTTAAAACATGTTAAAAATTTCCCAATAATTTACTTAAAGAAGAGAAGATCCACTTTATGAAGAAATTTAATACTGCAATCTAAGCACTGAAATGCATAAATGATTAAAGCACATGCTCTAACAAAATACTGAGCTAGCAACCTGGAAACCAGGGGCTTCTATAAAGCAGTTAGAAGCAGATCCCCTAGCAGGAGTGTGCACCAAGAAATCTATCAGAGCCTCTCTATTCTTAGTCATAACAACAGTATTTCAAAGCAACATAGGTCTCAAAAGTTCTGATGTCAATACTTCTCTGCGTAGAGATGAATACCATTAAATATAAGACATAAGTTCTGTGCGAGCAATGCGCGAATACTGAAAGAATTTTAGAGCAGCTCCCTCACTGTGATCTGTTGAAAGTCAGCCTTCGGCATAAGGGTTTATAAGAAATAAAGAATAAAAAAAAAGAAACATTGAAAGAATTTAAAATTTTCCAAATGCTTTGCAAATATACATGAAGCACTGCATCAGTCACGTGCTCAGATTTTTATGTTGTCATTTATAATATAAATGAACCATCAAATATTTTCAGAGTTTTTTCCAAGGGAAAAACCAGTAACTGTAATTTCATTCAAACCAGAATTTTTTCCTATCTTTCTTCAACTTCTGCTATTACTCCCAATATATCAAAATCAGATCATCTGCGAGGGATTATTTGTTACAAATTTAACACTCCTAGAAAATAACTGCATCAACATTAGATTCTTCTGGGCAACATTCAGTTGAGTTTATTTTCTATAGCTAGCCCTATGTTCCTGGCAAAAAGTGATAATATGCACAAAATTAAGGTGTTCATATGCACAAATACAAAATTCTTAGGAATATTCAGTATGAAAACAGTTTTCCTCTATAAATTACAGGTGATTAGCAAATGGGGGGGGGGGCGGAACCTAAGCATTTACCGAAATTAAGCTCCTTAAAATTTTACAGACAAAAATAGGATCCTCCTCTTTTAAGTTTAAACAAGAATAACTGAGTTCAAATAAAACCATATTTCAACTTCTATAAAAAGAATGTACCTTTTTAAGGCAACTCCCTAAGGGATGGAACCCTATCATTTCATCTGCCACCTACCTCATGCCAGATACTCAAATGTTTATCAAATTTAAATAAAGGACTTAATGTCCAATCCGGTAAGATGGAGTAATACAGAAAAATGACTGCAAGAACAGCTGTCAAGCAACCATTCAGTGATTTAAATAAAACTATACTGAAAGAAAATTTATATAGCGACACATGAAAATTCAAGCCAGAAGTGATTCTCACTTCTAAACGAAAACGAATCCAAAAATACACAACTTAAATATATCAATTTTAAAAGTTTTGTAAACCTTCTGTATAATAGATTCTTACTCTAAAAGCGAATGGTAAAATAACGGAAATGCCTCCTCAATTATAATCGACTGTAATCAACAAAATGATGGTTCTGCGATGTTTTTAAAGAACGAATCTAATGAATAAGCTAGACTGTAGCGTTTGTAACAATCCATTTTGCGCTAAATGCAAAGACTCAATAGTATGTCTTACAAAGACCTGTCCCTTTGCTTTCCACAGCCTCCTTGTTAAAACCTGTTATTAGATTAATTTTTAAAAATTATCAAAACTAACATCTATAAAAAAGTAAGCCACAAAAGCATTTTAGAGATAATGACACTAACAAGAGTTGCAAGGTGAGAAAAAGACAAGAAACAGAAGGAAGGAGAAACGAAGTCACACGCTGGCGCTTGGCTCAGACAAACGACTTGGGAATGGACACACACATATACTCAACAAATTTTTAAGGAGAGAGCATAATTTACAAGCAAATTTCACTCTTGGGTATTTATTCTGGTGTAAAATACTAACATTCCATTACTCCTAGTTCCTGTCCTTTCTTCTTCATAGGTTCATAGTCAAAACAACATAAATACCTTTTTGATTAGATTTTAATTTCTACAGTTCTTCTTACATTTTCTACCAAACCCAAACTACGCATAAATATTAGCCACACGTCCACAATTTGTTGTGGTTTCTGTCATAAAGTAGACAAAGAAACATATCCTTAGGGATATGTATAGCCAACCACAACTAAAGAAAAATTGGGGGGGGGGCGGTGAGGTGGAAGAGGGTAGGAGTCCAACTACAAGAATTACTGCTGGAAGAATAAAGGAATAAAGTTGTTTTTACTTAATAAAAATGTGTTGAGAGTATCGCACAATTTACTATCCAACGTCTCAGTTTTCTTTCACAGAATGATTTAATGTATATAAAGCACAGGGGTCAGATTTCACTCAAATTCTGTACACTTTTGGATTCTAGTCCAGACATTTTATATCCCGGATTAACTCTGAAAAGTTTTATGAGGAATAGAGCAAAGAATTAACTTCTTAAGGGTCACTGAGAAACTTACGGAAATTCATATTATTGAAAAAAACATGGACTTAAGAGCTTCAGGAAAAAGAAAGGCAAAGAACAAGTTTCACATACTTTCAAGAAATGTTTCCCTCATGTTTAACTCTTCCTTTTCTCTCCTCCACCTCAATACCAGTGCAGCTGAAGGGAATAAAAGCTCTTAATGGGTCAGCATTTTGTATGGAAGAGAAATGGCTGTCTTACAGATGCACATCATGTGAGAAAGTGAAACAAACAGGTGAATGGGAAACAGAACAATAAACTACATGCACATGAATGGTGCCAGGTTTGTTTACCCCAAAGTTGCAGGCTACGTACCAAGGGCTGAAAAATTCATAAATTAATGTACTTTCCATCACGATAAGAACTATTCCCAACTAAACAAGAGACTGGAATAGCGTTATAAAAATGTTCTTTTAAAGCTAAACACACTCTTTACAGCTATCAGAATTCAGACATTAAAATCTTAAGTCTACTGTGAGCTCCAGCTTGGACTCATGGCCCGGAGCAGCTGGAAGCTGGTACAGGAGCAGGAAATCTGAAATTCGGCCTTGTTTGCTGCCATAGAAAAATCCTCTCATGTGAATTCAAATACTTCAAAGTCAATCAACAGAAGTAAGTCTTCAAAGATGAAAAATAGATACACACCTAAAATCCTAGTAGGTCTGAGACCTACCAAAACCTTTTCATAGGTGTTGGTTGGCATAAAGCTGATTAAACCTAAGATACATTTTCTGGTAACAATCTAAAATCTCAAGTATTGCAAGTTATTCCTAATAGACTCCTAAAGAAATGTCATACAAATTGTGGTTAAGTCTTAGCATTTCTATTCTGTTTATATCTGCCTTCATGTATATATGCTTATATAAGAAAAATTCGGTATTATCTTATCAGCGTAATACATTTTAATAGCACAGAACTTTTGGAAATTACAGGAAATGTTAAGACACTTCTCAGTTTTTGAATTGCTTATTCAATTTTAATGAAAAACAGTCAGTCTGCGAAAAACCAAACTTTCCCTCCCCTGAGTATCCAAGCTTATCTGTTTTATGAATTAACTTAGAATTCATGTTAAAAATAAAAAAGGGAGCAATCAGTTTTCTTTGTGTAGGTTTTAAGAAATTCTTCTTATATAATTAAAACTAAAAAAAGAGAAACTTTAAAAAATGTTTACTCTCCACATTTTTAACAGAATTTCTGCAACTGTGCTTTTATCGAAGTTACAACATACCAATTATAATCTACACATTCTATTCCGAAGTGAAGCTTGACTTGCTTATAACAAATCAACCTGAAGAACCAGTGATCACAGATTTCCGCCCCCCCACCACCACCAAAAGGAAAAGTAGACACAAAGATTTTTAGATTTACTAAATGCAACCTCACAGGTTGAGAACCACTTTTCTGCTGACTTCACAATGTAGGGTGTCTCATCTCAGAATTTTACAAGTAATAGTTACCTTTGAGACAGAAATAAAACATGAACAGGCTGCTCCCTCCAGGGCAACCCTCACAAACTTTTCCTCAAAGTTTAAAACCTGGTCTACGTTTCCATCTAAGAATGTTTTCTAGGAATTGAGACCAAAGACCAGAACCCCTCTAAGTTAGCACACACCCCTTAACAAAGAGGAAAGAGAACAGTAAGTTAACCTGCAGAACATTTCTAAAGAAGGCTCTAGTCTGAAGCAGTAATTTGTTACTCTTTTCCTGCTGGATTTGTCCTTCAAGTAAGCTTTCTTGAGCACTTCAGAATGTATCTGTTTACCTGATGTGTCTTCCTGGAAGGCTTGGTAAATAAAATACACAAAAAATTACAATACCGACACCCATGCCCTTGAATGCACTCAAAGTTTAAAACGTTTACAAGTACAACGGCGTGAAAACAAAGGCAAGAGCCCGTCAGAAGCACCCCACAGTATTTTTGAAGGCAACGAGAACTCCCATTCACATCAAATGATACCACCATGGTAGTGGGAATGCAAACTCCACAGAATGGGCTGCTCGCTATAAGCAGATAAGGACAGGATTATGAAGCAGAACGAATACGAGTGAACCAAACTTGGCTTTCTTTCCTGCTAAAGCTCATTTGCTGGAAAGACTGAGGTTATTTAAAAGGAGGAAAATGAGAAGGGATTTGGTAGACGGAGAAGAAACCACCTTAATTCTCCTAACGAACACCAGCTGACGGCCCCGGGCCCCCGCAGCTGTCAGACGGGCCCGGCTGCGGCGGGTGGGCCCGACTTGGAAAGAAGAAAACGGCTTACTTACTGCGGCTCCCGTCGGGGCGCAGGCCAGAGCCTAGAGTCCTCCCGGATCCTTCCCGAGCGCCGGCTGATATCTGCAGCGCCCGCCGCGCGCGCCGCCTCCTCCTCCCGGGCCAATCCCCGGAGAGGCCGCCGCCGCGCCTGCCCGCCCCGCCCCGCGCAGCCAGCCGGGCCGGGTTCCCACCGCGCGGCGCCCCTTCCCAGCCACACCCCTGGCCCCCACCCCGCCCCCGCCAGTCAGCTCCCACCCAGTAATTACTCTAATTAGAAGTTTTAGTCTCAGCAGTTAAACAATGTACGAGCCAGTCCCAACACAGCCTGCAATTCAAATGGCTTTGAGAACAAAGGCAATCATAGCTGTAGCAATTTTTCCTCTAATTTATAGAATGTGAAGACTTTCTCTCGTTGCTCACTGTACTTAAAACAAATTTAACCTCTAGTGTACATGCCACTTCACTTTCCATTTGAATGGAAAAACACCAGACCATGCCCGTTACAACAAAGAAAAAAAGAAAAAAAACACTGTTTTCAAAAAATGAATATTGAACTGATGAGTTTAGTCCCTCCTGCGGAACATTCACAAATGTTCCTGGATCACCTGGTAGAAACGTAAAAGATGTACAAAGATGCGGGAGGGCTGTTTTGTTTACAGATTATGTGAATAAAAGGGAAACAAACTACCCAGGGCATCTTTCTAGTAAACAATCTGCATAATTCTTAATTAGTACTGATGGAAGTGATCAGGCCTATTTTCCCCAGAAATTTATTAACCGTCCATTCACAGTTCTGAGTATTAATCTCTTCAGCCTAGTTTGAGATGTACAGGAGATATTTCAGGATGAGGAAAACTAAACCCATAAAATATGTGCTTAGAAAAATAAAACCAAACACCAAAAACAAAAAAGCCTTTCTGTACTTTCTTTTCCAGTACTGGTTTGATCTTTAGAGCAATCTGCATCCATTTTAGAACTACTGAACAATTTAGAAATTAAGTTCATGTGAAAGATTTTTTAAAAATAGGCAATGAACTACTGGAGTAGAAATAATAATAAAACAACCACTACAAAAACGCTGCATGAAACAGGTTGTATGACTCATATGTCTTCCCCTTTCAATCTATATATTTCAAAAACATTTTCATTTTTTTCAAAATTTCAGGTAACTATAGTTTTCAGTCCCACTCCATGCATTTACTAGATATGCTCTAAAATTTCTCCATTTTTAAATGAAGGAAATCTTAACTGCCACATTATGAAAAATTAATTTAGTACCTTATTTTACTACAAAATGCTATTTTTGTTTAGCAGTTAAATTTGCCTCTCTAAATATTAATACGACAGCTATCTGAACACAATGTAACGTTTCACTGCAGTAACCACTTTGAAAGTTAATCTCTTTTAAGAAGAAACGCAACTAATTTCAAGTTAAAACAAGTAGAAAATAAGAAACAAAACCAAATGCAAACACTTTTAAATGCTAATGTGTCTACCTCACCTAAAACTTTAATGTCCTGAAAGTAAGATGACATTCTTCAATGCTTAAACTAAGAAAACCAGGTGTCTGGGAAATAAAAACTTTAAAAGGACTCCCAAACACTTGTTCTGCAGGTGAAATAAACATGATGAGCAACTGAGGACATAGGTAGAAAGCGCCTGCAAGGACAATGTAATATGCCCCCAAACTTATTTTTCCAAGATTCCCCAATGAGTCAAGATCTAAATCTTTAAATTAAATAGATTTAAAAGTTCTCTTCGCTAAGTTTATCTCGTGTGCAAGACAGGACACCACGCTTTAAATGTTAAGAACATTAATAAGGTTTATGCATATTTTCAAATGTATCAGAACATTTCAAATTTTTTAATGAATTTTTTCAGTTTGAAAAATGCATGATATCTACCTTCAGATAATTAACAAATATTCTTCAGTGAGAGACAAGAATACAAAAATTTTACAAAATATACCAAAATGTTCTTGTAAAAGTAAACATCTAACGGCCAAGCACCATGCTGCTATCAGCCTGACAAAATTATTTTAGAATTTACTATTAAACGCAAAAAGCTGTTGCTGATTAAGCTGTTGATCAAATCTGGAATTCTGCTTTAAACTGAAAGGTAAAGCAAGACTTAAGATAAAAACCACATACCACATACTGTCCGGAGAGTATCTCCACCTAAGATAGAGTTCTCATCATCACCACAGACTTCATTTCTCACTGACTCCAATACTATTCGTTCAAGCTCTTTCTATAATTACCATTTCCCATTTTGCAAGTCAAATCAGTAGCCCTATCCCATAAAATTATTATTGTTTTTGAAAGAAACCCTATCTCCGAAACGTTTTACCCTCTTTTTTCTAAGCAGAGCACAGTCGTTTGCTGGCCAACAGTGCTTGGAGCCACCTGTGCATCACCCAGCTCCCCCCGCCCTTCAAAGCGGGGGGTGGGTGACTCCTTTCCAAAGCAAGTCCCCAAACTGCACTACCAACTCTGCCGGGCCCGCTGGGCAATGCTGTCCTAAATCGCTGCACATCGAGCTCCCCGCTCTCGACTAACTTCATCTAAGTTTAATTACGGGGGCTGACATCTGTCCCCGGAGCACGTTCGTCTCTCAAAGCAAAGAATGACCCAAATTAGAAGCACGAGGACAATGGAATTATGAATGGAAGAGACCAAAATTACAGTGCCCAGCTCTTAGTGGAGCTGCGGCTGTGGTGCAGCAATCGATCTGAGCAACTCTCTTGGTTCCACAGCCGAGGTCCTGGTGAACACGCGGGATCCCTCACTGCGGACAGAAACCCTTAGCTCTTCGCCAGAGGACCGAGCCACCAGCGTCCACCAGGAAGGCGCAGTCGGTCTCCGCAGGGAAGATGGGGGGGAGGGGCGGTTTAGGGGATCTCATGTGAATCCAGCCCAAAAGCCGGGCTCCAAAGCCGGGAGCACACCTAAACAACAAGGGTTTAGGTGTGCTAAACCTAAACCAAGCAAGCGGTTCTTCCTCCATGCCCTGGACCCTCACCCGACACAGACCGCGAAGCCCCAGCTAAAGTCTGCCGCCCACACCACTGCCCAGGGCGGCCTCATAGTCTGCGTGTCAGCCCACCGCGCGTGCGGAGGCACTGTCGGCGCGAGACGGAAGGGGGGTGGGGCAGGGACGCAAGGCCACCCACGGAGCAGCATCCTGGCCCTGGCCCTGCCCCCGCCCCCCACAAGCTGCGGCCCCCCTCCCCGCACCACGCACTGCGTGGCCCGATGCGGGCCCTGCCTGCTGCAGGGGAATGAAACTACCCCTAATTAAACACTACCGTCCTTTCCTCCGAACACATAAATAGTAGGCACTAGGAGCACCTTTCCGCTGACGAGTCACCTACAACCCGGGTCTAATCCTGCCGGGCTACTCACCTAGTGACCTTGGGCACAAGCTTTGCGACTTTCCTTCTCTCATCCATTAAAAACTCGACCCAACTCTTGAGAGTTGTCAGGAAATCAGGAAACACACTTGGCGCCCACTTTGCTCGCTCCTGGGCGTGAATTAACAATGGCCCACCCTCCTCCTCAAAGTTCCTTAAAAGACCAACTGTGCAGACAAGTAGCAGAGGGTGAGGAATACAACCGGTGACCCTACCAAAATAACCAGCAAATGTAAACCAGTTGCCCAAAAAACTCCTTTCTCATCCCTGATTTCCAGCGCCCCCCTTTAGTGAATCAGACCTGCCCTGCTGCAAAAACCTGGATTATTAAACCCATTTTGCCCACCACTGCCAAGCCGGGCGAGTTTCACTAATGCACAGCTCTGACCCCGGCCTTCCCATCTTTCTGTCCTGACTAAAACAATGACATGTATGCCCCCATGTGTGTTGTTCAATATGCTCGTTTCCAGTTTCAATCCCAATATGAACTGATATCCCCATGCCTGGACTTCTCTTGCTCTCCCTCTCTGTGAATCACTTTCCAAGGGCTACCTTTTTCAAGAACCCTTCCAGAAACAATTTTTGCTTTCTGGGTTTTGTTCTCTCATTCATTCCCACGTAGGCAGTTCTATTCCGCCATGTAACAGAATCATTAGAGTGCTACTGTGCATATGCTCAAATTTCTGAGCTCCTTGCAGGCCTGGGATGTCTTCTCTGAATCTCCCCACCTGCCAGGACCCACCACAGTCAATTTTGTATTAACGTAACCGTCTGTAGCAAGATCAAAGTTTCGATCTTGTGCCCATTAGCACTAATTTTTAGCAACTAAATGATGAAAATTTGTTAAAATAGGTTCAACCTTAGAAAAATTTTAAGATAATAACTTTTTTAAAAGCCTTACACTATTAATTTCACAGGCAAAGAAAGCCATTACAGGTAAATGTCATATCTATTTCAGGGACATTTTCTACTAGGAAGCTGTTGACAGCTTAACCACTGCAGCTCTGCTTTATGCAAATGCATGTGGCGCTCTTCTCCCAGGGAACTTAACAAATCTATTATCTCAGCTGACTTTGCCATGACCTTGAGGGGGGCAGGACGGGCAACACAGTACCCAAAACCTTAAATGACTGGGGAAAAGGAACCAGAAAAGTCTAGCCACTTAACACACAAGAACATGTACAAGAGCGGTTAAAACTACATAAAATTTTTACAGATGTGCACACCGAAAAGAATTTTATAGTGTTTAAAATAGAGTATCATTTTTATTGGAGGTTCTCCTATGCAGTTGTGTTAATAAAAACAAATTACAGCACAAAAATGTTCACAAGACAAAACATGACTAATTCTGAAGTTAATAAAACTATAATAATTGGATCATTCTTTTGAATAGAGAAATGCCAATTTCCCCCAAACTAAAATTATAAATTATTTGGATGTCACACTTAAAATTCAGCAGTTGACATTGGATATAACGGTAAGACCCCACTTAAGCTAAAAATATGAATGACTTTTTCCACTGTTATAGCATATATGCGTGTGTAAATATACATATTATCAATATATGTATTTTTCCTGATGGTAGCTATGAGAAACTGTAGTAAAAGAAGCTGTAAAAACCCATTTCTAATACCACACCCTGTATTTGTCTTCTATCCAACCCTCTGAACTCCCCAATTCACTTACCTTTTACATTATCAACATTCTCTGGTGTGGTGAGCAGGATAACAGCCACGTCCTAATCCCTGGAACCTACGACTATGCTCGGTTACATGGCAAAGGGGAATTAAGGTTGTCAATCAACTGACCTAAAGATGGGGAGATGATCCTGGATGATCCAGGAGGGCCCAATACAACCACAAGATCCTTGTAAGTGAGGAAGGAAGGCAGGAAAGAGAGAAACCAGAGAGGTAGCAGCATGAGAAGGACTCAGCCTAACCTTGCTGGTTTTGAAGATGGAGGAAGGGGTCATGCGCCAAGGAATGCAGGGACCTCTGAAAGGTGAAAAGGCAAGGACATGGATTTTCTCCTAGCACCTCCAGAAAGAAACAAAGGCCTGCTGACATCCTGACATTAGCCGAGTGAAGGTGATTTTGGACGTCTGACCTCCAGATACCATATGATAATAAATCTGTGTTGTTTGAAGTCACTGGATTTGTTACAGCAGAAATAGGACACTAATACATCTGGGTTCCAAGTTCCTCTCATAATCAACCTCACCGCTTCTTAATGTTTGGCTCAACATGTGAGGAAAATAAAAGCATTCTTTAAAATCTCTTAGCTAGGGCTTCCGTGGTGGCGCAGTGGTTAAGAATCCGCCTGCCAATGCTGGGGACATGGGTTCGAGCCCTGGTCCGGGAAGCTCCCACATGCCGTGGAGCAACTAAGCCCGTGTGCCACAACTACTGAGCCTGCACTCTAGAGCCTGTGAGCCACAACTACTGAACCCACGCACCACAACTACTGAAGCCCGCACGCCTAGAGCCCGTGCTCCGCAACCAGAGAAGCCACCGCACTGAGAAGCCCGTGCACCACAATGAAGAGTAGCCCCTGCTCACCGCAACCAGAGAAAGCCCGTGCACAGCAACGAAGACCCAATGCAGCCAATAAATAGATAAATAAATTTATTGTAAAAAAAAAATCTCTTCACTACACCTGAACTCTAATCTTTTCCTTCTAAAAGGAGATTTCTTCGAGGTCCCTCTTCTCACCTCCCTCCAAGTACACACCTTTATGGGGGGATTTCAGGTTCATTTCTAGGGGTTGAAAAGTTTGCTGGGGTTGCTGGAGAGGTTTGAGAAGAAAGCTGGATAGGGGTCTAAAAGCCCTTTTGGGTCTGGTTCCTAACTGCCTGGCTGCTCTTATAGTGCCACAGAGGACTGGGCAGAGCATGTCAATGAAACAAAGGACAAACATGAAACAAAACGCCATAAGCAACCACGTCTTGATCAAATCTAAGAGCGATTCAAGTTAATAAGTAACATAACCCTACCACCTTTTTCATGGCTTTAATTATTACAGCCAGTAAAAAATATTCAGGCCATCCCTGTTTAGGGATGTTTTATTTACCCCTAAAGGCTAAAGTCTTCATTAAATGCAGAAGAGTTGTGTTCAATTCATCACATATGGTGAGATCACAGCCCAGTTTAATGTAATTTTTAAAGTGTCATTCCTCCTTCCCCCAAACACAGACCCACACACACATACACATGGACTCTGAACACACAGCACTGCAATTACAATCTGGCTATATCAGATCTTACATTATTACATAACTGGTTTAAAAGACAGTCTTATTTCTGAATAGTTTCCCTTATTTTCTATTTTTCCAGCATGAATCAATCCTTCCATGAGGCCATTTCCTACAATGTTCAGAGGGCATGTTACTGCTGTTAACAGGGTAGGGTCTTCCTTTGCCCCCAAGTGTTTCATTCACATAGGTTAAACCTGGCTAAGTCTGAATGGCACAGGACCTTTTGGTCTGAGAAGTTTGACAAAGTGTCTATGTAGTAAAAGGAACGGGTAAGAGGCTGGAACAACCCACATGTCCACAAGATCAACACCATTATCTTCTTTTTTCATTGTGTAGAGACTTTGCCAGGGAACTGCCTGATTATGTTTTACAGAGTTCACAGTTATATTTTCCACAGGGAAACAAACAGCCATATCTTTCCAGATAAACTCTTCACTGAGGAATGAAGTACAATTCTTTACCATGTCTTACATTAGAAAAGCCATTTTTTCCGATCATTCCTCACTTAGATATGTTTTTTTATATCTTTGGCTCTCATTTGGCATTACTGTCCATGGAGCCGAAATGGCATGAGGAGATGGGATCACTCACAATTAAGTCCCTGAACCCCTGCAAGAGAAAGAGGCTGAGCTGCAGGGGGTTCTATTGTGCATGGCTTCCACCTCCATGAACATGCAAGCAGGAGAGGATGATATAGCCTGCAGCACCAACAGGCGGCTCCTGGAGCACGTGGTCAGAAATAAGTGAAGGAGAGGAGCGGGAAGAAGACACCTCCCTGCTCTCCCATTTAATCTCAGGGATGGAGACAGGATCTGGGGAAGAACTGGAAAACGTGCCGCTTCAGGCAATGGGTAGTAACCCAAGACGAAACACACCTGGGCCTGGGCCTCTGCCCTTTTTCCTTTGGAAAAAGGTGCTTATCATGTGGCTTTACAGTGGTCTAAGGCTAAAGGCTAAACTTGGCTTTGTATTTGATCGCCAATTTTATTAGCAGAATTGCACATCATGATATACAGCCCTCCTTGTTCTCTAGTTCTCGGAAAACCATTCCTGGTAGCTATATAATTCTAAAGGGGGAAAATAAAATGCAGAATAAAAAGGCTTGGGCATTAAATTTTACAAAGCACAGGAAAGTAATGGCTGTTTGATTTCGTACGTTCCTATCAATGTAGGTGCAAGCCTGTGGGAAGGGGCTTGGGGAAGCAGAACCCTCTGGTGAAGCTGTCTCCTCCAAGTCTCCTGACCCTGTGCTCCTCTCTCCCCTACTGAGGTCCTATGCTCTCCTCTTCTAGCTCCTCTTACATGCCCCTAATGCTATTCTTATTATATTCCCAGAATTAAATTAAACTAAAATAGCATCTCTAACATGCTTTAGTTCTGTGGGAAAAGGAAATTATCAATCATGCAATAACTATAAAAAATTAACATCCTGAAAACTGTTTTTACAAAATCTGAAGAATAAAAAAATGTCAGCAATCTTATTTAGTCTGCCATCACAAATCATTGCTCTTGACGATAATGTCAGTGGCTATTGAAAAGATTTCTTAAAATCAGTAACATAAGAAATGAATGAACGACTGAATAAATAAAAAAGCATGATGCCCATAGCAGGGATAAACAAATTAGCAAACTCATAAGCTGTTTGTTTGTACAGCTTGCCCTAAAGCTTTTGAGAGAAGTATTTCTTAAGTAAAATGTTGTTGTTTTGCTGGTAAGATAGGACTTGCTTAAAACTGTGATCCTGTTTTTGGTGAAGCCATGAAAAATTAGCATTGAGGATAACCATGTAAAAATACATGAATTTGCTCATTGTTTCTATTCGTAGCACAGTATATTATTGACTTATTATTCACAAAAATATCATTCTTAAACCCTGCCAATGTAATTTAGGTCACTTAATTTTTGTGCTATGAAAATAAAGAATAGCTTGCGATCACCTCCTTTGAATACCAGAATAAAGGTAAAGATGGCAGGGTGTCTGGCTTCCTCATTACATGAGAGTTTTAAGCCCAGAGGCACCCAATGACTTGTCTGCGGCACGAAGGTTAGGACCCTGGTGCCAGCTCATCCCCAGAGCCCTGAACATTGTTATTACTAGATGGAACAGATCCAATTTTTAAAATCTTATCTCATAGGTCTTATTTTTTATCCCCATAATATATATATTTTTTAATTTGGACCTGTCTCAACTGATCCACATTGTTCAAGATGCAGACTCCAAAAGCATATAAAGTGGCCTGGCTGATCCCCTCCTAACCCTTCCTGCCATCACATTACTCAATATTTAAAGGCATTGAACACATACCCACAGGTGTTCCATTTGACTTCTGTCCATCCACCGGACCACACTAACCGTTTTTTTCAAACCTAGAGCTGGTCCGTTTTCCACGTGAATCTAAACAGTGCCTAGTTTAACAAGATCACTTAGACTGCCAAATTTACAGGCAACCATATTCAATCCACCTCGTTTACAAACTCAAACTCACCAAGGTTACCTTCAAGTCCAAATCTCCAATAGCAATATTAAGCCACCCTGATGGTGGGACCGCTCCTATCATCTCCCTTCTTGTGGCAGGGGAGTCACTGATGAGCGCCTGCCCACCCAGAACTTGGACACTTAAATATTTCAGTCCAAAGAGCTTCTATAGGAAAAAATGACTGGTGGAGACCAACAAAGCCAGTATTCATCTAGTACCCCTTCATGCACTGAGCGCTCTGCTGACAATAACAAGATCTACAACTTCTAAGAATTTTAATGCAGGACTAATTAAAAGTACAGGAAAAGAAATCTCTTCTCTTGCAGGGGACGCTGGAGGTTAGAGTACCCATGATTTGCCTGTACTGTAAAAAGAGTCAGCATTTCACAACAAACGGAGTTATTTAAGCTGCTTTGTCTTCATTTTCTAGGTTTAACTACCAGAATCTTTAAATAGTCAGGTAGTTGCCTGGATTTGTTTGCTGTAGTTACTGAGGGCTGTGGCAAACAGAGGTTATATCATTAAGCTTTCTATAATTTTATTTGTTTTTTTAATTTTGGGGGGAGGGGTATATGTTTATATTCAGATTTAAAATTTGTGCAAGTTACCTGGAAACCAAAGCACAGAAGCATTCACAGCCTGATGCATGCTAGATGGAAGCTGCTGGAAATAGTATGTTTCCCCAACTGCACTCCAGGGTGGGCTCATTCCTATCTAGCCTGTCATTCAAGCTTGATGGTATCTAGTTTTCCAGAGAGTCTGGTTTAGTTATACCATCGCCATGGATAAAATGGGAGAGAAATCAGTGTGGTTTTTTGTCCTGCTTGAATGCACTTTATTCTTCAAGAAACTTGTGTCCCTCCTCCTGTAACAGGACAGACAGTGTGTGTAGCTTCAGATTTGGGAGATACAAGCCCAAGTGACATAGAACTTGCTTTGCATGCAGCGTGGATGGATAAATAGATGGAAGCTTTCTCACTCTAAAAGCATCTCCCACACTGAGAAACCTTCATCCAAGGAGTGTGCCATGTATTTCATACAGGTCTGAGGTGCCAACATTCCCCACCATGTCATCACACTCACGGTCACATTTTGTAAATGGGGGCTCAGTCAGAAAGCCAGTCAGGATCACCGTATATCCGAAAGTGAAGCCAGATATTAACCCTTAGGAATTTCTTAGCTTGTCCTGCCAGGTACTAGGCTACACTATTTAAATAAATCACTTATAATGTTGCCATAGTTTTCAGGGCTGATCACTTCCCTTCTCCAAGAGTGTCTAAAAGCACTCGGCTTTCAGCCGAAGAGGAATGAATAGAGCTTGTGAAGTTTCCTTTTTAGTTTAGCAAACTGGATAGTTAACTACTCCTGAAACGGTCTTTCCTCAGTCCTCCAGCAACCTCTTAGAAGAAACTGTGCCTAAAACAAAGGTTATGCTTTATTCACTCCACAAAATTAGGAGTGGAAAAGAAATGTGACTATACCAGGGGAAAATTGCAAGTTAAACTACTTGGTAAAACACCTGAATTCATCAAGCTCTGGTGCCCAAGACACTGCATTTTTTAATATCATTATCTCAAACAATAAAACCCTACACACCCTTTATAATCAAATGAGGCAATACTCTGACAACGACTTTAGGTGCCAAGGACAAAGATATTTTTCATGGTTATTTGTACAGACCATGATTTTCTATCAGCGAGCTCTAATCAGCTTTCTGGTTAAAATAACAAAGAATGACTTCTGGTTAAAATAAACAAATAATTCTTAAAATGGTTAAAGGTTGTTAAAGAAAAATTTCCCCTCTTTAAGTCACAATAAAGGCTAAAAGGTGGACAAAAAATATGTTACTCCTGAAACTTCATAAAACAGTCACCTATAACTAAACTACCAACAACGTGCTCTGAGGTCTTTTCGGTAAAAAACTTCAGAAGCCTCTACGTGTTCTCCTACGGGTTTCATGCCCACTCTTAGGCTGAAGACACCTCATACTTCGGTGATGTTCAAACTAAAAAGAAGCGTATCTGCTTCGAATGAAAAGTCTAACATATGTCACCACTTTCTGCAAGTGGCACACTGAGAACGCCTATCTTGCCAAATCGCAGTGAGCATCTGATCCCCTAACAGTTGAACGGGCAAGAGAAGACACTCGGGGCACTGACTGCTAGGACAAGCTTGTGGTCAGGCTGGAAGAACAAGATCACAGGGCTCCAAAACCCAGACCTCCACCAGGCTGACTTCAAGCCTAGCAACTCGAGGTCACATGTGGAACTCATGGCGACAGCTTTCTTCCATCTCAGTTATATCATGCCTGGTGACGTTTGGAACAAAATACAATGTTTTCCCCACAATGAAAAAAAATTCCCTACCATTCTGACATCTGCTGAAAGGAATGCAATGCCAGATTTTTGTTTTTTAAGAGCAAGTAAATACATATTTTATTTTATGGCCAATATTTAAGATAATTAAGGAGTAAGGAAAGCTTTTTTAAAAAAAGATTAAACACCTTTATAAGGGATGAAAGACCTTCCCCCACCTTCCATTATGATTCTTGTCATTTTAAGGGTTGCTACTCTAAGGAATTTATCTAAAACTTAGAATTTTCTTTCCATAGGCAAAGATTAAAAGAAAGTAGGACCAACTTCAAAAATAAAATCAAAAGATTTTATTTCCATATTTTCAAATAGCTAAATACTTTAAAGTGTCTTGAGAAATCAGTGGTAAGATCTTGAAAAAGCAAGCAAGGTCACTGGAAGATTGCAACTGGGCTCAACCTTAGGCTTAGAGAGATGTGCTCACACAGGATCATACATATGTACATCCTCATAAAGGAACCCTTAAACACAGCAGAAATTCTTAAAGACATCTCAATCACTAGACAGAAAACATCTAGGAAGATTTAAAACACAAATATTTGTATAACCCTTTGTATTCAAGAAAACTCAGTGCGACCAGTGTCACGGGAGCCTCTCCTTGAGGTCTACAATCAGAACTCTCATGCTCATTTTCTAGGTGAAGCATCTGAAAGCACAAGGTAGGAGGCACGTCTGGGAGAATGAATTAAGAGGGGGTGGGTGCCTGCTTTTACTGACAGACAAGCTATGTCACAAGCAATTGCTTTAAAAAATATTACCTGAATCTGGTGTCAAAGGAATTCCTATAAAAAATACCCGCAAATCACCAATACAAAGGAAATTCCTTAGAGTTTTACTACTGCTTAGATATTCAAGATATTCCAACTGGTCCTCAACTTGAGTCACACTGCTATCTCTGGTTAATGACTGTCCCTATGGGATGTCGAACAGGAGCAGATTTTTCAAATATGCCAACAATTAATGTCCAGTTTCAGGAGAAAATTGGTATGTGATTAGTGTTAAAAATGTTTTCCTTCCAAGTTATTAAATGAAATGCTATGTTAGTATAGGATGTCTTCCCACTTCAATCCCAGGTTCATAATAACAAAACCAAATTGTATCAATCAATCCAATCCAGCCATTGGAGAGAATCACAGCAAGGCCTAGTTGTCAAGCTCCTCTTTCCAGAGGTCCATATTACAACACTGAAACAGTATCTGCTTTATCTGTGTGGCCCATGTCAAATCAAAGACAGTCAGCTGATCAGAACTGAAAGCATGATTGTTCCAACATTTCTCCATTAAAAACACGAGGATATTTACATCTTCCAAACAAGCGCCTTTAGCCCTTGGCTCATAAAAACTGATGAGCCAAAGGAGGGCTCACAGGCCCCCAGTGTGTGGCTTAAGGACAAAATTATTAATACCCACGTAGACTTTCAAGACTAGCTCACCTTTACTTTCAAACTGTTTCAACCTCGCTCCTCATGCCATTTCCACCCCATTTACAATTCCCAAGTTATGAGGAGCATGGTCTCAAATTCTCTCATCTCTATGATCTGTGTCAGAACTCAATTTGCATTTACCAGTTTTGTCCTTTGATACCCTGATGCTATTCTATCAAATCTACCTATTGTAAGGAAGGAGAAAATGGAGGGAAAAGGTATGTTTTAGTGCATATCTAAATCTATTTTCCTTTGTCAAGGATCCCCTTTATGAAGACACCTGTCTAAGCTATTATCCAAAAGTATAGTTAAGAATAAAGTTAAAATAATTGCTGCTTACATCTTGGCTTTCAGCATGAAATAAGAATACTGATTATGGGGGCTTCCCTGGTGGCTCAGTGGTTGGGAGTCCGCCTGCCGATGCAGGGGACACGGGTTCGTGCCCCGGTCCGGGAAGATCCCACATGCCGCAGAGCGGCTGGGCCCGTGAGCCACGGCCGCTGAGCCTGCGCATCCGGAGCCTGTGCTCCGCAACGGGAGAGGCCACAACAGTGAGAGGCCCGCGTACCGCAAAAAAAAAAAAGAATACTGATTATGTTTCACATATATCTGAAAAATATAGCTTTCAAATATGTACCCTGAGAACAAAGTAACACGAACGTCAGGACTCAAAACCAAACTTCTAATAGAGGACAAAGTGGGGACATGGCCTCAACATGTCATTCAGAAAGCAATTCTCTCATTTTTGATGGCTTCACTACCCTGATACAGCTGACAGCAAAACAGGGGCAGAGAACAGCACACAAAAATTTAAAGTCTCCATTTGGTTAAGCACATAATGTAATCTGATATTATAAATTTCTATTTACAGTACACTACATTTAATTGCTCACACATGGGATTCTGGGCATTTAACTTCTGGCTACACGATATTCCCATTTCTGAAATGTCACAAAATAAATACAAAAAAAACAGTATTGTGATTTGCTGAATCTTGCCAAAGACTCAATGTAAAGCTCATGTTTTTAAATGTCAAAAATTTCCCATGTGATATTTTTGGTGAAAGGCATATTAACTAGGTTAAATTTATTATTAGTTATAGTGTCATATAATTAACCTAATATTTCATTTTCAAGAAGGAGGGCACTTTAAGTTATGGAATTGTACCTTCAGTAAATCTCTCTTTTTTTTTTTTTTTTTGCGGTACACGGGCCTCTCACAACAGTTGTGGCCTCTCCCGTTGCGGAGCACAGGCTCCGGACGCGCAGGCTCACGGGCCCAGCCGCTCCGCGGCACGTGGGATCTTCCCGGACCGGGGCACGAACCCGCGTCCCCTGCATCGGCAGGTGGACTCTCAACCACTGCGCCACCAGGGAAGCCCCAGTAAATCTCTTTTAATATGAAGAATCACTGACCAGTGGGGAGAGGACCACACACACATAAGCCCATCAATTCTCCTGGTTTATCATAGCACCTATGGAAGAAAGTCGAGCTAAAGGAACACGATGGGGTGGAAGGAGAGGAAAACTGGACGAAGAGGTTCTGCAGGAGGGAAGGAGCCACCATGTGAGCTGCTGCAGGAACAAAAGATGAGAATGGAGACACACACTGGGCACTTGGAGGGTATGAGCACCTGAACTGACAGGCGGGAGGAGAGACTAGCACTGGAAGAACAAAGGTATCAAAAGAAGAGGTGAAATGAGGACACACTAGGCTGGCACCTCAACTGTGCCAACCATTGGCCTCCATGACCCCAGCAGGAAAACACTGCCTCTGAGACTAACAGCACCCAGTCGTGGGGCTATTCTTAGCTATCTGTGTTGGCTGAAGGCAACCACGTCAGGTGGGCCTCCAGCTGCACTGTTTCCAATCTCATTGGAAGTTACTTGGGTCCCCTAAAAATAGCCATTCTAAAATGAACTCAAGTGTTCTAGCACTTGGCCCAATATTAGAAAACCCTTATCCCCATCACACACACAAGCACACACACACCCCCACTCAGTAAAGACCTACGGGGAACCTTTCAGGGCAGCACATCCTACAAAATCAGCAATAAGGCACGGAAGTGGGAATAACTACAAGTCACCCTGCCCTAACTTTATTCAGTTGTGTATTTACTGATCTGCTTCAGTGAATGTGCATTTATTCCTAACTATCATTTACTAGTTATAAATAACTAGCCTCTGGTACGACTGAAATGTGCCAAAATGTGAAATGTGCCAAACCTGGGCCTCAAGAGTGACCTACAGAGCAGCGATATGCTGAGAGAACATCAGTTCTTCTGACTAGTCCCACTGGGCACCTAAGGTGAAGGTGAACATCGCCATCTTTCACTGGCCCTCCCAAACGACAGAGGAAAACATCTCTCAATTTCACCCTGCAGCTTGTGTCAATGGAAACACCTTTGAACAACAACTTATTTAAATGAGAACATACCTGAGAGGCACGTTTTAAAAACAGTGCTGCAGGGCCCGCCTCATCTCCCCAGAGGCCAAGTCCACGCTGGTCCTGAAGGGACAGGCCTTCTGAGGGCCACTCAAGGCCTAACAGACCGTCAGGCCCAGGATGGCTACCCTGCACCTGCAGAACACCTGGCCAGCCCCAGCACTCTGAGAGGGCCAGGGGGTGTACCTACAGCTCTAGGAGGGGTGACCTGACAGGAAAGCACACTACCAGCAGTTGGCCTCGGCCAGTCAGGGCCAATGGTGTTTTCCTGGACACACAGGACAAAGCATGTCTCCAGGCCTACTCCAAGTCACACCAGAGGTTTCCAGCCACCTCACATTAGTTTGATATCCTGGGACATATGCCTTCTGATCAGGCCCCTTTCCATGTTATGCTTAATACAACAAGATGAGAGAAACCACAAATTACAAAAAACTACAGGGGACTGAGCAATTTATTCATGCCCCCTATAAACACTGGAAAAAGATGTCTTTAGCAGAAACATGTAATCAAAAGAAGGGGTGGAGTCAGTGGAACATCAAAGCCCCTCAGCTGTGGCGCACAGTCGACAAACTGGAGAATCCTCCAGATATATGGGACAGGTTGAAAGATGGGGCAGATAGCGTTCACTTGTCTGAACTGACATACATTTGGAAAAGCGAACCTAAGATGACATGATCCAGCGAGCGCTGAGGAAATGTATGTTCTAATTCTCCCACCCTCCAGCATTCCAGCTGAAAGAGGATGCACAGCTGAGCTTTAGCAGCTCTCTGGTGCCTTGTGGGAGTAAAACCCAAAAGTCCCTTTTGGTCTTCAGGAGCATGCAGTTCCAACCTCAAGCTCCACCTGTCGGCCACTGTCAGGGCATCAGCACAGAGCTGTGCTCCCGGTCTTTGATGGATGGCGAGGTTTCAATCAGGTGCCAGTTCCTACAAAAAGCTGCTCTAAGGAACTTACTTCCTCCTCACATTAAAATGGAGACCTACCTGACATCACGTTCCGGTTCTCTGGGAACACGTGGCGCACGCCCAACACGTTCTGCTACTGGATGTTGTGAGGGAAGGCGGCCTACTTAAGTTTCATGACATTCTTTTTAAACTAAAAAGAGCAGATGCGTGAAGAACAAATACAGAGAGAAGCACCGACTCCATTTCACTTAAGTAAATACAGGTAAATGAAGAGAAATCTATTAATTGCCAAAATAATTAATGCTCTTCACCCACACAAATGTGCATTTGACATGCACTTTTATGTGCTAACACTACTGGGCTTGTGGGGTGCATGTGTACCTGCACATCCCAGAGCTGAGCCAGGCACTGCAAACACCAGACTTCCCACTAGCCTGGGACCACACCTCGCCAGGAGGGGTTTTCACCAATGTAGAGAGCAAGATGGTCAGAAAAGCCAGCCAGGCTGGAAGGTAAAACAAAAATACCAAAGAAGTAGCAAAGCATCAGAGTAATAACCCCTTTCAGGATTCAATTATGTTACTTTGAAGTTAAGACTATTTGCATTTTAATAAAAGCCAGAAAGCAGGAGATGGTTGTGTGACTGCATATTCCTTAGAAATAAGTTGAGAGTATCGATTTCAGCATAACTCTTAAAGTAGAACAGAAAGAGCCTCACAGTTAATTGCTGAACAGAGGCTCATCTTCCATAATTTCCATATTGTGACTACAAGCTCAACACACAAGTCACAAGGTGAGCTGGTAGCATACCCTCAGATCTTGAAATGGATGTCAGTTTGATTCCCATTGAGAGAAGAAGAGGAAAAACAGCACAGCTGCTGCCACTTTTTACATCGACTGTCACAGAAAGTCAAAGGTAAAAGGAGTCATCCACAAGCCCTCATTTACCCAGTCCAACCATCCATTCATGAGACAGCGGTATCAGATTGCAGTCTGTATTTACAAAAGTTTACTCCAGTATACTGGGGATTGTTTTCAAACAGATTTGGTTAAGGTATACAAGTCCTGGGGAAAGCCAGGACTACAGCTGCAGTTAAATGCTGAATTCCAGTACATGTCAGTCAAGTTACCTTTCAGGAAAAGTACAGATCTTTCCAAAAAGGCAGAATTTCAAAATTGCTGAATTAAATTTTTTTAAAACAGTAACCTGAATGAACCACCTTTGAAGTCACAAAGTAGAAGTGACAAATAAAAACATGCTCTCGCTCTTTTTCAATAATTATTTTCACCAAAAGATTTAAATGACAAATACCAAAATATTCAGAGTAAGTAGCTCTCTGGATAACTGGATTACTGGTAGTTTTCAATTTTCTTCTTTCCACCTTCTTAGATTTCCTAGATTTTCTCTAATCGACAGTATCACTTTTATAATGAGAAAAAAATGTTAATTTCCTTGGCTCATGGTTTGTTTGAAACTGGAAGGCGGGGACTAAATATGCTGAACTGAAATAAAAAGACAGGAAAGGTGCCGCAACAGAAAACAAAACTTAGTTACCCTGCGCAGAAATTGGAACATACCACGGCTGCAACAGTCAACTTGGCATTCGATCTAGATTTTAACAATTTGAGCAACATGAACTGGTGTCCCCAGGGAGCCTACCCAATCAGCCCAATTGGGCCTGCTGTAGCCTATGCTACTCTGTGGTAGCACTCAGATTTTATCAAGGCACTCTCAAAGGTATATGCTAATAAGGCTTAGTGGAAACTCAAGTTTTTATGTTAACAGTGGCTTGGTTATCACAAATGAAACCAAATTAAAATTAATTCCAACCTCCTGCCCCTGAGTAAACCTTTCTCAGGAGTTTTCATGATATGGCTGAATTAACTTCTTTCCTCTTCACCGTGTCCCTGATAAGCTGCTGGAGAAGGTGCTTATAATCACTGTAACGTCCAAAATATCAATAACAAATACAAGAAGGAGGAGAACGTTATTAGAAAATCTACAAACTTTGATCAGTGCTAAAACAGCCAGTAAAATGCCACGTCTCTCAAACGTGGCATGACACGTGTTTGGCATGACACCAAGTGGCCTGGAGTGATGAACGGACGGCAGGTGTCCACAAGCTCAGGAGGGCATTGAGAGCCCAGGTGGGTGAAATGCAGCACGCAGGGAGAAGGGAGCTTACACCTGAGGGCTCCAACTAACTCTACGCTGCTAAGAAAACACAGGCTGTGGAAGGGGCTGCTCTGATGTGTTAACAGGGCATGGCTGCTTGTCAGGCGCACACATCGACCGACAAAAAGGCAAAGGCCAGGAAAGTTGAGACTGGTAAAGCGATTTAACGTCTGCATCTATGCAACACCCCTAAGGAATTCAGTAATGTTATCATGAGGCCCAAGAGCTTAATTCTTCACTCTCATCTCTGCTCTATACCTCTCAACCACACCCCTTTCTCAAAAGTACGTGGCTGGCCTCTTGACACTACTGTTTCCCTACTGAGAGGGCACATGGTGACAGGGATGATTCTGCATTGGTGAAGGCAGCCAAGTCCAGAAGGTTGCATCCTAGGGAATGTTACAGAACCCATTAGAGAATCGGTTTACAGAAAATGAGCACAGATCAATGACATGTAGCCCTCCACCCAATTACCAGGATGCTTTGCGCCATCTGCATCACCTGAGAGCTGCTACTGCCTCCTGTCACCTCTGTCGCATCCCTACTCTCACACACACACACACACACACACACACACACACACACACAACATTTCGGTAATATGAACCAAAAACCTATTGTATCTTGGAGCCCATGGCTCTCATGATAATACAAACAATGCCTCACTTTTAACACTATCTTGAAATGAAATTTTTTTCATTAATTAATTTATTTTTGGCTGCATTGGGTCTTCGTTGCTGTGCGCGGGCTTTCTCTAGTTGCAGTGAGTGGGGGCTACTCTTCATTGTGGTGCACGGGCTTATTGCGGTGGCTTCTCTTGTTGCAGAGCTAGGCGCTCTAGGCATGCTGGCTTCAGCAGTTGTAGCACACAGGCTCAGTAGTTGTGGCGCACAGGCTTAGCTGCTCCGCAGCATGTGGGATCTTCCCGGACCAGGGCTTGAACCCGTGTCCCCTGCATTGGCAGGTGGTTTCTTAACCACTGTGCCACCAGGGAAGTCCTTGAAATGAAATTCTTAAATACCGTAACTCACATAACACATATGATGTGGGGACCTTAATAGAATGCCTCATCTCTAACATAAAGGAAAATTAAAAGGAAAGTGGGTCAGAATGCATTAATACGGATTTCAGTATTATCAAGCCTGAATACCCTATAAGACATAATGAAGCAATGAGAGGCCTAGGGAATCCCCATAAACACACAGCTATTAACACAAACTGAAGTAGGTGTGAGGTATAGTTACTCATACACAAAAGCATTCCCACTGATGACAAGATTTTCCAAAATGGCAAACAACTCTCGGGAAAATTCAACAAAATACAATCTTCCCAGATTTATCTGGCACTCACATTCCTAGATAATTCAGTAAATATTAAAACTGTGCATATAAAAGAGCTTAAAGGTTAAACATTAGACACAGGTTTTTCACCTGTGTAACTCTCTAGCAGACACCTGAAGACTGTGTGGAAGACAGAATAATTCCTCGCCATGCTGGAAACTGCTGCGCATTGCAGGCATAATGTTCCTGGACTGAGGCTGAGGCCACTAAACGCCAGGAGCACCCCCAATCACTGCAACACCCACATCACCCCCATGGGGGTGATTCTGACCCGGGAGAACCACCTTTTCACCAAACTGCCCCCACAATGACAAAGTGCCTATGGAAGCCCGACTAATTCATGCAAATTGTATCCAGTTGAGGCTCTCTCTTCAGCTATCAGATCATAAGAAAATCACCTCGGCCACTATTTCCCTCCCAGACTTCTGTCACTTGGTGCTTGAGTGCCTCTCATCCTTTCCTCTCGTTAGGTCACGTGCCCTCCCTGAAGGGTATCATCTTTAAGCTGGTCATTGCTAAAATCCACTTTGAACAATCACAAACTCAAAAGACAAATGGGCCTGTAACGAGTGTTCTGAGACTCACGCTTCGGCTCATACCCAAAGAGCGGTCATGAACCTCACCCATGATGAAATGTCTACTTTACCAGAATGCTCGGTCATGACTGAGTGTATGACTTACTTAGAAAAATAAGTTTATTTGATAAGCTCACGCCAAAATAAAACATACCTGCAAATCCTAGAATAAACAAAATAATGAGCTATTTTCACCACTTGGTCTTGAACGTGCACAGTAATCCCTGCCATGTCAAGTGATGTGATAAATTCTTCCTGTAAAACTTTTGTGAGATCTTTGGAAATAGCCCAGATTCATATAAACATCCCTAGTTGCATTTTTAATAAAGAACCCTTAAAAGCTACCTAATTCTGTAAGCTAGAAACTTTACCATTTAATTATTTAAAGCACCATAAAACATGGTTCTATAGATACATGTGTCCATACTAAAACAGTGTATATAATCAGAAACATAAACTTACAACCTTTGATTTGAAAAACAAGAGAAACTAAAAACAGAAAAGTGCAAACAATAAATCCCTTCTAAAAGTAAACCAATGTTTAGATAATTAACGGCATATTAATTATGATTAATTAACACACATACCTACACACACACCCCTCCATACTTTATATTAAGTTTATAAAATTAAATGGAAAGTTGTCAAACTATTGCAAGCATGCCTGGTGGCAGAACCAAGAGATTAGACAGAATACAGTACCAAGGACTATAATTTTAGTTAACATGTGTTAACGATGCTTGAAAAATTGCAAAATACTTAAAATTGTTCCTAGTCAAAGGTTCCGAGTCAAAGGTTAAGATTATTCCTTAAATACGGCCTGTGATAGGGATGTGGAGAAACTGGAACCCTCATACATCACTGGTGGGAAGGTAATATGGTGTAGCCATTTTGGAAAACAATCTGGCAGGTTCTTAAAAAGTTAAACATAAATTTACTATATGACTTCTAGGTATCTACCCAAGAGAACTAAAAGCATATGTCCACACACACACAGAAAAAAAAAACACCCCAAAACACAATAAAAAAAACTCCACACATGTCCACACAAAAACTTGTGTGAGTCTTTAAAGATAGCCCCAAACCAGAAACGACCCCAATGTCCACCAACTGTGAATAGACAGACAAAAATGTGGTACAACCACACAATGGAATACTGCTCAGGAACAGAAAAGAACAAACTACTGATACACACTACAACGTGGATGAACTTCAAAAACATTAAGCTAAGTGAAAGAAGGCAAACACGTAAAACCACATATTGAGTTATTCCACTGACATGAAATCCAGAAAAGGCAAACCTATAGTATAGAAAGAGGAAGTAGATTACTGGTTACCTAGGGACTGGGGAGGGGGTGAAACGGGGAGTGACTGCTAATTGTCACCAGGGATCTTTCTGGGATGATGGAAATGTTCTAAAACTGGATTCTGGGGATGACTGAACAACTTGGCAAATTTACTAAAAACCAGTGAATTGTACACTGACTTATATGGTATGTACATTACACCTTACACAAGCAGTTTAAAACATATATATACACACACAGAGCCTACAGCTGAAGCCCTGCACAGCTACAAAGTGTTACATCTGTGTTTTGGTTGTCCCTCTTACTTTCTTGACTCCAGAGTGGAAAAGATGACATCAGGCTATTAACATTATGAGAATGCAGAATTTTGCTATTCAATTTCCTCTTAAAGATAATAAAGGAGGATGAGGGGAGGGAATCATGCAGGGGGAGCAAATAAATCTGCTCTTTCCTCATTATGGAGTTCAAACCGGGTCACGGCCCTATTAGCTGGTAACCACGAGTAGCTTACTTATTACTGTGCACTGCCGGCTGGGGCAGTGCTGGGGTCTGGGAACAGAGTCCACCACCCTGTGAACACAAGACCTTTGTAATGGGCAAAGCCAGGCCAGGCATTAGGCTACACACGATAATGGACACGCTAAACAATTAGGAAATGAGAAACTACAGAAATTCTTATGTTTAGTTCACATATTGAAATCTAGCAAGAGGGAGGGTATATGGGGATATATGTATACATGTAGCTGATTCACTTTGTTATACAGGAGAAACTAACACAACATTGTAAAGCAATTATGCTCCAATAAAGATGTTAAAAAGAAAAAAAAAATCTAATACAAGCCACTTACCTCCCAAACCTCAAACTGAGGTTTTATTTGTTAAAATCAGTATCAACTTAATAATTTTACATAATCAAAAACCTTAATCTGGTAAAACAGGCACACCATGTATGATACCCTAAGACAACCTACGTTGCCTCCCCTCTCCCATCTCTTAAAGAGCCAACTTGCCAAGCATGTATTAAATAAACTCACTGCTTTACTCAGTCGGGCCTTACAGCCCATGTGCTAGCTCTGCTTTGCAGACTCATGACGGGTCTCTTCGCAGCAGAACAAGGGACCGGACGGTACCGTCACTGTAGACAAGGAGCGGGCTCTCTGGGGCCACGTCTGAGTGCTGTGAGCTGACAGTACTCACTGATGGAAGGCTGGAAGGGGCAGGGTGACAAGCATATGGAACAGCCCCTGCTGGAAAAAGGGTCATGAAAGAGCTAAGTGCAAGGATAAGCTAGTCAGAGTCCCTGTAGTTTTCTGACCATCCACAGCCAGGACACCAAGACTGCCCCTGCCACCTACTCACAGGAGTTCCCAGCTGGAAGCTGCAGCACATGTGCCATGTCCAGAAGACATGCATTTTAGGACCATCTCATACGTCCCTGTACAAAAGTTTCTGAATAGGGGAAAAAAAAATAGTAAGTGCATAAGTGATGAGAGGACCAATCTGATAGAAACGGCATGGAATTATTTTTAGTTGAAGTGGATAGGATCTCATGAAAATGAAATGTTGTGGAAAAGAGTATTCAGGCAGGAAAAAGGAAATACTATATTTATCCCCTTCTCTCCCACCACTCGTGAGCATTTCCTCTACTTTGAGAAGAAAGCAATAAAACTGTTTTCCCTCTGCTCAGACACAGTGACTCACAGGCACCAATGGCATGGGGAACCCCACACTTGGGCCCGGAGTACAGAAAAACACCACCTGACAGGGGTCACACATATTACACGGCTGCACACTACTGCAGCACTTGGGTGAGTGGCACCCCCCTGGCCTATGAAATCCTTCCAGTGGCTCTCACTGTTCTGCCTGGGAGAAAATGGGGAGAATGTTCCAGCGGCCTCCTCAGGGGCCCACACTGTCCCTGACTGCTTGTGAGCCTGCAGCTGAACTACTGCTCTCTGTCAACAGAGGTAAGAATATTCCAAGAATGCCAAGGACTAACAAAATGACCAGCACTGTTTTCTCATGATTCATTCCCCTCGTCCACATCCCACTTTCTCTCTCATTCCTTAACCTCTATTTAAAATAAACTTCACAGGGGAAAACTAGGGATCAGGTGAGTAAAAGCAGTTACCTGCATAATCTGATAGAGCTAGCTGGCTAATATAACATTTGACATGAAAATTATCCTGCATAAAAAAAGACTTCCCTTCTCATAAAAAATTCAAGCATGCTCATAATGTAGAGGGCATGTGGAGCTTCAATCCTTAGCAACTAAAAAGCCAGTGTCAGTCTATAGGGTTTTGTCCAATGACCCTTTTAACTACCTGAAAATTATATCTAATTATCAAATAATGTTATGGCTTATCAATAAAGACTTCTTCCTGAAAAAATATTGATCCTGGATTTACATAAGCAAGGACATTCTGAGAAGCCTTTTTAAAATCACGCACAACCCATTACTCATAGTTGAGACAAACACTGGGCCCATTTCTTCTGTGTCTGGGTGGGTTTCTATTAGTAAGTCAGCACCTGGGGAAACTTACTAACTATTCCAAGCCAGTTCTACATCAGAATAATAGTTATTGTAAACTCAGACCTCTATAGTTACAGGGTATGTGTATGGGGATATCTCAACACTTGCCTTTAAAAGCTTCCTGGAATTACATAGGGCTCAGGACACCAGCAAACACTGTATTTCGTGATAGCCAGACTTTTTGCAAATTGAGATCACTTTAACTAAGACCTGAACCCAAATCAATAGAACTGCTCTGATGATTTCAACTACAATTCTCTTTGGAGGATCCCTGTGGAAACTTCCAACAGAATGTGAGGTAGTATTTCCCTGAGGCGGAGTGGCCCCAAACAGCAGATTCCTGTGTCAGCTTGGGAAACAGGTACACCTCTAGGCATGGCTGGGACCTGCCAGAGAAGTAATGGGGCTGCCTCCCCGGTCTTAACTCTGGGGATACTTCAGCTGGCCCACAGACACCAGGCTGATGTTCCAACTCATGCCCTTAGGGCCATTCTTCCCGTGGCCACATTTCTTGGTCTATCCTGTTGGTTCTCAGGGTTACTTCTGTTCTCATTAATATACCACGGATGACAAATGACTTTAAACCCTGATAACAGCATTGTAAAAGCCCATCACCACCAACATTAATAACTACTGTTGGTGAGCAATGACACAGTGGCAGCTCTTTGCTAAATGCGTTACAGTAATTATTTTACAGGTGAGGAAACTGAGGCTTACACAGGCTAGTTTATTCAAGATTAAAAAGCTAGCAAGGGGTGAATATGGGATTTCAACCCATCTGTCTGACTATGAATTCCATATCATGAGGGCCTCTAGGGGGAAGGAAATGTACTTTACGATTTCAATTTACTTCTAAGAGCGCAGATGACCCACAAGGCATTAGCTGCGGCCATCTCCAAAGTTCTGTAGAGAGAGAAGTTAATGGAAACCACACATGTTCTGGGAAAGGAGAAAAAAAGTGTCTATCCACAACAGATTAACATTTCTCTTGCCAAGAAAACTAGAGTCGGGAAACTGCCTGGGAAGTAAATGCTCTTGACAAATGAACTCTTTATACTGAGCTATTGTTAAAACTGAACTATTGTTGAAATAGTATTTTATTGTTCACTTATTTTAATTTTGAATTATTTCTGATATTACAATTTACTATAATGAGCTGTCTTTTTAAAAAAGGAAGGTTTTTGTTTTTTTTCTTTTTTTTTTTGTGGTACACGGGCCTCTCACTGCTGTGGCCTCTCCCGTTGCGGAGCACAGGCTCCAGACGCGCAGGCTCAGCGGCCATGGCTCACGGGCCCAGCCGCTCCGCGGCATGTGTGATCTTCCCGGACCGGGGCACGAACCCGTGTCCCCTGCATCGGCAGGCAGACTCTCAACCACCGCGCCACCAGGGAAGCCCAAAAGGAAGTATTTTTAAATATGCTGTTAACAGTTTTTCACAGGAAAAAGTGCCACCAAGAATACAACAGATATACTTCTTTATTTTTAACCCTCATTTAAACGATGTGTCTCACCCTCCAAGATTACTGGACGATCACTTTAAAGACAAGTAATAAGAATACTGCAGGTCAAATATATTTATAATACATTCCCCTCCCCTTCTCTGTAACAGTGTATGATTGCAAAACAGGTCTGATACAAAAAAATTAAAAACCGAGCAACTATGAATACATGTTCAAGAACTACAACAATCACTTAGGGTTATTTTACTCTCTTCTCCTTGTCCTGTTCAAGAATTTGAACACCAGAGCAAGGAGTCTTGTAGCAACAAGTCAGATTTCCTCTTCTATTATCTTGAACTTCATCAGGATTATAGCACTTCCCAAAAAAATCGAAGGTGAAGTTAAGCAAAAGTAAACAAAAACGCATCTTTCACCTTCTGTTCTGGAGCCAGGTTTGCTCCACCTTCACTTTTTCCACTGAGCCTCTCCCTAGGAAGGCTCAGGATGACAATGACTTTGCATTATGCCCAGGGCAGTTCTAGGGAAGCATGAGTCAGAGGCAGACACAGACGCAAACAGCGCCAGTTCTGGAAATAGCGGCTGCAGCTTTCCTCCAAGATGGGAGATAGTGGTCACAGTCTCAGCCCAAAACCTCCCCGGCTCAGAGGTAAAAGGCCAATGAAATGGTTAAAGAATGCACACGCACCCAAGCTATACATGCACAGTGGTACATCAGTGATCCTTTGATGGAAGATAGTTCAGCATCATTTAGATTCATCTTATGATAACCTGGTGCTCTACGATTAGGTAATGCTACTGCTGGCCATGCCAGTGACTTAATCTCTAATACAGACTCAAAGTATGCCAGGGTTGGCAATACGGGAGTATCATCCAGTGCCTTCTCTCCAGCAGCGTTCATTTTGATGGGAACGAAGGGAAGGGCGCCTTCGACAAGTCTGAAGCAGCTCAGTACCTGCCTTTTCTTTTCACCTGCCCACCTGAGACACTATCTGCCCGCTGTATCGCAGAAAACACACAAGCAGTTTCTTCCGCAAACCATAATATTCCTATTCACTTTGTCCTGCCAATAGTACATAGAGATCTGGGGGACTAAACCTTTTATAACCCAAGTTCAGCATTTATTAATACTGTTTTGGGGGTAGAGTTGGTTTCATTTGGCCTATAAGCAAATAGCCAATTCAGAAAGATTACAGAAAAACTTCACTTCACTTTAAATTTGCAATACATCAAGGTATGAATATATTTAAACATGGAAAGCAGCCATGCATTTTAGAAAAAAATTATAATGTATATATTAAAAAATATCTGCACAGACTGAAGAAAAGGCATTTGTGAGAGTACCTTTACTGCATTCCAAAATAAAATGGCTTGTTATCTGGTCACACTATTGTTTGACTAAAAACAGCAAAAACATTTTCATGTCAAAGCTGTTTGGTCCGTGACAAATATCACAAAAACCTCAAATAACCTATGCCCTGTAAAGTTTACTAACTTAATATGAAAAGCAAAATTTCACACCAACCCTTGAAGACACCTGTCTCACCACGTAGTCTTACCCACTCTTTGGAAGGCCTGAGCCTTCAAGATCTGACCCAGTCCACACCTAACCAAGCCAGGATGGGAGAGTCCTCCATAAACCATGAAAAGGCCCTCACTCTGGACGAGTTTCTAGGCCACAAGGGGTGGCCTTGGAGGGGCAGCCTGAGTCTCCCAGACCTTGCTTCCTGCCACCCCCAGGTGTCTGTGCCCCAGAACACGACAAAGACCAGCTGCACACGTTTCTCCTGGCCCAGCATCCAAAGCTGCTCCCCACCTCCTACTTCGAGGAGCTGCCCTGGCAGACAGCTGAAAAGAGCACGGGGGGACAGAGCCGGGCCTGGTCCCAGGCCAGCACTGCGGACCCCCATGTTCTCACATGTAAAACAAGGGTTGGAGTCAGAGAAGCAATAAGGCCTTTCCCCCAGTCTAACAACTCCAGTCCTGTACAGCATTCCAAATAAAGCGCTGAAGTGAAGCATGAGTTGTTGAACTCTCCACGAGATGCTCTCCCCCCTGTTCACTCTTGTGGCCAAGTACACCCAAGTGTCAAGGACTTCAAGTAGCTTTCGTAACATTTTATTCACTAGCACACTCCTCCAGGTGCTTGATTTATCATTTTTCCAGGTATTTTAGACAGCTCCTAGCTGGCGATTTTATTTTAAGTTACCTGAACTTTTTAGTTCTTTCTAATGTTCTGTGCAGCTGCACTACATAACGATGATTATTTCCACAGATCCAAAAACTATGTTCTAAACTATGTTAGAAACTCAAGATGACCAAGAACTATTTTAGAGAATATAATCATTTCAAGACAACTACCTGTACTAGAATTCACTTTTTGTCAGGAAATAAACTGAACAATGCAACCCTGCCTAGTGAAAGGTAACAGAGGTAGTCTTCCCCTTAGACCAGAAATATACTGCAAAATGATAACAGAGGAGGAGGTATGCCCAATACTCAGTGCCATTCATTAGCGCATATTTGTATAAGCTCCACCAGCCTTTAAAGGAACTTCAAATCATAACAGTTTGGGGAAAAGAAATAAAAGCAATGACTTGAGTACAAAAAATGATTATAGACTGATTTTAAAATGGAGCTTTATTAGAATAGAAATCTTATCAACCTGAAGAGCACTTGGAGAGCTTCCTGTTTGGAACAACAACAATGACAATTTACTATACTGTAGTAGACAAACTGAAGAGAGATGCAAATGAAACTGTAGAGTAGTGCGGAGAAATAGGACCCGTCTTCTTGAATAAAGTCAAACGATAGAGACAAAACATACAGACTTCTATGAGTACTACCGCTATATGTGCTGCCAACCAAAGAACAATTACAGGAAGAAATCAAGGCTGGTTTGGGGGGTGGGGGGGTTGTTTTTGTTTTTTGGGGTTTTTTGGTCTATAAATAAATTTAAGAATGTTTTCCTATCTCACTACTGTGGAGAAGGAAAAAAAAAAAAAACGAATGGTGTCTATCCACATGCTATTAGGTAGTCAGTCTTCCACCATCTTATTTGAAGAGGTGCTCCAAAATGTACTAAATGCTTCGTTAGTGCCAGCTGCTTTAGATACGACACCTCACTTAACTCCCACAAGGCTCTGGCAAGACGAGCATCCAGCCTCTTTGACAGGATGGCACGTGGTGGTACAGTCATCAGGGGTCCACCTCGGGAGCCAGGCCCAAGCCACCCAAGGTCTGCAAGCCACCCAAGATCTGCATACTTCAGGAAGGGTCACCTCTCCAAGACATTAGCACCCCTCTGCAGAAAACAACTGGATTTCATCAGACAAAATTCCAGAGACAAGAATGGATCATTCTACAAAGATCAAAAGAAAGGCACACCTAACAAGGCTATGTGGACAAGGAGGACCAGAGTCACAAGGAGACAAGAGTCGGAACAAAAGTAGGTCACGGCGACTCCCACTGACACGTGAGGACTCTAGGCTCAGTGACTCATTTGGGGATCTTGGGGGAGACATTCAGATTTTCCATTTACTGCACTACTGCCTTCTGATCTGCAAAATGGAGGACAAAAGTTTATTAGGATTATCTAGATACTTACAGATCCTCACAAGAAATAAAAGCCTTAAGTATAAAAAACATGGTTTAATACCCATGAGAATGGCTAATGTAAAGAAATCTGACCAAAAAAAAAAAAAAAAAGAAATCTGACAATACCGAGTGCTGATGAGGAGGCACAGAAATTGTAACCTTAAACATTGCTGGTGGCAATTTTTAGTAGTTTCTTAAAAATTAAACATACAACTACCAAAAGGCCAAGCCATGCCAGTCCTAGGTAACTACCCAAGAGGAATAGGGCTACACTGAAGATAGTTAAACCACTATGCTAACAGCCAGACACTGCAAAAAATCCAAACATCTATCAACCAATAATAGATAAACAAAATGTAGTACATTCCACACAACAGAATACTTCATAATAAAAAAGAACAGGGACTTCCCTGGCGATCCAGTGGTAAAGACTCTGCGCTCCACTGCAGGGGGCACGCAGTTTGATCCCCGGTGGGGGTAAGATCCCACATGCCGTGGGGCAACTAAGCCCACATGCCACAACTACAGAGCCCTCGCACCGCAACGAAAGATCCTGCATGCTGCAACTAAGACCCAACACAGCCAACAAATAAATAAATATTAAAAATAAATATGGTATTCCTTATTTTAAAAAAATGCTTGTTTGATTTATAGAAAGATACATAAAATGATCAATGATTTGGATATACACTTAATGCCATTTTTGTGGCCTACCTCACAAGTTCATCTGTTCTCATCACCAAAAAATAAAAGGGGTATATAACTGTTCTTTAAAATACTGTTAAAAAAAAAAAAAAAAGAGGTCATCTGTGGTGTTGAAAACACGTGGAATACTTCTTGAATAAGAGAACACAACATCCAAAAATCACAAGAGGGGGCAACTCTGAAGAGCTCTGGAACTTGAAGTCACCACCCCTAACTCTGAAACATTCTCATTTCTCATTTTGCCTTGAAACCAAATATTTAGAGGGAAGGAAAAAACCCAAAACTGAAAGACGCAAATAAAAGGAAAAAAAATAGAGAAATAGAATGAAAAATTTACATCCTCAAGTTCAGAGGTAGCCTAAACTTGCTGCAGCACTTTGATTTCACATTAGTGAGCCAAAGAGAAATACAGCTTACCCCTGAGCAATGTGAGTTTAAACTACATGTGTCTACTTACATGTGGATGTTTTTCGTTAGTAAATACTGCAGTACTACATGATCCGTAGTTGACTGAATCCAGGGATGTGGAGGAACCTCAGATATGGAGGACTCACTGTAAGCCAGTTATACCTGGATTAACCTCCAAGTTGTTCAAGGGTCAACTATACCGACTTCACAGTTTCAGTATGTTCTTATGAAGACAATCTGAATTTTGAGAACAGAAATCATGGCATCCTCAATTCTACAAAATAACAGAAGTTGAATGAACTGGAGCAAATATTTGTTTCCTGCTATTAGCCTGGACAAGGCTTGTGGATAATGCAAATAGCCCAAAGTGATATGGCTTCCTTTCCTTATGAGATCCAAATTGCTCTGTATGCATACCTAATGTACCTCTGATACAGGTTTCATTCAATTCTGTTTTCTTCTGTTTCTAGTTTTTTACATCTCAACTGTAAACTCTCTGAGGACTGTTTTCCATTCATCTTTGTACTCCCTACTCCTTACCCATTTATGTTTTATGTGTTGTGGATATGCAATGAAGTTAGTAAATAAATACTTTAAGTAAATATAGAATTTAATAAGGAATGCATTACACAGAATCATAAACAGTATTACATTTCTAGCCTTGGGTTTCCAAATCATTCTGATTCATAAGTGTCAGAAGAATTTTTATGATGGGTTCCAGCCTTACTTGCAAAACATGGATGGATTTATTTTTTAAAATCACATATTCAATAAAGACACTAACACTATTTATATGTATGTCAATCAAACCCCTATCTGTGCTTACAAATCAGGTAAAAGCATTAAAATGGATTCAGTTAATTCAATTACTCCATTTCCCACCATAACTTCCAGCCTGCATGTGTAAAGGGCTGCTTTATCAAAACAAGGCCCAGGAATGGAAACTCTAGTCCAGGGTAGCCTCAGGTAAAATGCATCATATGCTCATATCCTTAGTTTGTGCTACATTGGTTTAGATTTATTCATCACATGCTAGCTTGTAGTAAATGATCTTTGATATGTTGTGTGTTTTATCTCCCATGGCCAGAAATGACATCTCCTGTTTCTTTGGCATTTTCCAGCAGCTTCTTACACAGGGCCTTATATACAACAAATCTAAGAAAATATGTTGACTGATTAGACTGATGTAGGTTTTCAGCTCTCCTCATTATCTGAAAAAATAGAGTCCTTTAACTTTTTTTCCTCTGCCTTGTTTTATGCACATATAAACTAAAATCACATAACCCCAGAGTTTTGTGTGGGAAACTAACATATGACAGGAAAGAGTATGAGAAGAATACAATGGAGATGGAGTTTTCTAAATGAAATACTTTCAAAAAGCACCAGTGCTTTTAGGCCAGCAATTCTACCCAAGTGGATCAGGGTGAGTTTATTCACTGCCAGAATACAGACAGAAGACTTCAGGGTATCCACTTTAGATTTCTCACAAATATAAAGCCAACTCAAATCCGATTGACTGTAACATGAAGTACTGTAAATTTTAAAGTTCCTGACAACAAGGCATCTTAAAGGGTAACAAGAAAGTAAAATAAACGTAAAGCACTTTATATACGGTATCTCATTTGGTCTTCAAATCCACTCCCTGAGCAGGCAAAAACAGTTATCATTATTCTCATTTTACAGATGAAGAAAATAAAGCTCAAAAGCAAGTGACAATTGGGAAAACGGACCCACAATGAGTTATATTAAAGAAAATTGGGGGAATTTACAGAAAAAAATCTGGGCATCCAGGAGAAAAAACCAGGTCACTCTGAGGAAAAGAAATGAGGCCACTGTCAAACTTTATGCAAGACAATGGAGGAACATATCTAGGATACTTAAAGAAAATATTAGCCAAGGATTTTATGTCTAGTTGAACTGACCCTCGTGTATAAAGAACAAACTTATAAACATACAAGAACTCAGGAACTACTGCTGCCCCAAGCTCTTCCTGAGAAATCCACTATAAAACTAGCTTCAAAAAACCAAACTGACTGAAGATCAATACAAGGGTCGGTGATGAGCATTAAATATAGATGGACTTGCAGAATTAAAACTAAGTGATTTTATAAAGGATACAGTATAATATGTAATGGTTACATCCTCTGACATTGGAGGTACAACTATCAAAAAGGGGAGAGGGGACGGGAAGATTATATGAAAAATACTATTAGTTTGTTGACTGTGTCATAGGTATTTACCTGGAAGCTAAAAGGTAACACCTCAAGTCACAGGATGGAAGACAGAGTGGGGTGGGGCGAGAAAAGGTTAGTATCTAATTTTACTATTGCTCACAGCAGGAAATCAATGCACATGAGCAAAAAAAAAGTGGACAAGAGGCAGAAATGTGTTATCATGTCAAAGTAACCATTAGAACAAAAATACAAGCCTTCCTAAATGCCAAAAAGTGGACAAAAGAGAAAAAAATGTATCATAAAACTGTAAATATTAATTTTATAATTAATACAAATTGGCTTAACTGGCCTATTAAATGAAAGGATTTTCAGATGAAAGCAAAAGTCAAGCGACAAACTTAAGGAACATGATTAGGTGGCAGAGTTGGGATCAGTGTCAGTCTTCCTGGCTCTGAGCTCTCTTTATAGAAGAGATGAAAAAGAGGACCCACAACAGCCAGGAAAGCTCTACCAAATGTGCTTTAATGGAAACCTCCGTCGTTAGAGAACAAAATAAAAACCTGGACATTAAATTTTTTTTAAATGCAAAAGCCAGGTATAACTTTATAGAAAGGTACCATTCGTGAGATTCACTCATCTAATTCATTCCACAAATATTTATTGAGGCTGTATGTGATCAGGTCCTTTTCTAAGTACTAGAAACACAAGGCTTGAGTGTCATTTTTCCTTTGTGCAGAGACCCAGAAATATAAATGAAATACATGCTGGCTAGACTTAAAGACACATGCTAGTGTCGGCCTCCTAAAATAGAAGATTAATGGAAACAATGACAGGCCCTAAACTACACTGACACCAGTAGGTGCTACTAAAATAATGCATCTTATTAGTGCCATATGATACCAGGCACAAAACAGCAGCTCATTAAAATGCCTGAGAATGATTGCCAAGTAAAGCATTCTGTCACAGGAATGTAACTAATGCTTCCTATAAAACTAAAAGTCACAAAAATTTCCTCTGCCCGCCTCCCTTTTCTAGCCAAACTCTTATGTTTTATATTAAAATGGCTTTCATCTCTCACAGCACATAAGAGTTGATGGCTGCTGGCATCAAATCTGCTAAAATCAACAATGGTGTAATTATCTGCACACTTTCAAGTGTTTCCAAAATACATGCTGGTTGAGATTTTCCTAACTTAGAAACGTATGCTTTATGTTGGTGGTCTAGGAATGTCAATAGCCTGGGTTAAAAAGAATTTTTAAGTCTTGCCCAAAGCATTCTTTTCTACAACAATTATTCGATTTGTTTATAACTCATCTACCTCCACAAAGCATCTGACATATCATATTGCTATTTTGTGAAACTACTTTAATGGTACAGTTACATGAGTTGATACATGTAAAGCACTGAGAAGAGTGTTTGACACATGATAAGTGTCAGCTATTATTACAGTAATAGTTCCATTCAAAGATTCTTTTTAAAATATGTGAATAAGTGCATGAGGGTAAGTGGATGACTTTTAAATTTTCCCCATCATGCCAGCTGAAAATGGGAAGAAATTTTAGTACACTCAAAATTCTCACTTTTCTTTAAAGAACTGCAGATTCTTAAGAAAAATCTACGAAATCGATGAAAATTTAATCCTATAAAATTATACAGATCAGACCTCCTTCCTGAGGCTACCAAAAATACATTTTATCAGCAATTCTTCCTTGGTCCAGCTAAGGGGAAAAAAAAAAACAAAAAACAACCAAGATCTTGTGAAACCAGATCTAACCTGAGACCTGGTACAGAAAATTTAATAAGTTATGTATTTGTTAGGGATTTACAAGGAAAAGAGGGAGACGCACAAAAAAGACTGAGTTCCAAATATTTCAGCAATAAAATAACGAATTGCATATTAACAGTGCTATAATTCCCCCTTTTGTTTGGTTTCTTTGTAATTATTTTTAATAAATTATTCTGCCTCCTCCTATCACTCAAGTAAGTCGTCATCCAAAGGCACAATCAGTACAACAGAGGACACAAAGCCACTCACTGATAGGGAAGGCGTAAGAGAGGGCGGCTGGTGCCTCAAGAGCTGTGACTCATTAGAATCCATAAAGCTTTTCTACGAGATCAAGTATCAATGAAGCTATTGTAAGAGGTTACAGCTATATAAATGTAGACTAGTTATGAATTCTCACATGGCAAGAGCATTTTCGAAAAGAGGAAAGGGCACCAGTGCCTGGGAAACCACTCAACACGAATGCTGCCTCAGTTACAGAAGAGTGGCTGCCCACACCTACCATTTTGCTAAATGCAGGTAGTGCCTATAAAGAGAAAGGACCCTTTGGTTCAGCACTCCCTAAATTCATCTTGTGCCGTTTTGCCAAGCTTTGAATCCTAAGAGCTGCAGAGTCAAGCCTAACACCGTTGCCGACTGCTGTTAGAGATCCAAGAAAAAAAACAGAAAATTTTTATTAGTCTTAAACACTGTTTTCCAGAAATCATAAACCAAATAGAAAACAGATCTTTGTCACAAAAGACAAATAGCAGTAAAGCACTTTATTAAATAGTTTAAAATTTGTACCTACCTTTATCATTTTGAATATTTCAATATCAGAATTGTAATAAAAACATCCTCCTAGAATGTGTAAAATTTTAAAAGGCGCAATAAATGTGGCAAAGTGCATAAGCCAAGTTGGATTTAAAAAATCTTCTGTGAATTATTATCAAGGTTATCAATGATTTCAGTTCAGAATCAAGCGTGTGGGAAGAACAAATGAAAAAGCTGAGTGCAAATGGCCCAGAATTTAGGAAGGATACTGTCACAAAGAAAATAGTTCCAGTATTTTCTCTCTAAGACTCAGAAAATAGAATTTACCATTTAGATCCCACTAAAACGGCCGCTAAATGCTATGAATCCAGTTTCACAACCATCTTTCTAGATTTTCATGTTTCGCTCAATATTTCAAGGAAAACTTCACCAAATTTTAAACAATTTTATGCTTACGGGTATTATTTTTCAGGTTCTGGCAGAAAAGAATAATTAAGGTAACCTTAAAGGGTGCTTTTATTGGAGATCATTTGCACCTAGCGTTTCTTATGACTAATCGTAACAGAGGCCAATCTTACCCTCAGCAAGACACTTGCTTGTAAACAGACACACATGAAGGAGCTCTTGTTAATAATAACAGCAAACCTTAGTATTGTTGAATTTTCAATGTTTTGAAAGTATGCCAATGAGTACTTCTGACATCATATTACTTACTGATGACTAGAAATTAGTATTTTTAAAATTTGTTCTATTTTCAGATGTGCATAAAGTAGAAAAGGTACTTCTTTCAAATATGAAAATTGGAATTTTCTTCCTCTAAAAAAATCATAATGCCAGTCAGATATTTTCTTCAAATATATGACTTCATAAATTATTATATAATCCTTAGAATACTGATTAAAGAATTATCGAAAATGCTGTATTATCAAGTATATATTTATAAGAACATTATATTAGTCCTTAATCTTTCAATATGATAGATAATTTGTATTTATCTTTGAACCAGTTAAAAATAAAAGCAGGAAAAAAAAAATGTGTGTTCTTCCAAAACCAGTAGTCATTTAGTAAAATCTATTAACATTATTTTTTAAAATATACATTATACAATCCACTGTGGCAATCGCCATTGTTTGACCCGCCCCTCGCAGAGCAGGCTGACCCATTCATCCTAGTTGTTCTTTGTATAGTTGTTCACATTCCCCTTGCCTTTCTGTTGCATAAATTATTCAAACTAAATAAAAGGAACTCGAAATAGTGAAAAAGGAAGAATATCAGAATGTAAGGAGAAAATACCTGAGGACCAGAAGCAAAAGAGAGGTGAGTTTTGTAACTAAAGTTGAAGAAAAAAAACCCAACAATGTAAAGGAATTCAGTTACACCAGTGGAAAAAGGGCTAAAACATAAAGTAAAATGGAAATAAGTGTCAGAGAAAATAGGAGAAAATGCAGACAAAAGAATGACGCATCTACAGAAAAGACAAGAAATGAAAATCCGTAAGACAGCATAGAGAGACAGTAGAGCTATCTGGTGGGTGGGTGGGAGTGACACAACACAGCAGTAGGCCAGGAAAGGCCAGGAGAGCATCTTAAATCACTTTACCGGTGGTACCTCTCATTCACCCAGCTTACTTTATTTCATTATTCGTTATTTTAACCCACAGCTGAGCACAGTATAAGTTTGTTTTGCTTCTCCTTCTGAGTTCACTGAAAACCTCAACTAGTATTTCAAGTTACACCAGGTTATGCCTACCACTTAGCGCCTTCAAGATTTTAAGGGGGGGAAATAATCATTCCTGTAAGATTCCATTCTTTAACGTTTAACTCCTCACCAAACGCCCCTCTTCAGACTCTGGCCTTGCACCACTGCTTTCTGTTTTCCTTCCTCGAGCAGGTCAGTAAAAATCAGAGAAAAAATGTTATGACCCTAGCATAGTTAAATACAGACCAGTCATCCCACAAGTTCACCCATCAGGGATGAATTCTGCCTGAGGCCTGAAGGTGCAAATACAGACTTACGGGATGGAGGAAAGGGCAGCAGGAGGGAGAGAAAGGGGCAAAGACAAAGTAGGCAAATAAAAGCAATGGCTAGATTTTAAATGTACAACCAACCAGAAACGACTAAAACTCATATTCTTATTTTACAGTTACATCAAATGAATAAAAGCAGAAAACACCATAGTTTTATTCTAACGTTGCAGAAAAACAGTAAACGCATGAAAAAAGAAAAATTGACTTCTGCTATGGCAAACATTTAAAAAAACTTACTAAACTCAATAGTAAGTTTACCTACATTCCTATGAATAACAGGTTCAAATCCCAGCAAAAAGTTAACAAATGACCTATCTGAATACCCATAAGCACAGAATTTGATCTGCATTTTGGAATAGACACTCGGGCAATCAGAGGACACACCTCGGCTACCAGCTGCAGGGTAGCTTCTGTGCCTTTCAGAACTTGTTCTCATGCCCCTGGCAGCTGATCGCTCCCCCTTTCTAAACCCTGCCCTTGAAAATATTGCATGTGCTTTGCCTCTGTGAGCTCCAAACTCTCTCCCAGGTGCGACAGAGGCAAAACAGTGGGCAAAGGGCTCAGCCGCTGTGCAGAACCAGAAGGAGAGACGGGAGACGCTGATAATTAATATTGTCTGATACAATTCTGAAATTTCCCACCTTCTTGCCCTGCCCACCTCCACCCTCAAAGCTAGTCAGCTTTAAGCTCCATTCCTGGAAAGGAAGCTCAGCATGATGGTCTCAACCCACTTCATTTTCACGTCCTCCTCAAAACTGCTGCCCACAATTTCTAAGAAAAGTCAAAAGTGCGTCCTCCCCATAAGCTCCAACACAACAGCCTCTCTCAAGGAGAAATGGCTCAATGAAGAACTCCAGTTTTCCTGGAAGGCAAAATCCTCAGTCCCTACCCTTCTCATTCTCAGAAGGCAGTGGTCAGGTCTTGGGTGTCACAGATAACGGTTACTTCAAATTCAGATTTTGGTAGTGATGGTAGCTGGTAATCCACAAAGATAAGGGCTTCCACTTCTTTTATGCATGATACATTGTGTGCTTGGGTAATCTTACTTTGGGTTTAAAAAAATAACAGCTAAAAACTATTTTTTAAAATACTAAATAAGCCGTAACTCTTTTTCCTTCTTTGGACATTTTATGATCTCATCTATCCATCACCTCACAAACATTTTTAAGAACACCTAGACCATGAAAGTTAAACAAACACGACCTACCATGGCATGTCAAGGTATGGTCAGAAAACTCAAGCCCATTCAAAATGACAACTTTTTCTATTACTGTTTAACTGAAGTGACATATGTGACTCTTGGTTTAAAGAGTCACACTCTTCACACACTGGATGACTCCTTACAAATGACTGTACTCCTAGGCCAGTTCTTTTTGTAATTCTCTCAGAAGCTGCCCTTGGTATCCTTAAATGTACTCTGAAACTTTGGTATCACCTTCATTACGATGTGCTCTGTGCACATTCTCGGACGCTGCAATGCCCATACTAAGGCAACACATCACAGAAGTTGGCAGCAATGCTATCAGCAAGAATTTGGCTTCAGAATCAGAAGTGATTCATCATACATTCTAGCAGCAGAAAAACAACACACTGTTATTTTAATCCCTTGGTGCTTTCAAGAATCAAAAAACAGTAAAATAATTAAAGCAACAAAAATCATATCTGCTGTAAGGTTTGTAAAAACGTTATTCACTTTTGAGAGTTTTCAATGAAATCACTCAGGAAACGACAGACTACTTACCTTATTTCGTATTACTTATTACAATGACAAATCAAGTTTTGACTTAACCCAATTTCAGGAGAAAACAGGTAGTCCAAACTTCTGCAAAGTAGCATACTGAAATTCTAAGTGTAGAAAAACAAACTTCTCATTTGCATTAGTAAATAAAATCTCTCCTAGTGTTTCAAAAGTAATACACTTCTTTCATTTTCTCTCTCCATTTTTCAGAGTACTCTAAAGTCTAAATGAATGAGTGTGCTACTGTCTCTGTCACGACCAAGCAGAGAAACCTGATACTGTGGGTGCCTTATTCAGAACAACCCCCTTTTTTAGAGATAGTTATATAATAATATAATACCATAATAAATACTACTGGTCTAATGTAATAATGGAACTCGCTTATGTCCTAACGCTCTATTTAATAAACATGAAAGAAATCTCTATCCTGGGTCATTCTAACTTCCTGAGAACACAGTACGTTGATAAGTCACTAGAATTATCAACCAGCGTTTCTATAGAACTATCCAGGTATATCTAAGGTTTACTGCAAACTTAAAAAAAAAAAGCTACTCTGTCGTTGCGACCAAGTATTCAGGGCCAGACGGGGAGACTGATCAAGAACTCCATCCAGTGCTCTCTTTCGGGGACCCCTACCTTTTCCAACACTTCTGCCTCCTTTCGTTTCCGTTTTCGGGGTCTCCTGTTCACTCGGACCCATTTGGCGACCTGAAGTTCAAAAACCACAGGGCATTTTAAACACAGAACGACGGGTCCTGAGGGCCGCCCCTCAGCGTGAGAAACAAACGATCGACAGCCTCGCGACATAGCCTTCCTCGGCTTCACCTGGGGGAGCCACAGGCACCCTTCGGGGCTCGCGGGGCCGCCTCAGCGCAGGGGGCCCTCGGGTCTGCGGCGAGCCGAGGCCGCGACCTTCGCCCCGGCCGCTCCCTCCGTTATCGGCCCGATTTGCCGCCCCCGCGCCGGTGGGAGCCAGAGCCCCCGAACGAGGGCCATCTTACCCACCGCTGCCACGCGACGCAGCCGACCGGGGTCTCCGCGCCAGGGATGCAACGCGCGACCCACCGCCCGGGGAGGGAGGGAGCCCAAGGACCGCGCCGCCCGCACTCACCTCGGCGCTCACTTGCCGCACGAGCCCGCACTCCGCCCCGGCCAGGCGCTCCCTCTGCAGCGGCTGCGGGGGAAGGGGACAGAGTCAAGTTTTTCCCGAGAGCCGCCCCAGCCTCCCTCCCCCGCGCCCCACCAACTCGGCGCGCCAACCCCGTACCTCGCCCGCGGTAGGTGAAGGTGGGAGCCTGGCGCCGGAACCCGCGCCCAGGGCCGTCCGCCCCGCCGGCCCGCCGGAGAGCGGGGAACGCTCGAGGCCCGCAACACCTAAGGCACAGCGCGGGCGGCGGGCGAGCGCGGGGCCCGGGCGGCGGCGCGGGCGGCGGGCGGGCGCTGGGCGGGGGCGGGGCCTGCCTTAAAGGTATAGGCGGCCGCGCCGCCCTCCCCGCAGGTCGCCTCCGCCCCCACCCCCGCCGGCGCTCCGCCTGTGTTATTGTTCTCTTCGCAAACATCTTTCTTCCCCTCCCTGCGTCCTGCCCGCGCCCTCCCACGCGCGGGCCGATCCCCGGCGCGCGCACTTACCTTTCCAGCCCACAAGCCTGCGGGACCCCGGGTACCGGGAAAGGGCTTCTTGACCGCGGTGGGAGCAGAATTGCTGCCCGCCGGCAGGCGAAAAGGCTTAGCGGCAAAAGCTCCCTCAACCCCGCGGCCAGCCTGAACTCGCCCTTCGGGTCAGAAACCTAAGTGTCCAGATGGCCTTCGCGGAGGGAAAGGAACTTTCCTAATGGAGTTTTCTCTGGGAATGGATTAGACGCCATTGAGTTGACCTTTTTCAGTGGCCCCTCCGGACTCCGGGGCGGTGGCAGGTGACCTCCTGGGGGAGAAGCCGCGAGCGCGTGAAAGGCGAACCCGGGGCTCCGCCCGCGCGTCGCGGGAGCTAACGCGCTCTGGGTGAGCCCGGCCGGCGCCGCGCTTGCCCGGCCTGTGGACCCCTCCAAAGCGACTAGCAGAATTTAAGAAAGGGTCAATACGTCTTCATAAATAGGGGTAAACTTTCCACTCAGTTTATAAAAGTGTGAGATACCCTCAGTCTTTTCCGCCGACCCCCAAAAGGCTTTCTTTCCATCCTCTTCAGAAGTGGGCTGAACCAGCCTGGGGGGTGAGTGCTTTGGGAGAAGAGTCGGGTCGCACTCGCGTTTGCTGATGTTGACCATTCCTTTAACTTTATCGCATTTCTTTAAAGAAAATCTGTCTTGCCCTCTCTTTATTGCTACTCCATCCTTCTTTCAAGATCAAAAGCTTTAGATCAAAGCCAAGATCAAACTCACTACTTTAAATAGAAGCAACTTTGCCATGGAGTATTTTACACAAAGGGGAGCTGCTTAATGGAGACATCAGAGTGGAAAACTTTATTTTATCCCTTCATCCCAGATTCATAACTGGACTAACTTAAAATTACATTGATGATGCACTTCTGTTTCCTAAAACAAACAACAGGACTGCTCAAACGGGAGATTCTTGACTTGGTGTTTGTGTTAACAGGAATTAAAAAAAAAAAAACCCTATGTAGAGTTAAATCAACATATTAACCGGTATTAGCTAAGTGCTATGAAATGCATGCTCGTTTGCTAAAGATTTTTTCTAGGTGTTATCGAATCTTTTTATATATAATGTACAACCATCGCATACAATTTTTTTACTGTAAACGAAATGCACAAAAATAGTCTTTCAAGCCTCAAATGCACATCAATATAGGCAGGTTAAAATTACAAATGATGAAGTGGATTATGTAATTGCAGAGCTGCTTAATTTTAAATGGAAATAAAACTTTGAACTATTTAAGCTTCCATGCTACTAATAACAGTTCCAGAATCAATAGAAATCTATCACTGACTGACATTTCCCTTTACCCACTAGAATTTTTTTTCTTGGGAATTCACCATGTCTAAGATTCCCTGATACAAACAGTTCAATATTGATGTACAGTGCCATGCCTAAATGTACCTCTCTTAAGTGTCCTCTTTGTTGATTTAGCAACAATTTAAAAACATGTCTTAGAAGAAACAAAAACCAAAGTAAATTCCAACAATCCAGCAGCAGGAAGAAAGATAACTATTGCAAATTAAACCTTACACAGACTTCTATGAAAATCTGCTGTTACAGCTGGGTAGTTAGTACTTGAAAGCTTTTTCCCCTTATAATTTTCATCTGGTTGTGGTCTCAAATACACACACACACACACACACACACACACACACACACACACACACACACACACACACACACACACACACACACACACACACACACACAAGATTGTTCCTCATTCTAAAAATCCCTTTGAGCCAGTGGAAAGATCTTAAGAACTGAGACCTGGGAACACCATCTCGGTGCCACTGACAGTCTCCTTTCTTGCTAGCACCCAGTTCACAGAGAATCTAACGGTTTCTGGCACAAGCTGAGCAAGAAAACATCCTACTGTTACTCTGCTCTTCTAGGACTCTGAGTGGGTAGCAAAAGCTGTGGTCCATTCTAAGTGCCTACTAACTTGTCTCCTTGTTTGTCCTCTTGCCCCCCAAACCCACCCCCTCAATCTTTCTTCTCCACAAAGAAACCAGAATGGTATTTACAAAGGTAGTTCAAATGGTATCACTTTGCTTTACTGAGAATGCATTTCCTTCTCTTTTTTGCCTGGCTGGCTCCTACTTATTCTCTAGTGCTGGGCTTAAACAACACTTCCCCAGAAAGGTCTTCCTCACTCCCCAATCCAAATTATGTCATCCCACTGTGTTTTCCTGTTTATTTCCTTGAAAGTAATTATCTTTTATAGATATTTAAATTTTTTATTTTTATTATTTTTAAAATAATTTTTAAAATAATTATTTATTTTTGGCTGCGTTGGGTCCATTGCTGCAAGCGGGCTTTCTCTAGTTGCAGGGAGCGGGGCCTACTCTTTGTTGTGGTGCGCGGGCTTCTCATTGCACTGGCCTCTCTCGTTGTGGAGCACTGGCTCTAGGGAGCGCGGGCTTCAGTAGTTGTGGCTCGTGGACTCTAGAGCACAGGCTCAGTAGTTGTGGCATGCGGGCTTAATTGCTTCGCAGCATGTGGGATCTTCCCGGACCAGGGCTCGAACCCGTGTCCCCTGCATTGGCAGACAGATTCTTAACCACTGCGCCACCAGGGAAGCCCTAAAATGTTTTATTTTTATTGAGACATTATTTTTTAGAAAAATTTGTGCAGATAGCACAGAATTCCCATGTGCCAACATAACCCCCAGTTTCCTTTATTATTAATTTCTTGCATCAGTGCCAGGAATTTGTTACAATTAATGAACCAATATTTGATACATTATTAAGTAAAGTCCATAGTTTACATTCGGGTTCACTCTTGTGTTATACAGTTCTATTATAACTATTTTTTATTAATTTATCAAATATCTATTTCCCCAACTGGATTTTAAGGTCCAGGAAGAAAGAGATCCTGTCCCTTCTGTTCCTGATTTTTGTCCAGTCACTAAAAACACTGCCTGGCACATAGTAGATGCTCAATAAATGTGTTAAGTAAGTGAATGGAAGGATAGAGGAATAAATGACTGAATAAATGGCATATGAAATTTCATGGGGGAAAATCTTAAGAAGAAGATCTTTCTAATTAACCCCTGCTCTACTAAAATATCTTAATTTGTAAAGAGCACAGAATTATACATTTTTAAAAAGGAGACACCATGGGTTTTCAGTTACATTGCCAGGGTACTTCTAAAATGACCTTTTTTAAAAAATAAAATAGAAATGGGAAATAAAAGTTCCTAATTCCCTCATATATTATTCACTAAAATTGTATCCCAAAGTGGTGGTAGGAGCTGAATTTAATCTGGAATGAAATATTAACATATTTCATGACCCTGGAAAAGTATTAATTCTCTTTGAGCATGTTCAATATAACCTCAACACGTTTCTCCTTTTGTCCACCTAAATCTACCTTTCTTCATCAGGGGACCCCAGTGAAGGACCCCAGTGAAACTTGAAGAAGACGACTTTTTAAAAAATTGACTTCTGTAGCTGGGGATGAATACTCTAATAACTGTCTTTGAAAATGTGGTGAAAGCACTTTAAAGCTATCTTTTAAAAACAGATGTCTTCTATTTTAATTATATCTTTAAAAATGGCTTGTCTAGTAGAGATGCAAGTTTTTTTAAAAAAAAATGTTTTAAGAAACTTTCTTGTCAAAGCAGTTTATAACAGCTGAAGACAATTTCAGAAGCTGAGGAAAATGCCATTGCTTTTAAAATAAAAGCATTACTTAACCTAGTGGCTGGAGATTACTTTTGGAGGGAAAAATCCTTTTTCTGTTTTCTTTTTTTAGTCGAGAGGAAGTAACTCCTTGAAATGACTCCTTTCACTGGAAAATGATAGTGATACAAATTTCATATTGTTAATATGGATGTGTGCCTCTGCTTGGTGATGAGGTACAGTCCAGAGGAATGAGAAGCAGCAGCATGCCTTCCTAGGCAACCAGAAGGCTGAAAGGGCTAATGAGGGAAGCCCTTTAATTAGACCGAACAGCTTCAGATGGCAAATTATACTCCCTTATGCACAGCAGAGGGAAAACTATCCACTATAAGAAGTCAAAAGACTTTTTAATACCAAACAAGGTAGAAACGTCCAGAAGCTTTTGCTGGCTTCAGAAGGGCTCTATAGCCAACATATATTCAGGGTAAATTAGAAGGTAAGAGTCTACACATGTCTGGAAATAAAATCAAGGTTAGTTCAGGTTGCAAATAATAACAAGCAAGGAGTAGGGGCAAAGTTAGCCAATGTTTATGTCTTTAAATTTTGCTCTTTCATTTTAAAATGTAACATTCCTTTATGATATCTTTATATTTGACTTATTTGACTTTAGAAAAATTATAATTTGTATTATAATTTATTGCCCATTTTGTCTGTATGTTAGAATGAATGCCTAATTTCTTTCTGAAGAAGATTTTGGCCCTGCCAAATGAACTTCTCAGTGGAAGTCCTTATAAAGCATAGTTTTCAAAAAAGGAAATCCATCCCACACTTGCTTCGCAGTGACCTGGCTGACAGAACCTCTCCTCTTAGTAACCGTAACTCTGAACTCACTGTTGCTCAAAAACTTTTACAGAGCTTGCCTGAGGTAGCATGCTCAGTTCTTCCATTTCTTGATCCCCTCTGAAAATCTGATGAAGCATTTGCTATCAACTACTGGCTCCCCAGAGAAAAATACACCAAGGTGCACAGCCACCCAACACACCAATTGTCAGGAGGTTCACAGAGTTTGCGGATACCAAAACTCCTGCCCAGGAGAGTCTAAGATTTTCTTGGGTTAAGGCAGACCACCTCACAGCTGGTGCAGGATGCATCTTACTGGTGCTCCGGGACATTCCTTTTATCGCATTACATTCTGGGAAGAAGCCATCAACCTTTATTGAGGTGCATTATGAAAAACAACCCATAAAATCCATCACAGTGTTTACCGTAAGGATGGTTTTAGATGGTTGTTTATTATATTAAATAGTAATTTTCTGTGAGGACCCATAGGAAAAACTTCCCCGTAGTATCAACATCAGGAATAGCTGGACTTAGGCAACTGGTTTGTTTTACCTCATGAACACTGCAAATTGATCCTTTTTCCTTCTTCTAGAAAGCTCTGTGACCCTACATTAAGCCAAGTATAGGAACTTCAGGGGGTACATATTGTATGCTAATGTAATTCCTGGCCCCATCTTATTTTCCTAATGTTATTTTCACATTGCTTCAGTTTTCTTATTTTAATTTACTTTTATCATGCTATATTTTGCTTTCTAAGAGTTTGCTTAACTCTCTTTTGAACAAGGAGGAGTATAAATAAATAAAATATTCTGGGTTTATTTTTTCTTTCTTTAAATTTCTTTTTCTCTTTTGGAGGGAGGAAGGGGGTCTGAAAAAAATTTTATGGTTCTAGTATTTCGCTCCATTAACACTTAGAAGTGAAGTATAGAAGGTAAGGACTTATGATTATACCCTATTTATAAAATTTGAGGAAAAGAACTGTTAAAAAAATAAAGCCAAAAAGAAATATAATACTATACAAACATCACAGAGGACTAATATAAAAATGTTAACCAACCAAGTATTTTATCACTTTTGATATCAAAACCAGAGGAACATATAGACGGGTTATTCACTTAACGAACACATTGAGTTTGCCTACTGCAAAACAGAGCACTCGACTTTGTGAACACAAAGATGAATAAGACACCATCCCTGTCCTCAGGAGACTAGTATGACCAGGCGGTAAGGCGGCATGGTATAAAGAGTGCGCAGACAGCCTGTCTGGGTTTGAATCCAGGCTCTGCCACATATTAGCTGTCTGACCTCTTTAAGCCTCTTTCTCATAGAGTTGTGAAGATCAAATGACACATGCGATGTGCTTACAAGAGAAGGCAGTTGTTACTTATCAAAAGTGTAGACTACCGGAACTAAGAAGCAACACAACGTCACTAGAAGCTGGAGGAAAGTGACCTGAAGACAAAAAAAAGTGCTGAAGTACTACATATATCAGAGACCGTGGAACCTCAGAACTGGTAGAAAGAACCAGAGTGGCCAGTTTTGTACAAGATTAAGTTTACAAAGCACTTCCACATATAGACTGTTCTGTTTGTTTCTCATACTGTCCCAGCTTCAGGATGAAGAGACTGAGTCTCAGGGAAGTATAGTGCTTTTAATATCTCATACTGTGTGGCCCTTAGACCTCCCGGCTGGAAATGTAGTGTTCTTTCTACTCTAGCATGAGGGCTTAGGGAACATCTAGCCCGACTGTCTCGCGTTAAGATATTTGCTTATTATGTGGATCAGATCAACCATACATTAAAACACAGCCGGTAAAATATAATCCCATACCATAAAGGTCTATCGAAACAGACATTTTAGAAAACAGGTATAAGTATATCCTCCTCAATCCCCATATGACTGCAGTTCTTTACAGGCACTTAACATTCTTGGACACTATAATCTTAAAGAGTTTCACAGGTGAAATATAAAATTAGGGAGGTGTGGTTTTAGATCAGTTGTTGCCAACCCCTGACTGCTCATTAGAATCACCAGGAGGGTTTACAAATCCTAGTGCCCAGGAGGCACTCCAGACCACTTAGATTCACATCTTCGAAAGGGGGCCCCAGGCATCAGTCAGTTTACGAGTCCCCCCCTCCCCGACCAGGGATTCCAATGGGCAGCCTGTGTTCAGAACCACTGGTTTGGATCATTTTAATGATGACCCATCTCTAATAGGTTACTATGAAGAAATTCCAGGCGTTTGAGAGACACCTAAATTTCAAGGTCAATGCCACAGAGGACAGCCACCCATTGTGTTCTATTACAATAAGTCCCTTTGGGCAGATGGCAGACACAAAGCTGGACAGGATGGGCTGTCAGGCTGACCTAGGGTAGCATTTCCTATAGCTTACTCTTAGGGATAAACTTCAGGGCAAGATTACTTAAGCGTGCCTGTGTGCACGCACACACACACACACAACACACACACACAAGAATTAAAAAGAAGTGGAAATGGAAGATCTCAACACTACCCAGAAGGAAGGCAAGAATGGATGGATATTTGACTGTCTAGAGTTTTTTCCAGGTTCCTGGTTAATATGATTCTGGATCCTGACTGAAAGAGCACAGATCCTCGTCTTCAGGGACCCTGATTTTAGTGCTGACCTGGAATTCTGTATACATGAGGTGGTATTTCCCACTCCTCCCCTGTGAACAATGCTCTAATTATGTTGATGGCTGCCACACATTCCCTGGAAACAAGCATTTTGCATTTGGAAGATTGCTGGCTAGGATTAGAGGACAGTGGCTACCAATGGAAAAGACCCTTTGCTGCGTGCAAAAGCTACTGTTTCACACAGAAAGCAACCCGGGTAGCTTGAGTCCTGGGTACCGTGCTCTAACCAAATGGGCTTCCTTGTTTAGGAAAGACACACTACATCAATGCTACAGGGAAACTACTCTGGCAAAATGCCTTATATTATTTATTTATTATTAGTTATTATTAATCCCAACCAGGGATTGAACCCGGGCTCCGGCAGTGAAAGGGCCAAGTCCTAACCAGTGGACCACCAGGGGATTCCCGTGATATTAGTCACTAATTTAAAACACAAACCTATATGTTAACATTTCACTAGCTTGAAAAGCAAATACTCACGTCTGGGTCCCTTTGGTTATTCCCTAAACTGGAATGGGTGTGGTATCTGTAAGTGTGTGCACGTGGAGTGCCCGTGCTCCCTGAAGTCTGTGGCCCTCGGCATGTCTATTTTTCTTTTTCCAACATTTCTATCTTTAAAAATCTTGGCACTCAGACTCTGTTGCCTATCATCTGGTCTCCCAAAGGAACCCCATGAAGTCACAATTTGCAAAGTCACAAGAGGAATGGGCCTAAGTCATCCTACCTCTGTAGAGAAATAGGATCACACACGTACATACGTATACACACACAGTGTAGGAAGAACAAAATCCATCACAACTGGGGGGAGATGGCTGTCCCAAATGTAAACAATATAGGAAAACAGCTATTTTCCAGAATGTGTGTTCACCAAACATTTAGATCCATATAAGAGATGTTCCAGAAGAACAATGGGAAGGGCCAGAATTAATTGGCTGCTAATCTCTACTTTCTGTAGGATGTTTCCTCCAGCGGTGGATTAAATCAGTGTTTAATGCTACACAGGCCCAGCTGTGTCCATATTAGGAAATCCTGAGCTCACATCTCTCTCACTCTCTCTCTCCCCATGAAAAGAGGAGGTATCCTCCCTCCCTTTGCTCTGCTTCCACCCCCTGCATGTGTAGGTGGGAGAGTAGGAGCCCGGGAATGTGAACTTGATCCACCATTGGTCAGCCAGGCAGTAAACTCTCATTGTTCTTTAGATACCAAACATAACTTCTTTCTAGTAGGGATAAACCCAGCCGTTCTGCACACAACACAGCTTTTGTGCTCAGTAGCATGAGATGGAAAAGAACCACAAAGAACATTAGAGCTTCATTAGACTCATAAACATCTCTTAATATGCAGAATTTAAGAATCCACCCAGCTAATTCATATTCATACTAATATTAGGTACGTTAGAATCTCAAACCTAACAATCTTCTGGTCACTTGATTGTTTTTATAATTATGGATTTCAATTTACAGTTTAAATACTGTGGTCTGTTTTAGCTTTGCCTTCTATTTGAGCACTTCCTATTTCACTACCTTGCTCTCAGGTTCAAGGGCACTGGAAATCATGCTAATGTACAACCAAATATGCTGTTGCTGTTTTCGGCGCTGGCTCGTGAATGTGGCTTAAGTACCTCTGTACAAAGCCACGTGTAATGGGAAATACACACCTGAGAACTTAGACCTAGGCACCCTCCATTCTTGCCATCTAGAAGCTACGTAACCCTGAGCATGTCACACAACCCTTCGGAAACCTGCCTCGCAGAGCTGTGCTGAGGACGAAATGAGATGGTGCATAAAGGGAGAGGCACCAAGTAGACCAGTAAATGCTAATTCCCTTCCTCTTTCCCCTCAGAAGCAAACGCCGGTCTCGTATTATGAACCTAAGTAATCTTTGAAAGGTCTCAAAATAATCGAGTTGTGACGTCCTAATAAAAACCCACCACACAGACACGATGCTACTGGACAGAGCCTGCAGAGATATGACACGTCTGAGGCGCTGCAAACCACTGCCTGTCCCTTCCCAAAGGACTGGTGGACAAAATGGAGCACGTTGTCTTCCTCGTATGCCTGATTATAAAGGAGATCGTGCTGTTTCTGACCCCACCTCGCTCAAAACAATAAGCCCACTGTTGTTACAGAAAGACCGTAAAATGAAATTTGATATTTCTACGTTCTTCTCTGAAGATACCAGCACGATCTGGTGCTAGATGCAGAAACATCTAAAATCCTAATAGTAGCTACATGCATTTAAAACCAATATAATAATTAAGAACTTGGGCTTTCTAGTTAGACAGATTTGCTTTTCCTCATCTATAAAATGGGTATAATAATGATGTCAGTCTTAGAGAGCTGTGACTAGAAAAAGTATATAGCAATTACGTATAATGTACTGAGCACTGTACTCAATAAAATGCACCTACTCAGTAAAATGATAGCCCTTTTTTCATTCTGGATATTCTAACAGGCAAAATAGTATACCCCAGTGCACTATGGGGAGGGGAGAAGGATTAAATAAAAAATACAATTCTATAGGGAGTTACACTACCTCTATATTCTTGGATTTACCCATTTACAGTTTAATTCACTGTAAGTATTTATGCCAAACCCAGGCAGACATCCCTCAATTACAAAATCAATGACAGTGTTGAAGAAATACAAGTTGAGAAGCAGAGAACCAGTGAGAACTCAGGAGAAGCCAACTTTGTAATAAATACAACCGAGAAGAGTCTTAAAGAGAATGTGTCTTTGGTTGGCCGCACAAAATATGAAGTTTCAGCACGCATAGCTGAGGGAAAAGGGAGAGAGCACAGAGGGAAAAAGAGGTGGAGTGCTTGGAGCAAAGGCCAAAGGAGCCACTGGACCTGGGGGGTGACTTCTCCCCAGGGCAACAGGCCACAGGGATGAAGGGGCTCTCTCCAGTCTAGTCGCATTGTCACTTGTGCCCCTAGAGTCTCAGTCCTCCATTCTGATGTATTGACTCTGGCCTAGCTCCCATGCATTTTCATGCCAATAAAGTTGCTGAAATTAAGAACCGAACTGTGACTCTTCGGGGCATAAATAATATCATATTGTAAAGTCTGGGCTGATAACAACCAGGATGCCCTTAACACTCTTAAGAAAAACCATCTGATCTATGATGCCCTCGATGTGGTTTGAAATTTCCCTCGGCCTACAAAGGAAAATATTTTTAGCATGTAGCACAGTTTGTAACAGACATATAAATGCACTGAAAATATAATTTTAGGAAAGCATCTGGGTTTAATCATTTCTTGTTGTACCTCCACACCTAATAGGTTCTACTTTCTCAGTATAAGGAGCACTGCAACATTCTGCTACAAACTATGCAGCAATCACTGTAGCAATTTCTCATAAATATTTCATTATTGGCTCTGTTTTTATTTTTAAAGTGGCAAATACTCTGATTTAACTATAAAAGCAGCATAAAAAGGAAGTGCTCCTTCTGGAGCATTTGCCCCCAATGTTTTCCCCTCCTTCAGAAAGCAACCTAGAATTCACTGGACGATGTTTCCCAAGGTCATTTGGACAACAGACATATACCAGTACTTACTTTTATGTCTCAAAATGTATCCTAGCAATAGTTGCCACGGTCCAAGGTAAAACTCACCTGCGGTTTTTATTGATACGCAGGAATTTTAAGACATTAACAACCCTACCAAAATTTATTTCATCTCCTGAGGGTCAACCAGGTTAATATCTGTGAATAATTGATTTTAATCAGTAGCAAGTGCCTATCCTTCAATGATCAACCAGCATAAATGCTCTGGCAGATTGATTATTACTTAAGATTTCTCCCAATAACCTTTCATATAGCAATTTTCCAGTGGAAGAGAAAAGAAAGGCATGAACAGGGTTTTTTTTTTTTTGATAGTGTACGTTTGTAAAACACCACTCAGGACAAAACATATGAAAACTCTCCCCATATCACTCCTAACTAAGGGCAAGTTTTCAGCCTGAGGGCAATTCAACAGATTCCTGGAGAGGAAAGGAAGACACTCAGAGGAGAAGTAAATTCCAACTTCCTCCTTTCAGAGGTAACCAGGAGCTGAGGCCTCAGCGAGGTACTGGGCACAGCATACGGTGACATGAGGCTCAAAGTGGCTGTGACTTTCACCTAGGCCTGTTCCCCTCATTCCCCAAAGAAGCAGTGAGGACTCAGAGAAGACGAGTGGCTCGCCCACAGGCACACAGCTTAGTGGTGCAGGGCTCTCTCCAAAGCTGCATCTAATGTATCAGTTATCTCCTTCATCCAACATAGACTATTGCAGAACAAAACTTCACTACCGCATGCTTTGTGAAGACAGCACATTGCATATAACACGCTTGACTCTGCTCCTCCATCCAGCCTCCACTCTTGTTCACTAACCTCAGAATAATGCAGCTTTGCGTTTTATCCATCAGATTGTCTGAATCCCACTCAGAGTGTGATGGTAGCAATTATAACTAGACAGGATCAGAAGCAGAAAATACTGAGCTTGTAAAGGCCCAAAGCGGAGGATTGACCTGGAAGGATGGGGTCTTCTGCTGAATGAGCTGAACACGCTCGTTACCAAGCGCCAATAAATCCTGGAGAACTGGCATTCAGAGATATGTGTGACACGAACGCTGCCCTGTTTTAAACACACATTTGGATTTGGACAGTCTGACAATCATTGACTGTTACCCTGACCTGTGATACACTTGCTGGTTGGCTGCCACTGGGCTGTGCCACTGACACTCTCCTCCTCTGGGTCAGCAGAGGGGACAAACGAGGGCAAAAGCCAGGGACTCCAGTTGGCATTTGCTTTTGAAAGCAAATAAGCAGATACGGGAACCATCCCTTGAATGCTTTAGAAGGTACATAAAGACACTTTTTTGTTCAACCAATTGCTTTTTCTCACTTGTTGTTTTGGCCACCTGGTATTTATTATTTAATTTGGTTTCCAACTCAAGAGAGGAACAGTTGTATCTATCTTTCCAAAGACAATAGACCTAATCTCTACACACACTTGCATTCATTCACTCCAAAAAAGATACCAGCTCTTCAGTACAATAATGCCCGTACTTTCTTTTTTCTTTTTTTTTTTTTGCGATATGTGGGCCTCTCACTGTTGTGGCCTCTCCCATTTAGGAGCACAGGCTCCGGACGCGCAGGCTCAGCGGCCATGGCTCAGGGGCCTAGCCACTCCGCGGCATGTGGGATCCTCCCGGACTGGGGCACGAACCTGCGTCCCCTGCATCTGCAGGCGGACTCTCAACCACTGCGCCACCAGGGAAGCCCTGAATGCCCCATACTTTCTATGCAAAATATTTTGTCAGACATACAGGGCTACCATTTAGATATATATAAATGGAAGAGGGTCGTGTATACCTGTGACACATATGAAAAGCCCTGGAATGTGAGATTCACATTACTGTACACACAAAGCACATTTTTTTTTTTTGGCCCTGTAAAGAATAGAAATGAACATATTCAGGCAAAATAGCAGTCATTAATTAAATTCAAAATCATCCCTGCTCAGGCTTTCTGCTGTATTCATTTATTATCTCTTTATATGTCTTGTAAAAACTAAGTCAAGAATGGGACCAAGCTAATTTGGATTAAAAGCAACTCTGCTAAAAATATAAAATGTCTTAGGTAGACTGAGGACTCAGGGTCCTAGAGTGAAGCCCTGGCTCTGCCATTAACTAGGGCTATGAGCTTGGGCACAGCTACCCCACGGATGAACAGATGAGCTCTTCTCCAAGACTTGCTCCTACCAAGGATTCTAAAGCACACTGAAAGTCCTGCAACACCAGAAAAGCCTAAAATTTAACCATGAAGCAATAGAGGCCACACCCAAGAGATAGGTACCACGCAGATATTAAATGTACACCTATTTTATACGACATGATGGCTCTCCACAAAAGAGGAGAAAAAAACCCCATGTTCTAAAAGCAGCCAAGTGTTCCTAATAGCTTTTGTTGTCAGCAGGTGCTCTGGCAGCAGAGATGGGCAGAAATCCCGTGAGCACTGTGAACGGCCACAGCAGGAGCTGATGCCCCCAGGCCTGGGATGCAGATCTGAACACCAGCATGTACAGTGATGCCGTGCGATGTCAAAGAGTCAAGGAGGCCTGCGTGTGTGTGCACCCATGTACACAACTCACTGCACTGCTAGGTCTCAGGGCTTTCCCCCAGGTGTGGGAAGAGCACGATGCAAATATAGAATAACGTGCCTTTGATGAAGAGTCTACCAGAGTACGTCTTCAGCCTAACAGAAGAGAGAACGGGGGCAGTTCTTAAAAGGCAGAACTGAATGTCTTTTCTATTGACAAAAGGTTTGTAATCCGAAGTTGATATCCTTGTCGTAGTTCTTTGAGTTTACCTTGTTCCTTCTTTCTAAAGATCTCTCTCTATGAAACAGATAAAGCAATGCTCAGGGAAATCCTGTTAAACAGAATCACTCTTTGCAAGAGCTACAGTGTCCTTATTTAAGTGAATCTTTCTGTGGGTGCACAATATGCATGAACCTGAAGAACAGGTAATGCCTGTGTGTTCAAACATGACCCACCAGTCACTGCACCTTGAGGACCATCACATGGGCTCCCTTGCACAATAAGCTGGCCAACTTGTGACCAAGAGGGGGCAGGGGGGATGGGGGTGGTACAGCCGAGTCTCTAGCCTCCAAGCATGTTGTCTTCTAATGGACTTGGCCTCCTGGCTGAACTTGGCAAATACAGAAGTCAACCTCTACGGTTCCCCATGGGTCTCAAACTCAGAGCAGAGGCCCCCTGAGCACACCTTGAACAATGGTTGGTTTGCAGATGCTCCCACAAACCACGGGCTCCTGGGCAGGGGCTGTGCCCTTTCAGCTTTGTTATGTCCACGGCCCAGCGCAAGGCTAGGCATATTGGTTGAATGAATAAACTAAACCACAAAGCCAAATATTTGGATTGCTCAGGAAGAACATAAACGTGAAGGCCTCTAAGAGTTTAGATTGTACTCGGCAAAGAAGGAGAACCCTTTTCACAGAATATATTTCAGAAGATGACATAATTATGGATTCTATCAGTCGGTCCCAGCCATCCTTATGGCGATCCTCATTCAGAGGGTGTGGCCTGAGTCTGGGACCTGTAGTTTTTTTTGTTTTTTTTTGCGGTACGCAGGCCTCTCACTGTTGTGGCCTCTCCCGTTGCGGAGCACAGGCTCCGGACGCGCAGGCTCAGCGGCCACGGCTCACGGGCCCAGCCGCTCCGCGGCATGTGGGATCTTCCCGGACCGGGGCACGAACCCGTGTCCCCTGCATCGGCAGGCAGACTCTCAACCACTGCACCCCCAGGGAAGCCCCTAATGATGCTTTTTTAAAGTATCCATGTAAATGAATAGCTTCTAGACATAAAATTTCAAAAGTTGAAAACCAAGGAGCAAACGTCTCTCTAACTGTGCCTCTCACTCCACGAGACTCCCTAGTACCTGCGTGGAGGGGAAAGACTTGGCCCTTCATCCAGGGAGTTTTCTTTCCAGCAAGGCTGCTGGCCCACCTGTCCAGGTATCTAACTGCTGCTCAAGCACTAGCACTCTTTCTACGAGCCTTCGGTGCATTTTGTGAGAACTCTTCATCATCACATTCAGCCCTGTGCAGTCTGGCTGTGTCCTGCCTTACTAATCAATCCGCTTCGCAGATCCCGCTCTCCATGCAAAGTGGGCAACAATAAACTACTTCCTAAGAAGGAAAATGGAGAAGGAGAGATCGCTGTTCCAAATGATAGTCAAAATGCATTCACCTGATGTATTTTATCACTATGAGTTGCATTCACCTGTCTATTTTGGGGGGTGGAATCGCCTTGGTTAGAGTGTGACAGGGGCCGGGGCTGGGGCAAGTGAGCTGAGAGTGAGAGTAAGGCTCACTTAGGAGGGTGGGTCCTTTCCTCCGCTCCTCCCCCAGGGGAAGTTGCCTCCATTCCCCTTGTCCTGAGGCACTACCCACAGAGCCTTAATCATGCTATGACAAGCTAGTTAGTCAACACCTCCCCTCACCCCCATCACTGAGCTTTGACTCTGCCCCATGCTGCTCAAACATGCACACTTAGTTTCCACCACTAGATGCTGAACATGTCACTCCCCCTGCCTGAAATGACCTTCTCCCCTACCTGTCCTTCAAGACTGAACTTTAAATGGTACCTCAATCCTTTCTGCTTCCACAAATGCAAAATGACCTCTTTCTTCCCCACTCTAAAAGTGAGTTAGTTTTACACCACTCACGGCTCTCTGCTTTAGGTCGGTTATTTGCGTATCTATTTTTCCCACTGAATTATTAAGCATCCTGAGGGTGAAGCCTGCGTCTCTCTCATCTTTGAGTCATGCACAGTCCCTGGTAAAGGATAGATATACGGGCAACATTCACAGAAAGAAGGGAAGGGGCAGGGAAGGAAGGCACCTGGCTGGGAGGTATGATTTCAGATCCTGGAAGAAGTGCCCCCTAGCAAATCCCATCCATCTGGTCTGGGATGCTTGACAGTTTTGTCGAAGCCTAAGATCTGACACAGTTACAAAGGAAATCTTCAAGGGAGAGGAGACACTTTTAATCCTTACTATTCACTTGGTGTCTAGTCGTAGATTACTGTGAATGAGATTCAAATTCTTTCTGGAAATCAGGTTTTGAAAGGGAGAGAAAAGAAGGAAAGATACAGTGCTTTCATTTGGGGCACCAAAGGAAAATGTCTGCTGTTTCACAGTGCCTTACACTGTGAAGAGGTCAATACATTTGGACAGTGTCAAATCGGACGTCCCCCAATAATACACAACGCCTGGTACAGACCTTCGATTACCTACTTCTTCCTGGGAGAATAGACTCTTCCTTCCCACATTTGTCTCTCATTTCATCAGAGACTTTAAAGTTTTGTGGACAGGAAATGTGCTAATGTCATTTGGGACCAAAAAAGTTATATCCAAAGCATATTCATTTATAAGGGAATAAAATACAGTATGGTTGACTCGAGTGATTTTTATAGGTCACTTTGAAAGGATTCACAAGAAATGTGGAACTAATCAGAGAAATATTGGGAATCAGCATTATTGTGGGCTAAACTTGTACCCTCCGAATTGACATGTTGAAGTCCTAGCCCCCAGTTCCACAGAATGTGACTGTGTTGGAGACAGGGCCCATAAAGAGGTGATTAAAGGAAAATGAGATCACATGGGTGGGGCCTCATCCAATCGGACCCGGTGTCCTTATAAGAATAGGAGATTAAGACAGAGCTCTCTACACACACAGAGGAAAGACCGTGTGAGGACACAGCAAGAAGGTGGCCATCGGCAAGCCAAGGAGAAAGGTCTTGGGAGAAACCAAACCTGCCCGCACCTTGATCTTGGACTTCCATCCTCCAAAACTGTGAGACAATAAATGTCCGTTGTTTAAGCCACCTAGTTTGGTATTTTGTTATGGCAGCCTGAGCTATTATGTGCACAAAGCCACAGATGCCAGAAATAAAGAAAATTAGGCTAAAAATGAAAGTATTTCAATAAAATCTCTCCTCGTCTCTTGTGACTGCCAAGCAGTATATCACTCTGTGGAGCTTGTGGGAAGAGGGGCCGTCACTTCGATGAACACTAAGTGACAGTGGTGACTCATTGACAATGCAGGCCCTGCCCCAAGTGAGGACAGAGAACGTATCTCCAAGGATCCCCGACAAGATGTTTAGTCACTTAGAAATTGTTAATCTAACCACTGAACAAGAATGACAGCAAAATTACTAGGAGCCCAAAACCCACGCCACATTATGGCCACGGCTATTATTGATATAAAAGAACCAAGGATCTCATAACACATATAATTTGAAAAATATGATTTCTCTGGAATTTGCAAAATAACCAGTCTCAGTTTTCTTGAATGACCATTAAATGGAGAATTTTTATAGACACCACTAAGATTAAGCATCCTAATGGGCCTTTAGGTTATGCTGATAATAGTACATAATCTGTGCTAAAAGAAGCCTACAAGTTATTCCTCTAACAAACCACCTGGCTTGCTCTGTGCTAAAAGCACATCACGGCCCCAACGACATGCAGCCTCTTGCATCATGTCTTATCAAGTTTCCTCAATTTTGTGACTGCAGCATTTTTCCCTACAAGACTTCACTTTTGCATCATTTGCTTGTGTGGCCTTTGGCAACTTGCAGGTGTTTGTTTAGAAAGGAGAGGCATTTTCCAAGATGACACAATAACCTGATGTTCTAAATCCTGGGAGCTTGACTCCTGCCTATTTCTAGGACGCTTTATGTGATTGGCCATTACCCACCCTCTCTATCCCCATTGCTGCCACTGCTGCCCGTGACTTTGCCATTGAAGGCTGCTGAGCGCTTTCCCCAAAGAGGAGCCCAAGCCATAGAAGGGCTGTGAGGTTCACCGGCGTTATTGTGTTACTTGTTGGCACCTTGGGAAATGGGTCACCTGGGAGTTGACATTAAGAACTGAAGAGAGGCTGGTAATTCGTTCATACCCTTATGAACGCCTGCTGTGAAAGCAGCGTCCGACCCCTCACCCGTGCATTATGATCACCCATGCCATCAGAGCAGATTGAAGGGCGTCTACGGATTGGCCAGCTCCATCTTTATCCATACATGTGACCAAAATACAGATGATTTCAATGATATCTATTCAGTGAGGGATTTTAAGGCATTATGCACTCAGATTTTAACTCAACTCATAGCTTCAGAGCATCACTATTCAATACGAATATATGCAAGCCACATTTGTCATTTAAAATGTTCTAATTGCCACATATAAAATGTAAGCTGTAACAGCTAAAATTCATTTTAATAATATATTTTCTTGGGTATGTATACATTGGGTTATAATGTATCCGAAGTATAATCATTTCAACATGTAGCCAATATTTTTAAAACTTTAATGATATATTTTACCTTCACTTTTTTGTATAAGTCATCTAAATCTGATGTGTTTTCATAGTCTGTCTCAATTGGATGCTAAATTTGATTCAGAAATGCTTGGTCTGAATTTAGATTTCATAGAATTGACAGTTGAAAAAGTGGATTCATTCACACACCCATGTTGTTCCAAACCATGACAGTATTATTAGATTTTCAATTTAAATTTAGATTATATTAAAATTAAACTTCAGCTCATAACTATTTGGAGACTGATAATTATGATTGGGCATATGCCTAGCAGTGGTGGAAAATAAAGTTTAAAAAGGTAGCTTGGGGCAGTTCTGCTGACAGCCTCAAACAGCAAGCCAAAGAGATTGTTCTAAATGGGGAAAAAAGTTTCTGGTGAGGAGGGATGTAAGCTGTGTTTGGGGGAAGATTCACTTAGCATTGATGTAGATGATGGATGGAAAGGGTGACAGCTTGGTGGCTAAAAGAGCAACTAGCTACTGCACTAGTCCAAGCAAAATATAATGAAAGAGTGGGGGAGGTGCTAGGAAAGGAAAGAAAATTATAAATTTACATAAGGATATCAGGTAATGTGGGCAGGAAATCAAAGAAAGGGAGGAGTCAGAGAGTTCTGTAACAACTAAAATAAAGAAGTAAAGAGGAAGGGCTGGAGGGAGAAAAGTTATTTCTAACGTATTTGCGTAGAAATGTTTAAAAAAAAGATTGGAATATATGTACATATGGGCCGGTGGTGGGAGGAGATCTTTGGGCAAACATGAAAAGAAATAAAAATCTATTTATAGAACTGTCGAATTAGCAGAATGGGCAACTTTCTTAGAAATAACGTATACTATTCCAACAGTCGGGAGGGTCTGAGTAAATTAAATTATGGTACCACTTATTAGAAAGCTATGCAGCTGTTAAAAATCATTGCTCTTGAATTATATCAAGGGATATGGGAAATTGCTTAAGATATATTTTTAAATGAAAACCTTAAGTTTGGATGATAAGATTCCATTTTTTTTTAAAGGATATACATTTACATAGTGTATAGCACAGAAAATGTGTGGAAGGACACATACCAGACGTAGATTATCTCTGCAGAGTAAGACTGAAAGGGGCAAGAGCTTTTATGTTTTATACTTTGGTAGTGCTTGAACTTGCTACAGAGAACATATCATTTTTATTTTTGAAAAGGGAGACCAGTAAAATGACTGAAAGGATTTCTATCAAAAAATTATCTCTGGGTCATTTTAATTTTCTTATTACAAACTTTTTATATTTCAATATGTAATACTTCTATAGTCAGAAAAAAGTCATAAAAGAAATAATCTATAATTCCAACGACACAATCAATTTTAAGTCTGTTTGCAAAGTCAAAGTTTATAGAGTTGGGTGTTTCTTTAAAGAGGTTTGGATCCAATTTCTTTTACTTCTTTGGGGCTCATGCTTACTTTTATAGCTGCTGAAGCTATTTCCACATTAAAAAAAAATGATTTCCATTCATGTGGGCAGAAAGGAAAATGGAGGCCAACCCCAAGGCAAGCCTTCCTGAGAGAAGACAAAAAGCCTCTGTAACCTGTAGAATGAAAACTTCACCAGTAGAACGTGACTCTTTTGTCGTGAATGACTTCAATTGCTGGTGAACAGAAATTTTCAATGAGAACAAAGAGCATCAGAACGATTTCAGTGCTCTGGTTGTCATTCCAGGCCAAACACACCAGTAACTTTATATTATAATGATGGGGACAAAGAACAAGGTGTTCCATTCACTGTGAGGCTCCTGCAACAAGAGGGCGCAGAGTCTTTCACTGAAGTGGAAACGAGAAGGAACTCTCAAGGAAAGCGAAAAGGGCTGCGAGCAGGTAAATCACCATCAACCGCATAAATAATGGCAGAAAATGGGTGAAGAGATGAAAAGATGCCGTCTGATCATTCACCAATGGAGAGATGTGCACTAAATCAGGGTCTTTTCTGTCTGACGCTGTTGTTTTTACCGAACAGTTAAGCACCCAAGGAAATACCAGTTGGGTCTTAAATACAATTTATAGCCGGGTTGGCCTCATTGCACCTGGCTGTGTTTTGACAGCAGGTTTCGTCAGTTTATAGCGGAGATGCTTGTCTATGCTATAAGCTGTCACTAATGCAACTAGACCTTTGGAAAAAACGTGCCGCTCAGAGGCAAATCTCTCCCTTCCACGCACCCCTCCCCCTTTTAATGAAAAGCAAAAGCCTCCTGCTGGTGGCAAAGCCTCTTCTTCTTCAGGGGAAATTAGAGCCTCCTGGGAGCAAGCGGGTCAGCCCCAGTGCTGCAGCCCGAGTGGGGTGCGCCTGCTTCTGGGCACTCGATTAAGGACTCTTTCTTTTCTCTTCCCTCGGGGCTAACTGTTGAACACAGTGGCCTTGTTGTTCTGGGCCAGGAAATGTGGGATTCTGCTCTTTGAGCTCCCAACTCTTCCCAGCTTCCAGGCCCTGCTAAGAATGTCTGGAAGCCTTGCAACAGCCTGGCCAAGGAACACAAGGCAGACGGCTTCGCGGGATACCCAGCCCTCACCTCAGCCCCATCGGAGACAAGAAGAGCAAGGCTTGGCTATTTAGGTTCAGACAAACCTTAACTTTGTTTCCCGGGAGTTTTGTACTCAGCTAGTGGCCTGGTTTGGAAGCCACTGACGTAGAAATCACAGGAGCTCATTATAATATACACGAGTTGAAAGCACTGCCTCCCAGGACCAGGTGCTGCCTTATTCCACCCATTTTGTTTTGCGTGTTTATTCTTCTTCACTGCCAGAAGGACTGGGCCAAAACACAAACAAGTTTTAACAGGTGACATGCATTCCCGAACCGAAGGCAATGCGTCCTTTTTAGGAATGAGCTCATGGTGGCTGGTGGCCGACATTTCCCCCCCGTGTGGTAGAACAGGACAAAGATGTGAGTAGAGGGATGAAAAGGTAATGGAGAACAGCCCCTTCTGTTCCTTAATTTCATGGTTCACAGACCTTCATTGACATTCAGACACTCCCAAGGGGAAGCTCATATAACCGGTCATGAAACCAGAAACGAACAGGCTAACGGCGCTGCTTGCCTGGGCCCGGGGCAGAGTTTCTCACCACCTTGGGGGTCCACTCCCAGACGCTAGGGCCCACGATGATGGGTCTGCAGCTGCTCCGGGGGCCAGCCCAGGCTGGGAGAGTTGCAGGCCTACAGGGTCCTTTGACCAGCCGCATGCAGGACGCCACCCTCGGACTTCTCAGGGCCCAGGCTCCAGCTAGGGTCGGCCCTCGGGGCTGCCCTTCAGGCTCCGCGAAGCACAAGACCCGGGGAGCGGGGAAGGGAGAGAAGGCTCCAGGCCGGGTGATCCCCTCGCAGCGAGGGAGGCCTGGGAACCGTCTCTCCCTCAGAGTTGCCCATGGGCTGAAAGGGAGGGAGAGAAGGAAAGCTGAAGGAGGGATGGGTCCCGGTCCCTAAGGCAGAGAAATGAATCTAAACTGCTCCCTCAGATGAGAAGAGCAGCCGGAGGTAGAGATGCACAGCCAGGGGAGGAAGTCGAGGGCAGCCGCACAGGGGTGACGACGGAGAAACTACGGGTACGCCCGGTCCGAGGGACGCGGCAGGCAAGCAAGCTCACGCGTACGTGGCTGCATCCAAACGGCAGAGCTCGAGGCCCGATGGCAGCGTTGACCTGCCGCCGGGTGACGCCGCCCAAAGTATACGCCACGCTTTGCAAGACCTCATTTAACACTCAGTTCAGGGTCAACCAGAACGTCCACCTACAGCACCACGCTCACTAGAGGCAGAGGCCTGAGGCACACATCACCGTGCAGGCCTAAGCGGGTGGGAGACCATCATTTTCCTGACTCAGGGATATTCCAACTCAGCAAGAGGATTACTTTTGTAAGTATATACAGATAAATCACTGTCATGATGGATACACCAAATATGAAAAGCAAAGTACACAAGCCTTACTGTCCTCCACAGACTCTCGGGAAGCAGTTATCTTAAGCACACCTGTGGTATTCCGGAACTCTCCAGCCAGTCTTGGAAGATGTTTTCAACAGACAACTCAAGCCTTTAAAAATAAAACAACAACAACATAAAGTAAAGGACTGAAAAAGTTACAGAGCACTCATTACACAGAATGGTTCTAACTATTCGGGCACATCAACCGCATCAATCTTCCAGAGAAATCGGGAGAAAGCGCAATGCTGTCGCAGGTTAAAGTGAGGAGGGGGACCCGGTCACGTTCAGTACAGCTCCTCTCCAGTCAAAGAGAGTGCACACAATGAAATCTAAGAATCAAAGGCACACCACAATAGGTGCTTTTAATGTCTTGAGAGGAACTTCGTGGTTGGGAGCGCCATTCAAGGAGGATAGGGCATGTTCATGGGACACAGCAGGCGTGACTGCTTCCTGGAAAGAGGTGGAGTAAAGTGAAATCTGAACACTATAGCACTTAGCACACCAAAATGAAATTCTAACTTTATGGTGACCATGGGCTACAGCAAGCAAAAATGATACAAATCATTACTGGAGCCCTGAGAGGCTCACAGCCATGGAGCACACATGGCTTCTGCTGCTTGTTTTCAAGCAGGCCTTCGTTCTGCTTTATCTGAAATATTATGATTGCTTGTTACGTCTGATCCAAAGGAAGCTGAAATCTTTTGGTTTCATGCCCTGCTGATTTAAATACTCCTTAAATGTACTAAGTGTCCAATATTTTTAGGCTCAGCAGACTGTCTTCCTGAAGTTTAAGCCATTCCTCCCTGGCTTCTAGATAATTCTTGCTCATGCCTAGTCTCTCTAACCACAGAGGCCTTCCTGGAGCCTCTCCCAGGCTGTGTGTGTCATACCCACCATGCTTCCTGTCTTCTGTGGCACAGCGTCCGTCAACAGTTTGTGACTGCAATTGATTTGGTTACTTGACTTTTAACTCTCTCCTCACTGGCTCAAAGCTCTCTGAGACCAGGGTCCAAGTCTGTTTTACTCACTTCCCTAAACCCAGCACTTAAAACAGTTCTTGGCATAAGAGAGGATCCCCATAGATACTTTTTATTTGCATGAATGAAAACACATTTCATTGTTGACTCAATAAAGATTATTCCTTTTTAAGTTACTAATCACCTTTCCCAGTAGGATATTCCCAAGTTGTTACGCTCTGTATTTTTTTTTAATTTTATATACTATATTACATATATGTAATATTCCCTCCTCCCTCCCTTTGGAATTGTAAAGAAGTTGTGCAAAGATACAATGCTGTCTGCATTAGTTAAGGTGCTGAAGGCCAAGTACTCCCCTCACACCTGTGCTGGTTGGGCTTTGGGCTGGACCACAGTGAGAAGGGAGGGAGGGAAGGAGGGGGGTGGGCTTGGGGAATACGGGGCTGACTGATACTGTCCCTTCCTTTGCTTCTCCACTGAGAAGCAAGTCACCTGTGTGCCTCTGTCTTCCCTGCCCAGGGCAAAAGCAAAGATTGCCGAAGGAGGCAACTGTTGCTATTTCAAAACAGAGAAAATACGAAGAGGGAAAGAAACCGGTTTGGATTCATTTTCAAGATGATGCCCACCTGTGGGACGACCAGGCAGGGAAGAGGCCAGAAGTGAATAAGGGGAAGGTGACCACCTCCCTAGGCCGTCTGCCCAGTTCCCAGGTCAGCGGAATTACTGGCTGTGCCTCTATGAAAGGCCAGGTACCACCATCCCTGGGCTTTTCCCCACTATTTCTTGTCATCTAACATCACCACTCTCAGTGCAGATGGCCAAGTCCCCTCTGTAGGCTGTGAGAGTGTGGAAGTGTGTGAGTGTGCTCACGTGCGTGCATGCGTGTGTGCCCTCAGGTGTCTGTGTGTGAGTGTGTGTGCACATGCACGTGGGCCGGGGATGGGGGCAACGAGAAGAGAGGAGGCATCTCTCAGAGCACCTTAAATCAAGATCATGATTCTTTCTTGGTTTCTTGGGCTTGATTTATTTGCTTGGCCATGGAAAGAGGCACTGGAAATGCCCTCAACTGGCATGACTGATCTGCTAGGAGGAGGAAAGTGGGGCAGAAGGGCCACTTAGAGAAGTGTCCAAGGAGACCTGAGGTTGTTTTATTTTCTAGTGACATTGGTGAGGCTGGAAGGTAAGACAAATCTTGTAATTTCCACTGAAGACTATGCTCAGTGGAAGGCCTGTTCTTGTTTGGAACGAATGCAAACCTTCTGCACCTTTGCCTGGCACCCGGGTGGGAAGGGTTGCTGCCCCGGGGTTTGAGCGGCTGTGCAGGCCCTGCTGGCAGTCTAAGTTGTTTGCCCTGATTCAGAAGCAAGGGTCCATTTTCTTCCCTGTCCTTCCTTCACTGGTGCTTCTGTCTAAGCAGCTCATTCATCTACTTCCTTTCCAGCCAAAGAGAGACACTCCTGTGTCCAGGGCCCTGGGGCCAAAAGCTCCCGTCACCCATCCTTCAGGTGATACCCAAGAAGGCAGCAGCAAGTGTCCGACTCGGAACTGAGCTTCATTGTGCCGCGGATTCTAGGAAAACGGGCATTCTTAAACCTGCCACAACTTAAGACAGAGAATTTAGAAAGGATTTAGAAAAAAGCAGTAGTGATGATCAAAGGGCTAAGCACATTGGACCCACAGGGGAGGTCAAGGGAACTGGGATTAAATATCCTGAAGAAGAGAAGTCTGGGGAGTGACTTCAGAGCCATTTTCAAGCGATTTTTACAAAAGATGGTGAACAGCTGTTGTGCATGTCCACGGAGGAGTGAGTAAGAGGACAGGGACATAAATTTCCTTCAGGGAATTTTAGCTTAAAGACACTTCTTTAGCGGTGGCATGGCGGGGGGGATGGCATGGAGGAGGGCGGGGGCTGGGGAGTTGAGTCCCGGCATGTTACTAACTGAGGTTCAAGTCTTCACCGGAGAAGACTGAGAACAGGCAAAAGCTTCTCTCTGCGGCAAACATTCGGTGGATGTCTATCAGGCGTGAGGTTCTGTACAAGACCAATATTATTATCCCCATCTTAGAGTTGAGCAAATAAAGGTCCAAGAGACTGAGGGCCTTATGCAGGGCCTCCTAGATGGTGCTTGAAGAGCTGGGATTCAAACTTGTGTTGCCTGGCTGCAAAGCCCTCGCTTTTCTTTCTGCGTTTAATTCAGGAAATTAACCCACAATACGTTGGTTCACGATTTATCATGCAGACAAGCCTGAAGGAGGAGAAGGCCTGCGCTGGCTCTCACCAACGCTGACTTCTTGTTCACATCTCTCCTGCTGAAGGTAACCTGGCCGCTGCTGCGGTTGCCCTGCATGTCCATCCCTCAATTACAGTTCCAAAGAGATAGGGAGACTCTTGGGAGGGGCAGAAGCATGAGGACAGGAGAGTTCATTGTTTAGCTGCATCCAGGAGCAAAAGACACTCTCCTGTGAATGAAGAGAACCTGTGTTTCCAGATCGCTTTCCCCTGGAAAGGTTCAATACATCTTATAACCATTATCACTTCATTCCTCATAATATCCTCGTGAAGTGGGTGTCAATGGTTGTGCGGCTTTTTAGCAGATGGAGAAACTGCAGTATAAGAAGACCAGTCAAAGTCAGCCCAGGCTAAAGAAAGGATCTCAGTTTCTAGACTCCCAGTATCAGCACAGACATCAAACTGCACTGATGCCTGTTTACAGATTCCTAACGTGGAATGAGATGTTAAACTATGAGAGGAAGATCAAAGCACTAACTCCATCTGCCAGAAACAATTTTTTAAGGTAGTATAAGTAGCCTTACCTCCCAAGGAAATTATGGGAGACTGTTTGAAAATGCTGAACTTTCAGGAAAGAAATGGGCTGTATGTTTTATGAAAAAATATGTACAGAATTTTGGCTGTTTTGATCATAATTACTGAGGTGACAGTACAGGTGAATTTTTAGGTCTGAGCTTGGATATATAGCAGTGGTAAAGCTGAAAGCTGACTTTTTCAAATCAAGACACTCAGAGTCAGAGCCAAGGGTGAATTTTTCCCCTCTGAGATCATGTGGCTTAAATAATCACAACAGACAAGCAGAAGCATTTCCACTTCGCTGGGATCCAGAACTTACAGGAAATTACTCTTCTGCATGTCTGATCACTATGGAAATTGATTTTATACAGATAGCTAAAAGTACACAGACCCACGACTGCACGCCCTCCATCTCTGTACTAGCGAGCGGTACTTCTGCCTCATTACTGAGACCTCCTGGGTATCTGGAACAGCAAGTTGTTTTACCCTCTGGCTGGAGAGTTCCCTTGCTGTACGCCTACGTCCTGAAAGGCAGCTCTGAGTTTTACGAGTGGGGTCTCTGGACCCTGTGAGCTCTAAATGTGGTCACGTGTAGTTAATGCTGCAAGGGAGAGAATATGCTGGCCATCCTGCACGACGCTGGCTAGAGAAGTAATCTGTGTTTAAGGCTGCGAAAGTGACCAGTTGCTCCTCTCTTCGTAATATTACAGTACATAGAAACAGACCCGGGCGTGCGAGAAAGCAGTATTGCCTGTGGTGTATTGCTTCTTTGGTTGATCTCTGGGGTGGAGTGGCAAGGATGGGGAACTGACTATTAACCAGATCTGCTGCTTGTGCCTATCAACTTGTTGCTGATCAGGAGAAAGGTCTTTATCACTCTTGGCTCTGTCTTCGGCCTCTTGAGATTCTAAAGATCACATTCTACCTGCGCCTCTGAAGGAAAGCGCAAGGCCCGGTAATGTTCCCAGGAACTGAGAGAAGATGGAAAGAATTGGGGAAGTACAGTTCTAGATGGATGAAGGCTTTAGGAGCTTCCATGCTCAGGGTCTGAGACAGAAAATGCTCTTGTTCTGGAATGCAACTTACATTCTGTATGGGTTTTTAAATTTTAGTAATTTACGTTTATAAGTTCCCTCCCTATGTGGCGGGATGCAAATAGTGTATGCCTCAAAGCTTTACACGTGGTTACTTCTTTTCTTGATCAGAGCAAGTCATTTGTGCTTGGGTAGATAATGAAAATTGCTGAGGTAACAGTTACAAACGAGTACTCCCTAGCTTCGTGGGGGAGGAAAAGTACTGAATTGAAACGAACACGTGAATGCACACACACAAACAACAATAGCTGATGAGCAAAGAGAGAACCCGCAGCTGTTGGTACCGCTGGAATATCAGATGGGCAAGGCATGTTGGATATGGTGCTGTTCTACCAGGGCAGACAGGCACCCAGGATTTGTTTGAATCTCCTTCTAAGCACTTCTAGCTTTTTCTTTCCTTGGTCTCATCAGCATTTAAACTGAAACCTCACACTGAAGACGTCTAAAACATGACTTCTCATCTCCGCTCTTCCACTGCAAATACCCTCCTTTCCTTCCCTCTGCCCCATACTGACTCCTGAGACCAAACAACTACCAGCTGGATTTCCAGGGCTTCTACACTCAGCACGTCACTAAGTGGCCAAGAGAGAAAGGTCAGGTCACGCTGGACTCCTCTCTTCAGCTTTCACAACCAATCAACCAAGTCTTAACTGTGGCACCTCCGGAATATTCCTGAGATCTGTTCGTACTCTCAAAGCCCACTGCCACCATCCCACCCACGGCTCCAGCTCTGGATCTCTTGAGTGAACTACTGTACCGGGCTCTAATTGGTCTCCTGACGTCTAGTTCTCCCCACCCCCATCTATCTTCCAGGCTGCCTCCCCCGAGTATCTTTCCAACCTGCTGACGGCACTTCCCTACCTAAAACCTTCAGTAGTACCTCTGGCCTGAAGGCTCGAGGCTAGGACTGCTGAACTGTATCTCCATGCACCCAGGACTCTGAAGCTCACCAGAGAACCTCCTACCCTGAGTCATGACCTGTGTCATGTACATCTTCGTCTTCAGAAGTTGACCAGGAGCTCCCTGAGGGCTAGGCATAGAATTGATTCCTTTCTGTTACCTAGTGTCCAGCCTAAAGTCTGGTAAGGGAGGTGCTCAGTAGAGAATGCTAAAATTCATCGAAGCAAGAGAACAATGGAAACGCAGTATGACACAGACGTGCCAGCCCCAGGACCCTAACTGGCTGGTCTAAAGTGAAAGACTGTCCTGTTCGGAACAGCTCACGTGCTTAACAGATGTGCCTGAGGATCGGTTTGCAATGGAGCCAAAGGCTGGAAGCTCCAGGGGTAGGCGTGGGGCCTTTGGAGACCTGGATGAAATTGGTACAACATGCCGCACAGGCAAAAGGGTGAACAGTCTGCTTTAATAGCTGGATTCGATTCTGAGATTAGTTGGCAGGAAAGAAGATGTTTCAGTTTCAAAATATATTCTAGTATACTTGCTGAAATACATTCATTGTAGCAATGAAATCTCCTTAACGCTTCAGGAGAATTTTAAAAAGAAGCTTAAGCCCGCTAGCTAAAAAGTGATCCTAACTGGGCGAGGTGTCCTCTCAAGGGTGAAGGTTGGTGGTTGTGGCCCCCATTCAATGGAGATGCTGCTCTTAACTTCCACAATCACAACAAAAGTCTCTTTGTGGGTCCACAAAAAATATTCGCAATGATAAAATCCAGGTCCCCCAGAGCCAGAGGGCTTGGGGCCATCCAAATGAACTCCATAACCTTATTAGGAAGAGGATGAAAAGAAAGAAGACCTCCAAAACTAAAAATGCACTTTGTGGCTTCCACGAAAATTGCTGTATTTGTGTCCTGAGAAGTTCTTCTTAAAGAATGCACAGTCGTCATTCAGAAACAGACTTTCGTAACAGCCTAAGGAGGCAATATACAATTTCTATTCATTTTCTTTTTCCTTTTTCTGTATTAGTTCCTAAGGAAACTCCTCCACTCTATTAGAGGACCTGAAAAGTTATTTCAGGGCAAGTAAAAAAGAAAAGAAAAATTCTCACAGGTAAACTGTTGTTCTTGCCCTTAGGAATAATGGCTACATCTGATGTGATTTTTTACATGAAGAAAACCCATATGTTTACTTAAAAAAAAGAAGGATGGTAAATCTGAAACATTTCAGACATTTCAAAACAAGCCACCCTAACTGTTAGAACTTTTTTGGCTTGCCTCCTCTACCACTTTCAGGACTCCTGACTCTGGGGCTCCCCTGCTGCGTGTGCTGGCTCCCAGAATCCACACTCCCAATATTTCTAGACCTAGTTGATCATCCCAGGACTCCTGCTGTCTGCGGAGGTCCCTCCTCTATTGAGAGAGGAAGATTCAACTTTCTAGGTTGCAACTTGCCAAACAATGGCAGAGTCATTTTTAACATTAAAAATAAAACTGGGCTCCAATAAAGATGTTAAAATAAATAAAAAATAAATAAATAAAACTGGGCCCTTAATTCCTAAATCGGTCCTCACCTTCTTTCTTCTGGGATGCTCTCCAACAGCATTTGAAGGAAATCCTGGAATAAGAAAAAGACAAATCATTAAAGATGTCCATCAGTAAATAACCCTGCCCAGAGTCACGCCAGGGACTGAGCGTTCCCAGCTGCTGACAGCTCACCTGCTAGGGAAGGCAGGCCGATACTGAATTATTAGGCTATATACTCAATTTATTAATTTACCAGGGCTTCAATCCAATCAGTTACAACCACAAACAAATAGAAAAAAGTAACGTTTGTCATTTTGACCTAACCCAGCAGTTTATTTCATTTCATGTTTCACTATTTTCAAAAGGCTGGCCAGAGCATAAAGCCCTATCCCTCTCTACTTAACCATGCTCTACTCTCTGTGAGCTCTCCCTGGATATCCTATTACACACTGAATAATCTCAACTCTGGGAGGCTAGTAACCAACAGCTTTTTTGCATTGCTCTATAGACAATAAAGACGAAAACCAAGGCAATTAATATCCCAGTGGAGGAACAAAGATGTCACAATTCCAGAAATCGTTCACGGGCCCTTGCCTCCATCTGCAGCCTCTTCTGGTGCCACTGTGCAAGTCCTCAATTGTTTGACATTTAAGATGTTTCAAGAATAGATTTTTTTTTTTTAATCTAAAGGCACGACTTACACACAAACCCATTTTATCCTTTATTATGGAAAATTTCAAACACATTCAAAAGTAGTAAAAAAGCATAATTACCTTCACGTACCCATTATCCCACAGCCAATCTGCCCCATCCACTTACCTACCTCCTGTATTATTTAGAAGTTAATCGCAAACATTACATAATTTCACCAGTCAATGTTTCAGTAAATATCTCTAAAAGATAAGGCGTCTTTTAAAACATAACCACAATACCAGAAGACCTAAAAAATATTCACACACGAATGTTCAAAATCACATTTGTATTTAATTTACGACTTGTGTGTTGTGATCAATCTTTTTACCCCATCTAACTCTGGAATCTTGATTTGGTCTCAACTAGGTTTGTCAGATAAAATATAGGATGCTCAGCTAAATTGGGGGCATATTTACACTAAAAAGTTATTTGTTCTTTATCTGTTATGGGGGTTGTACATTTTTATTTGCTAAATGGGTAAGTCTAGTGTCAACCCTCCCTCATCTGAAGGTTTGATAAGATACATTTTGGATAAATACAGAACACAAAACAAACAAGAACAATGTTTAACTTTCTAGAGGCTTGATATTGAGCAATAAATAAGACCTATACATGAAGGTTTTCTTTCAATAAATTGAAAATAACCCTTCAAACTGGTCCTTTAAAGAGGGCACATGTGTAAGCCCAGATGACCAAATATGACACTGCTGAATGAGCATCCCTCCAGACTGAAACGCCCACCCCAATCAAGTCTGCAGATCCAGGGTCAGCACAGGGCTCTGATGAGATCCATTTAACTCAGAGCGTGAGGTGCCAGCAGCAGTGCAGACCGTCGTATTACAAACAGATGGAATTACACAGGAATAGAAATCTGCAAACAATTTGTATGACAAGGGTGTTCTTTTACTATCATGGCGTTAAGCACAGCCGTCACTACATTGGTGAAGCCAGCCATCACTTCCTATGTGTTTATGGGTGGCTAGGTCCATCTCTTCCAGAGGCAAAAATCTTTCTATTAAGAGCAGTAGTGAAAGATTTATTTCTTGCAACTTCTGTTCTTCTAAGACTCTACTTGCCTATTGCTGCTTCACCCAAAATAGACAATACAAATACAACAAAACTAATATTAAAAACATGTATCAGTCCATGCACCCCAATGTTCATAGCAGCACTATTTACAATAGCCAAGATATGGAAGCGACCTAAGTGACCACCAACAGATGGATAAAGTATTACTCAGCCATAAAAAAGCATAAAATAATGCCATTTGCAGCAACATGGATGGACCTAGAGATTATCATACTAAGTGAAGTAAGTCATACAGAGACAAATACCATATGATATCACTTACATGTGGAATCTAAAAAAATAATACAAATGAAATTATTTACAAAACAGAAACAGACACAGAAAACAAACTTATGGTTACCAAAGGGGACGTGGGGGAGGGATAAATTAGGAGTGGGATTATCAGATACGTACTACTACGTTACACACTACTATATATAAAATAGATAAACAACAAGGCTCTACTATATGGCACAGGGAACTATATTCAATATCTTGTAGTAATTTATGATGTTAAAGAATCTGAAAAAGAATATCTGAATCACTTTGCAGTACACACCAGAAACTAATACAACATTGTAAATAAACCATAGTTCAATTAAAAAACAAAACAAAACATGTATCAGTCAAAATGGAAGGGGACAACCCCAAATAGAATAATGCACCTGCAGTGGGTATATTGGGAAAAATAGCAAGGGAAACAAAAGCAATATTTAGAATGCAAAAAAGTATTTTTGACTGAGGTTCTTAGAGTCATTATTTTTATTATTTTAATAATTATTTTGTAAATAAAAGTTGAATTAGAAATTAATTTTTCATAATCTATTATTAGATTACTTTGCAGATATTTCATTGGCTTAATGACAGAATTCTTGCTTCTTAAAAATCCAAGTACTGTATTTATAATTTCTTATAATTTTACTTCATTATCTTCTTATAGTCCATATCAACTTATCCCACATTTGTCCAGTAATTTATGCCCAATTATGTGGGGGGAAAATTACATTAACTCAATGGCAAGGGGGAGAATTTAATTGCATGAGAAGCAGGAAATCCAGAGTTAACCTTAATTCTGCCCTTTTGCATTTTCCAATTACAATTGGATCTTTCTTTACAAAACTGCAGGGCGCAATGTTTCAGATTTTGTGTGAATACAAGAAAACTGCAGGAAGTCCCCAAGAAACCCTGCTTCATTTTTTAAAAAAGATAACTGTCCCACTTCTTAGCAGGTGGCCATCTGCCTCTTCCTGTCTCAGAGCTGAGACCTGCAGGACACACAGCAGCTAGCTGAAGGCTGCCAACCAATGCTGAAGATGATGGGTCTAAGGGATCACCCTAGGTCACAAAAAACCAATACCTCAAGCATCTCTAAGACACGATGCCTGTATTTCCACAGGCTATGGGAATGTTTGTCTACAGTGCTAGACATTCTCTGTCCTATGCTCCATCCAATGCCAGAAGACACTTGGTCTCATCCAGGCGGTCTTTGTATCATCAGTGGAATCAACTCAACTGGCCCTTTGTATTCCTTTCATAGACATAATCTTAACCACAAAACGCTAGTTCTCCTGGTTCTAGTCATAAATTGGCATATACTCCTGGAGTGGATTCATCATAGAAGCCTTTCCCCATTCTCCACAACAGAATGTTATAAAAAGAAAGATGTCTCTTATGATTATTCCTTCCCTTACCACCTCTTTTCAATTTTCATCTGTCTTCACTCTTCCCTTCAGCATGTTGGCACTTTTATAAAAACAACTTACAAATATCAATTGGACAAGGAGGGTTTTCTTTCAAGACTGATTCTAGGATCACTGACAGGATCTAAGACACTGACTTGATCTAGGATCACTGACAAAGTCAGCTAGCAACAAATACTAGGGGTCCCAGTTTCTCACCACTAGAGTATGCCTGAAAAAAATTAAAGCCAAAGACAAAACCAACAACAACAACAATCCTGCCGTTTTGACAGTGGGTCGGGGTGAAATTTTATCTGGATCCCTGACAATTATTACAAGCCCACACTCTGGTCGGAAAACACATTCCTTGGGAATTTTTTTTTCATTTTTTATTCTCCTAATAATCTATATACTAATCAGGTCAGTCCCAGACAGCTTATTTTGATTATCACCTAACAACACTAAATAAAGCATTACAATTTAAAAAAAACGACACCAATTTCGGCACATGACGAATTTGGTAATTATTTTTTAGTCCTGGTGAAAGTATTCAACAAAAAGCAGGCGCATGTGGAGTCTACTGGATAAACTGACACTGGCTTGATAATTACCCAGGATTAGGGATTTCTGTCAGACGTTTTATGAGTAATTACTATGGTCATAGGGAAGGGGGAGGTAGGAGAGGCAAAACAAACAATCAAAATGTTGAAATAAGGACAGTGTTGGCAGCATAAGAACTGAAAAGGAACGAAATGGTCAGGAATAAGTTATTGTTAAACTCAAGAGAGCAATTTTAGTTGGGAGGTAGAAAGATGATAATTCTGAAATACTGGGCAGGTGGGGTATTCGGAAAGAAAAGGATTCAAAAGTAAATTGGAAAAAGAAGAAACTGAGGAACTTCTGAGTAAAGAAACTGAATCATGGTCTTCCTCATCAATAACTAACTAGCAATATAAACAAAAACACAATCCATTAAAAAAAGTTAGCAAAAACTTCACCAGCAGCGTCCAAACACAGAGAGAATACAGCTTGTGGCATAAACTTCAAAGAGACAACTAAAGAAGAAACATAAGATTCCAACACAGCCTCCAACCTTCCCTCTGTACCACCCCCTCCCTCAAGCTTAGCAGGAGTGGTACTGGTGAATTGCCCAAACCCCACAAATTCTCACAAATACCCACACATTTGGAAAGAAACAGGAATATCTTTATTTTTCCTCTCTTTTTGACTGTGAAGGGACTGAAAAATGTTTGCTCAAGTGAGATGAGCAAAACCTGGGAAATAAACAACCGAGGATGACACTCTCGTGAACTGTATAGGTTCTAGGGCTCCGAGCTGAATTGGAAGAACAATATTAATTGAGAGAGTACCTGCAATGGAAAAAAGTGGCACCCAAATTAGGTGAAGAGAATCTTGGCTGGGGACCTTTAACAAAATTTCAAGAGTTAGTGGAGCCAAATTCTTACAACAAAGGCTGTATACAGCTCCAGAGGAGCTCTTCCCCTCCACCCTCTCCATGCATAATATCCAAACTTCAAACCGTAGCTCAGAGGGGAAGAAAAACACTCCTAAGAGAAGTTGCAAAAGAAATCAAGGATAACGTTCCAATACATATGAGAATAAACAGAAGGTCAGGACAGTGCAACTCATGCTGAGAATGAGCCAGAAAAAAAGTATGGCAACTATGCAAACTAATACAACAAAAACCCACCAAAAGAGAGAGACAGAAACAAGAAGCATAGCATAAAAGACAAAGAATCCAGTCTTGAAGAAAACATAATCCACGGCACAGAAGAAAATTCTCCACGAATGCTTTACACTAAAATATAAATTAAAAGAAAATAATAGGAACATAAATTCAGTAAAATGAAAGCTCAGACAAGATGACAAAACAACTAAATGAGAGGAAGAGATTTCAAAGCAAAGGGAATAAATTAGGAACCAAAATAATACCACTATACAAGCATTAATAAAACAGAAACATCAAGAAAAAGAACAGCTATTAAAGAAAAAAATTAATAATTTTATAATAATAACATTAATAAAAAATAATATTGCTTGAGATAAACATATACTATAAAGACAAAAGCGACTAGAAAATAACAAGTACGGAGGACAAAGATGACATAACATACAGATAACCAGTAACCTTGAAATTCAGAATCCCGCAAGGGAAAAAAAAAAATGAATGTGTTCAAACATACAATTAAGACAATTTTACTGAAAGAAGGAAGAATAGATTCTGAGTCTAAAAATGCACAGTGTTTTCCAGGAAAAAAACTGATGCAGACTCACGGACACCAAGCCACTTCTGATTAAATTACTAAACATCAATGGTAAAGAATTCTTCTGTCATCTGAGTGGTAGAAAGAGAAAAAAATAGACTGACTTCGAAAGTTTCAACAGCAGTATTTAATGCCAGAAGGCAGCTGAGCAATAGCCACAAAGTTCCGAGGAAATGAAAGCATGACCCAAGAATATTATACCCAGACAGTTTGTAATTCAAATATAAAGGCAACAGGCAAACATTCTCAAGCAACTTGAACATCAATTTGCCAACTAAATTTAGCCAAAGAAGAGTTGAACCAAAATAAAGCATTCATGAATACAGAAGCGTGGTAAAATGACTGTTAGTGAATACCGAAATCCTTTACATACAGAGCTAGGACTATGCAATGTGAAAACTACATTATAGTAACAGCACACACCATAAATGATATAAACCTCTTAACTATGTAAAAATATGAATTAAGAACAATCTAGAATTGGGGGAAAAGTAGTTGAAGTACATAACTACTGGTTTCCTCATCTTATACATAAGAGAAAAAACTGATGCTTTCTAAAAATAAGATATATATCTAAAGAGAAAAAAACTAACAATTTCAATCTCTTAAAGATTTTCTGTAATTGAAGAATCTTTTAGGAAGTGATCTCTCTTATATTTATCTGAAGTTCAAGAAAGTCTTTTATATTCATCTTAGTTTCTTTTTCATGTGTTAAATCCAAGTAAAATAAAATTTAAAACATTTCATTAAAAAGCACATATAATATAATCGTATTTTTAGAAAATTATTTCTAAATATGTCTTTGTAACTATACATGTGTGTACAATCATACACAAACACACATACATATGTACTATATACCCATATACACATAGATACGTGTATACATATCATACATAATATATAGAAAGAAGAAAGAAACGGAGTGCAATTTCTAGAATGGTGTTCACCTAATATTAATTATAGGTAATTATGGATGGTGAGATTTTGAATGATATTTTATATTCTTCTTTGTACTTTTCTGTACTGCTTATTACATTTTTTTATAATGAGTAGGTGTCAGTCGGAAAAGCAATAATTTCCAAACTTACTATGGGACTGGCAGAAGGACGACTGGATATTCACATGCAAAAGAATGGAGCTGAACCATCTACCTCACACTATATACAAAAATTAACTCAAAATGGGTAAGAGACCTAAATATAAGAGGGAAAATACAAAGTCCTTAGAACAAAACATAGGAGTAACTTTTAATTAGGCAAGAAGATATTTGCAAATCATATATCTGATAAGGGACTTGAATCTAGAATATATAAAGTACTCTTATAACTCAATAAAAGACAACCCAAATAAAAAATCAGCAAAGGATCTCAACAGACGTTTCTTCAAAAAATATATACAAATGTCCAATAAGTCCATGAAAAAATCCTCAGCATAGTTACCAGAAAAATGCAAATTAAAACCACAATGAGGGCTTCCCTGGTGGCGCAGTGGTTGAGAGTCCGCCTGTCGATGCAGGGGACACGGGTTCATGCCCCGGTCCAGGAAGATCCCACATGCTGCGGAGCGGCTGGGCCCGTGAGCCATGGCCGCTGAGCTTGCGCGTCCGGAGCCTGTGCTCCACAATGGGAGAGGCGACAACAGTGAGAGGCCCGCGTACCGCAAAAAAAAGACACCCCCCCAAAAAAAAACCCACAATGAGATACCACTCACACTCACTATGATGGCTATTATCAAAAAAAAACAAAACAACAAGTGTTGGTGAGGATGTGGAGAAACTGGAACCCTTGTGCATTGCTGGTGAGAATGTAAAATGGTGCAGCCCGTGTGGAAAACAATATGGCAGTTGCTCAAAAAATTGAATACCACATAATCTAGCAATTCCACTTCTAGGTATATATTCAAAAGAATTGAAAGCAGGGACTCAAACAGATGTTTGTACACTAATGTTCACAGCAACATTACTCACAAGGGCCAAGAGGTGTAAATAACCCAAGTGCTCATTAATGAATGAATCGATAAACCAAATGTGGAATACGCATACAAAGAAATATTGATAGGAAGGAAGGAAGGGAATTCCCTGGTGGTCCAGTGGTTAGGACTCTGCACTTTCAGTGCTGAGGGTTCAATCCCTGGTCGGGGAGCTAAGATCCCACAAGCTGTGTGGTGCAGCCAAAATAAATAAAAATAAAAAGGAAGGAAATTCTGATACATGCTATAACATGGATGAACCTTGAAGACATTTTGCTAAGTGAAACAAGCCAGATACCAAAGGACAAATATTGTATCGTTCCATTTGCGGGAGGTACCTAGAGTAGTCAAACTCAGAGACAGAAAATAGAATGGTGGTTGCCAGGGGCTGAAGGGAGGAAAGAATGTGGAGTTATTGTTTAATGGATACAAGTTTCATCTGGGGAAGATTGAAATGTTCTGGAGATGCATGGTGGTGACAGTTGCACAACAATGTCAATGTATTGATACTTAATGCACTAACTATACACTTAAAAATGGTTAAAATGGTCAATTTTCTTATGTGTATTTCATCACAATTTAAAAGGTTAAAAAGTAAAATTAAAAAAGAGAAATGAGGTACTGATACATGCTACAACATGAACCTTGAAGACATTATGCGAAGTGAAAGAAGCCAGTCCCCAAAGGCCGCGTATCATATGACTCCATTTATACGGAATGTCCAGCATAGGCAAATCCATAGAAAGTAGGTTAGTGGTTGCCTACGGCCGGTGGGAGGTGGAAATGGAGCAGTGACTGCTAATGGGTGTGGGGTTTCTTTGGGGGGTGATGAAAATGTTCTGGAATTAGAGAGCAGTCACGGTTGCACAACTTTGTGAATACACTAAAAACCACTGACTTGTACACTTTAAAAGGGTGAAATTTATGGTGTGTGAATTATATGTCAATAAAACTGTTATGAAAAAACAATAAAGCTATAATTCAGAAGAGTTTAACAAAAGTAAAATTGAACAATTTGGTGGAGGGAGCACTAAGTGTTCCATGGGAAGCGGGTATCAGAGCCTCAGAAGTCACAGTAAACCCAACACTCCTTCAGTGCGGCAGTATCTTGGTGAGAAGTGGTTTGGGCTATTCAGTCAACTGATCATATAAGACTCCTGAGCCAGTTTTCAAGCTGCCTTTCCAAATACAGGTTTAGGAATACCGCCCCTCCCCTCAACCAAAGAATAAGAAGAGGGTAGAGACACGGAACGGGTATCTAGTTTTGTCACACTCATGCTATTCCTTGCACATATGTTCAGATTATACACGTACATCCTTTACATCTAACATTGTGCACAGTTTGACTTCAAAATTGTGTATGAGCACAACTGTCAAAGATCAGAAATACACATCAGTCCAGTCTGCGCTGGGACTGCATCCTTTATTCTCTATCAGCTACGAGCACTGTTTTCAGAGCCTCTCCCTCTTTGTTAACTTTCTTGTTATGTGCAGCTTGGCCTCACGCCCGTATAAACTGACAGAGTCTCTCTCCGACAGTTTTGTGGCCAGACTGTCTGAATATTTCAGTGTATCTTGTCTTTAATCTATTTGTGTATCAAATATATATGGTGTATGTACTGTGTGCGAATCATATACTAAGTACTGGTGAAACAAAGCACTAGTACTTCGTACTGGTGTGGCCTTGTTGAGCTTATACACAGAATGGAGGAGAGGGAAAAGAAACAAATGGACCTGTAAAGGAAAATATAATTGTGAAGAACGGTGATGGCAAGGAAGGCAAGGAAAAAGGCAAAGGTTGGAGAAGAACTGGGTGAATGTGTATCTGCTCAGCTGGAGTGACTCTGAGATTGTGGCACTGACACTGAGACAAAGGACAAGCAGCCAACCTTGGAAAGCTCATTCCAGGTGGAGGGGAGAGCAGGATTGTTTCGTTTTTGTTTTCCAGGTCACTTAAGGTGCAACTACCCACATCACTGTGCACAGGACAGCTTTGGGTTACAGTCTGTCCTAAACTATGGGGAGATCACCCTCCCGGAAACAACACTTCCCTGTGTCCACTTCATTAACTTCCTATCTTTCCTATTGTATTAAAACAGAAATCTTTTCCCTGCTTTTTTTTTTTTTTTTTTTTTTTTTTTTTTTTTTTTTTGCGGTGCGCGGGCCTCTCACTGTTGTGGCCTCTCCCGTTGTGGAGCACAGGCTCCGGACGCGCAGGCTCAGCGGCCATGGCTCACGGGCCCAGCCGCTCCGCGGCATGTGGGATCTTCCCGGACCGGGGCACGAACCCGTGTCTCCTGTATCGGCAGGCGGATTCTCAACCACTGCGCCACCAGGGAAGCCCTCCCTACTTTTAAACATTCACATCATCTAGTCGCCACAAGCTACTCCTCCTCCAATTGTATATATCATGGACTCACAAGGACTTATAAATTACCTGGGAAAGAATCAGCTGCCCATGAAATTTGTGCACAAACTTTCTTAAAAATGAAAAATAGGTGTCATCTCCAAGTCTTCTGGCAAGGAACCGGAGAAGGAAATAGCCCTAAAAGAAAGGAAGAAGAAAAAAAAGATACTTATCATGTGTTCATCAGAAAAATGCTTACAAAGTCAACTCTAACCTACCCACCAGCACCTTATGCTCATCTAGAAAGTTTGGCCTGACCTGTCCCAGGCAGCCCTTTATATTCTTACCAGTAAGGTCGAGTCTGGTACTTAAGGATCAACTACTCTGCTTTCAACTGATCTACTAATGGTATCACCATCTTGTTTATCCTCGGCTTACATGAAGCCTGGAGGTCCATCATGGACCAAAAGGGAAGAGAGACCCAGCTCCTCTCTCCCTCAGCTATCAGGAAAGGCCTCTACAACTTAGAATACTTTTTAAAATCACTCCTATCTTCTAGGTGGAACCTGACAGCAATTTTAAGATTCTGCTCTTCAAAGCTGACATGAAGCAGGGAGAAGGGAGGTACAGGGAAGGGAACAGTTCGGCTTCCTTTGATTCATGCCTCATTATTTGGGTATGAAATGCTTTAACTATTGGACAATCAGAATCTGCTCAGTCAAATGTCATTACAATGTTGATGATTTTTTTTGTTTTGCCCCAACCACGTTACTAACCTTCACTGTTTATATGTAAGATCTAAAAAGTGCTGCACCATAATAACTGGCTTCTGCCACTCAGATATGCTTACCTTTAAATAATGAACCTGCATGAAGACCTTATCCGGATTGAGCCCGTGTTTGATGACAGAAGATCCTGAGTCACTCACATGGCCAGTTTTCTCTTTATTGGGTCTAAAATGATGCAGTAAAATTTTCTTTAAGTATAGCATATTCTTAACTAATTAGACCATAATATCGCCTTATTTCTTATTTTCAGAGTTGCCCAACAGCGTCTTAATTCTATTCAATAGTACCAGGTATAATTTAAAACGGTTTACGTTATAAATGCATATACTGAACAGGGAGGGATTTATATCTGGGTTGGCAACCTGAGGTTGGCTACTGGCAGTATTCTACATCATCTTATCCAAGATTAAATCTTGCCAGACCCTCAAGGAATCTCAGCTCCAACATGAATTATTTAAGAAACTATACACTTTTCTTTTGGTGGGAATGTTGGACTGGGAAATGCAATGGAAAATGTAGCTTTACTTGGAAGAGTAAAGAACTTATATCTTTTCCAAAAAATTCTGAAAGCCCCAATGTTATCTACTTCTGTTGATTTGCATTTAGTAATTAAGGCTCCTTTAAGAAATATTCATACTCTAAAGCCATCTTAGAGCCACAGAAACAGAACAAGAAAAGTCACAGAGGCCTATGTTTTTAGAACAGGTAGAGACATTAGTAATCACATACTTCAACCTCCTCATTTCACAAATGAGGGAAACAGGCACACAGAAATTAAGTCTGTATCCAAGGTCTCACAGCTTGTTTTGATTCATGGCGACATTACAGATTGAAACCAATGATGTCTCCTTATTATCTATCAGTGGTTTCCATTATGCTCTATGGTTTTAAATATTTTTAAAAATTCCCTTAATAAAATATAATTGTGTTACAGTGACAATTCAACAACTAACTAAATTCAAAGTAAGTGACAAGGTATTTACAGCTTTTAGCTGTTCGAAAACCAGTCACTTATTGGACAAACATTGAAGAGCATGTGCTGGGGTGAGGGGAAGGCAAGGGTTGACAGAAGGGCTGGCACGTCAGAAAGGCAAGGGGTTAGTTTTATTTATATATATATATATATATTTAAAGATTTTTTTGATGTGGACCACTTTTAAAGTCTTTATTGAATTCGTTGCAATATTGCTTCTGTTTTATGTTTCGGTTTTTTGGCCGCTTGGCATGTGGGGATCTTAGCTCCCCAACCAGGGATCGAACCCGTACCCGCTACACTGGAAGATGAAGTCTTAACCACTGGACCACCAGGGAAGTCCCCATTTTTATTTATATATTTATTTTTTGTTGCTGCTGTTTTTAAACTTATTTGAGGTATAGTTGATTTACAACGTTGTGTTAATTTCTGCTGTACAGAAAGTGATTCAGTTATACACATATATACATTCTTTTTCATATTCTTTTCCACTGTGGTTTATTACAGTATATTGAATATAGCCCCCAATGCTATACAGTAGGACCTTGTTGTTTATCCATTCTATATATAATAGTTTGCATCTGCTAACCCCAAACGCCCAATCCATTTGTTCCCCACCCCCCTCCCCCTTGGCAACCACAAGTCTGTTCTCTACGTCTGTGAGTCTGTTTCTGTTTCGTAGACAAGTTCACTTGTGTCATATTTTAGATTCTGCATATAAGTGATATCATATGGTATTTGTCTTTCTTTCCGACTTACTTCACTTAGTATGGTAATCTCTAGATCCATCCATGCTGCTGGAAATGGCATTATTTCATTCTTTTTTATGGCTGAGTAGTATTTCATTGTATATATAGCGAGGGGTTATTTTTAAAAGGTAGTTAGTGTTACAAAGTACACAGCATTTGGAATCAGAGAGACCTAGTGTTGACTCTCAATCCTACTCTTTACTACCTGTTACTTAGTAGCAGTTTACTTAAATTCTCTAATCCTCAATTTGCTCACTTGCAAAAATGGGGATAACCTTACCTCTCTCCCCAGGTCACCTGGGGAATAACAGAATTAATATAGGCAAAGCCCTTAGCGAGGGCTGGGGATACAGAAATGACTCAATAAGCTTAATAAAATTTTCTAAAGTTAGCAGTAAATATTGCTAAATTCAAGGTTGGTCATCTGATGTTAGGGGCAATAGATTTCAATGGTTCATCCCCTTAATCCTATACGCCCGCAGACACAAACACGGAAGGGCGCTGGACCTGAACGGCAGTGCCTGAGGATGACCCAGCTTGCCAAATCAGTCCCTTTGCAGTGTGCTGTAGCTGCCAAGCAAAGAACCCCTGATTAAGTCCCTGCTGAATATTCTAGTACGTTATCTCAGCAGACACAGGCTCAGAACCAGCAGATACCTAAAGGAGAGACGATGACGACCAGCCACTGGAGCTAACTGCATAGTTTGAATTTTTCTAGTTGATCCCTGACTTACAGACGTGACCATACTTGCAGGAATAACTAGTTAGTCCCTTTCATCTTGATTTAAGACTCCATTGAAAAGCATCAGCTTTATTCCTGCTCTCAAGTTTGTCCTGGAGTTGAGTGTTTTTAGAAAGAAAGCCATGCTGGTTTTGATAGGAAAGCCTGCCAGACACCTTGGGGGGAGGAAGACTTCTCAGTGTCAACCTGAATTCAAACCAGTTTTCCCAGCCCCAAGACAGACAGAGTTGCTGTGAGTTTCTTTTGCCCTTGAGCTCTGAATGGAGACTGTTAGAAGGGGAGGAACACAGAAGACCAACCTAAATCTCTGCTCCAAAGGCTGGCTTCCAGGCTCAAGTTTCAGATGACGACTTTAGTTGGTGCTTTTTTCCTCTGACTAAAAATGTCCTTCCAGAAAGTATCTCTCTCTTACTCTCCTCTTCCACCCTCTCCAAGTGTTCAAGAAAATTCTTTTACACTGACAGCATCCAAGGCAAATGTACAAGTCCCCAAGAGATTCCTTTTAAAGTAGACATGGTACGGGAGAGGGCAGTGCCCAGGCGAGCTTCGTGAGAAATCAAAGGGGGCGGTTTTTATGAGGAAAAGATACTCCACAAGTGGAAAAAGGGTGGCTTCCATTTCGGCGCTATTCTGGTTCTCGTGATACCACTTACTCCATGTCTGTGCAGGGAGGCAAAGCGCAGAGAGAAAGCAGGAAACAAATGAACTACCACGACCTACGATACTAGATGACTCTCACAGGTGAATGAAAGAAGTCACACCCAAAAAGACTACATACAAATGTATGACTCCAGTTAAATGAAGCCAAAGAACACGCAAAACAGATCTAGGAGGATACAGATCAGAATAATGGTTACCTTTGGGAGAGAGTATTAACAGAGTGGGGAAAAAAGAGGAAAGTTTCTGGGATGGCGGGATTAACTCTATGTTAATCTGAGTGGTGCTTTCGTGAGGATAAATAGTAGAAATCTATTGAGCCATCTAGAAATATCTGTGCACTATAGTGTATATATATTTCCATTAAAAAGTTAAGAAAAAATAGATGCACATGAAACAGTACACATTTTGTGAGAATAAAATGGAATCAGTCTAGAAAAGGGGCTTTGCTGTTCATGTGCCATGAACACATGACTAGGGTTAACTAAGCTCTCTACACCTGAGGACGAATTAAATAAAAAACTTTTTAAGGACATTGTAAGAGGCAGGTAGAACTGTGGCAAATACAATTGGCTCAGTCTACTCCCATTCTCATCCACCTTCTTTCTTGCCACTTGTACAATTAAGTCTAAAAAGGTAAACACTCACTTTCCAGGTGTCCTTGAAGCTACAGAGAGTCAGAAGACATAGTCCAGGCCAATGAGACAAAAACAGATGTCTGCTGTAGTTGGGAATGGGGTTCTGGGAAAGCTTTTGCTTTCTTTACAAAAGGGGAAATATGACTAGTACTATTCCTCTTTCCCCCAAACATGGTGGATGGAGCTGCAGCAGCCACTTTGCAATCATGAGGCAGCAAATCAACATGCTATGGAGACCCGGATGGAATGAAAGAAGGTAAACAGTCTTTGATAGTCTTTGATTCAGTCTTTGATTCAGCTGCTGGCCAGCCCAAGACTGCCTGCCTTCACACTCACTGCATGAGAAAAGTAACCCCTATTTGTTTAAGTCAACGTTGCTTTACTATTCTATTAGTTGAAGCCACATTCATTCCTAATGGATGGAGAATTGAACCAATACTAATAGCTACCATTCCTGTTATCTCCCTGTGCCAGGTACTCTGCCAAGCTTTTTATGTATCATGTCCTTCTACCTTCACAAGAACCTGTGGGGCAGGTACTGTGATGATGCCCATTTAAAAGTGGAGGAAAGTGAGGCCTGGAGACGACCACAAAGCTAGTTAGTGGCAGAAATGAGGCTAGAACCCGGGTCCGTGGAACACCAAAGTCCTTGCTGCATTCTGGGGCTTCCCCAAGATCCAGGCCCCCGTCTCGGTTTTGCCAAAAACTAAGTGGAGAACCTCAGACAACATGTTTACTCTCCCTTACGCTCAACTTCCTCACCTGTAAGGAGCGTGATGAGGCTCAGATAACATAAAAGCACTTTGTAACGTAAAAGTGTTAAGTATCTCTTCAACATTTTACACCAGTGTTTATTTCCTTGGCTGGAATACATGGAATGTGAGAGATCAAGTTACCAAGGTCGTTTGGGCTTAAATGCCCTTGGTTTCTGTTGTACCTGGCACCAAATGTAACAACCGAGATTAGCGTGACCTTTCCCTGCCCACCTCCTTGCTTTTCCACTGCACTCACAGAAGCAATATGGACATTTAAAAAGCCGTCAGATGGCAGTGATATTTGATCCACATGATTTGATTTGGAATCAAACCTCCTGAAGAAAGAACCGATTCTGCAGGGCTATCGCCAAGGGTGGGATCTGAGAAAACGCCTCTGAAAGGTGCTCAGGCATGTCAGCCTGGGTCTGAACACCTACTGCTCTGCCACAGCCCAGACGGGCCGTCTGCCAGCATTCTCTGTCTTGTACTCCTTGGCAGTAAAAGTGAGAGCCACGAGACAGCTTCATCTATAAACTTGCCGCTGCAGTGCTTGAGCCGGGGATGAAGCATCCCAGAAATGAGACAGAAAGGGATTAATCAGCATTCTCACATCCCTGCTCTATCAGTGGCAGCTGCCCTGCAAGGTTTCAGGGTCCGGGAGCAGGGCCTCACTCACCCCGAAGTAACAGACGAAGTTAAATACTACCTTTGTGGAGACCCCTGGAGACCTCTGAGCTCCAAATGCACAAGTGAGATCTCCTGGGGAAGCAGCATAACACACTGGGTTAAGAATCTTGACTCTGCCACTTAAGTGCCACGTAATCTTGAGTGAGTCAGGCAACCCATAAAGGCCAGTTTTCATCTGTAAAAAGGGGACAATGATAGTGACCGTGGCACCTCATTAGGCTGTTGCAGTGTCTACAAGTGCTTAGCCAGAGTGTCTGTTGGCATTTTGTAAGCACAATATAAATGATGCTAATCTCATCATAATGAATACTGATTGGGGTCAGGGAGTACCAGCTAAGCCTTCCTCTGACAGGCAAAGACGTTAGAAAAACATCACCCTATAGTTACATGTGTACGATGTTATCGTTGGGGGAAGCAAGGGGAAGGGTACACGGGAACACTATGATTTTAGCAACTACTTGCGAGTCTAAAATTATTCCAAAATAAAAAGTATTTTTAAAAAAGACTAGGCACATAAATGTGGCCGTACACCTTCCCTTTCCGAGACCCCCGATTTGGAGCATAAACCTTTCAGGGGCTGGTCTGTAAGCCTGCTCCTTGTGGCATCATCATCAGAAAACAAATAAAAAGAAACAACAGATTTCAGGTGTTGCTTAAAATTCTAGAGAGCTAGGTATGGGTGTATTCCTGACACCCCCCGCCCCCCAGTCTATACCACTCTGTGAAAAGATTACTAAAATTTTGGGTGAAAAATGGAGGCAGAATGATTGAAAGTACAGGAACTTTATGTCCTCCATTTGTTTTCGCAACAATTTTTCCATCTATTAAATGTGTATAATGAACGCTCGCCACTGCCTTGCCTTTGGGCAGTGCTACCAGAGAGAACTGGACAAAAGGCTGTGCACACCTTTAACTGATGAAGCTGTATCGTGTCAAAGCTACTGGTGTTTGGCAAGTTTGATTATCTGTGTGCTTTTCACAATGGATTTAACAGCTACCCAGCATGAAGGTTTTTCCCATCGGGGACCATTATCCTATAGCAAACACAGCAAGATGTCAATCCGGTGCTGAAAAAGGCAATTGATAAAATGATTTAAGACAGAAAGAGACATCTCTCCAAGGAGCCACAGGAAAATGAAGAAGGTATAATCTGTCCCCTGATGGTGAAAGGAGAAGTCAGCTGCTGACGAGGGTGACATGAAAAGACGGTAGTTAGAACTGCGGACAACACAAAAAACTCCTCAAATTTTGCTAAGCAGGGCCGGGAAACGAACGGTGAAACTTAGAAAAGCAGAAAGTAATGAGCATTAATAAAAAAACCAAAATAGTCCTCAGGTTTTGAACGGCCATAAATCAGAAATTCCTTTCTAAGAAATGAAATCTCCCAAAAAGAAAAAAACATGGAACACACTAATACAATAGTCTGAGCAGTATATCATCATATTCAACACACCAAGAGGTCATTTGCACATGTTTTCAAAGGAGACGAAGAAGAAAACAGAGAGCAAGGAGTGCCCCGGAGGTTTCTGATGAGGTGGGTTGTCAGAGGACATGCACGAAAGAGGAAAGGGGGGATGCTGGAGAAAGCTCACTACAAGAGCTGGGAAGCAGGAAAATCATTGCCAGGAAGGCAGAAATTCAGAACGAGCCGGTGCTAAGGGAGAGTGCCCAGGACAACAAAAAGGGCTTTTGAAGTGATGTTTGGAGCCTAAAGAAGACCAGGTGTTAAGAGGTGACAGAACGAAGAGAACTACTTGACTCCCACTTTGCTTCAACTTTCCTGCCAAGGAGAATACTTTTCAAACTATACATGGTAGAACAAGCACTGTTATGTGGGAACTGACTTTTCATACTTGGGAACTGATCCTTGGTACCGGTGGAGAGGGCGCCTTCATCCTTTAAAGGAGCTCTGACTCCAGGCCCAGGTGAGGGACATGCCACAGCTTGGAAAACTTCCATCTGCAATATCACAGGCCTCTGGAGGCATCAAATCGTGGAGACGATGGGAAGGGGGCTGATGGAGATAGACAAATGTCATTCTGATTGCAAAGGAAGAGGGAATAAGAGGAGGGGAGGCAGAATTTGTGACTAGGTATTGAACAGATAGTTTGTGAGCACTTAGAAAATGATGGGACTGCAAGGAGGTCGCATGGGATCGTGAGGGCCACTTCCAGAAATTCACTGTGGGTATCAGACATCCTGACTTCCGGCAGCTGGCAGAATGGATGTGGTGGTTAGCATATGGTGGCTGTTTCATGGCTTTCTGGAAGGTTCAGAAACAGAACCCCGAGGCTGTTGATTAATTACTTGCTATAACCAGGAGGGAGTCCTTAGGGCTGTGCCCAAGGAATGAAGACTTATTGGCTTAACAGATTTGCAAATAAGTTGAGTCTGGAAGTCTAGCTGACAGTATCTACAGTCAAGAAGAGCAACCACAGGCTGGGATGAGGATCCAAAATTAATAAAAACAATAGTTAGTAAGGACAAAGAGGCTTTTAAAAGTTAGTATTTACCTATGAAAAAGATTTGGTATATTAAATTGTCTGTAAACTCAACATGTAGCAAGAGGTGAATGATGTGGCTTCCAAAACAATAAACACAATAGTAGGTGGATTGACAGCAGCAATGAGATGTAACGAGAAGTCCTCCTGGGAACGGGGCAGACGTCATGGAAGCTGGGCTCTGGAGCCAGACTTGCCTCCGCTTGCACCCTGGCTCTGCCACTCCCTAGCGGTAGAAAGGTGGTCAATTGCTGTACGCATCTGTTTCCTCATCTATGAAATGCGGAGGAAGACGGTACTAGTACCTATCTCATAGGGCCATTTTGAGGATTAAATGAGATAAATGTACATAGAGTGCTTCGAATAATGTTTGGCGCATCGGAAGCACTCAATGAATGTAACTAAGGAGAAAAAAATGCATGGGAGTTGAAATGCTCAGACTGCCCTGGGAAGGTGTATGATACTAGGTTTAAAAATGAAATATGGTGTATATGTGAGCGCTTTCAACTCATCCTATTAATGCTTGTCCTTTCTTTTCTGGATTATCCAGATCAAGGGAAGCAATAATAGTGACACTCTTCACAGGTGTAACCTCAAACAGAGTGCTATATTCAGTTCAGGTGTCACATCTGGAGAAGGCCATTGTCAACAAAGAGAACAACAGGGAACCAAGCCCGAGAGGGGAACCGTTCTCCCAACCCTGTGACCTAGTGACTAGAAAAGGAAAGACAACGGTCTTCAGACATGTGGACTGTTTGTGTGAGAACAAGGCGAATCCTGGGCAACTCTGGAGGTAAGGGCTAAGAGGACAGGGCAGACTTCATAGGGAGGCAGCTTCCAGCCCAATCCAAGGAAGCCCATTCTAAGATAAGCCGTTCCCATGGGGAAGCTGCCGCTTGCTGAGGCAGTGAGATCTGGATGCTGGGAATACTCAGGAAGAAGCTAGGTGGCTGTCTGTCAGGGATACGGAAGGCTAGGCAAAGTCACTTTTAAGGCCCTTTCTGACCCTAATAGTCTATGATTGAATGAGATAAGAGAGCCCAGAGTATATTTAAGCTGCAGCATTTACAAGTAAAACATCATTCATCCACTGCAGGGGAGTCAATAAGTTTGCTCTGCAGCCTTGGGTTTGCTAAATCCACCAAGGGTGATTTTCATTAAAAAAAAAAAAAAAACCTAAATGAATTAGAGGAACCATAACTGAATTTTATTCAACCACATATATTCAGGGATAGACTTAGCTAAAGAGTATAGAATCCAAGCGATACAAGGCTCTCGTTATCTTTTTTACAGGGTTGCGTCTGAGAGGTGCCTATGCAATATACCTGAACTAGTATCCTCATAAGCCAGGTTAAAAAGCGCTAAGGTGATCATAATGAAGTACAGGCTGTCAGTCTGCTCCAGACATTCAGAACACAGGAACATACAGAACCTGAAAGTTACAGGAAGCAAAAGGAGAAAGGGTAAAAATGGAAAACTTTTCTTGTGATGTGTCAAAAAAAACTCCATGACTTTATCTTGGAAAGAGGCGAATGAGACAAATGCTGACTTCATTTTACAAGGGGAGATTAGAAGCACGTTTTGAACACTAACAGCATGTGTGGTGCTGTGTGCTGAGATAATGGGAAGGATCGTCTCATCTTATGACTCAAAGAGGAGCAGATGGTCTGTGGGAGCTGGAGAAGGACTTTTCCCTCTTCGGTGGAGGATGGCACAGTGCTGGGGACTTAGAGGTGGCAGCGGGTGGAGGGCCTGCGTGAGTTTGAAGCCCAACACACACCAGGATGTAAAACAGGACGAATAGTTGGGAGAGCAGCTCTGTTCTCAGTCTAGTGGGCAACTGTGTACTATATTTAGGTCTTACATTTAACATTCATACATTAACTCTTCAACACAGTATGGTTTGTAAAAGCAAAAAACTGGAAATTACCAACATGTCCAATGGTTAACAAATGGTTAGTCAGTCATGGAGTGTTCATACCCTGGAATATTCTGGAGCAGTTAAAAAAAAGGACCTGCATGCATCAATAACAGAACAATAGTCAGGATTACAGGGGGTGGAAAAAACTAACACACAGACTGGTGCATATACACTTGTACTTGAGGGATGCTCTCTTGGAAGTGAATCATCTCTCTGAGGGGTTGTTATACCACAGACACTATGGAGACGTCTTCCTGGCATCCAGCACTGGAAATGGCTCCTTAAGTCTCATCCAATGCCCTGAGGACAGCAGTTGCCTGCTGCCATACTTTCTTCTTCCATCTCTCCTTGGACAATTGCTGGTCAACCCTGCTAAGGCTACAGTGACGTTATAAAACATCCAATGATTTCTATCAATCCCTCTCTTTTTCAAACAATTGAGCTATAACTTACATATCATAAAATTCACCTTTTTAAACATGTAAAATTAGGTGGTTTTTAGTATATTCACAAGGTTGTGCAACCGTCACCAGTACCTAATTCCAGAACATTTTCATCACCCCCAAAAGAAACCCTATAAGCAGTTACTTTCCATTTTCTCCTCCTCCCCCAGCCCCTGGTAACCATTAATCTACTTCTTTTCTCTATAGATTTGCCTATTCTGGATGTTTCAGATAAATGGAATCATACAACATGTTGCCTTTTGTGTCTAGCTTCTTTCAGATAGCAAAGTGTTTTCAAGATTCATCCATTTTCGTAGCACATATCAGTAGTTCAATTCCTTCTTATGGCTGATTAATATTCCATTGTATGAGTATAACACATTTTGTTTACCAATTCATCCCTTACTGGATGTGGGTTGTTTCCATTTTTGGCTATTAAAGATAATGCTTCTGTGAACATTCATGTACATGTTTTTGTATGGACTTACGTTTCCAGGTCTCATATATACCTAGAAGTGGAATTGCTGGTTTGTATGGTAACTCTACGTTTAACCTTCTGAGGATCTGCTGGACTGCTTTCCAAAGGAGCTGCATCATTTTACATTCCTGCCAACAGTGTATAAGGGTTCTAATTTCTCCAGATCCTCACTAACATTTGCTCTTATCTGTCTTTTTCATTATAGCTATTCTAGTAGGTATGAAGTGGTATTTCAATGAGGCTTTGATTTGCATTTCTCTGATGGCTAATAATGTCAAGCATTTTATGTACTTATTGGCCATTTGTTTATCTTCTATGGAGAAATGTCTATTTAGATCCTTTAACCATTTTTAAATTGGGTTATTTGTCTTTTCATTGTTGAGTTGTAAGTGTTCTTTATATATCCTGGATACAAGTCCCTCAGATACATGATTTGCAAATATTTTCTCCCACTCTGTGTTGTCTTTTCACTTTCTTGATAGAGTCCTTTGAAGCACAAAAGTTTGAAATTTTGATAAAGTTCAATTTATTGATACTTTTCCCCCTTTGATTTTTGACCCTTTTTAGGTGTCATATCTAAGAAATTGTTACCTAAACCAAGTTCATGAAGACTTATAGCTATGGCTTTTTTCCTAATAGTTTTAGCTCTTACATTTAGGTCTTTGATCTATGTTGAGTCAATTTTTGTATGTGGTATGAAGCAGAGGGTCTAACTTCATTCTTCTGCATGCGTATCCAGTTGTCCCATGAACATTTGTAGAAAAGAATATTCTTTCTCCCATTGAATAGTTCTGGCACCCTTGTCAAAAACCACCTGACCATAAATGAAAGGGTTTGTTTTTAGACTCTCAGTTTTATTCCATTGATCTATATGTCTGTCCTTATGCCAGTACCACGTTGTCCTGAGTACAGTAGCTTTGCAGTAAGTATTCAAACTGAGAAGTATGAGTACGCCACCTTTGTTCTTCTTCTTCAAGATTGTTTTGACTATTCTGGGTCCCTTGAATTTCCATGTGAATCTTAGGATCAGCTTGTCCATTTTTGCAAAAAAAACAAGGCCACTGAAATTGTAACAGGGATTATACTGGATCTGTAGATCAGTGTAGGGAGGATTGCATCTTAAGGACCCTAAGTCTTCCAATTTGTGAACACAAGATGCTCTTCCAATTATTTAGTTCTTCTTTAATTTCTTTCAACAGTGTTGTGTAGTTTCCAGTATACATTTTGCACTTCTTTTGTTAAATGTATTCCTAAGTATTTTATCAGTTTTGATGTTATTATAAATGAATTTATTTTTTAATCTCCTTTTCAGATTATTTATAGCTAGTGTATAGAAACACAACTGTCTTGATGAATAAAGAAGGTGTGGTACACACAATGGAACATTACTCAGCCATAACAAAGAATGAATTAATGCCATTTGCAGCAACATGGATGGACCTAGAGATTATCATACTAAGTGAAGTAAGTCAGATAAAGACAAACATCATATGATATTACTTATATGTGGAATCTTAAAAATAGTACAAATGAACTTATTTACAGAACAGAAAGAGACTCACAGACACAGAAAACAAACGTATGGTTACCAAAGGGGAAGTTGGGGAGAGGGATAAATTGGGAATTCAGGATTAGCAGATACACACTACCATATATAAAATAGATAAACAACAGGATTTATTGTATAGCACAGGGAACTATATTCAATATCTTGTAATTAACCAAAATGGCAGACAATAGAAAAAAAGAATATAGATGTATATGTGTGTGTGTGTGTGTGTGTGTGTGTGTGTGTGTGTGTGTGTGTGTGTATAACTGAATCACTTTGCTGTACACCTGAAACTAACACAATATTCAATTAAAAAAAAGAAGCACAACTGTCTTTTGTATGTTGCTCTTGTATCTTGCAATCTTACTGAACTTGTTTATTAGTTTTAACAGTGTTTGGGGGAGGATGCCTTCCTTCGGATTTTCTATATAAAAGATTATGTCATCTGCAAAAAGATAGTTTTACTTCTTCCTTTCCAACGTGGATGTCTTTTATTTCACTTTCTTGCCTAATTGCCTTGGCTAGACCCTCCAGTACAATGTTTAACAGAAATACAATTCCTCTTTTTTATCCCTTCTCTCCTCAACCACTGACTTGAAAGGGGGAGGAGTCCCTATAAAACTGGATTTTAATATGTAGCAAGAAGTTTTTCTTACTACATATTAAAGACATTATGTATCTTTGAAGCAGGTTCAGTCAAATAGTTGCACAATTTTTGTCAGCTGTTCTTGGTCAAAACTATTGGCCAAAACACAATAGTTTTGGGGAGCATGGGGGAGACCTACAGGGAGTAAGCAAATAATTTGTAGAACAGAGTCAATTTAGGATTACATGAGAAAGTACTCACTGGTTGAGAGTTTTTCTGAATGGGAAACTAACACTCATTAGCCAAGAATGTAATATAGATAGTGCTAGGATTGGCTGAGGGCATGAGATATCCTCCAAGGATGAGCAAAATAGGAGTGAACTATTATAGGTTGGTTTATGGAGATGAATTATTTTTTAAGAAAATATTTCACGGGCAAATACTGTTATAATGAATCAGTGCCCCACAGGGCAGCAATACAGAAAAACTATGCACATATACTTATAAAATTTATTTTCTGAAGGATTCACAAGAAAATGCTAGCAGTGATTACCTTAGGGTGAGGACTACGGTGGTGGGGATGGAATTTTATACTTTTCTAAACTGAAATTTCCCATGATATACTTGTACTTTTTAAAAAATGGCTAACTAAATAGTGATTATGAACAACTTTATTCCTTCTTTATGTTTTTCTATATTAAAAAAACTCTACCAAGTGTTATTGCAAAAAATGAAACACCATGTACAGTAAGTATGTTATTAGGGGCCTATAAAAGAGAATTCTACCCCTCCCTTAGAAATACCTGAGTGATGAGTAACCAGAGAATGGTCTAGAAAAATGAATAAGGAAGGGTTATTTGAGTTCAACTATTCAGGACATGTCTGTCATCTTTGCTGGGTAAAAGAAGTGAGAGCTGAGGGTGTCCCTCCAACAGGAAACAGGAACTGAGTGGGCAGCTCAAGGGGGTGGAGCTGGCCTTTGAGACAGGAAAGGACAGAGTCTGTTTCTGGCTGGCTGAGAGCCCTCAAGTTTTTCAGAAAATGCTGGCACAGGTACAGAAGCCTCCAGTCACAAAAGGGTAGAAACAGACTACACAGCCTAGCATGTGTGGTTCAAATTAAAAAAGCAAAACAAACAGCAAAAAAGAATGGACAGGGAGAATGGGGTGGAAGGGACCCCGAGCCTGAGTGATGGAGGGTAGAGGGCAGAAGTTCCAGGATACAGAGGTAGAGATTTAGGAAACTCACAGGCCAGTGCCAGTGGTCCGAGCTCAGGTTAGAACTCTTGAAGGCCATAGAGGCAAGAACGTTTTTCTTCTCAGGGCGGTAGTCAGATTCTGTATAGGGGCCAGGGAAGTGGAGCCAGAGGGGACACCAGGGTGGCCCTTATGTAGAGATTAGACCAGAAGTAGGTTCCAGGAAGGTATGAGGATCCCATTAGTCTTAGAAGGATTGCCAAGTTAATTCTTCCCTCAAGCTATTCATTTGAGCATCTTTGTTTAACATTCAGATTTTTTTGGGGGGGGGGGATGGTTTGCTTTTAACCCTATCCTTTTCATTTGTAACCAGGCATTGTCTTGCACTTTTAAAAAAATATTCTCTTAACTTCTTAGCAAAATTAACTTTTTGAACATTCCAGCCAATTGTAAGTTTGTGAGGAGGAAAAGCAGGTGTTTCCAGGCTCTGGTTGTTAAAGAGAGACGAGCAGGATGCCTCTGTGGTTGCCATCCGGAGGGTGGCAGCAGTGAAAGAAGAGACAGAAACCAGAATGAACCAGGAGGCAGAGTGAGGCTGTCTGTGGGGCTGTGTCCTGTGCCTCTGTCCCTTGTTGGGCAAACTTTTATCAGGTGCCGGAGGGTCTAGATGACAGTATCTAACATGTGCTGAGTATTTACTATAGGTTGAACCACAGGAAATTGCCGATAATCGGTTATTTTAGATCCATCAGAATGGCAATTTCCTGTGATTCACCCTAACACATGTGTTCTAAATGATTTGCACGTACTCATGGCATCTATTCCTCACACTCACCTATAAAGTGGAAACTGTCGTGTTATTATTCCCATTCCATTCGAGGAGTCTAAAGCTCAGTATGGTCGTGTAACTATCAAAGTCACATAGCAAGTAGTGGAGTCAGCACTGAACTCAAATCCAGGCAGTTTGTCTTCCAGGCTTGCTTAACCCTATACTACTTTCCCTGCGTTGAGAACTGAACACTGACAAGCCCTGGAGAGAGTTCAGTTCTGCATCCTCAGTTGATGTTTCTCTAAAATGAGGCAGAATAGACCAGGTCTTGGCCAAGAAGGCACTGGGATTGTTGCCCTTCACTCTGTTTAAAGTCATAACGAACTTCACAAAGCTCACATATTCAATCAGTTCCTTTATTGGATCGATCCTTATCTGCGATCAGGGATAGCTTTGCATCATATTATTAGAAGACTTCTTGAAGCTGTATTGACATTTCAATCAGTTTTGAATAACTCCAAAGTGACTCATTCAAAGCCTTATTAGGCCATCCAAGAAGAGGATTCCAAGTTCTTCTAATCTCAGGTCTGGGTTCCTGAAACAGCCATCTAATTCTGTCTGACCTCTCCACTTTGTCTATCTGATCATGTGTTATCCCGAAGGCTGGGTAATCTTCCCAGAACTCCGTTTGCATTACATCATTCTTGGAACTGAAAATAGCTCCCCACCGCCTGGATGGTCACACGCAAACTCTTGAATTTGGCATCTAAGGAACTCCATTACTTAGCCTGGTCCACCTTCAGTCTCATAGGTTCTTAATGGCTCTCCTCTTCAGTAAATCCATTCTCACTTAATGGACATTTCCACAGTCGATTCACTGTTTATGCCTGCCAGGCTTTGCTCATTGAGTTCCCCTCTCTTCACTGCTTTACCAGCCTCAGTGAAATTCTTTCTCACCATCCCAGCTCAAGCCTCACATCTTCCCAATGGCCCTTTCTAACTAAGCTTACCAATATTCAACTCTCAGCTCTTTGAATTCTGAGGGTGCAGCCTAGAATTTGTCTATCTATTGTCTTGTGACCAATATTTCAACTCTCTGAATAATATACAAAGAAACTCAGGGACAGAGATCATGCTGTCTACAGCATTCACTTCTTCAATATTTATCAAGCACCCACTCAGTGCCAAGCACTGTGGTATACAGAAGCAAAGAAGACATAGTCCCTAGGTTCAGAAGGTTGATGGGTCAGAAGAGAGATGTATCAAGCTGGGCAATGTGAAAACGCTGTTTTTATAGGTTAAATGTAGTCAAATATTGGGAATTTAACACGGCTCATTCTAAATATAATTATAAAATAATGTAGTAAGGTCATGGGTGGAGATACAAGCAGAGCATTTAGTGGGTAGAGAGGAGGGTCACCAGCTTATCCTGTCAGGGTAGGGCCTGAGACTTATGGAAGGCAGTTGTACCTGTGCTGAGTCAGAATCATCTGGAGTCATGCAACAAAGGAAGGATATTCTAAATAGAGACAATATGAAAAAAAGGCAAGGAGATAAGAAAGAACAGGCAGACAGTAGATGTTATGGGCTGAATTACATCTCTCCAAAATTTTTATGCTGAAGCCCTAACCCTCAGTACCTCAGGATGTGACTGCATTTGGAGATAAGGCCTTTAAGAAGGAGTTAAGCTAAAATGAAGCCATTAGGTTGGACCTTTATCCAATCTGGTTGGTGTCTTTATAAGGAGAGATTAGGACATACAAAGAGACGGCAGGAGTGCAGACACACAGAGAAAAGACCAAGTGAGGACCCAAAGAGAAGGCAGCCATCTGCAAGCCAAGGAGAAACACCTCAGAAGATACCTTGATCTTGGACCTCTAGCCTCTATAACTGCAAGAAAATTAATTTCTGCTGTTTAAGCCACATACCAGTCTGTAGAATTTTGTTATGGCAGCCCTGGCAAACTGATTCGGTAGGGTTCTATGAACTATTTGGGGTGGCTAGAGAGTGAAGCAAAGAATGGTAAGAGAAGAGACCAGAAGAATGGGAGTGATGGTGTGCCGGGCTTCGCCTGCTGTGGAAGTTTTTCCTGGAGACAAGGGGAAACTTTTGAAGAGTTTTAAGCAAGGAGGTGGCAGAATCATAATGGGTTTTAAGTAGGGCTCCTCAGTGGCAGTGAGGAAGATGGATTTGATGGGGTTAGACTACAGGTAGAAAAAACAAGTCACAGGATATTAGATTGGTGCAAGCAAGCCATTAAGCTCTAAACAGAGAGAGACAGTGGTATTAGGGGTGGAGAAGCGTCGAATTGAGAAAGACTTATGAGGTAAGTTCATAGCGAAGGCTTAAACCCTCCCAGGGAGAGGGAGGAATTGGACAAGTTTCCCAGGTTTCTACCTTGGATGAGTGTGTGAACTTGTGCTACCAGGGATGAGTTCAGTGCTATTGGAGGTGAGCAGATGGGAGTGGGAGAGGGGATTACCACTGTGAGATGTAGGGCAACCAGGAAGAGATGATGTCAAATGGAAAAAGTTTCCCTAGACTTGTGACCCCAGTTCACGTCCAAAGTCATGAGAGCTTCATCCTCCCTTGGTGTACAGCGCCTCCTTCCCTTCTCCCTCGTGGGCAGAGGGTTCCAAAACTCACTTATATATGTAGCTCTATGATCTGCATCAAGGCACATTCATTTCTAGTTCTGTTTCTGGAACCAGAAAATTGTCTTTAGCTGTACTGAGACCGACAAGTTGGCACTCAGGCATCTGAGAGGTCAGGGTAGATTTGCATGCTGATGTGCTTACAGAATCAAAGGGAGAATAGGCTGGTGGCCTCCGCCTTCCCTGTGGGACAGGAGGCAAGCGAAGGAAGAGAGCATGGGGAAGGTCTGGAATAAATACCGTAGGCAAGGAGAAGGGAGCTGCCCAAGGAGGAGTGAAGGGATTTATTTATGCCTGCAAGGCCAGTGGAGACTGAAGAAGAATTCTGGGGAGTGTTCAGCCCCAGCAGTGAAGCTCTGGGCTGGAGCTTTTCCATGAGGCAGGCTTGTGCGGCTGAGAATGGACACGTTCCCACACGTGGGTGGGAAAGATTGCTATGTTCTTCAAGGACTAGAAATAAAAATTTTGAAAAAAAACTTTAAAGGTGAAAACTTCATGAATACTAGAGAAGGTTTACACATAGGCTTTTAATGGAAAGAAGTCTCACCGGTTAAATGGAATACACAGTGCTTAGGCATCATGCAAACTCACAGAACTTGTGGCATGCACATTTCATTTTGGCTGTAGATAGAGTTACATACTTGTGGGGGGGGTTCCCTATTATTATTATGGGATGTCTTTGGAACCAGGGGGCTGAGGGATTCATGAGGAAGATGGGAAAAGAGTCTGCATTTCTCTAGAATTGTATCAACTGTGGAGGCAGCAGCTAGAAAGAGCCACGTCAGACTCCGGGCTTGTCAGCGCCTACTCAACGTGATATATTTTAACGTTTTTCTCAGCACGAGCTTGACTTTAACAATGAATCCAGAAAAAGGGGGAAGTGATAATAAATCACAAACTATAAAAACCAACAGAGATTTCTTCTGACCCCGCCACCGTAGCTCTTCCATCCCGCCGGCCTGTCATGATACACTAACTGAAAACACTTAGAGGGAAGATGCTGACGCAGCTATACCCTAGAGACCAAAGGCACGGGAGCCTTTCAGAAGCCCCCTGGCATCTTCCTTGTCAAGAGTCATGGCTGCTGCACTGGACAAGAGTGGGGGGATTGGGGGAACGAATAGGGGAGAGCGAAGTGGTGGCAGCCAGGCGGGGCAGAGTGGAAGAGCAGTCACATCAGGCTTTGAATGGCAAACGGTTCTGCCCAGGCCTGGCGGAGGGAGAGGTGAGGGAAAGTCTGGAGAGAGCCACTGGGGTCTCATCTACGGGAAAGGCATTTTAATAATTAACAAATGGGAAAAGGCATGGAGCCAGTAATGTGACCCTAGCATTTTGAAACTATGCCTCGGGAGCCTGCAGCCACATTACAGGCTCCCCAGCCAGGGAAGGCTGAGAAACCTCGGAAAACACAAGGAACTGTTTTAACCAAATGAAACTTACAAGCAGGTCAATTTAAGACACATTTGATGAGAGCCATGATTCAACACTGGATATATGGGAGGCACAAATGGAAAACAGTTCTTATAAATTACTGAAATTATCAAGTCAGAGACAAACATCATTTTAATTTTTCTCTTCTCACTTTATCAATACCCCTCCAATAGCTATCATCAACACAATATTGAGTTTTCCTGTTTCCCTATATTGACTGAAATAATCAGACACACACTCTCATGTGTAAAAAGACAAAGATACTTTGCCCAAGGATACTTTTTTCAACCCGACCTTCATGTCCTTCCACAGTTCAAGATACCTGGAGTATTTTTTTTTTAATGCAACTAAATGCTATATCAAGTTCTTTGGAGGCAGGGAGGTGGTGTAAGGAAAAGAGGATTGTTTCCATCCCCACTCTGCTCTTTATTGGCTGTATCATGTTGGACACCTTAACTGGTCTTTCGAAGCCATGAGTCACCTAAGTGAAGATGTTAAACAGCCAGCAGGAGAGGTGGGGAAGGACCAGCAGTGAGGTAGAAGGAAATCAAGGAGAGTGTGACACAGAAGCCAAGGGAAGAAAGTGTGTTTAGAAAGAGGGAGTGGTCAACCATGTTGCAAGTTGCTGCAAAGGTGGGTAGGAGAAGTTTCCATTGCCTCTGGCAACGTGAAACCAAGACTTCTAAATTGTTCTTCGTCCATCATTTGAAGACCACGGGGTATCTTAAAAGCAAGAAAGAAAAAAGATAGCATCTTTGACTACTGTATTGTTTTAAGAGACTTCTTTCCCAAGGTCTTATTTGTGTACTAAAACAAAAATCCGAGAACAAATTTTTACAACTCTGGTTCTTCCTTTCACTGTCAGTCATTTCTAGGTTCTCTGAGCCCATTTAAGGGAGAATTCTAAGGGATGGGAATAAACTAAACCTAGACTATATAATTTGGGGCAGGTTCAGAAACATTTCCTCTTCATTGTAAGTGCATCTGATAACAATATTTTCCATACTGATGGGCAACAAATCTTTCAAATGCACTCATTTCATGGTTAGCCTAAATTTAGGCAAACACAATTTCTGAATACTAAGAAAAAGAAAAACAAATGCCATAATAAGCCTTTTAGCACAAGGTTCTAAAAATAGCGTATTCCTTTTCCCGGCTCCACACACAAAGGAAAAGCTCTTGGACATCGGAAGCTCCACGAACCCCAGAGACGAGGCTCTCCACTCATGTGCACTGACTTCCCAGGGTCCATCTGACTGCTTATAAGTTGGGAACACGTTTCACCAACTGCTGTTAATTACAGTGTCCTTACCCGAACCGACGGTCTATGGTCATACAGAACTGGGGGCATCAAAGGGACTTAGAGACTTGGAGAGTGGGGAAACTGAGTCTTGAGAGCTGGCAGGATTGGCCCAGTTATACAGCTCACACATAAGCTTGTTCCTGCATCAGCCACCTTAAAACAAACCTCCCTGATCCTCATTTCCCTCCCCTCCCGGCACAACATCTCTCACAAAGTCCACACTCAATGTCTCTGCTTCCAGACCTCCCATTCACCCCTCTACGCACTTCAGTTGGGCTCCCTTCGCCACAGCTCATGAATTAATGCCTGCATGTCAAGGTCACCAACACCTTTCATGCAGTCCACCCGAAGGTCACTTCTCTCCCCCCCTTTTACACACCCCTCAGCAGTAGCCGGCATTTCCTTTCCTGACTCCCATGACTCCCGGCATCGGGGTTTTCTCCGCACTGATTTCCCCAGCTCCTCCACGGGCCCCTCATCTTCCTCTCAACCTATTCTCTCACTTTCCTCTCTAGCTGGTCATTTCAACGTGCTCAGAATTTTAAGTCTCCATAGGCTGAATGTTCCAGTCTCTCCAATGAGCTCCTAACTTGTAAACCTCACTGAGTTTTCAATATTGAATATCTATTTGGCATGACAAACTTGACACATGCAAAACTGAAATCTTTATTCTTCCCTCCAAAGCCTGCCCCTCCCAAAGTCTTTACCGTCTCCCCAAATGGCATCACCCCCTGTCTACTCAGCTGCTCTGGTCAAAAGCCTCGAAGTCATTCTGGACACTTGCAATTTCCTTTTCTCCACATTCAACAGACCAAAGATCTGCCAACACATGTCTTAAATAGGTCTGCTTCTTGTGTCCGCCCTGCCACAACCAGGACCTCTAACGTGGACTACTACAACCTTCTAACCCTTCTCCTGGCTTTCTGTCTGCTGCCTGCAAGCACAAGACAGATAAGGATCCTTCCGTGCTGAAGGTCCTGGGGCAGCTTCCATCGTGCTCAGGGTAAGGCTGGATGATCGAGCTCCTGCCTGCCTCTCCCCACCCTTCTAACCACACTGCCTTCCTTTCTGCCCCTCGAGCACCAGCATGGCAAGCCCTTTCCCGCCTCGGGCCTTGATGCTCTTCAGAGAGGCATTCCCCAGCCTCCTTACTGTAAATCGCGGCGTTCCCTTCACAGAACTTCTCACCACCTGTAACTAGCTGTGCCTACAAGAGAGTCCCTGCTACGTGAAAGTTCCATGAGAGCAGGGACCCTGTCCACGTTGGCGGTGGGTGTAGCCATCCCACTGGCTGAGTGAACGGATGCTTGCACAGTGGCGCTGGGTGGGGAAGACAGGACTCCCGGCTCCGGCTTTCCTAAACAATGGATGAGTCAGCAGACGCCAGCGGTTAGCGTGCGAGAGAGGACTTCTCCGTGGGAAGAGCGGCCACACCCTGTGCTGCCATGCCGCACAAAGGACTGGCGAGCTTGCTGGGGTCAGGCTGGGCTCGGCATTCCCCTCAGACTTTGGCCTCAGTGGGCAGTCCTGCAGAGAGGGGTGTTTATTTAAAAACACACAACACAACAGGACGGGTCCAGGCAGGCTTCTACCCAGGCGGTAGACTGGCCTTCAGAGCTGCCATCTAAAATGAGGGGTGATTCCCGGATGGCTGCCTTCCCACCTGTCTGATGGCAGATTCCAAAGGCTTGGCTCCAGTCAAGAGGGGACAGGATGAAAGCATCTGTTGCCATAGCAATCACAGTGCTCCTGGGGCCGCGGCTCAAGCTTTCAGATCAACAACTATTTACAGAAGTGGAGAAAAAACAAGCAAACAGAGAGGGACAAAAAAAAAAATGGGAAAATGGCAAGAAGTAATCCTACCAGTGCTGCAAGAAACGCTCTGAAAATACAACACAGGAGCTGAGAGTAGAATCCTCCCACCAGCACAGGAGTGGCCTCCTGCCGGGACACATCCGGAACAAAAGGCCCCATTGACACAAACATCTGTTACTACTAAACACTTAGGAATCAATATTTTCTTAAAGGTTTTTTTTTTCCTTTTGGCTTTAAAGAGTTACTGTCTGCCAGGCTACCAGACCCTAACCTTCTCCAAGTCCACAGCCACCACATAAAGTAACTATTAGAACTTCAAATGAAGAATTTGGTCCCGGAAATGGCCTTGTGCTAGTTTTTTCCTGAACAGAGACACCAGGAAAATGTCAGAAGGCAAATCCAAACCCACACCCTGAAAGACTTAAAACATAACAATCACATCCCTGGGAAGATGAGTAATCTAGCCCAATTTAATTTAAAAAGGAAACACAGCAGATTTAAGAGATGGCCTGGACGTGCCTTGCAGGAAAGGAGGAGCGTGATGGGGAGGACCGGAAGGTAACGGGATCACGTAGTGCTTTACCTCAACACCTGCATATCCTCCGGGGAGTTCCGCACCTCGTCCTGGAGGCGACGCCAGCGCAGGCAAGCCCTCAGCTCCCGCTGCTCCTGGGCCTCGTGGGGGGCCAGCTGCTTGGAGCACAGACACACAAACACAAATGCTCAGGACACAGTCACTGTCGTCTTCCCGCGGAGTCGGAGCCACCACTGGAGCAGCTGGCTTTGTTTCAGGGGGGATGGCACAGACAGTCCCCGCCGCACCTTGCGCTCCATCAGAAAGGGCCTCTTAGGTCCTCAAACAAAGAACCAGCCCTCACTCCTGCGCTGCCTGTTTGGGAGGTGCCTCCTGGCCCCGGAACCTCCCCCTGCCCCCTCACCTCCACCCCTGGCCTGGAAAGAGCAGACCTCCCTAGGGAGCCATTTCCACTCTGATCCCATCCAGCCTTTTCCTGCTTTGTCTTCTTGCACAGGGTGGGAAAGGTCCCCTCCATTTACCTCCTACTTTTTCCAGCCCTCAGTTTTGTTAAGGGCTGTTTACAGTGCAGCCAGCTAATGCAACCCAGATGATTCTGTTTGCATATAACCAGAAAGAGTGCACTGCCTGGACTCACTCTTGGGGAGGGGAAGGCCATCACACCCTGCCCTACTGGTCAGAATTGGCTCCTGTCACTCGATGTGCTCACAAGGCCCCATGGCTGTAACCCCACAAGGGAGGGCAGCAGAGCATCCACTGTGGAGGGAACTGTCAGTGTCTACAGGAATTTCTGGGAATTAAAGGTCCCTAATAGTTCCCTCAACAGATATTTACTGATTCTCTGCTAGGCCCTGAGGACATAATGGACACAGCTCTGAATGTGAGGAGTCCAGGGAGACAGATAAGCACAGTAACCATCAGAATTCAGTGATGGCAGGGGTTAAGGAAGAACCCAGATGCCACCTGGCCAACCAGGGTGGTCAGAAGGCTTTCCTGAAGAGGTGTTCCCCAGGGAAAGCAGGAGCCAGCCAGGGGAGGAGGAATTTCAGGAAGATGGAAAGCATGTACAAAGCTCGTGGGGCCTGGCAGGAGTGTGAAATGTTTTAAATATGGTGAGGGTTAGGGTCAGGCAGGGAGCAGGATGCCAGCCAGGGAGGGACAGAGGTGCCAAGTAGCTGGCAGAGGCCAGGTGATCAAGACACTGGGTGTGTCCTGTTGTCGTGGACTGAGTTGTGTTGTCCCCTTCCCCAACAAAAATCATGTGCTGAAGCCCTAATCACAGCTGTGACTGTATTTGGAGATAGGGCCTTTAAGGAGGTAATTAAGGTTAAATGAGTTCAAAAGGATGAGGCCCTAATCTAATAGGGTTGGTGTCTTTATAGTAAGAGGAAGAGACACTAAAACTCTCTCTCCATGTGTGCACTGAGGAAAGGCCATGTGAGGACACAGTGAGAAGATGGCCCTTCCCAAGCCAGGGAAGAGAGGCCTCACCAGAAACCAAGCCTGTCAGCACCTTGGTCTTGGATTTCCAACCTCCCAAACTGCGAGAAAAACAAGTGTCTGTTGTTTAAGTCTCCTGGTCTGTGGTACTTTGTTATGGCAGACCAAGCTGACTATGACAGCTGTGAAGGAGTTTAGACTTTCTCCAAGTTGATGACAAGTTATACGATTCAACTTGCCACTAACTCAATTCACCTCTCCCTACAGAAAGCCACTCTGAGAGGAATGTGGGTTTCTATCTCCTAGTTCAAAGATTTCTCACTCCCCTTTGCTGTACTTGCTAATGCTCGGTGCTGCACAATGCAGTCTCCTGGGCAGCAAAGCAACACGGCACCCTCACGCCCTGTTCAGTGATGAAATGACCTGCTGACTGGGAGTCCCGTGAGGTGGCCCACCCTTTCCTGCCCCAAGGAGCACTCCTCTCCTGCTTGGGAGGCTTGCTGTGAACACTTGTCAGGGACCATCCGCAGCTCAGTCTAACTCAACCTTCAAGGAAGGGGCCAGAGCAATGGATGTACTCTGGAAATGTTTCCAAACTTTGTGCTGGTTCTAGAATGGCCACTTCACTTCATGGGTGTCCATGTTTTCACATATTGAAGACTTACTGCGTGTACCTTAAAGGATGATGAGGTGGATTGCCCCCTACTCCAGGTTAAGGGAAAAGGAGGGATAGAGAAACTTCAACTCCTACGTTCCCTTTGAGACCCACAAGAAGTCACCTCCTCCAAGAAGGCTTTCTGGATATTCTCATACCCAGCCTCTTCCACCTGTGAACTCCCACAATATTTGGTGTTTACCTCTCTTTTCTAACTTATTTTCTTCTTCCTTCTACTGTGTGCTTTCCTCATCTTCAAAATTAGACTCTGACCTGTTTCAGAGCAGCGTTGTAGTCTTATCCTTTTATCCCTACAGATCTAGCACAGAATGGACACATGGAAGTTGTGCAGTTGTGAGATGCAGCCAGGCCAGCATCGTGCCTTTTTTGGTAGAGACAGATGTAAGGTAGGGCAGCTGGAGGGAGGACACAAGCAAAGAGATTCCAGGAGGTACAGGCAAGGGGAAGGATAAAGGGGGAGCGTTCTTTGGGGATTCAGGAGATAAAGGAGAGAGAGATGATCATCAGATGCCTGACATACACTCAGGATTATGAAGAATAGCATAAATCTGATTGTCTCAGGATGGAAGTACCTCAGGGAAGTGATGGTGAAAGAGGCACATTTACACTAAACCTATTTAATCCTGGCTGAATGCCTACTACGTGCAACGTGGTGGCAAAATCAAAGAGGAAGAGAACAAGAAAGGAGAACTGGTATTTTTCGGACACCCTCCACGTGTCAGGCACTGTGTTAAGCTCATTCACACACTATCCCTTTCACTCTGCAAGGTTAAGCATTCCTATACCCATTTTATAAATGAGGAAACTGAGGCTCAGGGAGGCTACATAACCTACTGTAAACAGCAAAGCTGGGATTCCAAGTCCGGTCCGACTCCAAACCCAGCCCCTTTGCTCGAGAACCTTCCAGGTGGCCTCTCTCCACAGGATTCTGTGTGGAGGGGGACACAACTATGCACACTGCTAGCTCTACAGCCAAGGTGTGAAAGGGGGAGGCTGAGTAAGACACAGTGCCACTTTGAAAGGGGTCACAGTCTAGTCGTGACGATAGAAAGAAGAAGAAAAAAGTGAGAAAAAACAGGTGGAAATCCAAAGTTTCTACAAGAGTATTATTGAACTGTGAGTGAGATGAACAGTCTGGGCTATCAAGGGAAGGTGACCTTGAGCTGCTAGTGAAAGATAAATAGGATTTCAACAGGCAGAAGGAACTTGGACAAAATCATGCAGATATGCACAAACTTGGGAATTTCAGAAAAAGTCAAGTAGTCCAGTGTGTAGAGACAGTAGGGAACAGAAGTAGCCAAATATGAGAAGTTAGAAAATAAGCAGGAAGCCGGTTAGCTGCCATATCTTCCTTATTGCCGGTGGCTAATTCTTTAAAGTTGAGGTTGTAAAAAACAAAAGCCCACAGATCCATAGAACAGACTGGTGGTTGCCAGAGACAGGGGTCAGAAAGTGGGAGAAGTGGGTGAGGGGGTCAAAACGTACAATCTTCCAGATTTAAAACAAACAAGTCTTGGGGATGTAATATACAGAAAGGTGACTACAGTTAATAACACAGTATTGCATTTTTGGAAGTGTTGAGAGCAGATCTTAAAGTTTTCATCACAAGAAAAAAAATTGCAACTATGTAAGGTGACTAATGTTAACTAGACTCGTTATAATTTCACAATGTATACAAACACAGAATTATTATGTTGTACACCCAAAACTAGTGGAAGGTTATAGGTCAATTTTACCTAAATTTGAAATTTTTTTTAAATAAAAATAAAGTTAAAAAAAAAAAGTTGAGGTTGCAAACTGGGAGTGTGTTGACTAGATCTGGCCTCGGTGTATGTTTGGCTTGCATAGTTTTTAAATTAGTAAATTTCACATAAAAATCCAGAGTCATAATTCCCTTTAAAAAACTAGAAGTCCAGGTTGTATTGAGCCCTCCTTTCAGCATGACAGCAATCGGTTAGAGCTGAGGAGAAGCTTCCGGTTTGCCACAGTCCTTACTATTCCCGAATCTATAACACCAACTGCTTCGTTCTTTATTACTTGCCAGCAGACATCTGAGATCATGACTCTGGATTTAAAATTTCATCTCATTATTTAATAAAACAAAACACACCACAACCATCCCACAAAGGAGTGCTTGAGTATGCACAGTACCACCTTTTCTTCAAGTCTTTGCTCAGATGTCCCCTCATCAGAGAGCTTCCCTGACAAGCACCTTCTAAAACAGCACTAAACCCACCTCTCTCTATCTGGCTTCATTTTCTTGACAGTACTCAACACTACATGTTAAAGATGTAGTCGTGTATCTGTTCTCTCTCTCATCGCTAGACCATGAACCCCGTGGGGAGCAAGGACTCTCCTCCCATTTACAAAGCAAATAGAACAAGTGCCTGAGTGCATAATGAGCACTCAATACCTATCTGTTGAATAGGAAGACTCTGACTTGAACTTGACTCTGGGTAGTGAAATGCTTAGTGCACTTGAAACCTACCTGCTGCGCCTTGGCCCAGAATACATCTTCCAAGTGAGTGGCGAACCCTTCACTGAGCCACTCTTCCGTCCAGTCACGGGCCCCGATAGCCAGGCCAAACCAGGCGTGAGCAATTTCATGGCAGAGACGGGTCCCACAGAACTGGCTCATTCCAGTCAAGGTGCTCTGAGAGAGGAAGACGAGGTGTGGGCTGTGGATCATGGGGGAGAAAACACACACAGTCTTATCAGGGCCTGTCCTCATGGCCGCCCCCAGGGCTGGCTTTCTCAGCCCTGCCAGCCTGTTATTATCGTGTGCATGCTAGATCACGACCAATAGGCTCGCAGCTTAGGTGCTTTTAGAAATAAATAAAGTGGCAGTTTAAGTTCCTGGCAGAGGTTCAGGTTGCCTTTTCTGCCAAGCAGTCGTCTCCGTCATCAAGCAGCTATTACCTGTAATAAGCAACCTGCACTGAGGTTTCACACTGAAGAAATTACAAGGCGATGGAAGCACTTACCCTGAAATCTGGACTGTAAAAGAAGAGCAGGGGTGAGAATGTGAAGCCCATGCCGTCGAGACAGTGATCAAAGAAGACCCTTCAGCCAAACAATCCGAGCAGCTTACAAACAAAGTGAGAAGTCATGCAGAAGGACGGGGAAAGCCGAGAAGAATGGAACCAAACATTTCCTAGTTCAGACTGAGGGTGGTTACAGAGGCAGCAAACTCCTAGGTGCCATGGGTGGGTGAGGTTTCAAGAGACTCTGATAAAGGCTGAGTCTCTGTGAGGCCGAGGTTTTCAAAGGTATCTTCTATCTATAGATGCTTATACGTTCCCATGACATAAAACTAAGCAGAGAGAGAAAGAAGGGAATTAACTCACTCAGGTGTGCAAATGGTTCCAGGGTTGGCACCAGCCTGGGAGATTTATCTAATCTCATTTCCCACACCTTCTTTTAAAACCCCAAATACCATGATTAGAATTGCATTGATGGAATGGGAAGAAGGGAGGCTGAAGAGAGAAGAGGCAAAGGAAATACCTCCTGTGCTTCCACCTTCGGTATTTCTCATTTATACAGGACTCGTTTACCGTCTTATGAATGAAGAATTTGCTCTTAAAAAAAAAGCACTCTTGGGCTTCCCTGGTGGCGCAGTGGTTGAGAGTCCGCCTGCCGATGCAGGGGACCCGGGTTCGTGCCCAGGTCCGGGAGGATCCCACATGCCGCGGAGCGGCTGGGCCTGTGAGCCATGGCCGCTGGGGCTGTGCGTCCGGAGCCTGTGCACCGTAACGGGAGAGGCCACAACAGTGAGAGGCCCGCGTACCGGGGGGGAAAAAAAAAAAAAAAAAAAAGCACTCTCATCCATCGATTGAACAAAAGCAGTCGTGAAACCTTCCAAATTAAGAAGCTGTACACACTGGTTCGTTCCTTTAAAAGCCATGCATTTGCCATCGTGTGGGCTCTGCACAAGCCAGGACGGCTTGCGGTTTTGTCCTCTGCCCCCACGGCGGCCAGTAGAGAAAACCCCACCTGTACTTGCCTTGCACAGCATCGCCCGTTCAGCTCAGAGAGCTCAACTGAAAGCGCGGGAGTCATGTGTGCCAAAATAGACAGCTTTCATGTGAAATAATAACAGGGCAGGCGCGCAAATGAGAAGGTGTCAGCCAGGATCCCGGCAGAGTCCACCAGAAACGCCAGGAATTAAAAGTGTAGCTGGGGCATTTAGGATACAAAGGTGCGATGCAGGATGCAAACAACAGAAGTTCAGAGCACTAACTCAGGAAAAAAAAAAAAAGGAAGGAAGGAAGGCAGACAGGAAGGAAAGGGAAAAGGGTGAGAGGGAGGGAAGGAGGGAGGGAGGAAACAGAGGCCCAGGAGCTAAACTTCCTCTTCCTGAGAAAGTGGCCCCATGGAGAAGACAAACTGCAAAACCTGGCATTTTCAAGTAAATAACCCTTTGCTCTGGCATGTGCAGCACTGCAAAGAAAAGCCACAGAAATGTACCAAGTAAATAACATTCCAGACATACTGCTGGCAGCACTTCACCCTTTTGGCTAAAGCAAAACAGAAGCAACTCCGGGCTTTGTAAACAGGCTCACAGACAGCCTGCGCTGGAAAGGTCTTCTGGCCAGAGACCCAGACGGTGCACACGCAGTTACAGAGACGGTACAGCTGAGCAGACCCCGCAGCCCAGGAAGTGTACACACGCTGATGACCGTGACATGGCAGCGAGACTGTTCACGAAGAAAAAGGCTGCCCTGTCCACGGCGACCTGCTCGCTGCTTTGTCCCAGCGTGGAAGCCGAGCCAGGCTCTTTTATGCAAATATCAAAGTCCGCAAGGGCCTGAAGGAAGGCACAAAACCAGCTGTGTGTGGGGGGGATGGCATTTCATTTTCCTGTCCTGTAGTTTTTCCCCTTCAACAGTCTTTGTTGTCTCCACCAGACCTCCTTCCCCACCTGTCAGTACTCTGGAGATACCACTCTGGCCTTGGCTGGGCTCAGGACAGACCCTGGCATTGCTGGAATGGTGCCTGAATTCCCACTTCCCATCCTCAATACTTTCTTCCTAGCCAGGGAGAAATGTATTTCCTCCTGTCTTCTGAGAAAGACCAAAGCTTAAACTTCCTCCTAGGTCGGAGGATGTGCGTTTCACTTGATATAAATGACCCTGTTATCAGTGGAAAACATGACCTTCTCCCTGAAAAGCAATTTTCCAGTTGAGAACCAGACCCCAAATCCTCCTGCAGCGGAGTTTGTCGTCTAAGGTTGGGTTTTACCTGTGGGTCATAGCTTGTATGAGCGAAATAGGTTCTTTCTTAAACTGAATTAAAAACACAGAGTAAGGTTTTGAGAACCTTTCTCAAGGGTTGTTAACAAAATTCTGGCATGAAAGGACCCATAGAATTTTTTTTTTCTAAGAGAATTTCTTCCTCTCCTTTTGAACCTAAGTGTCAGGATTTTTCATGTTAAGTAGAATTTTTAAACTGCTTTTTCCAACAATGAATGAAGAAAGGTATAATGCTCTTAAACTCACTTCAAGGAATAATATTAAATATTTCTCTACCAGCAGATAATCTCCTTCATGCCCACCTTCAAAACAAAATGAATGTTTAGAATTTTCTACTCCTACCTTACACTTGATTTATAAGTTTTACCCCTGGGTTCCTCACACTTTCTGAGTTCTCAGAATCTTATTCATGGTCCTAATCAGGCAGCGGGACACCAGCCTTCATTGTGACAGGCCCTATTTGAAAACAGGTTTTCTTTTTTCTTTTCCCTTTTTCCCCTGAAAGGGCCTGTGTCAACTGCCTCTACAAATGCCAAATTGTTGATTCATCATCGTTACAGAGGACGGAAGATAATCACTTCAATGACATCTTCATCCTAAAGAAGGTTTTTGGTTTGGGTTTTGGTTTTTTTTTTTTTTTAAATCACAGAGTTGATCATTTTTCCCAAATAAGAGATGGGTGGGAAAGTAATATTTTCAACTCTCAAAAAGTACAAGCCCTCTTGTTTTGTATTCTCCATCATAAATTCTCTTTCACTGCAAGTGATCTAGGAGGCCAGCAGGGCAGAGCAGGGGGGTGGGCAGAGCGACAGCAGGACACGTGTTCTCCTTCTTTCCCAGGAGACCACCAGCAGCGGGGCTGCCTCCCGACAAAGGCCACGTGGTACTGTCTGTCTGCCGCCTTGCCCCTCAAGATTAAAAATATCATTTCTGGTCTGAAAACAGTTTCTCAAGATTGTTCCTAAAAGCTACCTCCCCACCCAGATTAGAAGGCTGTGTCAGTTCATTTAAAACATGCTTCTAGCAGAGGAGGAAGGAGTGCCTTCATTACACGGGAGCTGCTCCAATCCTTCGGGAGGAATTCAATTTGGAGCGGAAATGGGGAATTTCATCAGATCTTAAGCAGGGGCTGGAGTGTGATTTATTTCTCCTTTGTCCAGGGAGACGTGACCAGCGTGGCCCACCTTGCTGCTCAGGGAGAGGTACAGCACTGGGGGCTCCAGCCCTGCAGGCTGCAGGGGGACCAGGAGGACAGGAAATTGCTTTTGGTTAAGGACAAGAAGAGCTCCAGGCCACCCCTCCATTACACTGGAGTAGATCCCAACTCCCCTCAGGGGGAGCAGATTCACTTTTTGTACAGATTCTTGGAGGTTTGTCCAGGAAACAGACACATATTCTTCAAGTTTGAACTTCTTATGGGTTCAAAGTTTTTCACAGTCTCAACATGTGGAGCCCAATAGCCCATTAGAGAGAGGAAAGAAGAACAAAGAAAGAGGGGAACTCAGGCTCCTGTACTTTCAGACTTAAACTGGAGAGTTCTAAGGGCCTCATAATCATGTGAAAGCAACTTTTACTTGCATGACTTAATTACTTGCAAATTTAATTTGGATGACTGAAAGGCAGACTCATAGTACTCTGGGGCAATCTGAAAGGGAGGACAAATCGTAGGTAGCTGTCCCTTAGACTCGGGACGTGCTTTCCCTTCCTCAGGAAGGTGTGATGTGATTTGTGCCAGTTCCTCACTCGCTGCATTTACAAACCAAACGCTCGGCTCCTCCGGCCCCTTCACCTGTGCAATGAAATCCCTTAGCCCCGCTCCCCGATGCAGTCTAAGGTAGGGGACGTGTCTGTTGTCCCAAAGGCAAAGGGATGGCCCAGACGACCTGGAGGGCCTCTGCTCCCCTCTGGCTCTGAGACTGCTCAGCGGAGACTAGTAACCTTCCCTTTGCTCCATCAGGCATCCCGCGCTCTGGCCACATGTTGTAGTCTTAAACTGGTGCCTTAGGAGATATGGGGATATGGGCCTTTCGGTAGCCTGAGGGGGAAACCAGATCTAAAAACTGGAAGAAAACTTCCTACAGCGGATCAACACAAGGATCTAGGTTTGAGAGAAAAAGCTAATGTTAGTTAGTGTATGTTTTCCTTTAAAAATTCTAAATAGCGGGACCTCCCTGGCGATCCAGTGGTTAGGACTCCGCGCTTCCAACTGCAGGGGGCCCAGGTCGGATCCCTGGTCAGGGAACTAAGATCCTGCAGACCATGCAGCGCGGCCAAAGAATAAAAAATAAAAATTCTAAATAGCAAAGAGGCAGTAAAACATCTACTCGCTTATCTAAATGAATTTTGGCTAAAACTGCCAACATGACTATAGCAGAGAGTGACTGAGGGGAAGCCCCAGGGCCAGAGACTTCTACCAGAAACATATACGCCTTGGAAAGACTCAAATGCTTGAGTATCTGCTATGTGCTAGGCACTATATGTTACATACATCGTCTCAGGCGATAGATTTTATTATCAGCCCCATTTTACAGATGATGAAAGTGAAGCACAGAGAGGTAAAAGGACTAGCTCAAGGTCACACAGCTGGTAAGTAACGGAGCTGGTATTTCCATTCACGCAATCTTGACCCTGAAGTCCTACTCTGACCCACTCTGCCCAGGGTCGCTGGGTTTGGACCTGTGGCTTCAGGGCTCCCGTTCCTCTGCGCCAGCTCAAGCCGGTGGCACAATGTTCACTGTTCTCCCTGGTGTTCCATCTTCAGAGTCCACCCAAGGGGAGCGACCAGCCACACCCCAGGACCCAGCTAGAACTGACCGGAGGTTATCAGACCTTGTGATCAGCAAAGCTTTGGCCTCTTTCTGGTGAGATGGAAGGTAGGGAAGGAGGGGAGAGGGGAAAAGAGAGGGGAGCATCACTACTCCTCTGGTGAAGCCTCCCCAAGAGCCTAAATTCCTGAATGCAACACCATTCTTCCTAACCCTGTCCTATGCCAGGGCCACTGCAAGGGGATGCTTAGACAAGCAGGTGCAAGGGTCAGTCCCTAGGGTACGATTTCAGGAGCCCAGGAAGGACAACATGCCAGACTGCCTACTGCCTCTCCCCAGCCTCTACCTCCCACCCCCTTTTGTTAAAGCCTGACTTTTCTTTTTCCTGAAGAGACGTCATTTTTTATAGCAGTTTTGGGTTCACAGCAAAACTGAGCAGAAAGTACAGAGACTTGCCATATGCCCTGCCGCCACACACACAGCCTCCTCCTCTATCAACCTCCCCCGTCAGAGTGGTGCATTTGTTATTGCAGATGACAAATCTACATTGATGTATCATTACCCAGGGTCCGTAGCTTACATTAGGGCTCACTCTTGGTGTGGTGCAGTCTGTGGATTTGGACAAACGTATAATGACATGTACCCACCAGTATAGTATCATACAGAGTAGTTTCACTGCCCTAAAAATCCTCTGATTTTTTTTTTTTTTTTTAAGAAGAGATGGTTCAAAGCGATCACAAACTCAAAGGACTACAGGAGCCAAGAAGATAACAAAATGAGGGAGGTGGATAACTCAGAGAGAGTAGAAAAAAGATGAGAAAGTAGACAAAGAGGTGGGGGGAGTAGACAGGAGATGGGAAAGTAGATGATGAGATGAAGGAAGTAGATAAGATGGGAGAAGCTGGTAACAAAAGTTGGGAAGTAGATAACAATAGAGGGAAGTGGGTAAGGAGATGGGGAAATAGGTAATGAGAGGTGGGGAAACAGATAAAATGAGGAAAGCACATAACAAAAGGTAGGAAGTAGATGACAAGATGGAAGTAGAGAACAAGATGAGGGAAGTAGATAACGAGATCAGGGGAGTGATAACAATATAAGGAAACAGGTAACTACGGGAGGAAAGCAGGAAACAATAGGGGGAAGTAGATAACACATTTAAAAAACGTTTTGCCAAAGCAAACCAACCTATGGACAGGAGCTACAAGTTTATCATCTCAGGTTTGAAGCAGTTATCTTAGGAGGAGAAGCGCACGGCCTCATGGCACGTTGAGGTGTAACATCTGGATCCCACCAGGTTCCGCATGGCTGCTCACAGAAAAGAGGGAAAGGCCCCAAAGCTGAGCACGGATGACAGCTGGGAGGAGAGAGGGGGCTCCTCCTGAGGTATAAGGAGGGGGAAAGTGGTGCCGCTGGGGACACCGAAATGTTTTTGCCAGCTTCATAATTTTGTTTAGTGCCGGCCTTGGCCTACTGCTAAGAGTAAAAATTAATAGCACGGCCATGACAAAACATGGAGACCACCTCTGACTCTAGACAACAGAGACCGCCTTTGGTGGACTGCTCAGCTAGCGATAAGCAGAGCCATAAGCAGAGCGGACACTTCACTTCTGTGTGCAGGCATCGTCCCTAGAGCTGGATTTCTAGATCTCAGTCCTGCGTGCTAAGTGAAGGCAGCCCCGGCAGTCGATGATTAGTAGTTGGCTACACCTAACTCAGGCTACCCTGCCTGAGGAAGGTGGCAGGGTTGGCATCTCACGGTTATGCTCACCTAAAAAGCTAAATGAAGTTTCAAGTGGGTGTCTCAGGTTTCAAAGCTAAAGATTCAGAGACAAAAATCAGTATTGGACTGAAGTTTCCAACTCTAGATTTGGACTCCTTTCTTTCGGAATCTTAAGGTACATGTTCAACCTAAGGAGTCTCTGGATGCTCCCAGGGGAGAAGAAAGAATTAACTTTTTTTTTTTTTAAGTGACTGAACACTCTGGTGTTTCGGATACCAGGGGCACACCCATACCCAACTATATAAACAATATTTATTGGAGCTGAAGAGGTCTTCTGAATCATCTCTAAATGAGTTATGCACTGAGAGCTGTGCATTTTCTGCAGGATCTGGAGAACTCTTCTGGTAAGTAATTACCAATTAAAACGTGTTGGCAGCCTCCACTGGAGCACATGGATGACAAAATGTGATTCTCTCTGCTCCCTCACCCCCGCCCCCCCTCCTGGCCTCCCCAACCAGGGTGATGATGTTTGTTCCCATAAAGAGAGCTAATAAAATTAGCCTCTACCATGATACAGGGAAAATCTTTATTTAATAAAATAATGCATTTTGCTTCATTCCCAGAACAGCAATAATATGGCGCAACTGAGAACCATAATAGCTCATCCAGTTGGTTTTCGCTGTGTGTACAAGTCTGTCATTTGTGGCCATGTGGAAGCTTGGAAAGCTGCTTCATGAAGGGAGACGTTTGGGCAGCTTGCACCACCCGCAGTAAGAGCAGTGCGGTTATGGGTTTCCTTTGAAATACAGTGCAAGCACTCTCTGGGCCCACAAATCAAGTCTAAAGAAAGAAATGGTGGGGAATTCCCAAAGCGTACTCAGAACTTGAATTGGTGAGGGGGCCATCAGTTGCTTCCACAACCGAGAGCAAGCACCCGTGGCCCAGTCAGGCAATCTGGGCATCTGAAAACTCAAGATGTAGTCAGAAATGTGTTTAAGTGTTGTGCTGGGGGCTGGTGGAGGCACACAGGAAGCACAAAGGCTGGTCGTTACAGCCACAGGCCTGGATACCGCAGGGCACTGCAGGCTGCGAGGATGAGCCCTGAAAGCAGATGCCGGTGTGGAAGGACACACGAGTTTCCTCTGCCAGACAGCCACACTGTCAACTAGCTTTCAAAGCAGGAGGTTACTTTGGGTAGGAACGAGCACCAGAGCTACCTTAGGGCTTAGGGTGTCAGAATCAGCTCTATCACGAAATCAAAGTTGGATCTAGGATAAGAGAATTGAAGGAAGCTAGTTCAAGTATTCCCTGACAGTTGCAATGATGGTGGTGGAGAAAAAGAAAAGGAAAAATAAAGTACTGATGACAGTAAACTCTTAGACGTCGCTTACCCTCTCTCAGGCACAGGTCTAAGGACTTTATGTTCACTAACTCATTCAATTCTAACAATAACGCTGTGAGGGAGATATTATTATCCCCGTTTTACACACAAGTAAACTAAGCCATAGAGAAGTTATACTGCTTGTCCAAGATCCCGTAGTTGGTATGTGCCGAAGCTGATTCACATACAGGCAGCCTGGCTTGCATACATGTTTTGCTTGATCCACATCAGCGTGTTTCAGAATCACCTAAAGGTAGGTTGTTAGACAAATACTAGACACTCAGTTAAATCTGAATTTCATAGAAATAACTAAAAAGTTTTTAGTGTGTGTCCCATGCAATATCGCTAAACCTGGCAACCCACCTGGAGGGCTTTGTTAAAATAAATCATGGGGCCCACACCTCCCAAGAGTCGGATTCATGGGTCTGGGTGGAGCCTGAGATCTGCATTTTCTATGAAGTTTCCAGGTGATGCTGGTGTTACTGATCCAGGGACCTCACCCTGAGAGCCGCTGATCTACACTTTGACAGACGCGTTTTTAACTTAAAAAAAACGAAATCCATTGCCAAAATTTATAAATAGGAAGATTTCACCTAGAAATCCAGATTTTCTAATTTTATTTAAAATTTGAAAGATACGACTACACTAGGCTCACATTCCTATGTAGTAACTGCCGCTGAACAGCAGCTGACCCTTTCAGAGGGGGCGTGGGCTCCCCAGCTCCCCCTCACTCCCCCCTATCTCCCCACCACTGGCTGACTCCACTTGTCATTTTTAATCATATGTGATTATACGTGCTTCCCTCCACCCCTTTCCTATAGCAGGATTAAGAGAAAAGTGAAATATTTCTTCTATCTACATCTCCATCAAAAGTAGGCAGAGAAGACCAAGTATTTCTTAAAGGATGCTGTGCCCATGCACTCATTTATATTTGCTGCCTGACTCCTTACAGGCATGTGGATTTAACCTCTTGTTTAGTTTTTCTTTTGAAAAATTCTACTATAAAACTTGTTCATGGGGCTTCCCTGGTGGCGCAGTGGTTGAGAGTCTGCCTGCTGATGCAGGGGACACGGGTTCGTGCCCCGGTCCGGGAAGATCCCACATGCCGCGGAGCGGCTGGGCCCGTGAGCCATGGCCGCTGAGCCTGCGCGTCCGGAGCCTGTGCTCCGCAACGGGAGAGGCCACAACAGTGAGAGGCCCGCGTACGGCAAAAAAAACAAAAAAAAAACAAAAAAAAAACAACTTGTTCATGGCTATAAAATAGTTTAGCAACTCTTGCTTCATGGAGAGAGCAAAGATACAAACTTTAGCCTAGTTCAAGTCAGTCACTACCAATTCCATATCACTAAGGGTGGAATTTATTGGATTTTTTGTATTTTTAAAATCCAAACACAGTTTCAATTATTACTAGCCACTAATGGCTTATAATGAAGGCAGAGCTTGTTCGCTAAGCAGACAACTGGTATGTTTGTTTAAAGTGTAAATAAAGGGAAATTCATGAGTTAAATGAATGAATTCATCGATTGTTCTCCCTGGGCTGTAAAGGAGTATTCAGCTGCCATAATATATATCACCACCTTTTTGCTCGAGTTGTCTTTAGCTGGCCAGAGATCTTTCTTAGCGGTTGCTTACAAAGTCAATGTCTCTCTGAGTTTTTGAAAGTACTCGTCCACACCAGTAAGTGCCATTAAGGATAAGGGATCACCTGGCTCCTGGGGGTTCATAAATAACTGAGCTTTTAAGAACAATAGCCAGATTTCCGAATCTCAGTCTGTGACTCCACAAATAGACCAAAGCAGCACACTCGGGGAGATAAAGGGACAATATGCCTCATATTTTCCAGGGTGGTCCTAGAAAGTATGGGACAGATGGTCATTCTCAGAGGTCCTGAACTTAACAGCATTTCTCTTTAAAAGGTAATAAACCTCACCAGAAACAAAAATAAACAAATAAAAGGTTTTGCTCTCCAAAGTCTCCTAGCTCTAACTAACCTTTTCATTTAAAACTACGAGCACTGCACTTCTTCTCTCCAAATGCAATGCATCAGGTTTACTGGATATCTATAGTTAAATGCCATTCTCCTGGGATGGCTCCCCTGGAGGTGCTCACCATGGTGATAGTGTGTGTGTGTGTGTGTGTGTGTGTGTGTGTGTGTGTGTGTGTGTGTGTGTGTGTGTGTGTGTGTGTGTGTGTGTGTGTGTGTGTCTGGTGGGGGGATCAGAGGAATTTCTCTCCTTCTAAATAATTCTTAGTGCCTATGTCCCTACTTCTGGGTAGTTGCCTTATTTATAGTGAGCTGAAAGGCACCTCAATGCATTCGGAACGTATTCGGCTTCGAGTAACAGAAAAGACAACTAGCGTTGGCACGCACAAGGCGAGGTTTTTTCCTTTCCTGTAACAAGACCCCTGGAGGAGGGTAGTTGCTGGGGTTGGTTCAGTGACTCAGTGATGTGGTCAGAGCTCTAGGTCTTTCTAGCTTCCCACTCTGCCATCCTTACCATGTTCACTTTCATCCTCATGCTTGCCATCTCATGGTCACAAGTTGGCCACCACAGCTGCAGGCATCACTTTCATGTTCAACAGAGGGAAAAGGGGGGGCGGGGCTGCCGATGAGGGGAGCCGTGCCAGCAACATCTATCCCTTTCATCAGGAAAGCAAAACTTTTCCTAGAAAGCCCATATTATATTTCCACTCCTTGGTAACCCAAGCTACAAGGCAGCGTGGGAAAGGGGATCTTTGGCTTTTTCTGATTCTATGGTAGAGGTAGACAGGAAGAAGGGAATTGCTTATGGGGTGCTGGGTTCATCAACCCACAGGGTCAGCTGCAGTACCCTAGTGTAGCCCGTCTTTCTCATAAATATGAGAGAGTCATTCCTTGGGTCTTTTAGAATGCAAATACTTTAGGAAGGGATAATATACTAAAATAATCCACATTGAAGTGTTAGTAACATACCATCATATTACATTTTTCTAGACAGGAGGCATTCTGAACATGGGGACTGTGGGATGGGCAAGTCAGCATACTTCGAAGACACATTCTACCTACTTCCCAACTTAACTTGATGCTGGATGACGTTTGGACTTTTATTTTACCTTCTGATCCTCCACAAAAGGCCAAAAACCTACTAAAGATGAAGGCAATATTATATATTATGGTGGTTTTTAAGAACTCAGGCTTTGGAGACAGAGCCCTGACATTGACTTGTGGCTCTCCCATCTACCAGCTGCATCACTGTATCAGTTTTCTATGGCTGCTGTGACAAATAAGCACAAACGTAGGGGCTTAAAACAACACAGATTTATCATTTTACAGTTCTGTAGGTCAGAAGTCTGACATGGGTCTCACTGGGCAAAAATCTATGCTATTAGAAGTCAGGACACTGGTCCCTGTGTGTATCAGGTGGGAGGTGACTGGAAGGGGGCACAGGGGTCTTCTGTGGCGTTGGTCACATTCTGCTGGTTTTTTAAAAATATTGATTTATTTATTTTCCTATTTTTTTTGGCTGCGTTGGGTCTTAGTTGCGGCACACGGGATCTTTGCTGAGGCATGCGGGATCTCTTCATTATGGCGTGCAGTCTGCTCAGGTTTCTCTCTAATTGCGGCACGCGGGCTTCTCTCTAGCTGTGGAGTGTGGGTTTTCTCTCTCTAGTTGTGGCGCGTGCGCTCCAGGGTGCGTGGGCTCTGTATTTGCAGCACGCGGGCTCTCTAGTTGAGGTGCACGGGCTCAGTAGTTGTGGCACGCAGGCTTAGTTGCCCCGCGGCACGTGGGATCTTAGCTTCTGACCAGGGATCAAACCCGCATCCCCTGCATTGGAAGGTGGGTTCTTTACTACGCGTCCACCAGAGAAGTCCCACATTCCGTTTCTTGATCAAGGTGCTAGTTATAGAGGTGTGCTCAGTTTGTGAACTTTCGATGAGCTGTACACTTAAGATGTACACTTTTCTGCATGTATAGTAATTCAATGAAAATTTAAAAACAAAGAAACACACAAACATAGAAACAAGTATCTTGGGAGGTCTCCCTTTGGAGAATCAAGGCAAAGATTAATCCAGAGTCTTGTCAGTAGGGGCAGAAACGAGACCAGAGACTGGGCTGCCTGCCCCTAGTCCGTCCAGATGAATGTACTCCAGGCCAGTTCCCAACACAAATTGTACATATATTTTAAGTCTCTTGAGGAAAAGGTTTTTTTCTTTTCTTTAAATTTGCTTTTGCCGTAGAGTCACATTTCTATTGCAAGTGAAAGGTATCTTGTATCCTTCAGACACACCTGTAAAAACAGAACTGATACTGTCATATATCCATGCCTGCTTCATTTTCTTCCAGACACAGTGGAAAACATGACACAATAATAAACCCCTTTTCTATCCTCACCAGCTGGAAAATTACGTTATGACTGAAATGACATCATTCAGCTACGACACTGAGCCAGCGGCTGCTCTGAGAAATCAGGGTGAGGCAGTGACAGCATGGATGTGAACGCCACTCAACAATGAATCCCACCCTTTCTACTAGCAAATGGCTTTTTTATTGCCATGGCATTTTGAAAATGAAACTGCAGCAGCTATATCCTTTGAGGCCATTGATCACCCAACATTCCTTATCTCTGAAACTAACCACATTGGCCAAGACAAAACAACCATGGGAGTAGAAAGAGAGCAATTTTAAATAACTAGTTCCAAAGGCGGGAGACCAGGGGCCAAGGTCAAGGCTCTTAGCTCCCAGGGGGTGATTTAGTGTTCCCTCTATCTCTATCAATTGTTGCTAAAGTGACCTCAAGTAGTAGTGGTAATAACTATATCTATACAATAGAACTCTTTGATATAGAATATTAACGTTCTTCTGTAATATAATATTCTAGGCAAATATAACATCAGGACACAGCCTTGACCCTCCTTCATCTTTTCAACTTTTAGGATGAACCCTATGAAACTGCTGACATTTGACCATTTCAACCTCCCAAAATGAGCAGCTTCACGGGGCTCATCCTATAGACTGTCCCTCCCTCATCCAGGACACTTCACTGCAGAAACGGCAAGATCTAAGGAAATTCCCATACTATTCAAGCAACAGAATTAGAAACACCACTGCATCCCACTGTGGAAAAGTACAGAGGTCCCTGGCAAATGACACTGTGCTGTCCTTAGAAAGAGCCGGACCCTAGTCACTGCCCCAGATCAGTGCCACCTCAGTCCTTCGCCTGCTCAGTGTGAAGCCAGGTGCCTTAGGGTAGAAGTAGATCTTCAAGTCAACAGCAGAAACGGGAGTGGTCAAAGCAGGGAGACTGGAACAGCAGTGGCCCCCAAGGCTTGGGGGAGGCTGAGTGGATGTGCAGCTGATGTGCCGCACGCTACAAGGCCACCCAAGACCCACGTCTGCACCTGCACACCGGGGTGAACAGGTTGGGCCATTACTGCAGCGAAGCTGGAATCCCAACTGGAGAATGTGATTTCAGTCGACCAGCCTGCCACAGATGCCTGAGCCAACCCCAGTGGATTAGGTATCACACGGTCCCAGGGCCCAGTGGAGAAAGCACGCTGCTTCAGAGCCACTTCCCCCAAGGCGAACACGTGTACCATGTTCGGTTCCAGCTGCCAGGAAGGGCTCCGGGAAAGAGAACAAGTTCATTTTGATGGAGGACTGGAGGTGAGGCGGAAAGGTGAGAGTATAGGGAGAACTATCAAAGGGAAGGAATTAGTCCATAGGGGGCTGGGGCTGGGGAGGGGAGTGGGAAGAAGAGCACATCTGGGGCAGGGACACATGGATTCAAAGGCCGGTGCAGAATCCGGCTCATAGGTGGGATAGGGTCTGCAGCGGAGAGACAAGCTAACAGTGAAGTCGGGGAAGGTGTGAGACTGGCTCAGGAATGCCTGGACACTCAATCCAAAAGGCATCTTAGAGACCTACCCCTCCCCATCCTACATAGGAGAGAACAGAGATCCAGAGAGCCAGCTTGTTCATGCCACATGGTTGGAGCTGCCCGCGTGCCACAGTTAAGCCATATCAGACCTAAATCCGCCCGATGGTTTATTCAAAACTGTTTTACAAAATCTTGGTCATGGGCTTCCCTGGTGGCGCAGTGGTTGAGAGTCCGCCTGCCGATGCAGGGGACGCGGGTTCGTGCCCCGGTCCGGGAAGATCCCACGTGCCGCGGAGCGGCTGGGCCCTTGAGCCATGGCCGCTGAGCCTGCGCGTCCGGAGCCCGTGCTCTGCAACGGGAGAGGCCACAACGGTGAGAGGCCCGCGTACCGCAAAAAAAAAAAAAAAAAAAAAAAATCTTAGTCATAGCAGAACCAAAGGAGACCCCTTGCCTGAAACTGGCGACTCACTCAAGGCTAGAAGCTCACGGCGACTGAAGGCAGAAACCTGTGCTTGCCGCCCTCTGTAGCCACCTTCACAAAAGGCTTCTGAGACGGGTATGACACCGAGTACCAGCAGCTGCGCACTAAGATGTTTACTCGGGCAAGACTTGGCCTTTTCCTCTGCTGACAAAGAGCTACCTTTAAGGAAAGTTTCAACAACCTCAGATACCACGTTGGTTTGTTGTTCACCAGTTTCACTTGGGAGGAGAATGACAACAGACAAGAGAAAAAAAACATTTCACACTATCTTCTAAGTATAACAAGTGTCATATTTTTCACAGTTGTGTTATTATAATGGTTTGCCTAATTGTTTTCAAATTTTCTTTCTTGTTCTTTCATTTTTTTTAAGGCTCTGAATATTCACCTTTGGGTTGAACACATTTGTGGAAAGAAAGCCTGGCCTAAAGAAAAACCAGACCATGCTGGGGCATCAATGCACGTAACCTTAACTACAGTGTTTGCTCCTGCAAAGACTATAATGTATGAAATAAAATATTAATAGCCATTACCTCAGTTCTTCTGAGAACAGACCTGAGTCACAGTTTTCACGTGGCATGATTTCCACACATGCACCTCGCCGTGAACACTGCTCACATTACCAGGCAAGGGAAGCCTCAAAGTGGGCGAGACCAAGAGGAGCGTGTGTTTTTATTCCATAATGTCATGGGCAATGTTGCTTATTTTGGTGACCAAGTTCAATTCTCCTGAATTTCCCATCTATTACACATTATAAGACGAATCACCTAAACGTGTACTAGGAGGGTTGGCAAAATTATGTTTCACTCAGAAAGGAAAATATTGGAATAAGATTAACATCTCTATTATTCATCAGCAGCTAAATTAGCAATCACTCAGCTGAACTCTCTGACATTTGCAAGCATCAAGAGGGCAAAATATTTGTGTGAATGGATGTCTTTCCAACGCCTCGTATTTGTGCGTTGCAAATGGGCATAATTAGATTTTTAAACTCTGTGTGGATGCTGTTAAGAATGCTAAAGACATTCAGCTCCCCAGGAGCTTATGTTATGGTAGGTCTGGTTTCCCCTTCTCTCCCTCTGCTTGTCCATTGTCTTCTTGATAAGCTTTGGGTTCTTAGTGGCCTAAAAACCAACTGTTTGACAGTTTTGTGTCTGATGATTATACAGCTGAGTTAAACAAAGAATGAAAGTCAAGTGCCCACCCTAGTACCCGGCACACAGTAAACATGCCGCAAATGGTAGTGCCTCCCCCTTACACGCTCTCGTAGATTGCTAAGTGCTTTCAAGTCTGTGTTTATAAATGATTCTTCAAATCCCCCATGCGATAGTGTAAAGTGAACGTTCCGCTTTTATTGGCGGGAGGCCGGGAAGGGGAGGATGGCTAATTTACTCCTTGAGATGGGATCCTGACATAGTCCGAGGCTGGATGGCCGCAGCTTAGCGGTGGGGCTCCTGGGCTAAATTGCTTCTTTAGGTGGCCTGCCACACTGAGGTGTGTTTTTTAAATCTGTGCAATAAAATTTCGTGTGGTTGGAGAGGCGGCGGAAGGGAACCCACCCACAGGCAAATGACGTCAAAAAGCTAAAGGGAAACATTGGGCTTCTCTGTTCTCAAGAAGCTTCTGCTGTGTTAAGCAACCTCAGAAGGAAGCTGGCTTTCCATTAAAAAAACAGCTACTTTGGCAGTTGTCACAGACAGTCTGGGGTCTATACTTCCCCTCTTAGGAAAAGTGGGGAAAATAATTTTCATAAGTTGGAAAGGAAGAAACCTGGAGTTCAAAGAGTCTTAGAGCTGGACAGGCACTTGATGGCCATTTGATGTAACCTCTACTTCCAAACAAGGAAACTGAGGCTCAGAGCAGGTTGGAGACTGACCCTCGGCCCTTGGATCTCCAGGGCAACCCACTCTCTATACCACCCTGTCGTCACAAAGCCAACAGTCTGCACCTTTACAGCTGCTCACGGGAGAAATTACCTTGCATTTCGTTTACAAAGGGGTTGCTTCAGCAGAAGTTCATGGGTGGCTGAAGAAAGAATCATCCTGTCCCACCGACCCCCTGAGGCCAGAGCTTTTGCTTGGGAAGAAGCTCTGGAGAGGCTCTGCCTATGTATAAGGGGCACACATACAAGCAGACCCTTCCCTCTTATACCTTTGCCCCCAGAAAACAACCTGATATGTGGGGTTAAGCACACTTTGCAGGGGAGCCCGTACCCTGGAACCCTGGGGAGCCCCACTGCTCGGGGACTGGGGCCAACCACTGGATCTCTCAGTTCTTCAGATTTCTCCTCATAGGATGGACCCCGACGTGACTGCTAAGGGACAGCTGAGAAGCCGTGTGCACAAGTCACAAAGCAGGGTTGTCCACTTGTTCCACACATAGCTGTAGGTTCAGCTCTTCCGTGCGTCTTTGGGAGAACAATAAAGCCTGATATTAAAATACCATTAAGTCGCTTATCATTTATTTATTATTATTTATTATAATATTTATCATTTATTATATTATTTATTATTTTCCTTCATAAATTAACTCTCCTGTCGGTGACCTCCCGGAGAAAAATCCTTCAGTTTATAAAGTAAACAGTAATACCCTTATCATTTTAAAAGCCCTTCACTTCCGTATTTTCTTTCTCTTTTTAATTGAACCTCAACAGCTTTGTGATGGTTGTGGATTTTTTTCTCTTCAGGTGAGGAAATGGAGGCTCAGCATATGGAAAAGACTGCCCTGGAACACCAAGCTTGAGCATGGCAGAGCAGGAACTCAAGCCCAGGGCTTCTTTCTAACACCACTCTGAACACATGCTCAGTGGGACCAGCTTTGGTTCCTGGACCACAAAGTGATTTCATTCAAAGAACAGAAACTCTTGGTCCAAGACTAGGTTGGACAAACAGGACACAGAAGGCAGATAGTGATGCTGAACATTCATTCATTCAGCAAATATTTACTGAGAGCCTACAGACTGCCAGGCCCTGTGCTCGGTGCTTGGGATACACTAACGAACAAAAGGGACAGGGATGGGGTCTCATGGAGATCACGGTCTAACCGTGGGGACGGGGGGGAATTCAATAAACGGGATTATTTCTTTATTGAGCCATTCACTTCTCTTCCTCTGTTAGCTCCTGTGTTTTCACCTGGAAACTTTGGGTCGTGTTTGGATAGCACCACCTTGGTTTGTGTTCTGCTCACTACTGGCCTCAGCAGCAGCCCTCCCTTTCCCCTCCCTGCGCAAGGCCCTGCTCTCCACTGCCCGCTGAAATGACAGGGGTGACGGATGGTTCCACACACTGTCTGACTGCTTCAGTCTTGAGTGTTGGCAGTTGTTAGTGATGGGTGTTATTATCTGATCATTGATAGATTTCATTCACTGTACCTTTCTATCATGGCTTTTACTGAAAGAGTGTGTGTGTGTGTGTGTGTGTGTGTGTGTGCGCGTGTGCACGCACATGTGTGTGTGTGTGTCACAGAGCATATTTTATGATAGGTTTTAACAGCACTGGGGCAAAAGTGTGAGGTGAGCAGCTTTCCAATAGAACTCAATGATATGAACGGGGAAGGTATATTTGGATGGCAAGGCTGTTCCCCTAAATATAACTACAGAAAAGAAATGACAGAAGAATGTGCATTTTTACCATTTTGATTAAACTAGAATTTTAAATCAAAGTTTTATCTTTTTTTTCTTTACTATATGGAACTCTTCATTTCTTGACCCACAGGCTGACTCCTCCGTGTTACCCCTCTGTTATCTGGGGATTCAGAACAGTTATTTAATGCAAGCCCTACACAATAACTGCTTTTATAATGTTTTTAAACTTTCTTTCTTAAACAATATGTAAATGGAGTAGAAAGGAACCAATATTTTAAGTTTCCTAAAAGATCACTGATTGCTCTTGAGTATGTTATTGAGATGAGTGAAACATATTCTTTAATCAGGAAAAAAGAGAGGAAGAAATCACATAAGAGCATAAGCAGCAGCTCAAAAATTATTTTCTTGGTTTATTTTATGTTGCAGCTACACAAGCCAAGCCATCCCTTTTTGTGCGTCCATCAATAAGATATCTGTTGCGCTTTTGTACAAAGAACAAAGATGCTTTTATCAATTCTCAAAAGTCTGTAGGACAAACCATTCATGCTGTCAAACCCCCTAAAACCCTTTCAGCAAATAATGAAATCCATCAGTGACAAATGTCAACATACTAATTTGTTAAATACAAAACAAAAGCAACATTCAGACAAGGCGCTTCATTTCATGTTATATCAGCACTCCAATTTGTACCAAGTTTATGGCAACCCACAGATCATGCAATATTAAACAGGACTGTATTATAATGAAAACTGGAACAATAAACTCCCCTTAGCTACAATGCTAATAGTGCAGCTGAAATACATGCTATGATTCTGGAACATTCAACTTCTCCCAAACTACTAGAAATTCTATGAAGATACCTATTTCTAATAGTGATGGTATAACCCAAATATACGGATTTCAGGTAGATGAGAAAAGAACCTTGAGAAATAAAATTTCTTCTTCCTAGAGAGGACCTTAAAACTCACTTAGTTCAGCAAGACCAATCAGAACAAAATGAAATTCTTAAAGGTATGAAAGAAATATATAATGAGAGGATCTTCCTGATTTTTGTTGTTGATCTTGATAAAAAGGATATTTTAACTGAGACTATCACATTCCACATTATAGCAGACTTTTTAAAAAAAACCCTACAGGAAACAAGAGGGTGTGTGACGCTGAAGCACAGGGCTCTACTGGAGTGTGAGAGGGAGAGCCTCTGAATAATGTTTCACTGTGATTTAAAAAAAAAAAAAAAAAAAAAGCTTCAAATGGCACCGAGTGCCCTAGAGGACTCGCGGTACATTGTCAGCGACCTACTGGGTCTGGCACAGGCTTTGAGGCCAGACACACTTGAGTTCAAATCCTGACTCAAGTGCATGGCTCAAGTGTGACTTCAGACCAAGCTCTCCACCTCTCTGGGTCTCAGTTTCCTTTCTCTAAAATGAACATCACAACCACCTGGCAGGGAAGCTATCAGGATTTCCAGTGCCATGTAAATTTTTTTTTTTTTTTTTTTTTGCAGTACGCGGGCCTCTCACTGTTGTGGCCTCTCCCATTGCGGAGCACAGGCTCCGGACGCGCAGGCTCAGCGGCCATGGCTCACGGGCCCAGCCGCTCCGCGGCATGTGGGATCTTCCCGGACCGGGGCATGAACCCGTGTCTCCTGCATAGGCAGGCGGACTCTCAACCACTGCGCCACCAGAGAAGCCCCTAGAACACTTTATAAAATAGGGAATTTAGCTCCTTATTTGTCATATGCTGTAAATATTCCCCTCTTCCATTTGTTTTATTTTTTTGGTATTGTTTATGGCATTTCTTCAATAAAGAAGTTTAAAATTTTGATGTGAACATGTTTCTTACTATTTCTCTTTATGGCTTCAGGTTTTACTGTCTAAGTATAAAAGGTTTCCCACATTTTAAGAGCATAAATAAATTTATCCATGTTTGTTTACTACTATGGTTTGATTTTTTAAACATTTAATGTTTGATCTGGATTTTTGTGAAAGAAATAACAGTATGCAGCTAAATTTCAAAATTGCTTATCAGTTATATCAATAACATTTATTGATCAATCCATCTTTTCCTCATTGATGTGAAATGCGACCTTTATCATATAAAAAGTCCTGAATGCATTTGAATGTTTCTGAGTTTTCTTCTATCACATTCCAAGTGCTTAGTTCCTTCCCAGCAAAAAATTATTCTAATATATCTTTGTAACATTTATAATGTTTGATAGAACTAGAACATTTTATTAATTTTGATTTTTTCCCACTTATTCTCACATGTTTATTATTTATTTATTTGGTTGCACTGGGTCTTAGTTGTGGCAGGTGGGCTCCTCAGTTGCGGCATATGAACTCTTAGCTGCGGCATGCATGTGGAATCTAGTTCCCTGACCATGGATCGAACCCAGGCCCCCTGCATTGGGAGCACAGAGTCTTAACCACTGTGCCACCAGGGAAGTCCCATTCACATGTTTATTTTTTGAGATGACCTTTAGTATCTTTTTTCTTTTCTTTCTTTCTTTTTTACTTTTCTAAAATATGTATTTATATGTTTGTGATCTGGGAAATTTATTGAGGCCAGTCTATACAATATACTTTACCTTTTTTAAAATTCTTTTTTATTTAAATGATTTTAGAATAGTTTTAGATTTATGGAAAAGTTGTGAAGATAGTATACCCCCCATCCAATTTCCCCTATTGTTAACATCTTACAATAGTATGATACATTTGTCAAAAATGTGTACCATACTAGTAACATAATGAACCAATATTAATACATTATTAAATTCCACAGTTTATTCAGATTTCCTTAGTTTTGACCTATTACCCCTTTTCTGTCCCAGGATCCTATTCAGAACCACATCACATTCAGTCTTTATGTCTTACTCATGAAGACATGAAGTAAGCTCCCTGGGCTGCACAGCAGGAGGTGAGCGGCAGGCGAGCAAGCGAAGTTTCATCGGTATTTACAGTTGTTCCCCATCACTTGCATTACCGCCTGAGCTCCGCCTCCTATCAGATCAGCAGTGGCATTAGATTCTCATAGGAGCGCAAACCCTACTGTGATCTGCGCATGCGACGAATCTAGGTGTGCGCTCCTTATGAGAACCTAATGCCTGATGATCTGAGGTGGAGCTGAGGTGGTGATGCCAGCGCTGGGGAGTGGCTGCAAATACAGATTATCATTAGCAGAGAGGTATGACCACACAGAGAGCATAATAAATCAATTGCTTGCAGACTCGTATCAAAACCCTATCAGTGGGGCTTCCCTGGTGGTGCAGTGGTTAAGAATCCGCCTGCCAATGCAGGGGACACGGGTTCGATCCCTGGCCTGGGAAGATCCCACATGCCGCAGAGTAACTAAGCCCGTGCGCCACAACTACTGACCCTGCGCTCTAGAGCCCGTGAACCATAACTACTGAGCCTGCATGCCACAACTACTGAACCTGTGTGCCTAGAGCCCATGTTCCTCAACAAGAGAAGCCACCGCAATGAGAAGCCCACGCACCACAAGAAAAATTAGCCCCTGCTCGACGCAACTAAAGAAAGCCCGCGTGCAGCAACGAAGACCTAATGCAGCCTAAAATAAAGAAAGAAAGAAAGAAATAACAAAACCAAAAACCCTATCAGTGAGTGGCACATGACAATTAAGCTGCATCTGGTGGCAGGCTTTAAGTCAGAATCCAACACTTATTTTAGTCTGCGCGTGGCTCGCCCATTATTTTATTTACCACTTCCGTCCATGCCTCTTTTCCGCACTGTGCACTTGTCTCAGTCACAGTTTTGTTAAGCCCACAAGCTAACCTGGCCAAAATGAGTAAAAATCAAATGTTGCTGGAGAGCTTCTTTGAAAGGGGGAAAGACCCAATGATGAGACAGCAATGATAAGACTGCCAACGAAAAGAAAGCTGTATTTAAAAGAAAATACCAAGAGTCCTACTTCAATTACAGGTTCATTGCAACACGTGATTCATATTCTCCAAGACTGCTTTGTATAATATGTGGCGACCAGCTATCCAATGAAGCCATGAAACCTACAAACTGCTTTGCCACATGGAGACCAAGCAACCTGCATTAAAAGACAAGCCTTTGGAGTTTTTCAAAATTAAAAAAACGTGAACACGAAGAACAGAAGCAATTATTGAAGGCCACCACTTCATCAAATGTTTCTGCACTGAGAGCATGATTCTTAGTGGCTAACTGCATTGCTAAAGCTAAGAAGCCCTTTACTATTGGTGAAGAGTTGATCCTGCCTGCTTCTAAAGACATTTGTTGTGAACTTTTAGGAAAGGCTGCTGTTCACAAGGTGGCACGTGTTGCTCTTTCGGCTACCGCCATAACTAGATGAATTGACGAAACAGCAGAGGATATTGAGGTACAATTGTTAGAGAGGATTAATGAGTCACCGTGGTGAGCAATCCACGTTGACAAGTCTACCGATGTTAACAACAAGGAAACAATGTTTGCTTTTTTGCCATATATTTTTCAGGAGGATGTGCATGAGGTTATATGTTATGTGCACATTTGTTGCCAACCAACACCACAGCTACAGAACTATTCAAGTCTTTGAATGATTACATATCAGGAAAACTGAATGGGTCATTTTCTGTCGGTATATGCACAGATGGAGCGGCCGCCATGACTGGACGGCTTTCTGGTTTCACTACTCAGGTCAAAGAGGTCGCTTCTGAATGTGAGTCTATGCACTGTGTCATCCATAGAGAAATGCTGGCTAGACGAAAAATGTCACCTGAACTTAATAACGTTTTGCAGGAGGTGATTAAAATGATCAACCACATTAAAGTACATGCCCTTAACTCACGTCTGTCCAAGCAGCTCTGTGAGGAGAGGGATGCAGAGCACACACGTCTTCTCTTACACACAGGAGTGAGATGGCTTTTCTAAAGGTAGATCACTGGGCAGAGTTTCTGAGTTACGAGAGCCACTCCAGAGATTTCTTTTAGAAAAACAGTCACCACTGGCAGCACATTTCAGTGACACAGAATGGGTTGCAAAACTTGCTTACTTGTGTGACATATTCAACCTGCTCAATGAACTCAATCAGTCACTTCAGGGGAGAACGACAACTGTGTTCAAGTTGGCAGATACAGTAGCTGCATTCAAAGCCAAACTGGAATTACGGGGGTGACAAGTGAACATTGGGATTTTTGACATGTTTCAAACATTAGCAGAGATTTTGAAAGAGACTGAGCCGGGGCCTTCTTTCTCCCAGCTGGTGCGTGATCACCTATCTCAGCTTTCAAAAGAGTGTGGGCATTACTTCCCAACCACAAAATACCCCTGAACTGGGAAGGAATGGATCCGCGGCCCATCTGTGAATAAGCCAGGTGAATCGACTTTGTCCGTGCTAGAAGAGGATTAACTGCTTGAGAAGGCAAATGACGGTGGCCTTAAAAGTATGTTTGAGACAACTTCAAATCTCCATACGTTCTGGATTAAAGTCAAGGTGGAATATCCTGAGATTGCCACAGAAGCACTGAAAAGCCTGCTTCCATTTCCAACATCCTATCTTTGTGAAGCAGGGTTTTCTGCAGTGACAGCAACCGAAACAAGATTACGGAGTAGACTGGACATAAGCAACACACTTCGGTGTCACTGTCCCCCATCACCCCCAGGTGGGACCATCTAGGTGCAGGAAAACAAGCTCAGGGCTCCCACTGATTCTGCATTATGGTGAGTTGTATGATTATTTCATTTTATATTACAGTGTAATAATAATAGAAATAAAGTGCACAATAAATGTAATGCGCTTGAATCATCCCCAAACCATTTCTCCCCCCACCCCCACTCCCAGCCCCGGTCCATGGAAAAATTGTCTTCTACAAAACTGGTCCCTGGTGCCAAAAAGGTTGGTGACCACTGTCTTAGCCTCCTCTTTGTTGTGACAGTTTCTCAAACATTCCCTCTTTTTGATGAACTCGAAGGTTTTGTGGACTGGTCAGGTATTTTAGAGAATGTCTTTCAGTTTGTGTTTGTGTTATGTTTTTCTCATAGTTAGACAAGGGTTACAGGTTTGGGGGAGGAAGACCATAGACATAAAGCCCCATTCTCATCACATCACATCAAAGGACATGCGATGAACAAGACTATGCATTACTGTTGATGTTGGGGCTGAGGTGGTAGTAATGTTTGTCAGGTTTCTCCACTGTAAGGTTACTCTTTTTCTCCCTTTCCATACTGTACCCTTTAGAAGGAATTCACCATGCACAGCCCACACTTAAGGTGTGTGGCATTATGATCCATCTCCTTAAGTGAGGGAGTCTCTACATAGAGTATCTGGAATTCTGCACAGGAGATTTTTCTATTCTTGCCCATTTATTTATTTATACAATCATTTATTTGTATCTGTATAAAGTCACAGGTATTTATTTTATACTTTGGGTTATAGTCTAACATTGCATTAGTTTATTGGTCAATTTGTTCCAGGTTTTGTCATTGGGAACTCTTTCAGTTGGGAACTCTTTCAGTTGCATCCTTTTGACATATCCACATCATTGTCAGGGGGTTTTGTTGTTTTTAGAACTTAACTTTCTGGCATTACAGGGTACTATAGACTTATCTTGTATATTCCTGCCCTGGTCCTAGAATCAGCCATTTCCCCAAGGAATTCTGATTCGTTTTATTGGAAAATGTTAGAAACCAAGATCTTGATACCAGGTGCGATCTTTGCTGTTGCGGTTTCTTTGCTTCTAGGTCATCTGAGTGGACAGAACAATGAAACATATGTGCATATACAAACTCATGTTTATACACACATTTATACATATTTTTATATGCATCCATCTGTATCTATATTATTTAGTATCTTTTTTTTTTTTGCGGTACGCGGGCCTCTCACTGCTGTGGCCTCTCCCGTCGCGGAGCACAGGCTCCGGACACGCAGGCTCAGTGGCCATGGCTCACGGGCCCAGCCGCTCCGCGGCATGTGGGATCTTCCCGGACCGGGGCACGAACCCGTGTCCCCCGCATCGGCAGGCGGACTCTCAACCACTGCGCCACCAGGGAAGCCCCTATTTAGTATCATTTTTAAGTCCCCTTTCCCCCACCAATTCAACCCATTTCCTACTGATATTTTAATTGGCATCACGTTGAATTTACAGAGTATTTGAAGTTGTTTCTTTTTTGTAAGAGCTTACTGTAAAATAAGTGATAGATATATTTTTATAAGTCTATCATTTTCCTTCCCTTATGATCCTCAAGAAAGTGTAGGTTTTTCTTCATATGTTTCTATACACATTTCTTAGGTTTATCCCGAGAAATGTTTTTTTGTGTGTTTTTCTAAATGAGAGTTCTTCTACTATAATTTTTTATTGTTCATAAAATAGAATATTAATGATTTTTAAAGAAATTTATTTTGCAGCCATCCATCTTGTTGAATTCTCCTATTGTTTGTGTTTTCTGTTCAATTGATTATCTTGGGTTTTCGATGTATCTTCTGCAACTAATGATAATTTCACTTCTTCCTTTGAATAATTATATATTTTATTCTTTACCTTGTCTACTTGTACTGTCTAGAACAGACATGGTCAAACTTTTTCTATAAAGGGCCAGACAGTAAATACTGTGGACTTTATCACATATGTCCTGTGTCACAACTACTCCATTCTGCAACTGTAGCATGAAAGCAGACATAGACAATATGAAAATAAATGGTCAATACTGTGTTCCATAAAACTTATTCACAAAAACAGGCAGTTGGTCCACAGGTGGTAGTTTACTGACCACTGGTCTAGAATCCAAATTAGGTTACATAATGATGGTGATGGTGGGTACCTTGTCTTGTTTTAATCTTCACTTTAAACAGAATGGTTTCTGTGTTTCACTATTAAGCATAATGCTGGCTTTCGATTACAAATATACACACACACATACACATAGTTTAAATAATGTTAAAGAAATATTCCCCTTGTCCTATTTTCTCTAAAAGTGTTTATTAGGAATATTGTTGAATTTTGTTAACTGCTTTTTTTTTTTGCACTTATTGAGCGTTGACTCTCTGTCCTCTATTAAGCTATGTTAATACACTTCTTAAGGTGGAGCCATTCTTATACTTTTGGTATAAAACTCATCAGGTTTTGTTTTATCATGTTTTTGATATGTTATATACTACTGAATTATTTTTAATAGACTATGTACGATTTTTACATTGATATCACAAATAAGAGTAGTTTGTAGTATGTTATTATTCTAACTTGTCAGGTTATGGTATAAGTAGTTTGCTGGCTTCATAAATATAACTTGAAAACCTCACTTTCTATGAAAATATTTTTATGGTTAGGACTTGCCTGTTTATTGAAATGCTGGGCAAATTCACCTATATAACCCCCTGGGTCTGATGTTTTTCCAGGGAAAACTCTTTGATAACTTTCTCAATTTCTTCCATGGTTATTGTTTATTTGGTTGTTTAGGAATAGTTCTTCTGGTATCAATTTTTGGTGATTCATATGTTCTTAGAAAATCATTTATTTCACCCAGATTGTCAAAACTATTTGCTGAAAAGCTTATGAAGTACTATTTACGATTCTTTTAATTTCCTCCGCATCTGTTGTTGTTTGCCATTTTTCGTTTCTAATCTTCTGTATTAGCAAGTTCTTCCTTTTTCCCTCTTAATGAAGCTAGCCAATAGTTATTTCTGTTTTATTGGTTTTGGCAAAATATCAACTTTTGGATTATTAATTCTGGCTTTCTTTTTCATGTTTTCTAATTACTTCATGTTTGCTTTGATCTCTATTTCTTCTGTGTTCTTTAGGTTGATTTCATTGTTGTTTTCCAACCTCCTGAGAAATGATGTTGGGCTATGAATTTGTCATCAAAAACAATTTCAGTGTCACCCTATAGATTGAGCTATAGGGTGTTTTCATTTATGTTTTTCTCTAGATATGCTGCAGTTTAGGTCTAATTTCTTCTTTGATGCAAAGGCTAAGAGAGAAGAGTTTTTTGGGGGGAGGTATTGTTTCTCCTTTAATATTTCTTAACTTTATTATTTTATTGCATTGGGATCAGAGATAGTCTTATTTCTATTTTTGAGGAACTGAATGACATTTTTAGTAAGTCCTCAGACATGATTAATTTCTATAAATGTTCTACGATCTATATCTATATATATATTTATAAATTTATTTTGTATATTTATTTTTGGTTGTGTTGGGTTTTTGCTGCGCACATGAGCTTCCTCTAGTTGCAGCAAGTGGGAGCTACTCTTTGTTACAGTGCGTGGGTTTTTCACTGCAGTGGCTTCCCTTGCTGCGGAGCACGGGCTCTTAGGCGTGTGGGCTTCAGTAGTTGTGGCTCACGGACTCTGCAGCGCAGGCTCAGTAGTTGTGGCACATGGGCTTAGTTGCTCTGCGGCATGTGGGATCTTCCCAGACCAGTGCTCGAACCCGTGTCCCCTGCATTGTCAGGCGGATTCTTAACCACTGCGCCACCAGGGAAGCCCGTGATCTAATTTCTAAAAGGAATTACACACTTTACATGGTTCTTTCTAAGAACCATGTAAAGTTGTTTCTGCATTATTGTTTTCTTAAGAGCAAGAGACCTATGTTATTCGTGTTTGTATCTCTAATATCTGGTACTGTGCTTAGTACACAATTGTTGTTCAGTCAGTGGTTGATGAATGAATGAATGAACGAATGCTGCCTGTATTCAATGAGTTTATTTTTCTGAGGATAACTGGCTCTGGACAGTCTCTCCTCACAGCGGCACAAGATTGATGGACTACTAAGCCACTCATTTCATAGGGTCTATGATGAAATGGGTCAATGACAAAGTTAAAACAGGATTTTATATGTAGGTTGTTAAAATCCTGGTTTATATTCTGTGTTCTTAAATGTCTCCTCATCTGCTCATTTTATACTCATATTTTAAGGCTGAAGACCTGACTCACCCATGAAATCAGGCTGAGTTCACTGACTTTCTCCTTTCTCTACTCTTGTAACCTTCACTCACCAGACTCATTTTAGCATGTGATCTAAAGGGCCTTGCACTGTAATCCTGCAAGGATAGATTGGGTAGATATTGCTTTGATCCTTACTTTTGAGATGAGAAAACTAAGGCTCAGAGAGGTTAAATACCCTGCCCATGGTAGCAGTGCTATTAGATAGTGGAGCTGAGGCCTAGAACCCAGGTCTCTCTCATACTAAAGATACTTGGTGAAAGTTTTCTTTTTTAGTTGAATTAAATTTAATTTACATACAACAGAATGAACAGATCTTAAGGGTTCTTGACAACTGAATGCACACAAGTAACCACCACTGAAATCAAGAGATAGGACACTTCCATTACCCAGAAAGTTCCCTCATGCCTTATTCCAGTCAATCCCCATCCTCGCCCCAAAGAGAGCTACTTTTCCAGCACATACATTAATTTTGCCTATTCTTGAATTTCATAAAAATGGAGTCATATAGTATATATTCTTTTGTACCTGGCTTCTTTTGCTAAACACAATGTTTTTGACATCCATGTTGCTGTGTCATTAAGTAGTTTATTCCCTTTTATTGCTGGGTAGTATTTCATTATACTAATATATTACAATTAATTTATTCTCCTGTTAGTAGGCATTTGGGTTGCTTATAGTTTGACAATATTAAGAATTAGGCTGCTATAAATATATTTTTTAAATAAATTTATTTATTTATTTTTGGCTGTGTTGGGTCTTCGTTGCTGCACGTGGGCCTTCTCTAGTTGTGGCGAGCGGGGGCTACGTTTCATTGCGGTGTGTGGGCTTCTCATTGTGGTGGCTTCTCTTGTTGCGGAGCATGGGCTCTAGAGTGCAGGCTCAGTAGTTGTGGCGCACAGGCTTAGTTGCTCCACGGCATGTGGGATCTTCCTGGACCGGGGCTCAAACCCACGTTCCCTGCATTGGCAGGCAGATTCTCAACCACTGTGCCAACAGGGAAGCCCTGTTATAAATATTTTTGTACAAGCCTTTTGGTGGATAACTTCTTTTGAATAAATTCTTCAGAGTGAGATTCCTAGGTCATATGGTGGGTATATTTTTAACTTTATAAGAAACTACAAAAACGTTTTTCAAAGTGGCTATACCATTTTACAGTTACACCAGCAATAGATGAGAGTTCCAGATGTTGTATATACTTGTTAACATTTGGTAAAACAAAATAATATTTTATTTTAGCCAATCTTACCCATTAGAAATTCTTGTAGACATGTAAGTGGTATCTCAGAGTGCTTTGAATATTTGCATTCTCCTGATGACTATACTTTTTTATGTGCTATTGACCATCTGTAAATCATTTTAGATTGGGTTATTTGTCCTCTTTATATATTTGAAACGTAAGCCCTTTATAATGTGAATATTTTGTCCCGGTCTATGGCTAACCTATGCATTTTCAAAAATTTATAATAAAAATTTAAATTGTATTAATTTTTATCATTTATGGTTAGTGCTTTTTATGTACTAAGAAATCTATGTGTACTCCAAAGTCATAAAAATATTTCATATTTTCTTCTAGAAGAGTTACAGGGAATTCCCTGGGGGTCCAGTGGTTAGGACTCTGAGATATCTCTGCCGGGGCCTGGCTTCAGTCTCTGGTCAGGGAACTGAGAAAGCACAAGCCGCATGTGGTGCGACCACAAAAAAAAAAAAATAGAAGAGTTATAGTTCTAGAGAGTTCTAACAGTCTTCTGTTCCACACAGCAGAAGCAAGAAGAACTACAGTCCTGCATCCTGTGGAACAAAAACCACATTCACAGAAAGACAGACAAGATGAAAAGGCAGAGGGCTATGTACCAGATGAAGGAACAAGATAAAACCCCAGAAAAACAACCTTCCAGATAGGCAACCTTCCAGAAAAAGAATTCAGAATAATGATAGTGAAGATGATCCAGGACCTCGGAAAAAGAATGGAGGCAAAGATCAAGAAGATGCAAGAAATGTTTAACAAAGATCTAGAAGAATTAAAGAACAAACAAACAGAGATGAACAATACAATAACTGAAATGAAAAATACGCTAGAAGGAATCAATAGCAGAATAACTGAGGCAGAAGAACGGATAAGTGACCTGGAAGACAGAATGGTGGAATTCACTGCTGTGGAACAGAATAAAGAAAAAAGAATGAAAAGGAATGAAGACAGCCTAAGAGGCCTCTGGGACAACATTAAACGCAACAACATTCGCATTATAGGGGTCCCAGAAGGAGAAGAGAGAGAGAAAGGACCCAAGGAAATATTTGAAGAGATTATAGTTGAAAACTTCCCTAACATGGGAAAGGAAGTAGCCACCCAAGACCAAGAAGCGCAGAGAGTCCCAGGCAACATAAACCCAAGGAGAAATACACCGAGACACATAGAAATCAAATTGGCAAAAATTAAAGGCAGAGAAAAATTATTGAAAGCAGCAAGGGAAAAATGACAAATAACATACAAGGGAATTCCCATAAGGTTAACAGCTGATTTCTCAGCAGAAACTCTACAAGCCAGAAGGGAGTAGCATGATATACTTAAAGTGATGAAAGGGAAGAACCTACAACCAAGATCACGCTACCCAGCAAGGATCTCATTCAGATTCGATGGAGAAATCAAAAGCTTTATAGACAAGCAAAAGCTAAGAGAATTCAGCACCACCAAACCAGCTCTACAACAAATGCAAAAGGAACTTCTCTAAGTGGGAAACACAAGAGAAGAAAAGAACCTACAAAACCAAACCCAAAACAATTAAGAAAATGGTAATAGGAACCTACATATCAATAATTACCTTAAACGTGAATGGATTACATGCTCCAACCAAAAGACACAGGCTTGCTGAATGGATACAAAAACAAAACCCATCTATATACTGTCTACAAGAGACCCACTTCAAACATAGGGACACATACAGACTGAAAGTGAGGGCATGGAATAAGATATTCCATGCGAATGGAAATCAAAAGAAAGCTGGAGCAGCGTACTCATATCAGATAAAATAGACTTTAAAATAAAGAATGTTACAAGAGACAAGGAAGAACTCTACATAATGATCAAGGGATCAATCCAAGAAGAAGATATAACAATTATAAATATATATACACCCAACATAGGAGCATCTCAATACATAAGGCAGCTGTTAACAGTTATAAAAGAGGAAATCAACAGTAACACAATAATAGTGGGGGACTTTAGCACCTCACTTACACCAATGGACAGATCATCCAAACAGAAAATTAATAAGGAAACATAAACTTTAAATGACACAACAGACCAGATAGATTTAATTGATATTTATAGGACATTCCATCCAAAATCAGCAGATTACACTTTCTTCTCAAGTGCGCATGGAACATTCTTCAGGATAGATCACAACTTGGGTCACAAATCAAGCCTCAGTAAATTTAAGAAAACTTTAATCATATCAAGCATCTTTTCTGACTACAATGCTATGAGATTAGAAATCAATTACAGGGAAAAAAACGTAAAAAACACAAACACATGGAGGCTAAACAATACGTTATTAAATAACCAAGAGATCACTAAATAAATCAAAGAGGGAATCAAAAAAATACCTAGAGACAAAGGACAATGAAAACACGATGATCCAAAACCTATGGGATGCAGCAAAAGCAGTTCTAAGAGGGAAGTTTATAGCTATACAAGCCTACCTCAAGAAACAAGAAAAATCTCAAATAAACAATCTAAATTTACACCTAAAGGAACTAGAGAAAGAAGAACAAACAAAACCCAAAGTTAGTAGAAGGAGAGAAATCATAAAGATCAGAGGGGCTTCCCTGGTGGCGCAGTGGTTGAGAGTCTACCTGCCGATGCAGGGGATGCGGGTTCGTGCCCTGGTCCAGGAAGATCCCACATGATGCGGAGGGGCTGGGCCCGTGAGCCATGGCCGCTGAGCCTGCACATCTGGAGCCTGTGCTCCGCAACGGGAGAGGCCACAACAGTGAGAGGCCCGCATACCGCAAAAAAAAAAAAAAGATCAGAGCAGAAATAAATGAAATAGAAACAAATAAAATAATAGCAAAGATCAATAAAGATCAATAAAATGAAAAGCTGGTTCTTTGAGAACATAAACAAAATTCATAAACCCATTAGCCAGACTCATCAAGAAAAAGAGAGAGAGGACTCAAATCAGTAAAATTAGAAATGAAAAAGGAGAAGTTACAACAGATACCGCAGAAATACAAAGCATCCTAAGAGACTACTACAAGCAGCTCTATGCCAATAAAATGGACAACCTGGAAGAAATAGACAAATTCTTAGAAAGGTATAACCATCCAAGACTGAACCAGGAAGAAACAGAGAATATGAACAGACCAATCACAAGTAATGAAATTGAAACTGTGATTAAAAATCCTCCAACAAACAAAAGTCCAGGACTAGATGGCTTCACAGGTGAATTCTTTCAAACATTTAGAGAAGAGCTAACACCCATCCTTCAGAAACTCTTCCAAAATATTGTAGAGGAAGGAACACTCCCAAACTCATTCTATGAGGCCACCATCACCCTGATACCAAAACCAGACAAAGGTACTACAAAAAAAGAAAATTACAGACCAATGTCACTGATGAATATAGATGCAAAAATTCTCACCAAAATACTAGCAAACGGAATCCAACCACACATTAAAAGGACCATAAACCATGATAAAGTGGGATTTATCCCAGGGATGCAAAGATTCTTCAATATGCACAAATCAATCAATGTGATATACTATATTAACAAACTGAAGAATAAAAACTATATGATCATCTCAATAGATGCAGAAAAAGCTTTTGACAAAATTCAACACCGATTTATGAAAAAAACTCTCCAGAAAGTGGGCATCGAGGGAATCTACCTCAAAATAATAAAGGCCATATATGACAAACCCACAGCAAACATCATTCTCAATGGTGAAAAACTGAAAGCATTTCCTCTAAGATCAGGAACAAGACAAGGATGTCCACTCTCACCACTGTTATTCAACATAGTTTTGGAAGTCCTAGCCACAGCAATTGAAGGACAAAAAGAAATAAAAGGCAAACAAACTGGAAAAGAAGAAGTAAAACTGTCACTATTTGCAGATGACATGATACTATACATAGAGAATCCTAAAGATGCTACCAGAAGACTACTAGAGTTAATCAATGAATTTGGTAAAGTTGCAGGATACAAAATTAATGCACAGAAATTTCTTGCATTCCTATACACTAATGATGAAAAATCTGAAAGAGAAATTAAGGAAACACTCCCATTTACCACTGCAACAAAAAGAATAAAATACCTAGGAATAAACCTACCTAGGGAGACAAAAGACCTGTATGCAGAAAACTATAAGACACTGATGAAAGAAATTAAAGATGATACCAACAGATGGAGAGATATACCATGTTCTTGGATTGGAAGAATCAATATTGTGAAAATGACTATACTACCCAAACCAATCGACAGATTCAATGCAATCCCTATCAAATTACCAATGGCATTTTTAATGGAAGTAGAACAAAAAATCTTAAAATTTCTATGGAGACACAAAAGACCCCGAATAGCCAAAGCAGTCTTGAGGGAAAAAATCGGAGCTGGAGGAATCAGACTCCCTGACTTCAGACTATACTACAAAGCTACAGTAATCAAGACAATATGGTACTGGCACAAAAACAGAAATATAGATCAATGCAAAAAGATAGAAAGTCCAGAGATAAACCCACACACCTATGTTCAACTAATCTATGACAAAGGAGGCAAGCATATACAAGAGAGAAAAGACAGCCTCTTCAATAAGTGGTGCTGGGAAAAGTGGACAACTATATGTAAAAGAATAAAATTAGAACACTCCCTAACACCATACACAAAAATAAACTCAAAATGGATTAAAGACCTAAATGTAAGACAGGACACTATAAAACTCTTAGAGGAAAACATAGGAAGAACACTCTTTGACATAAATCACAGCAAGATCTTTTTTGATCCACCTCCTAGAGAAATGGAAATAAAAACAAAAATAAACAAATGGGACCTAATGAAACTTAAAAGCTTTTGCATAGCAAAGGAAACCATAAACAAGACGAAAAGACAACCCTCAGAATGGGAGAAAATATTTGCAAACGAATCAACAGACAAAGGATTAATCTCCAAAATATATAAACAGCTCATGCAGCTCAATATTAAAAAAACAAACAACCTAATCCAGAAATGGGAAGAAGACCTAATAGACTTTTCTCTAAAAAAGACAGACAGATGGCTAAGAAGCACATGAAAAGCTGCTCAGCATCACTAATTATTAGAGAAATGCAAATCAAAACTACAGTGAAGTATCACCTCACACCAGTCAGAATGGGCATCATCAGAAAATCTACAAACAACTAATGCTGGAGAGGGTGTGGAGAAAAGGGAAGCCTCTTGCACTGTTGGTGGGAATGTAAATTGATACAGCCACTATGGAGAACAGTTGGAGGTTCCTTTAAAAACTAAGAATTACCAAATGACCCAGCAATCCCACTGCTGGGCATATACCCAGAGAAAACCATAATTCAAAAAGACACATGCACCCCAATGTTCATTGCAGCAGTATTTACAATAGCCAGGTCATGGAAGCAACCTAAATGCCCATCGACAGATGAATGGATAAAGAAGATGTGGTACATATATACAATGGAATATTACTCAGCCACAAAAAGGAACGAAATTGGGTCATTTGTAGAGACGTGGATAGATCCAAAGACTGTCATACAGAGTGAAGTAAGTCAGAAAGAGAAAAACAAATATCGTATATTAACACATGTATGTGGAACCTAGAAAAATGGTACAGATGAACCAGTTTGCAGGGCAGAAATTGAGACACAGATGTAGAGAACAAACGTATAGACATCAAGGGGAGAAAGCTGCAGGGTGGGTGGTGGTGGTGGTGGTGTGATGAATTGTGTGATTGGGATTGACATGTATACACTGATGTGTATAAAACTGATGACTAATAAGAACCTGCTGTATAAAAAAATAAATTAAAAAAAGAAGAGTTACAGTTCTAGTTTTCATATCTAGAGCTACAATTCTTCTCAAATTAATTTTTCCTTATGGAGTAAGGTAGGGGTTGAGGTTCACTTGTGTTCATAGTGATATATAGTTTTTTCAGCCCCATCTCCCCCCACTGATTTCCCTTGACATCTTTGTGAAAAACCAGTTGACCATGTATGTATGGATCAATTTCTAGATACCCTATTCTGCTGTAGTGATCTTTTCTACCCTGTGTTCAGCTTCCATTATTTCTGAGGAAATGCCTGCCAACGTTTCTAATGTTGTTTCCCTGAATGTAATGTGTCTTTTTAATTTGGCTGCACTTTAGATTTTCTATTTATCTTTGATAATTAGCATTTGACATGACCTTCATAGGTGTCATTTTGTTTTAAGTTCGTTATCCTGCTTGGGGTTTACTGATCATGTTAGATTTGTGGGTCAATTTCTCTGACAAATTTTGTAAAATTATTGGCCATTATCTCTTCAAATATTTTGTTTCTGCATTCTCTCTCATCTCCCTCTGGGACCACAACTACTTACGTGTCAGACCATTTGATAATATTCTATAGTTCCGAGATGCTCTGTTCAGTGTTCTCATCAGTTTTTCTCTTCATTTTATTTTATTTCAGAGAAATATGCTTCACTTTATTTCAGATAAATTCTATTGACTTGTCTTCAGGTTCATTGATCCTTTCTTCTCTGTGTCTAGTCTACTCTTTATCCCATTATATAAATGTGTCATTTAATATCTTTTTTCTTTTTTTTTGACTTTCCATTTAGTTCTTTCTTAGCATTTCCTTTTTTCCTCCTGATATTCCCCATCTATTGTCTAGCTTTTCTATTAGATCCTTTAACATATTTATCATAGTTATTTTAAAGTCCTTGTCTGCTAATTCCAACATCTGGGCTTTTGGTGGTCTGCTTCTAGTGACTAATTTTTTCCTTGATTTTGGGTCACGTGTTCCTATTTCTTCGCCTTTCTTTCTTTCATGTTTGTTTTTCTGCTTACTCAGCTGAGGGTAAAAAAAAAAGACTAAAATAGATAATATTTACCCCAGGAAAAGGTATGCTCTTTCCTTTGTCAGGCTAAGTCAATATAACCTGTAGTCAAACAGTGGCTTGTTTTTGTTGCAGCTGTAGTTCAATCAGTTCACCACTGGCTTCAAAAAGTTTTGAGGTTTGGATCATTAGTTTTCCTCCAGAAGAGCCAATTCAAGGAAGAGTCAGATACTGGAATTATCTCACAAGGTTTTTAAAGCAGCTGTAATCAAAAAATGCTTAAACAATCAATTAAACAGTATCTTTAAATAAATAAGAAAATAGAAAATTTGAGCAAAGAAAAAGATGTTATCAAAAAGAACCAAGTGGAAATTATAGAGTTGAAAAATACAATCATTAAAATAAAAACTCAGTGGATGAGCCTGATGAGTAGAGTAAAGATAATGGAAAATAGAATCAGTGAACTTGAAGGCAGATTAATAAACTTAACTCAGTTTTAACAACAGCAAGAATATAGATTGGAAAAAATAAGCAGAGCTTCAGGGTTCTGTGGGAAAATAACAGAAGATCTGACGTTTATATCATTACAGTCTCAGAACAAGAGGAGGAAGAATGTGGAACTGAAAAAGTATTCAAAGAAATAATGACTGAGAACTCCCCAAATTTTGCAAAAGACATAAACCTACAGTTTCAAGAAGTTGAGCAAATCCCATGTAGGAAAAACCCAAAGAAATCCACACCAAGACCCAGCACTGCTAAACTTCTGAAAATCAAAGAGAAGGAAAAAGTCTTGAAAACAATCAGAAAGAAGTGTCACATTATCCATAAAGGAACATCCATTCAAATGACAGTGGTTTTTTCACCTGAAAATATGGAGGCCAAAAGGAAGTGGCACAATATTTTTCAAGTATTGAAAGAGATATCAACTCTGAATGCTGTATATAGTGAAACTCTCTTTCAGAAGTAAAGAGAATATAAAGACGTTCTCAAGTGAAGGAAAATTAAGAGAATTTGTTGCTAGCAGATCTACTCTTAAAGGATGGCTAAAGGAAGCTCCTGCAACAAAAAGAAAATTATATCAGAAGAAGGTTGGGAGATTCATAAAGGAAATAAGAACAGAATGGGTAAAAATAGAAGTAAATGTAATGGATTATTCTTCACCTCACAGGTTTCTTTAATCATATTTTATGGTTGGAGCAAAAGTTATAATACCATGTGATGTGGTACTCAAAGTATGCAGATGAAATATTTAAGACAAAATATATCTTAAAAATGGGAAGGGTAAAGGGACCTAAATGTAAGGTTTCTGCACTGCAGTTGAAGGAATAAAATGTCAACAACAGTAGGCTGTGATAAGTGACATATGTAAATGGTATCACCTAGAGAAATCACTACGAAACCTAGAAAAAACATACTTAAAAACATTATAAATAATCAGAATGGAAGGAAAAAAGAGAAGAATGACAAACACAGAAGAGCAAACATAAAACAAATAAAATGTCAGATTTAAGCCCTGTTATGTCAATACTTAGCTGTAAATGGTCTAAATATGTCAATTAAAAGACAAAACCCAATTCAACTACAAAAGCAACTGTCTACAAAAACTCACTTCAAACATAACATTGGTAGGTTGAAAGTAAAAGAGTAGAAAAAAGATATATCATGCAAACATGAATTTAAAGAGTAGGAGTGACTATATTAATATCAAATAAAGTAGACTTCAGAGCAAAGAAAAGTACGAGAGAAAGAGTATTAATTATAAAAGAAGTTATAGCCATCCTAAATGTATATGCACCAAACAACAGAGCTTAAAAATAAAAGTACATGCAGCAAAATCTGATAAAGCTGAAAGGAGAAATAGGCAAATCCATAATTGCAGTTGGTTTCTATAACACCCCACTTGCAGCAATCGATAGAACTACTAGACAGAAAATCAGCAAGGATCGAGAAGAACTGAACAACACCATCAACCGACAAGATCTAATCTGATATTTATGGAACACTTTACCTAACAACAGCAGAATACATATTCTTTTCAAGCACCCGGGGAACATTTACCACAATGGATCCTAGGTCACAAAACAAATATTAACAAATTTAAAAGAACTGAAAATCATACATAATGGAATAAAACTAGAAAAATCTCCAAACACTTGGAAATTAAACAACATCCTTCTGAATAATCCATAGTCAAAAAGAAAGTCTCAAAGGATATTTTTTTTAAATATAAGAATGAAAATGCATATATCAAAGTTTGTGGGATACAGCTAAAACAGTGGCAGAGGTAAATTTGTAACACTGTTTATATTCAAAAAGAGGAAAAACCTCAAATCTATGATCTAAGTTCCTAACTCAAGAAACTAGAAAAAGAAGAGCAAAATAAACCCACTGCAAGGAAAAAGAAAAAAATAATAAAGATTATAAAGCAATGAAACAGAAAACTGTCAAAACTCAACATTAAAAATCAAATAATCCAATTAGAAAATGGGCAAAAGACATGCACAGACATTTCACTGAAGAGGATATACATATGGCAAATAAGCACATGAAACGATACCATTAAGCATTAGAGAAATGCAAATTAAAACCATAATGCAATATCACTACATACCTATCCAATTGGCTAAAATAAAAAAGTGATGACACTAAATGCTGGAGACAATATGGGAAAACTAGATCACTTATATATTGCTGGCAGGAATGTAAAATGGTAACCCTCACTGGGAAGTAGTTTGGCAGTTCCTTTTAAAACTAAAAATGGACTTACCATGTGATTCAGCAATTGTACTGCCTTATACATTTATCCAAAGAAATGAAAACTTATTTTCGGGACTTTCCTGGTGGTGCAGTGGTTAAGAATTCACCTGCCAAAGCAGGGGTCATGGGTTTGAGCCCTGATCCAGGAAGATCCCACACGCCGAGAAGCAACTAAGCCCGTGCACCGCAACTACTGAGCCTGCGTGCCACAACTACTGAAGCCTGCATGCCTAGAGTCCATGCTCTGCAACAAAGAGAAGCCACTGCAATGAGAAGCCAGTGCACTGCAACAAAGAGTAGCCCCTGCTCGCCGCAACTAGAGAAAGCCCACATGTAGCAACGAAGACCCAACGCAGCCAAAAAATAAATAAAGAAATTTATACTAAAAAAAAAAAAGAGAAAACTTATTTTCACACAGAAATTTGACATGAATGTTCACAGAAGCTTTATTTGTAATAGCCAAATAGTGGAAACTATTCAAATGTCTGTCAGTGGTGACCGGTTAAACAAACATCCATACCATAGAATTCTACTCAGCCATAAAAATGAATAAACTATTGATACACACAACAACTTGGATGAACCTCAAGGAAATTATGCTGAGTGTAAACAGCTAATTTCAAAATGATACATATTGTATAATACAATTTATATAACTTTTGTGAGATAATTATCGAAAGAATATATTAGTGGTTGCCAGAGGTTAAGGATGGGGGAAGGGGTAGGTACAGCTGAAAAGGGACAGTATGAGGGAGCCTTGTGGTGTTGGTATACTTAAGTATCTTGATTGTGGTGGTGGTTACATGTCATGTACCATGATACATACATGATAAAATTGCATAGAGCTATACACACACACACACACACACAGAAATGGATACATGTATAGCTGGTGAAATCTGAATAAACTCTGTGGATTGTACGAATGTCAATTTCCTGGTTTTCACATCATGCTATAGTTATGCAAGATGTTAACACTCGGGAAGGCTGGGTAATAGGTACATGGGACCTCCCTGTACATTTCTTTGCAACTTCCTGGACTCTGTAATTATTTTGAAATAAACCCACACATACAACACGTGCATGGTCTCAATTTATTCTATGCGAGATTAACATTATATGAGCACTATGGCCAAAAATGTTTAAAGTCTCATCTTATGGAGAAGGGAGTAAAATTCTAATTGGTTGCACCTGTTATGGATAGATTTTCTTGCTCTTTTTCATTTTTACTCCTTTCCTTGTCATTTAAGTTAGTTATATGCTACTGTAATTAACATAATGCTCTTTCTAAGATGTACTATTAGGAAGAAGATGAAAGTTTGGTGAACAGACATATTTTCAATAGTCAGTTAAAGCAAACAAATGGCCTTATAATTAGAAAACTTAACAGTGTGATGAATCTGTTCCCAATAAAACCCACTGCTCTCTGCCTACTGAGGGAAACTTCCAGTGTTTACTCTGGATTTCTCGATGGGCTTATTTCACGTAAACATGCACAGCCTAGCTTCTCTCTGTACAGGCTGAAGTTCAAGAAAAGAGCCCAATTTGCCTTCATTACATCAGATACATTAACAGTGCCTTGTGCATAGGTCCATCTGAGTGTATTTGCCACGAGGGCAGGGAACATAGGACTGAACTATCTCACTGATTTGGTCATCCAACGTAACTTCCGGCAGAAACTTATGAAGATTCAATAGCAGTAAGACTGACATGGTGCCAGCCCTCCTGACACTGGTGGGGTCAACCTAGTGGGGACCTCTTAATATGTTTAGTACGTTAGAGTTTACATCATTTCATTTGCTCTTTATAGAACTTATGAAGTAAGTAGTATAAGTCTCATCTTACAGGTAACAGAGGTAAAGCCTGGAAAGATCAAATGACTTGACCAAGATCATAAAATGCCAGGACTTCCAACTCAATCAAGTCTAGTGCTTGTTGCTCTGTATCATGGAATTTCATCTTGCATGGATATAACTTTCATGAACTAAGCCATACCCACTCATAATAAAAAAAAACTACTAATAATTTAAGTAGTACCATGAGACAACACTTGCATGTACATTTCATCATTGATTATACATTAGTCTATATTACATATTCATATTACATAATAGATTTATATAAACAAATCCACATACAGTATATTTTGTGGGTGCTTTAAGGGATTCTGAAGATAATTGCAGCTACTGGGATTTTAGACTCATGAACTTAATTTAAAATGTTACATAAACCCTTTATAAAACTGTCTCCACTGTCCCATAATAATTCAACAGTGCTAAGAAACAAAGAGCAATCCTACTGTAGGAAATCAGTCTAAACCCCTTTCCTAAGAAAATCTTGCATGATACCATCTTCTTTTTACTTTTCTTAATTCTAAAAGTAACATATTTTTTATAGAAAACTTGAAAAAAATTTTCTATTTTGGATTTTTTAAATTATCACAAGTTTGCTTTCTTAAATAGGTAACGTGAACTGGTAGGATAATCTACATCAAGAAAATTAGTAAATGTTTATAGACCACATGAATATAACAGAATTTTAACCTTTTCTGTATGGCTCAGTTACACAGGTATCTTTTCTAAAGCATTAAAATTGGATTTTTACAAATTTAGTTTGTGGACGTCTTCTCAGAAGTGTTTACACATTAAGCAAAGAGCATCTGGCCCTTGGCTATGTTTTATTTGTGTACTTTAAAAAGTGCCAAGGAAATTCCATGGCCCACCACCTGTCAGATGCACATGACTTCTCCCTCTCCTTTGGGGTAGCTTTTTCATCAGACAATAGAAAATTTAAATTGCTGTGACCCCTGTGTTCCATCCAGACCTCTCAATTTCCTCCAATGCTTTGTGGTTTTAATTTTCACTAACACTTTGGGGTTTCAAGTGTACTAACCTCAGGTTGTACTGACACTGACCCTGGCTGCTGAGCCAATAGAGTGAATGTGGATTTTACAACGATGGGTCAGTTGTTTGTTACTGAATGGAGAATGTGTTTCAGAACTTCTGGCACTGTCCTGATTTTGCACAATGATACCCTGTTAAATAAAAGTAACTCTTTAAATATATAACCAGGCTTCCCTGGTGGCGCAGTGGTTAAGAATCCACCTGCCAATGCAGGCAACATGGGTTCGATCCCTGGCCTAGGAAGATCCCACATGCCGCGGAGCAACTAAGCCCGTGCACCACAACTACTGAGCCTGTGCTCTAGAGCCCACGAGCCACAACTACTGAATCCCATGTGCCTAGCACCCGTGCTCCGCAACAAGACAAGCCACAGCAATGAGAAGCCTGCGCACTGCAACAAAGAGTAGCCCCTGCTCGCCGCAACTAGAGAAAGCCTGTGCACAGCAACGAAGACCCAACACAGCCAAAAATAAAAACAAATTTATATAAATAAATAAATATACAACCAAATGAATTTAATATTTATGATTTTGTAAGACTTTTCATAGAAAAAGCTTTCACTAATCAGAAAAAAAAATTTTCAGGCCACATATAAAATGTTCAGTAAGCAAAAATATGATCACTGCACATGTATTTTACCCACATGATATCGTAAAAGAGAGAAACAGCTAGGAAATTCTCGATGGGTTTTAGGGCTGTGACAGAGACTTTTGCTCAGCAAAATCTACATTCTCCTCTTGTTCCTGGACTCCCAGTGTTAGGCTGTATTTTCCAGCTTCCTTTGTGGTTAGATGTGGCCATGTGACTGAGTTCTAGCCAGTGGAATGTGAGTAGGAGTAATGTTAGCCAGGACCAGGCCCAGCTCATAAAACCTTCCTATGTGTACTCCTCCATGTTTTTTCCCCTTCACCCATTTGAATGTCAGCAGGTAACTAAATACAAAGTATTTTTACATTTTTTAGTACAAAATCATCATCATCATCATCACAGCAGTTATTACTATAATATCCCCTTTGTGCGAGCCCCTGATTTAAGAGCTATCCGTGCATTAACTCATTTCACCTTAACAATCCTGTGAGATAGGTACCATAGTAGTATTGTTTCCACTTTTCAGATGAGGAAACTGAAGTGCAGGGATGTTAAGCAACTTCCCCAAGGTCATACAGCAAACAAGTGGCAAGGTTGGGTGAGCGTGCTGCAGTCCAGGTTCCAGTGTCTGTGCTTTGTGCTAGACATTACTCTAATTCTCTACCGATTAGTAACATGTGTTTCATGTTTTGTGATAACTCTAAGTTAACCTAAATATGTGTTCAGTCAGAAAGCCCCTACTAGCTAACAGAATTTCATCTTCGGCTCTCCCAGCAGTTGAGTTGGTTTGCCACACCCAATTCCTTATAAATTCATTCTTTAGCTAGTAGAACAGCTATCTTGCCTTTGGATTTCAAAGCCTTACTTAGGCATCCTTAATTGTCTTTCATTAACAATTTTACCTGCTAGTACTTGGAGGGAATTTGAGACAAAGGAAGAAGTAAACAGCATTATTAAAAGGTATTTCATGGTTTCTTCCTCTCTCCATCTCTCTCTGTAACCAGAGGAGAAAGACTTCTCCCCAGGCTTATGGTTTGCTTGGTGCTGATGAAGACAGAGGGTCATAGGGAAGATTCAGTCAACTCTTTGCATTCCAAAGCAGTTGAGCATGAGTTAGGGATGCGCCTCGTGCAATTCCATGTGGGGGCATTCCATGAAGCGACTCCATCTTAGAATGTAGTCCTGAGGAGTGAAGTAGCCAGAAGCCTGCCCTGAGTCCCAGCTTTTAGAAACTCTTTCCGGCACAGAGGACCCACAGTACCATCGTTCTGTGGAGTCTCCTCTCGCACCCTCTCCATATCGTCTTTACTATGTCACACAGTATTTCTCTGATTTCTGTTTCAAACTTAACTCCTGTTTAACATTTTAAACTCATGTCTTCTGCTATCAACTGAAACTGTTTCAGAGAGATAGACAGATGAAAGAAACATATTTTTCTGATACTTAGAAGTATCTTACTCCTATAACTTGATTATTCTCATACATAAAGGTCCATACTCATAAACAGTATTCTCACACCATTCTTGAACTGGAGTAATTAAAAAACATGTGGGTGAAAAAATACAGCCCTTGAGTTGAAAAATATCCCCCAACCCCGCTCTCCACCTTAACAACTTGAAGAATATCTAGAAAGGCCACTGAATTGTACCTACCAAAGGAAATCAGCCTATTTATTGTCTAAAAATGGCTAAGTCTTGAGACTTTTAATCAACAAAATCTTAATGGATACTTCATAAAACTTCGAATTACTGGCAGCCTATTTTCCTATCCTTGGCCTGGGAAATATTTATAGATTAATTCTTCAGCCAAGAATCCATCTTTGGGACTTCCCTGGTGGCGCAGTGGTTAAGAATCAGTCTGCCAATGCAGGGGACATGGGTTCGAGCCCTGGTCCGGGAAGATCCCACATGCCGTGGAGCAACTAAGCCTGTGTGCCACAACTACTGAGCCTGTGCTCTAGAGCCCATGAGCCACAACTACTGAGCCCACGTGCCTCAACTACTGAAGCATGCCTAGAGCCCGTGCTCTGTGACAAGAGAAGCCACCGCAATGAGAAGCCTGTGTACCACAGCAAAGAGTAGCCCCCGACTCACCACAACTAGAGAAAGCCCATGCACAGCAACGAAGACCCAGTGCAGCCAAACATAAATAAATAAATAAATTTATTAAAAAAAAAAAAGAATCCATCCTTAATCTTCCTTCCCTACACAGGTGAAAGGCATCAATTCACCTTTGGAAGAAATATTATAAGTAACATAGTTGTCCTGTTGAAAAATACTGATTAAAATGTCAGTTCAGCAAAGCAAGTCTGCCTCTGTATCTTGGAATAATTTAGGACTCGTAGTCTACTGAGTACCTTTGTGGACACTTCAAAATATGTAGAGATTTCTGTCTCTGGTTTTTAAGTTGTAGCATGTGTTATTGGGAATTTGAAGACCTTTCCATGGCTCCTTCCTTCATCACACTGAGTTCCTAGTGGGTTGGGACCAAGCCATATTTCTTCTGGCCTTTAACAAAGAAAAAAAAAAAAGAAGAGAAAAAAAGAAGAAGTAAAAAAGGAAAAAGAAAAAAGGAGAGTCCACATGTCTTTGGACCTTAGGACACAGTGAGTGCTTTGAAATCAAACAGAAGCAGAACTACTGCCCGATATTCTAAGTGTGTTATGGATTGATGAGTCGACATTTGAAAAGTGCTTGAAAGTTCTTAGATGAAAGACCACAGATCTGTATAAAGTATTATCATTATAAAAGTAACTCAATTTTCCTGTGGTTATTCTTTTTTTAAAAAGGAATATTTATTTGGTTGCTGTTTTAATCAATTAAAAAAAATTAAAACCACCAAAAGTAGGATATTCTTGTAAAAGAATGTGAAATAATCAGGACTTTTCTGGGATTAAAAGAAGGGAGTAGGTAGCTGAGCAATGCCTTTAAGAATGCTCAAGGTGCTGCCTGGATGGTAATATTGGAGAACTGTATTAATACAATTAAAATGTTTTTTATAATTGTATTTAATGAACTATAACAGGAAAATTTCTAATCACCATTTTTCACTTTTTTTCTATCTAGTTTTACAGGGAAACCACATTTCTCCAGGATCACAAAATAAAATATAAGCCTCATATTCTTTACATGCCCATTCCTTCTTCTTCTTTTTTTTTTTTTTTTTTGCAGTATGCGGGCCTCTCACTGTTGTGGCCTCTCCCATTGCGGAGCACAGGCTCTGGACGCGCAGGCTCAGCGGCCATGGCTCACGGGCCTAGCTGCTCCGCGGCATGTGGGATCTTCCCAGACCGGGTCACGAACACGTGTCCCCTGCATCAGCAGGCGGACTCTCAACCACTGCGCCACCAGGGAAGCCCCATTCCTTCTTTTTTTGAAGAGAAGCTGTATTCTACATCCAGGCTGCACACAAGAAGGAATGTAGTCAATCAACTACTAATAGTTTATGTATCCTCCATTGAGAGTAGGACCTATAATCGTCTCACTTCACTGAGCACAGTGGCTGTAACTGTCACAGTGGCCGTGACCTGAATTATGTTGGGAATATATCATATACTGGACTTCCCTGGCAGTCCAGTGGTTAAGACTCCATGCTCCCAATGCAGGGGGCACGGGTTCGATCCCTGGTTGGGGAAGATCCCACATGCTGCGTGGCTCAGCCAGAAAAAAGGAAAAAAGAGAGAGAAAAAATATATATATCATGTACTACCTAAAACTTTTTATAGCATGCTGATGAAACAGAGAATAATATATTACTGTTTCAAAGATGTTGTTTGAAAAAAATTATGCTAAGCATTTTCTCATTTTTATTAAGTCAATAAATATGTATTAAATATGTGAGTATAATAAACAGAATAAAGAAAATGAAATTTTTCATTTCATTTCATTTCAATTTTTCATTTCATTTCATTCAGATAACTGCTCAGCTTCTCCAGGTTGATAAATTCTTATGTACAAACCAGACACGGAAGGAGAGAAAAGTGAAATGCAGAGCAGAGATTTCTCCTCTTCTTTGTTCTTTCTTCCAACTTGGCCCAAGTCTGAACTTGTTTTCAGAGTTATCTCCTAACCACCCAGGCAACTGTAATTTATTAAGTTATACTCTGGCTCCAAAGATGTCAAGTGTTTCCCAAAGTGATGCACTAAAGACCATACCTCACATATGTTAATTCCAAAAAACTCAAGAATCAGAACTTTAAAATTATATTCTTGGTCAAAAGGTATAACACTTTCTTTTATATTCTTTCAAATAAGAGAAATAAAAGTAGAGGTTTGGGGAAAGCATTCAAGTATTTCAGTAGGGAGTTTTCTCCTAAGTTTCCTTTGGACACCAAGCCAAAGCATTTTTGACAGATAATTGGACTAGAAATAGTGCCCTTGGAAACCATCAGCCAGCATTCCCACCCATTAATTAGGTGATTCATTTTCATCTTTTTTCCTCCCCATTTCACCCTCCACCCCCGATTCCTTTTCCCACCCTTTCCTTGTTGGTTTTTCTTTGGATCATCTATACCTCTGCTCTCCTCCTCTATTTATTTGTGCTATAACTCACTGCCTCTGGATATATTTCCTGTTCTTATTGTCTCTCCTGGCCTCTGGGTACCTCTTTGACAGATCCTCTTGTCTTACTACTTTGTAAAAAACCTTAACCATGTTGCAAGTGAGAAACCTCTCTAGAAGCCTCTCTGGACTGCTCCAACTTCCAGTGATTTTTATTTCCCTTAAAGTTCTGCGGCACCAATGACTGGTACCACACAATTAGTACTTTATTGCTGTTTGTTCATCTTTCACGTCTTTTCTTTCCAATTGAGTAGGCAGCTACTCAAGGACATGGAACATCACATCTAAGTCTTGAAAAACATACTGTATAAACTTAACAAATAGTTACTGATGGACTAGGATGGTGGACATATCTCATGGAAGTAAGTTAGAGCCTCATTTGGGGATAACAGGATTTGAGGTAAATGAGTTTTAGACAGTTAAGCTCTTTTACTCAAGAATATAGGAGACACATGGGTTATAAGAAGCTAACTAATGGAATATAGAACTTTTGCCTCAAAGAGGCATTTCTATTGCTTCATCAGTTAGTGACCCAATATTATGTGGAAGTAAGGTTTCAGAATTCCTCCTAGAGGTTCTGAGTATACGAACTCATGAGCCGTGGGTCTGAGACCACTTCTGTCATAAATTAGCTTAGTAATCATGAGTAGGTCAACCTTTTTTGGCTTCAGTTTACTCCTCTGTCAAATGAGGGAGTTGAATAGATGCCCTTTAAAAACCAAATAAAGAAAACAAAAACAAAACTAAAGAATGATTAGTACCCTCATTTAGACCTTATCAGGAAGTGTTATTGTTTATCCTGCCATAAATCTATTTTAAACACATGCCCTACTTAGAGGATCACTCATTCAAATATCCAGAGAAATGTCATCCAGATGAGACCCAGAGAAGAAAAGAAGAAAAATGAAATGGAAATTCTAGGTACTACTTTTATTGTCATCAGAACCATTTACTTCTTATAGATAGGTATCTTGTTGGACAATAGAAAACTAGTAGGAAAAATCTTCAACCTGTCATATTTCTTATTACTCTATGAGATACAAGATAAGGAAAAAAACCAACTGATCTTCATTACCAGCAAATATCAGATAGGTGAAATACTTTTAAGTCTGGAATGATGAGGTTAATAAAAGGTTACAGAAATCCAAGTGTGCTGGAATGCCAATTTGACACTCCGATGTTAGTAAAACAGTGCATGCCAGAGCTACTTTCTTAAATCAAGCAATCTCTGTGGTAAAGGAAAATGGATCAAAATATCAAGGCAAGCATGCCATTGGCTTGAGGTATGCGTCAGATTTATTGTGGCCGAGAAGATTAAAATCAGCCAGCATTAAGGAGGGCGTGTATGTGCCGCATTCAGATGTCAGGAAGTCTGAAAATTACGCCATCAACCCAAAGAGTTTCCTGGGTTGATGATAAATAAAGGACACACTTAAAACAGAAAGGCTGAAAAGCAGCCGAGACCTGAAGATAAAGTGATCACTTGAGTCGTGGCATTACCTGTGCCTACGGTTAAGAGAGCGAACCTAAAGATAGCAAGATGAATCAAGGTCATATGAAAAGACTGTAATGAGAGTGAGGAGAAAGGTTGCTGACACAGGCTCAAAAATATGGTGTCAGGGTGGGGCGCCAGAATGCACTCCAGGGTACAGACCTTTTCAGAGAATGGAATTGGGAGTTACGCCCATGTTTCAGAAGAGTAGGGGTGGAAGGTTGAGAGAAGGCTGGAGAGAAAGGAATGACCGACCTCGTGCATTGAGAAAAAACACTATTTAACTGCTGGAGGAGTGTACTCTGGCCTAGCCCGGGAGAGCAGAGAGAGGCGGGTGATGGTCCCACCACCCTTCAGAAGGCCAGCCAGCCACAGACAGACCTCAAATAGGGCAGTGATCCTTTGAGGCCAAAGGCGGATCTGTAAAAACCCAAATCATAGTGACTTTTTAGTTTTTTTGGCTCTTCCTTAGAAACCACATAACCACTAACATTCTACTTCTTTTCCCACTGAGCTGACCCACATCCAATTTATATATTCCCTATCCACAAAAGTCACAGCATACATCTAGTCATCACCCTGTGCCAGGCACCAGTGATGATTCCTGTCTATGGCAAAGCTGAGTTGCTGCTAAACTGTGGCATCAGCAAGCTTGGTTTGCTGGAGTGTGTAAAGAACCCTGCCCCTATGGCCACGTTGGGGTCCAATCCCAGCCCTTCCATTACCAATTCTGGGACCTTGAGGGAACTGTTTTAACGTCTTTGAATTTTTCTCATCTACAAAATGATAAAACAAACATCTATTTTGCAGGGCTGCTGTGAGAACTGAATGGTATTTGAATATATGTAAAGCACTTGGCATGTGCTGAGCAGTATTCTAGAAATGGAAGCGATTATTATTAATTCTCTGTACTCTTCTCCTTTAAAAAAAAAAATCATGTTTTGACCATTCCTTCCCCTTTTTCAAAAAAATCCATGGCTTTAATCCCCTCCCCTGCCCAAGCACCAAGTACCCTTACGTTGCCCCATCTTTCCTGTTAGAGAAATCAATTTGATTATGTCACTCATGTCAAAGGGTGACTCTAAAAAGCAATGCATATAATGGGATTGGGCAATGATTATATAAAAGAATAATTTGTGGAGAGATATTCACAGCAGAAAGGCTGTCCTCAAATGACATTTCTATAGATGAGTAATCATTCATTCTGCTTCTGGGTAAGACAAGCCTTATCTGGCTTGGATTCTACATCTCTACCATGCTTCCTTTTATACTAATTCAATCTAATTTGAAGGTAAACAGTGTAACCAAAAAAAACATTACCCACTTCATTCTACATGGCTATGCCACCGCACAGCAAATGATTGCCAAGAGACACTAGTAAACTTTTCCAACACATATTTTGCCCAGACAATGGCTGAATGGAAACCCAGTGAAACAGATAAGGGTTGATGACTCAAGTCTCCAAACAAGTTTTCAGTTAAATAAAGCTTCAAAGGCTAATCACCATATAAAACCCACCCTAGCTAGAAATAAGGCATTCAATAATAATCAACAACTCCCTACAAGATCACAAACTTGGAACTTCGGAAACAGAAAATTAAACTGGACACCAAGGCTAGTGCCATAACAACATGGACAAATTTCAAAAACATACAGTTGAGAGTAAAAAACAAGCTGCTGGATGTGTATCAAATGATACTGTGCACAGTTAAGTTTTAAAAAACAACAAGCAATACTAAATACATGTTTTAAGAGTACATACATATGAAGTAACAAAATAAAGACATGCAGGAGAATAAAAAATAATAGTAGTTGCTGGAGGGGCAGGAAGAGGAATGAAGCTGGGGAAGGTAACACAGGGAACCGCCATTGTATTTGTAATATTTTAGGTCTTATTTGGATGATGGGTACCCAGATAATATGTAATTCTTGAAATCTCTTTATTTTTCTGTGATATTTCATATTAAAAAATATTAAAAATAAGAACAGTTCTATGACACAAAATTGTTGACCTATGAGAGAGAAGTCTGTTCGATAATATTGGTACGTTGTTAGATAATAATAAAATGGATCCTAGCAACCCTCATTTCCATTTCACTGGGTTGAGTGGGGAGAGATTAGGGGAGGGTTAGATAAGAGGGAGCTGAGCTAAAGGGGAGAAGGCCTGCCTTGAGACAACTCTTTGATAGGGGCTGAGCAAAGGCAATCTGGGTCAAGGTAGAAGCATCAGCCTCTGGCTCATTCCTGCTCTCAAGACCTTCCCAGCAGGCAAAACTAGATAAGGCAGATGATGCATGAAGCCCTATATCTTTTAGGATCTTAGTCTACATAGGAGGTCAGCTATCTTAGTCTACATAGGAGGTACAGAGTACTCAGGGCCAGCTTCATGAGCATGTGACCTGTGTAGTCAGTCACACAAGTGTTCCTTGTGGTTGGTTTAATGTCACTGTCTTGAAATTCTTAGTAGTGTTGTCTTTGAACCTGTGTTGTGTAAGTGAAGACCGATGGAACAACGGAGTGTGTGCATAAACAGAGGAGCTACAAGCATTATGTGTGTCTGCCACTGTTCCTTCCCACCCTGTCCACATACAGCAGTCGCAGTGCCCGTGAACAAAGACTTCTGGTAGACCCACAACGTGTGGGAGGTTCAGTGAGACCCAAAGTGAGTACAAGGTAGCTGTGTTATGTCTAAGACTGAGTAAGTGGAATTGCTGACAGCCTGACAGGCTCTGCTTTCCATTTGAACCAGAATTTTCTTCAAATGCAGAAAGAAAGCAGTAGTGTTCTAAGAAACACTAACAACCAAAAAACCCTATCACATCATTTCTTATTCCGGCTACTTCTCCATATTAGCCAACCACGTATGTTGAAAAAAGGCATAAAGGAAAAGGAAAGATAGGGCAACCTATAGTTCATTTCCTTTTAGTTTTCCTTTACTCATCAGTAAGACAAAAGTAGAAAGTGCATGTATCAAGAAGTTAAATAAAAACAGTGAGTTAGTTTTGTGCAGGCTTTCCACTGTGCTGGTAAGAAAGAAAGAATACACGTGTGTACAAGCTACGAAGAATTGTCTCATTTCAATGACTCTGCATATGAGTTAGATGTTCTTACATTTGCATTTAAAATTGACTTTGATAATATAGAGATGTGTTGTAAAATTCATGCTAATAATTTAATCTTTAAATTTTTTCTTTACTTAAAATTAATAAATGATAAATAAAACATACCATAAGAAGTTGAGAGAGAGACTGAGGAAAAAAGGAAAAATCTCTCTATGTTACTACCTTTTTCCCTGCCTTTGAATAAAGGGCCCCACATTTCATTTTGCACAGAGCCCCACCAATTATGTAGCCAGTCCAGAGAACACTTAACTACCAAGTTCTCCCCCAAAGGAAGCATGCTTCTAACAGTCTGAAATGAGTGTTCATTTAATTGATAGTATCTGTATTTAGGTGTATCTCCTGAACAGCATTTTAGGAAGTGTAAGTTTCGAAGACACACTTTGAAGAAAAGAAAAATTGTTAAGTCTGTGCCATTCTGAAGAGAAAGAGGAAATTTAATTGGAATATGTACCTCCTAATGTTATGTGGCAATGTTAATCACATTCTCTTCTGAAACCACCTTTTTCCCAAATATCAGTAAGTAGATATGGTTATACATTTTGGTGAAGGTACCTTGAATACTCTTTTGAGAAAGAGAGAGAGGAAGGGAGAGGTTGAGAGCACAGCATGTCTGTGTGTGTGTGTCTGTGTGTGTGTATGTGTCTGTTCAGCAGTGCACACTCAACACAGGGGAGCACAGAATCCTAGTTCTGGGCTGTCAGTAACTCCCTGGGGCTCCTCCTCGAATTCCAGTTAGGAACTGGTTTTACCTTTATTTATCATACTTAAAACATTTCACAGAGGCTTCCCTGGTGGCACAGTGGTTGAGAGTCCACCTGCCGATGTAGGGGACACGGGTTCGTGCCCCGGTCCGGGAAGATCCCACATGCCACGGAGCGGCTGGGCCCGTGAGCCATGGCCGCTGAGCCTGCGCGTCCGGAGCCTGTGCTCCGCAACGGGAAAGGCCACAACAGTGAGAGGCCCGCATACCGCAAAAAAACAAAAACAAAAACAAAAAGATTTCACAAACATTACTCACGTGGCTCAAAAGCTTAGGAGACACGTGATGTGTAACTATAACAACTGAAAAAAATCAATGTTTTGAAACAGGTTTTCTCCAAGGTCAGAAAGCTCGTCCTCAAGATCAAGGGACCCACAGGTATTCTTAGCCCCGGCTAACTGTCCTCCCCACACTGGTGAATTGGAGTACATCTGAGCTATCTGGACCTGGAAAGAAGAAGTAGTCATCTGCAGCCTCTAAACTGCTTTCCTGGGAAATGAGTGACCCAAGGCCTGTCTATCCTTGTTGTTATAATAATTAATGCTAATGGATCTTGGGAATGACTGATTTGGGTCCACTGTTTTACCCAGCAGTGGGCTCATTTATTTGAGCTTTGTAATTTTCCTTAATAAATAACCAACAAATCCTTAATTTGGTGGCCACTGTCTGTAGGCAAATCTCCAGAGTTTTCTGACTGTAGAACGTAAAACAGCCATGGGGCAAGGGTTGAGAAAACAGGAAGGATTTATATTATAAACATGTTACTGTCCAGGCTCTCATTTTCCTGGCTGGTCTGATGTTATAGCTTTATTTGATACTTTGACATGGTTGCAATGAAAGGCAAGTAACTTAGATTACCCAGCTACAGGGAAGTCAATGCACTGGTACATAAGAAGCAAGTTTCATTCATCAAGAGAATGTTCCTTGATGTTCTGAGTCAGAACAGATCCTCTCAGAGCTGGGAGGACTCTGGTAAGGATGATAAGGGGTGCTGACCTAGTGCCATTCCTTTCTTTGGGATGAGGTGGTGGAAAGGGGAGCATTCAGCCATCATGGTTAAAAGGCCAGGTGCCTTCCACGACTGGAAAAGAGTCAGAATAGGAAATCAGACAGAAAAATAAACCCATTCTTCAGAATATGAGGTGAATTCCATTACTCTTTTAAGGTAGAGTCAAAGAATTTAGACCCAGAAAAGAAAGTAGGGAGGATGCCTTGGATAAAATATTTTCTTTTCCTTCGCCAGTCGTGTGGAACAGGCAGACTTATGTGTGGACTGCCGAGGTTGATGTTGAAGTGACCTCTGAAAGCAAACCCCCCAGTGAAACTGTTCTGTACATCGAAATGCCTAGACATTCCAGGCCACCGCAGCATGGGGCAGACTGTGCTGATGACAGTTCACCACCTGTAAGTAGCAAGTATTACTGAACAGAAATGGATGGATGCAAATATCCTGTCTGATTTTACAGTAGAGATAAAATTTTACATTGGATAAAGTTGTGTAAGTAATGGAGATCTAAACAGTTCAAAATTTTAGAGAAAGGCTTTATAAACTTGATAGGTTGTAACAGGAAGACTTTGCTGTTTCGAATCTGAATGGTAGGAACTAAATCTAATCAAAACAGCAGGCCGCAGACTGAAAAGTATATAATATAATATGGACTAATGTGTTATTGGCTCATGTTCACTACAATGAGATTAACTCCCATCAGCACCATAACTTTGCTGGTTAGATCTATGTCCAAAGGACATATGGCCAGAAATAAGGTTAATGCATTTCACATTAAAATTTTGACTTATTTAAGTTGCTTTTAAGAAATCTTCACATTGTATAAACCGATTGTGAAGCAACAAACCCTTCAAAAACCCCTTACATAAACAGTCTTAAAAAATCCGTTTCGAACAGTGGTTATATTGATTTTGCTTATATTTTTAATCAATCAATGAACTTTATTTGTAAAGCCAAATGTTTGGTTTTAAAAAGCCATATATTTGATGTGCTTCACACCAAAACTCTGCATATTCAAGTGAGCTGCTTTAAACAACAATCCTAAAATTCTAAAAACTGATTGAAGTCATTCATCTCTTCGAAGGGCTTTTCTTAAAGTAAACAATCTGAAATATTCTTTTTGAAAAGTGGCTTCACTGATGCTTGTTCTATTTTTCATCAACCAATACGCTTTATTTGTAAAATTCAAGACTTGGTTTACAAACACCAGGAGGCCTGGGCAGAATCATCAGAGAGGAGCCCTGCATGTCCTTTGTGCGTGAGAGTCAATAGGATTAAGGCTTGAAGAATCGAATAAAACCCTGAGCTGGTTAAGATGGGTGTGTCACATTTCAGGGCTCCCATTTCATAACCGGCATGCCCCACTTTTCATAAAGTAAAACATGCTGGTGAGCTTATTTAAATGGTTCTTCAGGAATACGTCGCTTCCAGAAACTTTAAAAGGAGACGAGTGTCCATTTCCTCGAGCCATGTGGCTTTTTGTGTACTCAGCCTGCCCGGTTTTGGGCTTGCTCCTGCTTCACAGTCAGCGATTCTCTGCTATGGCCCAGTTACATGGAGAAGAGAGGACAAATTTCTGTGCTCAGAGAATTTCTGTATAAGACCCAATACTTTCTAATTTTCACAATGATGCAATTTGCACTGGAATTAATCATCCGTAAATAAAGCAAATCTAAGGTAAAATGCCAAAGACCTGTTATCTTCCTCCAGATCATGTAATGGAACTGGGGATCTGCTGCTTTTTGCTATTAAGGTGGTTATTATCAAGTATAATTTGTGGTTGGAAATGTTTGGCATTCCTGTCTAGCAGTAGCCCAGAGTGTTTAGAATAGATTTTTACATAGGAGTTCAAACATCTGTCCATTTTAGGTCAGATTTCTGTGAGAATTTAAGCATATAGTATCTAAACAAATGCAGCTGTCCCGGATTAAATGGGAATGGTTTCTTGCATTACGATGGCAACAAAGTGTCAAGTTTAAAATTAAGAATATAAGAATAAGCCTAAGAATGGTAAGCAAAAGGTATTCTCATTCTACAAAATGCCAGATAATGTTACCAATTAAAAGTTGGACTAGAAGGCTGTTTAAGTACTATCCTGGCAAAAGACTCATTAATTAGAAAATTTATAACACCAGTTTGCCTATGGATTAATATGCAGCATTACAATTTCATTATAGATTCCTTTCATTTGCAATTCCTCTATTACAGGAATCCAGTTTGAAGTGAAAAGTGCTTATTAAATGAAAGCTGTATATAAAACTGCAAAGAAATATAACATCAAATTTTGGAAAGGAAGTTGACAAAGAATTAAAACAAGCTGTGATAATCTTAACAAAGACACATAAAACCTGTTACTAGGAAGAGTTGTTTGGTCCAATTTCCTGTTTTTTCCTAAGTTCTGGTTTGTTTTCAACATGTCGTCAGCACACAGTTTATTGCTGTTGATTAACGTTTCTATGTGTAAAATCAAGAACTGTTCTCTGGGACTTCTTATTTAAAGATATTCTAAACAATATGGATTTTATCTTTCTTATCCAGATTGTGCTCTTCACCATAATTAAGAGATGACAGGCCATGGATCAAAATAGCTAAAAACTAATATGATAAACTAGAAAGTTACTCAAGCACGGGTTAATGAAAGGATCATAAAATGAAAATTTCATAAAATACCCCTTTATCCTGAAGCAATTTTACTACAAGATTCCAGGAATCAACTTGGACTGCTATAAAACACATCAAATCAAAGCCACACGAGTGTCACTGATGGCTCTTTGTTCTGTTCACTTAAAAACAAACAAACAAACAAAAACTCCTCTGTAAAGACATATCTGACTCTAACGGCAACATATTATAAAATTTTAAAAACTGAATCATACTGTTGTGTGTGAAATGTAGGGAAATAAAAATTCCTCCCCTGGGAAAAGAGTATAAAACATTAACATTTTTCTAAGTATTTTATAAATTATGCAGCTTTATTAAACACATACCATTAGAAATCTCTTCTATTACTGACAACACTTTTCTTAATGGTCTTTACATGTTTAAATAAATGGCTCCTGAAAAATGTGCATTTATATTGTATAAATAAAACCTTAATTAATATAAATATACACCAGATATAAACTTTTTAGAAATGTAGGCTTAAAACTTTCCAGTCTAAATAAATCCTCTTATAAACGGTCCAGCAAAGCAATCTTTAATGCATTTTTCCCCCTAAAAAGCTCATAGATTTACAGGGACAATCCAAAAGAGAAACCAAAATAGCTTTGAAGGAGACTGAATGTTTCATTCATGTAATTAATAACTCTACGCATATTCAATAGATGGATAGTTTTTTAAACCAACTAAGGCGAGTGATTTTCTTTTCTTTTCAGTACTCACTCTTATCTCATATTATCTTGTACACTTATTTGTTCTTCTGTTTATTGTCATCTCCCTCACTTAAATTGTAAGCTTTCTGAGAGTAAAGTCATCTGTCTTGTTCTCTGCTCTATCTCTAACACTTAGAATAGTGTCAGACACATAATAGATGCAAAGAGTGGCTCTCTGAAGAATTCATGAATGGTTTGATGAGATAAAGCTAAAAAGATGCAGTTATTTCAATGTACTTCACTTTATCCAATTGATCCTATGTGTTAGAGTTTCTAGCTGTTTTCCCTTTTCTTTTTTAGTATCCCTAAGTTTCCACTGAATACATGGCCCCCTGGAATAAAGACTACATCTTCCAGCCTCCCTTGCAGCTAGGTGTACTAGATGTGAACTAACAAGATGTAAACAAAAACATTTAACAACAGCTTTTTGGAAAGCTCCTCGAAAGACAGCCTGTGTGAGGGGCTCCTTTGCCCCTTCTTCTTCCTCCCTCTCTCCTTCCTGCTGCCTAGAATGTGCATGTAATGGCTGGAGCTCAAACAGCCATTATGGACTATCAGTTAACCTTGAAAATCTAGGAGTTGACCTTGAGAATGAAAATCATATGTTAGGATCATAGAGCAGCAAGAGAGAAGGCTGGGTTCCTGCCCTGTGGAGTCCCGCTCCACCGTGGACTCTACCTCTGCCTTTTTTTTTTTTTTAACATGGAGAAAGAAATAAACTTCTGCCTTAATTAAGGCATTATTATTTTGAGCTTTCTCTCACATGCAACCAAATCAAATAGTGATATGATTTTGAAAATAATTTGAAAAACAGGCACAGGTAGACTTTACATATGCCTTTTTGAAATCTATTGTTTGATAAACATACTGAGAACTCTTTTCAATGAATAGGCAAGTACAGTCACACTCTAATATCTGTGGGCAATTGGTTCCAGGATGCTCACCAATTCCAAAATCCATGGATGTTCAAGTCCCTTATATAACATGGCATAGTAAGGTTGGCCCTCCTCATCCACAGATAAGGATGGCCGACTGTATTTGTGGGCACATATTTTGTCTTCAGAATTAAACCTGATACTATAAGAAAATATAAAGAAATTCAAGACCAGGTTTTTATCCTTAACAAGTTAGTGATTTAGCCGATGGAAAAGAACATTCATGAACTGCCAATACCTGCATCCCCAAGACACCCACCAAGAGGAAACAATGAGGAAACAGCATACAGCAGCAAAGAACAAAAAGTGAAACTGAAGTGAGATGGCAATTATGGAAGGAATTCGGAAACCAAAGGGGCAATGAGGACTGGGGTTCTTGTGGAAGGCTGCAGGGAGGAGCTGGCCCTTGAGGTGAGCCCTTCAGGAGGGGCAGAACCTGGAGAGTCATTGGAAACTAGCTGGGTGTCCCCAGGGTGGGGACCAACAGCAGGGAAACCACTGTTTCAGTAATGAGCACAGCATGTTCAAGGAGCCTGGAAGGAGGTCAACCAGATGTGTGGCCTCTAGAAACAGAGCCCTCCCTTTTCCCAGAATGTGGTCTCTCAGTCCTCGTAAAGGATGGCTTACCTCACCATTCACCCCATGTTTAGGAGATGAATCTCTGCTGCACATTCTCCCTGCCTTGCATATCACACACACCTGATGTTGCTTATGGCTCCCCCAGGGCCGACTACGTAGGCCCTCAGCCCAAGGCCCTTGCTTTTCTTTAGAGATCCTGCTCAGAGCTCAGCCCAGTAGTGACCTCTAGAGCAATGTGCTTCCTACTCTGCAACAGGCACGTACGAAGTCTAGCTTGCACCCTCTGATGGGGCTTTTAAAATTAAACTGTTAGGTAGAGGTAGTGTGATCCGCCTCCTACGTTGTTGAAATAACAATAAAGCCGTAGACTGACCAGTCATTGCTTCCAAAGGAGAGGCCAGGGAATTCGATTACTCACAAGCTAACCACAATCACAGGATGAAGCAGCATCTTTCCCAATAAGTTTCCTTTCAGCTGCTCCTCATAAACAAAGTCGTTCAGTTTTGTTTTGTTTTTTTTATTTTATTTAATTTATTATTTTTTTTTTGTGGTACGCGGGCCTCTCACTGCTGTGGCCTCTCCCGCTGCGGAGCACAGGCCCCAGACGCGCAGGCTTAGCGGCCATAGCTCACGGGCCCAGCCGCTCCGCGGCATGTGGGATCTTCCCGGACCGGGGCACGAACCCGTGTCCCCTGCATCGGCAGGCGGACTCTCAACCACTGCGCCACCAGGGAAGCCCTGTTTTGTTTTTTTTTAAATCAACCAACACCTTTGGGGAAAAGGGCACTGTCTAATCTAATGAAAGACTCGGGCAGGGCCTTCAATCACAGAACATGCTTCGGGAGAGTAAGCATTCCGAAACTGGGGAGCCCAGATGAGGTCAGTAAAATAGAAGGATCCCTATGGATCAAGGCCCAGCCAGGTTTACTAGTGACTAATAAAGCACTGACTGAGGAGAGGGCCCAAATCGTAACAAGTTGCAGAAAGTGTTTTTCTATCTGGAGGTTAGGAGGAGTGAATAATCTCTCTGGGGTCTCGACTAAGGCAAATGAAACCAAACCTGACCCCTTTTCCACACTTGGGCCTCAAATGGCTCGCAGGAGTCACTGCTGGCAGCCCAGTGGGGCAGGAAAGTGCGGAGCAGCTTTGATTGCTGGTCCGGCTCTGCCACCGTGGCAATTGTTGTTGACCTTGGTTTCTTTCTCTGTAAATGAAGGGAGTTGGCCTGGAGATGATCTACCCCTAACCCACTCTGGCTCCAGCCATGACTCTATGCTAACTACAGAGGAGTGCACAGGAAAGAAAGAACTATGATTTTTCACTCATCTTCTTTTCTGCCCATCACCATTTCTCCATATGCCCCAAATCACATTAATTTGCCAATGAACAGGCAGCCATCCTTGGCTGCAATCCCCTCCTCCGAAGCTTAGTGAATTTCATGCTTATTCGGTGACAGCAGCAGCTGCTGCTCTCCTCAAACCACATCCTTCCCTTCGTCATGAGGCCTCCTCACTAGCCACAGTTTGCCTTGGCCAGACCTCCCTCTGCGTCAGCTTCCACCAGAAACTGCCACCCATACGCAGAGTTCTAGTTCATCAGCCTCTCTGAAGGGGATCCAACTGGCCAGAGTAGCATTCCAGGTGGTCAAGACCAAAGAATTTCACGGCACTGCAGGCATATTAAAGCTGAAAGGGAGCAAAAAACGCATCTAATTCAACTCCGATTTATAGATGAGGGCACTGATGCCCAGAGAGTTTTGTGTATCTAAAGTGGCCTAGTCAGAGCTAGAACCTAAGTCTATTGACTCAAAGGCCAGTTATGATTTTGAAATGACTGACTGAAATAGAAGCTACTATTTATGGTGTGCTCTGTGCCAGGCACGGTGCCAAGTGACATCTTAAAGGTTAACATATACAAAGTTGAACTCAGAGTCTTTCCTCCAAGTGTGCTCTTCCTGTCCTCCCACCTTCATCAGTGGTACCCTCACCCATCTCACTGCTTAAGCCAGGGACTTGGGAGTCATCCTTGACACCTCCCTCTCCTCACAACTCCCCCACATAAAACTTTCAAGTTCTGCCATTTCTGCAGAGCATATCTTGAATCTCTCCAATTTTCCCCACAATCACTATCTCCACCCTGGTCCAAGCCACCTTTGCCTCTTGCCTGGACTATGGCCAAACCTCTGCTCTCACATCCCACTGCCACCACTCCTGTCTCTGTCAGTCCCTTCTCTAACCAAAAGCCAGAGTAATTCTGTAAAAACACAAACCAGATCATGTCATGCCCATCCCTATTCCCACCCTGCCACTGCATTAAACCCATAGTCTTCCCAATACACTTAGGATGAAGCTCAGATTTCTAGAAGGCCCTGCCTAGTCTGACCCCTTGTCTCACCCCAATCCTCCCACAGCTCCCTAAGTCCTACCAACACTTCTTCCAGGTCCTCCAGAGTTCCAAGTTCCTTCCAGCCACAGGCTGTCCCTCCCTGCATGAAATGCTCTTCTTTCTACTCCTAGCCATGCTCACTTCTCACCATCCTTCAGATCTCAGCTTAAACACTACTTCCTCAGATGGACCTTCCCTAAGACCTTGTCAGGAGCCACTCCTTCTGCATAGCTTTGACCAGTTTGTGGTATTACATTTTTCAGAGTATTGGTTTAATTTCCATTTCCCGAACAAGGCTATAAACCCCATGAGGACAGGGACCATATCTATTTGTTCATTATTGTAGCCACAGAATTTAGTGGCAGGCACATAGTAGGTCCTAAATAAATTAGTGTTGAATTAATATGTTTATGCTCTTAACACTTAGATTACGTCAGGAGAAAAAGAAGATATAGGAGATATGGAAGATATAGGAGCCTTTAGTGGATTCATTTGGAAAAAACGGAGCCTGTGATAGGCTGAAAAATGACCCCCCAAAAGATATCTACATCCTAATTCCTGATACCTGTGAATGTTACCTCATATAGCAATAAATAAATACATAAGGAAGAAAGGGAGAAGGTCTTTTGAGAGGTGATTAAGTTAAGAATCTTGAGGTGGGGAGATTATCCTGGATTATCCACCCATGCAGGCCCTAAATGCAATCACAAGTGTCCTAAAAGAGAGGCAGAGGGAGTTTGACACACAGAGGAAATGCGGATATGAGAAGAGAACAGAGAGGGATTTGAAGATGCTGGCCTTGAATACTGGAGTGATGCAGCCACAAGTCAAGAAGTGTTGGCCACCAACAGAAGAGGCAAGGAACAGATTCTCTCCTACAGCCTAGGGAGGGAGTGTGACTCTGCCAACACCTTGACTTCAGCCCAGTCACTCTGATTTCAGACTTCTGGCCTCCAGAACTGAGAGAGAAGCAACTTCTATCGTTTTAAACCAACAAGTTTGTGGTGATTTGTTATAGTAGCTATAGGAACCTAATACAGAGTCCATCACATTGCCCTGCTACAACACAGTGGTTTATACCTGGGGAAGTTCTACTCCTTCTCTATGTCCCCCATCTGCATTGCACTATTCAGCCACAGATAAACACGGCACCTCCATTCTCAGCACCATCTCTACTATACATTCCCAAAGACAAGAATGAGCAATGAGGAAAGAAAAAAGAAAAGAAACGACTGACCACCAAGGATAAAACTGCTTCAAAGCTCAGGACTTATGTCCAAACTAATACAAACAATGTCTTAATATTGCCTCCAAAATGTTTTTGGACCCACAGAGATCTTCTGTTTTCACTTATACAATACAGTAAATTATTTATAATATATAAACAACTGCTTTCAAATAGCTAAAGAATCATATTCCATGAAACTAAAGGCCATGTACTTTCCAATCCATCTTTCAGCCTACCTTTGGGTCATGGTTTCATATAGTAAAGGTCTGGATTTGGCAGAGTGATAACATACTCTGCTTTAAGACAATCTATAATTTTATAAGACAAGGTGCTGAGAAACATAGTTTTCAATGACTAATTTCAACATCATAAGTCAAATGCTATTTATGAGGTGAGACATACTGTGAAGAAATACATTTTAACATTCTCTCAATATTCCCACCCAGAGTACAGGGATGATAACCCTGTTGCCAGAGCAGCCATCTTGCTATTATTCCATTTAGAGCTTCCAGATGGGAAAAGGATATTAAGTCGTTGGAAATTAATACTGCCAAAGGAAATCGGAAATTTTCAAAGCTGTTGTCAATATGGCTCTGCAGTTTAAGATGACATACATGAGGTGAATTCACAGTAGTTAAAATCTGGCTGAAGAAATGACTATCATAAGAGCCGTGTAAGAGAGCACAAAGAGAACTCTAGAGGATGAGGGGGAGAGAGAAAATATGGTTGAGGGAATTCGGTAACTCGAGGTTGCTGAGTTTTGACAGAGGCAAGGCAGGAAGGTGAGCGTATTTCAATGCAAGAAAATCTCCTGAGCAAAGGTGCTTCTCAGACAGTCCAGGGCACAATTGGAAAGCAGTTAAAACTCTTAAAAAGTATTTCATTTATCATAATATTTAGAGAGTAGGAAAGACTTTTGGAGATCATAGCTCAACTGCCCCATTTTATAGATGAGAAACTGAAGCAGACATGGGTTAGGTCACCCTCCTAAGGACAAGCAGCTGTCACGTGGCCAAGCTGGGTTGCAAACTCAGGTCAGGTAGACCCTCCTCTAGCACTCTGTGTGCTCTGCCTCTCCACATTCCTTTCAGACGTTAGAGATGTACCTACTGGCTTAAATAATGACAAATTACCTTTTATTTCTTAGAGGCAAATTAATTTTTAAGCACTGTCAATCTACTCTATAATGAGCTATTTCAAACCGATTGCTTTTGACCAATTCTTTTCAATAGGACATTTGAACAGACGTAGCACCCCCTGGTCCTCTTTTACCCTTTGCCTCCCCTTAATCTCCTTGGTGGTAGATATAGTTACTTGATCAAATAGTTTTTTTTCATGGAGATTGCACTGGTTTTACAGCTGAGTCATTACCAGCCACCCTGAAGACCGCAGCCTGTGGTGACACTGCACCTTTGCTGAGCGCAGGTGCCGGGTGAGTGCGTGTGTGCACACTGGTCCATGGCTACAGTGCCTAAGGCACACATACCAGATGTGATGCGTGCCTAGCCATCACACTCAGGGGCTCTAACCTCTCTGCTGCTGTACCCCCAGCCCAGAGCTGGTGCCCAGAGGTATTGGCCTCTCCAGTGACAGCTTGCTTCTTGGCTTTTAGATTCAACTTAGGATGTGAGTAACTCTAAGGCATGAACCCTGCGTATGTGTCCCTTTGCTGGGTTCTTACGCTAACGCTTCCTCAGTGGTGACTCACGCACATCTGATGACGGGAGTACACCTCTCCTTCATCATATATTCTTTGAGTCTCACCCCAGAATCCAAGAAGAGGACACCTGTGACTTTGTATAATGGAGTTTTTATAAGAATAATTTGCAAATATGTTTTGTCTATCTCTAGGCTATTATTTATCAAACCCAATGGGAATCTGACCCACATGCCAACCACCAGTTCTAGGCAAATTAAAAACAAGATTCCTCACAATGTTTAAAGGATAAACTAAATCATAGTATTAAAACATCATTATTTTAGGGCTTCCCTGGTGGCGCAGTGGTTGAGAGTCCGCCTGCCGATGCTGGGGACGCGGGTTCGTGCCCTGGTCCGGGAAGATCCCACATGCCGCGGAGCGGCTGCCCCCATGAGCCATGGCCGCTGAGCCTGCGCGTCCGGAGCCTGGGCTCCGCAACGGGAGAGGCCACAACAGTGAGAGGCCCGTGTACCGCAAAAAAAACCCCACAAAAAACCCCATTATTTTAAATAAGTTCATATCAGCAAAAGGGATGATATGGTTTATAGCATTTAGTTAATGTGTGTGACATGTCTATAATAACAAGTTATTTTGTTATTATACATATAATGAGAAATAGTTTGAGCTGTCTTCTAGGTAGCTTCTTTTCTTATTTTTTATTTCTGCTAAAATAGAATCCTTACATGTAAAGATCGTCAGAAAGGGCCACAAGTGTTTGATGGCTCTGTTGTATATATTTGGATGTTCACATTCAGCATAGTCCTAGAAATCATGGGATGATTTCTCACCAAGGACTTCTTTTGGTGCTGGTAAATATAAATTGATGAGCACATTAGATTCAAGAGCCAGAAGACTGGGCTGAATATTCCAAGAGGATTAAAGCAACAAACAGATGCTTACGCTACTTTTTGGTTGTATTTGGCAAGCATGTTGCAGCATTTGGATGTGGTTTTAAAACATAACCTATACTATACCATCAGTTCTTTCTCTGACTAATGACTGAACATCCATTCATTCAGCAAATATCTGTTGAGCTACTGCAGACATTGCTAGGCACTAGGGATACAGTAAGAAACAAGACTGGGTCTCTGTTCTCACAGACCCACAAGATAACAGGATTTCTCATACTTAAACGTTAAATATCTTAATGTTCAGGTCCAAAATAGTATACCACTTGAAAAAGCTACCTAAATAATAGAAATGGCTTTTATAGACACTAATCAGAATCACAAAGATATGTTTTTAACTCATAACGCATTCTAAAATCTTCTCCTCCTCTATGCTATTTGCTGCCCATTTTCTTCATATTGCAAGAAATTGACACACTTTTCACTATTTCTTTCAACTACAATCAGGATTAAGAGGCACAGTACAGATCACCCACTGTTCTCTGAGAATAAAATAATGTTATTCACATTCTAGTGCAATTTATTTTATTCATGTAGCAATGTCCTTTCTCCTTCTTTACCTATCACTACTGATTCCAACTTACCTTTTTCATTCCCCTTCATGGCACACAATATAATCATTGACCAAAACAAAACAAAACATTCTTCTCTATGACAAGGGTTTTCACCGAACAGAAACTCATCAAGCAATTCTCTTTCTTGTAAGTACCGCACATAGGTCAAGAGTTGACTCATAATCTGCACATCACTGGTTTTGTCCTTCCAAATGTAAAGTAAAAGATCTGCTGGCATATACTATTATATAACACGAACTGCTTTTCCATACTTATATCATGGATATTATGCAGTATCCACTTGATAAAAGCATTTTGCCAAATACCCTATTCTGCTTTCTCTGAGAGTTACACTTGTCATTAACTTTGGAGACAATCTTAATGTGCTTCTCAACGTAGTGCAATTTGTGCCTGGTTTTCTCTATGTGGAGTATAGCACTGAGTATTGTCTCAGTCGTTTTGATGTCTCTGATTTCATTATAGAATTCAACAATCTCATTTTGAAAATCACTATTTTGGATATGTTCTGGAAAAACTTAATGGATTTACCTCTGTTGTGTTAAAAGTAACAGAGAAGCTTCAGTGACTTCATGGCACTCTTTGAGAAAAGGGGACTGTGAAATGTTGTTGAATGGACTACTGGCTCAATAAAATCTAACTTCAGATATTCATCAGTAACCTTTCTTCCTTTGCTGGCTGCTTATGTTGAATCATGCTACTCAAGTAGTCATTTGTCCCATCAGCTTGCAAATACACATTCTATCTTTGTACTGGTACCCTGCTCACTATTTACAGTTCTAACAGTATTATGAGTGCTAGTATTTACCTGACTCATTCCATTCTTTTGCCCTTCACCATTGAGGCTTTTTTTAAAATTGGTGTATAATAACTGTAAAAAAATGAAAATTTATGGGAACAGTAATGGCAGATAATGTAAAGCTATGTCCGCTAAGATGAACTTCACTTAGCTGAACAACAAATAGCCAAGACAAAGTGAATGACAGTCTTTCTAGCACATACACAATCTTTGAGTATAAAGATTATTAGGAATAGGATTACTGTGAAAACAATAATGTTAATGTTATTTCCAATCGATAAAAGTGCGTGAATATAATGACTTCATTGATCTCTTCTCTGAAACTGTCAAAGCACCTGTGGATCACCCGACCGGATGGGGTAGGGGGGAATCCATTTGGGCCACACTGAGGAATTGCTCTCAGCTTTCCAGCTTGACTTAGGTTTGTGTAACAATCAGTCATATAATTGTCACGGATTTCAGACTCCACTGTCCACTCAAACTGAACCTCAAGAAGAAGCGTTTATCTTCTCCCCTCATTCCTTACCCTATGTCCAATTTCCAGCCAGCCCTCCCGTCACCCCTGGTCTATGCAAGCTTCTCCTCAACATCACAAGTCAGGAAGCTTGGGATAATCTGTTTGATTTCTAATATAAAAGTAGGGTCAAATTCTACTGCTATTCTTATAAGGCAGTCGTTCTCAATCTCATTAGAATCACTTGGAGAGTTTTAACAAAATTAAAACGGACCATTGCCTAGACTCCACCACAGAGCAATTTAATCAGAATCTCTGGATGGGGTTCAAGTACTTTATGTTTTTAGAAAGCTTCCCCAGTGATTCTAACAGGTAAGCAGGATGAGAATCATTGCCATAAGGTAGTACTGCCGTAAGTTATCTCCCATAGTAGTCCCTCAATTATTATGCCCGATGACCGCACTCACCTGCTGAGATCATTATCTCTCATCAGGGCTACTGTGACAAGCTCCCTGATGGATTCTCTGGATCCAGTGGATCTACTGATGCTGGTGCCTTTTACATCTACTGTCAACACAGTTCTCAAAATAGCCTTCATCATCTTTCCCTCTGGCTATGTTATTCTCTCCCTCCAGGACAATGGTCTCAATTGACTGAACTCCGCAATCCACTAAGGCCTTTAAAATACCAACATCCAGGCTGCACCCCCACACTAAATAAATCATCACCTCTGGGGATGGGAACCAGGCATGAGTGTTGCTAAAAATCAGCCAAGATTGAGAATCAATACTCTGGGATTGCATTATCTTTCTATGACTACCACATCTAGGTTCATCTAGGTACCACGATTGAGCTGGCTCTGGGCTTCCGGACAGCCATTCTCAGTAAAGAACTTTTTTCACTCAAGAGCTTACAGTCCACGGGCAGAGATGAACTTGAAAACCCAATCTTTAAATCACAGTGATGTAAGTGCCATAACAGAAATATTAAAAATATTTTATAGGACACAGGAGAGAGCAATTAACAACCTATGAGATCGGGGAAGGCTTCTCAGAAGAAATTATACTTGAATGGGATCTTGAGGGTCATCAGGCTCAAAGAGAACGGGGCATCAGATGTTTTCTTAGAAACATAAATTTACCCTTTCAAATATTTTTATTAAATATTTTTATTACTGACACACACTGATACATAATTTTTCTCTTATGTGTTTTTGATCAGTTAGTACAGTGTTTGCCAATCTTTTTTTTCATCAGTATATTTAGTTGTCACAACCATAGGTACATTTCCATCTTGTATTTTTTTGTGTTAACTTTGTTTATTTAATAGAAAATTTTTTTCTGATTTTTAGTAGGAAAAAAATTTTAAGCAGTTTTAGGTTCAGAGCAACACTGATCAGAAGGTACAGAGATTTCCCATATATGCCCTACCACCACACATGCATGGCCTCCCCCACTATCAACAACCCCTGCGCCACAGTGATACATTTGTTACAATTGATGAACCTACCTAAACACATCATTATTTCCCAAGGTCCATAGTTTACATCAAAGTTCTCTCATCCCACTTTGTCCAAACTCTACATTTGTTACAATTGATGAACCTACCTAAACACATCATTATCTCCCAAGGTCCATAGTTTACATCAAAGTTCACTCATCCCACTTTGTCCAAACTCACAGAATGTTCAAATTCTCTCAAAGTTGTACATTTTGTGAGTTTAGACAAAGTATATCGACATGTATCTACCAATATAGTATCATACAGAGTAGTTTCACTGCCCTAAAGATCCTCTGTGCTCTGCCTATTCTGGGTATCGGCTACCTCTTTAGGCTGGTGGAAAGATGGCTGCCACATTGCTAGGCATCACATCCAGATGTGATAAGATCAGGAAAAGAAGAGAGGTGTCCTTCCTTATGTGTCTATTTCTCTCAGTGAAGAAATCATTCTCAGAAGCCCTCGGAAAGTTACTCATACTCCCTCAGCCAGAATCTTGTCAAATACCCTGGCTTAACCAGATTCTTGGGAAGGGGAAATGGGTCACCATGATCGATTTAGATGAACCAGGATTGACTCATGGAAATGTGGACAGGATTCACCTGCTCTGAGACACATAGGGAGAAGTAAACAACCAAACAAAATCAAGTCTCTTTCAGCAAGGAAGAAAGTGGCACTAGGTTTTCGACAGGCAACAACAGGTCAGTTCAGGTTTACATCATATTAGAAACAGGCTGTAGAGCATAGTGGTGAAGAGCACACACTCTGGAGTCGCAGGCAGTGGGCTCAAATTCCACTGTACCAATTACTAACTGGTTCTGTGGGCTTCAGTTTTCTTCCTTCTGAAAAAGGGATAATTAAATTTCCTAGCTCAGAGTGTTGCTGAGAGGATCTATAGTGCTTCAAATAGACTTGGGCCCATATTAGGGCTTAATAAATGTTACTGGCCATCTCCACAGTCTCAGTCATAGGCAATAATAGCTAACAAGCAGGGACTACATCCATAGGGGAGAAGGGAAACAGAAGCAATCAACATGGAATGCCCTAACTCTTCCACTACCAAATCTACCATCCTACCTGCACCCACCTCCACATGTGCCTCTTCTTCTTTGACAGTGGGAGAATGTTTTGTGTGCCCATCAAAAACTCACTCTACTCTCATTCTAGTCCTCTCTGACTAGTACTGAGTACAGTGTCACGCTCAATTAGGCATTTAATAAGTTCATTTGGTTTTTTGCATATTAATAACTAAAAGGACCATTTCTTCTTATTGCTAGCAAAAAGATATTACTGACCAAAAGTAATTACAGTTTGAAATACTTCAAAAATATATTGCTCCCTGGAAAATATATTCAGAGGAATACAATAATTATTATTATTTATAATGAACATTTATTGAGCCTTTATATACTATGTGCTGGAGCCTGCTATAAATGTCTTATATGCATTATCTCATTTAATCCTAAAGCTAATCTATGGAGTCAGGTTTATCAGTAAAACATTCTTAAAGCTAACCTTAAACAAAACATAGGTTTATCTTTTTTTTAAATAAATTTATTTATTTATATTTGGCTGCGTTGGGTCTTCATTGCTGTGCGTGGGCTTTCTCTAGTTGCGGTGAGCGGGGGCTATTCTGTTGTGGTGAGCAGGCTTCTGGTTGCGGTGGTTTCTCTTGTTGCAGAGCACGGGCTCTAGAGTGCAGGCTCAGTAGTTATGGCACAGGGGCTTAGTTGCTCCACGGCATGTGGGATCTTCCCGGGCCAGGGCTCGAACCCGTGTCCCCCACATTGGCAGGCAGATTCTTAACCACTGTGCCACCAGGGGAGCCCCGAAACATAGGTTTATCTTTAAAGAATAAATGTTTCCACAGTATAATGTCAAATGAAAATTTTAGCAGCCTAATTTCCAGTTCTAAGATATGTTTTCTCCCCTTCCTATGACCTCTACCCCTATTTTAACATTGCTAAAATCAGGATGCATCTTATATTCAGTGTTTATGCTTACTATAATAATGTGTGTGTGCCCCACTGTTATTTACTTGGTGAGGCATTCGCAAAAGGGAGGAAGCTCAGCAGTTCCAGCCATCAGGGAGTCAGGTTCCATGGTTTACTGATTAACCCTCATTAACCAAATATATGCCGCTTAGATGCTCTCTTCCACAAAGGGCCTTAAAATGGGAACTGAATGACTAATTGCAGTATTATATTTCCCCTGGAGCCAGCAGCCAAATAATTCCCACTTTAAATTGTAGAAATTATGTGAAGCAGTTAGGGCCTGAAAGTTAAAGACTAAGTGGTATGCCTCAATCCTGCAGGTGGTTCATAGTCAGGATTTACCGCTTTGCTTCAGTCCAGGGACCAAGTAAAGCACTAGAAATTCAAGGATACTATTTAAATTCTGGATCTATCCTTAATTTGCTGGGTGCTACAGGCAGTTACAGAAACACTCTGGGCTCTCATTCTTCATCTGTTAAAGGATATCAACTGTCCCTACAGAATGTCTAAGGATATTAAGAGTAACTAATGAGATTGTTTTGGTTCCATCAGAACGCAAATATTCTCCCACTCATATCTGTTTCCTCTTTTACCACACACAAAGGCCCCAATCCCCCACCCCTTGAATGATTCAACCTATTAAGGAAATCAGCTGCTCGCCTGCAGCTAATAACATAGTTCTGCTTCATTACTTCTTGAATGAATTTTATTTTCTCCCAATCTTCTATAAGAATCTATTCAGTCTCAGAAAGGTAGGTGTTAACAAGAAATCAAAAGCATAAAGAACCAAAGAGAGATGTCACCTGGTCCACGGCAACAGCCTCTGACTGTGGCTTCTGTGGGAAACAGAAGCAATCAACATGGAATGCCCTAACTCTTCCACTACCAAATCTACCATCCTACCTGCACCCACCTCCACATGTGCCTCTTCTTCTTTGACGGTGGGAGAATGTTTTGTGTGCCCATCAAAGACTCACGCTACTCTCATTCTAGACCCCCCATCCTTCTCACCACAATGATGCATACGGTTGCTGCCAACATCACCTGTCTTCTCATTCTCTCCTTTCTCATCAATTTCTTCCTCTTTACTCATATCATTCTCATCAGTGTACAAACATGCTCTGATAAAGTCTGTCCTTAAAACATCCCCACTTGACTTCATATCCTTATCCAGCAACCTCCCTATTCCTCTGCTCCTTTAGAGTAGGACTCCTTCAAAGAGCTTCCTTACTAGATATCTCAACTTTCTTGCCCCCCCCCATTCTCTCCTTAACTCACTCCAATTAAGCTTTCTTTCCCACGATGCTGTCACCATTGTTCTCTATAAGGTCACCTCCACTGGACCAAATCCCATAGTCCATTCTCAGGCCATGTATATTTCACTTCCAGTGGCTGACACACTTGGCCACCACATCTCAGTCCCCATACCTCATCTTTTCTTTCTATCTCCTTCCATGATGTGCTTCTTGGTCCCATGACTTTAAATACCACCTGTATCCTAAAGAACCCCTCCAAATTCATATCTCCAACCATGAGCTTCCCTTTGAATTCCAGCTACATTTCCACTTAGACATTTCAAACACAACAAATTTAAAATCAATCCTGATCTTCCCCAACAACCTTATTCTTTCCCTGCCGTTTCCATCTCAATAAAATAGCACCAACATTTTGTTCAGACCCTAAATCTTGAAGTTGTCCCCGATTCCTCTTTCTCTCACATCTTACATACAATCCACTCTAAAATCTCATCAATTCAATCTTCAAAATATCCCAAATTTGAACACTTATTTATTTTTTTTTTTCTGTACGTGGGCCTCTCACTGTTGTGGCCTCTCCCGTTGCGGAGCACAGGCTCCGGACGCGCAGGCTCAGCGGCCATGACTCACGGGCCCAGCCGCTCCGCGGCATGTGGGATCTTCCCGGACCGGGGCACGAACCCATGTCCCCTGTATCGGCAGGCGGACTCTCAACCACTGCGCCACCAGGGAAGCCCATGAACACTTCTTACCGCATTCACTGTTACCACCCTAGTCTAAGCTACCATTATCTCTCATATAGATTTCTCTGTTAGCTTTCTAATTTGTATACCTGCTCTGCTCTTACCTTCCCCTATCCCCCAACCCCAAATATCAGGCATGCATCCAGAATCACATTTTCAAGGTATAAATCAAATCATGTTACTCACTACACAAAACCTTCAGGTGGTTCCCCCATATCACTCAGAATAAAAGACCTAGAAGGCCCTACAAAACTGGATCATCCGTAGCTTCTCCAACTCCACTCTCTATCACTCTTTCCCTTGTTCATTCAACACCAGCTACCTGGCCTTCTTTCAAATTGCTAAGTATATTCCTACCTCAGGGGCTCTGTCTCCCTGGCCTTCTCCCTTGCTTCATTCAGATCTGTGCTCAAATACCACATTATCAGAAAGTTCCACCTGAACTCGCCATAAAAAAATAGCAAGTTTCCTCACTCTCAGTTCCCTTACCCTGCTTTATCCTACAGAGCACTTCCATTACCTGGCTACATATTACGTGTTCATTTGTTTGCTTATGTCTTCCTCAACAGAACTTAAGCTCCATGATGGAATGGACTTTGTCTGTTCTGAGTCCCTGGAATAGTACTTGGCACATAGTAAGTGTTCAATAAACATTTGTTAATTGACAGGTTGAGTAAATGATTAAATTCTTAGGCTTCTTCACTTTTGTCTGAAATGGACACATTTTTATTACCACGTAGACTGGCTCAGGTAACTTACTCCCTGGCCTAAAAGGCTTCCCACCATCCCACCTGAACTCCACTCCCACAGATAGCCCCTACCTGGCTTGCTCTGGCTTCACCGGCAGCCCTCAGAGAAGGTCCATCAGCCCCCTGAGACCATTAGTTCTTCCAGGGCACAGATTTTGGATTTATCTTTCACCCCCAGTGCTAGGGGTTTCTGGCACAAAGTAGCTATTGACTATGTGTTTTGGGATTTAAATAATATGCTAGATATGACTGAGCAACTCCATGGAGAAAAATAAATAGCCCAGATATAGTTAGATGAAGCAATAATTGTATCTAGGTTTACTCAAGAATTATTTTCATAGCATAGATCTTTTCCATAGCATAGGGCCCAACAATCAGATAGTAACAATCGAAAAAAAAAAAAAATAACACCAAGACATATATAAAAAGACAGGAAGGTGTGTTGAAGGGAAACAAAAAGCCAAGTGCAAACAGTATAGCTCAGGCTATAAGAGAAAAATCTATGAGACAGTATAATCTTTTCCTTTCTGAAGAGTAATAGAGTGTTCAAGAGCCATAATCATTACAGTAATACCTGACAAGACAAAAAAGAGAGTCCTGGTCAAATTGAATGTTTTATCCGTAAGTTCCATTAAAAAAACTTGGTTCAAAGGTTCATGGGCATTCTATGCCCAGTACCCAACCTACCCAGTAGGCTAAAGGAGCAAGAATGATGATAATATAAACTAGACATTCATTCACTGGTTGAGCCTCTTCTAAATGCCAGACTGTGCCAGGCACTGAGAACATAAGTACGAATAAGACACAGTAGACCACGAGGTCCTTGAGAACTGAGGCTAAGAGAAGGAGGCATGGACACAGACCATCGTAACAGAGTACAAAAAGTGTAATAATAAAAACACATGGAATGTACAATGGGAAAGAAGAAAGCTAAAATGAACTCACTCTGGAGGATCAGAGATGGATCATCAAGGATGAAAGTCCTGAAATGGGTTTTCTAGGATGAGTAGAAGCTTGTCAGACAGCAAGGGAGGGGCGCGGGGAAACAGGGAGGGCAAGTTAGGCAAAGGAACAAGATGTGAAAAGGTGCAGAGGCACAAAAACCTCAAATTGTGAAGGAATCTGGACAGAGTTCTGTGTTGAGACATGGGCAGAGGCAGGCAGGGAAGGACCTCGTGTATGATGCCAAGGGGATAAGCAGCCAATTCGAGTCACTTTTCAGGTGGGTTGGATAACCAGGTTTGCATTTTAGAAGGATGATTCTGACAGCAGTGCAGAGAATGGATTTGAGGGGAGCAGGCCCAGAGGCACGAGTGCCCAAGAGAAGGCTTCCTCAAAAGCTCAAGTGAGATGCTAGGGGCTCTAATCAGGAAGCACCTGCAGAAGGGAGAGAAGGTGGTCGATTTCATAGGTACTTTGGAGGAAAAACAGGTAGTGCTTGGTGACTGGTAGATGTAGCGAATGTGAGGTCAGCAAGAGTTCAGGCTAACTTGAAGGTTTGCGTCTTAAGTCACTGAATGGATGTCCCACTACCCAAGAATGAAGAGGGGAAGAGGGGAGGGAGGAAGATGAGAGCTGTTAAAGAGATGGCTGTGTCTGCCTGCTCAACTCTGCCCGGGCGCGGCAGCGGGGCCTCCATTACACTCAGCTTGTTCTCCAGAGCTTCCAGAGCTGGCCTGAGGAGAAAATAGGTGCGAGTTCCCTGGACTCTGGCCTCTCTGAAGAGATGTGGTGTCACAGGGCTGGGGACACTGCTTCCCTGGCATTGTGCCCTCACACTTGTTGCACCATACAAAGGCCACATTAAATAAAGCAGAGGTGACACGGTCAACCCCATCTGCTGACAGAAACTGAAAAACCACAGGACTTGGCATCCTATAGCCTTCAAACAATACCGTAAGTTTATTGGCACATGAATAAGCTTTTGGAGGGTGAGCATGGAATTTTTGGAGACTTCAACATTTTCTTCTGTTTGTTCCTTCTTATGTATTATTACTTCCATGTAAGATAAACACTCCAGTTATAGTCTGAAAATATTTTTGAATTTTATTCACTTTTGGTAAATAAAAATGGATTAATAAGTGTTTATTTTCTGAACTATCACTACCACAATCAATTTCAATAAGCTTTTATTAGTATCATTATAATACAGACTACAAGAAAAAATGAAAGTACCATAAAGTCCTTTGAGAAAAACTCTTGGTTCATGCAGGATAACCAAATGTTAACTAAAAGAATATAGGTCCAGCGGAGTTCTGGTTTCAAGTTGTATGGAATAAGCCCACTTCACCCTCTCTCTCCCAATGAATGCAAATCTGAAACATCGACAGAATGCATGGAACAACTATTGGAAGACTCTGAAAAATAAATTGTAGCAGGAGATTTGTACATGAAGACCAGAATTCAAAATACTATTGAACCAGTGGTGAAATCCCCATTTTTCCTACAGCATTCCCCAGAGGAAACTCAAAAGCAATCTGAAAACCAATGAAAAGCACCAAGGCAAGGACAGATAGCGCTCCAGGAGAAATCCTCTAATTCAAAGGGGGAATAGGATGGAGAGGAAGAACACTTAAAGCTCAGAGGGAGGGCAGGGGAGACACATGGAAAGAAATCCCCTACTTCCTCTTCTTTTTTCTTTCTTTCTCCCTTCCTCCCTCCCTTCCTTCCTTCCTTCCTCCCTCCCTCCCTTTTTCCCTTTCTCTCTTTCTTTCTTCCTCTTTCTTCCTCTCTTTCTTTCTTTCTTTTCTTTCTTTCTTTTCTTTCTTTCTTTCTTTCTTTCTTCCTTTCTTCCTTCCTTCCTTTCTTTCTTTCTCTCTCTCTCTCTCTCTCTCTCTCTCTTTTTCTTTCTTTCTTCTTTCTTTCCTCTCTCTCTCTCTTTCTTTTCTGCATGTGGGATCTTACTTCCCCAACAAGGGATGGAACACACGCCTCCTACAGGGAAGCATGGAGTCTTAACCATTGGACCGCCAGGGAAGTCCCATTCCTCTTCTTTTCTTTCCTCTCTTTGCTCACATCCTACCCCCAGGCAATCTTGAGTGGCTGTGGTGACTGGAAGTAGAGACTTTGGGGTGGAAAACACCTAAAACTGAGAGTGGGAACCTTCCTTTACTTTTGGAGAAGCTGTGATCCCAAGAGGCTGGGGAAAACACCTATTGCTTTTTTTTTTTCTTTTCTTTTCCTATGTCTATACTCTTGCTGCTTGGCCCTGAACAAGGGCAGAGTTGTGGGCAGTATGTGAAAGAGGAGGGTAACTAAAGCCCCAGCTTTTTGGCCAGAGCACCAAAAAAAGGAGGCCCAGGTAACCAGACAGTACTAAAGAGAATGCAGAGAGAGAGGGGCTCAGGACCCCACAACATTGTTTATAAATTCCTAAGCTTACTCTCAAGCTGTGCAAGTAGGGATCTGATCATAAAAGGCATACCAAAGACATTGAGAGCTGCACTAAGGGAAAGACCATCTCCCAGTGCCCACCGGGTGGTACACATGAGGGACAGGTCCAAACAGCACTGCACAGACTTTTACAACAGAGCAGACGTTGAAACCATAACCTTACAGAAGGCTGGTCAGAACCTCTTGTCTCAACCCAATTGTATCAACTACCTGCTCTTAAAAAAAGAAATCAACATAATCCATAGGTTTAAACAAGACCCAAAATTTCATAATATTCAAAATGTCCAAGATACAATCCAAAATTACTTTGCATATGAAGAATCAAGAAAATTTCAATTACGTGGGAAAAGACAGTCAACGTGGAGATGACAGAGATGTTGAAATTACCCAACAAATACTATAACACAGTAATTGTAAAAATGCTCAGCAAAGTGAGGCTGAACACACTTGAAATGAATAAAAAAAATAGAAAGTCTCAGCAAAGAAACAGAAGTCATATGCAGCATTACTTACTATAGCTAAATTATAGAAACAATCTAAGTGTCCATCAATGACTGAATGGATAAAGAAATGTGATACACACACACTCACACACACCACAATGGAATATTATTCAGCCATAAAAAAGAAGGAAATGCTGCCATTTGTGACAACATGGATGGACCTTGACGTCATTATGCTAAGTCAGACACAGAAAGACAAAAATACAAACAACTTATGATCTCACTTATATATGGAATCTTAAAATAAAATCTCATAGATACAGAGAATAGATTGGAAGTTGCCAGAGGTGGGGGGTGAAGAAGGTCGAAAGGTACAAACTTCCAGTTATAAAAGAACTAAATCCTAGGATGTAAGGTTCAGCATGGTGACTATAGGTGATAATACTGTATAGTACATTTGAAAGCTGCTAAGAGAGATCTTAAAAATTCTCATCACAAGAAAAAATTATAACTATGTGCAGTGACGGATGTTAACTAGACTTATTGTGGTGATAATTTCACAATATATACAGATAACTAATCATTATGTTGTACACCTGAAACTAATACAATGTTACATGTCAATCATATCCCAATTTAAAAAAAGAAAGAAAGAAAAGATATAAAGCAGAGCCAAATGAAAATTTTAAAACTGAAAAATATAGTAACCAATATTTTAAAAAGCCACTTCATTGAATAGGCTCTATAGCAGATTAGAAGTGACAGAGAAAAGAGTCAGTAAACTTGAAGATATAGTGATAGAATACAAGCTGAATAACAGAGAGAAAAAAAAATTTTTTTAATGCTCAAAGCCTCAGGGACCTGCAGCCACTAAAAGGGCTAATATTTGTTTCATTAAAGTCCCATAGAGGAATATTACTTAGCCATGAAAAGAATGAAATATTTCCATTTGCGGCAACTTGGATGGATCTAAAGAATATTATGCTTAGTGAAATAAGTCAGACAGAGAAAAACAAATACTATATAATATCACTTATAGGTGGAATCTAAAAAATAATACAAATGAATCTATATACAAAACAGAAACAGACTCATAGACATAGAAAACATATGGAAAATTAGGAGTATGGAATTAACATATACAAACTACTATACATAAAATAGATAAGCAATAAGGATTTACTGTATAGCACAAGTAATTATATTCAGTATCTTGTAATAACCTATAATGGAATACAATCTGAAAGGAAGACCTTAATCACTATGCTGTACACCTGAAACTAACATAACATTATAAATCAATTGTACTTCAATTAAAAAAAAATCCAGAGAGAAGAGAAAAACTGCAGTACAGAAAAAAAATTTGAGGATATAACATCTGACAACTACACAAATTTGGCAAAAGACATAAACTTACAGATTTAGAAAGATGAGCAAAGCTTAAACAAAATAGAAATCAATTCCAAGACAAATCATAACCAAACTGCTGAAAACGAAGGACAAAAAAAAAAAATCTTGAAAGCAGCCAGAGAAATCACTTATAAGAGAACCTGTGTAATTCTCATCAGAAACTATGGAGGCCAGAAGAAAGTAACAACATTTTAAAAGTGTCAAAAGAAAAGAACTATCTACCCAGAATTCTATGTCAAAATATCCTTCAAGAATGAAGGTGAAATGACATTCTCAAATGAAGGTAAATTAAGATAATTTCTTGTCAGCATATCTGCTCTAAAACAATTGCTTAAGGAAGTTCTTCAAACACAAGAAAAATAAAACCAGAAAAGAAAAAAAAAAACTTGGAACATTGGGAATGAAGGAAAAGCAAGAGAAAGGGTAAATATCTGTGTACATATAATAGACTAATCTTCTCTCACTGAACTCTTTAAAATTGCTTAACAATTGAAAGTAAATATAATATTGTATGATGAGATTAAAAACCTTAAAAAAAAGAATTAATATCACAAAAGTTGTGGTCTCTGAAAATAGCAGAATTAACCGGAAATCAATAATAGAAAGATAGGGACTTCCCTGGAGGTCCAGTGGTTAAAACTTCATGCTTCAAACACAGGGGGTGCGGGTTTGATCTCTGGCTGGGGAACTAGAATCCCATGTGTCACATGGCATGGCCAAAAGAATAATAATAAAAATAATAGAAAGATAATAGGAGAATTTGTAGACAACTGGAAATCAAATAGCACACTTCTTAACAGCCCATTGGTCAAAGAGAAAATCTAAAAGGAAATTAGAAAATATTGACTTGAACAAAAATGAAAAAATATCAAGACATGTGGAATACAGCTAAAACAGTACTAAAGGAAAATTTATGCTATTAAATGTTTATATAAAAAAGAAGAAAGGTCTCAAATCAATAAGCTGAGCTTCTACCTTAAGAAACTGGAAAAAAAAAAGAAGAGTAAAATAAATTCACAGCAAGCAGAGGCAGGAAATAATAAAAATAAGAGCAGAAACATATTAAATTGTCAATAGAAAAAGCAAAAAACAACAGAGAAAACTCAAAGATGCCAAAAGTTGGTTTTACAGAAGATCAATAAAAGTGATAAATCTCTAGCCAGATGACAAAGAAACAAAGAAAAGAAGCAAATTACCAATATCAGGAATGAAATTATATCTACAGAGTCTGAAGACATTAAAAGGATAACAAGGGGATACTATAAACAACTCTATGTACACAAATTTGACAACTTAGATAAAAGAAAACAATTGCATGAAAACTACGAACTACCAAAAGTCTGCCAAGATGGCAGATAACCTTAATAGTACTACAACTTTAATGAAATTGAATTTGTAGTTAGAAACCTTCTGATAAGGAAATTCTCCAGGCCCAGATAGTTTCACTGGTGATTTCTACCAAACATTTAAAGAATAAACAACACCAATTCTATACAATCTCTTCCAGAAAAAGAAGAGGAGGTAATACTTGCCAACTCAGTTTATGAAGCCAGAATTACCCTGACATCAAAACTAATCAGAGAGTATAAAAAAAGAAAAATGTAGGCCAGTATCCCTCATGAACATAGATGCAAAAATCCTCAACAAAATATTAGAATATTGCATCCAGCAATATATAAAAAGAATAATACACCACAACCAAGTGTGGTTTATCTGGAAATGCAAAGCTGGGTCAATATTTGAAAATTAATCAATGTAATCCATCATATTGACAGTCTAAAGAAGAAAACCCACATAATTATACCAATTAATACAGAACAAGCATCTGACAAAGTTCAACATCCATTCATGTTAAAATCGCTCAGCAAACTAGGAATAAAAGAGAGTGTATTCAACCTGGAAAAGACATTTACAAAAAGCTACAGCTAACATCATATTTAACGGTGAAAGACTGAACGCTTTTTCCTTAAGGCAAGGATGTGTACTCTTACCACTCCTTTTCAACATCATAGTGGAAGTCCTAAGAGTGCAACAAGGCAAGAAAAAGAAAGAAAAGTTATACAATTTAGAAAAGAGGAAATAAAACTATTCCATTTGTTGACTTCTAGAACTAAGAAATGAGAAGTAAGATCACAACATAGAAGGTCAACCCACAAAAATGAATCATATGGCTATATACTAGTTATGAAAATTGGAAACCAAAGAATACCAGTTATATAGTAACTTCAAAACAGTAAACACTTAGGTCTTGATCTAGTAAGACTGTATAGGGTCTTTATATTGTAAACTACAAAACACTGCTGAAAGAAATCAAAGACCTAAACAAATGGAGAGACATACTAAGTTCTTGAACTGGAAGACTCAAAGTAAAGACTCAGTAAAGATCAACACTTTCCATATTTACCTCTAGATTTAAGGAAAATCTAATCCAACTCGCAGCATAATATTTTTGTAGATACAGATAAATTAATTCTAAAATTTATATGGCCTAGCCAAACAATTTTTCCAATGAGGAAAGCTGGAGGAATTACAATACTTAATTTTAAGAATTATTATAAATCTTCAGTAATCAAGACAGGTACACTATTGGAGAAGAGAGAAAACACAGAAATCAATGGAAAAGATTAGAAAGTCCAGAAATAAACCCACACAAAAATGGTCAGAAATTTTTTGCAAAGGCAATTCAATGGAGAAAGAGTAGTATTTCAACAAATGATGTTAAAACATCATTGGCCATACGAAGACAAAAAAATGAATGTTGACTTAAACTTCACACCTTATCAAAAAGTTATCTCAAATTAATCGTAGACCAAAATACAAAGCATAAAATTATAACATTTTTAAAAAATGTAGACAATCTCCAAGACATGGAAAGAATTCCTAGACATAACACCAAATACAAAATCTATAAAAGAAAAGACTGATAAATTGGACTCCATAAAAATGAAAATAGTTTGTTTTGTAAAAGATACTGTTAAGGGAATAAAAAGACAAACTACAGATTGGGAGAAAATATTTGCAAATCACATATCTGACAAAGGACTTGTATCCAAAATAAATAACAAACTTTCAAAACTCATTGTTAAGAAGACAAACAACCCAATTAATAATAGGCAAAATGGACTTCCCTGGTGGCACAGTGGTTAAGAGTCCGCCTGCCAATGCAGGGGACACAGGTTCGAGCTCTGGTCCAGGAAGATCCCATCATGCCGCGGAGCAACTAAGCCCGTGCGCCACAACTACTGAGCCTGCATGCCACAACTACTGAAGCCCACATGCCTAGAGCCCATGCTCCGCAACAAGAGAAGCCACAGCAATGAGAAGCCCGCGCACCGCAATGAAGAGTAGCCCCCGCTCGACACAACTAGAGAAAGGCCGCGTGCAGCAACAAAGACCCAACACAGCCAAAAATAAATACATAAAAATAAATAAAAATTAAATAAAATAATAATAGGCAAAATATCTGAACAGATACTACACCAAAGAAAATAAGCATATGAAAAAATGTTCAACATCATGAACTATAGGGAAATGCAATGAGAAACCGTTACATGCTAATAGAATGACTAAAATTTTAACAACTGACAATACCAAGTGTTGCCCAGTATGAACAGCAAGTGGTGTCTTGTTCATTGCTGATCAGAATGTAATAGTGAAAAACCACTTCGCAAAATAGGACGTTTTTTATAAAGTTAAACATACACTTACCATATGACCCAGCAATCCTCTCTTAGGTATTTACCACAGAGAAATGAAAACTTATGCTCACACAAAAACCTGTACATGAATGTTTACAGGAGTTCTGTGCATGTCTTAAGTTACATGGAAATTACATTTTCCTTGAAAAGGGTGTGTGTGCCTCTGTGCCTTTGGGCGCACGCACAAACACACACATACACACACAAACTAGCAGGAAGAAAAGTGAACCAAATGCACGTAATCGCATCAAGGCTCTTTCTCCTATAAACATACACAGCTCCATGCCCCCACCCTTCACCACTGCATCTCTGACCTCAAGATCCCCTGCTCTGGGATTGACTGATTTTCTAGGGGAAAAGAGATAGACAAAGAATGGTAGAAGAATCCAGAAAAAGCCCGCTGAAACCTCAATCAGGTGATCAAAGGAGGCTCTGAACTCACTGCCTGGAAGAGATACTGGGACTAGCCATAAATAAAGAATTGCCTTGGCCCTCTACTCTCTCCACGCATCTACTCTTTGGAATTTTCAGATACTATTTTGACTGAAGCAAAAAGGAAATAAGTTCAAGCAGTCACCTATAAACTCTGTGTTAAAGTCTTTGCTCTCACCTGCTTTAAAGAGAAAGAAATATAACAAAATTTTAGTAGAATCAGAAGTCTCAATACCTTTCTTAGAGAGGCCTTGCATCTCTAACTCAAGTCACTGGGAAATGTAGGAAACCAAGTTAGAGACGTGACAGCAAGTTAGACCTACTTTAAAGGAGAAAAAAGAGGCTTATTTGATGATAGAAAAATTTCCATACCCTCTTCCATCAGTCACCAGATTCTCCCCAGTGCCCTGGTGGTTTCTAGTAATGTAATGAAGGAAAACACTGGTCAAGGTAAGGAAGGAACAGATCAAGGGTGATCACAGGGCACGCAACAGTTGAGCCAAAGCAAAACCCTGACTACAGCAACCCTTAGTAAAGAGTTAAAGTATATATTGTTGCGGAAGAAAATCACTGCTGTATGTCCTGTGGTGGCACTCCCCTAGCTGGATTCCTGTCCATCTAATCTATTCTGCTCACTCATTTACATATAATAAAATGCACTGGTTTAAAGGGTATATTTTGAGGAGTTTTAACAAATCTGTATACCCAAGTAACCACCACAATAGTGAAGATATAGAATATTTTCCATCTTGCCACTTAATGCCCCATCCCAGCTAACCTGATCTGCTGCCTATCACTAAAGATTTATCTTTTCTAGAGTTTCATATGAATGGAATTATACCATGCACTCTTTCATATCTGGCTTCTTTTAGCATAATGCTTTTGAGATTCAACTATGTTGCTGGGTGTGTCACTTCTTTTAATTGCACTTCACTTTATGGCGCTTTGCAGGTATGGTATTTTTTACAAATTGAAGGTTTGTAGCAAGCCTGCATTGTCAGATAATGGTCAGCATTTTGTAGCAATAAAGCATTTTTTAATTAAGGTATGTCGAGTGTTTTTTAGATATAATGATATTGCACACTTAATAGAGTACAGTATAGTTTAAACATAACTTTTATATGTACTGGGAAACCAAAAACTTCATGTGACTTGCTTTATTGTGATATTTGTTTCTATTGCAGTGATCCAGAATGGAACCCTAACTATCTCCAAGGTTGCCTGTAATGTTGAGTAGGATTCCATTATATGGACAGTACGGATCTACCACAACTTGTTTACCCATTCTCCTAATGGTGGACATCTGGTTATTTCTGGTTTAAGTGGCAATGAACATTGGTATATAAATCTTTGTGTGGACATACACACAATTTTTATTTAGTTTTAATTTCTCTTGGGGAACTATCTAGAAATGGAATTGATAAGTCATTTGATAAATGTATGTTTAACTTAAAAACGGCCAAACTGTTTTCCAAAGTGTTTGTACCATTTTACATTCCCACCAGAAATGTATGAGTGGTTTAGTTGCTCCATGTCCTTGTCAACGCTTGCTACTATCAGTCAGTCTTTTCAATTTTATCCATTCTAATGTGCAGAGGTCAACTGAGGTGTCTTTGAGGTGCAGTTTGCATTTCTCTGATGGCCAGTGATATTGAGCACATTTTCAAATTGTTTGTTAACAATTTATATATCTAATTCTCTGAAGTATCTGTTAAAAAATCTTTTTAAAATTAAAGTATAGTTGATTTATAATATTATATTAGTTTCAGATATAGAACATAGTGATTCTAAAAAAATCTTTCATCAATTATTTATTGAATTATCTTCCTATTATTGAATTGCAAGAGTTATTTATTTATTATGGATAAAAGTCCTTTGTCAGAAACATATATTGTGAATATTTTCTCCCAGTCTGTTGGCGTGCCTTTTCAGTTTCTTAACTATGTCTTCCAAATAGCAGAAATTTAAAATTCTGATGAGGTCCAATTGAACCTGCTCCCCCTGCAGTGGAAGCCCAGAGGCCTAACCACTGGACTGCCAGGGAAGTCCGCTTATGCTTTTTTATGGAAGTTTTATGTTACTTTTTACTTTAGGTTTATGATTCATTTTGAGTAAATTTTTGTGTATTGCATAAGGTAAGCATCAATATTCGTTTCTAATATGGCTATCTAGTTGTTCCAGAACTATTTGTTGAAAAGACTGTCCTTTTCCACCATGAACTAACCTGGCATCTCTGCTGAAAATGAACTGACCATATACGTACGGGTCGACTTTCATATTTCCTACCCTTTATTGTGCCTCTTCCTTTCTCAAGAATCTATAATGACTCCACACTGCCCATCATATCAAGTATAAATTTCCCATTCTGACATCAAAGTGTTTAAATCCAGCAACTTTCTGGTTCAGCTAGACCTACCTCAACCTCCACCACCATTTCCTGAATACTGTACACCATTCTCACTGCTGCCCTATCACCCCATTCATGCCATTTTTCTTTATCAGCCTGGGATGCTTTCCTACCATCCTCAAAACACTTCCTATCCTTTCGCATTCCTTGATAGTTGTATGCAACAAAGATCTCTTCTCTCACTGCCTATAGTTCTTACGATGCTTACAATACATGCAAATATCATACCCTTTCATCTTTAAATGTGATTCAATAGGTAGGCACTGGGTAAATAGAAGTGAAAATAAAGGATCATCACCCAGAAAGTCACAGACTAGTGAGGAAAGAATCAAGTAAACAGGCAAAAGTAATTCAATATACTCTCTTATACTGTTCACTACATCATGTTATAACTGTTTCATGATGTACATCTTGTATCCTTCAAATATTTCAGTATGTAGCTCTAAAAGGACTCTTTTTTAAACAAAACAATACCAATATTATACCTTAATACTGTAATAATTCCTTAATATTAACTATCCAGTCAGTTTTCAAATTTTCTCAATAGTCTCATAAATGTTCATTTACAGCTGGTTTGTCCAAACTGTTATCCAAATAAGGTCCATATATTGGAATTGGTTGGTATTTCTCTAAGTTTCTTTCAGGTTCCTCTCTCTCTCTCTCTCTCTCTCTCCTTGCAATTTATTTGTTGAATAAACCAGGCTGTCTGTCTTATGAGTTTAAGATTGCCTAGAATTTGCTCATTGTATTCTTGTAGTGTTATTTAATTTGTTACGCTGTCATCTGTATTTCCTGTAAATTGGTGATCAGATCTAGAGGCTGGATCAAATTCAGGCTGATTTTAGCTGGGAAAGAATATTTCAATGAAAGTGTGTTGTATATCACCGTGAGAAGACACAAATGACCATTGCCTAGATCCATTAAGTAGGTGTTGCAAATCGGTAATATCACATTCTACCATTACTGTTTTTTTTTTAACTAAAATATTGAACAGTTTATTTTCTGCTTTTGCATAAATCAGGTGACAAACATTTTTTTTTTTTTTTTTTTTTTTTGCAGTACGCGGGCCTCTCACTGTTGTGGCCTCTCCCGTTGCAGAGCACAGGCTTCGGACGTGCAGGCTCAGAGGCCATGGCTCACGGGCCCAGCCGCTCCACGGCATGTGGGATCTTCCCGGACCGGGGCACGAACCCGTGTCCCCTGCATCGGCAGGCGGACTCTCAACCACTGTGCCACCAGGGAAGCCCAACAAACATTTTTAAGTTTGCCAAATACTGTCATCTTTTGGCAATGTTAACATCACTGGCTTGATCTATTTTCTTTGTGTGTGTGTGTGTGTGTACTCTGTTCTTTATTATTTTGATTTATTATCATTATTATTTATAGTTTTTTTAAAAAACTTAGTTTTTTATTGAAGTATAATTGATTTACAATATTATATGAGTTTCAGGTGTACAGCATAGTGATTCAGTATCTTTACAGATTATACTCCATTAAAAGTTATTACAGGATAATGGCTATAATTCCCTGTGCTACAATATATCTTTGATGCTTTTCTATTTTACGTATGGTAGCTTATATCTCTTAATCCCATACCACTAATGTGCCTCTCCCCCGTTCCCTCTCCCCACTGGTAACCACTAGTTTGTTTTCTATGAGTCTGTTTCTGTTTTGCTTTATAGATTCATTTGTATTATTTTTCAGATTCTACATATAGGTGATATGTACAGTATTTGTCTTTCTCTGTCTGACTTACTTCATTAAGCATAATATTCTCTAGGTCCATCCATGTTGGACCATGTCACATCTTCTTTAACCATTAATCTGTTGATGGACACTTGGGTTGTTTCAATATCTTGACTGTTGTAAATAATGCTTCTATGAATAGTACATGTATCTTTTCAAATTAGTGTTTTCACTCTTTCCAGATATATACCCAGGAGTAGAACTGCTGGATCATATGGTAGTTCTATTTTTAGTTTTTTGAGGAATCTCCATACTGTTTTCCACAGTGGCTGCACGAATTTACATTCCCACCAACAGTGTACAAGGATTCCCTTTTCTCCACAACCTCGCTAACATTTGTTCCTTGTAGACTTATTGATGATAGTCATTCTGACAGGTATGAAGCAATATCTCATTGTGATGATTAATGATGTTGAACTAATGATTTCTCTAATGATTAGTGATGTTGAACATCTTTTCATGCGCCTATTAGCCATCTGTATATATTCTTTGGGAAAATGTCTATTCAAGTCTTCTGCCCATTTTTTGACTGGGTTGTTTACTTTTTTTGATATTGAGTTGTATGAGCTATTTATATATTTTGGATATTAACCCCTTGTCAGTCATATCATTTGCAAGTATTTTCTCCCATTCTGTCAGTTGCCTTTTTGTTTTGTTGATGTAAACAATGAGATTAGAACATTTCCTCACACCATATACAAAAATAAACTCAAAATAGATTAAAGACCTAAATGTAAGACCTGAAACCATAAAACTCCTAGAAGAGAATATAGAACACTCTTTGACACAAATCGTAGCAATATTTTTTTTGGATCTGTCTCCTGAGGCAAAAAAAATAAAAGTAAAAATAAACAAATGGGACCTAATTAAACTTAAAAGCTTTTGCACAGCAAAGGAAACCATTACTTCTTAATTTATTAGCTGAAATTCTTCTGTAAAGAGAAACTCACTTTCTCAACAATTTGATTATGCTGTATGCAAGAAAGACAGGATAAATGCTTGATTCTTTTTCTTTATCTCTTTTTAAAATACTGAGTTAATTCTCTGGCATCCTTAAAAGGCAACCAATTATGTGAATTTATTTTTATTATTATGAACTTGTGGATTTAAACATGCTTGCTGTGTTTTAAACCACTGCAGTTTTTACCCTTTTGATGCTCAAGTCGTCCCAGTAGGAACCTCTTCAGTTTGGTTCCTGAGTCTTTTGGCAATGGCTCTAGTTGTCTTTGATAGTTTCTGTGCTTTGTGGTATGACAAGAAACTCCAGGCACAAGTTATAAATTTCCTGCCCTAAACTGGGAAATAATCGTTTCTAAAAAGAGTCCTAGTTCCTTTTAGCAAGAAAAGGTACTTAACATCCACACACTATGTGCTAGGGATACTCACTGCTACTGTGTTAGACACTATTCCTCAGCCTTTCAGCTGACAAGAGCTGGGAAATATTTTTTCTCATGATGAGTTCATACAAACACTTCCAACTCAAATTCATGACTGTAAAGTTTTTACTTAACCTCATCAATTTTACATCTGGATCTTATTTCTCCCATGCCTTAAATCTCAGTTATTAAAGATACCAACATAATTATTCATTTGCTTTACCCTACAATAGACAACAATTTCAAAATAACAATACCATCACTACAAATCATGCTAGATAGACCAGAGTAATCTCACTAGGAGTATACAATCAAATTACTGCATTTTAAAGTCACTTGGAAGAGTTATTCTGCGCAGTTATGCTATCAACCCCAAAACATAGATATGTTCATTTGTTTCATTTTGCTTTTAATATTTAGAGATTGCTTAAAAATAACTAGTTTTGTAATTATATACAATACTTACTTAGTTCCAAAGTCAAATCTACAAAGCAAGTATAGTCAGTAGAAATCTAGCTCCTATCCTTGTCCCTGCCACATTGTTCCCTTCCTTCTACCATAGGTAACCCCTTTTTTAAGATTACCATTTATATTTCCATTGTTTTTGTTAAATACAAATGGAAATGATATTTAACATACCATACACATTTTCTCCATCTTGTTCTTTCCACTTAAAATGTACCTTAAGATTACCGTATAGCTTTAAAGATAGTCCTCATTCCTTTATATAGCCATATCGTGCTCCACTGTGTGGATGTACCATAGTTCCTTTAAAAAGGCCCAAATTAATGGGCATGTGGGTTGTTTTTAGTCTTTTGCTGTGCCAATAAATAACCACATATATGAGTATTTTCATATTTTTGCCAGTGCATCTTTAGTATAATTTCCTAGAAATTGGAGTGTTGAATCAAAAGCCTATCTAATTTTGCTAGATATTGTAAATTCCCCTCTATGGAAGTTAAACCGGTTTGTATTTCTATCAGCAACTTAGACAGCCTGTTTCCCTGTGCTCCACCAACAGAGTATGTTGTCAAATTCTTGTATCTTTGCCAGTCTGATAGGTAAGAAATGACAACTCAGTGCAGTTTTAATTTGCATTTCTCCTATGATGAGCAAAGTTGGGCATCTTTTTATAGGTTTCAGATACTTGCATTTGTTTTCTGTGAACTCTTTGTTTATATCTCTAGCTCATTTTTCTATATGGCTGTGGGTTTTTTTTCTTATTCTGTTTTTAGAAGCTCATTATTTATTTGTGACATAAACTCCAGATATTTTTTCTCAAGGAATCATTTGCTTTGCTTTTTTCTTTACATGCAAACATATTTTGTTTTCATGTCTAATTTATCAGTCTTTTGTTTTATTGGTTCTGGATTTTGAAACCAGGATTTTTTTCCACTTTCTGGTTAAAAAAGGAATTCATTCATGTTTTCTTCTAGGACTCATCATAACGTTTTTACTTATCATCACCTTTTCCCCTTCCGTTCCTTAGAAAATGTACAAAAGCAGTCTTATACTCAGTCAGTTCATATGTTGGAAGTAGTTCACTTACCATTTTAAAAGTCAAAACCTCGATGCGGCTCATGCCATCATTTTCCTAACACTGCTCTTTCACACACATGAACACTTAAGATTGTGCAGACAATGTAAAGGGATGCCTGTGACTGCGTCATTGTGTTTCCCTTTTACAGAGCTCCCCTGTGCCACCTGCAGTCATGAAGTCAGATAGTATCCAAACCACCAAATGCCCCAAAAGCCAAGGGAGAGCTAGCGCCAAGGCATTCTGTTCCTTCTGCATTCAGGGAATGAACAGCAAAGGAAATCTAGGTGCGAGAGGAGAACAGATTCTCCCTGGGGCCAGTGGCCAGGGCGAGTAAGGGGTATTCACACAGATGTTTTGTGGGTGTTTTTATGCAAGAGAGAACAATTTTGGTAGAAAGAGCAGCTGCGGCCAGCTGCTTAGGGAAATTCTGCCCAGTGCCCTGGCATCATGGGTATGGCCTGTGTGGTGAAGTGCATCCAATTTAGGAATGGGGGGAATAGTTTCTTACTTCTCTTTCCAGAGATATATCATGTTTCCCATCTAAAATATTTCTTCGTCAATAGGCTTTTGGAAGAATGACTTCCACAACTGCAGTCTGGTATGTGGTTTGACAATGGCCTCACTTCTTTGGATCTCAAAATAAGGCCACAGAAAAGGCTGACTTTTTTTCATGTTGAAAAATACAAATCAATGATATTCAGATATTTGATAATAATCTAAAAGGAAATAATATCCAGGCCTAGCTAGCTTTCAATATATAAAGCAGTGATTCTTACACTTGAGTTATGTAAGAGTTTTTTATATATATATATGCATATGTAGATATATATAGAAACTCTTTATATATATCTACATATACATATATATGTGTGTGTGTATATAAAATCAGTCTGTTTGCTTTCTTAACAAGCAATCCAGGTAATTCTAATGCATGTTTCCTTGTATTATATTTTTTTAAAAAACTCTGCTCAAAAGTCTAGATAGATCCTCTAAAAGTCTACCTTACCTCCCAAATTTCTTGAATTGCTTTTTTTGTCCCCAGGTTCTGAAACCACTCTGATACCACTATTTTGTTGACAGTTCTATCCCTGGCATCCAATACAATGCCTGGCACACAATGTGTATGTCATACATATTTGTTGAATTAAGGAATGAAAACCTGGGACAAGTAGATATCCTCAAGCAAAAGGATGAAGTTCTCATACCATAAACAAAAATCAACTCAAAATAGATTAAAGACCTAAATGAAAGAGCTAAAACTATAAAATTCTTAGAAGAACACATGACCTTGGATCAGGCAATGGATTCTTAGATATGACACCAGAAGCACAAGCAACCAAAGGAAAAAATAGATAAACTGCACTTTATTGAAAATAAAAACTTTTGTGCTTCGAAGGACACTATCAAGAAATTGAGAAGACAGGGACTTCCCTGGTGGTCCAATGGCTAAGACTCCACACTCCCAATGCAGGGGGCCAGGGTTCGATCCCTGGTTAAGTAACTAGATCCCACATGCCACAACTAAGAGTTCGCATGCCACAACTAAAGATCCCACATGCTGCAACTAAAGACCCCACATGCCACAACTAAAGATCCTGCATGCCACAACTAAAAAGAAAGTTCCTGCATGACACAATGAAGATCCCACACGGGGCAATGAAGATGCTGTGTGCCACAGCTAAGACCTGGCACAGCCAAATAAATAAAATATTTAAAAAGAAAGAAAAGAAATTGAGAAGACAACTCACAGAATAGGAAGAATAAACATCTATTATAGCATCTGCCACCATGCTTCCTATAGAAATATTTCCCTGCACCAACTCTAGAACTGCTGCTCTTCATCCCTCTTTTTCTTGCTATCTGTCTCTGGTCCTTTCTTTTTCCCTTCTCATCTTTTATCTTTTCTTTTTGTTCCTACTCTGTTTCTCCATCTTTTTCTTATTCTGTGCCTAGGGAATGCAATTTAAATTTTTATTTTTATAAATTGGATTCTGTTTTTTGTTTTGCTTTTTTCCCCCCAGTGTCACTAGGGAATTAGTTTGAGGGTTAAAGACCCTGGGTACCACAGGGCCTTCACTACGCTGCCAGTCGCCTGCTTCTGTATACTTATCCAAGGCTCACGAACAGATACACACAAAGTAGGCCTTTGATCCTGAAAACCTAGGGATCCCACTGGGATGACGATAAATATTTATCTCTATTTGCTTTTTTCTGTTGGGGCCTGGTTTCTGGCTTGCTCAATGTCCTATTTGGCCAAAGACCAGCCAGGTCAGGAAAAGATCACACCACAGATCCAGTCCTGAAAACATGCGGGAAGAGCCTCCAAACAGTTCCCATATGAATTTTAAAAGGGTCATTTGAGTACACTATGAGTGTAAGGAAATATGTAGGAAGAAAAGGCATTCTTTGCCCTCATGCTAAGTTAGAGAAGAAAACCAAATACAGAATGTTCTCTTATGAATTTCTTCTCATACCCTTCCCTAAGTAAAGACAACAGACATTCTAGAATGCTCTATGAGGGCTGAAATAGTTCTCTGGTGGCTGCAATGCAGGAAGAAGTAAAGCGTTTGGGGTCACATAGACCATGGTTTTCAAATCCTAATTTTGCTACCTATGAGCCAAGCCTCACTTTCCTAAACCTGTAAAACCAAAATAATAAAAGCCTACTTTACAGAGTTGTTGAAAGGATTTATAGATAATCATGTAGGTAAAACACAGGGCATGGTTCCTGGGACACAGTAGCAATCCAATTTTGGTAGAATTACTAGATACGTCCCACTCTCTACTAATGGCTCTGGTTCCAGAGCTTCAGGTCACCATGTTCCTTGATCCTAAACTGGAAACCATAAAAGAAGATAGGCTGGGGCTTCCCTGGTGGCGCAGTGATTGAGAGTCTGCCTGCCGATGCAGGGGACATGGGTTCGTGCCCCAGTCTGGGAAGATCCCACATGCCACGGAGCGGCTAGGCCCGTGAGCCATGGCCGCTGAGCCTGCGCGTCCGGAGCCTGTGCTCCGCAACAGGAGAGGCCACAACAGTGAGAGGCCCGCGTACCGCAAAAAAAAAAAAAAAAAAGAAGATAGGCTGTTCTCTGACTCTAAAATGGAGACCTGCCTCTGAAAAAGGGCATGTACCCATCTCACCCACAAACAAACCTCACTATTCAGTGGAAGGCAAGATCTACCAAAAGCCAGTTGTTAGCTCCACTGGGCATACTGTGTGTAGCAAAGGGACAACAAGCAGATTCCCTAAGCCAATGCATCTGCAAAGATGAAGAATGGCTTCTGTAGGCAGAAGTCTGTAGCCCCCAGTGCTGCCACCACCACCATCTCTACCCATCACCACTGTTACTTCCCCCATTGCCACTGCTGCTATTGCCATTGACTACTGCCATGGCCATCACCACCTCCGCTAGTAACATTATCAGCACCATCACCATGACCAATACTACCTTTTCTTCTGCCCCCATCACAACCACCACTACCATCACTATCATCACATGGCACCAGTCAAGGCCCCGGTTGCTAGAAAAAGAATGGTTAAAAGTAAACCTGCTTAGCATGATGACTTAAAGGTGGTTCTATTTAGAGAACTTTTGAATCACCTGGAAAAACTGTGCCACATCCATCTCTCAGCATGTACAAAAATGGCCGCACCTAAAGCCACTTGCTACAACAAATACCTCTAAATTGAAAAGAGACTCCTGGAGAGGCACACTCCTTCCTCCCCTTCCCCATCCTTGTGGGACGCAGAGCAAGGACTGAGAGAAGGCTCCCCAGGCCCCCAAGTGGGTCTCTAACCTGGCTTTGTACCTGGGCTATTCACTGTGTCCCAACATACAGAGCCCAGAAGGTTAGGGTTGAGTGGAATAAGTGAGTAGCCATGGCCTCATAACCGGAAGGGCTGGCCATATTTCCATCTGCCAGGAAGAGGCTGGCCAGGAGTTTTGTAACAACGAACTTGGAGCCCACTGACAAAACAGCTTTGCCAGTAGTCCTATGGGAGGCTCATGTCTTGGGAGAACAAGAACGCCCTGCTTGTCACCGTAAGGAAAACTGAAACGATACCTTTTTAAAATATCTTTCACAGAGATTTTGCTGTTTTTTTCTTTGAAGACATAAAAAATATGTAACAACTCTGTCCACATTTAAAAAATAGGTCACAAGTTTCTGCTTAAACAAAAAAATAAAAGGAAGCTATTTTTATTTCCTTACATCCTTGTAACTTAACAGTAATAAACAGCTAAACTGAATTTTTAATTATCTTTTTAAAAAGACTTTTTTTAAAAAAAATAAAGGTTATTCCTAGGCTGACACTGAATATGCCAGGTCTGTAGCGAGAAGCAAATTTTTATAGCTGGTTATAAAGCCCTGAATATGAGTTTATATTGGAAAAGCTGAAGCAATCTTAACTTCAACCATGCCGATGGGCGCCACTTTAATTACAGTCCCAGAATCAAATAAAATACAGTCTCTCTTCTATAGTAGCATCACAAAGAAGCCCATTAACTCTCCAATTACTAAATGAGGAAACAACATTCTCTAGAACCCAAGCCAAGGAAAGAAGAGCACTGCGTGTTCCAACTTAAAACCTTAAAACTGGGCTTCAAAGTTACAGTCTACATAAGAAGACTATCCCCTGCACATTAATGTTTACTTCATTTATTTAAAATAAGTGAGTGTCCTGGCCAAGGTTCACATAAGACTATTTGTTTAACAAATAAAGATGTGTGTTTCCTGGAGTGTTTCTCATTGGGATCTGAGATCCCATCTCCTAAGAAATCTGGGCTTGGATACCTCCCGCAGGATGGCTTTGACAATGTGGGTATCCCCTATCGAGGGGAGTAGAGGGTCTGGTGTTCATAAGGAAGCACGCACATGGAAAAAACTATAGAACAAATGGTTTGTCTCCCACCAACGCATCCATCACGCTTTCAACAGGAAAGAAAAGTGGAGAAGGTCAAACGGTGTCCAGTAGGATTTGTAAATTGAGCTATTCAGTAGGCAAGCGAACTTTAAAAATAGTGATTTGGGGGAGGCCAGTTTCCCTCATCTCCCCCATTCTCTCACTCCTCCCTCCCCGATCTGCCATGCTTCCCCTGCTCTCTTTGCAACAGCAGTTAAACAGCCCTGTTTTCAAAGCCATGCTAACATCTTGGGAAACACCAGGGCAAAATCAAAGATTCTTTGGCTGGGCGTGTAATATAAAACTTGAAGTTATTCCTGTTAAATAAAAACAGCCATGTTAATTTTGGTGCCATTGAAAACACAGGAAAATGCTGTTGCCAAATGGAAAAGGGAAAAAAAAAAAATAGCTTACCAAAAGGGAAGCAGTTGTATTTTCAAGACTTGAGAACGGTATTATAAAAACTGGAGAGCAAAATTGAAAGAGGAAAAAGAGATGTAAAAAAATGGTTGTTTTCTCTATTTAATTCTTTTCCTCCATCAAGGTAAAGGAATGCACCCATAATTCCCTGGAGGAGATGTGGAATTCAAGCCTCAGGGGTTTCATTCCCTCGTACTGTAAATAAGGAACCATTTTCTTGCTGGGTCTCGAGCTCCTGGTTCCACCCTTCTGCAAATGCACTCAATAACACTCCCGTGGTTTACAGATTAACTGAGCTACGCAGCAACCAGAAAAAATATTCTGTACTCAAGATCTTGTTTTGAGCTGAGTTTGACAATTGATTGGAAGAGCATAATCGTAGAGGTAGAAATTGTTTATTTTCTGTTTCCACCTGTAAGTTAGGAACTATTCCCAGCAGTGTTTCCAAGTGCCTCTGAGTCCTGAAATAGAGTAGACAGCAAGCTACACTTGTAATGATGAGTATAATTGCAAGGGATTCGCAGGAGACCATCCTTGGCTGATTTTAACATCTTTGGGAAAGAAACCAGAAAAGGGGAGATGGAAAGAAATGCCAAAGACCAGAGACTCTTGAGATCCTCTTTTTAGGGGCTTGAGGAGATTCTGGAACATTGATTTTGTTGTTGTTTGTTGTTACTCCTAAAAAAATGTGTTATGAGAGATACTTTTTACTTTAATTTTAATTTCAAGTATTACTGTAATGGTGATTCCTGTCTTACTCTCCCCTGTTGAAACTGATGTCCATACACTGGGGAAATCACACCAGCTTTGGCAGAAAGTAAAATTGCTTTCATCACCACTGCTACTCCTATATGCCTTCTTTCCCTCACTTTATAAATAGTAACTGAATGTCATCTACATGCCCGGTACTGTGTGGTATGCTGGTTGTGACACAATTCAGCGTCAGGTGAATATTTTTCATAGACAGTGTTTTTTCATTCCGAAGACATGACTTCCACAAACTGGCATCTCGGCAGCGCCCCGCATTCTCAGTAAGAGCAATGAGTATACAGTAGCCCTGGCCTTGAAACAAAATCCTAGTTGGATTTCCTAGTTCTGAAGTTATTGTGAAATTCTGGTGGATCCTCCAAATAGATAGTACTTAAAAATTCACTGCCACTGGACAGCCAACATTGTTGCTCACTCTACACCTCTTTCCATTCAGTCTGCTATGGAAACCAGGGGAGGGCCAGGGTAAGTGTGGGGAATGACATCAGGGAGGGCACTGGACACCCAAGACTCCCCAAGGGGCGCACCAGTTAAGAGACCTCATTAGATCCTCCAGGGAATCAAGCTTAGAGGAGTTAACAGCCTGTTGAAGGGCTGAATTAGAATGCAGAGAGAATCAAAGGACTTGGAAAAGTGGTTAAATAAAATGAATTTCCAGGAACGCATGCCCACCAGTCTGAAGTAAGGAATGACTGATCGTGTTGTTAATAAAGTAGTGAAAGGGAGCTGTAATGATATCAATGGAAAGCAAGTCAGCTGCTCAGCGAAGTTGTTAGAGTTAAATATAAGATTCTGGGATTGGTGAATGAAATCATGGCACCAGGGAGAAGTGGTTTAGACTGCAGGCTCCACAGTCAGAGACTGGGGTTGAATTTCGGCTGTCACTTGGGTGATGGGAAAGACAGAGAACTACTCTTTTCTCAGTTTCTTCATCTACAAAATGCCAGTAATAACAGCCTCTACCCTGTAGAGGCTGTGAGGCTTAAACAGGATAACGCACGCAATGTCCTCGGCACAATGCTGGGCCTAGAGTTAAGAGCTCCATAAATGGATCCCATTTTCACTGTGGAGACACCTTTGCAGCTTCCCGTGCCTGGTTTTGGACTTTTCAACTTCTGAGTAATGATGAGAACTAGAAAGTGATCCAGAAGAAAGCCACTGAAATGATTAAAGAAAAGGAAACGAGAAACCATAAAAAGGAACTCAAAACTGTTGGGACTATCTAGCCTAGAAAAGCAAAAGGCGGAAGGTTAAGTAGCAAAGCAAATAAGCAATAAAGCACCCCTTATTCAGAACGGCGTGACCAGCTCTTCTGCTGCTGGAGTTAGGCTGCGAGGGAAGATATGCTATTGCAGCAAGAGGAGCAAGGGTTAGCTATAAGAAAGAACTTCCTCACAATTTTCATTTTATGAAGTGTCATTTCCCTTGGCCTTAGAGACCAGACAAGCACAAGTCTATTTCCCATCAGATGAGGCATCCATTTCAAAATCTAAGAAAAATGAGCCTCTGGTTCCTGCTTTAGCTTCTAACAAGATCACCACATCCCTAAAGGGGTCCAGGGTCCTGCCAGGTGGCGGAGGTGACACAAATGACCAGCAGCTCCAACTACTGCGCTCTCTGAGCCTCTGAGCCCTTCTGTAACAGTTCTCTTTGTCTGTTCCCCCTAAGTGATGACTGTCCTGCCAAGCCAGTGCGGGGATCACTATATTCTGTGTGTGTGTCTATAGGAAATAACTACCAGGGAGGTCAATAGGCTGAATGCTTGTGGTGTGTGTTTACATATAGTGCAAAGGCCTATAGCTTATATTAATTTTGTATCCACTAAAGTGGTTGCCCTTTAGAGATTTAAAAAAAAAATATTGCCATGGTGGTAAAACATTTTCCAAATTTGTTCTTTCATGTCATGCCTTATTAAGGCTGAAATAAATCATGTCCATTGCTTTCCTCCCATTGATGTTACGGAAAAAAATTAGATTATTCTGGCCAACATGAAACCATAATGGAGTAGCAGGCTAGGCCCTGCCAACTATTTAAAATTGAGTTTTGAGTGATATGCTCTAGAATTATGTGGCATATGGATATTCAACTGAGCTTTAAAAAATGTTTCAGCAACACTGCCACAATTCAACCTATTCCTTGAAGAGCCTGGAAATTCGGACACATTTGGTTGTTTCCGTAACTCACTACTTTCCACTTCCCTTTCTGGCATTTCATTCTATGTTTTCTGTGTTCAGATCATGCTTGGCCTTCTGCCTAAGTCTGAAGATTAAAACCATTAAAAATCTGTCTCCTCAACATCCTCCTATTTAAAAAAAAGATAGCATTAGCTTTCTTCTTCATTTTCTTCTCACTGTGGTTAAAGACTATTTTCCCTTTTCCTCCTTCAAATTTTCTGACTTGAAACCTACACAAAGGCATTATTTTATAAGACTGGTTGCTGGCCTTTTGGTGTGAGCTGAGTGCAGCCTCTTGCTGGCCTACCTCTGGAGTAAACGCTCTGCTCTTAGAAGCCCAGCTACAGGTCCCTACACCAGCTAGTACTGCTCATTCAACACCAGGGCGCAACCCAAATAAATATAACCGACAGCTCAAATTGTGTAAATAATATCCAGTTCTCTTTACCAGAAAAATAAATGGTACTTCTTAATGCTATTTAAAAATAGCAAATAGATGGGTTCATTTTTAAAAAAAAAGGTTCTTTAAACTTCCAAAGTTACTGAGAATAGAATGAACACAATTTTACGGTTGATCAAATTAATGAAATCTGAAGAACAAGGTGATTACAAAACTAGTGAAAAGGGGATCATCATGGCTTCCACTTGGTTTATTAGATGAGGACTTGGGCCTATATAAGCAAGAGCTTCACAATGATACTTTAGGTTTATTAATCTTACTTCCATCCCTACTTTACTGCATGGAAGTTTCCTCCAAGTCTTAGTGAGCCACACAAAAGTGCTGATATTCCATTGCGTTGGAAATTTCCCAGAACAGAAATATCATGTGTTTCCACCTACAGTTATAGCACTGGTGGGGGATAAATCAGATGCAGGCACATCCCTACTTCCCACAAGATGGCAGGTACATCAGCAGAATAACGGAATCTTTGTGCAATTTATCGACTCTAAAATGCACCAAGAGCTCCATGCAGCATTGTTTACAACAGTAAAATAGTCAAAGATCCCTAATCTGGAAAAATGAACTGAGAACATCCATAGAATAGAATACCATGCAGCTAAATAAAAACAGAATGAGAAAACTCTCTAAGGCCTAATAATAGAAAGAAATCCAGGATATAATGCGAAGCGATAAAAGCACAGTATAAGCAGGGTGTGTGCTCTGCCCTCCTTTGTATAAGAAAAAGGAGCAGGGATAATAATCTGTATAGTTTTATTGGCTATTTATTATTGCATCTGCATGAAGAGACTCCTTAAAAAAAGAAACCACCAGTCCAAAATGAAGTCACTCGTGCTTAAGCCCCACAGTCAGCAAACCAAAACCTAATACCCAGCACAACTGCAGTTTCAGCCTCTCCCAGGAGCAGGATTTTCAACCAATCAGTCTGGAATTTCCTAATCAAAATCAGTGAGGTAATCTGCATGACAGATGCACCTTTCCTCCAAAGGAAGGTGACTTTGCCTGAAACAACCCTTTCTTTTGTTTTTGACTTCCTTGTTCACCCACTTTCTGCCTTTAAAAATCTTCCATTTTGTACAGCCTCCCAGAGCACATTTCTGCTTGCTGTCCGATTCATGAATCACTGAATAAACCCAATTTATTGGGATCTTCAAATTTACTCAGTTGAATTTTGTTTTTTAACTGGACACAGAAGGTTATACAAAAAGCTACTAAAAGTATACAAGGAATGAGAGGAATGGGGTAGATGGAAACAGAGGTGGGGAACAGAAGTAGAAAACAATTTTACTAAAGAACTTACTATTCAAATGCCTTTTAAGATTGATTCCTTTGCAAAAGCGTCTTGAGCCATTCTGGGCTACAGGGTTATCTCAACCAACATAGGCAGTACTGTTTACAAAATGCTGTGTGTGCTTCTGGGAGAGGGACCTTGCAAAGGCTGTAGAGTGGGACTGGTATTCAAAGGAGAGCAGTGAGAGTCACCCCACCCTGCTGCTGCTTGCCCCCTCCATCCTGGCCTTGTTTCTGACTCTGAGCCTCTCTCGCTCCATTTGGAAGCAGCAGATGTGGCAACACTGGGTTCTTTCGGAGGTTTCCATCATGTAGTCCTTTCAAGCACAGGTCAGATAATGCCTCTGATACCAAGAGCAGACCAGAGACAGATCAGAGACAGCTGCTTCAGGAGTGGACAGGGCTCAATCTCTGACCCAAAAGTGAGGGGAAAAGAGGTCACTGTCCAACTGGTGGACCCAAAGCCCCAGAGGAGCTTGGACAGTTCAGTCGAGTCCAGGTGGGATCCCAAATCCCAGGAAGATCAGGATTTCTTTTAATTTGTTATTAGATACGGAAAAGGAACTAAGAAATGCATTCGACCTAAACCAGAAATGCCCAGTGGTTTTATTCTGCTGCCCTCTTCAACTTTCTTTTGAGGGGAAGAAAAGTTAATACGTACGTTTAAACTACTAAAGTTCAAGCTACATCCCTAAAGGAAGACCTGACAAGAATATAGGTGCTACTCTAAAATGCTTCCTCAGTGAATTAAGAAATTCCATTTGCACAATCTAAGTAATCTGGACTCAATAACTCTTTGAAACAAACCGTTCATGTCTTCATGCTACCATGGTTACTTATCACACCTATTTTTTTCTTCTCGCTGCAGCTATTGTTTCAGAGAATCTTGGACATTCTGGGTTGGTAGGGACCTTAAAGTTTGTGATTCACAGTCATAAGCAATGAATCATAGGTGTTTTCTGACCCAGAAAACTACCAAATTTCTCCAAGCCTACTGAAACAAAGGGACCCATGCCGAGGACGTTTTACACATGATCTTATCTAATGTGCCAAGAGTTCTGGAGGTGAGTAGTGCTTTCACAAACGAGGAACTGGGCTAGGTTTCACAGCACTCAACAGCACAGTTGCATTGCCACCTGGTCTTCTGACTGCAAAATCAGGACTCTCTTTCCACCGTCTCACGTGGTGTCCCGAGGGTCGGACGGACGAGCACGGGCTCTGAAGAAGCGTGAAGTAACATCACGGCAGTTCTACAGGCTAACCGAGGAGAAATAAATGAAATGAGAAGAGAGTAGGTGCACTTGGTTGCCTGGGGCTCACCCTTCCTTAGCTCACAAGCCAGGCGTGGGCCTGCAGGTTTCTACCGCTCAGCTCAGGCCCACAACCACCATTAGGCTCCACTTGCCCTATGCCTCAGAGGCTGAGAGTCACAGAAGCCTAGGCCCTGATCCCAGCTGTCAGCACCTGCTGGGACTCATCACGCCACAAGATAAACTTCTGGGCTGAGCAGAAAGCAGGAGAATCACGGGAGGGGCTAAGCAGAGAGGCCTTACTCAGTAACAGGGATTCCAGATCTCAGACACACTGGGCAGAGCTGCCACAACAGGGCTGGTCTTGAGGGAAGCCGTGGGGAGCCTGTGACAGCCGGGCCATGGAAGCAGGCTGAGGGCTTGTTTGGGAGGATCAAATGGGAGAATGTATATATATGTTATATATGGTGTGTGTGTGTGTGTGTGTGTGTGTATTCTCTCATTTGATCCTCACAAACATATATGTATATGGAGACACTCTACAACCTATAAAGAGTCAGGCGGTATCACCATTGAAGAATGAAGGCTGGAGGGGAAAGGATCCAGAGTTGCTCAAAGCCACTGACTTCCTTTTTTAATCCTAAAGACTAATGATGCTTTTGTTTGTACAGGCAAAAAAGAAGTAGCCCTTGTAAATTAGTCAGGGCCCTGGGTTGTAAATGTCAGAAACACAGCTCAACTAGCTTGGGCCGAAAAAAAGGGCAGGGGCACACAAGTGAATGCCATTTCTCACCCATATTTCTGCTTCTCTTACATTCTCTGAGACCAGGTCCCCCTGGTGATTGGAAACATAGTCCAGTTGCCCTCACACCACACACTTCGCAGCCTCCTCTACTCTTCATTCCAACCAGGAAATCCCAGGGAAGGACTTGTGCCGAAAGTTAAATAATAAGATCCCTACACAGAGGTGCCCCTAGGGCAGGGGTTATGAAGAGTAAGTGGCTTGCATCCCCTGGAGGGAGATAGTGTGATGTCCAGCCATGGCTTGGGAGGGTTCCTGAGAGCTGAGGGGGATGCGTTGACTAGCACTGATCTTACTCTCAGATCCTCAGTCAGATCTCAGGGAGGTGTCTAGAGGCCCCGCAGAGACTCTCTCCTCCAGGCACCTCTGGGAGCCCACTGAATGCAAGAACACATGGTTGGTGGTGGCAACGTCAGAAAGGTAAATATCTAGATCTGGGCCTATTTCCCTTCAGATGATGGAGGGAGTATTACAGAATAATAAGATGGACATTCATTTGTTCTTGAGAACAAGCACCCTCTCTCTCACCTCTACCTTTAGAAATATAGTACAGATTACCTTCAACAACTTTGGGCCTTACACATGGAAGTCAAAGAAGAGGGGTTCCTGGAATAAAGAGCCATCATCTGTATCCTCAAATAACTTGAAACTATCCAAGCATTTGTAGGCATGAGGCTGAATCCAAGGGGTTTCCTTCATCTGTCCATTCACTCTCCTCACCCCAGCTCCCGGACACCAGCTTGTATGGTCTCAGAAGGCAGGAGAAAAGCTCAAAGTTTAAAAGGACAAAATTCAAACAGAGATGACCCTGGACCACATAGGAAAGGTCAGAATTATTCCCGAAGAGGTCTGTTCCCCGAGACACCACTTAAGCTGAGGAAGTACCTCACCCCCCAACCCCGGGGATCTGGTTACCAGAATAGGCACAGGGGCCAGGGTGGAGGGTCTGGAGGCTGGCAGATTTTCTGGGTCCCATTTCCTGTGGTGGCCTGGGGACCGGGGTCTGAGCCCCCTACCAGGCATTGTGCCTTGCTGAGCTCTGGGGTCCATAATCTCCTGATTGCTTGCAGCTCTGCTAGGAGATATCAAAGACAGGAAGAAATGGTTTGAAGCCAAGCAGAGGGGGTGAAAGAGCAGGGAAGGCTGACTGGGGGTGGAGGGAGACTGGAGGGGGTAGCGGGGAGAGCCTAGGGGCGGGGAGGGTTAGGCCAAGGGAGAAGAGAAATCAGAATTAAATGAAAACAGCATTGTAGCTGGGCCCCTCTCAGTAAAGTCCTGCCATGCATGCATTAACCCTCCATCGATGAAAACAAAATCCAGGGGCCTGGTGCCTGCCTGCTGGGGCACATAAAGCGTAGGGGATATAATATCTTCCAGGTGGGTGTGCCCAGAAGCACACAAAGGTGCTTGACAGGTCGTTTAAAGCTGACTGTCAAGGTCAAAACAACACCACCTGCAGGTTAAACTGAAATGTCTTCATCCATCCCCCACCCGGGGTTGTCTGCTGTTGTTTGTTTTAAACCAAAGCACAGTTTGAGCAGCAGAGAAGCCTGACAACTGTTCAAACATATGTACGTGCAACTTATTGGCTTGCAAATGGAGATATCTGGAGGCTAAAAACAAGTGGGGCGGGGGGCAAGGGGGACTGACAAATTAGCTGCTAACTTTGAGGAGATGTGGGGAGGGGGTCTGAGTGGTAATTTGCCAGGCTGAAGGAAGAAGGCCTTTTTCCACGCAGCATACTCCTGATGTAGTATTTGGAAATGCTGTTTTGCATTGATGGTGCACAGAGCAGAGGGGGCTATTATGAAAGGAAGGGGCCCCTGACCTTGAGATCTGTTTATTTTGCAATTGAGTAGGGGTAAGAGAGGCCCCTTCTGAACCTCCTGCTTGCAGGCCTAACAGTTAAATGCCTACTGCTGCCCAGGTGCCCAAGTACAAGGAAATCGCAGGCTTGTGATGTAACTAGCCCTTACATCAAAAAGAAAATAGGGCTTCCCTGGTGGCGCAGTGGTTGAGAGTCCGCCTGCCGATGCAGGGGACGCGGGTTCGTGCCCCGGTCTGGGAGGATCCCGCATCCCGCATGCTGCATGACACAGAGCGGCTGAGCCCGTGAGCCATGGCCGCTGAGCCTGCGCGTCCAGAGCCTGTGCTCCACAACGGGAGAGGCCACAACAGTGAGAGGCCCGCGTACCGCAAGAAAAAAAAAAAAGAAAATATACCTGTGGTAAATCACTGAATGAAACTGAGTCACCCCCACTCGGGTTCAAAATAAAACTCAAACCTAATCAAATCAAAGAATGTTAAGGCTCTAAGACACTCTGCAGGCGATTCTAAATCAGCCTCTTACTTTACCAGAGAAGAAAACTGGGCCAGGGAGGCCCAGTGACTTGCCAGGGATTCTGGCCTGTCACTGGGCCCAGCTCCTGGGGAACACATTCCTTATGAATAACAGACAAGCAGACAGCATCACCAAGGAGCTTCCCCATCATCCTCTTTCCTCAGTCTAACATGCTCTCCTGAGAGAAGACAGCAGGGTGTAGTCTGTGAAAACTACCCAAGAGACACTTCCCTGTCCAGAGACGCCCTCACAGTCCCCACAAAATAACACCTGCAGCAGAATCACCTGGGCAGAAGTGTTAACATACCAGATGCCAAGACGGCACCTCAAACCCACTGAATCAGAGTCTCCGTGGTGGGACCCAGGTAGCTGCAGAGACCCTAGGGCACTAGCCAACCCAATGATGTGCAGGGAGAAATGTTAGAACTTCCTTTCATAATTGTTTTCTTCTTATGGAAACTTTTAAGTTTCCATTTTTGTGTGTATTTTATAATATACCTAATATATTAACACCGTACTAAATGTATACAACTAATAAATAAATATAAATATGTGGAAGGGGTGATTGTTCAAAAATTGATATATAGTCAGAAAAGTGTGGGACCTCCTGCACTAAATGGTGACCCCATCTTCTTCACTGCTGTAAAGCAAGGCCTTTGAGCAGTGCCTGACACACGGCAGGTCCGCAACTGCTACCGACAGCATGAAAGCTGGATTCCGCAGCCAGCTATGCAATGGGCTCCAAGATATTTCTTCCCCAAGAATCACTCCCTAAAGTGTGTTTTGAGGAGGTGGTTTTCTTGAGACCACAACGGCCCAGCAGCCACAACAAAGGATTAAAATTTTACAGGAAAAAAAGAAGGTACGAGCTGCTTTCTAGGATTCACACCCACCTGTTTGTAAAAACAGAAAAGAGTTATAGAGGAAAATGAGCATGGTAAAGGGGGATCCCTGGGCATAAGATTTGGGGGAATCCTGCATATTATGGCCCTGTCTTTGAGAGGCACATATATGACAGGATATTAAATCAGGATAATAAGGATATTAAAGGCTTTCTTTCCTCACATCTTTGGCCTTTTAAAGTTAATGCTTCTTTTTAAGAAAAGTAGTTGGGATACTCTTCCAATTACATTCTAGGGGTGGGTAAAGTGACAAGGCAATCTCTTACCCACTTTATGCAAACAGGCTTCTGGGGCTCAGACGGTGGTGGGTTCCAGATGCACAATGGCTATCATACAACAGAGGCAATGTTCCCTTGAGCAGAGCTATTCATAGATTGTGCCTTGCTTGTTTCCGGAGTTGGTGTTTTCCCTAAAAGGAGTCTAGCCCTAAGAGAAATACATAACACCGCTCCATGGCCACATGCACACACAACACAGTCCAGAAGCCAGGAGCATTCGCTCACTCTGTGAAGTGCTTCAAGGAGTGAGAACGCACAAGATTGGTAATATTCCAACTCAGACAACTTTGCACATTCAATTCCATGGTACTTTTTCACCCAAGGAATGTATGTTCTATTCAATAATGGTGCTTCTGTAGAGAAATAACTGAGAGGAGAAAAAAATACAAGGCTTTTCTTTGCAATGGAAAGATGGAAAAGTAGGGCCAACTGGCCATCTCAGGCTCGAGGGCTGGAAAAGATTAGGGGCCTATGATGACGTCAATAGAGAGAGAAGATTACAAATGTAGGTAGATGGATGATTGCTTCAGGAAGGCCTTTCAAAGGCCTGACAACTTCTCTTGAAGAATGGCCCCAGCAGTGTCCTCTGAAGGTAGGACTGTTCAGTCTATGTGTGTGGAGAACAGTTCAAAGAAGACAAAACACTTAAGCGTAATCTCTCAGAGGGTGAGGAATCGTAGTAAAATGGTGATAAAATGCTACTTCGGGATCTGACAAGCAGCGCAGCTGTTTGATGGCAAGAAGAAGATTCTGGCTAAGCCAAAAGCTGTGAGTTCACTCTGCCTGCTGTTCCTCTATACAGAGAATCTGGCCCCAACATACTCATGTGATCCAGGAATTTGCCCGGTACCCAGATTCTATGGTTGCCTCAAAGCGAGCCCATAGTGAACACTGATCTTCAACTAGACTCCATGACACTATGATTCTACAGGGGGACCTTGAAGCAAATATATATACCCCAGAGAGGGTTACAGATAAGTCTTGCCTAAGTCTGAACCCCAGGCTCTGACAGCCATCCCAGGATGAGGCCCTTTTACTTTTGTCTCTGACTTCCCAGCTCTAAGTGACCTGGGGACATCATATATTCTCCTGTACCTGCGCTGTAAAGAATGTAGCATACGCACACCTCTTCACTCCTGTCTCAATCACTACAGACTGATATTGTCAAAACTAACCAAATAATCACAGTCAAGGGCTTCCAGAGTCCCAGAAGAACATCGCCTTATGAATACCTGTTTCTATTTCAAGAGAGAAAAATGAAAGAACCAGAGCACATTAGAGGGGGAAAGCCCTTCTCTACAAGATAGGAGGAAAATAAAGTCAGGTAGTTTTCTTAAGAAGAAAAATAGAAAACAGAGTGGAGAAATAAACACAAAGAAAGCAACAAAGGGGAAGCATCTGAGGCCCACGAGGGGGCCTCGAGGGGGCCAAGCATCACGAGGGGCCTGAGGCCCCTCGTGTGGACCTGTGGACCTTGCTACTCACAACGTATCCTATTTGCTCATTGCTCCAGCAATGGCAGGGGTGCCAGTAAACAAAGGATTAAAATTTTACAGGAAAAAAAGAAGGGATGAGCTGCTTTCTATCATTCACACCCCCTGTTTGTAAAAACAGAAAAGAGTTATAGAGGAAAACAGGGAAAGAAGTGCTCCTTCAAAATACTTTTTAAAACAATCCATGCGCAAAGAAGAATTTATTAAAGTCTGGGAAACAAACAGCCACAATAACAAAGAACTTAAACCCACACATAGACCCCAAAATCCACAGCACACCAGAGAGAGCAGAGGGGCTGGCAACCTTGGTGAACCGAAAGGTACACTAATTTCTGGCTCAAAATCAGTTTCCCCAAGGAAAGAATCCCTATGGTTGCATCCTGCCTTGAAATCAAGGGGTCACAGCCCCTGACATTTACAAGAGGGTTGTCGAAATGTATAGCAGTTTTTGGTTTAGGGGAGCCAAAACTTCAAGTAGAAGCTAACAAAGAACAAGTAAAGAAAAATTCCCAAAACTGTGAAACCTTGCTACTTAAGATAATGACAAAAATTTACGACCGCTTCCTTCCCCAACAGAAAGGAGCACAATTAGAAGGCTGAAAACAACAGGCCCTTTGTACCAGCACGGTTATGTTTTGCTTATTCTATTACACACTGGCTGGGAGATAAGAATAAACGGGGCAATACCCTGTCTAACCCCAGGAGGAGGAGGTGGAAGGAGAGCTCGTTACATTCATTCTTGGGCATGTATGCGCACACCGCTTATTTGCAAATTGAGGCACTTAAGAAAATTGGGCATGCAACAGTCAGCAACTCTTACAAGCATTCAGAAGCCTTTTATTGCACAATCCAATCTTTTAAGAACAAGTCATGTGTAATTGGGAGCTTTATAGTTTTGCTCCACTGTGAAGTGCACTGAAGATGTTTCAGTAATTGATAATTATTTCTCTATGTTCTTTATCCATCAGTCCTATTTTTGCTCAGTCTTTAAAAACCTTAAAAATTAGGCTGAGCAAACATATAAATAATGCCTCCCTCCTTGTGACCTGTTGTGTTAAAAAAAAAAACTTGCAAGGAATCAACCAGCAGCCACTGGGGAGAGTTGCCAGTCTGGTACCAAGTGCTCTGATGCCCCCTCAGTGGAGAATTCTGCTCAAGCACAGTAGATGCTAAGCCAAGTCAGGCTCCAGTCAGTCAGTCACAAGATGCTGTGGCACCACTGGTCCCCAGAAAGCCGAGAAACGATCTGACCTCTCTGACTACTCTCTCCATATACACAGGACTGCGTGGAACCATCAATCTCTGCTCGACCTCTGCCCTTTCTTAGTGGCTCTCCCTCACTTTCCTCAAACGGGTGTACGGGTGGCTCAGGTGACCCAAGCCCTGCAGGACCATGGCATTTCCTGGTGCCCAAAATGAGTCTAAGGAAAGCCATTCTAAAAGCTCATTGCCCTCTAGTCATGCTGGCCTTCTTTCTGCCCCTCCAGCCCATTACAACGGTTCCCTTGGGGCCTTTGGACTTGAACTTCCCTCAGCCTGAGTTGCTTTCCCACCAGATTACCACAAGACTGGCTCCTTCCTGTTCTTCAGTCTCACTGCAAAAGTCACTCTTTAAAGAAGCCTTGCCTCTTCACCCTAACGATGCTACTGGTCCCCAGTTACTCTGTCACTTAATGTGGCTATATTTTCTTCATAGCACACATCTCGGTTGTTTGTTTTCATGTATACTATCTTCTCCCCTGACTGGAATGTAAGTTCCGTAATGACAGAGATTTCATCAACCTTGTTCACCCTTGTAGACTCAGCATCTTAAATCCTACCTGGCACACGGTATGCGCTTAATAGAACTTTAAGAATGAATAAATGAATAAATAAACAAACAAATGAACTGATGAACGAGACAATCTGGTACAGAACCAGAGGGAAAAAGATCAAAGCAGAATTGGTCACCTATCCTCAACCACACTGCTACCTTTTTTTTTTTTTGTCCCCAGTTTTCCAAGAAGGACTGGGGTGAAACCACACGTGAATGGTAGAGGGGGGAAGCACGGCCATAGAGGACATGGCTTTTTTATTCAATGCTCTATACATAAAACCACTCTGAAATGATCTGCAGAAGATTCTTCCAATTCAAGTAGAGGAGGAAAAAAAACAAGAACGTATTTCGATGTCAGCAAGGTAGTTCTGCCAACCTAATTACACCCCGTGACATGTAATTGTGAACCGCTGAAAGACAAATGGTGGAGCAAAGCACTTATTACAAACATACACAGAGGTAAGACTGAGGTGTTAATTTTGAGACAACTGTCATAAATCTGATTCCAGGATATTATTCCATTAACATTATTATTATTATAACAAAGGGTGTAAGGAGGATGACGAACTCCTTTCATGAATTTCGCAATACCTGGGAAATTAGGCTTACTAGTCAATGCCTGGCTGAGACATTTGAGAAAATAAGAGGACACAATGAAAATGACAGAATGCTAATTACACCAACATGAAGAGAGTTGTTCTATACATTAGAGACTCATTTAAAATGCATTCTTATCTTTGTTTAGATAACATGTTACTCAATCCAAGAAATGTACACTCCACAGCTCCTCATATGGCAGATTCAGCCTTTATAGAAGGCAAACGTAACATGAAACAAAAACAGAAAGCCCACATTTACAAAATGAGAAAAGGATGGGAATGCAACTGTGAATAGTGCCTTAGAGGCAAACTAGTCATTTTTCTTAAAATCAGAATAGAATGAAAGTATCTCTCCCCTGGAGGGGTTGATAAGTAACAGTTCCTAGTATATTAAAAGGTGACAAAAATCATGAAGTGCAGTATTGATAAATGTTCTACTTACTGCTATTTGGAGTGAAAAAACACTCCAAATTCTAAACAGTTGTTGTTTTATTATTTACTTTGTTATAAATTGATTTGTCATTATCATACATTCAAATTGTACAAATGTTTTTTTCTTGCTTTACTGAAATATCAGAATCAGGCTCAAAAACAGACTCAGAGCGGAGAGTTTTAAGGTTATTCATGTGAACTATGATATGTAATATGTAAAATACAGTGAAATCATTATGGATATTATCCCCAAAGTTTTTAAAACTTTTATTAACAATTCACCCATTTTAGTTCATGTGGGACTGCTTAATGTCATCTACTAAAAAAGAATACTAAGTTTATGTAAAATGTTATTCATTATGATTAAGACCTAGTCACTAAAGAAATCCAGAGGTATGGAATTTATGATCTTACATACATGTTTATAAAATGTGGACTCAGGAAAGAAGCATTTAATTTACCAAGGAATCCTTTGATCTCCAGTGCATTACAACTAATAGGACAATGGCAAATTTCAGAGTAGATGTCTTTTTTTTTTTAATAGATCTTTATTGGAGTATAACTGCTTCACAATACTGTGTTAGTTTCTGTTGTACACCAAAGTGAATCAGCCATATGCATACACATGTCCCCATATCCCCTCCCTCTTGAGCCTCCCTCCCACCCTCCCTATCCCACCCCTCTAGGTCATCACAAAGCACAGAGCTGATATCCCTGTGCTATGCTGCTGCTTCCCAATAGCTAACTATTTTGCATTCGGTAGTGTACATATGTCGATGCTACTCTCACTTCGTCCCAGCTTTCCCCTCCCATCCCATGTCCTCAAGTCCATTCTCTATGTCTACATCTTTATTCCTGCCCTGCCACTAGGTTCATCAGTACCATTTTTTTTTTTTTTTAAGATTCCATATATATGTGTTAGCACACGGTATTTGTTTTTCTCTTAGACGTCTTCTTGAGTGGCTCCTACTAGACTTGGGGTTTCTCTACTCCTCTTTAGGGTACAGAATTGACCTACAAGACTGTCATTTTTGTTTCAGTTTGCTTTATAGAGCCCCAAGCAAAGATTTGACCATAAATAAGGCAACAGGGCCCCAGGAGCCAGCTGAGTCATAAACCTCACTCAGTTGCATGTGGCTCAAGGTGTGGGGATCCCGAGAGAGTCAAGCCAAGCAAGTGGAATCAATTTAGGTCAGAGTTAGGAAAAACAGTGCCTCCGTACCCCCAACTGGCAGTGGAAGATACCACAATCCCCCCTCCACTGTTCAAATACAGGGAGAGGTAACTAAGCCCAGGAAAACATCTAGACCAGGGCAGACTATTTCTACAGTCTAAAAAGAAGGGAAAAAAATGGTATTTGACAACCAACCACAAATTTTTAAATGTACGGTTCTCCTGTTTTTAAGCATAAAAGCAGTCTTGTTCCTGCTAAGTTATTATCACCATCACAGTTTTTGACATTTGTGCCCAAGTACCATTTGGCCGTAGGGTACTTAGGCTTACTACGTTAAAAAAACAGATTTAGGCATGTTTAAATCAATTTAAATATCTCAAAAAGAAGCAAACACACAGCTTGGGCACACAAACTTAAAAAGAAAAGCTTTATAGATTGGCCTACAGGTCAACAAATTCTGGTTTTGGCAGACTGATACCAGAAAGGAGCTATAGAAAATAAATAAGTTTCTCTGTATGAAAAATACTATGCCTCTGGTTCCCTCAGGTCAGAACATGGAACTGTTAGCAAACATGCCCTGAAAAACTGCAACTCTCATAAAGTGCTAAAAACTCCCAAATAAACACGGTCCCTCAAAACGGTGTACAAATCAGACACATTTAACAAACGACCCTTCCTTTGCCAGTAATTCCACTCAAATTAAGTCCAGCAGTCTCTTCAAAGGGACCAAAGAAGACCCCTTGTTAAGACAAATTCTATATATAGACAGCCAAGACAATTACATGAGGCACATAACCAAATATATATAATGATCCTAGTTTTTACATTCCCATTATCTTCATGAATATAGGATACACGTCTGTCTAAATGACCTTCTCAGACCTCCTCAAGGATTAAAACTACCAGCCAGCTTTTAAAAAGTATACGTATATAGTAAAGATCAAAAGCAAATGTTCTGGTCAGTTCTTATCTACTCATGGGTTTCACTAAGAATGTGTGCAGCTTTCAGGGAAAACACCACGAATGACAGCTGTTCAAAAGCATAGAAATTAATTGGCAGCAGGAATTTCCTTGACTAATAGGGAAAAACTTAAAGTCACATGTTTTGATGAGCTTATTTTTCCCATCCTTAGTCGAGCATATTCACTGTTAATGATTAAGATTTTCAAACAGAAATAGAACCAAGAAAATCCTGAGTACATAACCAAGTAAAACACTGAGTGAAACGCAGTTACCTATTACTGAATGAACAACAGCATTAATGAATGAATTTTAGGCATAAATTACATATAGGAAAAGGTTCAACTTTCAGGTCTTGATTTTCCATAGGAACTAAACTAGGATGACAGTAAGAATAATACATTTATTATATTAAAAAATAGTAGCAAGACAAGTGACCCCCCCCCCAACCTTCCCTAGTGAGCCATCTGCTTTGTGCTGTTTTTCTAGCAGCCGTGATAGATTTATACTGATTCATCCACAGTCTCTCTGACACAGGGGCTCTCAAGTCGTTGCCCTTGTGACCAGTGGTGAGAATGCATGAGACAGCTGGTCGGGATTACGCGAGCAGCCTGTGCTCTAGAACCAAGTTGTGTTACTCTGTCCAGAGCTATGACCGTTGGGCTCGTTAGCATCATGCTCTCACCACCTGAGCTAACTAGCCCCTGATTAGCCACAATCCAACATACACCGCTCTGGGGGCACAGCGTGTTCTCAATCCCAGCAACAATGTGAGTGTTTACTCTCAAGGCAACTGAATTGAGCCCATGACACCCAAAGGCTCATGCGTGGTGGAGTATACACACGCCGTCCCTCAAGGCGGCAGTGAGATGGCCCTTCCAACCTAATCAAACGATTGCTCTGACAGAGCTCAGGGAAAGCAAGAAGTAGTCAAAAAACTTCCCCAGAGCCACAACAGAACGACGTACCTGGCCATCCCCAGACTCGGAAAGTTGGCAGGAACAATGAGTACATCCAGCCTGGAGAACGGGTGTGTTCCCAGGACAGAGTGTGCTGCTGAGAGGCAAGGAGGGATCAGCGGCAGAAGGGTCTCTTGGCAGGCACCCTTCAGGCACACTGGAGCGAAGACCCGATGAGGAATTATCTCCTGGGTGGTGGCAGAAGCATTCTGGAAGCGGCAGGGGTATTCCATGTGACCACAAACACCAACATACCTGGGAACAACATGAAATAAGTAGATGCGTTTTATTGGTAAATCAGGTTTATTCCCCTTGCCATGGAGATGAGGAACTCTCACAGACACAGACAACTTCTGGGAGACAGTGGCTCTGATGGGCTTATAAGCAAAGCAGTTCATTTTGGTTCCTGGCTTGTCTGTTTCTGCACAGTGGTGAAAAATGACAGGTCAAAATACTTATCAATGTGCTGAATCGACTATTTTCAATCTAAGCTAAGTAAAAGTAGTAAAATCTTCTTTTAGAATAAATAGGGGGGACCTCCAAGATTCAAAATAACAAAACAACCCCCCACCAAAATAAAAAGCAATTTCCTGCCCTCAGAAACGTGCCTTTCAAATGTCACTACGGGGAAAATCTTCTCCAATTCAGGGACAATTTGCAACTCAGAAAGGAAGGGACAGTGCAACCAAGTTAAAGATCTCACTCTGAAATGTTCTACAATAAAAGATACAGACTCGGGCTTCCCTGGTGGTGCAGTTGTTGAGAGTCCGCCTGCCGATGCAGGGGACACGGGTTCGTGCCCCGGTCCGGGAAGATCCCACATGCTGCGGAGCGGCTGGGCCCGTAGCCATGGCCGCTGAGCCTGAGCGTCCAGAGCCTGTGCTCCGCAAAGGGAGAGGCCACAACAGTGAGAGGCCCGCATAAAAAAAAAAAAAAAAAAAAAAAAAGATACAGACTCAGTGATGTATCATGCGAACCAAATGACAAAGCTTTTCAAAAGAATACAATCCATTTTACTGAAAAGTAACCTAGCTGTTCTTTACAAAGGCTATCACAAGTTGTGCTGTTAAGGAATACAGAGGCACTTTGATACAGTATTTCCCCCAATCCACTTTCAATACAAATTTAACTGAATCAACCTTTTAAGGAAACAGACCAGAGCCCAGCCCATACCATCTGACCACTGCCAGTTATTCTGTCAAAGGTGGAGCTGAAAAAGAATTCCTAGAACCTGACTCAGAGGCCTCAAGAGAACTTATCTACCCAAAGAAACCAACATCAAAGGAAACTCTATTTTTCCACCGGTTAACACATCCTTTATTCAAACAGAATGGAAAGCCTCTCTAATTTAAATTTACAAATTATAATTCTAACCATAGGTGCTTATTAGATTCATACTGAATACTGAAAAACCTGAAAATTCTGGCACATCCCAATAAGGGCAGACTGCAACAATAATTTCTCTCCATGTTTCTGAAGTGCCTTTCACCCGTCCAAGGCCAGCACTGCCCAAGGAGATCCACACAGCTATGGAGATAAGCCTTGCTCTCCACCAGCCTGGGACATAGAACACAGCTTCCAGCACTGATGACCTTTCACCACAGTTTAGGGTAAGAGAAATGGGTGGAGACCCATAAAAACTTCTGCCAGGATAAAGTGACAGGAAGAATATCTTTATTGACACTGAACGCTAGCCAAAGTCCCTGGATTGATAACCTTGCCTTACAGAGAGTGAGTATAGCTGCCTATTGGTAAACATCTAACTGAAAAGGCTGCAACTGTCCACCTAATGACAAGTACCGTGCTGGTGCATCAATTCAACCAAAGGTTAGAGAATAGTTTGGGGTAGCCAAAGGTACACCCAAAAAAGCCACTTCGCTCAAATGAAAAGGTGAGTTAAATTCTCTCTGGACAGGAATGGCACTAGCCAGGGTAATGAAGGTCATTCCGGTTGTGTGAATCAGCACCATTTTTCATAATCAAAGCCTGGGAGAATATGCAGGACTTTAAGGCAATCTAGCTATAATCAAGCTATGTGAGACCATTAAGGCTCCCAATAAAAATGGAAATGGCATCTGGGAAGCCACACGTGTGTTCCTAACGTGGGGATCAGGAAACCTAGGCTTCAGAGTCTGTTCTCAGACTGGCTAGCTGTGACCTGAGGCAAGCAACTCAGTATCTGGGGCCTCCTTTTTCCTCATCTCTTAACGTGGTCTCACAAAAGTGGCTGCTGGGGGGAGGGGAGGAATTGATTGGAAGGGGATGTGAGGGAACTCACGGGGGTGATGGAAGGTTCTCTGTCTGGTTTAGGGTACATACAATCATCAAAAGCTCATCAAGCCAAACACTTAAGATCCATGCATTCTGTTGTATGTTAATTATGCTTTAATTAAAACCAAACAAACAGAAAACCTAAAATGGTTTCTAAGATTTCTTCTGGCTCTGTGATTCCATGACAACCCACCACAGAAGCCCCTCTTCATACAACAGCCATGTTCCTGAAGCAGTGAGGCAATACTGTACTTGCATAGAGTCAAGAATAGTCTTCCGGGTTTCCCTGGTGGCGCAGCGGTTGAGAGTCTGCCTGCCAATGCAGGGGACACGGTTCGAGCCCTGGTCTGAGAAGATCCCACATGCCGCGGAGCAACTGGGCCTGTGAGCGACAACTACTGAGCCTGCGCATCTGGAGCCTGTGCTCCGCAACAAGAGAGGCTGCGATAGTGAGAGGCCCGCGCACTGCGATGAAGAGTGGCCCCCGCTTGCCACAACTGGAGAAAGCCCTCGCACAGAAACAAAGACCCAACACACCCCAAAATAAATAAATAAATTTATTAAAAAAAAAAAAAGAATAGTCTTCCACAGAACCAGTATTAACTCAAAGGTGCTGTATCTTCCTTTCACACTAACCTTCAGATATTAATCTCTGTGTATGTGCCTGCTCCAATATACTCTCAATACCAACAAATCAATCATTTGTAAATACCTATTCCTTGTGCCCAGACTTGTAACCAGAGTAAATATATTAACAGTACAGATTATTAATAATATTCGATTGTTAATTAATAATCTGTAATACTAACTATAATAAGAATAAACAATAACTCCTACCACAACTGCTACTGAACATTTACTATGTGCCAAGCACTGTTCTGAACACTTTATGTACATTATCCCAATTAATCCACACAACATTCCTAAAGAGTAAGAACTATTCTTTTCATCACATCGTGAATCATCATAAGCTCCTCACTGCTGACCCTCCTTCTCTACATACTTCATGATGCTTCTTGAGTTAACTGGGACCCTGGATTTTTTTTCGAAGCTGAGCTCAGCTGGTATGTGGTTCTCTGGCTTCCTGCTCCTCTTTTTTTTTTTTTTTTTTTTGCGGTACGCAGGCCTCTCACTGTTGTGGCCTCTCACTGTTGTGGCCTCTCCCGTTGCGGAGCACAGGCTCCGGACGCGCAGGCTCAGCGGCCATGGCTCACGGGCCCAGCCGCTCCGCGGCATGTGGGATCTTCCCGGACCGGGGCACAAACCCGTGTCCCCTGCATCGGCAGGCGGACTCCCAACCACTGCGCCACCAGGGAAGCCCTTCCTGCTCCTTTTTGTAGTTATTGCCCATTAATGGGCAAGAGTGGGAAGAACTGGTGAAATATATGTTAGGCTAGTAAATGATGGGAACCTGGTCACTGGTTCCCTCTCATACAATTTCTAGGCTGAAATTATTTTATAAGAGGTCCTTCCAAGGAGCGAGAGTGACCGTGTTTTACTCATAATCCCAAGATTGAAAACTGTCAGGAAGTTCTCCTTCAGCCATCCTCTTGTTTCAAGAAGGTTCTGAACTAGAACCACTTGACACAAACGTTTCCCTGTCATAGGTTCAAAAGGAATGGCTGGAAAAGTCTCCCTTGGGAATGCATAGCCTTTACTCAAAAACCCCTTCCTCGGTTCAACCTGACAATTTAGTAAATATTTCCAGCCTCCTTGCTCTATTCAAGGCACCACAGAGGATGCTGCTGTGTACACATGTATGAATAAATCTCCAACCCTATCTTTTTTTAAATTTTTTTTGCAGTATGCGGGGCTCTCACTGCTGTGCCCTCTCCCGTTGCGGAGCACAGGCTCCGGAAGTGCAGGCTCAGTGGCCATGGCTCACGGGCCCAGCCGCTTCGTGGCATGTGGGATCCTCCCGGACCGGGGCACGAACCCGCGTCCCCTGCATCGGCAGGTGGACTCTCAACCACTGCGCCACCAGGGAAGCCCTCCAACCCTATCTTTGAGGAGCTTTTTCTCTTGGGAGAAAAAATTTTAAATTCTGAAAGGTACAGTGACACAGTTTACACAATTTATTAACATGTTTCAGCAAGCGGATTAGATGCTTGCTTACCGTAAAAATCACGAGTGTTCAAAATCCCAGCACCAGCCCCCAATGAATTGTTGACAATGATGTCGATATATACAGTGATGTAGTAGTGTCTGGAAGCTGGACGCATTTTCTCAGGGCATTCAGTACATTGCAAAGCAAACTGAGATGGGTGCAGTAAGAGACGGAAAGCCGAAATACCTTGAGGGAGCAAGGGCTGGAGAGATCAAACCAAGCCAGAAAGATACGGAAAGGCTTCTCTCATAGTGAAGGTGTACTGGAAATTGGCATTTTTTCCTATGATTTATATATATGTATAATATGTTATAGATATATTATTCCTTCTTTTCCAGACTCTCAAAGAGATAGAAACAGCATTCATCCTCCAAGGTCCACAAGGGAATTTTTCATCGCCTTTACAACTCTAAAGAAGACCTCTTCCCCTACCAAGTCTTCCCTTCTTTAGAATGAACAACCTCAATGACTTTTCTTCTTTGGGTTGCCTGCTTTCCATGCTTTCAATCATTCTTCCTGAGTCCTCTGAACCTTATCCAAGTTTCCATGTCGTGCTTAAACTGTATGGCCCCCAAGTGAAGACAATGCATTAACAAAGGCCTTTTGAGAGGTTAAACATAACACAAAGATTCCCCTGTGGCTGGAGAAGGTTATACTGCAGCCAAAGAAAGTTGATAAAATTTCAAAAGTTTACCTAAGTGCCTGTTAACTAACGTATTTGCTCACCCAGAATGGGCTAGAGCATGTGTGGAACTGGAGCTGGAAGAGAGAATGTTCTTCCGATAATTTAGGCCACATGAACAGTGATCAAAAGTTCAGTGACCAATACTTTGGTCAAATTTCTGGGACCCAGATGAACACTTCAGTCAAACGCAAGCCTGTGGTATATGAGGCCCCTGCATACGTTACATTTACATGAATTGAACTGGCGGTCTTAGGAAGGTTTGAAGTAGAAAAGGGCAGCGGGGCGGGGGGGTACTGGGGGGGAAGCCAAGGGGACCAGATGTGAACATAACCAAAAACACCACTGCGGTTGGCACTTCAGAGCACCTCTGTTGGCAAACTTAGCATGGAGCCAAAGATTTAATGGATAAAAACACAAAGCCACCCTTTGATGACTAAAGACAGCACACATGAAGCACGCAGCCAGGGAAGGATTAAGCAAATGTAAGCTACTAATTTATCAGCAGTACATTTTTGATGAACGGAGGGAAAACTTAGTCATAGCATGTCAGACGTGGAAGGGCGTGCGGGAGGGACTCCATTCTGCAGGCCCTTGTTTCCATACAAGGACATGTTTCCCCGGAGTGGTACTCTTGACCTCTCTCCACAGCTGATCAGACTGGCTTGCCACTCTGGGCTTTCTCTTGTTTAATCCGCTTGCCCACAGAGGGATTACTTTTGGCTGTTGGGCAGTCTGTGTGCATCTGTGGAGGCTGGCAGAGGTCCAGCTGAGTGGGTCACTGGGTGGGTGGGTAAGTTTGTCTAATTTGGAAATGAAGTACTAGAAAGTCCACTGAAACTGTGCACCTGAACACTCCCTCCGTCCAGCTTCTGTCAACCAAAAATACCCTTTATTTTGCTCTCCTTCTGTCTGTTTCTCAATTGGTTCTGACTCAGGAGGACAAAAGAGGAAACAGATTTACCCCTTCCCCTAAACCCCATTAGGAATTTCAGATACCATCTCTTCCCAGAATCCCCACTCAATCTGTCCATATCCTGCTCCCATCACAATTATGGGTGCAAGAAAAGTGAAAAGCCATTGCAGTTACTTCTGGGCAGCAAAGAGCACACACGAGAAATGGCTGCTGCCCACTCCCCCACCTCGTGTCTCTGGGAATATGGCTAGAAGGACAAAATAACAAATTTCTATCTTTGCTTTTGCCTCTCTTCCTAAGGCACACATTTTTCAATGCACACCTCCCCTAAGAGTCAATGAGTCCTGAGGGTGTAGATGAAGAGCACAGTGCTTCTTCACCACAAAGAATCTGAGAACCCCGAACAAAGTCTTTATTCTACAGAGAAGGGAAGTATGGCTTGCCCAGAGACATATCCAATCAGTAGAAATGGCACCTTCGGCCTCAAAGGCAATGCTCTCAACTTCTGCTTTCTATTCCAACATGACAGGTTCCAATCAACAACCGTGGCTCAGTCATGGTGCTGACTCTCCAGGTGGGAAGGTAGATCAGACTCCAGGTGAGGTGTGGATGTTACATAGAGTTTTTAAAAGTCCCCAGGCAAGATTCTGAATCACCTGTCTAGGGGGTCAAGCCCAGATGTGAATCTGGGCATCGTAACTCAGTAGGGTTATGAACATGAACAAGTTGCTGTCTGAAGCTTCAGTATCTTTATGTGAAAAATGGAGATAATAAAGCCTATCTAACTTACAGGCATATCCTCAGAACTAACTGAGATGACATTTAGATCAAGACTTTCCCTGACTGCCACATCCAGTGGCTTCTGTATCAATTCAGGATGGGCTAGGATATGCTGCAGTAAGAAATAGCCCCAGTTTTTCAGTGGCTTAACAGAAAAAAAGGTTATTTCTCACTCATACCAAGGGCACTGTGAATCCAAGGGACTCTCCAGGGCACCTGTCCTCCCCACTCAGAAGTCTAGGCTGCCTGCAACTGCAAAGTGAGGCCTACTTTGTGATCTCAGTAACAAGGGAAGAGAGTATCGGAGGGTTGCACGTGCAATTAAATGTTCCCATGTGAAAGCAGCATGTCACTTCTGTCCACAATTCTCTTCTTCCCTCAAGAGTGCATAAGTAAAATCCAATAAGCAGTCTAGGATCCTCTATATAGCTCAGGGCTGACAGTCCAAAATAGGCAAGTTATCGAGTAGCAAGTAGAAATTACTTCCCTTCCTCCAAAAAGTAAATGCGGGCAATAAGTCGTGCCTATGTTAAGAGAGGCCTCCATGGCTTTATCTCCTAAGGATACCAACCGCTGTTGTCACTGTGGTAAGAATGAAAGCAACGTAGCAAAATAAAACAAAAGGAATTTGCACTAAGGGCGTATCTTAGTTGGTTTTCAAGGATGAACTAAGCATCTGTATCATTACTCTCCACCAAAAGGTACTGACTTAGTGACTTTCTGTAAACAGGAAAAAAGATTAAACCGAGGTGGCTGTCAAAGTCCTGGGGATAAAGCATGATGCAACAGCGCACAGTGAGCACACTTCTGTGCCTCATATGTGCATTCTCCTCCCTAGTGGCTCTGAAAACTACAAATAGGTGAATGCCTTGGGAGGCTGCAAGTAAATATCCTAAGGCCTATACTAATTTAAAAAAAAAAATTTTATTTTCTCTGATCGACCCTGAAAAAGAAGACATTGCTGTTGAAGTTAACAGAGCCCTGACCCGGCAGGATTCTTATAACCCAATGGCCGTCTGACAGCTTCCTCATGTCCTGTGCTCCTAAGGAGGCTGACTCCCCCCACGTTTGTAGGGCTGCCCCTACAAACGCACTGCTAATAGCAGTCTCGGAACCAAAACAGCAGAGTGGCCTACAAGGTAATCCATCAGACAAGCAACTTCTTTCTATTAAGTTGTGGTTTTGAACAAGTACTGAAAACCAAAGTTAAAAGGTGTAGAAGGAAAGTATTGAATCTGAAGATTCTGTTGACTTAATGAAACACATAAAAATATTTCACCTGACTACACAGAGGGTTTCATATATATTTCTCTTTCTTTCTGCATAAACAATATGCCCACATTTCTGCCTCTCAACTCTCTTTCTCTCCCAGCAGGGCTTTTCCTGCTTTGATTAATCATATTTTGGTTTAATTTCTCAGCAGGAATGACTCACATTCCCAGTGCTTGGAATAAATGCATCATACTGCTCCCTCAAGTGTTTGTTTTTCATCAAGTTCCCAAGTACAAACCTGAAGTCAGCCTCGAAAGGTGAGAAGGATTTCTCTGTTGCCAGATCATCTGATGAGCAGATCTCTGGCTTCGTTTCTGTCCAGGATCCTACTGCAATTGTGAAGGTGGAGGCTGGCATTGGCATGGTTACGTAGTAATGCCAACTTGAGCATCCTATAAACAGAGAGAGGAAAACATAATGAGGCCAATGTATGGTCCTAGACCTTACTCTGTAATTTCTCTCTTTAGTCACTTGAAGAGCTTGTGTGCTAAGCTGGGATGAGCTAATTCTTGGAGGTGGGTCATGTCAACTGTGGGGGCGTTATTCTAGGTCTCAGGGAAAGCAAAACAGGGATGATGGATTCAAGACAGCCAAGGAGATCTGGATCTCTTCCAGAGATCAGTTTGAAGCCCTTCAAGTGAGGCTATAAATGAAGGGTGGTCAAGGTGGCCACTAACAGCTGCAAATGCGTAAGGACAGAGGTTGTATGCTGCTACGGAGTCAAGGACATGGCTCATCTGTATTGCCTAGCACGGTACTTGGCATAAAAAAGAAGATGCTGTGTTGAATGAATGAATGAGTGAGTGAATGAACAAATGAATGATCGCTTCTGTGCTGTCAAACTACTTTGTCTAAATTCAGTTCAAGTCAATCTAAAATGCATACAGTGAAAAACAATGAGACTAGGGAAGGAAAGTATCTGGATTTTAGTCCCAACCCTGAAACTACTTATCTATGGAAGTTCAGTCTTATCCCTCACCCTTTGTATCTGTTAATGTACTGGGGTGGTCCCAATTCCTCATTAAGCAGATGAAAAACAGGTCTACAGAGGTTCAGGGGAGCCAAAGACCCCCAGCTAGTTTGTAACAGGGCTGGAATTCGTAGCTGGGGCTCCCTACCACAGCCAAAGGTATACCCTCCACTTAGTCCAAACCATAAAGAAGGTTTTTTAACCAAAGGAACAAATGACTAAACTTATAACACTATGCTTCCTTTCTTCTAAGATGGGAAAATGATTTTAATGTTACTGAAATAAATCTCAATGTATCACGCAACCTGATTTAAGATATTATTTTTTCTGAGCATCTGCTATAAATTAATGGTGTGTCTTCAGGGATTTGGTATCACCTCACGTTATAGAACACAGTTCTCCACTCTTCATGTTCCCATGGGGGGAACTTCCACTAGAGTAACACCCCTAGCCTCTCTTTCCACCCCTTACTGACTCCCTTTGAGGAGCTATTCTTTTCTTTCTTGTTTTAAGTTTTTGAGGGTTAAACACTTATAGAGTGGCCTGTGGTCATCCAATTTGGTCAATGAGTGAATAAGATGTCAAATTCAGGGTAGAAATATTACCATGCCTATATTGACCAGCAGACCTCTAATGACATTTTTTAAAGTGCTTTACCAGTAAAAATCAGTAACAGGTTAGATTTTGCTCCCCATATGCTTGGATTTTTGTCTCTCAACTAATTCTGAACTTCGGAAGGTTAGTGGGGTCATTATTTATTACCCTCTGAAACTCTACCAACTTAGATCCAAAGAAATACATGACAGAACTTCTCTGATAAAAAACAAAATTTTAAATAGGAAACAATGACAAAATAAACATGATATCAAGTCTGAATAAATATGATATGATATCACGTTTGGAAGTTATTAGAGGAGATACTTGAAGAAGAAATGTAGAAGGGCATGCTGCTGGAAACCCATTACAGAGGCAGCCATTCTCTCAAACTTGCTTGTAAGTTTGATCCTGGTTCTAGAATCAGAATGGCCACTCTTGAGATCACTTCCTCCACAGCTGACTAAGAAGCTGAAGGGATGCTCCTCTTTAAAGAGACAACCAAATCCAGTGATGCTGGAGACAACCTGATGACGTGCATAGCTTCCTCTGGGCTTGAAGGAAAACCACAGCTTTAAGGAAAATGGCTGCTGTGATCCCAAGCCAGTAAGAAGAAGGCAGAGACAATCCCAGCAGTCTTGATAAAAACCTGACATGGATCTGACGTGGCATGCTGTACTGCACCCACCGCCCTAATGTTTCTACTTTCTTATAACTACCTCACTCGCAGCCTGATGTCTCCCTGTAGCAGCTCCATGAAGAACTTCAGTTTGGACTGAACAACACAGTGAGAGCTGGCACAAGTTGGGTGGGGGGAGGTGGAGATAGAAGAAGAGAAAAGAAGCTGTGGGTAAAGAACTAAATGTTTTGAATATCCTAGGTTTAAAAGAGAAATTTTAAATAACAAGACTCTCTTGGTCAAAGGGCTGTGGTCTGGTCATTCTTTCTCTGAAACATATCTTGGAGTGTTTAACATGGGCCACTGAACCTTCCTTTTAAAACTTCAGACTCTTGGGGGTTCAGTAAATAAACAGCAATAGTGAGGATTTCAGGAAAAAATGGAAGATTGAACACACTTATCTGATAAGGAGTTAATATCCAAAATATATAAGGAACTCATACAACTCAATAGCAAGAAAACATATAATCCTAGTTAAAAAATGGGTAAAGGACCTAAATTGCTTTCTCCCAAAACCCAATTAAAGGACAGTAAAGGGATTTTTTTAAAGGCTTAAACCCAAAGGGACAAGGAGAAAGTATAGGAGACAATTACCGCAAAATATTGGAAGCCACAATGCAGGTGGGAAGAGTGGCGAATGACATGGCAGCCCTGAATCCTAAGTTAGCTGTGGGAAAGACAAGATTCACCTCATTTTATCCCCCAGATGCCCCCAAAAGGCTGGGAGTAGAAGAAGTACTAAACTAAGCAGGACAGGCTGGATGACTAAGAAGGGCTCAGATCCCTGGATGGCTTCCCCTACTCCCCACACCTGGACTATCTGCCCATCCCCACACACCCACACACCAGCAAATAACTGGAGGTTTATTTTCTGGAGAATAAAAGAGAGGGCCTCTAGGGGGAGAATGGCATAGTTGAAGGCAAACTGAATGGGATTAGATGAACATATGCATATCAGATACTGAGACCATCAGCTATTTCCCCTTATTTGGTTCCCAAAATGCTGACAACCAGGTTTTTACCTCCAGGCAGGAAAATGAAAAAACCTGACCAACCCAAGAGAAGGATATTGACATTGGAGGTTCCCTAAGATCAGCCTATGATGAAACTTACAGATGAGAAGCCTTATGTGTTCACTCAGTGCTCCAATCAGCATTTTAGTCCCCTACCCTCAAACACCTACAGAGAAATCAAGGACCTTCAGGCATCTTTAGAAAGCCCCTAATGCAAAACTGAGAGACCCAAACAAAGAGAAACAAGCAACCTGGAGGACAGTGACCATGCAAGAAGAAGAAAACTTCAAAAAACACCAGACAGATACACACTGAAAGTTCAGAGAATTTATTGCAGTGCTGAAACAAAAACAGTATAAGATTTAAAAAGAGGACTTGAAAGTAAAGAGAATTAAGGATAGAAGGAAAGAAGAAAATTAAAAGGAGTAAGATGGGATATAAAGCTGAGGAAATCTCCCTAGGAAGAAAAAAAAGACAAAAACATGAGGGAAAAATAGAAGAGCAGTTCAGAAGGTCCAGTACCCAAGTAACAGAAGCTCCAGAAAAAAGACAACAGAGGAAATAGAAGGGAGAAAATCGTCAGCTAAGAAATTAGAGAAAATTTCCCCAAAGTTAAGGGACCATGAGTTTTCAGATTGAAAGGGCACACAATACCCAGGACACTGGATACAAATCCAGCCACATCATGATGCATCATTATGAAATTTAGAAACCTGAGGATAAAGACAAGATCCTACAAGCTTCCAAAAAGAGAGAGAAAACAAAATTCACATACAATAAGGACATTTTCAGACATGTAACGTTTCAAAAACAATTCACCTCCCACACATTCTATTCTCTGGAAGCTACTAGAGTATGTAAAATATGCTTCAGGGCTTCCCTGGTGGCGCAGTGGTTGGGAGTCCGCCTGCCGATGCAGGGGACACGGGTTCGTGCCCCGATCCGGGAAGATCCCACATGCCGCGGAGCGGCTGGGCCCGTGAGCCGTGGCCGCTGAGCCTGCGCATCCGGAGCCTGTGCTCCGCAACGGGAGAGGCCACAACAGTGAGAGGCACGCATACTGCAAAAAAAAGAAAAAAAGAAAAAAACAATGCTTCAAAAGGAAGTAGTAAACCAAGTAAGAGGAAGACAGATGATCCAACACAGGTTCAAAGGGAATCTGTAGAATAAAGTCTACTTCTGGGTATATACCTGAAGGAAATGAAATCACTTATCTCAAAGATAGACGCACCCCATGTTCATTGCAGAATTATTCATAATAGCCAAGACATGGAAACAACCTAAGCCCCAAATGACAGAGGAATGGATAGAGAAAATGTGATACACACATGCACTCACAGAGGAATATTATTCATTCATAAAAAAAGAAGAAAATCCTGCCATTTGCAACAACATAGATGTACTTTGACGGCATTATGCTAAGTGAAATAAATCAGACAGAAAAAGACAAATACTGTATGACCTCACTTGTGGAATCTAACAGAAAAAAAAAACAATCATAGAGAAAGTAGACTGGTGGCTGCCGAGGGTGGTAGGTAGAGGGCAGTTGGGGAGGAAATGGGTGAACGCGTTCAAAGAGTACTAACCTCCAGTTATGAGATGAATCAGTTCTGAGGATGTAATGTACAGCATGGTGACTACAGTTAACAATATTGTACATTTGAAAGTTGCTAAGAGAGTAGATCTTAAAGGTCCTCACCACACATGCACACACACACACACACACATATATATATCTATATAGAGAGAGATATAGATATACATAGAGAGAGAGATTCTTATTGAGGTCATTTTGCAATATATACATATATCAAATCATCACATTGAACATCTTAAACTTACAAAATGTTACATGTCAATTATATCTCAATAAAGCTTAGGGGGAAAAAAGAATGAAACACTATGTACAATAGGCTTTCTCCCTACGTTCTGCTTTGAACTTTTGAGCTGTTTTTTTGCTGCCCCTCTAGTTCTTGTACCATCCATCTAGCACAGGGACAAGATGAAATTTGTGGAAATAGCAGGAATTGAAACTACTTTCAAGAACGAACACTGCTAATGGAATAAGAGGTATCTGTTAGATGCCTGCACATGGCCATGGAGAATCCACACAGAGTGCCCAATCACATCATGTCCCAGCACCTTTATCAGAATGTCTGTACCCTCAAGGTGATGTGGGGAGGGCACTGAAAGCCACAGAGGGGTGTGGCAGGGGACTGGAATGAGATTAGCAATTAAAAAAAGTCAGAAACCTTAAAATGACCTAGAGTTTGGGAGTGAGATAGCAAAAGTGATAACAGAACCTGAGTCAAGTCCAGCAAAAGTATTTTAGAACTGCCATGCTCTCTCCTCAGTCTTCTCAGGAAGTTAAATAATAGAAAGAAAAGGATTTGAGGGGGAAATGTATTGAAAACATCCCCCAAACCCATATTCTAAATGTTCAAAATGATTTTCTCCTATACAGCCCTCAAGACTTTTTATTTTTTTAGATTTCTCTACTTAGTGGAGCTCATATGGAAGAAACTGTTTCATACTTCAGGCTTTTAAAGTAAAAGAGTTTTCCAGGCTACCAAGCAAGTCAAAGAGGGGCAGATCATCACTAGGCTGGGCCACATAAGAACTGGCCAGGAACCCACTTCCCAAAGACCCTAGCTGGACTCTTCTCAGAAGCTTCTCAAAGGTCCAGTCCAGTGGGCTTCTTGCCTGACCCTGGGTAAATCTGGAGCCAGTGCTGCGACAACTGAATGCTTCCAGGGCTCTGGGGAGGCTCTTGCTAGTTGATTACTACGAGGACCTGTCTAGTATCCTCATTTGGTAGCAAAGTCTCTTTTCGGTTGTCTGTTCACGGATTATTCCACTGAGTCCAATCTTGCATGAAGAAAGCCCACTGCTACAGGGAGGTAGCTGCTCAGGAAATAGCTGAGCTCACCTCAAACCAGACTGCAAAAAAATGCAAATAACAAGGTGGGAATACTGCCCCCAGAAAGCAGAGCGTGCATTCCAAAGACAAAGAGAAATAATTTCTGGATTATCTATTGTTTGGGATAAGTCGACCTTGCGAGGAGAATTGACAAGAGTTTATTTCTCTTGAATATATCCACTGACTGAGTTCCAGCTCTGGAATCTGATTGCAAGGGTTCAATTCCCTGATCCACGCTTACCAGTCTGGGCACATTGCTTAATCTCTCCATGCATCAGATTCCTCATCTATAACAAGGGAATAATCACAGTCTCTACCTCACAGCATTATGTGAGGATTAAGTTAGATAACATATATATTGATAGAAATCTCTAGGCATAGTAATTGGCACATAGTAAGTGGTGAAGAAATGTTAACTGCTGTCATCTTTACAGCTGCCTCCCCCTGTTGCTTGGGCTGACTTTCTGGAGGCAGAGACTAAGAATGTCGAAGGTATGGCTGCCACATGTGCACTGAAGCCTGTGGCCCGATGAGGCCCACATATGGGGTTTAAGGTTGAATGGCATTAAAACACTGTGCACACAAAGCGATCCATTTAAAGGAGAATGACAGCCCAAAGGGGGCATCCTGTATGACTTCATATAGAATGGGCCATTTGGAGACTATTTAAATGGTGTTTACTTTAAATGAGCCATCCTCGATGAAATAGACAGTGAATGCCTTCATTTTCCTTTTTGATTTAATCCACTTGCCCTAGACTCCCTTGCTACACCAGCTGCAAAGCAAAGAGAACATCCTGTGCTTGAATTAACCCAGAGTTTTTCCTCTGCACATGATTTCACGGCCAGGCCAGGCCAGGATTCATTAGCAAGATGCACGGGGAGAGGGGCGGTAGGAAGGGGCCCAGAGGAAGAGGCGCTCCCTAACTGTGCAGGCTTGAGCAGCCACCCGTTCGCCTCCCTTCTGGGCCTCCTCATAAAGGTCCTGAAAGCCTCTATGCCACCTCCTCTCATTGGAACGTGTTTAGGAGAGAAAATTCTTACACTTCAATTGTCTCACTAGTAAGACAGATAAAACAAATATTGTTCTTATAATTGTGCTAGCAGCCGCTACAAGATCCAAATAGACATTTTCGTCTTCAAAACAGGACTGAAGGGCTTCCCTGGTGGCGCAGTGGTTGAGAGTCCGCCTGCCGATGTAGGGGACACGGGTTCATGCCCCGGCCCGGGGAGATCCCACATGCCGCGGAGCGGCTGGGCCCGTGAGCCATGGCCGCTGAGCCTGCGCGTCCGGAGCCTGTGCTCCGCAACGGGAGAGGCCACAACAGTGAGAGGCCCGCGTACCGCAAAACAAAACAAAACAAAACAGGACTGAAATTTTCCTTAAAGATGACTGTGTGTTTTGCAAGTACGATAAGAATTTGAGATGGGTAATTTTTCAAATTGTAAGTTTTGAAAATCCTTATAACTAGAGAGTGTTAAAACAATTACCTTAATTATTTTCTTCATATACTATTCTAAAAAACTGTCTTATGAATTGTCTTGAAGATTCTATCTTTCAGGGGAGGAAAAGTGGAGACGAAAAAAGGAAGAACATGATGGAGTATTCCGTTCATGGGAAGAGAGAGAACTTTTTATGCTAAACCTGTGAAAAACTTTGCTAATTATTTGAGGAAATTGTTCCTATAAAAAGAAAAAAAAATTAAGGAAAAAAAATCAAGATACCGTAGTTATTTCTACACATCGATCATGCCTGCTAATAGTAAATTAAATACAAAATTTATGGAACGTCATCGTACTATTCTTAGGGGAGTCTTGGACATACTCACTCAACTCACACTAAAGGCACAGCCACAACACACAAAAACACTCTGCTTCCCCAGAGGCAAAAGCAGATAGATGACTTATCTTTGCAAAGTTAAGCATCTCACAAAATTTCTTGTTTTTAAAGAGTTATTGTTTCACTGAAAATTAAAACAGGCACTTAAATTCTCCCTAGTTAAAGCATCCACTTTATCTTTTAAACTCTTCCACTGTAGGTTAGACAAACAGCATGAAGCAATTGGAAACACCAAAATGATACATGCTTTTATTTACATATATTTCTTTACTCAATTCTTCTGTAGTGCCTGCTTCTTTCCTACCTCAAGCTTGTTTCTTTCTCTAGCCACTATTCTTAATTTCAGAACTTCCTGCCCAAACTAGTCCATATGTCAAGCTATTTCATTATTATGGAACATCTTTGTACTACAAACTTAAAATGCTTGATGGTATATATAAGAGCATGTATATATAGGGATATGAATTTATAAGTGTATATAGACACACTATATATAATGTTTTTATTATATATTTTTATATATTTATTATAATAAATATAATAGATACATAACAAGATAGGCAAAGCTCCCAGTTTGGGTTGCTCTTCCTCTTTTGGCTTCTTTCTCTAGTGCTTGGGGCTTTCAGCAAACCCCAGCTTTTTTGTTTCACTACTTTTTGGATGCTGAGTCTACACGTTCTGGTTTTATGAGCCAGTACCACCCTCGTGAATACCCATGGCATGTCTGCCTTTTGTTAGTCCTTTTCCGCTGTTGCTCAAGGGCAAGAACTGGCACCACAACAAAGGAGACGACAGCAAGACGCCCTGGGCTGGTATGCACCAGCACTGCCTGACCGGGGCCATGTGTCAGATCATGCCACCACTTCCCAGGCACTGATGCCACCTGGCAAGGCTTCAGGTTTCCTTTCCTGGCAACATGGTACTGCTTATGGCACAGGAGACCCAGGAGGGAATGGCCTTCAAGATCATTCTCGTGAACCAGGTAGAAGAGTGCCACCTACTGAACCCAGAACACAAGCACCTCCACAGGTTTTGAGGTTTTCCCTCGTGGCTAATGGAATACCTAAAGGAATACATTTCACCAGGCTTGTTATGCCAAGTCTCACCTGCACTCTGCCCTAGGCTGTGGATAACCTAGTTCCCCTTAAACTTAAATACAAAGTGGATCAGCAAACTGGACACCAAATCGTTCTGTGCCAGATGGTCACAAGTGTCCTTTAGTACTTTACTCACTTGAGAAAATTCATGAATGTCAAGCCTAAAACAAAAATCCAGGGGCCTTCCCTGGTGGCTCAGTGGTTGAGAATCCACCTGCCAATGCAGGGGACACGGGTTCAAGCCCTGGTCCGGGAAGATCCCACATGCCATGGAGCAACTAAGCCCGTGCACCACAACTACTGAGCCTGTGCTCTAGAGCCCGTGAGTCACAACTACTGAGCCCGCATGCCGCAACTACTGAAGCCTGCACGCCTAGAGCCCGCACGTACTCCGCAATAAGAAGCCACCGCAATGAGAAGCCCGCGCACTGCAACGAAGAGTAGCCCCCGCTCGCCGCAACTAGAGAAAGCCTGTACACGGCAGCGAAGACCCAACACAGCCAAAAAAAAAAATCCATAGCAACAAGAATGGGTATACACACGCCTGCCAGAATCATCATTACCCAAAAGAAAGCACGATGACGTCCCTGTTTGCCAAATATGGTAAGTGCAACTCTAGGAGGGCCAGCAAGAACTAGACAAAAAGCAAATCACAAACAAAAGAATGAACTGACAAAGATTTAGAAAGTGCAAGGCATTATGTGAGACCTTATGGGGGATGTAACAGAGCAGAACACAGTCTTCAATCAACAGTAGCTTTCTAAAGAGAAAAGATGCATTCACTCTGTACTCCTACCCCTTGAAACACATGTATGTACACTAGCCCAGTATAAAGTTTCCTCAGTTCAAGAAACAAGGAGCTCTCTCTACTTTGCATTCTCTTTGTGAAAACACTTAATCATAACCATTCCTAATGTCTTTTAATTTACCATTTCCTTATACGTAATTCCTGGTCTCATACTGTGGAAGCAGTCTAAATAGTAGTATTGCTCATTTTGAGCCATCAAGAGGAAAGAAAAGTTGGCTTTCAATTGCACACAGGAGGGTCCGAACCCTGAAATCTTGGCTTTTCCCTGGAATTTCCCACACGAAATCAAGAGAGAGAACGTCAGGGAGCTGGTCAGTTGGGCAGGCCAGAGAGTAGCATTTTGCTCAGGATGAGGTAATGTCTACAGTCTCCTACTTTTGCATAGAAAAATGAAATCAGATCCTAAGCAAAGGCACAAATAGTTTTTAACACCTTTCACTTGTTCATATGCTTTTTCTCCTATATTTGGAAGGAGCTTAAATTAGTCAGTCTTGTTCATTTACTTGAGGCTTCCCATGAAAAACATAAGTGGAATGTTTTAATTTTCTAGGAAGTAGACACTAAATTAGACTCTGTGAAAATAAAACAAAATTAAACAACAACCACAAAATTACCAAATTGGGGGAAATAAGCATGTACTACACCAATTTTTTCCTTTCAAAATATACTGAGACTGGAGAAAAGGCATAAACTCTAATCAGAAGCAAAACTAAAGGAATGACCCTGAAATCACTTTTGTTACTATCAGTAGTGATTTTAAATGCTTCTTCCATGAACCTATTACTTCTGTCTGATTACAGAGAACACATTTATTCAACAAATAGGTATTGAGCACCTGTTATATACAAAACACTGTACTGGACATTGGGTCTCTGTGCTTAATAGTTTAGCTACATTTTGGCAGGGAATATAGGCTGACAATAACACACAGGCTAACATTTCGGTCTGCCCAAATGACATGATGCTGGGGAAGTTATATAATAAAGGAGCTAAATAAGTCAATTTAAATCTATGGTCTTGACTAAGCCTTATTGAGAAAAAGGATAGTGATTTCTCAGCTACTAAGATGCTTATGATGGTCATCACACTACCGTCTAAACCATTAGCCTTCTTCTTAAAAAACAGGCAGGAGGGGTCTTCCCTGGTGGCGCAGTGGTTGAGAGTCCGCCTGCCGATGCAGGGGACGCGGGTTCGTGCCCTGGTCCGGGAGGATCCCACGTGCCGCGGAGCGGCTGGGCCCGTGAGCCATGGCCGCTGAGCCTGTGCGTCCGGAGCCTGTGCTCCGCAACAGGAGAGGCCACGACAGTGAGAGGCCCGCGTAAAAAAAAAAAAGTAGCCAGGAGGAATGATTTCCCTCATGTAGTGAGAACTCGGAGGTCCATCGTCTGATTTCCATCCCCTGCCCAAGGGTTGTTATCATTTCTGTCGCTATTATCTGCCTCATTACATTATGCTGCTCCCAGGTGCTTTTCTTCTTTCGGGAAATCAGCTGGTGCCTGGCAAATGTACTAATCAGGTTGACGTGTCACTGTGATGGAAACTGTGACTTGCGGGTTGGGTTTTGCTGCTCATGTTTTCAATGATAGCTCTTCGTTTTAAAGGGCACTGTGCACAACAGAGTGGAGGTCCTATGAGACCAATCTACCAGTCTAGAAAACATGACTTGGAAAGGAAGTAGTAGCATCTTGTATCCACATACCCTTTTTCTCTAAGGAGTGCAGACACATTTGGAGATATTACTCCATCCTCAGAACAGCCATTTTGGGCCTGGCAAAGAGCGTTGTTAATACTCTTGCCTGACTGTATTCTGATAAACCCCAGCTGTGGGCTGCAGGAGGCGTGCAGTATTAGCATAAAGTTCTTTCTGCTGGTGTAGCTCTCTCCTCTCTCAGTTTGAATTGGTAAAGTCTGCTCTATGGTATCATATAAAGTTGTATATAAGCAAATCCCAATTATTATCTACTTTATTATAACTATGCCCTGAATTGGAAATTCGGAGAAAAAAATCCACAGACACACTGTTGGAGGTATGAACATTTTCCATGCAAATGTTAAAGTCAATTCTTGTTTTAATTTTTGATGGTAATCTTCAAATAGATAGGTAAACAGACAGATGTTGAAAGGATCAGAAGACTTTTTTTCTGTAAAGGGTTAGTTAGTAAATATTTTAGCCTTTGTAGGCTATGCAGTCTTTGTTGCAACTGTTTAACTCTGCCATTGCAGCACCAAATCAGCCATAGACAATGGTTGTATTTCGATAAAACTTTATCTACAAAAACAGGCAGTAGACTGGATTTGGCCAAAGCGCTGGATTATCCAGATACAAATGAGTCCTGACAGACAATTTCAGAGTTCACGTCTGCAGCAGTGTATATGATTGCACAGGGATATGTAGCACTGCTTTATTGAGAGATTATGAGAAAAGAACATAAGAATGATGCTTTTGGTGAGTAAAGGCTAAATGACATCACGGCATGATTTGTAAGCAAAAGCTTTACAGCATATGGAAGAAAAGTGGTGGAGAATAAGATCATCATGTGGCTCAGGGTAGAACAGGCACAACGACCTCAAGAGAACCTTCATGGAGCTGTCAGCACCACATTCATATTGTAAGGGGCAGCTTCATTTCAGGAAAATAATAATCTTTTACAATAAACTGAAGTTGTCCATTTGAATTTCATTGATTTAATGGTTTGGTCTGCATTTAATTTAAACTTTTTTTGGTGTTTTAGATGTGTAAGAGTATAGGAATACAAAATTGTTTGGCAGGATTTATTTATATCTGGATAATCCAGCCCCCTGGCCAAATCCAGTCTACCGCCTGTTTTTGTAAATAAGCATACATTTATAGTTTTAAAGATATCATTCTAATACAAATAACTTCAGTCAACCCTGGTGAATCATGAGGGTTTTTTCCCTCTGACAAGAAAAGTAATGCTCAAGTTTGAGCAACACTGCCAAACACAAGCTTTGACATCTGAACTGCAGGACCAAACCATGAATGAGAAAGTATGTCGGCTTGGTGAGGTGGGGGTAGGGAGTGCCACATCGCATCTTGGGAAGCGTAGTTATCATCAGAAGTAAACCAGAAATGGAGGCTGGAGGAGTCCAGCTATCAGTGCCTGCTTGAGACTGCAGTGTTTCACTTACTCAATCAATTCAGCGTGTCAGGGAAACAAGCAGGGAGGGTAAAAAAGATGCTGTGTGGGTCCCAGAGAAGCTCACCAGACAATTCATGAGACACCAAAACCTGGATAGAGGAGCTGTGTGCCTCAGTAACCCTTCATCTGTTGAACAGAGAGGGGATTTCAGGCAGCACACAAGTGGACAGTGAATGGAGCTAAGGGAAATCCTCAGACTTTATCCTGTCTGTTGAAACACCAGAGAGGAAAGCCATGAGCATGACAGGAAAAAATACTGCAGGATAAAGGTAAAAGAAAACATTGTTCTAAGGACTCAGAGGAAGAACAAGCCTCGGAAATAAATTTACTACAGAAACCAAAACAAGTTTAGAAAACTGGCACTCCCATTATGATACAAGAAGATATAACTTCTGTGAAAAAATGGTAAAAAGCCATGAGAGGACAACAGGCTGAAACAGTGTAACAGATTGAGATCAAAAGACAACAAAGTAACCAAAAAGATAAGGAAGAATTGCAAGGGTTGTTACAATAACAATCTATAATGGAATTACTAAAGAATAAAATGTCTCCATGGAAACTCAGTGGTATAAAGTGTAAATAAAAAATGAAAAGGCAAGCCATACAGTCGGGGAGAATATATCTGTGACACATATCTGGCAAAAGGCTAGCATCTAGAGTATGTAAAGTATTCTTACAGTCTAACAAAAAAAACAACCAAAAAAACCATATTAAATAAATGGCAAAAGACTTGAAGAGACACTTTTCAAAGGCAGACATAAGAACGTACAATAAGGGCATGAAAGTTGCTCACCTTCATTAGTTATCAGAGAAATGCAAATTAAAACCACAAGATAGTATTGCACCCCAGTTGGAGGGCTAAAATTAAAAGGACTGACAACATCACATGTTTCCAAGGATGCAAAGCTACTGGACTCTCATACACTGCTGGTGGAATATAAAATGATTGAATCACTTTGGAAATAGTTTGCCAGATACAAAGTTAACTTCTCTGAGCCAGCAATTCCACTCTTAGGTATTTACCCAAGTGAAATTAAAACCTTTGTCCACAAAAAGGCTTACACATGAATGTTCACAGAATATTTTTTGTAATGCCCCCTGAAAATTCAAATGTCCATCAACAGATGAGTGGATAAACAAACTAGTTTACTCACATAATGGATTACTATTCATCAACTTTTTAAAAAAGAATAAACTATTGACATCCATAACAATATGGGTAAGTCTCATGCTGAGCAAAAGAAGCCAGACACAAAAGAGTACACACGAATGATGCCATTTACATGAATGTTTAGGAGAGGTAAAACTAATCTATAGATATGGAAATCAGATCAGTGGTTGACTGGAGTGGGGTTAGGGAAGACTCACTTAAGGAGGGATGGCAAAGGCACAAGGGAATTTCTAGGGTAATAGAAATGTTCTACATCTTCATAGGGGTGCTGATTAATTACTTAGATGCATTTTTTTGTCGAACACCATTGAACAAGATGAACTGTGTGCGTTTCATTATACATAAATTATACTGTAATTAAGTTGATTAAAAACCAAGGTACCCACAACCAGCTCCATTCTAGAAAGTTTTGAATTACATAAATAATTTTTTTAAATTCTATGAGCCTAGGCAGAATAATCAGGCTACTTTCAAAGAATTTTTTTAAATGATATCAGATTTCTCCTCTGAAATACTAAGTAAGATATGGTAATGAAAACATTTATAGTCGTTTAAGAGGGAAAAGAAGTAAGAATTTAATACCTAGCCAAGGATTGTTCATAAGTAAACACAACTAAAAGCTCACCTAAAAATGGGAGGACTAAGAAAATATACCACATACCCATCCTTCTAGGAAGGAAAAAAAAAAATAGTGAAGCCATTTCCCAGCTGACTAGGAGATGACTCAGACTTAAGAGATCAAGAGTAAAGAAAGTCTAAATACTTATTGCAAATATAAAAATATAATTTGAAACTGGATGAAAATATAAAACAACGATTATAATTCCTAGAAAATAAGATAGAATACAAAAACAAAATATAGAGATAGTATGAGTCACAAATCCCAAACTGTATTTATTAAAACTGGAGAATGTGGGTGAGGGAAGTTGACAGAAGTAAATGCCCATTAAATTCTTTATTTGATATAGAATGAAGTCAAGAGCTATTGGTTAACTAAATTGTGAAACATCCATTTATGGAATACTCTATAGTCATAAAAATATTGAGGAAGCTCTTCATGGTCAGATACGAAATTATCTATAAGATAAACTTATTCTAAAGAGGGAAGCACAATACAAAAAAGTGTATAGCATGTTATGATTTGTGCAACAAAAGAGGAAAAAATATACTATACAAAGGAAACTGGTGACCTTGGTTGCCTTGGGGAAGGGTTACTGGGTAGCTGGGAATTAGGAGTAAAAAGGAGACATTGTAAATTTTTTTGTCCTTTGCTCATTTGTAAACGAACCATGTAAATGTGGCTTATTTTTAGAAATGAAATTTTAAAATGTATGATTTGTTTTGTTTTGACTTTCAGAATCAAATAAACATTCATTGAAGACTTTATCACATGTGTAAATCTAGTTTTTTTATGAAGAAGGCATCACAAATCAGAAAAGATTCAATAAATGATCTTGGATAACTGGTTTCCTATTCGAAGACAAAAATGTTTAGTCCTCATTTCACAACCCTGACCAGAATAAACTACAAACAGATTAAAGAGTGAAATTACAAAAATAAATTAAATAAAAATTAAATAAAAATATTAGAACGAAACAGGTGAATCGTAGAGCAAAGAAAGACTTCCCAAGAGAAACCTAACATATTTTATTACATAAAATTTAAAATCTCCTATAGATTAGAAATATTATATAAAATTAAAAGGTATACTAAAAACTGAGAAAAATACTTTTCACAAATATAAGAGATTAATATATATATATATATATATATATATATTTTTTTTTTTTGCGCTATGTGGGCCTCTCACCGTTGTGGCCTCTCCCGCCGCAGAGCACAGGCTCCGGACGCGCAGGCTCAACAGCCATGGCTCACGGGCCCAGCCGCTCCACGGCATGTGGGATCTTCCCGGACCGGGGCACGAACCCGGGTACCCTGCATCGGCAGGCAGACTCTCAACCACTGCGCCACCAGGGAAGCCCTATTTTGTACATTTTTTAAACAGGAGAATAGCTTACAGATTTATGTAACGTAAGTCTTATGTGACACGGGAGCCTCCACAGGAAATGAAGGCCCGAAGAAACAGACCTGCATACTTTTCTGCTGGGTTTGATGACGAGTGGACACTCAACTCAGGAACAGCCAGATGGAAGAGGTGCACAGGGCAAGGTACGTGAGAAAGAGCACGGAACTTCCATGCCCTCTCCAGGTACACAATTCTCCCCACATCTCCACGTGTTCACTAACCTGGAAGTTCCAGTATCTTTATTTTTTAAAGATCCAATCAAATTAGAAGACAAAACAAACTTTTTGAAACCTCACTAACACCTCGATATAAAAATGAGCAAAGGAAATTAACAAACAGGAAATGAAAACGGTTAAGAAACATATAAGGATGTATGAAACCTCATTGATAATTGTAGTAATCCAAATTAAAGAGAGGCCTTCTCTTGCCTATCAGATGGCTGAAACTCCAAGGGAAAGGAGACCTTCATAAACTACTGATGGATATGTAAATTGGTACAACCTTTCTGAAAAACAACTTGAGATATGTACCCAGCCTTAAACAGGTTCAAAACTTTTGACTCAATAATTCTAATTTTATACAAACTGTCTCCCCAGGAATTTAATGCAACTTTATTTATAATAAGAAAAAACTTTGGAAACAATAAAAATGTCTAATAATGTAGAAATGTTAAGTAAAATCTGATACATTCATACAATAAAATATTATGCAGACATTAAAATTATCAACTTGGGGCTCTCCCGGTGGCACAGTGGTTGAGAGTCCAAGGAGAAACCATATTTTAAATAAAGAAATATTACAATTACAGAAATTTTACCTGGCATCAACATGCCCAGGATCTCAACTGAAAGTGTTAATTATTGCAATAAGCAAGAAATTCGCAGATAAAACCTTGATGATGCATTAGCACTTGCCTTCCATCTTTCTTATACACCTTTGGTTCAAAACTTCATGGCCAGGGCTTCCCTGGTGGCGCAGTGGTTAGGAATCCGCCTGTCAGTGCAGGGGACACGGGTTTGATCCCTGGTCCGGGAAGATCCCACATGCCGTGGAGCAACTAAGTCAGGGGGCCACAACTACTGAAGCATGCACTCTAGAGCCTGCTTGCCACCACTACTGAGCCCGTGCTCCACAGCTACTGAAGCCGTTGTGCCTAGAGCCCATGCTCTGCAACAAGAGAAGCCACCGCAATGAGAAGCCTGCACACTGCAACGAAGAGTGGTCCCTGCGCACTGCAACTAAAAGAAAGCCCGCGCACAGCAACGAGGACCCAACACAGCCAAAAATAAAATTAATTAAAAAAAAAAAACAAAACTTCATGGCCAAATAGTGTACAGAACAGATGCAATACTAGGATGACTCCAGTGGGCCAGCCCACAGGAGCACTGTCGCTCAGAATAATGAATAACCCTGTACAGGCTCCATGACCAAACCACAGATAACTCTACTATAATGGTGTTTCCATGGCACACTTGCCTGCCCAGAAAGTCTTCAACCAAGAGCACCCACTTATGGCCCACAAACCATCAGCTGAAAGCAGCTGCCTTAATAATCTAGGAATTGATAACTCTAGCATGAAGAACCCCACATGCCATGCCTAGGCTTCCAAGTGCCTCTCCCCATCCCGGGCTGTTTTCTCTGACAGGATGTTTTATAGTATGTTCAGTCCAACCCAGCTAATAAAGGAGCTCTTTTAAAGTGGAGAAAAACACTGTGTGTTGGGTTGCTGGGTCCAGCATGTGTGCAATACATAAAGAAGCACAGAACACATGTACAGTACCTTCCCGAAGCTGTGTTGGCTTGGCAGAATTTTCCCCACTCATTAAAACAACAAAAGATGCAGCTGCTCGAACTGTAGCCTGCCATGTTGACATGGCAACGGGTGGCTCCTGGCATGGAAAAAGGGCCCTGTTGTTTATGGGCGATCCCATAGTATAAACACATGGCCTGCAGAAGAAAAGACAAAGAAACAAAGGGGGAGAATCTTTAAAATGAGTTGTCACTTTTCTCACCACCATGGTAGCGAAGGTTAAGTTGAGCTTTCAAAGAGAAAATATCTCAGACTTTGTAGCTGGCTGGTTTCAGAGCATCTTGAACTGAAACTACCAAGGGCTGTGTGAATAGCTGAGCGGTAATTTCTCCCAAATGAATTACTTAAACATGTAAAGAGAGTTTTTTGTTTGTTTGTGTGTTTGTTTTTTAAGGGGAAAAATATTTTTTTGGATAAAGTTTTAAATACTAGTCTGCCAAGCTAAAGTTTACATTAACCTTGCCCCTCCCTTTAGGCCCTTAGGCCTTCGAAAGAAAAAAGTTTTAGAGACATTCTTAAAAAATTGTGGAAAATATTCTGGAAAAGAAAATATGTTTAGCGATCACTGAGATATTAATACTTAGAACAAACAAGCCGGTGGTCTCAAATCCAGTGCTGGCGGACAGATACCCCCAATCTTGGAAACCACCACCTCAAAATGGAACCCTTGTGGGAATCCTTGTGTGGAGGCCAAGAACAGGGGTTGGCATATCAACAGGACTGCAGGTCACAACAACCAGGCTTGTGACAGGAAGGCCAAGTGCAGAGCTGTTACCAAAGCAAGTGCAGAAAACCAACGGCATCACATTAGGGCTCATTCTGCTACAGTTAAAAAACACAAACCCACACATACCAAGAACAATCCCTTCCATGATTAAGTCACAGACAGAAATGGAAAAAAAAAATCTATGAGATCAAAGAAATCTATTCTTTTAACACCACAGAGGAGAAGGTACAGACTGACCCTCAGGAAGATGTCTTAGGAAAATGTTTCTACTTTTTGCTTTTCAGGAGTTATGGCAAATATGATATAGTTTTAATCAGCTTGATTTATAGAGTAAATAATAGAGCAGAGCACTACCTCTCTCGCATAAACTGGTTTTCCTTTTTAGTTAACATTGTTATGACTGAACATTTATTGTGTTCTTACAATAAGCAAGAACACACAGAATGATGGCCCCACTCCATCAGTCAGGGTCCAGGAAGGAAAAAAGAAACCAGTCTAGGACTTAATAAACAGAGGTAATTTAATATAGGGAATTGGTCATACAAGTAATAGAAGTGCTGAGAAGCCAAACAGGGGAGAGTGAGGCAACTCAGAGATTAGCCACAGTGGTAAGGAGCTGTGACTCTGCAGGTTGGAGGAGCTACTGTTACTGGGTGTTACAGGGTCATTTGACAGAAGCCAGAGTCACAGTGGGGAATGTCCAATGGGTGCTGGGACCGGGAGACTCAGTCATTGATGGAGATGCCAAAAGAAGCAGAAAGAGGGGAGGAAATACCTTGTTTCTCGCCAACTCTCAAATGTTCCATCAATGCCCCGCATTGGCCAAACCTGACAGGAAGCCAGAAGACGAGGCAGCCTGAGAAATGAGGTTCCTTGTCATTCAGAGATCATAATAAGAGCAGAAAACAGACCTTAGAGCAAACAGGCAGTCTACCTCCTAGAAGTGTATATGCTGTGATAACTCATAGAATTGACATGAGGCAGAGAAAGAAGATTAGAAATTCAGAAGACTTTAGTCCTGGCTGGGTTACCAACTCATTAAATGGCTATGGAAAAGTCCCTTGACCTCTCTGAGTCATATGCAAAATGGGGATGGGGGCAGGTATGTGACTTCTATTGTCTGTTCTGGTCCATAAACCTATGATTATGTCCCAGAAACATAGATACAAGAACAAAGGCAAATTTTCATGGAAGGCCCAGAATCCCCCATCGATTTCAGTGAGTGCTGAGCTCCCACCCTGGTCCCCTTGGATCCCTGGTTAATTGACTTAGCCTTAGTTAACTGCCCAACTTCAGGTTGTTTGAGAACCTAATGACAAAGTTGCCTAAAGCCACCTCCTCCTAGGCGGGGCTGCTGGTTGTGGTTGCCTGGGGTGGGGGTGGGGGAATGCTTTAGCAGCTCAAGTTCTGAAAATTCCACCTGTTTTTTCCCAAAAGGCCCATCTTAGGGAAGGATCCCAAGACGAAACGTATGGTCAGTGGAAACGGAGTATATTGCCACTGGCCAAATGGCAGGTATAACTCCTCTTCCTCTGACCACGGCAGCCATTGAGAATCAAGGCTTTCTTTCTCACTGAAGCAGAATGGACCCCACAATTTTGCTCAGCTCATGAGCTTTAGGAATCCACTTCCAATCTAAGTAGACTTGTGGAGATAAACCTATTTGTGATGCTCACAGGAAGTGGGAGGCCCTTGCCTAGAGATCGCCTAAGACTTTCTCTGCCTCATGCACAGGGGAAGCTGACCCCATATTAGGGTCCTAAGTCCTAGGGTACTTAGGCCAAGTCTGAAAGTATCTGTGCTCTCTTGCCTTTGCACGCAGCACCTCATTTCCCTCGGGTGACTCTGGTGCTACAGGTCTTCCCTTCCCTGCACAGGGAGCAAATCCTCCCCCAAAAGACTGGCTTGCCCAGATGTTTGCTCTCCTTCTCCCGATAAGCTTGGGTTGGAGGTCATGCTGGTATATTATTATGCATTCCACCTGTGCCCTTAGGTATGTGGTCTCCAAGGCTTCCTCCATCAGCCTCCATACCTCTTTCCAGAAGAAACAATCAGATTTGAGATGAGGTCATATGTGAGAGACACTGCAGAGGAAGAATCAGAAAGACATAATGATTTGCTGCAGGAAAAGGAACAGAAGGCCTCTCTGAGGTAACCAACTTTCAAGATGGACCCCAATGACCCCTGTCCCTCGTATTCACACCCCTGTGTAGCCCCCTCCCACATTGTATCAGGTTGGCCTGTGTGACCGATGGCTATGGCAGAAGTGATGTCACTTGTGAGATCAGATTATTTAAAAATCTGTGACTTTTGTTTTAGGGGTTTTCCTCTGTGTCTCATCACTTCCTCAGGACAGGGCAGGGGGGGCCATGTCATGAGGACACTCAGGCAGTCTATGGAGGAGCCCACGTGGTAGGAACGAAGGCCTCTAGCCCACAGTCAGTGAGGATCTGAGGCCTGTCAACAACCTTGCACATGAGTTTGGAAGAGGATCTTCCAGCTCCAGCCAAGCCTTGAGATGTCTGTGGCCCCGGCAGACAGCTGACTGCTACACTGTAAGAGATCCTGGGCCAGAACAACCCAGTTAAGCTGCTCCTGGATTTCTGACTCTCAGAAACTGTGTTTAAGTTTTGTTCTTTTAAGCTGTTTAGTTTTGAGGTAATTTGTTATGCAGCAATAGATAACAGAATTTTCTCAGGTTTCTGCCTCAAGGGAGAAGATGGATCATGAAGCTATTAAACAAGAGAAGAAACTAAGGGTACCAAGCAGGTCACAGGAAGGGACAAGGGAGAAGGAGAGTTCCTACCTGTTTAATTTGCATAGAAAGGGCTTTACACACCATATGGCAAAGGACACTTGTATGGACACAGAGACCTCAATTTCCTAACCCCAAACAGTATAGTGTCCAACAATGGGACTGAGTGTCTGAAATTAGACCTATCTCAGAAATTTAGAAATGATGATGTTATGAAGTAGTAAGTTACTGAGGCTGCAGGCAGATCTGAGTCTGGGTATCGTACACAAATAGGGAGGTGGGGAGGGAATCCTTCCATTGGCTGGATTTAAAAAAGCATGTTATCACCATCATTTCCTCCCCAGTTCTCTATTATTTCCCCCTCTAAACAGCCTAGTTCTAGATATTTTGTTCTAGAGTTTTGTCCTGATGCCCTGTCATCCTCTTGAAGGCTCATTTTGCATTGGCGCCTGAAGTTTCCCACCAAGGGGATTAGATGCCTGGCCAGATCCCAGGAAGCTCTCACCTCCAATCCTCCCACTGTCCCCACAAGTCTCTTTCTCTCCCCTCTTTATATGGCTGGGGCATCCTTTCTGCCAAAGTCTATATGTTTTCTTTCTAGCTTTCCACTTGGTCTCTAGAGCTATAACTCTGAAAGTATAGATCCATTCATCTGTCTAAAAGCCACACCCATAAATATACCCTTGTCTGATATGACTGAATCACTTTCTTATTGGAATGTTTTCAGAAATAGGAAAACAATACTAGGCAAAATTTCTTGAAAATGTAGATTCCCTTCATGTTCCCAGTCTACTCCCTTCTTGGCCTTTTCTTCTTTCTCAGCTGCAGCTTCACTCCTCCCTCCTCAACACACTCAAACCGAGTACCAGTGACTTCATAACCGATGGCTTTTTCAGCTTTCACAATCTGATATTCTTATGCATGTCACACGTCATGGTGCAAATGTCTAAAACAATCTAAAGTTAAGTAACTACATTTTAACAGGGATGAAAGCTTTAATCCCTGGATAAAGGTCTAGTGGTGGAATTTTGGGCATCCGACAGAAAGTGGAGAACTGGTCGACATAAGGTCTTCACGGAGTTAAACCCTCCTGAAAATCATACTCTCTACGTGGTGACTCCTACCACACACACATTCCCCACCCCTCCCTCCCCCTGCCCCTGTGTCCCAAGAGGGGAGGAAAATCTATGTGCATTTATAAACATGCTCTGCAGTTATCTGGGTATGTAATCACCGAAAGAAATGCAGCTGTGTTTATTCAACATGCACAGCCTTACACCTCGGCCATGTTGCTAAAATGCTTATGGGATAGATGTTTAGGCGCCAGCCTGCAATTCTGATGTTTATAACTTCATTATTTCCCAACTGAACAATTTCTTCCAACATGAAAAGGAAAACTCTCTTTCACCAGGACTCGTTCTACATGCCCTGGGATACCCACCCGCATGGAAGATCCCCCTGGAGAGCCCAGACTAACTGCACAGGAGTTGTGGGAATGGGAGGAGGCCACTGAAAATCAGAAAGAAAACAGGGTAAGATGGGGGTCACAGGCAGGCCCGTGGCTTGTTGCGTTGAAAGAACTTCTAAATTGAGGAAGAACCTGTCAGAGTTACAATTACTTCAGCTTCTTGTGTGTATGCGGAATAGTCAAATGAGGATAAGATACACTATGCTGCTATGGTCTGAATGTGTCCGTCCAAATTCATATGTGAAATCTTAATGCCCAAAGTGATGGTTAGGAGGTGGGGTCTTTGGGAGGTGCTTAGGTCATAAGGGCACAACCCTCATGAATGAGATTAATGCCTTTATAAGGGGCCAGACCTAGCTTCCTAGCCCCTTCCACCACGTGAGGCCGCAGCCAGAAGTCGGCAGTCTGCAACACAAAAGAGGGCCTTAACCAGGACCTAACCATGCTGGCATCCTGATTTCCAACTTCTAGCCTCCAGAACTGTGAGAAATAATTTTCTCTTGTTTATAAACCATTCGCTCTGCAGTATTTTGTTGTAGCAGCCCAAATCGACTAAGACATCAACTAAACTAACATGTTTGCTTGTCTTTTTAGGAGGAGCCATCTTTAAAGCCATCTATAGAACTTGTAGAGAATAGATTCAAACCATATATTTTCTTTATTTTCAGTTTACTATATGCATGTCTTTTTGCGGTCGGAGTGAAAGGGGGTTATTTTTAGTTTAAAAAAATGTTTCAAGTTTCACCACTTTCCATAAAAATCACCCATTTTCAGAGACTTGATTATCACAGATCAACAACTGGGGAGAGGGCTGCTTCAACAGACTCGGGTAGGAGGTGATGAGCCCCCTGTTGCTGTGGGTGTGGCTTGATGGGATGTTTTCCCACACTGATCTGGTCACTGGAAGCCAGGGGACCACAGATGTGACAGCTCAGTGGGTCAGATTCTTTTATAAACTCCCCAGAGTTACAAAGTCTTCAGGCCTCCTCTAATTCCTTTCCGTCTATACTCCTTCCTGCACCTGATCTTTTTTATGGCTCCATGTTCTCATTAAACCTAAGTCACAATTTCCATTGTAGGTAAGGAACCCTCTTGCTTTCTTGTTACACAAAAACCAAGAGCAGACTACTAAAACAGGAAGTGTCAACCACAACTCTCTCTCACCCCTATACACACACACACACACACACACACACACACACCCCTTCTTTATTATCATTCTTCTTCATGGCACAGTCACCAAAACTGTGACTCACCAATCATAATAAACATATATGGCAAGTTCAAGGAGAATGCTGCTTTGACTTGGATAGATTTTGTGTATGGTCAAAATGGACTGGACTGAAAGTGGCTTTGAGTCAGAAAGTCACCTCTCCTTTAACAGAGGTGTTTTGGGTGCAAAATAAGCAAGCTGTTTGTACAGGCAAAGACAGTACTTTTCATCTGGAAGTCCCTTGTGAGTGTAGGATTTCATGTATGGAAAACATTTGGAGGTCCTCTCACGGAATTTTCTCATTTTACACACGAGGAAATTAAGCTCCAGAGATGTAAAATGACTTATCTGAAGTCACATAGCTAGTTGGCAGCCCAGCTCTGAGTACTCAGTTCTCTTGGCTCTCACTTTTTAGATTCTTTTCAACACTCCAGGCTTTTGGTTATAGGTCATTTTGATTTGTTATCTTCTGTTGATGTTTGGTGATTCATGGTTTTTTGTTGTTGTTGTTTGGTTGGTCATTTTTGTTACTTGTTTAAATTAAGACAGTCCATCATTGCCTTTTCTCGCAAGACTCAACTGGGATTCTGAGAAATAGAGATCCATCTAGACAGTGCAGCAAGGGGATAAGGAGGCTGAAAAGGAACACTTCCAAACATTTTCATGTTTGGGATTATCAATTCCTCCTTTGCAGTTATACTATGATATTATAGAATTAATGGGTATTTCCCCTCCAGTTCTCATGAATTTTACATTGGTTTCTTGATGCAAGTAGGGGGGAAAAAAGGTATTCATTACAGAAATGTTCATTTTAGACCTGAAATCTCTTCTAAAATATCTTCTGCTCATTCTTTTAATTTTAAAACTTAATAGTAAGATACAAAACAATGAAACTGTTTTCGTGTTTGTGTGTGTGTATGTGTGGTGGGGGGACATGTTTTAACATCTGGTTTCGATATCAAACTAAAAATACTCCAAAGGTCTACATCGTCCTTGGTCCAACAGCTGAACAATAAATATAATTTTAAAAAATCATTCCCTCCTTAGTATTTTGCCAACATCATTCTGGCTTTGTCTAAAACAAAGAAACATCATACTGATCTAGGAAATTTTAATATCACTTTAAGTTATAATGTATTTTCCTAGTCAGCTACCTTTAACAATGACCCAAATAATTATAGTTTTTAAAATAAATTTCCTATGTTTAACTGAATTTCCCCTCCATTCAACTCATGTTCAGTGATGTCATCAGCTTAAGCAAGATCTCCTAGACCACTTGGCTGGTTCCACAACTATTATAATGATCCAAAGGGAAAAAGGAATGGGTTAACAGAAAAAAATGCTTTGGTTTTAAATAACATTTTATTCACTGGAATGGAAAAAAGGCAGGAAAATGCAGAAAGTACATAAACTTTGAATAAAGATTTCCATTTTTTTAAAGATTTTTTTTCTTAAGTATGTTGAGGCTCTAGAATCAAAAAGATATTAAGGCCTCTTCCTGTCTAGCTTAGCAAGTACACCATTACACATTCTTGACTGTTCCAGGTCTCATCAAAATATTTTCAAAGGGCACACATACTCACACACCACAAAAAAGAAAACATTTTTTCCAAGAAGCATGTATCATATTGTTAAGTATGTGGTTATTTCATCAGTCAGTTTTAAAGGTCACCTAAAATCCAGTATCTGAATGATGGAGGCAAGAAAGAGCACTTAGGTTCAAGAGAAGCCAGAACCCCACAATGGCTAAAACAAAGTAAGAAAATGTAGTTTTGTTTGTTTGTTTGTTTTGCGGTACGCGGGCCTCTCACTGTTGTGGCCTCTCCCGTTGCGGAGCACAGGCTCCGGACGCGCAGGCTCAGCGGCCATGGCTCACGGGCCCAGCCGCTCCGCGGCATGTGAGATCTTCCCAGACCGGGGCACGAACCCGTGTCCCCTGCATCAGCAGACGGACTCTCAACCACTGCGCCACCAGGGAAGCCCAGAAAATGTAAAAACAAAGTAAGAAAATGTAGTTTTTATATTTCCAGCTATTTCATTTTAGAACTAGAATAACAATGAGGAAGAAGAAATGATTAACAATGACTGAAAGAAATACTCTTTTATAGCTGCAAGTACATTTTCAGTTCTTGTCCAGAGAACACTGCTACTTGGTAAAAATGGGATGAGAGCTCTTATGCAAGAGGAATTTCAGGATGGAAAGATGATGATTTTTTTTCAAATTTGAAGTTTATTCTTTAATGAGTTTTTTATTTTATCAGTTTTAGATTTATTTTTAAAAGTACAAAGATAAAACACAGTCCCCATATATATCCCATACCCAGTTTGCCCTACAACTTACATTAGTATATGTGTCACAGTTGACACATTATTATTAACTAAAGTCCAGACATTAAACTACTCAGATTTCATTAGTTTTCCTCTAAAGTCCCTTTTCTATGCCAGGTTACTACATTAATTTTAATCATCATCCTAGGCTTCTCTTGGCTGTGACAGTTTCTGAAGACTTTATTTATGTTGGCCTTCAGAGTTTTGAGGAGTACTGGTCAGGTATTTTGTTGAAAGTCTGATTTATCTCATGTTTTTCTCTTGGTTAGACTGGGGTTATGGGTTTGGGGGAAGAAGGTCACAAAGATGCCATTTGCATCACACCATACCAAGGGTGCATACTATCAATGTGACTCATCACTGTTGATGTTAACTTTGACCTCCTTGCCGAGGTCACGTTTGTCAGATTTCTCCAATGGAAATTTACTTTTTCCCCCTTTCCACGCTGTCATCTTTGGAAGGAAGTCACTATGAATAGCTCACACTTAAGGAGTGAGGAGTTATGCTCTACCACGATAAGGGCAGAGAGTATCTATATAACTTGGACTTCTTTTGCACCATGGATTTGGCTATTCTCCTCCATTTGTTTATTTAAGTCAATCACTGTTTTATATTAGTATGGACTCATGGATATTTATTTTATACTTTGGGTTATCATCCAAAACTATTTTTTGTTTTGTTTTGTTACTTTTTTTTAACATCTTTATTGGAGTATAATTGCTTTACAATGGTGTGTTACTTTCTGCTTTATTAAAACTATTTTATTTTGTTGCTCAGTTTGAGTCATTAGGAGTTCTTTCAGATGGCTCCTTGGACTTTGACAGACACACGTAATTCCGGGTTCTTGTTGCTGCTATTTGAGCATTTCCTTATTTTCTGGCACTATAGATGCTCCAGCTTCATCTTGCATGTTGCCTGCCCCAGTCCCAGCCGTTTCTCCAAGAAGCCCTGGTTCCTTTACTGGAGAATGTATTAGAAGCCAAGATCCAGGCGCTAGGGTACACTCACTGCTTCTAAACCCACTCAGCTGACAAACAAGGAAATATATGTGTGTATGCTATCACTTGCAAACAATCATATCTATAATTATTTCTATATGCAACCATCTGTATCTATAGTATGCTAAACATGAGTTCATAGTGATGTCTCCAATTCTAATCCATTTCCACATGGATCATTCTAGCCTCCTCCCCTTGCTCATCTGTAATCTCCCACTTCAGCAGTGAGAAACCTGGCTCCCATCACTTGCACCCATTTACTAAATTGCTCAATTTCAGGATACATGTACAGTGGTACCAGTATTGTTAACCTGTACCCCCATGGGAAACAACTCTATCAACTACAGTACAGTATTTATGTACAGTTCCTTTTGCCTTTAGCCTTACAGATTCAACTCATTTCCAAAGTTACTTAGGTCAGTATCTTTTTCCTCTACTCCCTTCAGTGAGGTTGTTTCATACATTTTTAATATAGCTAGATTGTTCTGTCACATTTTACATTTCATCCTAGGATCCTCTGACCTCTTGATTATTTATTTACATATTATCAAACAAAATAACAAGTTTTATTCTCAACAAAGGGTAGGATAAGAGTGGGAAGGGGAGAAGCCACTGATGGAACTTGAAAGGAAAAGTACCAGTTTAGAGCTTTTCTTAAGTTTCTGTCTAGTATCTGCTTAAAAATAGAAGTTTATTGAAAGCTAATATAATTTGTTATTTTAAATGTATTGAAATCTTTGCATACAATAAAGGACATGGTAAAAATCAAAAGTAAGAGACATAGCTCCCTTTCACAATTAACACATGGATTTTTGTAGGAGCTTTCAGTAACTTTATTCAATTTTCCTACTTGTAAAATGGGAATAAAAAGTTTCTCATCCAGACTAAGAATTTATAGTAGGCATACGGATAGTATTCTGCCATTCAAGGGTAAAAATGTAACCACTACTTTAGTTTAATAAATGTAGACTCTATGCCTTGAAGGAAGTAAGCTCTACCCAGTTACATTTTTCACACAATTGTGAAATTTTACATTTTCACACAATTACATTCATAAAGCATTGTAACCCTGATGATTACTATTTGCTCATATCACTAAGCAATTATTTCTGTCTAGTAACCTGGGATCCTTGGGCATTTTAAGTCCTCACAGTATCCAAACAGTTACCAGTATATATCTAGATTTATTCTTAAGCATGTGGGAAAATTTATATAGAGAGATTTGGTGGTCATTCATGGAAGATTATCTTGACTATAATAAAATTCCCCAAAAAAAAAGAAAAGAAAAAGGAGAAAAAAAATCTTTGAGGATTAAAAAAATTTTTTATCCCTGTAAGACTGCATAAATGCCATTTATTTACTAACATATAATCACAAACTTCCAAAAATACACCTTAAACTCCTGCTGTGATCATGTGTTTTACTGAATTTTCAGAAAAGGAGACATCAAGAGTAAATTCAAGTCAACCTTTCAGGAGCAAAATGTGCCCACGGACCTTCTGAGTTTCTTTAAGGAAACCAGCATTTATCAATAACTCATTCCTACTCAACACTTTACATGCAGTGTAATTCACAAGTCTAATCTCTTTCTTTGTAGTAAGCACTGAGAAGAAAGCCATGTTTGAGGCCATTACTGAGAATTTCTTCTAAATACTGTCGATAGTTTCTTCTTCCCCGTTATTCTAATTCAAAAATGAAATATCTGAGAGTATAAAATCTAGAATTTCCTAGTTAAATATTCAGAGACAGTATATTGTCAAATCTTACTGAAAAGCCCATCTTCAATAATTTCAAAAAAATCTGAAGATACAGTAGGAACACCTATTTCTTTCCCTCACAGACTCCCAAGAATATCAAACAAGTTATTCTATAGATAAGTCACTACGCTTTTGTACTGATGTAAATTTGAACCACCCCTGCACTATCCCAAAGGCCACCTCAGACTCCAGCAGAAATGACAGGAAGCAAACTCATTCTGAGCAGGGAGGGAGACCAGAGCAGGAGGTAAGATTAGAGGCAAAGAACGGGATAATGAGAGCTCAAAGTCAAAGTGATGGCTTTAAAAAATATGATCTAGAAGGTTTTTTGGGGGGTGAGTTGGGGGAGAGACGTAAGCAATTTACCGAGACCACTGCCTCCATTAAGGGAGTCCAACGCTATAAAAGAAGGCGCTGAAAACAAGCTCACAGATATGAACGCTCCTCCAACCAAGATCTGCTATAATTATTGTATTGCTTTGCAGTACATTAGCACAAAGAAATAGGTAGAATAATGAGGAATCAATAAAGTTTGATTTGAAAATTCTCAAATTCTAAAAACCCTGAACAACTGTTAGAGGACAGGCAAGAAGAAAAGAACAAATGACTGCCTAAATACCCACCCTCTGAACATCGATGCCTCATCAATTCCTTCTCCCCACACAAAAAATCAGCAGTCTCCTTGGTGTCAGATACCCAGCATCATGGCCAAAGAGGCAAGTGTGGACTCAGCAGGACTGACTGTCACCCTCAGAACCAAATCCTTCCAGTGTTTGAGGGTTCATATTACATAATAACTGACAAAGTCCAGGGAGGCATTGCTGCCAAGAGACAGGTACAGTAAGAAAGCCACAAAGCGGAGCTGGCTTTATTTGGAAGCACTTTGCCAGGCTTCACACCAACCCAACTTGGCAGCCATGTAATCCCTCAGGGGGAATATGAAGGAACTTTGAGAAAGTATTTGCTCAAAGATACATATCGTTTCCATCTACAGTACTGGAAGCTGCCAGCAGAGATCTCAACGGAGAGCTAGGCTCGGCATTTAACCATTCAACCCGACTTTCAGTCTCCTAACTCAGAAATACGGGGGCTTAATAAAGTAATCTTTTCATCCTGACTTAAGGGAAGTAATCCTATTAAGAGTTCAGCATGCCTGGGAATTTACCTGCTTCACTGTGGGTCGAAGGATTTAAGGTTAGATGGGTAATGCCACAATAAAGAGGACTGTCTTTACACAGACTCACCTCCCGGTGTGTAAGATTAATGGGCAGGGGACTGCAGAGTGCCCAGATAACCTACCTGCCACTCTGGTCTGAGGTCCACGTAACTGATCGCCCCTGGGGTTTGGTTGTGTACTGTATCCTTATGGCATGAGGAAAGTCAGTAGCTGTCTGAACCCCTGTCTTCCTGATCTGTAAGCTCCAAGTGTCAATGTCAAACAGGAGTTCCCCACAACCAGGAGCCTGGCTGCAGCGAGCATAATAGTCTAACTGCTCCCTCCAACGATCTGCAGGCAGAGCCACGAGTTCACGTACAATCTGATTCCTGAGCTTGGGAGACCTTGTAAATTTTTCAATACCTGGCACAGCAGCAACATCCACCTCCTCAACCTTTAACACAGATAAATCACAGCAGTCCAACACTAGCAAAAAATCCTCACTCCCATGATTCCCTGTGTCACAGCAGTACTTTGAGCTAGAAATCCCAGAAGCCTGTTCCTGGTTGTCATGGTTACCATCTTTACCAGACGTATCTTTTTCACCTTTACCACAGATTACAAGATCATTATATCCCATTTTAGATGAGACGGTCCTTGTATTTGTTACAGGAATATGGCAGGGTTCAGGCGTCCTAAATTTGCAGGCTTTGTTTGACTCTGATGGGTAGGTTTCCTCGGTGGAACTACTCTGTTTCTTGAATTTATTTCCAGACTCGAAGAAAAGCACTATGGTGCCCTCAATGATTTGACTTTCGAAATCCACATCTAAATCCAGTACATAGTGCTTCACAAGTATGTGGCTGGTGTTGGCCATGAGAGGCAGGTCATCTCGGGAAGGATCCAGCTTTATGTCCATGGTATAGGTGTTGTTCGAGAACTTTGTTAAAATCTCAGAAGGGGCTTCCTGTCAGTCCCAATCTTCCAGAGTCATAAATGGCTGCTTACCAAAAAACACCCGATGCCACAAATTAGGGTTCCACAACTTTCAGTCCCCTGGTAAAGAAGAAAAACACAATCACACGAAATTCCAAACAAGACCCTTTGCTCCTGCAACTGCTGCTTCTGCAAGTTGACTACCTCCTTAAATAATTCCCCAATGTAGTAGAAGCTCATGGCTAGAAGGCAGACTAATCTTTTTGACTGACATCAAAGAAAATTACATTATGGGTTTCTAAAAATATTTCAATTATCAATGGAATGAAAGGGGCCTCCACAAAACCAGAAGAATCATGTTCCTAACTAGAACAGTCCTTGTTTCGGAAAACAGCAATTGTTAGGCAAAAGTTTAACATCACTGTACCTCTTGGTTTAAAAGATATTAAATGTATCGTTTCTAATTTTGTGCACCAAAAGAAAAGGGATTGTTTCTCTACTGTGATTCTAAGTAACAAATGTGAATGAAGGCTAAATGGTCTCATATGTTTTATTCTTTGAGAGTAATCATTTAATACATACAATGTAACTCCAGGGATTATTGTACTTTTCACATTAGGACTGCTCTCATATCAGCACTTCCAGTAAATTACAGGAAAATGAGCCAATTTACCAAGAGTGCATTCTAAGTATTCCTTTGAGATTGTTCATGGAGATTTTTCAAATTTATAGTTAAATACTCAAGGTATATCATTACATCTTAATAGCTGAAAGCCCATTAACATTCTGGATAATAGCCTTCTTGTGGCAAACGAAAAGGTCTTCTCATCTGAAAAAAAAAAAAAGGTATGCAAATGCCTATAAAAGGAAGGAGAGAAATTAAAACGTGGAAACAGATGTGGTAATAAAATGCCCAAGTTCTTCATAAAAGTTCTGATCAAAATGTAGTCCTATTTTATAACAGCAATCCAGCTGAAAGAAAAATTATTTGAAATTATTTCAGTCCCTGTTGTGTACCTAATTTCTTTCAGCATATTTTTTTTTTAACCAAAAGTGGGGGAAAAAAATGGCAGGGAAAAAGAAACAAAAACTCTGACAGAGTAGATTTATTTAAAATCACTTTTGTATTTCTAAATATCAAGAGGTATTCTTTTATCAACAGCAAAACAACATTACTTGCTTGACTTTTCAAGTAAAATTGAGCCCTCCATTTTTATTGTTTAACTCCTCCTCACTTCCCTTCTAACTTTTTCGGCCAATCTCCTAGACTCTTATTTCCTTTCCTTCTAGAATCTCATTCCAACAATCAAAACTATTGAACTTTCATTTTCTACCTCTCCACAGCCTATTTCCTCATCAAAATCTCACCTATCCTTAAAAGAAGCTGGCTTCCTGCAGCCTTGTACAATCTGGTTTCAGGCTATTTTTTCCAGTCATGGAGACCACACTCCCTCTGAATCCTTGTCCTCTAGTCAAAGGGCCTGCTCAGCACACTGCTCCCTAAAGATGACCTAACATCTTGCCTCCATGCTTTTTGGAGGCAAGTAGTGTGCCACACCTGGAGTGCTCCTGGCTCCCACCTCCCATATCCACCTGCCAAATTCTCTTCTCCCTCCACACAGTTCAAGTCCAATTGCCTCCTGAAATCCTTCCCTGCTCCCTACTCTCCCTCCCCCATCCCCACCAAACTGTATGTGGTAATACACACTTTGACTTTAAGAATGATAGGAATTGAGAGAAATCAGGGATGTAAAAGAATAGTCTGAGATTACCTTAAGGAGAAGCTGGCACTCACTTTAATCCTAGAAAAGTCAATGGGCAAAGGGAATAAGCCAGGGTATTTTCTTTTCTGCATGAGAACAATTGAACTTGTCACATAATGAATAATAAACTACAATAAAACTACTGGCTATATCTATGTAATTAGAAACAACGGATGCTAAAACTTCATCCTGCTGGTGTTTGGAGCTGCTGTAATGCAGTATTTTGTTCACTGGGCTATTAAAATTTTTTTTAATAAAAAAAAAAAACTGAATACACACACGAGGAAAAACCTGAATCAATTAAGACAAGGCTTAACTTTGTGGCTGTCTAAACTATCAAATTTGAAAAAGAATACTTTAGTATTTCTAATAATATAGATAAAACCATTTATTGTCTAACCCTAATAGATTCCTTCATTTACTTGTGAAAGTTAATATCATTTAATAAAATATATTCTATAGTTTTCATCACTTCTGTCCCTGGTGGCTGTCCCTAGGCTGCCTTAGAGCCCTGCCCATCCAAGACTGTTAATGTCACTTTGTTTGTCAACCTAACTGGAAATCCTTTTGTCCTCTTCAGTAGATTCTTTTTTTTTTTTAAATTGAAGTCTAGTTGATGAACAATATTATATAAGCTACAGGTATACAATTCAGTGATTCACAACTTTTAAAGGTTACACTCCATTTATAGTTATTATAAAATATTGGCTATATTCCCTGTGTTGTACAATATATCATTGTAGCTTATTTTATACATAATTGTTCATACCTCTTAATCCCCTACCCTTATGTTGCCCCTCCTCCTTCCCTCTCCCCACTGATAATCACTAATTTGTTCTCTATATCTGTGAGCCTGCTTCTTTTTTGTTATATTCACTCGTTTGTAGAATTTTTCAGATTCTACATATAAGTGATCTCATACAGTATTTGTCTTTCTCTGTCTGACTTATTTCACTTAGAATAATACCGTCGAAGTCCACCCACATTGTTACAAAAGGCAAGATTTTCATTCCTTTCTATGGCTGCATAGTATTCCATTGTATATGTATACCACATCTTCTTTATCTGTTCATGGACATTTACGTGGCTTCTGTATCTTGGTGAGTGTAAGTAATGCTGCTAAGAACACTGGGGTGCGTGAATCTTTTCCAATTAGTGTTGTTGTTGTTGTTGTTTGAATATATACCCAGGAGTGGAATTGCTGGGTCATATGGTAGTTTTATTTTCAGTTTTTTGAGAAACTTACATACTGTTTTCCACAGTGGCTGCAACAATTTACATTCCCACAACAGTGTACAAGGGTTTCCTTTTCTTCACATCCCCTCCAACATTTGTTATTTGTGTTCTTTTTGATGACAGCCATTCTGACAGGTGTGAGGTGATAACTCATTGTGGTTTTGATTTGCATTTCCCTGACGATGAGTGATGTTGAGCATCTTTTCATGTGCCTGTTGGCCATCTGCATTTCCTCTTTGGATAAATGTCTATTCAGGTCTTCTCTGCCCATTTTCTAATCAGGTTGTTTGTTTGGTTTTTTGTTGTTGTTGTTGTTTTGATTTTGGGTTTGTTTTTTTTTTTTTGATGTTGAACTGTATGAGCTGTTTATATATTTTGGATATTAACCCCTTATCAGTCACATCATTTGCAAATATTTTCTCCCATTTAGTAGGTTTAGTAGGTTGTCTTTTGTTTTTGTTTTTTTTTCCTTTGCTGTACAGAAGCTTTTAAGTTTAATTAGATCCCATTTATTATTTGTGCTTTTATTTCCTTTGTTTAGGAGATAGAGCCAAAAGAACATTGCTGTGATTTATGTCAGAGTGTTCTGCCTGTGTTTTCCTCTGGGAGTTTTATGGTTTTGGGTCTTACATTTAGGTCCTTAATCCATTTTGAGTTTATTTTTGTGTACACTGTTAGAGAACGTTCTGATTTCATTCTTTCACATGTAGCTGTCCAGTTTTCCCAGAATCACTTATTTAAGAGACTTTCTTTTCTCCCTTGTATATTCTTGCCTCTTTTGTTGTAGACTAGTGACTTTATTCCTGGGCATTCTATCCTGCTCCATTTGTCTATATTCTGTTTTTGTGCCAATACCATTCTGTTTTGATTACTGTAGCTTTGTAGTATAGTCTGATGTCAGAGAGTGTGATTCCTCCAGCTCTACTCTTCTTTCTCAAGATTGTTTTGGCTATTTGGGGTCTTTTGTGTTTCCATACAAATTAAAATTTTTTTTGTTCTAGGTCTGTGAAAAATACCATTGGTATTTTGATAGGGATTGCATTGAATCTGTAGATTGCCTTGGATAGTATGGTCATTTTAACAATACTGAGTCTTCCAATCCAAGAACATGGTATACCTTTCCATCTGTTTGTGTCATCTTCAATTTCTTTTGTCAGCGTCTTATAGTTTTCAGAGTACAGGTCTTCTGCCTCCTGTGGTAAGTTTATTACTAGGTATTTTATTATTTTTGATGTTATGGTAAAGGGGATTGTTTCTTTAATTTCTATTTCTGATAGCTGTTAGTGTACAGAAATGCAACAGATTTCTGTATATTAATTTTATATCCTGCAACTTTACTGAATTCATTGATGAGTTGTAGTAGTTTTCTGGCATCTTTAGGATTTTCTACAAATAGTATCATGTCATCTGCAACTAGTGACAGTTTTACTTCTTCTTTTCCAATTTGGATTCTGTTTATATCTTTTTCTTCTCTGATTGCTGGGGCTAGGGCTTCCAATAATATGAGGAATAAAACAAGACAAGGGCATCCTTGTCTTGCTCCTGATCTCAGAGGAAATGCTTTCAGCTTTTCACTGTTGAGTATGATGTTAGCTGTGGGTAGGTCCTATATGGTCTTTATTATGTTGAGATATGTTCCCTCTATGCCCACTTTCTGGAAAGTTTTTTATCGTAAATGGATGTTGAATTTTGTCAAAAGCTTTTCTGCATCTATCAAGATGATCATCTGGTTTTTATTCTTCAATTTGTTAATGTGATGTATCACATTGATTGATTTGCAGATATAGAGAAATCCTTGCATCTCTGGGATAGATCCCACTTCATCACTGTGTATGATCCTTTTAGTGTATTGTTGGATTCAGTTTGCAAATATTTTGTTGAGGATTTCTGCATCTAGGTTCATCAGTGATATTGGCCTGTAATTTTCTTTTTTTGTGATATCTTTATCTGGTATTAGGGTAATGCTGGTCCCATAGAATGCATTTGGAAGTGTTCCTTCCTCCACAATATTTTGGAATATTTGGAGAAGGATAGGTGTTAACTCTTCTCTAAATGTTTGGTAGAATTCACCTGTGAAGCCATCTGGTCCTGGACTTTTGCTTGTTGGAATTTTTTAAATTACTGACTCGATTTAATTACTGGTAATTGGTCTGTTCATATCTTCTGTTTCTTCCAGTTCAATCTTGGGAGATTATACATTTCTAAGAATTTGTCCATTTCTTCTAGGTAGTCCAGTTTTCACAGTAGAGTTGTTCACAGTAGTCTCTCATGATCCTTCATATTTCTGTGGTGTTGGTTGTAACTTCTTTTGCATTTCTGGTTTTATTGATCCGGGCCCTCTCCCTTCTTTCTTGATGAGTCTAGCTAAAGGTTTATCAATTTTGTTTATCTTTTCAAAGAACCAGCTTTTACTTTCATTGATCTTTTCTATTGTTTTAGTTTCTATTTCCTTTATTTCTGCTCTCATCTTCATGATTTCTTTCCTTCTACTATCTTTGGGTTTTGTCTATTCTTCTTTCTCTAGTTCCTTTAGGTATAGGGTTAGGGGCTTTTTGGCTTTTTTTTTTCCTATAAGTTATGATAATGTTTTATTTTATTTCTTTTTTCCCAGCTTCATTGTGATATAATTCACCTATATTTTATTTTTTTCCATTCTTTTTTTTATTGAAGTATAATTGATTTACAATGTTGCATTAATTTCTGCCATACAGCAAAATGATTCAGTTATACATACATACACATTTTTATATTCTTTTCTATTATGGTGTATCATAGGATATTGAATATAGTTCTCTTGAACTATATTGAATATAGTGTTACACAGTAAGACCTTGTTGTTTATCCGTTCTATATATAAGAGCTTTCATCTGCTATAGGGTTAGGTTGTTTATTTGAGATTTTTCTTGTTTCCTGAGGTAAGCCTGTATTGCTATAAACTTCCCTTTTAGAACTGCTTTTGCTGCATCCCATAGGTTTTGGATAGTCATGTATTCATTCTCATTTGTCTCTGATTTCCTCTTTGATTTCTTCAGTGAGCCACTGGTTGTTTAGCAGCATATATATATAATTGCTTTAAGTTGTTGATCTGTTAATTTCAAATGCATTTTAACAACCCAACAGTTGTACTCTCCTCCCCTCATGATTACTATTTTTGATATCATATTTTACATCTAATTGTTTTGTGTCTCCCTTAACTGCTTATTGTGGATATAGATTATTTTACTACTTTTGTCTTCTAACCTTCCTACTAGCTTTGTGCATGGATGATTTCCTACCTTTCTGTTTGCCTTTATTGATGAGCTTTTTCATTTTGTAATTTTACTTGTTTCTAGCTGTGGCCTTTTCTTTCTCACCTAGAGAAGTTCCTTTAACATTTGTTGTAAAGCTGGTTTGGTGGTGCTGAATCCTTTTAGATTCTGCTTGTCTGTAAATCTTTTGATCTCTCCATCAAATGTGAATGAGAGCCTTGCTGCATAGAGTATTCTTGGTTGTAGGTTTTTCCCTTTCATCACTTCAAATATATCATGCCACTCTCTTCTGGCCTGCAGAGTTTCTGCTGAAAAGTCAGCTGATATCCTCATGGGAGTCCCCTTGTATGCTATTTGTTGCTTCTCCCTTGCTACTTTTAATATTCTCTTTATTTTTAATTTTTGTCATTTTAATGACTATGTGTCTTGGTGTGTTCCCCTTTGGGTTAATCCTGTAGGGGACTCTCTGCACTTCCTGGACTTGGATGACTGTTTCCTTTCTCAGGTTAGGGAAGTCTCCAGCTATTATGTCTTCAAATATGTTCTCAGCCTCTTTCTCTCTCTCTTTTCCTTCTGATATCCCTATAATGCAAATATTAGTGCACTTGATGTTGTCCCAGAGGTCTCTTAAACTGTCTTCATTTCTGTTTTTTTCTTTTTTCTTTTGTCTGTTCAATGTCAGTGATTTCCTCTACTCTGTCTTCCATCTTGCTGATCCCTTCCTCTGTATCATTTAGTCTACTGTTGACTCCTTCTGGTATATTTTTCATTTCAGTTATTGTATTCTTCATCTCTGTTTGGTTGTTCTTTATAACTCTTTGTTAAAAACTTCTAACTTCTTGCTCTGTGCATACATTCTTCTCCCAAGTTCTTTGATCATTTTTATGATCATTACCCTGAGCTCTTTCTCAGGTAGATTGTCTATCTCCACTTCACTTAGTTCTTCTTCTGGGGTTTTATCTTGTTCCTTCATCTGGAACATGCTCCTCTGATGCCTCATTTTGCCTGAGTTGCTATCTGTATTTTTATTTATCTGGTAGGTTAATTATGTTTCCTGACCCCAAAGAAGTGGCCTTCTGTAGGAGAAGTCCTATGTGTCCCAGCAGTGCACCCCCGTCTCATCATCCAAGCTATATGTTCTAGGGGTTTCCCCTATGAGGGCTGTGTGGGTCCTTCTGTTGCAGGAGGCTGACTATGTGGGTGGTCTGGTAGTCTTGGTTGGCCCCTAATCCACTTGGTTGCCAGGCCCTGCCTTGTGCGGAGTCTTCTGGCTGCTGGTTGGCTGGGCCTGGTCATGAAGCAGCTGACTGCTGAACCCCAGGGGGCCTCTGGGCTAGTGCTGGCTCACTGGTGGGCAGACTCAGGGTCCAGTAGACCCCAGGGCTGTTGTCTACCCACTGGTGGGTGAAGCCAGGTTCTGGGGTTAGTGCTGGACTACTGGCTTACAGAGCTGGGTCCTAGAGTCTGGCTACAGGGCCCAGGGATCCCACAGCTTGTGTCAGATCACTGGTGGGGAGGGGCTGGTTCCTGACACAGTTGGGTACAGTATCCGGGATATCCCAGAGCTTGTGTTTGCCTGACAATGGGCAGGAACAGGGCCCAGCTGGCCCCAGGGCAGGATCTGGCCTGCTGTAGGCAGGCTGGGTCCATAGGCTGTAGGATCATAGTTTTCTTATACCTGGTGACTGCCCCCTGGAGTGTGGAGCTGGGTCCTGGCCCTCTGGTGGGCAGGATCATGCCTAGAAGCATGTCTAGAGGTGGCTGTGGGCTCAGGAAGTCTTTAGGCAGCCCATCTGCTGAGGGGTGGGGCTTGTTCCTACCCAGTTCATTTCTTGGCCTGAGGCATCCCTACACAGGTGCTAACGAACAGTTGGGTGCAGCCAGGTCTTACAACTGAGCTAGAGGGAGGGTTCCACAAAGGCACCTACCAGCACCAGTGTCCACATAGTAGCAGCTCCCCAGAATGGCTGTCACCAGTGTCTATGTCCCTATGGTGAGCCACAGCTGACCCCCGCCTCACTGAGAGACTCTCCAAGACCACAGGTAGGTCTGGTTCAGGTTCCTATCAAATTACTGCTTTTGTCCTGGGTCCCAGAGCATATGAGATTTTGTGTGTGTGCTTTAAGAATAAAGTCTCTGTTTCCCACTAGTCCTTTGGGACTCCCGAAATTAAGTCCCACTGGCCTTCAAAGCCAAATGCTCTGGTGGCTTGTCTTCCTGGTGCAGGACCCCCAAGCTGGGGAGTCCAACGTGGGGCTCAGAACACTCACTCCTGTGGAAGCACTATAATTATTCTCCAGTTTGTGGGTATGGGAGTTGATTATATTGTGAATCCGCCCCTCCTACCCATTTCATTGTGGGTCCTTCTTTATGTCTTTAGTTGTAGAAGATCTTTTCTGGTAGGTCCTGGTCTTGTTCACTGATGGTTGTTCTTAAAATAGTTGTGATTTTGGTGTGGTTGTGAGAGGAGGTGAGCTCAGGGTCCTTCTACTCCGCCATCTTGGTCCCCACCTCTAAACCTCTTTCAGTGGATTCTTGAGTATACTCCATATAGAGGCAATTATAAATCTTTTCTCCTTTTAACTTTCCAAGTCCATGCCTGATGACTCATTCTTAGCTGATTATTTGGCCTCCTACCTGACTGAGATGATTTTGAATCCCTGAAACTCCACCATACCTCAAGGATTTCTAGTTCTTCACAATTAGTGCCATCTCCTGATTCAGAGGAAACATATCGCCTTATCCAGATTCAGAGGAACCAATAATCCCTTCTCACCAAAGCCAATTTTTTCCCCCTGCATCCTAGCTTTTGGAGTCTGAGAGAGCCAAATGAATAGCACTCTTCTTGCACATCCAAATTCTGAACATACTGGGAAATAAGATGAGGATATGGCAAAGGGAGACCAAAATATCACATTATTGATGAAGACTAAACTGGAGAATATGACTTAGTGTGGGAGCCATATATATCTCAAAGCATTATGTTGTACACCTTAAAGTAATACAATATTATGTGTTAATTATATCTCAATGAAACTGGAAAGAAAACAAACAAGTAAAAACTACGTTTGGTCCTATTGTCCATTTTAACTAGTCTACTTTACTGAATTCTCAAGCTGAAAAATTCCTTAGGGCTCACTTCTAACACTCTAGTTTTACCAATGAAGACAATGAGGTCCAGAGAGGTAAAGCAATTTTCCCAAGGTCAATTTCTGAGGCTCTTCCACTTGCTGATACTTTTCCTTGAAATTCTCATCCTCATGACCATTTCCTTCATATTGTCCAAGTCATAAATCAAATGCTAAGACTCTCTTCCATACCCCACTCTACCTTTTTTATCTTCTTTCAGTTGTGTGGACTAGAATCAATTCAGAGTATAATACCTTTAGAGAAAAAAGGAGAATTTTTAAGCAAGCCCAGAAGACTCAAACGATCACCATCACCTTCGCATGGTTTCTAACCTAAGTTATGTATAATGTGTAACTCTATTAAAACTTGTTTCTTATTACACCTATTTCCTTTTTGCCTTCGATTCATGGATGATCTAAACATCTTTCTCTGCAAGTACATAACTCTCACTGACATCAATCAGGGTCACAGTCCCATGTTTAGGGAAGAATTGAACTGACTGTGGTTGCAAACGCATATATCTGGCCACATTGAAAGGCCTCTCTCAGCAAATAGTAACCATATTTCTAAGCAGTTCATTGACTTCAGCACTTTTTGCTATTATTGTGCTCCAATTTTAAATGCCAGCTCATCTCACTAAAACATTTTTCCATTCTCTGTCATAAGCCATAACATAAAATTCCTCCCTTTATCAAACCCAATGATTAGTTTCCAGTGGCTAACCACTGCTACCTCTAAAATAAGTGTACTATGTGGTGTGTGTTTTAAATGCTTAAATGATTGTTTCAGCAACACCATTAAAGGCTTTGAAAGATTTAATGTACAGAAATACTTTTCTTAAGAAAGGCTGGGGGGGGGGGTGCGGGGGTTAGTGGAAGAGGATTAAATACTAAACAGAGCTATGGCACAGCAAAGAAACTGCCTTGTCACCTTTAATCATCCAAACAGAAGTGAGCACATTTACAAATGTGTGAAACAGCTTCCATTCTGGAACCCTCCAAAGAAAATAATTTCTCTCCTTTCAAGCTACAAAGCCCTCTGTATCACTCTCATGGCCCTTAACTTATCCTGCCTTGTTTTATAGTTACCTTCATCTTCCAAAGGTCTATAAAGAACTTTGGGACTCCTAACTCATCTCTGTGTTCATGACCATGTTAAGTAGAATACCCTGTACACAGTAGGTTCTCAATAAATATCTGTGGAATTTAACATCTGAGGGCATTTGTGATTTCAATGTCTAGTTATTTACAGCACAGGGATTCTGGTCTGCATAGGTTCTAGAAGAAAGTTATTGCTTAAACACCTTCTTCCAGACAGCTCTCATTTCTTCTTCTCATCATACACCTGTACTTCTTTCTGCCACATCTCTTTTCTTGTAAGCAACTCAAGGGAAAAGGAGAGAGTTTTGCATATATGCTTATTACATAGCATTGAGCATACTGGGAACAGTTACAAAATATTTAATTCTACAGATTACTTGTTCAGAGGAAGACAGTTGTCTTCTATTGCAAGTGCGTTCATTCTTTAGGATACAGTGATTGCTCTTAATGACAGTAATTAGGTTACTGAAGTATACTGTTTCTGGGCATACTTCCTCAGATAGTCAAATGCATATTGTCATAGAAATATAGCTTATTGATGTGAAATTTGATGATTTCAGAATTAGAAGGAATCTTAGAAGTGCAAATGTATTATGTTTAGAAATGTCACACTAACATGTTATTTTGTAACTTATTTCTCTCACTCAAATAGATGCAAAATATAGCCATGAAAATGCAAATAAATCTAGCTTATTTAATTGCTATACGTTGTCCTGATATGAATTTCCACAATTTTTTTTTAAATTTACTTGGTTGCACCAGGTCTTAGTTGCAGTAGGCGGGCTCCTTAGTTGCGTGCGGTTCATGGGCTCCTTAGTTGTGGCATGTGACCTCTTAGTTGCAGCATGCATGTGGAATCTAGTTCTCTGACCAGGGATCAAACCCAGGCCCCCTGCATTGGGAATGAAGAGTCTTAACCACTGTGCCACCAGGGAAGTCCCTGAATATTCCACAATTTAGCCATACATTTCCCTACTGATAGAAATTTCAGTTCTTTCAAATTTTTCATTATTACAATATTGCAATGAACATCCTTGTACATGTCTCCTGGTACACATGTGCAAGTGTTTCCTGGGTAAAACACCTAGAATTCCATTTTGCCTAATATTAATATTGTCACACCTGCTTTCTTTTTTTTTTTTTTTCCTGATATACTGATATATCTTCTCTATCCATTTATTTTCAACTTCTTTGGGTTGTTTTGCCTTGGGTATCTTTTTAAAGCAACATTGGGCTGTATTTTTTTTAATATATAGTCATTTAGATAACTGAAATTAATTTTATTTCCATTTATCATGATTATGTTATAAGAGCACTAGTCTCAACCAACTTATTTTGTGCTTTCTATTTACCATGAATTTATTTGCTTCTTAGCTTTTACTTTTCTACTTTTTGTTGAATTTTTCTGAATTCTCTTTTTTCCCTCTACTGTTTCAAACCTTATACAATCTATTTCTTTTCTTGACTATGCCTACTTAAAGTCAATCTCTGAAAAATACAAGGACCATAGAAAGTCTTATCATGAGTCCTTCCTCTTCCCTACTCTATACCAGCTTCCATATTATTGTTGCTAATATCTTAGCATCACATTGTTTTCAACAACCTTCATCCAACTTAGGAAAAAGTCAGTACTTATTTGTTCACAAGCTTCCTGGCTCATGATGGATTCATACATTTCACTCCTTCTTTCGGGGTTCAATTTTATTACAGTTACTACTGCTACATAACAAATTAACCCAAAATTTTATAGCTTCAAACAGCAAGATTTTATTATATTCTTTATAAATATAAAATATATTTATTATACGCCTTATATATATTACTCAGATAGGGCATTCTTCTGAATCTTATGAATTTGACTATGGCACTCGGTGGAGAATGGGCATGTCTGGGAGGTCTGATGATCAGAGTGGCTACACAAAACCTCTCTAACATGGAAATCTCAGAATAGTCAGAAAACTTACACGGTACCTGGCAGCCTCCAGAGCAAGTGTCCCAAAGAACCAGTTGAAAGCTGAATGACCTTTTCTGATCTAGCCTCAAAGGTCAAGGCTTTGTGGAAGTGGTATCACTTCCACCAGATGCTACTGGTTTCAAAAGAGGGTCATATAGCCAGTCCAGATTCAAGAAGAGGGAATTCAACTCCACCTCTGGTTAGGTAACATTGGAGAAGAGCATGTGAGATGGTAGATATTGTTATGACCCCTTTTGGAAAATACAATTTGCCACAATTTCCTTTTTACTTAAGTATATCTTTAGTAACTCTTTCAGAAGGAATCTGGGAGTAGTAAACTCTTTCAACACTTGCATGTTTGAAAATGTCTTTAATACATCCTCACTATTAAATGATCATTTAAGTGTAGACTTTTAGGCTGACAGTTATTTTCACTTAGCACTTTGAATATATATTACTCTACTATATTCTGACATCTTTTTGCTGATAAGAAGTTTGTAATCAATTTGCATTTCTTGATATTTATTGTTTTTTCTCCCTAGTAGCTTTTATATTCTTTCATTATCTTTGAGTTTCTACAGTTTCATTCAATGTGACTAAATGTGGATTTATTTTTATTTGGCTTGCTCAAGATACAGTGTGCTCCTTCAGTTGAAGGACTTGGGAATTCTTTCCATGTCTAGCCCTGAGAAGACAGCAGATTTCCTTGCCTCTCTGTTGGGACAGTGTAACGGAATTTTCTTTCTCCACTGAATGTAGGGATCTCCCCCTTATGGCTTCTGGCTTTACACAAATAATTCAGTTTTAGTTCTCCACATGTACTGAGTCCATGGCTGGGTACCCCTTCCTTGGTGGAGATCAAGTCTCCCTTACCCACCCCCGCCACACCCAGCTATTAAGGCCTATACCTATTCCTCTGTGAGAGCCTCTTAGATTAGACTCCTATTCATCATACTAACTTTACATTCCCTCTCCATTTTGGTCAACTAAGATAAGCCTTTTTTGGTTTTGAATTTGCGTGTATGTGTGTCTGTGTGTGTGTAGCCATGTGCATGTTGTTATATTTTACCCAGCATTTCTAAATACCTGATATTGGGAGGGGGATTTCCTTTTAACTCAGTTGATCATATGGACCCTGCTATACCACTTAAATAGTCCATACCCACAAGTCCTTTGGCTCAAGAAATTTTCATGAAGGACATGCTTCACTGAATAATTTTATAAAGACCATAGCTATAGATACCCATTCATCATCACAGAAGCCTGGAGAGATGATTAAAGATTAAGAGGATAAGAATATGTGCAAAGAAAGAAGCCAAGATGCAGAGAAAGCTGGATTATATTATTCATTCATTCAACAAATACGTGGAATCATCTTCAATTTTCCCTTTGTCTAGTTAACTCTCTCGCTCTCCCCACCATGTCCTCAAGGAAAGCTTTCCTGACCTCACTGATTAAGTCAAATTACCCTATTATGATATCTCACAGCACTGTGTACTTTGCAGCACAAAAAAAGTTTTAGCTTTACATCTGTTTTTATAATTATTTAATTAATATTATTCTTCCTCTAAAATGAAGGGGAGTGCCCCTTCTGGTAGTAGTGGAATAGCTTATATCAGACCAATCCTCCCATTGACAACACTTATAAACTCTAGACAACAACAAAAAAAATCTGAAGGCATATGGGAATAAGCAAAAAGCTCACAGAAACTGTAGGTAGTTGACACCTGGGAGAAGAGAATGGCACTGAGCTTCCTGTTTTACAGTTTTTCATCTAACAGTAGGCCCTACTTGGTGCTAGGCAGAGCAGCTAAAATTCAGACTGAAATCTGCAATTTCAATGGTTGAAGAATCGGAGGACAGAGTTCAGAACTGACTCAGCAGCTAGAAAGTAAAGAAGGAAAACTTCAGGAAGGACGAGAGCCTCATATTCTACATATAAACTGCCCAATTTTCTAACTGACCCCATGTTCAGGGCAAACCAAACAGTCCTCTTATGCTAAATGAACAGAACTAAACTGAGATTTTTACTGCTGCCTAATGCAGGGAAGGTAAAGTCAGAAGTTTGAGTTCAGCCAAGTTAACTGCCTGATAAAATAAAACATTTAGTACTGCTTAGAGAAACATAAGGAACCCAGAGTTTCTATAAAATATCAACACAATGTCCAAGGTAAAACCCAAAATTATTAGGCATAAAAGAAACAAGAACATAGGACCCGTATTCAAAGAAAAAGCAATCAAGGGAAACTGACTTGAGTGGACCAAAATATTAGAATTAGCAGGCAAGGACCTTAAAGCAGCTATTAGTATTATAATTAAGGACATCAATGATGTAATAAATGAACTAAAAGGAAAACTGAGCAGAGATAAACAAAACTAGACTCACCAAGAAAAAAAGACAGTAAGTTCAAATAAATAAAATCAGAAATGAAAGAGGAAAAGTTACAACTGATACCACAGAAATACAAAAGAACATAGGAGACTACTATGAACAATTATATGCCAACAAACTGGACAACATAGAAAAAAATAAATTCCTAGAAACATACAGTCTTCCAACACTGAATCATAAAGAAATAAAAAATCTTGAATAGATCAATTACTAGTAAGGCAACTGAATCAGTATCAAAAACCTCCCAACAAACGGAAGTCCAGGACCAGATGGCTTCAGTGGTGAATTCTACCAGACATTCAAAGAAGATTTAATCATATCCTTCTCAAACTGTTCCAAAAAACTGAAGAGAAGGGAACACTTCCAAATTCATTTTTTGAGGCCATCATTACCCTCATACCAAAACCAGACAAGGACACCACAAAAAGAAAAGAAAAGAAGAGAAAATTACAGGCCAATATCCCCAATGAACAAAGATGCAAAAATCCTCAACAAAGTATTAGTAACCTAATTACAGCAATACATTAAAAAGATCCTGCACTATGATCAAGTGGGATTTATTCCAGTGATCCAAGGATGGTTCAACACAGCAAATCATCATAGGGATACATTACATTAACAAAATTAAAGATAAAAATCATATGCGCATCTCAATAGATGCAGAAAAAGCATCTGACAAAATTGAACATCCATTTAGGATAAAAACTCTCAACAAAATGAGAATAGAGGGAACATACCTCAACATAATAAAGGCCATATAGGACAAACCCACACCTAACAACATACTTAACAATGAAAAGCTAAAAGCTGTTTTTCTAAGATCAGGAACAATACAAGGATGCCTACTCTTGCAACTTTTATTCAACTTAGTATTGGAAGTCCTAGCCATGGCAATTAAGCAAGAAAATAATAAAAGCCATCCAAATAAGAAAGGAAGAAGTAAAACCATCACTATTTGCAGATGATATACTCTATGTAGAGAAAACTCAAAGGACTCCAGCAAAAAACTCTTAGAAGTACAAATGAATTTGATAAAGTTGCAGGATACAAAATTAATATACAGAAATCTGTGGCATTTCTATACAGCAATAACAAAATATCAGAAAGAGAAGTTAAGAACACAATCCCATTTACAACTGCATCAAAAAGAAAAAAATATCTTGGAATAAATTTAACCAAGAAGATGAAAAACCTAAACACTGGAAACTATAAGACACTGATTAAAGAAATTGAAGACATAAACAAATGGAAAGATATTCCACGCTCATGGACTGAAATAATTAATACTGTTAAAATGCCCATACCACCCAAAGCAATCTAAAAATTCAATGCAATCCCTATCAAAATTACACTTTTCACAGAACTAGAACAAATAATTCTAAAATTTGTATGGAACCACAAAAGACCCTTAATAGCCAAAGCAATCTTGAGGAAAAAAAAAACAAAGCTGGATGTGTCATGCTCCCTATTTCAAACTATACTACAAAGCTATAGTAATCAAAATAGTATAATACTGGCATAAAAAGAGACACATAGATCAATGGAACAGAATAGAGAGCCCAGAAATAAACCCACACGTATACTAATTTATAACAAAGGAGCCAAGAATATACAACATACATACAATACAAAAGTATTGAAAATACTTTTCAATAAATGGTACTGGGAAAACTGGACAGCCACATGCAAAAGAATGAAACTGGACCACTACCTTATACCACACACAAAAATTAACTTGAAGCAGATTATAGACTTGAATGTAAACTGAGAAACCATAGAACTCCTAAAAGAAACACAGGTGGTAAGCTCCTTCACATCACTCTTCTATATGTGTGTGTGTGTATGTGTGTGTGTGTGCGTGTGCATGTGTGCATGCACACACGTGTGTGTGTGTGTGTGTGTATTTGGATCTGACTCCAAAGGCAATGGCAACAAAAGCAAAAATAAACAAATGGGACTACACCAAACTAAAAAGCTCTGCACAGCAAAGGAAACCATCAGCAAAACAAAAAGGCAACCTACTGAATGGAAGAAGTTATTTGCAAATCATATATCCAATAAATGGCTAATATCCAAAATATATAAAGAACTCATCTAACTCAATAACAACAAAAAAGGTGATTAAAAACTGGACAGAGCATCTAAATAGACATTTTTCCAAAGAAGACATACAGATGGCCAACAGGCACATGGAAAGATGTTCAACATCAATCATCAGGGAAATCCAAATCAAAACCACAATGAGATATCATCTTACACCTGTCAGAATGACTATTATCAAAAAGACAGGAAATAACAAGTGTTGGAGAGGTTGTGGAGAGGTGGGATCCCTCCTACACTGTTGGGGGGAATGTAAATTAGTACAGCCACTATGGAAAACAGTATGCAAGTTCTTCAAAAACTTAAAAATAGAACTACCATATGATCCAGGTACTCCATTTCTGGGTATAACAAAGAAAACAAAAACACTAATTTGAAGAGATATACGCACCCACTACGTTCACTGCAACATTACATACATTAGCCAAGATACGGAAACAACCTAAGCGCCCACCGATGGATAAATGGATAGAGAAGATGTGAGTTATATATACATAATGTAATACTACTCAGCCATAAAAAAGAAGGAAATCTTGTCATTTTCAACAATAGGGATGGACCTTGAGGGTATTATGCTAAGTGAAACAAGTCAGTCAGAGAAAGACCAATACTGTATGATTTCACTTATTTGTGGAATCTAAAAACCAAACCAAATGAACAAACAAAACTACACTAAACTAATAGATACAAAGAACAGATTGGTAGTTTATCAGTGGGGAAGGGGTTTGGGGGTGGATGAAAAGGGGATTAACTGTATGGTGAGAGATGGTAACCAGAATTTTTGTGATGATCACTTTGTAGTGTATACAAATATCAAATTATTATAGTGTATACCTGAAACTAATATACAGTTGACCCTTGAACAAAGCAGGGTTCGGGGTGCCAACCCCCTGTGCAGTTGAAAATCTGTGTATAACTTATAATCAGCACTTCATATACATGGTTCTGCATCAGCACATAACAACCATGGATCATGTAGTACTGTAGTTCGTATTTATTGAAAAAAATCTGCATGTAAGTGGACCTGCAGTTCAAACCCATGTTGTTTAAGGGTCAACTGTAATATTACATACCAATTTTACCTCAATAAAATATTTAAAAAATAATGAAGAGTGAGAACAAGCAGCACCCAGATCGTGGTTTCTAAATACCTTTTCCAATAACAGGAACCAGGCCTCCTTGGAGAAAGGGCTGACTCTAGTACTGGGACAGGGAAAACATAAGATGAGCCTGGAGCATCATATAGGCCCCAAAGTAAGGAAGTTTAAAAAAAAAAAAAAAGGAAGGGGCATCTAAAAAGGACATAGGAACCAACTGAAAGAGCTTCCAATGGCCAAAGCTGGAACAATCTGAGTAAGATCATAAATAGTGATAGTACTGGATTAGAACCCAAAGAATAAAATAAATACCTATGACGACTCTACTTTAATATAAACAAATGATTGATAAATGGGCAGAGGGGAGGTAGGGCAGGATACATCTTCCTTACAGAAGAATTCCAAATATTAGATGTAGGTACTACCTCTTCCAAGAAGTAGAGTTTAATTTCCCTCCTCTTGAGTATAAGCTGCATTTAGTGACTTGCTTCCAAAGAATAGAGAATGGAAAAGGAAAAATACTAAGTTTACAGTAGAGGAACCTGCAGACATAAACTTGACCACATTATCAAAGTTATTAAGTCATATCATTATTGCCTGATTTGATTTGATAAGAAGGGCGCTTTACCTCTGTAGTATTCTTCCCAAAACCAATAACCTAAGCATAAGAAAACACCAGACAAACTTGACATTAAGGGGCATTCTAAAAAATACTTGACCAGTACTCTTCAAAAATGTCAAGGCATGGGGACTTCCCTGGCGATCCAGTGGTTAGGATGCCATACTTCCACTGCAGGGGGCGCAGGTTCCATCCCTTGTCCGGGAACTAAGATCACACACACCACGCGGCGTGGCCAAAAATAAAAATAAAAAACATTAAAATTCAAGGCATGAAAAGCAAGTAAAATCTAAGAAACTGTTACAGATTGGAGGAGACTTGGGGATATGAAAATGGAATGTAATGCGGTATCCTACATTGGATCCTAAAACAGGAAAGAAAGAAAAAAGGACATTCGTGGAAAACTGTAGTTCATATCATTGTACCGATGTTACTTTTATCATTTAACAAAGACATCATGATTATATGTATATTATGTATACCATTAGGGGAAGCTGGATGATGTATGTGAGAGTTCTATACTATCTTCACAACTTTTTTAGTAAATCTAAAAGTGTTCTGAAAGAAACCATTTATTTTTAAAAGAATAGTTAAAATTTTACAAATTTGGTGAGATATGTAAATCTAAAGATTCAAGAATCTGAACAAACCCAAACAAGACAAATGCAAAGGAAACCACACCTAAGCATATCATAGTCAAACTGCTGAGAATCAAAAACTTTAAAACTTGAAAGCAGCCAGAACAAAATATTACATTGGGGGACAGTAACACAAATGATAGCTGGCCTCTCATCAGATTGTCACTTGACTTATCAGAAACAATGGAGGCCCAGAAGACAATGGAATTATATTTTAAGTGCTCAGTGAACTGGGAGCAAAGTACATTTGCCTCAACTATATTAGTCCTAAAATCTTATAATTTGTTAGGAAGTCCTTATTTTTATACCTAGCAAAATGGCAGCCCATTTCTGGTTAAAATTATCCAAAATTCTGAATGAGATGAGATTGAATTAATTTCTACTTTATTCAAAATTGGTATCTCCTCTCATTTATCTGTCTTTTTTAAAATTCTATTTCAAAACAAATATATTCTAATATACTAACCCTCCCTCCAAAATATCTAGCTCTTTCCTTCTTCAAGTATAAATTCTTACGAATATTGGACAAACGGACATAGCATGGAACAGGTTTTCTACTCAAAGGTTTGAGCAGCTATTAAACTCTCAAGTCCCTCAGAACTTTTCTTTCAGATCCTCATTTTCATATAGCCTCAATTTAACAGAAATCATTTGCTCTTAAACAGTTAATAAACTTTTAAAGTTGAAGTAATTTTTAAACAGCAGAAACAAGCCAATCAAAAGATCACCATTATCTCTGGTACAATTTTAATCTTTGAGTTTGGGACATGCTGACATGCTTTCAGTCACTGTATTTGGTTTCTGGCATTTTAACTTTAAGTTTTTCCCCTTTGTTCATTCCTTTTAGTTTTTCTTTTACTTCAAGTAAAAATACAGTGTTAAAACAACATTAAGCTATATGTTTTAACTGAATAAGTACCAGGATATTCGGAGTTTAAATTCCCTTGGGAACCATAACTCTAACAACCTTCCCCCTCCCCCATATAAATACATGCTACAATAGGGTCTTTCATCGCAAAACTCATACCCGCGAGGCAACGTCATTTATCACTGAGTAAATAATGCAAGATAACATAATGAAAAGGGGATTTTGCTTTATTCCCTTAACTATAAATAAAAATATATAGCACTTTGCAGGATTACCACATGTGGTAGGATAGTAACTTAAATACCAACCTTTAAGCCAAACTATAAATAAGATAAACTATGCTCTCTGGTCTCAAGTTTTAAATAGTATCTCTTTTCTTTAAACTTACTGCTTTCATGAAGCATATAAGAGTGACTGCATATAATTTGTGATCATTGTGATCATGTAATGAAAGATCCTATTGTGATATGTATATGCAAAAAACAAAAAACAACTAGAGTTAAGGTTGTTGCAGGAATTACAAAAAGTGCTTGTGATGAAGATAATGCAGTGAAGCCAAGTCAGAATCAGAGCCAAAGACCTTTTCCTGGATAAAGAAAGCAAATCACTGTCAGCTGTGGCTTGATTTATATATTATAACAAACCAGTCAAGGGGTGAGGGAGAAAGAGGTCGAAAATGTGAACACTGAAAACAAAAACTGATTCTACTCGCATCAGTATCAGTACACTGAATTATGCTTCAACATGATGTGGTATGATGGAATTCAGAGTCCCTCACGGCAGCCTGTGTTTATTCTGGCTGTTCTGATCACATCTTAGCATCCAGATGCCATTCCTCTTTGGTGCCTAATGTGTTTATGCTCACATTATCATCAGGCATTGCAAAGATCATATTAGAAGTGATTTCACTCCATTTTCAAAGAGGAAGGAATTTATCCCTTTGATTGCTACTTGCTCACAAAATACACCTTGTTTCAGTTTTCTAAAAAAGTGCCACTTAAACTAAATTATAGCAGAGTGATCGGAAAAGGACTCCTGGGAGAACTCATTACAGTTATACAGAAAAGGAGATTTTGCTCTTCTACGCCTTTTTCAAGAAGTCATACTTGCCCATGGAGGCCGGACAGTGAAGGCACTGGAAAGGTTACTTACCTTCTTAACTTCGATATCCGATTCCTCCTTAGGAGATGTGTCTTCATCAACACTGACTTATTTGTTTTGGGAACTACCAACAATTAAAGATTTAAAATGAAATACCTAAATTAGAAAATATCCTTTCTGTGTCAAAACTATTAAAGACATATCAATAGAACACAACAAAGAATGAATCAATCAGAACATTGTCTGTTGTAGCTACACCTCTCCTATCAAGTTTGACCATGTCCTCCTATAATCCTTTATCCTTCCCTCTTCCCTTGGCCTTTGTCATCTTGCTCAAGGAACAGGACTTTATATATCCAGACAACTTTCCACTATCCAGGGGCAAATAACCTGATTTGTCAGGTTTTTTTTTAAAAGTGCACTTATGAAAAACTTAAAACTAGTGAAAGGTAGTGAAAACATCTATAAGAGAGTATCTACTTAGAAGAATTTATTATTTATTCAGTGCTTACTATGTAGCCGCCACTCTCCTACTCTCTTGAAATCCTTTTTATTCTTACTATCCCCTTTTACAGATGAGGAAATTATCCCCAGACAGGCTAAGTGCCCAAGATTACCAACACGTGAACTCATGCAGCTGGACTCCAGAGTGTTCTTAATCACTATATACATGGCCTCTAGTGCATGGCAATCCTACAGAGTAACCAGGCCATGCCACCTTGTATCAATGTCATTTGGAAACCAAAAAACAAGGCCCATCACAGACAACAGCCAAGGTGAGGGGACTCCTGAGGGCTGAGTTCAGGACGGTGAAGGGAGAATAATTAGGTCAGGGAAGGGAGAAGTGGGTACAAACAATAGACACTGCATCTCTGCCCAGCTCTTGCCCCACTCTAACACTTAAAAGAAGAGACAGTTCAATGAAAATGAGAGATCAGTAACATAGTTCTCTGACAGATAGGAATTTTGAGGCGCTTTTCAAACTTTATAATGTTTAGTGCACCTAACTTCACACATTTATTCTTTTCTTACTTTTGAAGAATAATGACTGTGTTTCTAAATATTAGCTATAAATAATTTTATCCTATATCCATTTTATACCATATTTTTATTCTTCTTTTAATCATGACTGGGGATTAAGTAACCCCACTCCATTCCTCCTTCCATTACATTATTATTCAATACTCCTATTTACTGAGCATTGACTAGAGTAAGAAGTTGAATTTCCTAAGCTGAACCCATAATCACAATTTCAAGCCATTTCATGGATACTCTCACAAGGGCTTCAGAGTCCCTGCTTACTTAACTGTGACCACATCCACCGCATTAATGCTTGACCCCAGTAAAGTGCCCCCTTGTATTTTCCCATCTGAGTCAGCTGAGATTTGCAAGTTCCCATGTTTGCCCCCTGACCACACTCGGTTTGCCACCTCCCAGTAGTTATCTGGGTTCTGCACCATTCCTCTTCAATCCACCCTCATCTCCACCCCCAGGTTCACTGCCATGGCTTCTGCTTTCCACTCCTGCTCCTGGCCACAGACCACTGCCACCTCCTTCCTTCTTCCCACATCTACTTTCCCACCTCTCAGCTGACAGGAGCCTTTAAAGTTGCTCAGGCTTTCATGCTGGAAAGAAACAAGGATAACATAAATGTGTCTTCCCTTCTTTGGCCCAATAACTACCATTCTAGTCTTTGCTTTCATTTTGCTATCAAAGTTTTTCAACTGGTAATTTATACCTCTTCCACTGTATGATCACACATTTCTTATAACTGTTGAAATCTGGCAACTGACCAAACCACTTCACTGAAAGTTTACTTTTAAACATTCACAATGACTTACTTCTTACCACATCTAGCTTGACCTCAGTCCTCATTTTTCTTGACTCTCTGTGGCATCTGACACTACTACCTTCCGATGATTCCTAAGACATTGTACTACCTATCTTTCCTCTTACATCTCTGACTCCAGAACACTGGGTGTTCCCCAAGGCTCAGTCCTGGGCCCTCTTCCATTCTGGAGTCTTCCTTTTGCTCACATATCAGATACTCAACTAATCATTCTATGGAAAGGACTCAACACCTTATCAACAGCTCTGATTGTTAAGTCCCTGTCACCTATCTCCAAAGCAATGCTGCTCAAACTATCTGTGGTAAGGGGCTAGTCATTTTTTCCCCTGTTACAGGTCAATACTTTTATAAAATATAATAAAAACAAATCACAAAAAAAGAAAAAAGACATACAAAATACAAGCCCCTATTTTAAAATTATTAGATTTAATATAAACACAATCAGAACAAACAACAGCATAGGAAAAAAAGACGAAAATTACTATAACAGTTTCTAAATTATTACTCTTTATTTCTGCACTTCTCTTCTTGCAGACCAACTAGCTTGTGGGTAGACACTGGCCGTGGACTACATTTCAAGGAGCACAGCTCTAGAGGCCTGTAGGGCATCCAGCTACCATCCTGCCACTCCCTTAACAGACAACAACTTCCATATTTCCGTCTGTTATGGCAGCATCACCTTCCACTGGGCCCAAAAGTTTTGCCTCATCCTGACTCCTCTTTCCTTTGTAACTCTATCCAATCAATTACCAACCTTTAAATTTTCTTCCTTCAAATTGTCTTCCATCCAACTCTTCTCCACATTGACTGCAACAACCCTAATTCAGAAGCTAAGACCCCCTACTTGAACTATCATACAACAACCTTCTAAATGAGTCTCCTTGTACGGTGAGCAGTCATTAGTGCTATTTACGAATATTTCCAGTTTTACCTCCCTGGCCCCTCCTCTCAAACACAGAAAACTACAATTTCTGGAACCCTTGTAGTTGGTTACTGCCATGTGACTAGTTGTACCCAATGAGTTGTAAATGGAAGTGTGAGTGTCATTTCCAGGCCTCATATTTAATTGCTGGTGCATGACCCTCTAGGGTGTTCTTTTCCCTCTCTTAAGGCAAACAAAATATGAGATATTGGCTATTCTATCAGTCTGGGTCTCTGAAGGACTATGATAAAGGAGAGCCTCCAACTGAGCTGTGATGGACATGCAGCATGAGCAAGAGACATATCTCTATTTTTTTTAAACCACAAAGATTTTAAAGATGCTTGTTTCTATTGCTATCTCACAGCCTGTACACTCTGACCCAAGCCTCTCCTCTCTCCAAAACCACACCAAGACGAAGGTCCCTGAAGCACTAATTTATCATCATGTCCCCACTTTTAAAAAATAAAATAAAACAAAATGGCATGCCTCAAATGAATTTCTGTGGTTTAAAGAAAAAAAAACAAAAAACGCAAACTCCTTAGTATCAAAGCTCTCACCAACCTATTTTTTCAAACATCCTACCAGATCAACCTCTTTTACCTGAATCTGCCAGACTCACCACCCCATACCATCCCCTGCCCAAACAAAGGAACAATTCCTCTCTCTCCTCCTTAAAGGAAAGGTCAGTTCTATCCATTCTACTAAACTTCCTCCACAGTCCTAAAATCAGCCAACACTTAATGAATACTTACTAAGTGCTAGGCTTTGTTCTAAAGTTAGTACTTTCAATGTACTAACTCACTTAGTCTCATAATGACTCTATGAGGTAGGTATCATTAAACTAATTTTACAGATGAGGAGACTAAAACACAAGGATTAAACAACTTGCTGAAGGTTATACGACTAATAAATTATGAAGCCAGATGAACCCAGCAGTCTGACTCCGAAGACTGTCCTTTTAATCACTGCCCTATATTGTTTCTAGGACACTCTGATCTCCCCTTTCACTGAACTTCCATTACACTGTGTGGATCTTCCTAGCACATAAAGTTGTGCCTTGCATGACTTGTCACAGTTTCATGTGTGCAGCCTTTATCTATCAATACTAAGCTAGACTGTAAACTCTGGGGATATACTTTACCACTCTTTGCATCATTCAATAAGAAAATGTCCCCAAAGGAATCACTCTGCGATAAGTATGCTTCTACTGGAAAGGACAGATATTAGTCATGTTTTTTTTTATTTTCTGTATTTTATAACACTTGAGATCTTGAGGCCTTGCTGATCCTGGAGAGACAACCCCTTCCAGGGCTAGCTAATATGCAAACCAGCCAATCCACAGTCCATACCCCCAGCCACCTCCTTTATCTAACTCACACATCAAGCCAATATTTCCCCTACCCTAAATCACCCAAGGCAAGATACCAGACAACTAGGGACCACTCTTGTAGCCCAGAGCCTCTGAAATTATTCAAACTAGCCAGTCCTAAGTCTGCTGACTCTGTCCTGCCTTGCCTTTTCCCCAGAAACCACAATAAAGGCTCATGTCCATGCTTCCCCCTTACTCCTCCTGCCTCCTGATCAACCCCGGTGCCTCCAGTGTGACCCTGCACAGCCACCTCCCTTCTCCTGGGAACTGTAAATAATAAACTCCTCTTTCAAAGGCAGTTTGTCTCCACGTCTGTCACCCTATCATACCTGATTAAAACAAAACCCCGGGTATATTTTAAAACAGATCATCACATCTGGAGGTCCTTGGAAATGCAAACTGCACACTTGAGACCAGGCAGGATTCTATCTCCATTGGTGCAGGAAGGAAGGATTTTCAGTGGGCATAGAGGAGACAGAGGAGTGGTACATGGAACAGAATTGGTTTGGTGGTCTTCCTGCTTAGCATAAAGAAGACAGAAGCCCATCTTGTCTTCCAATTCCAATTTTAGCAGTTACTATCTCAGCACTGAATTGGTAATTGTAATTGTAGAATCTCCAAATCTTTAAACAACCCTACATATGTTAGTTGTTTTCTATTTTTTCCATAAGGATTAGCAAGAAAATCCCTAAGAGTCTGAAGACAACCATAGGGGTAACAAGGAAAGGCAAAAGCTAAGGAAAGTGTGGCTTATCTGTAGACAGTCTTAGGAAAAACAAAATCCAAGGAGCGGAGTGGGTGCAGGCAGTTCTGAGAAGAGAGAAAACCAGCTTGAGCCTCTGCAACCTGCCACCAGGAAAAGAGTATAAAGATCCCAACCTGGAGTTGAGAAGCAGTCTTAGTAATGAAACCCAAGGGGTTTCCTAACACACTCTCTCCTAGACAAAGCTAAGCAGTGTCCATAAATGCTTAATAGACACTTGTTGAATGGACACCTCAATCATATAAAATTGAATAGCTTTAAGATACTCACGGAGACTTAGATGTAGTCCACTTTGTCCCCCCCCCCCCGGTATAAAACCTTTTTTCTTGCCCTTTTCTATATCTCCCCTGAGACAAAGGTACTTCTTTTCTCCTACAGGATAAAATGGTGCAATTTTTCACAGTGCTCTGAGGTTCCAGTGTTCCTATGGAATATCTGCACATTCAGCCATTGCTCCTCTGAAAAAATGCCAGAGGACTCCCACTCCACAAACACTCCACGTTTCAGAGGTTCAGGAAACAAGGTGGGGAACAGATCTGGACTATGGCAGGCCAGGAGAATACTATTCACCCAAAAACTTCCCTAGAACATATTGGTCCCAAGCTAGCAACATGAATCTAGAATGCCTTAGAGAAATCAGGTAGACCAGAGTCTTTAGCCTATGGGGAGTCAGTCAATTCAGAACTCCTCTGGACTACTCAGAAATCTTTGAGAAGGCACCTGACCTTTGCATAGCAATATTAACGACAATTAGCAACTCCATCTAACAACTGCTTGCTATAAGGCTAGGCGTATTAAGTACATCATTGCATCTATTTACCTCTATCTACCCAGTGAGGTAGGTTTTTCATCCTTTCTACAGATGAGTAATTTGAAGCCCAGATAGGTGAAGATACTTCCTTAAATTCAGTTATTAGATGGCAGAGTTGAAATTTAGATTCATATGGTCTGATTTCAGATCGCAGACTCTTAAAACTACGCTTTGCCTGAAGCACAGTCCAAGTCTAGATCAAAAATGTCCATTTAAAGCACAGGAAGTGCATTAGATCCTAAATCCATGAGTTGAAAGAGAATGGCGACACTGAAACAGGTAAAAAACTACTCCCGTATTCCCATACAAACATGGCTATCCACCATCACCAGTCTTCCCACCATTCACAAACACCATATTCTACTGCTTACTGGCAAGGCAATTTATACTATGTCACAGGTCCTGCAATTTATATAATGCTACAGGCCCTGCCTTTTAAGGAGTAATAAAATCTTACACATACACACCAAGTGAAAGGTATATTTTAATCCTGACCTAATAAAAGTTAACTATATAAAATTGCATAATACCAAACAACACTTTACATGTTGATATCCTATTTGTTAAAGCTAAAATCATGTATTAATGATGATGCAATAATATAACATTCTATATATCCCTGAATAGGCAACATTCTTACCATGAGACACTGGACTAGACATTCTACGGGTTGGAAGATGACGGAAAGGTAAATAAGGATGGGATATTAGAACACAAACTCATGTTTTAGGTCTACTTCTAGGCTTCCAGGGATACCAGCCTTGTTGATATATGCTTCTTTCACTCAAATTTCTTCCCACCATTCTCCAGAAGAAAAGACTCCTATAGACAAGCTCTGAATGGCTTCATCTCTTCATAAATGGAACATCAGTTCTTTCACCTGATTTTCACATGACAGTTTCTAAAACCCTCATAAAAATCCCAGGTCACACTCGAGGTCACTCACTGTCTTCAATGCAGTACAACAGTTGAAATAAGGTTTGACCATAGCAGATTCAAAAGGAAGGGGTATTATTTCACCAAGTGCTTTGCATACCACAGGCCCAAGATAAGTAACTATTGAACACTTTTGTGGATATAATTCAAGTAATATAGTCTTTAAAAATAAAAAGAACTGGCTTAATATCTAATATTTAATGATGAAAGCATTATCATACTACCCAGGAATTTTTGTTATGCTATGATAAAAATTAACAAAACTTTTAAAACTCTATTAGGAGAAGTAATAGAATTTATTATGTCCATAAATATTCATATACTGGAAACAGGATCTAGATTAATAGAGCTGGGTTACAGGGTTCAGTAGGGTAAAAATAAAGAAATTGGAAAAGAAAATATAGAGAAAAATATCAGCTTTTTAAGTAGGATTTCCTCTTCTAGAAATGTTGAAAACCACTGGGTTTTTTTGTTTGTTTTTACTTTTTGAAGCCACACCACATGGCATGCAGGATCTTAGTTCCCCAACCAGGGATTGAACCTGTGCCCCCTGCAGTAGAAGCACAGAGTCTTAACCACTGGACCACCAGGGAAGTCCCTGAAAACCACTGTTTTTAATAGAAGCTATTTTTGATATTTTGGCCTTAAAGAAATAATCTGAAAGTAGTTTATTAGTAACAAATGTTCTACCATGGAGAAAAAGTTACTGCTCTAGCTCGTAGGAGAATATATTTTATTAGCATAAAGAGATTACAGATGCAGACTCCTCGAATCTATGATCACAAAGGACTAGAAATCCAGTTCCCACTCACAGCATGAATCCCCTCTAGAACACACCTGCAGAGTCATCCAATGACTATTTCAAAAGCCCCAGGTATTTTTAATATTGTTTAAAAACAGCAGAACAATCCAAATGCCCATCAAGTGATGAATGGAAAAACAAAATGTGGTATATCCATACAATGGAATATTACTCAGCCATAGAGAGGAAAGACATACTGATATATACTAAACATGGATGAGGCTTGAAAAAATTATGCTAAGTGAAAGAAAGACACAAAAGGCCAAATATTATATGATTCTATTTATATGAAATGTCCAAAACAGGCATATCCGCAGAGACAGACAGTATATTAGTGGTTGCCGGGGGCTGGGAAAAGGCAAAATGGGGACTGACTACTAATGGATAAAAGGATTCCTTGTGGAGTGATGAAGATCTCCTAAAATTAAACTGTGGTGATGGCTACGCAACTGTGTGAATATACTAAAAAGCACTGAACTGTACACTTTTAAAGGGTGAATTTTATGGTGTCTGAGTTACATCTAAATAAAGCTGTTATTTTAAAAATTGGGGAAAAAAGAAAAGCAAACCATTTAAACAAAGTTTTACAGTGATTTTCTCACAAGTGTCCTATGGAAGATAGAAAATCTTACATAATTTAGAACAAAAGACTCAATAGAAACATATAAATGATATTAGCAAGGATTATTAGGGATATTAGGGTTGACATATATACATTACCATGTGTAAAATAGATAGCTAGAGGGAACCTGCTGTATAGCACAGGGAGCTCAGCTCGGTGCTCTGTGATGACCTAGATGGGAGGGATAGGGTGGGCAGTGGGAGGGAGGTCCCAGAGGGAGGGGATATATGTATACATCTAGCTGAGTCACTTCACTGTACAGCAGAAACTAACACAACATTGTAAAGTAACTATACTCCAATAAAAAAAAATAAGCTTAGTACTTTAAAGGGACTATTTTAAAAAGATACATATTGATTTCAACAGGAACTTACAGTTAAAGAATTATGCTAAGTACACGTCTCCTTCCAACATGGCACAGCATTTCAATCTTAGAACTTATTTTGATATTATTTTGAAGACTATTTCAAAAAGTGTTAGCCTTGAGTATTTGTTTAAAACAGTATTTCCCAAGCTTTAGTCACGTATGTACCGTCTTCAGTATTTTTGCCATCCTCACACCATCTGTATTATTATTTTTTAAATATTTTCCTTCAATCCACTTCACCATTGACTCACCTTTTGTAATAACCATGAAATCGTGGGTTTGAAGTGCTAATACACACTTTTCCCCCATATATTAAAATTCAAAATATGCTTATCCATGTACCACTTTAAATCATCTTGTATACAACTCAAGAAAACACTGGTTAAAAAAACCAGCTTTGCCTGGTAACATATCTATACTTTAAAAAGTGACAGGGAAATTAGAATGGTCAGAAAAACACTGTTAGGACTTTTCTATAAAGTAAGGCACATGTTCAACGGGAGCAACAGGGCTTGCACTTGGCCAAGAGAAAGTCTTTGAGAACAGTACTGGCGTGGATGGTAGAGGAAAATGGTGGGCAGTAGGCCTCCATGAGGGAAGCAGCTGAAAGAACAGGGATGTTAGGTCTTTTCTACAAGTTCTTGGATACAGTATGATACAGTCCGGGTGCTACTGCCATGTTCAGCTTGTCAAACAGAGCTGAATTTGGCAGAAGGAAGGCTGTCTGATGATCAGATGGGGCAAGGCTTTTTTTTTTTTTTTTTTTTTTTGCGGTACGCGGGCCTCTCACTGTTGTGGCCTCTCCCATTGCGGAGCACAGGCTCCGGACGCGCAGGCTCAGCGGCCATGGCTCACGGGCCTAGCTGCTCCGTGGCATGTGGGATCTTCCCGGACCGGGGCACAAACCCGCGTCCCCTGCATCGGCAGGCAGACTCTCAACCACTGCGCCACCAGGGAAGCCCAGGGGAAGGGCTTTCTACTGACTCTGCTTCTTCCTTCCTGTTGACACCAGTCCTAAAAGCCTGCAGAGGGGCCCACTACTAAAGTAGTGACTCCAGGGCAGAGAAAGTCTGGGCTCTACTACATCTGTTCCTCTTGTGTAAAGGAAACATGAGTTAGATTTCATTTTGAAATATTAGTATGAAGGGTGGTTTGAAACAGATTCCTTAGAGAAGCTTATTCCCATTCCTGATGGGAGATGTCATCATACAACCCCTCCTCAAAAAAACTCACATTGAAGACCCTGGAATAATTGATCATCCCCTTTTTTACTCCCTTTTCCCACTGCAGGGGGAACAACTACTGTTGTTGACAATTATCCATCCTAAGTAGGTGAATCAAGAACATGCCACTGTCTTTACTCTTATCCATTTAAGAAGCCCTAACTGAATTCTGGAATAGCGAGGAATACAGAAAGATAGTAACTGAAGGCTCTCTCCAAAGAGAACAGAAAAAAAAAAGGAAAAAGGAAAAAAAAAAAAGCTTCCTTCCCTATTCTTATTCATTAATCATTTTCCTGAGAGCTAGATATAACAACTTTTAAAAGAAATCTATGTAAGAAAAAATCACAAATCATTTTTAAAAATTTATTTATGTATTTATTTTTAGCTGCGTTGGGTCTTCATTGCTACGTGCAGCCTTTCTCTAGTTGTGGCGAGCGGGGGCTACTCTTCAATGCGGTGTGCAGGCTTCTCACTGTGGTGGCTTCTCTTGTTGCAGAGCACGGGCTCTAGGCACATGGGCTTCAGTAGTTGTGGCACATGGGCTCAGTAATTGTGGCTCGCAATCTCTAGAGCGCAGGATGAATAGTTGTGGTGCCTGGGCTTAGCTGCTCCGCAGCATGTGGGATCTTCCCGGACCAGGGCTCGAACCCATGTCCCCTGCATTGGCAGGCGGATTCTTAACCACTGCGCCACCAGGGAAGCCCCATAACTCATTTTAGATAAACCTACTCCTGCCCCTGAAAGTGATCTTAGGGTTCTGGTCAATAGGTTCACTGACATATTTTCTTAACACTCTTGATGCCTTTTAGGCTTCTGGCACATGGCTTGGAGACCGTGGAAAGATATACTTTCCTAGTATTTTCTCAAGTTAATTTATTCTTTGTGTGAAGCTTTGATATATAGCCCCATAACTGTAAAGATAGGCTTCCTAAAGACTGTTCAGAAAATATAAATTATAGAGCTACAAAACCTTTAAGTCTGATTGGTTTTGTGTTATATTATACTGTCAAAATGGTCTTTGGGAGCATTTTAACCTAGGAAGACTACTGGTGATTTCTCAAAGAATTTCATCCCAAGCATCAATTTCCATTGAACATTACACATTCAGGTAGCTTCATTACTAGCAATTCAGATTCACATCTGTAAATATCCTCAGAAACTCATGAAAACATTTGTTTTATAACCAGATAAATCGCAACTCTTCTCAGAGATCTACCACAGCGTGTCTCAAAGTGTGGTCTGAGGATCACACGCACTAGAATCAAATGTGGAGGGTGTTTGTTAAAAATACAGATTCTTCTAAAATATGACACAAATGAACTTATTTATGAAACAGAAAAAGACTCACAGACACAGAAAACAAACTTATGGCTGCCAAAGGGGAAAGGGGGTGAGGGAGGGATAAATTAGGAGTTTGTCATTGGTAAACAACAAGGTCCTACTGTATAGCACGGCGAACTATATTCAGTGTCCTGTAATAAACCATAATGGGAAAGAATATGAAAAATTATATATATATATGAACTAACTGTGCTATACACCAGAAACTAACACAACATTGTAAATCAACTATATTTCAATTAAAAAAAAAAGATTCCTAGAAACTATGTCAGAGCTATTAAATCAAAATCTCCAGGGATGGGGCCAATAATCCACATTTTACATAAGATGGCCAGGTAATTCTTATGTACCTTAATGCTTCTGAACCACTTAGCTACTTGAACCAACTCTTGCCATCACAAAAACACAAAAACAGGATTCTCACAAGTCATTGCATATATAAAGTATACATTAAAAAAAGAATCAAGGAATAAATATTTAAAATGGAAAAGAAGGCAAAGTGAAAAGTTCTCTTCTATTACAGTCTGGAAGAATTTAGATTCTAGTGTGAACTGCAGCCATGAACAGGAAGTATTCTCTACCTGTAAGACAAGTGTTATTTGTTACTATATTTATAGTAAAGATACCAATATCTCTTTTGTCATTCAGTGTGAAACACAGGATACTCTGTAAGAGGAATGCCATACTTACATAATGATTAAAGGATGCTCCAGCAGGCAATAAAGTCTGCACTCATTCTTTCTCAACATTGTGACTTTGCCACCACAATTTAGCAAAGTGGTTCTCAACCACTTTGAATTTCCTGGGCCAGTGGTTTTCAGACTAGACATACATTTAAAATCATCTGAAGATCTTGTTAAGACACAGACTACTACTTGCATTTACAAGTTCCAGGTGATTACTGATGCTGTTGGTCCAGAGACCAGACTTGAGAATCACTGGCTTAATCTAACTCTGATCTCCTTCAATGAGTTCAGTGATGCTAAAAAAAAAACTACTCCAACTGGCAAAGACTCTAACCACCGGTTGCAGGGCTTCTTGTGTAGGACCCTTGCTGTTCAGTATCTTCAGGAAGTTCCCATCGTTCAAAACTTGTAGTAAGGGTGATAAGCTTGTCCTTTCTTGGCAGCTCCAGAGATAAACACCCTTCCTATCCCTCCCCCAATTCCTAGCCTCTGTCTGACCCTACAGCCTCACTTCCTACCCTGAAACTATACTTCCTATGCAGGAAAGCTGTTGGAAAGTCAAGAGGTCCGTCTGTTCCTGTCTTAGGGAACTACACTTCCTTTAGCTGGAAATCAAGTCAGGCTACCTCCAGTTAGTGATTTATTTGATGACTGTCACAGGACTACAGCTGTACAAACGAACTCAGCAAGGAGTACACGTCTGGAGGCACAATTAGGTCAAGTATAAACTCAAAAGACTGTCCAGAAATAGAAGCATTCAGCTCTCAACATTTACGTACTGGTCCTTCGTGGGAATAAATATATAACACAGATTTCTCCATTCAGAGATAGATCCAGAATTTACAGACTACAAATGGGTGCCCCATGCTCTCTAAACAGCTTTCAAATTCATCTCATCAAGGTTTAAAATATATTCCCAGCATCAGGTTCTAAGTGGTGAATTGCATATATATTCAGTTCATCCTTCCCAAGAAAAGATATTTCAATAAATTCTTAGAAATTGAAAAACATTTCGGAGCAAGGTAAGAAAACGCATTGGATAAAGCTTAAATATCTTTAGAGGATCTTCAGGAGCTCAATCATCTTTTCAATTTGAACATATAACTAACAATTTGGGGACCGTGTTAAAATTAATTAGGAAGTTTAACAGGTAAGGCTAAACAGTTTATTTTTCTTTTTTCTATCCTTAAGAAAAAAGTAAACCTGGAGAACAAATATAGAACTACACCAATAGGGAAGGATGTTTTAAAAATGTTGGCCATAAGCTAGTTAAATGTTGCAAATACTGCATAATATTAATAATTTACTATGTATGGTAAAAATATATGACCTCCTTAAACCATTGTAAGAAAATGATTAAATACAACATACACTATAACCATGGTATTTCCAAAACCTAGAACACTTGCTTTAACAAGAAAATATGTTAAGCCATGTTCTGAATCAAAAAAATTTCTTATAAAAAACAGTCCAAATCCTTGGGCATCCACTTGCTCTAGTGTGACCACTGAAGAGTCTTAGGTTTGTCCAACTACTGAATATGGGTGCAAACTGAGCACACAAATCATTTAATGTCATCTGCTACTGGAGACCAACTGATGGATGTAATGCTGCTGCTTTTTACCGCACAACTTCTTTGACAAAATGTTGTTTTCTGGCATGTTGTCGTATTTAGCATAAACATCCATTTTCATGGTTTGGAGAGAGCAACCCATTTCTCCTTTGAGGTGCTAGATCCTAAACACCAAAACAAATCAGATCCATATGGTATAAAAAACTGGTCATGCGCTTCCCTGGCGGCGCAGTGGTTGAGAGTCCGCCTGCCGATGCAGGGAACGCGGGTTCGTGCCCCGGTCCGGGAAGATCCCACATGCCACGGAGCGGCTGGGCCCGTGAGCCATGGCCGCTTAGCCTGCGCGTCCGGAGCCTGTGCTCCGCAACGGGAGAGGCCACGGCAGTGAGAGGCCCACGTACCGCCAAAAAAAACAAACAAAAAAAACTGGTCATCATTCTTTCTTGAGGTAATTAATTAATCTTTTTTTTAGAAAGCCCCATACTTAAGTATGGAAATAAGGTCAAAAACTATTGTTAATCAGACTTCCTTGGTGGCGCAGTGGTTAAGAATCCGCCTGCCAATGCAGGGGACACAGGTTCGTGCCCCGGTCTGGGAAGATCCCACATGCCACGGAGCAATTAAGCCCGTGCACTACAACTACTGAGCCTGTGCTCTACAGCCTGTGAACCACAACTACTGAGCCCGCATGCTGCAACTACTGAAGCCTGTGCTCCACAACAAGAGAAGCCACCTCAATGAGAAGCCCGCGCACCGCAATGAAGAGTAGCCCCTGCTCACCGTAACTAGAGAAAGCCCTCCCACAGCAACAAAGACCCAACACAGCCAAAAATAAATAAATAAAAATAAATAAATTTATAAAAAATATTGTTAATCACCAGTAGAGGATTTAGCTATTATAGGATATTCCTTGACAGAAGCTGATTTTTTATACTACATCAAATAGATTGGCTTCCATGAAAAATAATTTGTATTACATTCCCCTGCCCTGCATATAGCCACCTGAGGACCTGGTCCTGCTCTCCAGCAGGCCAGCAGCAGACCCACACCACCCCCCACCTCTGAGCAGCCAACCACACCAGAAGCCTACCCCACCCTCCAGCAGACCTGCAGCCACCACAGGAGGCAGCCCTGCCTACCAGCATGCCCACAGCAGTCTGCCTTACCACAACAGAAGGGCACACACAGCCCACATAGGGACACCTCTAGAGCATATAATTCTGATGACCAGAGGGGAGTGCACTGCTGGATTCCACAGGATGTCTCCTACATTAAGGCCACTTCTCCAAGATCAGGAGATGTAACTGAACTACCTAATACACAGACATAAACAAGAGAATTGGCAAAATAAGAAGGCAGAGGAATATGTTCCAAGTAAAGAAACAAGACATAACCTCAGAAAAAGAACTAAACAAAGTGGAGATAAACACTCTACTCAAAATGAGTTCAAGGTAATGATCATAAAGATGCTCAATGAACTTGGGAGAAGAATGAACACAGTGAGAATTTCAACAGAGTTAGAAGATATAAGGAAGAACCAAACAAAGCTGAAGAATACAACAACTGAAGGAAAAAATACATTAGAAGCAATCAACAGTATATTAGATGATACAGAGGAATGGATCAGCAATCTAGAAGACGAGTAGTAAAAATAAGCCATGCTGAACAGAAAAAAGAATTTTTAAAAATAAGGACAGTTTAAGAGACCTCCAGGAAAACATCAAGCATACTAACATTCATATTCTAGGGGTCCCAGAAGAAGAGAGAGAGAAAGGGGCAGAGAACTTATTTGAAGAAGTAATAGCTGAAAACTCCCCTAACTTGGGGAAGGAAATAGACAAGAGAGTCTTAAACAAGATGAACCCAAAGAGGTCCACAGCAAGACACATTACATATACAGTGGCAAAATTAAACATAAAGAGAGACTCTTAAAAGCAGCAATAAAAAAGTAACAAGTTATGTACAAGGGAACTCCTATAAGATTATCAGCTGACTTTTCAGAAGAAACTTTGGAAGCCAGAAGAGAGTGGCAAGGTATATTCAAAGTGACAAAAGGGAAAAAACCTACAACGAAGAATACTCTACCCAGCAAGGTTATCATTCAGATTTGAAGGAGAGATAGAGTTTTACAGATAAGTAAAAGCTGAAAGAGTTCAGCACCCCTAAACCACCTTTACAAGAAAAGTTAAAGGGTCTTCTCTAAATGGAAAAGAAAAGGCCACAACTAGAAATATGAAAATTATGAAAGGAAAAAAATCTCATGAGTAAAGGGAAACATACAGCAAAGGTAGTAGATCAACCACATATAACACAAGTAGAAAAGGTTAAAAGACAAAAGTAGTAAAATCACCTGTATCCAAAATAAGTAGTTAGGGAATACACAAAACAAAAAGATATAAAAATATGACATCAGGGCTGCCCTGGTGGCGCAGTGGTTGAGAGTCCGCCTGCCGATGCAGGGGACGCAGGTTCATGCCCCGGTCCGGGAAGATCCCACATGCCGCGGAGAGGCTGGGTCTGTGAGCCATGGCCACTGAGCCTGCGTGTCCGGAGCCTGTGCTCCACAACGGGAGAGGCCACAGCAGTGAGAGGCCCGTGTACCGCAAAAAAAAAAAAAAAAGAGACATCAAAAACACTTGGGGGGTGGTGTGAGTAAAAATGTAGGGTGGTTAAAATGCATCTGAACTTAAGAGATCATCAACTTAATCACATATATATAGGTTGTTATATATGAACCTCAAGGTAACCACAAATCAAAAACCTCTGATATATACACACACAAAAAAGAGAAAAGAATCCAAACATGGGATTTCCCTGGTGGTCCAGTGGTTAAGAATCTGCCTTCCAGTGCAGGGGACGTGGGTTCAATCCCTGGTTGGGGAACTAAGATCCCACATGCCGCAGGGCAGCTAAGCCCATGCACCACAACTACTGACCTGCATGCTCTAGAGCACACATGCCACAACTAGAGAGCCCACGTGCCGCAACTACTGAGCCTACACATTCTGAAGCCTGCACGCCACAACTAGAGAGAAGCTAACGTGCCACAACGAAGAGCCTGCGCACTGCCACGAAAGACCCCGCATGCCTCAACGAAGATCCCACGTGCTGCAACTAAGACCCGACACAGCCAATAAATAAATAAATAAATAAAAGTTAAAAAAAAAAGGATCCAAACATAATCTTAAAAATAGATATAAAATCACAAGGGAAGAGAGCAAAAGAAGAAAGGAACAACAACAAAACTACAAAAGCAAGGAGAAAACAATTAACAAAATGCCAATAAGCACATACCTATCAATAATTACTTTTGAACACAGAGGCAAAGGTCCTCAACAAGATACTGACAAACTGACTCCAACAATAAATAAATTAAAAGGATCATATACCATGATCAACTGGGACTTATCCCAGGGATGCAAGGATTTTTCAATATCTGCAAATCAATCAACATGATATACCACATTAACAAATTGAAGAATAAAAACCATGTGATCATCTCAATAGATGCAGAAAAGGCTTTTGATAAAATTCAACGTCCATTTATGATAAAACCTCTTCAGAAAGTGGGCACAGAGGGAACAAACCTCAACATAATAAAGGCCATATAGGACAAACCCACAGCTAACATCATACTCAACAGTGAAAAGCTGAAAGCATTTCCTCTAAGATCAGGAACAAGACAAGGATGTCCACTCCTGCAACTTTTATTCAACATAGTTTTGGGGGACTTCCCAGGCGATCTAGTGGTTAAGACTCCACACTTCCAATGCAGCGGACGTGGGTTCAATCCCCGGCCAGGGAACTAAGATCCCACATGCCATGTGGCGCAGCTAAATAAATAAATAAACAAACAAACAACATAGTATTGGAAATCCTAGCCACAGCAGTCAGAAAAGAAAAAGAAACAAAAGTAATCCAAACTGGAAAAGAAGAAGTAAAACTGTCACTGTTTTCAGATGACATGATACTATTAATAGAGAATCCTAAGGATGCCACCAGAAAACTACTACAGCTAGCTCATCAATGAATTCAGTGAAGTTGCAGGATACAAAACTAATATACAGAAATCTGTTGCATTTCTATACACTGACAAGAAAATATTAGAAAGAGAAATTAAGGAAACAATCCCATCTATGACTGCAACAAAAAGAATAAAATACTTAGGAATAACCTACCTAATAAGGCAAAAGACCTATACTCTGAAAACTATAAGAGACTGATGAAAGAAACTGAAGAGACACAAACAGATAGAAAGGTATACCATGTTCTTGGATTGGAAGAATCAATATTGTTAAAATGACCATACTATCCAAGGCAATCTACAGACTCACTGCAATCCCTATCAAATTACCAATGGCATTTTTCACAGAACTGGAACAAAAAATTTTTTAATTTGTATGGGAACACAAAAGACCCCAAATAGCCAAAACAATCTTGAGAAAAAAGCACGGAGCTGGAGGAATCAGACTCCCTGACTTCAGACTATGCTACAAAGCTACAGTAATCAAAGCAGAATGGTACTGGCACAAAAAAAACAGACATATAGATCAATGGAAGAAGACAGAAAGCCCAGAAAGAAACCCACACACTTATGGTCAATTAATCTATGGTCAATTATTAGGAGGCAAGAATATACAAGGGAAAAAAGACAGTCTCTTCAATAAGTGATGCTGGGAAAACTGGACAGCAACATGAAAAAGAATGAAATCAAAACATTCTTTAATACCATACATAAAAATAAACTCAAAATGGATTAAAGACCGAAATGTAAGACTGGATACTATAAAACTCCTAGAGGAAAACATAGGCAGAACACTCTTTGACACACATTGCAGCAATATTTTGGGGGAACCATCTCCTAGAGTAATGGAAATAAAAATAAACAAATGGGACTTAATTAAACTGAAAAACACCAGTCAGATGGCCATCAATAAAAAGTCCGGAGAGGGTGTAGAGAAAAAGGAATCCTCCTACACTGTTGGTGGGAATGTAAATTGGTGTAACCACTATGGAAAACAGTATGGAGGTTCCTTAAAAAACTAAAAATAGAATTACCATATGATCCTGCAATCCCACTCCGGGACATATATCCAAAGAAAACTCTAATTTGAAATGATACATGCACCCCAATATGTATTGTTCATAGCAGCACTATTTACAATAGCCAAGACATGGAAGCAACCTAAATGTCCATCAACAGATGAATGGATAAAGATGTGGTATAGATAGATAGATAGATATAGATATAGATAGATATAGTGGAATATTAGTCATAAAAAAGAATCACTTTGCTGTACACTTGAAACTAACACAACATTGTAAATTAACTATACTTCAATAAAATAAATAAATAAAAATAAAATTACTTTAAATGCAAATAGACTAAATGTTCCAATCAAAAGGTCAAGGCTTTTAATGTCACCTACTTATTTCCTAGCTTGCAATGACAATACTTGTGATATAATAACAAAAACTAGGTCAGCTTGTATCTGTTGATAATATATATAATTTTTAACTCTTTGTAAAAGAGGTACGAGTTAGTACCCATTCTTGATGAATAATGCAGGGTAAGTTCATTAAGATAAGGCAAAAAAACAACTTCCACTGAAGTCTGGATTAATCAAACATAGAATAAAGCATATTTATAGGCGTATTCTACTAGTAGTTTATGTCCTGCTTACTGAGTCCATTGTAATTACCTGTCAATTAAAATTGTACAAACATAATTATATGTTCCAAATAAATATGAAACAATAAAGAGCAGGTGGGAGAAGGCAGGGGAAAAGAATACTTCTAAGAGGTTGTAAGATTTAATGATAAGTTGACATTACTTCAGCCAATGACTGAGATGCCCAAACACAAAAGAAATGTTCTGAAATTAGGTCACATAGCACAGAACCAGGCCCTTTTGAAAAGCAGAATATTTAGAGGTAAAGGATCACAAAATCAGATCAGGAAATATTGAAAAAGAAACAAAAAACAACTACTCACCTAAAAAAACACTGCAAGAAAACCAAACTGGATGAATTCCATGACTTTTTAAAACACTGCAGGAGGGAAGTACAAGTTCAGGGAATTGACAGTGTTAGAAAAAGAGTTGACTAACACTTACTGGATAGAGTAAGAAAACAAACATCCAGAAAGTCTTAGTTCTTGTCTTATTTCAGAATCTCTTAGGATGGCCCATGACTGCTTTTCCAACTTGCTCTGGCTACTTTCTCTCTCTCCCAAAATTACCTACTCAGTGCCAACAACCTTCATCTTCACTCCACTCAGCAAATCAATGGTCCATTCTTGACATTTTTATTACTTGGAATAGATCTACATCTAAAATATGTAATTTTCAAAATAAAATAAAATAAAATATGTAATTTCCATAATCTAATCTCAGAACACGACCTCTTATTCTCCCCACTCTTTCTCTGGCTTACTTGCCAACTCTTTTACTTACTGCATTGAGACCCCAGTCCCTCACCCTTCCTCTTATGTCCAATCGATCTGCTTCTTCTGACTCTAAGGCAGTGGTTCCAATCAGAAGTGATTTTGCCCCTCAGAGGGCAGTTGACAATGTCTGGAGACATTTTTGATTGTTACAACTGGAGGGGGCTGTTACTGGCGTCTAGTATGTAGAGGCCAGGGATGTTAAACACCCTACAATGCATAGGACAGCCCCTACAACAGAAAATTATAAATGTTTCTAAAGTTGAGAATACCTGCTCTATGGTCCTCTTTAGATAATGTGGTCTATTTCTTCAATCACTCTTAGGACATTTTAACCTAAATTCTCTTGCCCTTTCATCCTTCTGACACACCTGTTCTATAAAACATAACTCTCAACCAATTGAATCATTCCAATTTTCTACTTCTAAACTTGGTGTACAGAGCTCAACAAAAGCAAAACAAACAAGTAAATATCACGTAATCACAAAAATAGCTGACAGTACATATTCACAGATTCCAACCTCAGCAAAACCCTCAGCATAATCAGGCAGGCAACTCTTCTTGTCTCTTGCTAGTCACCCCTTGACTCCTATCTTTTTCCCTCAGTGCCTATTCTAAACACTACCTGTCCCCTCAATCCCCCACTCTCCCCCAAATCAAACACTCAATGTCAGCAACTTTAGCTGCTTCACAAAAGACATTTTGCTACCACTAGACAAGAACTTCCACATATTCCTTCCCCATCCTACGGGAGAATTTTTTACATCTATCCCCACCTTTCTCCCTAGGAGAATGGAAGAAATGTCCCTCCTGTCCCAGCAAACTCTGATCATGGCCTACGCTCTGGATATCATCACTTGCTGGTCTCCTCCTGGACCCTGCTTCATCAATTATCCAACCCCCTAAATCATCTACCTCAACTTCTTCCTCTTTTCCAGCCCATTTTTTTTAAGGAGAAAAAAAGTACAAATGAACAAAAACCTTTCCTTCCACATCTCTCTCATCATAGCAAAATTCCTTGAAAGAACTGCCTTTACTCTGTTCTCATTACTCCATCTCCCTGCTCACATCCCTACTATGCCACCAAGACTCCACAGTGGAGGCAAATGACTTCCTAGTTATCAACTTCGGTGGGTTCTTTCAGCCCTTAATTTTGGAGCATTAACACAAATTACCATGCCCTCCTTAAAATTTTCTCCTCTTTTGGTGCTTGCAACACCATTCTCTCCTCCATACATACCTCTTTGGCCTTTCCTTCTCCCACCTCTTAGATGTCTGTCTGTCCTGTAGTTCTAGCTTCAATCTTTCTCACTTGTTTGTGCAATCCATGCTCTAGTCACTTCAAATCATACATCCGGCCCTGATTTCTTCTAAGTTTTCCTTGTGAATGACATCACCATCTACCCAGTTACCCACAGTAGAATCCTAAGGATCATCCTAGATTTCTTACTCTCACCTACATGTAAACAATTGCAAAGTCCTATCAATTTAATCTAAGTATCTCTTGGATCCATCATATTCATTCTCTCTGCAACCTGTCTAATTCAGGTCATTATCTCTCACCCAGACACATTATTCTAAGAAGAATCATAATTAAGAGTATACAGGTAAAAAACTTGGAAGTCCCTTCTTACCCGTAAGAATGCTACACAAATACAATGAGGTATGATTCAAAAGAACACAGAACACTGGTACTCTTTTTTTTAAAAAATGGATTCTAATACTGTATAAATACAGGCAAATCATTTCATCTCAAGCTTCAGATTCCCAAATGCTGAATGAAGGGTAAAAGAGATATATCTAAGGACCTTTGAACCCTTAACATTCATTCTATAATTCTATTTCTACCAGACAATACTCTGAGAGTTCCTACCTCCAAATATGCACCATACTTGCTACATATGCAAGATATTATTGGTGCCAAAAGAAACAGGCTGATATGTCCCCTTTGCTGCCAAAATATAGCCAGCATATCCTGATTACCATCAGTTTCAAAAAACTAAACCTTCAATTACAAGTGTCAAAGAAATAAAATGTAAGCAAAAGAAAAAGCCAAGAAAAAGTGTAATGAAGCTGACTATATATACAGAAAAATGCTATTTCAAAATAATTTCTTCAGGAATCGAGCAACATAGAATGAGTTAGATATAAAATGAGTGCACTATAAACCACTGTGACAGTCAATAACAACATTATGAACAGAAAGCTTTCTCTACCCACAAAACAGTAGTGTGGGAATTGTACAATATCTAAAGGCAAACACCAACACAATATATATGCAATATGAGATCATAAAAAGTTTTAGAATCTACTTTTCAAAGACAAGGAGATAATACAAACTAAGCTGTGAAAATGCAGTCTGAATCCCATTAAAATGCTGTCACCCCACTCAAATGAGAAGCACCTGTTACTCTTTTGACAGTTTGGGTTCAGTTGCTCTTCTGTTGCCTACTAAGCTCAGAAGTAATGTTCTGTTTTGAAGATCATATAGAAGAAGAGGGTAGAGAAAGAGTGTGTTAGACAAAACAATTTACATTGTAAAGTTGATAATGACCTAATGGTCGGTCAACTCAAAATTTAGGATAAATCAACTCTAGAGCCACACAGACTGGGTAAACTCCCAATGTCACCACCTACCAGCCTCGTAATCTTAAAAATTCATTTAATTTCTCTGTGCCTCAGTTTCTTCACCTGTAAAACAGAACAATGATAGTACCTACTTCATAAGTAAAGTGCTTGGAACAATGCCTAGCATACTGTAAATGCTATAGAAATATTGGGTAAAGTTATCATTATTATTATTTTCCTTCTTATTTTTTGACTAAATATTAGGTGAGAAGAAAAACAACACTATAATGTATGCTCAAGCTCCAGTTTAACACTGTTACCAGGTATTTTGTTCACAGTTCAATAACAATGTTATTTCAGTTGATATCTCCAATCCTGATCCTCTAGGCACTCACAGTCAAATCAAATCTGACTCAAATCAAATCTGACTCAAATCAAATCTGGTATGAGTGTTAAGTTCATACCACATGAAATGAGAAGTATAAACAGGCATAATTCACACACACACACACACACACACACACACACACACAAAACAAGACACATAATTAACTGAACAGAATAGTGAACCTAGGAATAAACCTATGCATGTATGGTCAATTAACTTATGACAAAGGAGCCAAGAATATACAATGAGGAAAGGACAATCTCTTCAATAAATGGTGTTGGGAAAGTTGGACAGCCACATACAAAAGAATGAAACTGGACCACCATCTTACATCCCATACAAAATCAACTCAAAACAGATTAAAGACTTGAATGTAAGACCTGAAACCATAAAACTCCTAGAAGAAAATATAGGTTGTAAGCTCCTTGATATCAGTCTTTGCGATGAGTTATTGCGTCTGATACCAAAAGCAAAAGCAACAAAAGCAAAAATAAAGTGGGGCTACAACAAACTAAAGTTTCTGCAGAGTGAAGGAAACCATCAACAAAATGAAAAGGCAACCTACTGAATGGGAGAAAATAATTGCAAATCATATATCTGATAAAGGGCTGATATCCAAAATATATAAAGAATTCATACAACTCAATAACAACAACAATAAAATCCAATTTAAAAATGGGCAAAGTATCTGAATACCCATTTATCTAAAAAAGACGTTACACACGGCCAACAGGTACATGAAAAGGTGCTCGACATCACTAATTATCAGGGAAATGCAAATCAAAACCACAATGAGATATCACCTCACACCTGTTAGAATGCTTATTTTCAAAAAGACTAAAAATAACAAGTGTTGGCAAGGATGTAGTGAAAAGGGAACCCTCGTATACTGTTGGTGGGAATGTAAATTGGTGCAGCCACTATGGAAAACAGTAGAGAGGTTCCTCAAAAATTAAAACTACCATATGATCCAGCTATTTCATTTCTGGGTATTTATCCAAATAAAACAAAAACACTAACTCAAAAAGATATATGCACCCCATGTTCACTGCAGCATTATTTACAATAGCCAAGATAAGGAAACAGCCTAAGTGTTCATCCATGAACAAATAGATAAAGTGTGGTATATACACACAACAGAATACTATTCAGACATAAAAAAGAATGAAGTCCTGCCATTTGTGACAACATGGATGAACCACAAGGGCATTGTGCTAAGTGAAATAAGGCAGAGAGAAAAAAATAAATACCGTATGTTCTCTTACATGTGGAATCAATCAATCAATCAATAACCAGGCTCACAGATACAGAGAACAGATTGGTGGTTGCCAGTGGCAAGAGGTGGACGGTGGGAGAAATTGGTGAACTGTTTTTGGTTTTTTTAGTATGTATGGTCAATTAACTTATGACAAAGGAGCCAAGAATATACAATGAGGAGAGGACAATCTCTTCAATAAATGGAGTTGGGAAAATTGGACAGCCACATACAAAAGAATGAAACTGGACCACTATCTTACATCATAAACAAAATCAAATCAAAGCAGATTAAAGACTTCAAATCAAATTTATTTTTTTAATTTTATTTTAAAATCAATTTAATTTTTTAATAAATTAAAAAAACAGAAAATTTAAAAAGTTTTTAAATAAGCAAAATTAAATATGCATCAGAAGTACAGCATATGGTAGATAATACAATGGAATACTATTCAACCATAAAAGGAATGAAATTCCGATACATGCTACAACTTGGATGAACCTTGCAAACATGCCAATTGAACTAAACCAGACACAAAGGGTAAATGGTGTCTGATTCCACCCACAGGAGGAACCTAGAATAGGCAAATTCATAGAGACAAAAAGTAGAATAGAGGTTAACAGGGGCTGGAGCAGGATGGTACAGGGAGTGAGGGGAATGAGGAGTTGTTGTTTAATGGGTACAGAGTTTCTGTTTGGGAAGATAAAAAAATTCTGAAAATGGACAGTGGTGATAATTAAATAACACTGTGAATGTGCTTAATGCCAATGAGCTGTACACATAAAAATACTCAATTTTATATTATGTAAGTACATTTTACCATCTTAGAAAAACTTTTTAAAACTATAGCCTATATTTTCAACAAGAAGTTTTAACATGATTATCAGTCTTAATAGTATTAAAATAAAGGATAGATCATTTATTCTCAAGTTCCTAACTAGGGACATCAAAGGAGTCAACATCAACTCTTAGCTGGTCTTAGATTAAAGTACACACCTGAAAATGGGTATATACCTTGCAAATTTCATACGGAACATTATTTCACCTTGTTGATAGAGTCAATTTGTTTTTTACTTCCATGAGGGAGATAGAAGGAAAGAGAACTATACTGAGGACTTAACGTTATATGAGGTCAATGCATAATGGTGGTTTTATAAAGAAGTACTTATCCACAAAGAAGCAAGATAACATGAGTGCAATAGTATAACTGCCCAGGGCACCATAAAGGGTTGTGTAAATCAACTGACATTCAATTCAGACGTAGAGAGGGTTCCCATGTATTGGTAAACCATAATTTAAAACACTGAAATATCCCCCAAAATTCAAACAGACGTTGAAAGTCCATTATTTTAATACATATAATAAAAGAAAATATTTGAAAGCTCTACTCCAAACACTCTAAGAAAAACGCATATTGCATTACAAAGACACAATGAAAGTGAATTTAATAAATTAACGTACGGATAGAAGAACTGAGCCTCTGGCCAACAGCCAGCCAGAAACTGAAACCTGCCAACATGAAACTGAAACGTGCTAACAACATGAGTGAGCTTGGAAGCAGATTTTCCAGCCCCAGCTGGGCTTGAGATTTCTGCAACCCCAGACTTCAGTTTGTCTACACTTCCTAAGAAACCATGAACTACCCAGGGCCTGGTGCTCCAGCCGGGTGACAGGCCTGTGCCTCTGAGGTGGGAGAGCCGAGTTCAGGACATTGGTCCACCAGAGACCTCCTGGCTCCACATAATATCAAATGGCGAAAGCTCTCCCAGAGATCTCCATCTCAACGCTAAGACCCAGCTCCACTCAATGACCAGCAAGCTACAGTGCTGGACACCCTATGTGAAACAACTAGCAAGACAGGAACACAACATCACCCATTAGCAGAGAGGCTGCCTAAAATCATAATAAGGTCACAGACACCCCAAAACACACCACCGGACACAGTCCTGCCCACGAGAAAGACAAGATCCAGCCTCATTCGCCAGAACACAGGCACTGGTCCCCTCCACCAGGAAGCCTACACAACCCAATGAACCAACCTTACCACTGGAGGCAGACAGCAAAAACAACGGGAACTACAAACCTGCAGCCTGCAAAAAGGAGACCCCAAACACAGTAAGTTAGGCCAAATGAGAAGACAGAGAAACACAGCAGGTGAAGGAGCAAGGTAAAATCCCTGCAGACCAAACAAATGAAGAGGAAACAGGCAGTATACCTGAAAAAGAATTCCGAGTAAAGATAGGAAAGATGATGCAAAATCCTGGAAATAGAATGGAAAAAATACAAGAAACGTTTAACAAGGACCTTGAAGAACTAAAGAGCAAACAAACAATCATGAACAACACAATAAATGAAGTTAGAAATTCTCTAGAAGGAATCAATAGCAGAGTAACTGAGGCAGAAGAATAGATAAGTGACCTGGAAGATAAAATAGTGGAAATAACTACTGCAGAGCAGAATAAAGAAAAAAGAATGAAAAGAATTGAGGACAGTCTCAGAGACCACTAGGACATTAAACACACCAACATTCAAATTATACGGGTCCGAGAAGAAGAAGAGAAAAAGAAAGGGACTGAGGAAATATTTGAAGAGATTATAGTTGACAAATTCCCTAATATGGGAAAGGAAATAGTTAATCAAGTCCAGGAAGCACAGAGAGTCCCATACATGATAAGCCCAAGGAGAATTACCCCAAGATACATATTAATCAAACTATCAAAAATTAAATACAAAGAAAAAATATTAAAAGCAGCGAGGGAAAAGCAGCTATTAACATACGAGGGAATCCCCAAAAGGTTAACAGCTGATCTTTCAGCAGAAACTCTGCAAGCCAGAGGGAGTGGCAGGACATACTTAAAGTGATGCAAGGGAAAAACCTACAACCAAGATTACTCTACCCAGCAAGGATCTCATTCAGATTCGAGGAGAAATTAAAATATTTACAGACAAGCAAAAGCTAAGAGAATTCAGCACCACCAAACCAGCTTTACAACAAATGCTGAAGGAACTTCTCTAGGCAGGAAACACAAGCGAAAGAAAAGACCTACAATAACAAACCCAAAACAATTAAGAAAATGGTAATAGGAACATACACATCTATAAGTACCTTACATGTAGATGGATTAAACGCTCCAACCAAAAGACACAGACTGGTTGAATGGATACAATAACAAGACCCGTATATTTGCTGTCTACAAGAGACCCATTCAGACCTAGGGACACATACGGACAGAAAGCGACAGAGTGGAAAAAGATATTCCATGCAAGTGGAAGTCAAAAAAAGCTGGAGTAACAATTTTCATAACAGACAAAATAGACTTTATATAAAGACTATTACAAGAGACAAAGAAGGACACTACATAATGATCAAGGGATCAATCCAAGAAGATATAACAATTATAAATATTCATGCACCCAACATAGGAGCACCTCAATACATAAGGCAAATGCTAACAGCCATAAAAGGGGATATCGACAGTAACACAATAATAGTAGGGGACTTTAACACCCCACTTTCACCAATGGGCAGACCATCCAAAATGAAAATAAATAAGGAGACACCAGTTTTAAATGATACATTAAACAAGACAGACTTAATTGATATTTACAGGACATTCCATTCAACAAAAACAGAATACACTTTCTTCTCAAGTGCTCATGGAACATTCTCCAGGATAGATCATGTTGGGCCGCAATTCAAGCCTTCATAAACTTAAGAAAACTGAAATCGTATCAAGTATCTTTTCCGACCACAACACCATAAGACTAGATATCAATTAGAGGAAAAAATCTGTAAAAAATACAAATACATGGAGGCTAAACAATACACTACTTAATAAGCAAGAGATCACTGAAGAAATCAAAGAGGAAATCAAAAAATACCCAGAAACAAATGACAATGAAAACACAATGACCCAAAACCTATGGGATGCAGCAAAAGCAGTTCTAAGAGGGAAGTTTGTAGCAATACAACCCTACCTCAAGAAACAAGAAACACCTCAAAAAAACAACCTAACCTTACAGCTAAAGTAATTAGAGAAAGAAGAACAAAAAAACCCCAAAGTTAGCAGAAGGAAAGAAATCATAAAGATCAGATCAGAAATAAATGAAAAAGAAATGAAGGAAACGATAGCAAAAATCAATAAAACTAAAAGCTGGTTCTTTGAGAAGATAAACAAAATTGATAAACCATTAGCCAGACTCATCAAGAAAAACAGGGAGAAGACTCAAATGAATAGAATTAGAAATGAAAAAGGAGAAATAACAACTGACACTGCAGAAATACAAAGGATCATGAGAGATTACTACAAGCAACTATATGCCAATAAAATGGACAACCTGGAAGAAATGGACAAATTCTTAGAAAAGCACAACCTCCTGAGACTGAACCAGGAAGAAATAGAAAATATGAACAGACCAATCACAAGCACTGAAATTGAGACTGTGATTAAAAGTCTTCCAACAAACAAAAGCCCAGGACCAGATGGCTTCACAGGCGAATTCTATCAAACATTTAGAGAAGAGCTAACACCTATCCTTCTCAAACTCTTCCAAAATATATCACAGGGAGGAACACTCCCAAACTCATTCTCCGAGGCCACCATCACCCTATACCAAAACCAGGCAAAGATGTCACAAAGAAAGAAAACTACAGGCCAATATCACTGATGAACATAGATTCAAAAATCCTCAACAACATACTAGCAAACAGAATCCAAAAGCACATTAAAAGGATCATACACCATGATCAAGTGGGGTTTATCCCAGGAACGCAAGGATTCTTCAATATATGAAAATCAATCAATGTGATACACCATATTAACAAACTGAAGGAGAAAAACCATATGACCATCTCAATAGATGCAGAAAAAGCTTTGGACAAAATTCAACACCCATTTATGATAAAAACCCTCCAGAAAGTAGGAATAGAGGGAAGTTACCTCAACATAATAAAGGCCATATAGGACAAACAAACAGCCAGCATCGTTCTCAATGGTGAAAAACTGAAACCATTTCCACTAAGATCAGGAACAAAACAAGGTTGCCCACTCTCACCACTATTATTCAAAATAGTTTTGGAAGTTTTAGCCACAGCAATCAGAGAAGAAGAAGAAATAAAAGGAATCCAAATTGGAAAAGAAGAAGTAAAGCTGTCATTGTTTGCAGATGACATGATACTATACACAGAGAATCCTAAAGACACTACCAGAAAATTACTAGAGCTAATCAATGAATTTGGTAAAGTAGCAGGATACAAGATTAATGCACAGAAATCTCTTGCATTCCTATACACTAATGATGGAAAATCTGAAAGAGAATTTAAGGAAACACTCCCATTTACCACTGCAACAAAAAGAATAAAATACCTAGGAATAAACCTGCCTAAGAAGACAAAAGACCTGTATGCAGAAAACTATAAGACACTGATGAAAGAAATTAAAGATGATACCAACAGATGGAGAGACATACCATGTTCCTGGATTGGAAGAATCAACATTGTGAAAATGACTATACTACCCAAAGCAATCTACGGATTCAGTGCAATCCCAATCAAACTACCAATGGAATTTTTCACAGAACTAGAACAAAAAATTTCACAATTTGTACGGAAACACAAATGACCCCGAATAGCCAAAGCAATCTTGAGAAAGAAAAACAAAACTGGAGGAATCAGGCTCCCGGACTTTGGACTATACTACAAAGCTACGGTAATCATGACAGTATGGTACTGGCACAAAAACAGAAATATAGATCAATGGAACAGGATGGAAAGCCCACAGATACACCCATGCATATATGGTCACCTTATTTTTGATAAAGGAGGCAAGAATATACAGTGGAGAAAAGACAGCCTCTTCAATAAGTGATGCTGGGAAAACTGGACAGCTACATGTAAAAGAATAAAATTAGAACACTACCTAACACCACACACAAAAATAAACTCAAAATGGGTTAAAGACCTAAATGTAAGGCAAGACACCATAAAACTCTTAGAGGAAAACATAGGCAGAACACTGTATGACATAAATCACAGCAAGATCCTTTTTGTCCCACCTCCTAGAGAAATGGAAATAAAAACAAAAATAAACAAATGGAACCTAATGAAACTTAAAAGCTTTTGCACAGCAACAGAAACCATAAACAAGACGAAAGGACAACCCTCAGAATGGGAGAAAATATTTGCAAATGAAGCAACTGACAAAGGACTAATCTCCAAAATTTACAAGCAACTCATGAAGCTCAATATCAAAAAAACAACCCAATCCAAAAATGGGCAGAAGACCTAAATAGATATTTCTCCAAAGAAGATATACAGATAGCTAACAAACACATGAAAGAATGCTCAACATCACTAATCATTAGAGAAATGCAAATCAAAAGTACAATGAGGTATCACCTCACAGCAGTCAGAATGGGCATCATCAAAAAATCTACAAACATAAATTCTGGACAGGGTGTGGAGAACAGGGAACCCTCTTGCAATGTTGATGGCAATGTAAATTGATACAGCCACTATGGAGAACAGTATGGAGGTTCCTTAAAAAGTAAAAACAGAACTACCATATGACCCAGCAATCCCCGTACTGGGTGTATACCCTGAGAAAACTATAATTCAAAAAGAGTCATGTACCACAATGTTCACTGCAGCACTGTTTACAATAGCCAGGACATGGAAGCAACCTAAGTGTCCATCGACAGATGAATGGATAAAGAAGATGTGGCACATATATACAATGGAATATTACTCAGCCATAAAATGAAACAAAATTGAGTTATTTGTAGTCAGGTGGATGGACCTAGAGTCTGTCATACAGAGTGAAGTAAGTCAGAAATAGAAGAACAAATACCATATGCTAACACATATATATCGAATCTAGAAAATAAAAAAAGAAAGGTTCTGAAGAACCTAGAGGCAGGACAGGAATAAAGACGCAGACATAGAGAATGGACTTGAGGACACAGGGAGGGGGAAGGGTAAGCTGGGATGAAGTGAGAGAGTGGCATGGACATATATACACTACCAAATGTAAGACAGATAGCTAGTGGGAAGCAGCCGTATAGCACAGGGAGATCAGCTCCGTGCTTTGTGACCACCTAGAGGGGTGGGATAGCGAGGGTGGGAGGGAGACGCAAGATGGAGAAGATATGGGGATATATGTATGTGTATAGCTGATTCACTTTGTTATAAAGCAGAAACTAACACACCATTGAAGGCAATTATATTCCAATAAGGATGTTAAAAAGTAAGAAAATAAAGCAGAGATCAGCAAACTAGAAAGAAATTAATTAACATACAGGTTAGGATACAGGATTCTAGTTAGTATAATTTAATTTTCTTGTAATTACCACATATCAAATACTATTCAAAGAATAACAATTTTCATAGAGAAATGCAAATCAAAACTACAGTGAGGTATCACCTCACACCAGTCAGAATGGCCATCATTAAATTGTCTACAAATAATAAATGCTGGAGAGGGTGTGGAGAAAAAGGAACCCTCCTACCCTGTTGGTAGGAATATAAACTGGTACAGCCACTATAGAGAACAGTATGGAGGTTCCCTAAAAAACTAAAATTAGAATTACCATATGATCCTGCAATCCCACTCCTGGGCATATATTCAGAAAAGACAAAAACTCTAATTGAAAAAGATATATGCACCCCAATGTTCACAGCAGCACTATTTACAATAGCCAAGGTATGGAAGCAAACTAAAGGTCCATCAACAGATGAATGGATAAAGAACATGTGGTATATATGTACAATGGAATATTACTCAGTCATAAAACGAATGAAATCATGCCATGTGCAGCAATATGGATGGCAATATGGATGGACCTAGAGATTACCATACTAAGTGAAGTAGGTCAGACAGAGAAAGACAAATACCATATGATATCACTTATATGTGGAATCTAAAAAAAGGATACAAGTAAACTTATTTACAAAACAGAAATAGACTCATAGACACAGAAAACAAACTTATGGTTACCAAAGTTGAAAGAGGCAGGAGGGATAAATTAGGAGTTTGGGATTAACAGATACATACTACTACATATAAAACAGATTAACAACAAGAACCTACTGTATAGCACAGGGAACTATATTCAATGTTTTGTAATAATCTATAATGGAAAAGAATATATATATGTATGTATAACTGAATCACCTTGCTGTACACTTGAAAATAACAGAACATTGTAAATCAACTATACGTCAATTAAAAAAATAAAAATAAATTAGAAAAAAATTTTTCAAAGAACTAGAATACAATATTCAAAGAACAAAAAGCCAAAACCAGACTAATAATAATATTAGAAACACTTACATGGCTCTTAGAATATGCCTGGTTTGTTATAACCTGTTTACATATACTACTAACTCACATCCCTCACAACAACCTCAGACAACAAGTATTCTTATTATTCCCATTTTACAAATGAGGAAACTGAGGTGTAGAGGGGTCAACCATGTTGTCTGGGCTCGCTGTCCTACTAGTAAGTGGCAGAGCAAGGACTGGAATCCTGCAAGCGTGCTTTCCCGGTCCTTAATTTTAATTGCTATGGTTTACAATCTCTTGGTGATATTAAGGAGTACACTACATAAAGTCTAGGAAAACTCAAAATGCAAAGCAGTTTGGGGGCCAAATATAACAAATGTTCTGAGGAAATCACCAAATCACAACACAACAATAAATGAGATTCATAATGACTGCTCTAAGACATAAGGGAAAGTTAAAATATGTTCAGTATACTTACTGTTTTAGAAGGCAAAGAATTATTTAGTGCATTTAAATTTTTTCCATCCAAAACTGTCAATATGATTTTCATTTCTAAAGGGGTAAAACTTTCAACTGTCCAAAATTACTCATTCCCTGAGAGCTCTAAACAGAAAGTTACTGAGCAATCTTATTTGCCAATTATCTCATTCTTAATGAAATATGGTATGTGTGTGGTGTGTGTGTGTGTGTGTGTGTGGTGTGTGTAGGGGGATCATAAATAAATTAAGGTTTCCACGTGTTTTGATTCTAGGTATATAAGAACTTAATACTAAAGATATTGGAAAGTGTCAAATCATTTGGATAGATGAGTGAATAAACTCATAGAATTGTGTCATTATTATAAAAGCCTAGAATCTGATCACTCATAGTGAGTTATAAAAAAAAAAAAGTACAGGCTTTCAACTCATACATAGAACTGAACTTCAAGCTTGTCTCCACCAGTATAGTTACCATGAATTTTTGGCAAGTTAATTTCACATACCTGAACCAAAGTTTCCTTCCCTGTAAGTTGAGGATACTAATTCTTAACTCACAAGGTTCTTGTGTGAGCTAAGGAAAAAACACATGCAAAGTGCTGAACACAGTCCCTGGGATATAGCAGATGGTCAACAAACAGCGACTACTATTATTCCCTAACCTTTTTCTACTTTGTCCCCCAAATGTAAGAGCCTAATCTTACCAATTAGCAAGTCATTCATAGGCTTCTCAGAATTACAGTAAGTACAGTACCATATGCCCTATTCAAAAATGGAGCATATGAAAGTACAAGAAAATACAAAACCAAATCATCAAATGAGACAAAAACGTCGGAATCCTGTTTCTCCACCCATATCTTTTCTGGTTGGTTTTGTAATAACCCGCATTCCTTTATCAACAATACGAATCCTATCATTTTTTGGCGGTCTAAACATTCCTAGTTGGGTACTGTTGCTTATTTATTTTGACGGCTACCTTTGCGAGGATAATTGTAATCATTGCTTGAAAACAAAAAAGAAATACAGGACAGGAGCATTTTAATAAAATGCTGTAACTGTTTCATCTATCTCGACGGTTGACTGGATGCCATGTGGATCATTTATTATAGCAATATATTTTCACATTACTGCGCCACCCCCTTACCCAACAAACACATGCCTTAATGAGCAAAACTCCAGACTGACAGTGAACGAATGCTCTTTAGGGACACAATAACTCAAAACTTGGTGCTCTCAGTAAGGATCCTAGGGGAGGAGGGAAGGTGGCCGGGTGTCACTGCAAGTGGAAATGAACAGAATCGGAAACTGTTCTGTCTCCTTAAACAAGATTGGAGATGAGCCCTGTGGGGCTAGGAGCGGAGAGAGGCGGGTTAGGTGGGCCTTGGAGGCAACAGAGGAAGGAGGCGGCAACTGCAGTCTGGGAAATGTCTGTGCCACCGGGGAGAGGAGCGTCAGAGCCCATCACCACCCGAGGGTGGAGGCGGAGAGAAGTGGCAGGCTCAGCCCAGTCCCCAGAACTGGTTCAGCTTCAGGAGTCTGGAAGGACTGAGAGGGAATGGGAACCCAGGTGATCAAGAAAGATGAGGGTAGGGATGGGCTCCTGGCTGCCTTCAAAGCGGGACGCTGCTGACCCCGCCGCCATCCAGGTGCCGCTGGAGAGGAAGGCAGGGACCCAACAGGGAGCGCTCAGGTTACCTGTGTCAGCCGCCTGCCCGCTCGTCTCCACTTCCGCAGACTAGGTGTTACCACGGGCTACCCGGGCACGCGCCGAGTGACGTCATCCTCGCGCGCCCGAGCCGCCGTCCGCCTGGCCCCGCCCCTTGAGTGCAGGGGGTGGGGCAGTGGAGGTCTGCGCAGGCGCGGAGCTGCCTGGGGCTTGGGAAGGCGTGAAAAAGGCTTGTTTTGGATTTTGTAGGGTCGCCGTCTTACCCTCCTACTCCTAGTTGCAAAATCTTATAGGGACTTAAGAAAAAAAATGTTATTGAAATACAGACATGGACTTTTTATTCTTTATTTTGCTCTTCCTCTTCCGTATATAACTCTTGTTTGTATACTCGTTCGTTCCAGCACAGTTTATTTAAGTCCTATTGTGTTCCAGGCAAGCACTGTTACAGAATCTGGGATACAGCGATGACAAAACAGACACAATGCTTCCTCATAGAGAAAGCAAACATTGAATAACTCACCAAAGATATTTTAGGCGTATCTCATTTTATTGCCCTTCACTTTATGCCACTGGGCAACCCTGCCATTGTCAGATAATAGTTAGCATTTTTTAGCAATAAAGTATTTTTAATTAAGGTAAGTATTTTTTTTACATAATGCTATTGCACACTTAATAGACTACAGTATAGTGTAAACATAATTTTATTTTCACTTAAAAACCAAAAAAATCATGTGAGTTACTCAAAAACTAAAGGAGGATGTCAGAGAAGTGCCCTATGAAGAGGCTCATCAAGCTGAGAAGGGAAGAAGCCAGCTCTATGATGATCTGGAGCAAGAACAACCAAGAGAATGATGGAAAGCTATGGGGAGGGGACTGAATGTAGTGGTGCCCTTGAGAAAGTGAGAAAATAGGCTAGGGGAAGAATAGAAGATGAGATTAACAAGGCAAGGAGAGTTCTGATCTCGCAAAGTTTCTTTGCAGGAGGCATGGATTTTATTTTAACTATAATGGGAAGCCAGTGAAGAGTTTTAAACATGCAAGTGACAGGATCTGGTTTTATAAGATCACTCTGCCTGCTGTGTATAAGAATAAACGATTTGGAGTCCGAGAAAGAGTTCAAAGAGAACAGTTGCTTTTGCAATGATCAGGTAAGAAATGATGGAGAGAAGTGAACAAATTTAAGGAATAATTTGGAGGTAGATATGACAGACTTGGAGATAGATTAGATAAGGCCATAGGGAAAGAAAGGTGTCAAAATGACTTCTAAATTTTGGGCTTTTGCAAATAGCTGGATAACACAGCTAAGACACTTTCTAATACTTCACAAGATTTTCCCCTCCTCCTTTCAACCCTGATCCCTTTGCTTCTTTGTTACCAAGCCCTCTCAGTTCTCCTCTTACCTTTGTGATCATCTCCCCTCAGTTTCCATCAAGGGCCTCCTTTTTCCTTTCCTTTCCCTTAACTCTTTACCCCTTGAGCTTCTTATGCTACATCAGGGGCTGCAAGCCCAAAAGCCTACAGTGCCCAGGCAGTGAACACAAAGGAATGAACCTCGTGGATAGAGACTATGAAGAACTGGAGCTCATGGTCCCTACTCAGCTCTAATTGATTTTTGCCAACCAGCAATCTTTCCTAGTGATAGATCCTCCCATTTTTAAAGAGAAATCAATATGCAGATACATGAAATCTCTCAAATTTCAAATGTTGGTAACTAATTCAAATTTTGTTGAACTCTTTTTTGGATCAAACAAAATGCATCTGCAGGCCAGATGAGGCCTGCAAGCTACAACTTTGCCTCCTTGATGGATATCTTCCCAGGATGGTGATTTTTGTCTACTTTCATGTGACTATCACCTGTAAGCTGATAACTCCCAAGCCTATCTCACCACCCAAGCCTTTCAAAATTTCTTATTGAAGTACTCAGATTCCACTGAGATATCCAGTTGGCATCTCAAACTGGACATTTAAAACTGAACTCATTATCTACCCTGGCCCCCAAACCTAACCTACTCAAGTATTCTGTCTCAGTTAACAGCATCAATGTCGACCCACTCACCAAAGCCTGAAATCCAGCATCATCCCAGACTTGTTCCTCTCCTTGTCCTGATCTTGATCTCTTCAATATTTATCACATCTGCCCATCACCTCCATTCTAACTAATCACTGCCTTTGCTCAAGCCTTTCTAACCTCTCTCGGGCAAGTCATGTGACCTCTCTACACCTGTTTTTTCACTTGTTAAATGAAAGGATTGAACTAGGTGATTCCTAGGATCTGTTCCATTGTCAAATTCTGTTTCATAGGGCTTCCCTGGTGGCGCAGTGGTTGAGAATCTGCCTGCTAATGCAGGGGACACGGGTTCGAGCCCTGGTCTGGGAGGATCCCACATGCCGCGGAGCAACTAGGCCCGTGAGCCACAACTACTGAGCCTGCGCATCTGGAGCCTGTGCTCCGCAACAAGAGAGGCCACAATAGTGAGAGGCCAACGCACCACGATGAAGAGTGGCCCCTGCTTGCCACAACTAGAGAAAGCCCTCGCACAGAAATGAAGACCCAACACAGCAAAACTAAATAAAATTAATAAACTCCTACCCCCAACATCTTCTTAAAAAAAAAATTCTGTTTCATAAAGCCACCGAATTTGTCAGAGTAGTTACTTATCACTTTTTTGTTGGTTTTTGGCCTGGCTTTTTTTTTTTCTTTTTCTTTTTGCAGCTCCACACTGCTTGCCAGATCTTACTTCCCCGACCAGGGATTGAACCCTGGCCCTCGGCAGTGAAAGCGCAGAGTCCTACCCACTGGACCGCCAAGGAATTCCCTGGCCTGGCTATCTGAATACCAAGAATACTGCGGCTAGATTGACAGGAAAAACTGGACTTGATAAAAATAATCAATACAAAATGAAATTAACATTGACTAAAACTGGACACAATTTTATTGTAGAATAAACACTGGCTGAAAAAGAACTACTGATTTGTAACATTGAAAACTGAAAAAGCCGAGAAATACAGACAAGGTAAAATTTGTCGTTTAGTAAAAGTTGATGTAAAAATCAAATATTCAGGGATTCCCTAGTGGCGCAGTGGTTGAAAGTCCGCCTGCCGATGCAGGGGACACGGGTTCGTGCCCCGGTCCGGGAAGATCCCACATGCCACGGAGCAGCTGGGCCCGTGAGCCATGGCCGCTGAGCCTGCGCGTCCGGAGCCTGCGCTCCGCAACGGGAGAGGCCACAAGAGTGAGAGGCCCGCGTATCGCGGAAAAAAAAAAAAATCAACTATTCATGTCAAAATTTAGATCTACAAAGTTTGTGCAGAAAAAAAAAACTTGGCCTTGGTTAATTACCCACAAAAGAAAGTTCATGATGTCAGAAGCTCCAATGGCTAGTATATTTCATGAAGAGAAAAAATAATACTGAATTATAACTTCAAATGTAAATGAACTGGAATTGATTCCAGCTAAAATGATTTTAGTAAAAATGGAAAAACAAGACAGTTTAACTATAATATAAAGTTGATCATGGCATTAAATTGGCATAATGAAATTTGCTCCAGAAAGTACTATGTTTTATATTAAAGATTTCAAATAGAATTTTAAAACTTGGATTGCAGTCACGAGCATGGTCATTTCTGATATTAACAAGTTATAAAAAGTTGGTTTAGATGTAGAAGTTTTCTCATTTTGATGAGTTGGGCTAAAAAGAACTCAGAAAACTAGAAAAGTGTGCAGTTAAAACTCTGTATGTGGCAGTTAAACAACTAGAGCCAAGACAGCAAATCACTTGATACGAGCTATTTTGTTTTTCTGAGTCATTCATATAGTACCAATCACCACCATGTTTCAACTGACACTTTGTTATATTTGTACTCACAAAAATAAAGACCCCCTTCCATTGTCTTTTTTTCTTTCTACCTGTTTCTCATGGTTATGTAGGAAAAGTCAGCTTTTACAGAATAAATTATTATGAAAAAATGTAATCTTTTTTTTAAAGAAATCAATTTCTAAGACTCTGGTTTATGTAAAATATGGTGTGTGTTCTTGAAGGTTATTTGCACAACACTTGAAATTATAATTATGTAAGTGCCACCTTTCCTACAGAGGAGATCCTTTGGTTTTAATTTGAAAGATTATAAAAACCCTGATATTTTAATATCAGTTTCTTATACCTCAAAATACATAGAAAAAGGTAAATCAAGTCAGTTTATATACTTGATACATAAACACAGCAATAAATGTTTCATTTTCAAACATGAAAAATAAATAAATAAATAAATAAAGGTTATCTTGAAAAAAAATGAAAATTTAAAGAATCGCAACTCACTGTCTTTTTTAAATTCTCTATCTCTAGTGTTGCTTTTGTAGCTTCAGTCTTCAGATATTTTTAAATATAGTATTTATCTTTAGATGGAGAAGAACCCATCAAACTTGTAAAATACCCAGGCCAGCAACTGAAGGGAAAATATACCCCCAGCCCCACTTTGGCTTACCTTACTTTGCATATTACTTCTTAAAGCTAAATCTCAAAAGTCTATCAAAAAATTTCTCATGAATTTCTCACAAAAGAAAAGTATTTTTGATTGGGTCCAAGAGTGTTCAGGGACTTCTATTTATAATGCTTTAATGATCCATTTAAAAAATAGTTTTCTAGAAAATACTTTTTTTGATGAAAATTATTGGTGTAAGTATAATTTTGATTTCATGTTAATATACACAAAATCAGTGCTTCACAGAATCAAAGTTAACATCTTGCATTCATTCAATAGCTCCTGAAAATCTTTAGTCTTTCAGTTCTAAAACTCCTATTTTTGAGTATTTATTCATGCCACAAGCTGTTGTAGTTTCATAAGGTCTGCATAATTGGAGTGCATATAGCCTGGTTTCAGATATGCTTTTCATCAATGACTATTTTTCCCTCTGATGCTATCAGCTCCATGAAATCTGTTAATATTCCCACTGAGATTTAGTGCATTGGATTTAATTTCAAGAGAATTTCTGACTTGGCCCAGGTGAACTAAATACAATAAAGGAGGAGAAGGCAGAGACTGCTGGCTATCCCTCAATATCCAAGCTGTTTTCCTCACAGAAATAGAATCCCTCACATTTTAGATAACAGAATATCCTATCTTAGCTGGACACATGACCACTCAGAAAAAAGACAATATTTTCCAGCCTCCCTTGCAGCTAGATGTGGCCCTGTGACTAAGTGCTGGTTAATTGACAGGAAGAGTAAGTATAATGTAGCATCCCTTATAAAATAGATAGAACATGAGTTTGTTTTCTTCCCATCCTCCTTCCTGTTGACTGGAACGCAGATGTGTTGGCTACTCCTAGAGTAGCCAACTTGGTTTATAATTTAACCTTCAGAGGCTTATGGGAAAGCAATGAGATAGAAGGAGCCTATAACCCTGAGGACTTTGTGGATAGAGCCACAATACCAGCTCTGAACTATCTACCTCTGCATTTGTGCCAAGAGAGATAAGCCACTCTCTTTTTTAAAATTTTATTGAAGTATAGTTGATTTACAATGTTGTGTTAATTTCTGCTATACAGCAAAGTGACTGAGTTATACATATATATATTCTTTTTCATATTCTTTTCCATTATGGTTTATCACAGGATATTGAATATAGTTCCCTGTGCTATACATTAGGACCGTGTTGTTTTTCCATCCTGTATATAATAGTTTGCGTCTGCTAATCCCAAACTCCCAATCCTTCCCTACCCCCATGTCACCTCCCCCTTGGCGACCACAAGCCTGTTCTCTATGTCTGTGAGTCTGCTTCTATTTCATAGATTATGTTCATTTGTGTCATATTTTAGCTTCCACATATAAGTGATATCATATGGTATTTGTCTTTCTCTTTCTGACTTACTTCGTTTTGTATGATAATATCTGGGTCCATCCATATTGCTGCAAATGGCATTATTTCTTTCTTTTCTATGGCTGAGTAATATTCCATAATATACCACATCTTCTTTATCCATTCATCTGTCGATGGATATTTAGGTTGTTTCTAGGTCTTGGCTATTGTAAATAGTGCTGGTATGAACAGAGGATTGCATGTATCTTTTCGTATTATAGTTTTGTCTGGATATATGTCCAGGAGTGGGATTGCTGGGTCATATGGCAGCTCTATATTTAGTTTGTTGAGGAACCTCTGTACTGTTTTCCATAGCGGCTGCACCAATTTACATTCCCACCAAGAGAAGCCACTCTCTTTTTAAAGTCACTTTATTTTGGGTCTATTTCTTCCACCTTACCTAACTGATATATAAGGACTAGAATTCAAAAGAAAAATATACAGTTAAGCCATTTTCAGACTTCATGCAGACCTGAATAGCAAAAAGGAAAAGCCTCCTGAAGGAAGCGCAGGCTCGCTTCAGTAACCCCAAGGCCTGAAGACCAGAAGACAAAGGCCTGTAAGAGATATTGTCTAATGGCAGTAACTCCTAAATTCAAGTTTCTTCGTAAAGCAAGTACTTCATATTTATAGCCTTACTCATTGTATCCTACCTAATATCCTGTCTTTCCCTTACTAACAGAGCCCTGATTTTGTGGAAGAAAATCCATCGACCTCAGAGAAATTAGGCCCCTTCACCACCCCAACAGATGAAAGATTATAAATCTAAGCCAGTTATGGAATCCCATTCCTTTCTGTCCCTTATTCATGGGCCCAGCTTTCCTTACAGCCAAGTGTAGCCATGTTGCCCAGTCTAGCCAATGAAATGGATAGGTAGCTGCTAAGAGCTCCTGGGACAGATTTTACCTCCTTATAAAAAGATAGCCGTAAAAGGAGAGCTAGCTGCATTGTACTGCCCTTTTCTTTATTACTTGTGACGCCAACGTAAGGGAAAAGATGGTTGGACCACCATGTTGACCATAGATGGTCACAGGATGGAGTCAACATGCTGAGGAACGAGGGGGAGAGAAAGTGTAAGAGTCTGAGTCATTGCTGACATCGTTGAGCTGCTGACCAGCCCTTGATATCTTCCTCTGGTCTCTTAGTAAACAATTCTGCATCTGGTTTTAGCCTTTAGTACAGGTTTTGTTGTTTTTGTTGTTGCTGCTGCTTGCAATTTTTTTATTTTTTCTGCAATTTAAAAAGAAAAAGAAAGAGTCTCAGCATTTTTTTGTGTTACAGATTTCTCTCTTGACTCTTTTCCATAAAGACTTGTTTTCCATGCTTGCATAGTACTCAGTGCTGACGCTTCTGCCGTTACTCTTGTGCTTCTTGCTTCTGTTGCTACTATCGTCTTTCACTTTTAAATGTGCTAAAGAAACCCTTCTACATAATTTTCTCTACCAATTATGGATTTAAACTGGATTTAAACTATATTTACAATAGCCTATCTGCATAGCTCTAATATCAATCCAGTTTTTGGTATGTCATTCCCACTGCTTTAGGCTGAACTGTGAAGAGTCCACAGAAAGGAAATGGGTCTTTGTGTTCAATAGAAGATATAGTTGTGCCTTGCTTGTTATAAGAGGCCCCAGGAATTCTGGATATTTGTGTCCCACTAAATTCTCAATTTACTAAAGGAAAATCCATAATTATTACTGATCCTGTCACTATCTACTCATTCGACTTCTCTGAGCTTGCTTTGTTCTCATCTGTATATTAGAGAATGTCACTAAATGATTTTATGAGCTTTTTTTATTTAAAATTCTTCTTTTCCAACTTCACCTAGATACCAAATATATAAGCCTGTAAGTTCTTGATAAAATTTCCTTAAGAATAAGGAAGTTAGCCTAAAGCCTGTCTGCCATGCCTCTGGCCTATTTAATGCCACCAATAGTCCACCCACACGTCACACCAAAGGAATACGTGTGACAGACCCAGCTTGGGTTTGCATGTCATCATTTCCTAAGGCGGGAACTGTGGCAAAAAGATTCTGTCTAAAACTCACTGTGGGTTGATGAGAGACAGGTGGGATGAATGTGTCAAAATATAAATGCAGGATTTGAAATATTTGCAAGTTTCCAGGAGAAAAATCATACTAGAGAGGGACGGCTGGTAAATGAAAGTTGAATATAATGATTGACCTGGCAGCCATGAGCTGAAAGTCATCTCAGTGACTTGGTCAGTATGAGTTGAAGAGATTACTGTAGAATTTACATATATAGCTGTTTGGGCCACAGATCCTATCACTACAGAGAGCACTGGTGGCTGATGCCAGAAGTAAACAGAGAGAAGAGTCTGTGGCTTGAAGGGACAGGGTCACTTCCAAGGGCACTGAGTCTGAAAATGATGCTCTTTTTACTAAAAATAAAAAATAAGAGGCTCAGGGAGGAATCAAGGTAGTGTTGCCAAAGAGGATGATTCCTAAAAAAGAAAGAAAGTGGAATTCATGGTGAAATTTCATTTTTACTGGAGAAGGAGACAACAGTTTTCAAAGAATTCCAATGAAAGTAAACACATCAGCATGGATGGCACAGAGCCTCTGACTTCTAGAAAAGAAAGTCCCTCTACCCCCAGCTCTGGTCTCTTTTTTTTCTCTAATGATGGAGCACAGTCAGTGGGAAAGGGTGTGTGTGAGACTTGGCATTGATACATTGCTGCTAATTGAATGTGTCATATAGCCACATTCATTTTTTTTTCTTCCAGCCATATTTCCAGATGCTACCATGTATTAGGTACATTTTTGGGCTCTGAGGACACAAAGAGGAAAAAATACATCCCTGACATCAAAGGACTTCCAGGCTACTCTGGAGAAAAAAAGTGGTTTATTACATTAGAGGCCAGAGCCCTAGACTTGTGTCCTATATGGGTTCCAAATAGCAAAACCAGTATGGCAAGAAAAGACAGACAAAGAAATGGGGGTAAAATTGGGTAGGGGAGTGGGATATTGAGAAACCAAGAAAGCTGAAGACAAGGTAGAATGGAGAGGTCAAAAAGAGCTGGCCTGGGCTTCCCTGGTGGTGCAGTGGTTGAGAGTCCGCCTGCCGATGCAGGGGACGCGGGTTCGTGCCCCGGTCCGGGAAGATCCCACATGCCGCGGAGCGGCTGAGCCCGTGAGCCATGGCCGCTGAGCCTGCGCGTTCGGAGCCTGTGCTCCGCAATGGGCGAGGCCACAACAGTGAGAGGCCCGCGTACTGCAAAAAAAAAAAAAAAAGAGTTGGCCTGGGGTGGCCCTAGGATGGTCATTCTGGTTGACAGAATGGGAGAAGTTAAGTAGTTTGTCAGCCTCAGGCTAACAAGGGCCGGCAGTTGCAACGCCAAGTAACATTGTCCTTGGGAAGGGACTCAGTGCATATTTATTTATATACTAAAAGAATGGGTGAATGGTAGATAAGACTCTTTTATGATTTCTGTGCCCATGTTTTTGGTAGGTGGGAAAGCAGACACATGAAAATATAAACATTCTCTATGAATGGGACTGGGGGGGGGCATATTCCGTCTACAGCCAGACACTGAGCAAACACAGCACAAGTAATACTTCACCCAAGCACAAACCCAAAGGTATAACTTTGGAAAGATGCCAGCAAAGCTCTCTTTGGTGGGCCTCTCACAGGGACTGGGTCCTGGCAACCCAGGAAATCACCCCATAGGAGGGCTCCTCCCACCAGTCCTGCTTATGCAGATGGAAGCAAGTTGCACTGATCACCAATGACACTGTTGGAAACAGCCAGAATTGGGGTCCATTTGCCCACCAAAAAGCAATGATTTTAAAAGCAATAGCAAAAACTTGCTATTTCTCCCAACCTAGAGAGATATATTCCTAAGAACCTATGGGATTCAACTTGATTGAAGCCCTTTCAAAAGTCACTGAATTGGGACTGCCCTGGTTGTGCAGGGTTAAGAATCCGCCTGCCAATGCAGGGGACACGGGTTCGATCCCTGGTCCAGGAAGATCCCACACGCCGCAGAGCAACTAAGCCTGGGCACCACAACTACTGAGCTTGCGTGCTGCAACTACTGAAGACCGCATGCCTAGAGCCCGTGCTCCGCAACAAGAGAAGCCACAACAATGAGAAGCCTGCTCACCGCAACGAAGAGTAGCCCTCGCTCACCACAACTAGAGAAAGCCCGCGTGCAACAGCAAAGACCCAACTCAGCCAAAAATAAATTAATTTTTTAAAAAGTCACTGAATTTCTCTAATTCCATCACTGCCAATAATAACAATGTTTTAAAGATTCTGATTTTAAAACCCACTTAGGGCTTCCCTGGTGGCGCAGTGGTTAAGAATTCGCCTGCCAATGCAGGGGACACAGGTTTGAGCCCTGGTCCGGGAAGGTCCCACACGCCATGGAACAACTAAGCCCTTGTGCCACAACTACTGAGCCTGCTCTCTAGAGCCCATGAACCACAACTACTGAGCCAGTGCGCCACAACTACTGAAGCCAGCGCACCTAGAGCCTGTGCTCCACAACAAGAGAAGCCACCTCAATGAGAAGCCTGTGTACTGCAATGAAGAGTAACCCTCACTCGCCGTAACTAGAAAAAGCCCATGCGCAGCAATGAAGACCCAACACAGTCAAAAATAAATAAATATAAATAAATAAATAATAAAGTAGCCCAGTCCCTGCCAGCACAAAAAAAATAAAATTAAACCCACTTAAAACACAAACAGTTCCATAAAAGGATTGATAAACACGAATCTTTAGCCTTTTCAGGTGAAGGAGCGCTGTGATAAAGTTACTGTGGGGCAGCACAAACATTCCTCAACATTTTAATCATTTTAATCAGTATTTATATGTATTATTTCTTTTAAAAATCACATAGCTCATTGTTGCCAACTGAGTTTTATCAGGAAGCCAGCAGTGATGTCACACTGCAGAGGCTCTCGGGAGATTCTTTTGAACACAGAAAAAAAAGTTAATGTGTCAGCCATAATGTCTCCTGTTTTCCACCAGTATTTATTTCCATCCTTCAGAAAAACTGATAGTTCAATATTTTTTTCTGGATGAATTTAAAGAAGAACAGGTATTAGCAAATAGTTTCATTGATTGAAATGTACTCAGAAAAGGCCCATGGTCAATGAACTGTGAAATATTTCACAAAATATTACTATTACTGAACAATAGTAATATTTTGCAAAGATGAAACATATATAGGAGGAATTTTACGCATTACACAATTTTTTCCTACATTAGTAATGAATGAATACGAGTAAGAAATGAAACTAGCTTTTGATGAGATAATTTTGGCAGGATATTAAGTTGTGTTTGTTCTTAGTGCTGTCGGAGTGAATAAGGAGGCGTTGTCTTTTCCCATCTCAAGAAGCCTTTGTGTTCTGAGTTTTACACCCTGAGCCTAGGAATGGCTTTTGTGTTGGGAAGCTGAAGTTTAAGGCACCTGGAAATCAACTCCCTGCTACCCAGGGAGGATAACGGGTGATGGGAGAGTGGGGGTAGTAGTGGGGTGGAGGCAGAGCTGGCCAAGTGATGAGAAGAGTGGGAACCTTACCCTAAAGGGGGGGGTCCCAGTGGTAGAAGGTCAGGTCATCCTGCAGATGTGAGGGCTGAGGAACATTCCAGAAGGAACAGCATATGCAAAGATCCTGTGACAAACAGATACACAGTACATCCAAGGAACTTAAAGAAGAGAGGAGGAGCAAAGTAGGAAAGCATGTCTGAGAGAGAGGGAGGGGCCAGCTTTTACAGGGTCTTGTATCTTGTGTTAAGAGATTTTGGTCTTTTTCTTGAAAGCAGTGGGAAACCATTGAAGAGTTTTAAGCAGGGGAGTAATGCAATCACATTTGCTTTACAGGCATTTTATCTTTACAGTAGTTCTATAAGGTAAGCATAATGGCAGGCTCATGCAGCTAGCTCGGGGAAAGTTTAGCAACCCTGTATTCTCCATCAACCACCCCACATAAACATGCATCCTTATCAGACAAAAAACAAAACAAATAAACAGTGTGCTGACTATGGAAATGCAACTTCTAGACAGTCCTTAAGCACTCCTTCCTAACACCTCTAGACCTGGAACTGCCACTACTTGTGTGCTATTATTATTATTTTCTGAGATAAAGAAATCAAAGCACAGAGAGATTAACTAACTTGTCCAAGATCAAACAGCCAGCCAGTTTCAGAGAGAGGATGTGAATCAAATCTGATGAGAGTTCTTGCAGCAGATGTGGTTAGTACCCCACTCATATCCCCTTGGCCCACCTAGGAGAACACCTGCAGATAGTCCCCCCAACATGCCCACCTGGAAGGTCCCCTGCAGATATTTTCCCAACATGCCCATGGGCTTCTTGCATATCTCTGCATGGGGGCCTTCTCTGGCCACTGGAATTCATTTGACCTGTGCACAGGAATTTAACCTCATAGAAGTGACACTCAGTCAATGAGGACAGGAGTTAGGACACAAAGAGCCCCACTTGCTTGCTCCTCCCGCAAATGCTTCTGAGGTATGCTCCACAAGTCTCTCAGAGGGTCCCCAGCAGGAATGTGTCTCAGCTGCTCACACAGGTAACTGGATCATTAATTTACCCTTTATTGGCTCTCCTCCCTTCTCTAACTCCCTTCCCTAACTCTCCCTCGGTGCCTCCTGGAATCAACTTCTATACAAATTACTTGCACCTAAATCCTTGTCTCAGGGTCTGCTTTTGGGGGAACCCAAACTAAAACAGCTTTTAACCAGTACAGTCTACTGCATCTCTTAGTAGTGGCTGGAGAATTTCCCCCAAATTCCCTTATTATGAGATCAATTTAGTGAGCATTTAAAGGATACATGACCCTGTACCAGCAGGCACAAAGGAGCCATTATGACACTTATTTTGTTCATTACTTTGGGCAGAAGGTGACAACTCCAAAGAGGGAATGAATAACTGATAGAAAGAGAAAGATGACAATATTGTGTGTAGGTGGCTCTGTATGGGGGTATGATAGAGCAATAGCACTTATTTTCTAATATATTACTTTACGCTCTGATTCCAGGATATTAAATGTCTCCATCAGGGAAAGTAATGTCATGCTATTAATAATTAATAATATACACTCTTGGACAACATTACCCTATTAATTCTAGTTCTATATCAGTTGACTACAAATGCTGTTCAGTGTTTGGATGATTTATCAAGATATGAAATAAAGCTTGCCAAATCTTTAGCTATAGTCATAAGTAATTTCACCATATTTTATTTCATATTTTCTGTTTAAAAGGCCATATATTGGCAAACTTGTCATGGATGCACTTTACTCCTCAAATTGTCTTTTGAGCATGAACTCTAATCTTTAAAAGTGGCATACGTTTCATGACTTTTCTAAAAGTATAAGTCCAATGACATGGTACAGAATCCTACATGAATATTTCATAAGATTTGCAAATCTACTTTACTTTTCTAGTCGTCCTAAGAGGAAACACCAGATGGCTTGGCGTTAGCCATGCCAGCTTCTAGAAAGGAGTAGAGTTTACTTCACAGTTGACTGAAGACACTGACTATTCCAGTCCTGGATTTCCACTGATTTCTGAGCGTCGTTAAAACAAGCCTCATGGCTTTAATTAAAACAGCATTTGTGTAATTCTGTGTATGAACACACAGAACTCTAGAATGTCCCAGCATATTGTCACCATTCCTAGAGTGCTGAGGTCTTAGGGTTCCAAGGGGTTGACATGCAAGCCAAGGAGTTCAACTTACTAGAATTCTCTGGACATGGGGGCAGGTTTCTGGAGGCGCCCAGAAGTGGAGGAAAACTGTTGTCAACTCAAACTGCCCCCAAATAGCAATGGTGAGAGAGTCTTTGGAATATTTAGCGTCCCATGAACATCGGATTTCTTGCAATCATGCTGGGGAGACTTCTTCTGTAATCATGTTATACTCTAGCAGACCTAGGGTTAAACTATTCTGGAGTCATGACAAAGGCATGGCGTGAAATGTGGGGTGAGAAAAAGGTACAAAGTCACAGGTTCAGTGATTGGGAGTCAGTCTATCTAACCTCTCCTAGATGTGCCAAAACATTTGAGCTAAGAGGTAATGATAGGAAAGAAGAGAGACAGAGACAATTCATGCAGATGCTTGAGAGATAGAAGCAGTGAGAGGAAGAATTGTCTGTTGACATCATATTCCACTGATTGACATTTCCAAGAGAGAAACTATAGCTGATCGTGGCTCAAATTTCAAAACAACTGAAGAAGAATGAAAAGCTGTACTGGGTGATGAAAAACCGTGTAGGTGACAACATGCACCAACAAATTAATATGAAAGGAGGAGTGAAACAGGGCCTGGATAGGCAACAAAGATGTCACCTCCAACCGAACATACAAATAGTTCACAGCATTATTTTTCTATCTTGATGGAAAATTTGCAATTTTTACATTGGTGCAGACCAAAGAAATTAGCAACTAACACATCTCAACTTGCATTACCCTTTCCGTGAACTTTTTTTGGTATTTTTTTTTACAATATCATCATGCTTACAATAGTTACAAAAATAACCTTGGGCTTCCCTGGTGGCGCAGTGGTTGAGAGTCCGCCTGTTCGTGCCCCGGTCCAGGAAGATCCCACATGCCGCGGAGTGGCTGGGCCTGTGAGCCGTGGCCGCTGAGCCTGCGCGTCCGGAGCCTGTGCTCCGCAACGGGAGAGGCCACAACAGTGAGAGGCCCGCGTACCGCAAAATAAATAATAAGTAAATAAATAAAAATAACCTCCCCTCCCTTGTGAAGCTGCCTAAGAGAAGCACCCCTCACCTTTCCCCTCAACCTACATGACATCCCAATTATCATTCGCTATTTTTTAAACAGCTTTATCAAGGGATAATTGACATACGATAAACTGCACATATTTGAAGTGTAAAATTTGACATTTTTTTGACATTGTGTCCACCTGTGACATCATAAAATTACCCTGGAAACTTTTTTCTTTTCCTCTGTAATCCTTCTCTCACATTCCTCCCCCTCCCTAGGTACCACTGATCTTTTTCTGTCACTATAGATTAGTGTGCATTTTCTAGAATTTCATGTAAGTGGAATCCTACAATATGTACATTGCCTGGCTTCCGTGACCACATAATTACTTTGAGATTCATCCATGTTGCACTGTGTATCAGTAGTTCATTACTTTTAATTGCTCAGTAGAATTCCACTGTACGCATATACCGTAATCTGTTTATCTATTCACCTGTTAATGGACATTTGTATTGTTTCCAGTTTTCATTACTACACATAAGTTTGTTACAAATATTCATGTGCAAGTCTTTGTATGCACATATGCTTTCATTTCTCTTGGGGAAATACCCAAGGAATGGAATGCCAGGATAGTATGTTTAACTTTTTAAGGAATTGCCAAACTGTTCTCCAAAGTGGTTATACCATTTTAAATGTCACCAACAGTGCATGAGAGTTCCAGTTCCTCCACACCTTTGCCAACATTTGGTATGGTCAGTCTTTCTAATTTTAGCAGTTTTAGCAAATTAGCAGTGGAATCATGCTGTGATTTTAATTTGCATGTCCCTAACGACTAATGATATTGAACATCTTTTCCTGTGCTTATTTGCTATCCATATATCTTCATTGGCGAAGTATCTGTTGAAATCTTTTGCCCATTTTCTATTTGGTTGTTTTCTTATTACTGAGTTTTGAGAATTCTTTCTATATTCTGTGTATGTTTTTATCATATGTATGTTTTGAAAATATTTCTCCAGTGTGTGACTTATCTTTTCATTATTTCAAAGTATTTTTCAAACAGCATAAGTTCTTAATTTTGGTAAAGTCCAATTTGTCATTTTTTTTCTTTTATGGATCATTCTTTTGAGGTTGTATCTAAGAAATCTTTGTCTAGCCCGTGTTCACAAAGATTTTTTCTGATGTCTTCTTCTGGAAGCTCTGTAGTTTTAGGTTTTACATTTAGGTCTAGGATACATTTGAAGTTAATTTTTGTACAAGGTGTGAGATATGAATTGAAATTTGAAATTCTTTTTTTTTTTTTTGCATGTGGATATCCAATTGTTCCAGCATTTTAAATAAGTTCCTGGGTGATGTTGATATTGTTGGTCTGTGGGGCCATACTTTGAATTGCACTGTAATAAAAGATATGCAAGTGAAAAAATAAGGAAATTCTTAATTTTAAAAAATGATTAAAAGAAAGGAATTGCAATCATAATGCATTACTTGGCTCTGCAGTTAGTATATGTATAGCTGTATTAGTCTACTGGGGTGCTACTGGGTGGCTTAAACAACAGTTCTGCAGGCTGGCAAATCCAAGATCAAGATTGTTCCTGGTGAGGACTCTCTTCCTGGCTTGTAGATAGCTGCTTTCTTGCTGTGTCCCCACATGGAGGAAGGCAGTGAGAACTCTGGTCTCTCTTCCTCTTCTTATAAGGGCACTAATCTCATCATGGGGACCCCACCCTCATGACTTCAGCTAAACCTAATTACTTCCCCAAAGTCCCATTTTCAAATACCATCACACTGAAGGTTAGGGTATTAACATATGAATTTGCAAGGTGCAGGGGAGATGCAATTCAGTCCATAGCAATGGTCATAATGATGAAAGCATTTGATTATTGATTTCTCTAAAAGTATTAATAAAACTAAAAAGGGAGAATGAGAATGGTGGGAAACAAACTAAATCTCCATCTATCAAAAGAAACTCTATACATAATGCCAAAAATTGATAACTCAAGAAATAACAGTGTAATGCTATTCTTTAGTGATATGAAGGCAGCTACAGAGCTGGTGGTCTCTACTTACTATTGGTTCTAAAGAGTGAATAGATCTAGGGTTCAGGAGAGTATGTGGCAGGAGCCTGCTGTTTTTAATTATCAGTCTTTTAGTATTATTTGATTTTAACAGTGTATGTTATTTTGCTTAAAATAAAAATTAATTAGATTTGAAAATACAGGCATTCTGTACAGAGTTTGGTGTTTTTGAGTAAACTTAGGCCTTTTTTAGTTCAATGTTCTAGTGAAGGGCAGAGCTGAATAAGGCTTTTCAGGATAATTAAGCCAAATAAATATGGAAAATAGGCCTTTAATTAATTAATCAACTAATCTAACTGTTGGAATTATAAGCACCACATAGACCCAAGAATAAGGTTGCCAGATTTAGCAAATAAAAGTAAGTATGTCCCATGCAGTATTTGAGACATACTTATCCTAAAGTATTATTTGTTGTTTATCTGAAATTCAAATTTAACTTGGCTTTTTGCATTTTATCTAAAAACTCTATCCAAGAGGTAGGTGATTCATGAAAATTGCTAGAATGGAACTCAGTGGGGGTGGGAAGTGGGAGATTTTTCATTTACTCATCCTGCACTGAGGTGCGCCAGGGTTGATCTCAGGGTATTTCTGGGGTGAGATCCTGGTGTTGCAGCACTTTTTTTTTTTTTGGTCCACTCCAGTCCTACCAGTCTGCCATTAACAGTTAGAGCACATGCACTTATAACAGGAAACGGTCAAGTTGCAATCCTTGAAAATGAATCTTGGCCCCCAGAAAGATAATTTCTGAGGGCTAAGAAAGAAAGTGGTCAGAAATGAAGCAAGTGTACATTTCTGTTACTTTTTACTTCATCCAAAATGTGGCATTTGAAGCTGGAGAAACTTAGGTCTATGGTTTCATATTTATAGTTCAATTGTGATGCTACACCAGATTCTCCTCTTCTGTAAATGTAAAAACTTAGAAATTATTATGGAAAATTTTAAACATATACAAAAGTAAAGAGAATAATTTAATGAACCTCCGTGTATTCATCACCCCAACAACCATCAACTCATGGCTGGTCTTCCTTTGTCTCAATTCCTATTCTTTATCCCTCCCCAGTTATTGTGCAGCAAATTCCAGACATCATCTAATTTCATCTCTAAATATTTCAGTATGTATTTCTGACATACAAGCACTCTCCCTTTTAAACATAACCACAATACCCTCATCACAAACACTCCAAAATCAACGATAATTCTAAAAAGGCATTTTAAAAAATACTTGCTAGATGAAACAGAAATGCTCTCCTAGGATTTTAGCCAACACAAAACTTTCTGGTATTAATTAAACGATGTGAACAAGTTTAAATACCATTCTGGTACCACTTCAGAGGAGGTAAATTCAAACACTCCAACTGGGTATTAAAATAGCTTGCTGTTTTAATATTGAAAGAAATAGACTACTGTTCAATCACTCCTTGATCCGACAGATATTTATTGAATACCTATCTTGCTAAGCACAGGATACAAAGATCAACACATTTGCCTTTGAAGCATTGTGGAACACGCAGGTTTATATCCAAGTACATGTGATACAAAGCAGAAGGAATTAGCCACAAATAAGGGTACAAGGCAGAACTAGCAACTTAAAAGAGTTCTAAAGGATGTGTGCTCATTCTGAAGTAGCAGAGGAGGACTTTTCACTGGAGAAATCATCATGAACAAAGGTATGAAGAAGACAAAATCTCCTAAATTATTCGTTCTTCAAGAACAAAGACTAGGTCTTTCACATCTTTGCAAATCTCCTGCCCTGGCCTGTGACACCTAGCACAGTGCCTGACATGCCTGGACATTTACTGAAGAAATGAATATTAAATTCACTTTTTACCTTAGTGATTATTAATATTAATTCTCAGCCAGTCCTAAAAGCCTATGTTATACTGTATTGTTTTCATGCACGAAGACCATGCCAACAGAACCCCTTCAACCCCCATGAGGAAGAGGCAAGCGTTAAGCTATTTTATGATGAGAGATCGATAGATTGCCCTGAATGTTTTCAGGAAGATGCCACTTCCCTTTATGTGCTAGTTTCTTTCATATGCTCAAGTATTTTGTTGGTGAATTTTTGCTGATCTCCTTTATTAGTTTAAAAGATGATCGAACCATCTGTGGTTCCCCCCGCCCCCGCTCTGCTATTGTGACCTGCCCATTCGCTTTCTAATGAGCAGATATGAAATTTGCTGTACTGACCATTTTCTCTGAAAATAAAAGCCAGAGTGAAGCTTTGCTAACCATATGATTGAAATTTATTGCCACTGAAAGGACTGTGTGTGTGTGTGTGTGTGTGTGTGTGTGTGTGTGTGTGTTTAGGGTTTGGATGGGGCTCTAGATTAAAACTTCAATAGCTCTCTGTAATCATTACATGGACTGTACTGTCCTGAGTAAGATTTAATCCTATCTGTTCCATAGGAGAGAAGGTCTGCATATTTACCAGCTGGCCAGCAGTGCAGTAAATTTATATGAAGTTATTTTCCATATCATTTTATTTATTTATACAGGCCCGATTAGACCCTTTCAAAGGCTTAACTTAGTGTGGCAGTTGCAGACAGCTAGTTTACACCAAGCCTTTCTTGGCAAGACTTGAAAGCGAACGGTAAATGGTGTAAACAATTGTACGTGATTATACACTGCCAAATAATGTGCATCTGGGAAGGCAAACAAAACTTATTAAACAGACAACAAATAGCTGAGGTAAATATCAAATATGTTAACTCTACAAAACACGGGGCTGTATCTCGTCAAAGTCTTATTAACTCGGCGCAGCTGGATTAAAATAAAAAGCACCATTTAGACTTAAAAGCAAGGGATCCCCAAGTTAAAAAGTCTGGATTCTGTTCCTGTCTCCATCACTAATTCACTGAGTGACATTGATTATTACTTTGATTTTTGTTTGAGTTTTCCCATCAATGGCAAAAGAATTTCAGGGCTCCTCCTGAGAGCATAGGAGAATGGTCACCATATGCCTTCCCTGGAAGGGAACACAAGAGAATTGCTGTCTGGTTACCTCCCAATTTATCCTGCAATCTCCAAGAGTCTGATGTCCTCCGGAAACTGAGTCGGCCTAAGTAAAACTTGGTGAAGGAGATGACGTTCTTAAGTCAGGTCACCACCGCGGCCGTGGCAGGCTTCGGAGGTAGGCAACAGTATGGGGACATAGTTAGTAATGACCAATTCTGCTTCTGAGTCATATGGGAGAGGGAAGCATAAAAAGGGGGAGACCATGACAGCCCCAAAGTAGGTAGTCATGCAGGACCCTTGTCAAACCGCTCTACAGCCAGAGGCGTTTGGAACCATACATGGTTATGGCCATCTTTGAGTGTTTTTAATAGAACTTGCTTTAAAAGCAAAGCGTTGTCAGTGAATTCTTGTACCTCGTTTTACCTGCTCTTGTTCCTTTCCTGCCTCGTGCCCTGAAATGTCATCTACCTCACAACCTAGGGTTCCCACTATTCTCTAGATCAGAAATGTTCAACTCGGCTGCACATAAGAATCATCTAAAGAGATTTTTTTAAAATCCTGATGTCCAGGCTTGCACTCCTAGGATATCTGAGAGTGGGACAGACACATCAGTATTTTGTTAAGTCCCCTGGGTGCACCCACATGGAGAAGCCCTGAACTAATGGTCCAAATGGCTGATCATAATTTAAAGTAGTGGTGCTCCTTAATCTTGGAGATTCACTTGAGTTACGTGTGGTGATTTTAAGTCTCACGTTTGCCTGGGCCACACGATCTGAATATATCCCAGATGCAACTGTTGCATTCTCTACTGCTTCTATCTTAATTCATGCCACTGGCATCTCTATCCTCTACTTCTGCAACAATATCTCTGTTTCCATGGCACCTAGTGTGAGCCTTTGGAGCATAAATCTGATCATTTATCATGCCGCTCAAAATCCTTCAAACTTAGAATAAAATCCAAGGTTCTGACTATGGCCAGTTGGCCCTAAGTGACTAACCCCTGCCTCTTTCTCTCCAGCCTCATTGCCTCCTACTGTGTGATTTACTCTCCAGCCTCTGTACTGTGCCTCCGACATACCCAGCTGGGTCTTATCTCTGGGCCTGCGCACTTGCTCTTCTCTCTGCCTAGCATACTTCCTCCCAGATGTACACATGGCTTTGCTCTCTTCATGCAGGATTTTATTCCTCACAGAATAACTTCCCTTAACCATATCTATCTCAACTATATCTATCTAACACTTCCTTTCATTTTGTTCCCTTACCCTGCCTGCTATATTCTCTTTCATAGTTTTTGCCACTACCAGAAACTAGCAAGGTAAACTACTTGCTAGTTTATCTATCTAGTGCCCATTTTCTCCTAGAAAATAAAAACTCTATGAGAGCTAGGACTGTTTGGGTGTAACCCAATATCTGGAACAGTGCCTAGAACATAGTAGGCACTCAATACATAGTGAATGAATGAATGAATGAATGAGTAAATGTCCCTTACTTTCGTTTCACTCTTCTTGTCAAATATATCACAGTTATGAGGCTATCGCAGAACGAGCTATTTAGATCAACCAGGTTTCTCAAACAAAGCAACATGTAGATGCATTTTTGCTCTCATTTATTTGGCTTCCTTTAATTTGAAACCCGAGTTTCCCTAGATCTCACCAGCTCATAAATATATTGAGTCACGTAAATAATCAGTAAAAATTTATTTTCATAGGAAAAGGTGACTGCTGCAAGTTAGGGCTGTCAGATTTAACAAATAAAAATATAAACTGTCAAGTTAAATTTGAATTTCAGATAAACAACAGATAACTTTCTAGTATCAGTATGTCCCATGCAATTGGGACATAACACTACAAAATTACTCATCGCTTATCAGAAATTTTAATTTGGGTGCCCTGTATTTTTATCTGACAACATAAATCCAAAATGCAGTGGAATTTGTTTTAATACAGGAACCAGTATGAAGTCAGATGAACTGGTTTTGAATCTTAGCTCAGCCACTTATTGGGTATGTGAACTCGGGGAAATTATTTAAATTTGTCAAGCTGTAGTTTTCCCATCTCTAAAGTGGTGATAATAATACCTGCTTTGTGTGATTATTGTGAAGATTACATTTTAAAACTATCTAAATCACTTAGTTTAGCACCTGGCCTATTACGATCACAAATAATATTACTATCATCATTGTGACCATACGTACAGTGATCAGTTATCCGAGATTTGTCCAGGACTGAGGGGTTTCCTTGGTTGCAGGACTTTCGGTGCTAAAACTGGGAAGGTTCCAGGCAAACGGGGACAGTCGCTCATCTTGGTAGCTACTTAGAAAAAGTTTAGTACTGCTACACTACTGCTCTTACTTTAAGCTTTAAGTAATATATGAGGATTGTTTTCTATCCATTACCAAGAAATGTCTGGTTGCACTGGAAAGTTTTCCAGCTTCTATTTCAAAAAGCAAATCTATTCTTTTAACCTTAGACACATTTAGATCTGCATTACCGGAAAGACGTGTGTTTGAGTTGTATATACTTAGAAAACCATTCAAGTGGTGCTGTTAAGGGTTGATTAATACACTTTTAAACCATTAACTCTCAAAATGGGGAATTTGACTGCCAAACAGTTCTGTGCATTTATAGTTCAGCCTTTTGTTCTCTGCACCGAAAAAGACTGTTAAGAAAAAACTTGTTTCACAGATGAAATGGTGCTAATTTATGCAAATACAATGATTGAGGCATCAGGGCTCAAAGAGGTTATATCTTAAATCTCTTAGGTAGGGAAATGACTAGGATGCTATCTAAAACTCTCTGTAATGATAAAATCTCTCAGATAGGTGCTTTCTGTGAGCTGGTACTTGCTAATATGGTTGAATTTGGAGAAAAATACATCCCTTCGGCAGTGACCAACAGTAACTGAGCGGTTACACAGCCTCTGTGTACTGGATTTCCACCTTTAGAGTTAGTTTCAGTAGACAAAGCACAGAAGACTTGGTTGAGGAGTAGGTAGCATCTTCGTGACGTAATGGTGTTTTACCAACAGAAGGTGGGGAACAGGAAGAGGGGGAGAAAGGAGGAGACAAGCCCCAACTAGGCAACATCCTCATTTTATAGTGGGGGGAGTTGCTGGAAGAGAAACTAGAGATTCAAGCATATTATTTATTATATTATAATAATATTTGCATATAGTATATTCTTTATAGTTACAAAGATCATCATAGAAGAGCTAATAATTATCATTTAACTCTTGAACACTAGAAGAAGTGGGAGGAAGAGATGGGCTGGACAAAAGCAAACTAAAACATCATCTTTCTTTTTTATTATAAATTTATTTATTTATTTATTATTTATTTTTGGCTACATTGGGTCTTTGTTGCTGCACACGGGCTCTCTCTAGTTGCGGCGAGCAGGGGCTACTCTTCATTGCAGTGCGTTGGTTTCTCATTGCGGTGGCTTCTCTTGTTGCAGAGCACGGGCTCTAGGCACAAGGCCTTCAGTAGTTGAAGCACACGGGCTCAGGAGTTGTGGTTCACGGGCTCTAGAGCGCAGGTTCAGTAGTTGTGGCGCATGGGCTTAGTTGTTCCGGGACATGTGGGATCTTCCCGGGCGAAGGATCGAACCCGCATCCCCTGCATTGGCAGGCGGATTCTTAACCACTGTGCCATCAGGGAAGTCCCAAAGCATCCTCTTTCTTACCAGAGTCAGTAAATAGTCCAGAATTAAGTAAAGAAACTTAAAAATAGGCATAAAATATAGAGATGAGATGGAAACCACCAGAAGAACTAAACACAGAAATCTTTTTTGATTTTTTAATGATAGAACTGAGTGGGGAGAGCTGAGGTGAAGACAACTGATTTCATCCGGAGCTGCCCTGCTTGACTTACTGTCACGTGCACAGATTACTTAGATTAAAAAAATCAATATAAGATGGTAGTATTGTGGTACAAAGATGTGGTTATACTGTTCTCCTTAGGCAAAAGTGTGCAATGTTCTCAGTATTGTTGTTTGGTGAGCTTTCAGGAAATTGAATTAGAATTGTTTACACTTTCTTTGTGGTTCAGGGGCCTTAGAAACTACTTGGCAAAATTCAAAATATTAGGCAAAGAGATATTTTAGAAGAGGGGATAAGAAGAAGAGTGAGAAGAAAGGAAAAGAAATCCAAGATCACTTCCTTTATGCCATCAGTAGTGGATATAGCACCTACCAGCTTTAAATGCCAAGAACCTTAGTGCAGTTGAACCTTGAATAACACAGGTTTGAACTGCATGGGCCACTTACATGCAGATTTTTTTTCCACTGTACTACAAAATTCAAGGTTGGTTCAATCCAGGGATGTGGAACTAGGATACTGAGGAAACGTGTGTACTATATATGGAGGGCCGAGTATAATTTACATACAGATTTCCAGCTGCACAGAGGGTTGGTGCACTGTTCTGCCCTAAGTACTAGTTATATATGGAGAGGAGCATCTTATCACCTCTCACACCCATGCCGGTCCCCCTGGCTTCCTCTTGTTCTCTGCCTCTCTCTACCTTTAACGCTAAACAATTTATCATTTTTCATTTCTCCTCACTTTCTATTTGTTTTAAATTTTTTCAGACACGCGATATTATCTTCATTTATCGGCTGCTGCATTTAAGAAGTGTGTGCCGTCTGCACAGGGCAGAGGATTTTTTTAAAACCCGGAGCCTTCAGTCTTAGCAACAAACCAACCTTCCTCATTTCGAGCAAGTTTGCTGCCAGAGAGGATAAGAGTAAATCCCTGTCGGTCCAGCTGTTCATGGAGTACAAATAAACACAGTCTGAGAGTGGAAGACTGCCGCTTTGCTCTTTATTTTTCTTTCTGACTTGAACTTGCATTTTCTTTCCCAATCAAGAGCTGTTATGGCCCAACCTGCTCGTGTGAATTAAAAGCCTTCCAAGCATAAAGGAATCCTTCTTAGAGAATCATGTCAAGCTCAGATGCACTTTATAAGGGTCACGTCTCCAATCACTGTCAAATTGTCTCCTTTTGAATTCGCTGTCTTTCCTCCAGCCACCCCTTCTTATTCAAGGATTTCCTCCCATCTTTGCCTGGTTTCACACCATCCAGGCTGCATTCATTTGCAAAGGCTCTGGCCCAGGGACAGAGAAGTAAGGGTTGGGGGGGAGAATGCGAGCCTCTGATGTAGGAAGCCAGGTGGGGGACACCTCTCTCTCCAAACCCCAGAAACTTTGAGCAATACAGACACTAAGCCCTCACAATTGTTGCTGTGGCATTGAACTGTGGTGGCAACGACAGTTGTGACTTCATTGAAGAAAGCAGAACAGCTGGCGAGGCCTGGTGGGTGTGCTCCTAATTTGTGCACAGATAGCTTTGTTGTTGTTCACAATGGGTTCCGGCCTTCAGTGACTGGAGCCAGACAAAAAAGTGCCCTTCTATTGAAAACGTGGCTTCCTCCTCCCCATTGAAGTCAATGTCAAAATTTGCTCTTGTGAGGGCCAAAGGGTTGAGCCCAACAGTTTTTAAAAAGCAACACGCACACACAAAAAGGCTGTTTTCAAGGCTGACCACACTTTTCTCATGAATCCTGAATGCCTACTGCCTTCTCTTGGCTGGTCGTTGTGCAGAATAAAGCTACGGATGAGATTTCTGGAAAATGCTGGCATCTCTAAAAACATGATTCCTTTATTTCCAATTATACATTTAAGAATTCTCTGCATTTGAGAAATCACTCTTGGGTCTACGTGAAGCAAGACGATGCCTTTCTAAGACTCGCTGAAGTGAAAGGAGCAAGGCATGTGCACACAGGGCCAGGTGGAAGTGGGGGAGATACCTAGGTAGTTAGCTCACACCTCTTCAATTTCATTGGTCTTGACTATCCTATAACCCTTCTTTTATCATGTTTTTCTTCTAGTGGACATTTGTCACTTCTTGGCCACCCAGCGGCCATTTTCCCTTCTTAGCAGTACTTGGTGATTCCTTCAGGAAATCTCTCTTCCTTCTCAGCACTGTGGCTTGGGAGGGATTCGACCTCATTTCCCACTCTTAGGCATGAATGCTGCTGGGCTTAAACCAATGAACTTTTCCCATTTACCTACTCAACTCTTCCACTGGTCCTCAGATAAGCCAGTAACACAGTCAAATCCATCAAGACACAAAGAGACATTTGAGACCTCTGAGAAAGACTAACTTTCTCTTTCTTCCACAGGTACTACCAGAAAAGATGCTCATTGTTCCTCTGGAAGATGTGGGAGGAGATCTGAGGTCTGGAGTTGCTGCAGCCATTTTGTTGCCACAAGTGGAGACCCTGGAACTGCCTGTGAGGAGAAGGGGATGGGAAGGAAGGACAATATGGTGTCTGAGGATGAAGCAGAGACAAAAAAGAACCAGCCCCCTAGTGTCCTTGTTCGCATTGCTAGATGAAGCCTTAACTGAGGCCAGTATCACCTGTGGACATTTTCATTGTATAAGCCAAGAAACTCACTTTATTATTTAAACCAGGTCAAGGTGGCTTCTCTGTTGCTCATGATAAAATAGTTCCAAATGATATAAGTCCCTTGTTAAGAATCCTCTATATCTCCCCATTGTCTATAAAAATGAGCTTAAATTTCTTAGCTCAGCATTTGAGATAGTCCACAGGTGGAACAGAGCCAACGTTTTTGTTCTGGTCAAATTAGTCTTATATCAGTTCCCATCATGCTCATTTTCTCTGCTTATTCCTCCTTAAAGGTCACCGCCCTTACATTTTACATCTTCTGTGGTCTTCCCAGGCTATACTTATCTCTCTTGATCTATGTTTCCCCTCACACTCTTCCAATTATTACTTAAACTGCTGTATTTTCTTTGCCCTTTTTGTAGGCTCTCTTATGTCGTTAACCATTTTAATGTGTGTTGAGCTTATCTCCTTGTGAGCAGCTATGATAGCTTTCTGATCGATGTCTATCTCCTTGCAGCTGGAACCATGCCCTACACATAGTTGGTACTAGTTACTAGCTGCATGCTGGATAGTTAGTAATAGTCATGTTTTTTGGTCAGCATCGACACGAAGGGTTATGTCTGGGTAAGGTTAAGGACTCAAATACTACTTAGATACATGAGAACAGTATAACCAGGGGAGTCTGGCTAAATAATTTTCACTTGAGAATAAAATGGGGCTACTCCATTTTAAGAAAACCATTTAGATGAGACGAACTTGGTTAGTGGAGTACAACCTAACTCTTAACTTTTCAAATCACAGGGCTCATGGAAACAAATGAGGTCAACTGATTTGCCTAATACATCTCTGTTATGAAAACCCACTGGAGCTTACTCAATTAGAAGCAGGTATCAAGTGGCCATATAATATAGCCCTATAACTCGAGAGCTCCCTGTGGTCAAATACGTCTGCCAGGAAGGCATGCAATTTTGTGGTCCCAGTTCCCAGCTCTACGCAGAGCCTCTGTGCGATGACCAGTCAGTCAAGAGGCCCCCCCCACCCAAAAGCCTGCAGAGTGGCTGTGTAATGCTGTTCATTTCATCATTTCCTGCCTCGCTTTCCACCTACGGTCCCTCTGGCTTCATGGAGTCTGTTTACGAAGAGAAGTAAAGGTCCGTATTCTGTTTGGCCTCCATGTAGGTTTTATTGTAACCCTTTAAAGCTTTACGACGTTCTAAGGTATATTCCCCTGGCATTCCAGCATGATCTACAGTACAGGGGAAACAGGCTGTGCTTAGCATTTCACAGCCTGAACATTTAATGACGTCACTCTGTGAGATGAAGGGAAAGCTATAAGAAAAATCCAATTTGGGCTGCTCTAGCCACAGTTGCCTTCATTAGCCTCCATTTTTAATGTAATGAAAGGAATAAACCTAAAGATGGCCAGCTAGGAAAGTATGAGCTTTTGGGTGTGCTGGGTTACTGTAATTTTTCTGCTAGCAGAAAACATGGTTAAGCCAGGGAATTGCTCTCTATCCTGAGAACACAGGCTAGAATGAGAAAGAAAGGTACGCACATAAATTTTTTAAAAGGCATTAAGTATGCTATCTGGTACTATCACCGTCTTGGCATCTCATTCTTTCCAGAAAGCTTAAGCACTTTCTCTCTGTATCGGTTCCTCCCTCTTGCTGTGAGCCTTACAATTTTGGGAAACATAAATATGCAATATTGAGCTGGAGTGCATCCCCCCTTCACTCTAAAGCTGCATTGTCTAACGTTGGCATCCCTTTGGAGTAATCTTTAAGCAAAGACGCATTTGGAACATCAGATAGAAGAAGTCACTTTTCCTCCTGAGTGTGGGCTTTCTTCTTCTGAGTAAATAGATGCTACAAAAGCAGCCGAGTCTCCATTTCGTGTATCTGAGTAGGTGTTTGATATTTGCACTGAGAAATATTGAATTCCTAGAACACCAAGAAGTGATTCAAGAATTTTATCACAAGTCACTTAGACTTTAAATCAATTATCTGCATATTTATGAGCAGAAAAGAGCACCAACCATCAACTCTACCTTTTCTATGGGCATGTCTTGTGATACACAAGAATCTTAGGTGCTACGGTTAAAAAAAAAAAAGTAGATTAGGCAGAAGGCCCTCAGGGTGATTAACTACCCAAACCTGTAATATCTGTGGAATTAAAACAGTCACAGCCTTTCTAAGGTCTCTGCTACATTGTGATCTGAGAGCTTGAATCATATGCCGTAAGTCAGCAAGTTACTTGCCGGCTGGTGGGCCTAGCCAGTCTCCAGCATCCACTCCCAAAGCACCTTTATTGCCCTCTTCCTTAGGTAGGATATGCAGTAACTCTGATGACTTGTTAGAAGTGTCTTTCTAGAAAAATGGCAACTTCTGTCCTCTCTCACCTCCCTGCCCCGTAAAGACAGGGAATGCTGCTGACAGATATGAAAAGTGAAGAGATTTAACAAAGGGGTGGTGTGTATGATCAATCGCTCTTGAATGTCAAGGTCACTGTGGTTGGGTGACCTGGGGCACTTTGACGGATATGAGCCTTATTCTTTCCTTCCTTCCCTTATTCCTTCAGCTCCTCATTTATTCAACATTTATTTACTATGCGTCAGGCGCTGGTCTAGGCAGCAGGGATATAATGGTGAACTAAACCAAGTCACTGCCCTCACAGAGCTTATATTCTGATGGGAGAAGGCAGGAGAAAACAGACAATAAGCCATAACACCTGATTGTTTTTAGTCGGTTTGCTGGGACAAATGAAGCCACTTTATTCTCATTCTGTGGACAAGACTTTATATTTAATTATTTTAAAATAGGGACTCTGCCTTTTAATTTACCTTTATAACATCTTCTGAAGGGCTTATTCTGCAGCTTTCCTTGGGGCAACATTCAATATGAACCGGAGGTAGCAGAGAGGCAGGGCTTCCTGCACTTCCTAAGCGCATTACTTGCCGAATTCATTTAACCTCTTAGAGACTTCAGTGTGGCAAGAATGCCCTCCTGTGTTAATCTAAGAACCAAATTGGGGTGAGCTCTGGGACACAGCACTAAGAAATACAAAGGCTAATCCCGGGGATGCTGATTAAGGTGCAGTAATGTCACAGTGACAAGAAACAAGAGGGGAAGTAGAAGGTCATTTCTCTCTGAGTTTCTCTTCGGCTTCTAAGGGGGTCCAGATGCAATCTAACCTGGAACCATCGACAGTTACAGAAAATGCGTCAGACACTCGCCTAACCATATATCTAAACCCACAGACTGGTGACAGACACTGTTCCCTCTGGGCTCATTCATTTTCTCGTGGGTCCCGTCACCTCCAGCAACGGGCATTACCAAACCAAACTGACTAGCCTGAAGAAACCCCACCTCGCCTGCACCTCCACAGGAATCCTTGCTCCGTTTGGGCTCTGAACATTGAATTGTCTTGTGTTCTTTAGTGTCAACGTTAATATTTAAAGATACATAAATGATTGCTCTTAGTGGAAATTGAACGGACTATTGGTGAAATAAAACTGCAGGTAGAATATATCTTTCTCGATTTTCAATCTGTTTTGGACTGAAGTCAAGAGAAGACCGCAAAAGACCGCAAAAGCAAAAGACAACTTTGCCTAAATGTGAGAACAGTTGGCTTTAAAATATATATATATTGTTAAGTATTCACAGAGTGGCAAGGAGCCAGGAAAGCACTCAATGGAGTTTTCCATTCCACTCCCCACATCTTGTTTGCAGAGTGTGTACTTTTTGTCTTAAAGCACCCTGCTCCCAAGTTGAGAGAGGTAGTCTGTCTTTCTTATTTCTAAGTAAATAAAACAATTAAAGAAGAAACAAGCAGGATCTTGATTTGAAGAACAGATAAGTAGATTAAGACATGTTAAGCTAACAGACCCTTTTCCCCTCGAAGACCTTGTCGTTGTTAGGGATGACAGTCTGGTCCTAACCCAACGCAGATGAAAGCTAATTGACTATAATTCCCCAAGCATGGGAGTGAGGCTGGGAAAGCCCAGGAACAGAACTCAGGCTAGAGATGGAATGATTCTATGTTGCTTCTGCAATAAGTGTGAGATAAACTACTGATACAAGCAACAACATGGCTGAATCTCTGATTCCATTTACATGAAGTTCAAGAATAGGCCAAACTAATCTATGGAGTGTCCAGAACAGTGGTTGCCTCTGGGAGGCGGTTATTGACTGGAAAGGGGAATGAGGGAACTTTCTGGGGTGATGGGAACATCTTAACATCTTCAGCTGGGTGGTAGTTAGACAGATGTGTACACATATGGAAAAGTCATTAAGCTGTACCTTAAGATTTGGGCACTTCACTGCATGTAAGTTATATCTCACTTTTTTTTTTTTTTTTTTTTGCGGTACGCGGGCCTCTCACTGTTGTGGTCTATCCCGCTGCGGAGCACAGGCTCCGGACGCGCAGGCTCAGCGGCCATGGCTCACGGGTGCAGCCGCTCCGCGGCATGTGGGATCTTCCCGGACCGGGGCACGAACCCGCATCCCCTGCATCGGCAGGCGGACTCTCAACCACTGCGCCACCAGGGAAGCCCTGCATTATCTCTTGATTCTTGCAAGCACCTCTGAGATTAGATGAGGAAGGTGAGGTGCATCAGAGTTAAAGCTTACAAGGATGTCCCAGGGACACCAGCGTGTCTTAGTCACAGTGCTTCTCAATGGGGCGCTGATGGCATTTGGGTCAGGACATGTCTCACTGTGTGTGTCTGTTCCATGGATTGCAGAACCTGTGCCATCTCTGGCAAACGCTCTTCCCTGAAGATGAATGGGCAGAGCAGAAACTCGTAGGAGCACACTACCAATCCTGGTAGAGAATCCCTGTGCTCACAGCATCCCTGGATAACCGGGCCTGAGTGCCAGTTAATTACTAAGTCACAGAGAAACCGGAACCCTGATGATGAGAGGACTTTTGTTTGGGCACTGATGCAGGATGGGATGTTGGGCTACGTCTTCTGCTTGAGCCCCTGTTTCTGCATTGGCTTGAGGCCCATCACACAGGTCCCTTCACTTTATCATGGGCCCAGCATTACACATCCATCAGTGTGCTATTGGGATGGGGCTCGAGCTCACAGTCTGTTCCCTGGAGGGCCTGTCCTGTGACCATGTTCCTTTCCTCTGCTGCTCCACTGGAATCAAGTATCTACAACTCCCTTTGGCCCTGGAACATAGGAGGTTAGCCAGGATCCCTAACTTTGTCGCCCCCCCCCCCACCCAACCCCGCTCAGAAGTGAAGCCTCCGTCATTGGCAGAACCTCCAGCAGGGCCTTCTGCCATAGATGTGACTGCTGAAGATCACGTGATTATAAGTGATGGTGCAAGGGCTTGAACCCAGCTCTCCTTACCTCAAATCTTGCTTTTAATCAGCTACACCCTGGGTTGGCAAACTATGGCCTGTGATCCAAATCTGGCCCACTGCCTGCCAACTCAAGGATGTTTTAAATGCTTCAGTGGCTATGTTTAAAATGGTTATATATGGACTTCCCTGCGGTCCAATGGCTGAGACTCCACGCTTCCACTGCAGGGGGCACAGTTTCGATCCCTGGTCCGGGAAGTAAGTTGCTGCTTGCCTCGCGGTGTGGCCAAAAAAAATAAAGCGGGGCGGGGTGGGGGGCGGTTATATATATATATATACAATTTTGCCTCTTGGCTCACAAAGTCTAAAATATTTACTATCTGTCTCTTTACAGAAAAGTTTTACCGACCTTTTCACTGTCATAATGCTTTTTTCCAGGGTAGGACTCTGACAGGGTTTATGAACAAATCTCCCCTCTTGGGAGCAGTTGTGACTTCTCTTATACTGCGAGAATAGGACAAGGGACGAGAAAGAGATCAACTTTATTAGATATCCACCTAGCCTATTAGGGAACAAGGAGAGTTAGATGTTAAAGGAGGGTGTAGGAACAATCAATTGCGTACACGGTTCCATCATTTTAAATCAAATAGTTGCATTTGATCTTCTCACCTGGGCTCCTCTCCCCATGACGGCTTGATGACCAGCTTCCACACTGAGCTGGTTGACATTAAAAAAAATCACTCAAGAAATGGTAGAAGAACCCCAATGTAAAACGTTAGTAATCTGCCTAATTGATTGGATTTTTGCCTTGGGGTTCTTAAGACCACAGGCCATTCATCCATCAACAGAGATGAGAATAGAGAAGAGGAGAGAAGAGTCCCCTCTCCCAAGGAACTTCCCGAAAAGTAAACAGATCTCTCTACCTTGCAGCTGAGGCAGGAACAAGAGGAGAGACGTGTGCCCTTGCCGGAATGGAGAATGTGAAGCCCAGGCTAGGTCTGGGTTCACCTGCCAGGTGAGCAAAAATGAGGGGGAAGGGCATTCTAGGCAGAGAAGAGCATGGACGTCTATTGTGTAGCATCTATTGTGTACTTTGTTTTTACGGTGTACATAAAATATAAAGTAAATAAAGGCATGGAAGCAAGGTGGAGCATGGGGTGTTAGAAAACAGTGAAGAGCCTAGTAGAGCAGGCACCAAAGCTGAATGTGAGGGCAAGAGGTGCCCTTCGAGGTCAGCAGGGCCAGACCCTGAAGGCTCCTGTAGGTCGTTGTCTCAGGTGGGGCTCCCCCAGAGGCAGCCCCTGAGACAAGGCGAGGTAGAGTCAGGACGGCCACAACCCCTTGCTACTTCTCCCACTGAGAAGTGGAGTCTTATTCATGACCCCTTGAAACTGGACTGAACTTAGTGACCTACTGACCAAAAGAATGTGGCAGAAGCGACATTCTGAGACTTCTGAAACTAAGTCACAAGAAGCCTTGTAGCATCTGCCTGGGTCTCTTGGAGCACCCTCTCTGGGAGCCCTGACCTGCCACGTAAGAACTCCAATGACCCTCCCACTGTCATGTTAGAGAGACCGTGTGTAGACCCTCCCAGACAAGTCTAGCCTTTCAGCCATCCCTGAAATCCCTGCCAGAGAGCCTGGCACATGAACAAAGCTGTCCTGGATGCTCTGGACTTTCCCGGTTGTAAGTTGAACACCTATGCGTAACCTCCGTTGACACCACGTGGGACAGAAGATGTGACCTGCTGAGCCCTGCCCAAATTCCTCACCCAGAAAGTGGTGAGAGAAGAGAAAATGGCTGTTGTTTTTGTCCCTAAGTTTTGAGGCAGCTGTTACGCCTAGCAATAGATAACCGCATTCATTTCCCAGGGCCGCTGTAACAAAGCACCACAAACTAGGTGGCGTAAAACGACAGAAATTTATTGTCTCACAGTCCTAGAGGCCAGAAGTCCAAAACCAAGGTGTTGGCAGGGCCAGACTCTCTCTGAAGTTTCGAAGGGAGAACACTTAGAAATGCTGGAAATCCTTGGAATTACTTGGCTTGTAGACATATCACTCCCACCTCTGCCTCTGTTGTCACGTGACGTTCTCCCATGTGTCTCTGTCTTCACACGGCATTCTCCGCCCTGTATGTGTCTCCCCCCTCCTCTTAGAAGACACAAATCTTATTGATTAGGGCCCATCCCTCATCTCAACTTAATTACATCTGTAAAAACCTTTCCAAATAAGGTCACGTATACAGGTACCTGGGGGTCAGGAATTCAACATATCTTTGGTGGGGACACAGTTCAATCTAAAACAATAACCAAAACACAAAGATTTGAATACAAGTCGTTCATCTGGGGGATGATTCTAGGAAGCATTTGTAGAGGAGTGGGAGAGAAAGACAGAGAAGAAAAGGAAGCCAAAATAATGTGCATTATGGAGGGGTCGCCGCTGTGGGCAATTGAAGTCAGTCCCACTGGGAGCATCTGGGAGATAGTACGGATAATACTTCAAAGTTCTTCTCTCTATTCCTCTCCACCCCCCTGCCCCAGGGGCCAGGGAGATGGAGAATTTATCCTTCAATTCCCATCCATCACTGGCTGAGGGCTGCTCCCCAGGAGCATTAATTTCCTGACACTTATCGCTCACAACTAAGAGAAATCCCTCAAGTGAAGAGTAGCAGGCGCTTACAATAGGATGCTGTGGGCGTATCCTGGAACAGCGAGTGCTGGGGGATATGAGTGCGGCACTGACCACCTTTGCTACAGCCATGCTGAGGAGGTTATGGAAGGTGGAGGGAGTGGTGAATGGAACTATTTAATGCAGCAGAGCGATGTGTTCAGATTTGAATTATAAATCACTCCGACGGGAGCTGCAGGGGGCTGGACTCTCCAGTTAGGAAGCTGTATCTGTAATCCAGGGGGAAGGTCACAAATGCACAAACAAGTGCAATGGTAGGTCAGATGGAGAAGAAGGGATCCAATCAAGATATGGATAGATGAGGTAGAAGCAACAGGAAATACAAAAAGAAGGTAAGGATAAATTTGAGGAAGTTCTGGGACCCTAAAGGAACTCTTCACATGGAGCTAAACTAAAGGTGAAATCTTATCTTTCATTCAGATGGAATACAGATGTGATAGCACCTTGCCTCAGGGCCCTTGCACGGCTGTTTCTCTGCCTGCAACATCTTCCCCCACAGTCACGTGACCCACTCTCAGGCATATTGCAAGTCTTTGCTACCATGACCCCTTTTCAAGAAGACCTTCCCTGACCCCTTAATTTAAAATCACAGGCTACCTCCCCCCTGTCATTTCTCCCTATTGCCCTATCCTGCTTTATCTTTCTCTGCTCGGCACACTCTGACGTACGTTCATTTTAATTATGCATTTGCTTATTGTCTGTTTCCTCCTACTCAAATATGAGCTCCACAATGGTGGGATTTTTGTCTGTTGTGGCTGCATTGCGGCATCTAGAATAGGACCTGGCACACTGAAGGATGTCAGTACTTGTTGAATGAATGAACAATTTAAAAAAATGTTGTTAAACACAAACAGACTGTAGCTGCTTCTGTCTTCTAAGGGGGAGGGATGAGGGTGACACAATTTATAGTCCAGGAGAAATAAACTTCTATATCACTCCCTTTCCCCTGCAAAGATGAAGGGATAAAGAAGGGGAGATGCCTGGGCAGAGTGCAGGGAACATTTTAAAATATACATGGGGAAGGCCTGTGGTTAGCCGGGGTATAGCAAGAGAAGACGGAGAGTGTAGGCATTGTTGTTTTGAGAAGGAACTAGATCAAAGAAAGCAGCCAGTGAAGCAGCTACTTCACTCAGTGTGGTAGAATGGGTAGAAGAGCCAAAGGGAGTCTCAGACTCAGTTTTATGGTATTTGGAGTTTCTGCCATGTAAACCTACTCTGTCTCCTCAAAAACATTAGTAAAGTCTGCTACAAGCACAGGCCTTGTGTGAAGTTTCGGGAGGAAACGAGGAAAGGGCTGGAATTCTATATCTGGATTGACACGTTATGAAGCAGGGACAGCAAGCAGAGAACCTGAGATGATACAGAAATGGGATTCAGAGGAGGCGGAAGAATGGAGCCAGGCATGACCTTGAGATTATGGGGCCCCGAGAATTTGTGGAAAATTTGGGAAATGCTTTGGAGTGAAGACAATCGCTAATCAGACCAGTCACTTGGACTGCCGTAGTACAGTACATTCATATGGTACTTTATAATTCAGAAAACGTTTCGCAGACATTATGTCATTTTTATCTTCACCCTGCACAACAGAGAGTTTGGGTAATTTGGCCAAGACCACTTGAGTGTCAGAGCTAGAGATGAACTTCAGCTCTTTGCACTGGAAGTCAAATGCATGACTACATTACTCCTAGCTTTTGTAGATTCAATATTTCCGCTTTCAGCTGTTTGAGAAGTTCAAGTGATGCAGTACCTTGATACTTTTGCTGTGGCACAGCTCGAATCTGTTCCGGGAGGCTGGTCTGCAGGAGGGAGGCCCTGAGCTACTGAGTGAGTCTGGCCACTTGCCTGGTAACCTCGGCGCTCCTCAGCTCTGTTGCTCCAGCCTGTGGTACATGGTGGAGGGTTTGTAGGGTTGGAAGATCTTGGGATCTATCTATGGCAAAGAGCAAAGGGCTAAAACTTTTCTCTTCTAACATGTTTTCAGGAGGGGAACTTACAAGTTGCTTTTAAAGAAAAGAAAAAAAAAGATGTCAATTTCTTATGCTGTATTTGGGTCTTCCATGGTTAAAAGCATGAATGGAGCATAAGTCTGGGTTTGGAAAATTTGGGAAGATATATTTCCACAATCCTTTTCTCAGTTTAAGCTGTTGCTATGATATCTTACCCAAAGTATCCTGACTCTTTTCCCAAGAGATTGCTCTTCTTGGAAAAAATGCAATGATACTCAAGTTAAAAATGGAGTATTGGGCTTCGCTGGTGGCGCAGTGGTTGAGGGTCCGCCTGCCGATGCAGGGGACACGGGTTTGTGCCCCGGTCCGGGAAGATCCCACATGCCGCGGAGCGGCTGGGCCCGTGAGCCATGGCCGCTGAGCCTTGCTGTCCGGAGCCCGTGCTCCGCAACGGGAGAGGCCCCAGCAGTGAGAGGCCCGCGTACCGCAAAAAAAAAAAAAAAAAAAAAAATGGAGCATGATACAAATTACTCTTAACACTGCTTCTTTCGGTGGAGGAAGGGAGGCATTTGTAGTTCTGATTAAAACTGGAGCAAAAATATGTTATACGGACCCTAAATGAAATGAGGGAGAAATGCCACTTAAAATTTTCTTTAACATATATGCTTATGAAGCAGGTTTGTGGAATGAGAAATAAGCACACCTATTTTTTAATCCAGAAAGTAATCCACGAATAGAACCCAGTGTGGCAGTGGCATAAAATTTAATTATTTACTCAGATCCATTACACCTGTTTCCCCTCCTTTCTGTGAATGGCGTTGATGTGCCCTGAACCACAAAGGTAAATTTGTAGAAAATTAGCACTAAATCTATTTCTGGTTAGTGAGACTGAGTAAGTGATTCCTTGCTTTCTTCCTTGTACTTTATTGCTCAACTTTTAAAATTATGAGTGTGTAGTATTAAATTTCAGAACAACAGAGCTATTACAAATTAAAATGTTATCATTTCATCAGGGTACAACCGGGAAGGCAGAATCACTATGAGTTACAGAACTCAGGATCGATTACAAAAAGTAGACATTACACCATGGCAAGAGGTGTTGGGGAGAGAAAAACCTGAAAGGAGGACTGGGGATCGGAGGACTCAGGTTCCAGTCAATCCTAGAAGCCGAAAACATCCCATCCCTGACCACCAAGAAGCAGCTGTGGGAGAAGATGTCTTTGGGGCTCCAGAGCCAAGCATCTGGTGATGGGCCAGAGGTCAGGAAGCAGATCAAGATACAGAGCACAGGAGACAGAACAAGCTGGAAACCTCCAGCACCTCCAGGAATGCCTGTCCAACTGCGATGACCATTCAAGTTGCGGCTGTTGCTTCCCTTCCTCATGCAAATTCCTCTTTGGACAACATTAACCTGGAACCACACAGGGAGGAGATTCTGGGAAACAAGTTTCCATCTTAACCAAGCTGACACCCAACCCCACAGATACCATGAAGCATCGTATTTATTTGATTCTGAGCACGGTCCTTCATTCAATGAAGCTGGGCATAAGAAATCCCATATATAATCCGTTAACCCCATCCTTTATAAATTGAAACCCCTGGCACAGCCTCTGGTGTACCTACATCTTGTCACAACTTGTCTTATCACAACTGCAAGAAGCTAGTTATTGGAGAGGGGCTGTTTGGACTGTGGAAATAGCGGTATTTTCCATGCATTGTGTGTAGACAAGGAAAATCTAAACTGACATGCTCATGTTTTTACCCTCTTAATGCTGTAGCATCAAAATCTCATGAACTACAAAGCTGCTTCTGTTCTGTTCATACATCATCTACTAATCAGTGTCAGATCACAGAAATTTCATCGTAAGATGTACAGTGTGAGCAGCCAGAAACACGTCTAAATACCACTTTATTTTCATCCCAGTGTTTAGCACAGTGGTTACCCAACTGTCTGATAAAATGATACAAAGACTTTGGTCTTTCAATATCACTTATTTTCCCCATATTTATTAAGCTTCTACTAGGTTCCATCCAAGTGTGTGCATTTAGGATTAAACAACGCATGATAAGGGAAAACTTTTAACAATGGTACCAGAGCACAAAAGAAGAGAAACCCCCAAATATTCAAATTGGTTGCGTGTAAACGTCATTCCCATCACTGTCACGGGAGAATCACCAACCTTTAAGACTATGTCACTCTATGATATTATTGGAAGTGTAATTAATGTGTGCCAGATTAATTTTGACCATGTTTTGTTTACTTCCCCACATATACCTACTGTATACACCTACTGTATACACTGTATACACTTTATACACTCATGCTCTAAAAAGCATTGCCACACGCTTAGGACTTTTTAAAAATTTAAGGGATCCTGTATGCTTCCACAGGAGGGACTGCCTTTTGTTCATCACTCTATCAAGAGTCTTATTTTATAATCACATAATGAGTTCTTGGAACATTCTATTTAAAAGGATAAATGCAGGATTGCAACAAAATAATGTTATTAAAATTTGATAACCTGAAAACATCCATTTGTGGTTTTTTAGTACTGAAGTCTCCTTCAAGATAGTACTTGCAGTTGTCCTAAAGTGCATTATTTATGACTCTAGAGGAAGAGTAAAGAATTATAAGTTATTAAAAGAAACGTTGACCAGTACAATACAAACAGTGTAATGGCTTTCGCTTAGCTTAAACTTCTTTTTAGCCCCATAATAGAGTAGAAAGGGCATGAGGTTTGGAGTCCACCAGATTTGGGTTCAAAATTTTCTATTCCTTGATTTTTTAGCCAAATGACTGATGGCAGTATATTTATCCACTCTGAGGCTCAGATTCTTTACCTATAATATGGGAATAATAATTTTTAGTCTGAGCCAAATGATATTGCTGCTCCTCAACCATTTTTGACTTATAAAAATGACAATTTAATGTGGTTCAGCCTAGAATATACATTACAGGTTGGTGGGGAATTAAATATTCCTGAAGGTGAGGCACTTGGCTCACCACCAGCAACACTGTCAGCATTCACTGCATGCTAATTCTCTATTTTTTAATTTTATTTATTTATTTTTGGCTGCGTTGTGTCTTCATTGCTGCACGTGGCCTTTCTCTAGTTGAAGCGAGCAGGGGCTACTCTTCGTTGCAGTACGCGGGCTTCTCACCGCGGTGGCTTCTCTTGTTGCGGAGCACGGTCTCTAGGTGTGTGAGCTTCAGTAGTTGTAGCATGTGGGCTCAGTAGTTGTGGCTCCGGGGCTCTAGAGTGCAGGCTCAGTAGTTGTGGTACAAGGGCTTATTTGCTCCGCGGCATGTGGGATCTTCCCGGGCCAGGGCTTGAACCTGTGTTCCCTGCATCGGCAGGTGGATTCCTAACCACTGTGCCACAAGGGAAGTCCCAATGCTAATTCTCTTAATGCTAGGAGGATGTCATCGCGGGGTTCACTTCCCAGGTGTCCGACAGAAACCCAAGGCAGAAATTCTGGTCTAGGAGAGGAGACCTGGGCCCTCCCTGGCCACCTGCTCCTCAACCAGCTGTGGGAAGGGACCTTCTAATTCCTCATCTATAAAGTACTGGGAGTTAAAGAATTGCTTAGCCCTCCTCAGTGCTAACTTTTTTGGTTCTGTAATTCCATGTTCATTGACATTGGTTAACTCCTGATTGAATTATGTGAGTTTTGATTGTTTTAATACATGAGCAAGTATTTGGGTACTCTCCTTAAATACCTGGGTTTTAGAGTTCATTATGGTTAGTGTGTGTTTTGCTTAAACAACGCAGCCATTCTCACAGTCATTCTGGAAGGTGACTGTAGAGTCAAAGTCTACAGTAGATTTTGACTGTAGGCTCAGATGTGCTTTGTGGAATCATAAGTAGTTGGGAGAGGCAGGGCACTGTCAGCATTTATCCATTCATTCCACGAAATATTTGTGTCTGCTATTTGCCAGCCACTGTTTTGGGGACGTATGAAAGTGAACAAAACTCCCTGATCTTTGTAGAGAGAAAGATAGACGGTAAGCAAGAAATAATGAGGGGAAAATACATTAGAAGGTGTTGGGACAGTGGTGAAAATAGAGTAGGGTAAGGTGCTAGGAGGCCAGCAGTGACCCAAACACTTTCAACCCCTTTTTGTAGTTCTCAAGATAGAGACTGGTCCTCTCTGAGCTTCCCTTCTGGCCTTTGAGGGAACCCTGCAGGCCACATTGATTCCACTGTGCCTTCAGCAGCAACCAGCTCCTGGTGGCAGCCACGGGGAATGGACTATTACAGACAGACCCCATGAGGCAGAAAACACTCACTCCTGCAAACTATACACCCACTGGAAATGACACGATCCATAATTTAGTTACATGTTCAGCTACATCTAGCCATTGAGCACACACATACACAGGATAAAGACTAGGACAGATTTCCTAATTTTTTGAAAACAGTTTCCTTAATTTTATGTGAAAAAGTAGCCTAGGAAATTCCAAGAAAGGTAGAAGGCCTCAGAGTACCAAATTCTCTTACCCTTGCTCTAGCCAGTGGCTTTCCAAGTGTCCTCCTAACAAGTAACATCAGTATCATCTGGGAATTTGTTTGGGCTGCAAATCCTCCGGACCAGAAACACTGGAGTAAGGCCCAGCAATTCGTGGTTTAATAAGCCCTCCAGGTGATTCCGATCCAAGATCATGTTTGAGAATCACTGCTAGACCATACTTATGAAAATAATTGATAATAAAAATAATGTTTTATAGTTTTAATAGTCATTTTCTCACTTGAGCTGTGCTACAACAGTACAGAATCAGCATAGCAGACACGCACATGAAAAAAGCAAAACAAAACAAAACAAATGAGGATACTTAGACTCAGAGAGTTTAAGTGAGTAACCCAGGATCACACAGCTAGTGAGCACTGAAGTAATGTCTTGGTGTTCTGTTTCCTTGTTCCTTCCGAGCTCTCTCCATTTCATTCTCAGCTCTCTCTTCTTTATCCACAATTTATATATACTGGAACTGAGATGCCTGCCTTATACCCTCATATCAGTAGGAGACAGAAAATAGAGATCATAGCTGATATGGCAAAATATTTTTGACAAAAATCAGTGTCTGAACTGTAAGCTTCTTCAAGTGAAGGGCTTAGAGTTGCAGTTCAGTGTTTCTCTCTTTAATAAGAATAAAAGACCTTGCAAAGTTGGAAAATATTCACTCCAAGTAGCCTCTCGGGCTAGTTAGTGGTCTGACTGCTGTTTCCAGGATCCTTTGCAAAGGCCCCTGAGCCCAACGCACGCCATCGTACCAGAAGGATTCGCTGGCTGGTGGTGAAGTGTCTGTGTGGATGGTGTGGTTTTATGAACCACACTGCCATCTTCTGGGGATCTCACCCATAGCCAGCTGTTCCACTTTTAGTGCCAATGTTCCAAGTCAAAGATGGGTCCACTTATCTCAACTGGACCTACCTATTTCAATGAGCGGAAAAGATGACAATGATAATGATGATGATGATGATAAAATACAGAGGATACTGTGGTTTACAGCTGTTCTCACTGTTTTAAAAGCACATCCCATAAAGAGTACAGCTGAGCAAACAAAAAAAAAGAGAAGAAAATATACAAGAGAGTTGCTGCTATTTTTAAAAGGTGGAAGTGGATGGAATGGCCAGGGGGAGGAAGTGAAGAAAACTTGAAAATATATGATCTTCAGTGATTGGCTCTGGAACACGGGATCATGGGCACTTTGTAAATTTTCTTCTTCGTTTTCCAAAATTTCTACGGTAAATGGTTTGTAGGGTATATTGTGGACTCTATTAGTTTGCTAGGGCTACTGTAACAAAGTACCACATAATGGGTGCCTGAAAACAACAGAAGTTTATCCTCTAACATTCTGGAGGACAGAAGTCTGGAAGCAAGGTGTCAGTAGGGCCATGCTCTCTCAGAGGCTCTAGGGGAGAGAATCTGTTCTGTGTCCTTCTCTCAGTTTCTGGTGTCATCGGCAATCCTCATCATCCCAAACTCTGCCTCTTCCGTCCTCACGTGGTGTTCTCCCTGTGCTTCTGGGTCTCTTCTCCTCTTATAAGGACACCAGTCATGTTGGATTAGGGTCCGCCTTACTCTGCCATGACCTCCTTTTAACTAATTACATTTACAGTGACCCTGTTTCCAAAGTCACATTCTGGGAAGTGCAGGAATTTGGGAGACAGTATCCAGCCCAGTACATGGTCATTGGGTTCAGACATCAGCTCAGCCACTAATGAGCTGTTTCACCCTGAGCAAGCTGCTGACTCTTTCTGAGCATCCGTTTTCTCATCTATAAAGTGAAGCCAAGAATATCAACCCCACAGGCCCTTTGAAAGGATGAATGTAAAGGGCTTAGCATATGCCTGGAGCAGAGTAAGTTCTCAGCAGGAGACAGCTATTTCACTCTCAGGAGAAAAAAAAAAAGCTTAACAAATTTAAAGAGGGGAGAGAAAAGGGACACAATCTCTAGACCAAAACACGCCATTTAAGTCCAGAGAACTTGGGGGAAAACAATTTCTACCTTTCTCTCTCACGTTATATTTAGTACTTAGTTAAAAAAAAAAAAGAAAGAAATTTAGCCCAGGAGTTACTGGGTTGTGGTTAACTGATTGTTTCCACTGCAAGAGGTAGTATTTGGGTCTGTTTCAGTCTCATGTGAGAGGCTCAGAAGAGAGACACTATTTTAAAATCTAAGAGTACCTGCAGCTCCCTTTCCCGTTCCCCCCACCCTCCTCCAGCTCTGTGCAAGCCTGACTCTCCAGGACTAGGTTCATTCTAACTTAACTTTATGGAAGTTTAGTTAGAATGTCCAAGACCTTTAGTGTTAATAGAAGGGACTTGTCAGAAAGTAGCCCCTTGTCAACCTGATTAAACTTCTCTTCATTAAGGTTGGGGACTGGGGACTTAGAGATATGTTATCTGGGAAGACCATGATATTGGCTTATTAGAAATCATTACCACTTTAGGATGCATCTGCTTTCCAGTAAATTAGAAGCTCAAGAGACTAGGACATTCTCAGGGGAGGAAAAAAGTTGAGAAATTTCCAGAGGCTGACTTGCTGCAGGGTACATGTTTACCTGAGAAAAGGTGGTAACTGAAAAAAGACCCTGGGGCATCAACTGTGGTATTTACATGTGCAAAATGTTTCATGTCTCCTCTAAAAATGTCCATGTGGCTCTGTGTATGCATATGTTTACAGAATGTGTAAATAAATATGAGTAGAATATGAAACACATGTGCCTGTGTTTATAAAATATGCATCCACTTATGTTAATGGAATTACTTCCATCTGAGACTAAATGGTCATTGTCTGCAGAAGCACTAGGAATTAGGGAGATTCCTGGAATTTTTATCCTTACGCTTGGAGAAACTGAGTCACTAAAGTAATGTTTTTGTCATGAAAGGCAGGAAATGTGGCTTATGCCAACATTGAAAACTTTATTGCTTAAAGAGAATATAAGTTAGAAAGAAAGCTACTCTCAGAAATCCTACTTTCACAACAGAGGAACTTTTAAACTCAAATTCACTTGCAGTGTTCGTTGCAGTAAGCATCCCATGTATTCACATGTCCAGTTTTAGCAAACTTCTCCAGGCCGCCCAACAATTTGATGTGCAAAAAAATCCCTGGAGACCTTGTTTAAAATGCATATTTTTGTTAATTATATTAATCATGTAGCACAATACATCGCTAGTAATTATCTTATAACTGAAAGTGTGTATCTTTTTTTTTTTTTACGGGCTCTAGGCACACAGGCTTCAGCAGTTGTGGCACATGGGTTCAGCAGTTGTAGCTCGTGGGCTCCAGAGCACAGGCTTGGCAGTTGTGGCGCACGGGCTTCATTGCTCCATGGCACGTGGGATCTTCCCGGACCAGGGCTCCAACATGTGTCCCCTGCATTGGCAGGCAGATACCCAACCACTGTGCCACTAGGGAAGTCCTGAAAGTGTGTACCTTTTGACTATCTTCATCCAATATATATACTGGATATATCCAATATATAATTAACACTGCTGTATATTATATATGAAAGATGTTAACAGAATAAATTCCAAGAGTTCTCATCATAAGGAAAAAACATTTTTTTCTTTTTCTTTTATTTTGAAGCTACATGAGATAATGGATGTTCACTAAAATTATTGTGGTAATCATTTCATGATATATGTAAGTCAAATAATTATGATGTACACCTTAAACTCATACTGTGCTACATGTCAATTATATCTCAATAAAACTGGAAGGAAAAATGAAATTAATTAATTTAAAAAATAAAATGCATATTTATGAACCCCACTTCCAAAAAGTCTAATTAATTAAGCCTGGGGACCACACTTTAAGAAACACGGCTCTAATGTTTGAGTGGTGGAATGAGGGTCAGTTTTTTTAATGGGATGTGGGTAGGGAGGAACGTTTATATAGAAGATGACACGCAAACAAAAGGGAACAAAAGTCTGTCTACTCAATGCAACCCCAAAACCAATTCCACTGGATGGCTAATAGGAGTTAAAGTTGTAGCTCAGCTGCTCAAACACAGGTCTGCAGAGACTGAGGTCCTTCTTCAGACAAATCAGTTCATGTAGCCACAGCTGTATGCTAATCCAATGTCCACCTTTGGAGAAATAGGGCTTAATTTTAAAATTATGGGTTGCAACCTCATGATATCAATCTAATGGGTCTTGAGCAACATTTTTAAAAACTTTTGTTTTGAAATAGAGATACAAAAGAAGTAGCAAAAATAGTTCAGAGAGGTCCCATGTACCCATCACCTAGTCTCCTTAAAGTCAGCATCTTATCCTCTATAGCACCTCATCAAAAGCAGGAAATTGACATTGGCATAATACATTCAATATTACAGATTACTGACCTCACTCAGATTTCACCACTTTTTACGTGTACACCTTTATGTGTGTATGTATAATTCTATCACTTGTACAGATTTGTATAACTACCGCCACTGTAATCAAGATACAGAACTCTCCCTCTCTATGAAAGTTGATGTTACCCCTTTATGGTTACCCTCTCTCCTATTCATAACCCCTGGAAACCACTGATCTGTTCTCCATTTGAGCAGTATTTTAAAAAATGAAATAGAATAGAACAAATGGAAAATAAGAGAAGAGAATAGAAATAAGAATGGAAACTAGGAGAAGAAGAAATAGCTGAGTGCATTTCAAAGGGGAAGAGGAAGTTTTGATTTGGGAGACTTTTGTTTCTGTTATATGTATGTATGTATGTACTGGGCTGTGTTAGAAAATATATTTCTTAGGGAGAGTAACAGGCAAGAAAAAAAAATTGAGAAATGCTATGATATTAGACAGCCTGCATCATCAGCAAAAGCTTCCTGCTTCCTGGGCTCACAGTCAATGAGTAGAGGCCTTTTCTGTTGGGTGATATCTGCTGTTGTCCTCCAGGCCCTTAGTTAATGACTGTCTGTTTCACATTTGGATGCAAATCCACCATCTGGACCCTAAGTGTTTGGATATTTCTGCTCAGACCTGCAGACCAGGAGACAAAGTGAACCAGAAGCAGGTAAATGACCATGAGGGACTCAAGGACCATACAAGTTCCAGGCTTCCCTGCCCCCCTAGGCTCCCTTGGGGTCTAGAAGCTAACAGAAGCCAGCAGATAAACTCAACTCTACTGCCACCCCAAAGACTGTTCCAATGAGCAGCTAAGGGTGTTCCTGGAACATTTTTTTCATTTATAAACCAATTTGTGGTGTGTGGTTTATACTCAGGCAATTTCAGGAAAACTTAAAAGGTTCATCACAATTTTAAATAAAAATATTTGTTAACGTTTTAAGTAATATATTTCATATTATTGACAGGGATAATATTTTGCTACTATTTGGTAATATTTCACCAAAAAATATATATATGGCTAGAAAGTAAATGGATTGATGCAGAGGTGAGGTTCCCCACTTGTTTTCTTTTCTTGTTCCTTATTCCTAATGAATTAGAGCTTATTGTGAATGGTGCGTGTTTAGTGACTTTGCCAAACACATTCAGAAACCACAGGTTATTTCTCTGTAGGATGCCTGTTAGCGCCCTGCAGTTGTGATGTGGATGGGCTTGTTCTGCCCAAAAGCTGGAATATGGAATGTTTCAGCTTGGGAGACAGTGGTGAATGGTTGCGTGCCTAATCCATTCTTTGGTTGCATATATCCCTGGAAATAATTCCTTCACATTCTGTTGCAACATTTGGGCTTGAGTTTTTAAGTATATCCAACCTTATGCCATCGATCTATTTCACCAACGAGCAAAGGAAAACACCTAGAGTTGGGGAGAGTCCAACTCTCAGGGACTGAGCCGCTTACAATAGAGCTTTGTCACCTTACAAAGTCCGGATAGCCTACTCTCAATGCTAAGAATTTTTACAGCCTGAAGTGACTGAATCAGGTACTGCAAGGTACTGAAAATTTCGCTGCCAGATGTCACTTGAACAAACTTTATGAAGTCACAGAAACAATCTTTACTAAAATTATCATTCTTTACTTTAGAACCTCATGTGAGCATTCTTTACTTTGACAGCTGTTATATTGATTTTGGAAGAGCAATGTCACATGTTTACTGTTATTTTTTGCCACAGCTTTTTCTTTTTCAGTACATGCATTTGGATCACAGGTGCAATTTTCTCCATTTTCTTAAATACTGACTCAGGATCAGAAGCATGCTATCGACCATTGGCTGTTCTCTGGGGATAACCCTGAGTGTGGATTGACATTCGATGTAGCCTCTTTTCTTTACCTGGCAATGTCCCTTCTTGTGGACACAGAGCCGATACCCCATCAGAACTGACCCCATGGCAGCTTTTCCAGGTCACATCACATCTCCCAGGTTATTTAACCAAACAGCCACACACACCATTTTTCCATAGCATGGGTTCTCATTGGTAATCAGCAACAACAAAGTCATTTTAATTCTTCTCCCTCATACAAACACTATGGCAGGGACCATGGTTTGTTGTCCCCACACTGTTTCCTCCTGGTTTTTCCCAGTGTGTCATTTCCAGGCTAACGTATTTAAGAGCTGATGTGTCTCCTCCGTCTCTTTCCATGCTGCAGTGATCTTGGAAGACCTTGTTCTACATGGCCCAGCTACAATACAGTAGGGGGTCACCCAGCTGCGTCAGACTTTATAAAGGCACAGTTTCAGGGTTTATTTGTTGTTACATGTAGTCTAGCCCTACTTGACTTTACACAGACCAAAAGTTGATTCATACTTTGGACACGAACACTTTTATCTAGCTTTAAAGTAAACTATCTGCTCATACACATATGATAGCAATGGCTTTTCCACATTTTTACACCATTGAATTTTATGTGATGTCCACAGAGATGTTTTATATAGGAATTTACTCTGCTGTTTCTCCTGGCATGACATTTACAAATTTGGGACTGATTTTACAAGATTCTTGGCAGCAAAGCAAACTACTTGTTTTTATTAAAAGAAGTAGGAATTTGAATGGTGTCTCTATGGTTTTGGTCTCTTCTTTGGTCTTAGCAACAAAATTGAATACTGCAAAACATTACTTTGTGCTTATCCTAGAAAAACTCAATTGTTCTACTAGAGAGTTCAGAGTGTTTTATATAAAAATAAAGCAAGAGTTTGACAAAGTTTCATAGAAGACAGTACATGCTCAATTTGACTTTTCTTTTTCTGTTTCTGTTGTGAAACAATCACTTGTTTGATCCACATGGACTCATATACCATATATACAAGAAATTCCTACCCACTGCTTATATTTGGGAAGCTTTTCTGAATTGTAGTTTATGTTACCATGCTCATTACTCTGTTCATGCCTCAGTGAGCCACTTTAAAACCAGTAACCCAGTTTCATAAATTGGGAATAACAATATTCCCAATTTATGAAAACAAATAATTGTTTTCAATTATTTGTTTTCATAAACAAACAAATAATTGTTTTAACCCAGGTCCTCAAGAAAGCAGAGCCTGAGACAAGGATTAAAGTTCTGGTAATTTATTTGGGAGGGGCAAACCTAGGGCAGTGAGGGTGAGGGGAGAGGGGGTCTGTGAAGCAAGGAAAGATGTAAATCAATGTGAGGTAACACATTACTGCACTGGCCATGGCATCACAATGAGTCACAAAGAGAAAGAGCTACTGTACAGCAGGTGTGGCCACTTCCCAAGGGGGCTTCTCTGGAAGGGTTATAACTCCATGGAAGAGCGGGGAATCTATCCGCCCAGCTCCTTCCTGTCTCCTGTATCCCAGTGGTCAGTGTATACCCCTAGATGGCCAAATGCCTGTCACTTCTGGGTTGTGCCATCTAGACCCTTGGTGGCTTCTAAGTCTCGTTTTTGTCCTCTGTCAAATGAAGACAATTACGTGATCTCCTTGTGAGGTGTTTGGAGGGTTAAACAGGACAAAGAATCTAAAAGCTTAACAATTGCAGGTATTCAAATAAATGACTGCTAAAGGAAAAGATGATAGGAACTCCTAGGTGCTCAGCCTTTGACCAGAGTGCCCATTCATCTATGAAATGATGAGGAACTTGCAACCAGCCAGACAGAAAGGAACAGTGGAGACAGCTCGGTGTGCTGACAGACTTGGAACCTGGTCCAATAGTGATGTACAGCTATTTTGATCATATTCATGAGAGTGGACGGAAAGGATGGGTTCCAAAACTGTTTCAGCAGGAATAATAATAAGCAAAAATTAAATAACTTTGGAAGGAAAAGACCTGCTCAACAGTGGCCAAACACAATACCTTATAATGGCTTCTTCAGAAAAATGTCTATTTCAACATTGTTCCGGGAATTCAGAGAATGCTGGAAATCACTTATTTTACCCTGTTTCTGCCTTTTTTTTTTTTTTTTGTAAATATCACATAGACCAAGAGCAAAAGTTTACATCTCCATCTGTTGTCTCACTGGGGCAGAGCTGTTCCTTTAAATCTGGGAGGTAAGAAAATCAAAGTTCCCAGAGCTGTCTCTATTCCTCCACACAGAATTCTCTTATTTTGAATGGCATAGTCACAGGTTTCACTACAGAGTGGCAACCCCATTGCATTTCAGCCAAGAAACTCACACTTAGAAAAAATATTTCCAAGCCCTAATGAAAACAGATCCAGTGGTAACACAGCCAAATTAAACACTGAAGTCAAGACATTTAAAAATCGGTATCCTCATGTTGCATGCTACTTCTTTACATGGCATGCAACTGAATACCTTAAATCTCTGTTGAGTTCGTTAAGAACACGACTTTTCATTCAGCAAATACTCCTTGAGATTTGGTGTAGTGCTATGGACATTAACAGGCAAGCATTGCATATCATTTGAACTTGCTATTATTTAGTGAAAAATATGTGACAGTTAACTAATACAGTAGTGAAAAGGATGTTATAAGGCAGTATGCGATTCTGGACTACTGAGTGGTAAAGATAGCTAACTCCAATGCCAAAAACTCGGTCTCTGTGCAGCGGTGCCAAATCGAGTCACTGAGACAGACTTTTGGGTGAAGTAGAAAAGAATAGCTTTATTGCTTTGCCAGGCAAAAGGGTGGCAGGCTCATGCCCCCTCAAAACTGTATGTCCCAACACAGGAGGATTCGGTAAGGAGTTTTATAGCAATGGTTCAAGGGCGGGGTTGCTGATAAAGATGAGGGTGTGTGCAGGGTCTGCACTCCTTTAATCTCGTCTCAGGTGGTCTCCTAATCTTGATGAGCTTCTCTGATTTCTTTAACCTTGCCTCAGGTGGTTTCTTGGCTGCTTCTCCCTTGATTAAAAGCAAGGATGTAGGGTTTCGCTGTTGGTGCAGTGGTTGAGAGTCCACCTGCGAGTGCAGGGGACATGGGTTCGTGCCCCGCTCCAGGAGCGGCTGGGCCCGTGAACCATGGCCACTGAGCCTGCGCATCCGGAGCCTGTGCTCCACAATGGGAGAGGCCACAACAGTGAGAGGCCCGCGTACTGCAAAAAAAAAAAAAAAAAAAAAAAAAGCAAGGATGTGATTGCCATAAAACTCAAGATAATGATTATCTCTGGAGTAGGGAGGTGGAAGGGAATTATGATGAAAAAAGGATACAAGATGACATTCTGAGGCATTGGTGATGTTCTTTAAACAGTACATTTGTATAAACTTTGTATAAACAGTACATTTGTATAAACTTCTACATATGCTTCACAATTAAAAGTTAAAAAAAAAAACCCAACCACATTAGTCAAAATTCAAAAATCTTATCCTCTTGGAACAAAAAAGTACATAAATAGAAAAATAGATGAATTTCAAGTAAAATCTGAGGTGTAATTAATAATGTACCGGTGTTAATCTCACAGTTTTGATGCATGTCCTATGGTGTGTAAGATGTTAAAAATCTAGGAGGATTTTTGGCGTCAGGAGCAGAAAGGTGCTTCAATCTGTCTGAGGAGCCAACAAAACTGGGCATAGGAAAACCACAGCACCACTGGAGACTGTAAATGTTAGAGTTTACAAGAAAGCACCAACAGAGGAACAAGGAAGGACACAGGAGGACCTTCAAGATGGCAGAGGAGTAAGATATGGAGATCAACTTCCTGCCCACAAATACATCAAAAATACATCTACATGTGGAACAACTCCTACAGAACACCTACTGAATGCTGGCAGAAGACCTCAGACTTCCCAAAAGGCAAGAAACTCCCCACGTACCTGCCCGTGTGGCTGACAGGGTTTTGTTGCTCTGACTGGGTGTCAAGCCCGAGCCTCTGAAGTGGGAGAGCTGAGTTCAGGACATTGGACCACCAGAGACCTCCCAGCTGCATGTGATATCAATTGGCGAGAGCTGTCCCAGAGATCTCCATGTCAACAATAAGACCCAGCTCCACTCAAAGACCAGCAAGCTACAGTGCCGGACACCCCATGCTAAAAAACTAGCAAGACAGGAACACAACCCCACTCATTAGCAGAGAGACTGCCTAAAATCATAGTAAGTTCACAGATACCCCAAAACACACCACCGGACGTGGTCCTGCCCACCAGAAAGACAAGATCCAGCCTCATCCACCAGAACACAGGCACCAGTCCACTCCACCAGGAAGCCTACACAACCCACGGAACCATCCTTACCCACTAGGGACAGACACCAAAAACAACAGAAACTATGAACCTGCAGCCTGCAAAAAGGAGACCCCAAACACAGTAAATTAAGCAAAATAAGATGGAGAAATACACAGCAGATGAAGGAGCAAGGTAAAAACCCACCAGACCAAACATGAAGAGGAAATAGGCAGTCTACCTGAAAACGAATTCAGAGTAATGATAGTAAAGATGATCCAAAATCTTGGAAATAGAATGGAGAAAATACAAGAAGCATTTAACAAGGACCTAGAAGAACTAAAGAGCAAACAATGATGAAAAACACAATAAATGAAATTTAAAATTCTCTAGAAGGAATCAATAGCAAAATAACTGAGGCAGAAAAATGGATAAGTAACCTGGAAGATAAAATAGTGGAAATAACTATCACAGAGCAGATTAAAGAAAAAGAATGAAAAGAATTAAGGAGAGTCTCAGAGACCTCTGGCACAACATTAAATGTACTAACATTCGAATTATAGGGGTTCCAGAAGAAGAAGAGAAAAAGAAAGGGACTGAGAAAATATTTGAAGAGATTATAGTTGAAAAATTCCCTAATATGGGAAAGAAAATAGTCAATCAACTCCAGGAATCACAGAGAGTCCCATACAGGATAAATTCAAGGCGAAACACACCAAGACACATATTAATCAAACTATCAAAAATTAAATACAAAGAAAAAATATTAAAAGCAGCAAGGGAAAAGCAACAAATAATATCCAAGGGAATCCCCATAAGGGTAACAGCTGATCTTTCAGCAGAAACTCTGAAAGCCAGAAGGGAGTGGTAGGACATATTTAAAGTGATGAAAGGGAAAAACCTACAAGCAAGATTACTCTACCTAGCAGGGATCTCATTCAGATTCGACAGAGAAATTAAAACCTTTACAGACAAGCAAAAGCTAAGAGAATTCAGCACCACAAAACCATCTTTACAACAAATGCTAAAGGAACTTCTCAAGGCAGGAAACACAATAGAAGGAAAAGGCCTACAATAACAAACTCAAAACAATTAAGAAAATGGTAATAGGAACATACATATCAATAATTACCTTAAATGTAAATGGATTAAATGCTCCAACCAAAAGACATAGACTGGCTGAATGGATACAAAAACAAGACCCGTATATATGCTGTCTACAAGAGACCCACTTCAGACCTAGGGATACATACAGACAGAAAGTGAGGGGATGGAAAAAGATATTCCATGCAAGTGGAAATCAAAAGAAAGCTGCAGAAGCAATTACCATATCAGACAAAAATAAACTTTGATATAAAGACTATTACAGGAGACAAAGAAGGACACTACATAATGATCAAGGGATCAATCCAAGAAGATATAACAATTGTAAATATTTATGCACCCAACATAGGAGCACCTTAATACATAAGGCAAATGCTAACAGCCATAAAAGGGGAAATCGACAGTAACACAATCATAGTAGGGGACTTTAGCACCACAGTTTCACCAATGGGCAGATCATCCAAAATGAAAATAAATAAGGAGACACAAGCTTTAAATGATACATTAAATAAGATGGACTTAATTGATATTTGTAGGACATTCCATCCAAAAACAGCAGATTACACTTTCTTCTCAAGTGCTCATGGAACATTTTCCAGGATAGATCACATCTTGGGTCACAAATCAAGCCATGGTAAATTTAAGAAAATTGAAATTGTATTAAGTATCTTTTCTGATCACAACGCTATGAGATGAAATATCAATTACAGGAAAAAAGATCTGTAAAAATTACAAACACATGGACCCTAGACAATATGCTACTAAATAACCAAGATATCACTGAAGAAATCAAAGAGGAAACAAAAAAGTACCTAGAAACAAATGACAATGAAAACAAGACGACCCAAAACCTATGGGATGCAGCAAAAGCAGTTCTAAGAGGGAAATTTATAGCAATACAATCCCACCTCAAGAAACAAGAAACATTTCAAATAGACAACCTAAACTTACACCTAAAGCAATTAGAGAAAAAAGAAGAAAAAACACCCAAAGTTAGCAGAAGGAAAGAAATCATAGAGATCAGATCAGAAATAAATGAAAAAGAAATGAAGGAAATGATACCAAAGATCAATAAAACTAAAAGCTGGTTCTTTGAGAAGATAAACAAAATTGATAAACCATTAGCCAGACTCATCAAGAAAAAAAGAGAGATGACTCAAATCAATAGAATTAGAAATGAAAAAGGAGAAGTAACAACTGACCCTGCAGAAATACAAAGGATGATGAGAGATAACTACAAGCAACTATATGCCAATAAAATGGACAACCTGGAAGAAATGGACAAATTCTTAGGAAAAGCACAACCTTCCAAGACTGAACCAGGAAGAAATAGAAAATATAAACAGACCAAACACAAGCACTGAAATTGAAACTGTGATTAAAAGTTTTCCAACAAACAAAAGCCCAGGACCAGATGGCTTCACAGGTGCATTCTATCAAACATTTAGAGAAGAGCTAACACCTATCCTTCTCAAACTCTTCCAAAATATAGCACAGAGAGGAACACTCCCAAACTCATTCTATGAGGCCACCATCACACTGATACCAAAACCAGACAAAGATGTCACACACACACACAAAAAAAACTACAGGCCAATATCACTAATGAACATAGATGCAAATCCTCAACAAAATACTAGCAAACAGAATCCAGCAGTACATTAAAAGGATCATACACCGTGATTAAGTTTATCCCAGGAATTCAAGGATACTTCAATATACGAAAATCAATGAATGTGATATACCATATTAACAAATTGAAGAATAAAAACCATATGATCATCTCAATAGATGCATAAAAAGCTTTTGACAAAATTCAACACTCATTTATGATAAAAACCCTCCAGAAAGTAGACATAGAGGGAACTTACCTCAACATAATAAAGGCCATATATGACAAACCCACAGCCAACATCGTTCTCAATGGTGAAAAACTGAAACCATTTCCTCTAAGATCAGGAACAAGACAAGGTTGCCCACTCTCACCACTATTATTCAATATATTTATATAAGCCACAGCAATCAGAGAAGGAAAAGAAATCAAAGGAATCCAAATCGGAAAAGAAGTAAAGCTGTCACTGTTTGCAGATGACATGATACTATATGTAGAGAATCCTAAAGATGCTACCAGAAAACTAGTAGAGCTAATAAAATGAATTTGTTAAAGTAGCAGGATACAAAATTAATGCCCAGAAATCTCTTGCATTCCTATACACGAATGATGGAAAACCTGAAAGAGAAATTAAGGAAACACTCCCATTTACCACTGTAACAAAAAGAATAAAATACCTTGTAATAAACCTAGCTAAGGAGACAAAAGACCTGTGTGAAGAAAACTATAAGACACCGATGAAAGAAATTAAAGGTGATACAAACGGATGGAGAGATAAACCACGTTCGTGGATTGGAAGAATCAACATTGTGAAAATGACTATACTACCCAAAGCAATCTACGGATTCAGTGCAATCCCAATCAAACTACCAATGGCATTTTTCACAGAACTAGAAGAAAAAATTTCACAATTTGTATGGTAACACAAAAGACCCCGAATAGCCTAAGCAATCTTGAGAAAGAAAAACGGAGCTGGAGGAATCAGGCTCCCTGACTGCAGACTGTACTGCGAAGCTACAGTAATCAAGACAGTATGGTGATGGCACAAAAACAGAAATATAGATCAATGGAACAGGATTGAAAGCCCAGAGGTAAACCCACATACATATGGTTATCTTACCTTTGATAAAGGTGGCAAGAATATACAATGGACAAAAGACAGCCTCTTCAATAAGTGGTGCTGGGAAAACTGGACAGCTACATGTAAAAGAATGAAATTAGAACACTCCCTAACACCATACAGAAAAATAAACTCGAAATGGATTAAAGACGTAAACGTAAGGCCAGACACTATCAAACTCTTAGAGGAAAACATAGGCAGAACACTCTATGACATAAATCACAGCAAGATCCTTTTTGACCCACCTCCTAGAGAAATGGAAATTAAAAAAAAATAAACAAATGGGACCTAATGAAACGTAAAAGCTTTTGCACACCAAAGGAAAACATAAACAAGACGAAAAGACAACACTCAAAATGGGAGAAGATATTTGCAAATGAAGCAACTGACAAAGGATTAATCTCCAGAATATACAAGCAGTTCATTCAGCTCTATATCATAAAAACCAACAACCCAATCCAAAAATGGGTGGAAGACCTAAATAGACATTTCTCCAAAGAAGATATACAGATTGCCAACAAACACATGAAAGGACGCTCAACATCAGTAATCATGAGAGAGATGCAAATCAAAACTACAATAAGGTATCACCTCACACCGGTCAGAATGGCCATCATCAGAAAATCTACAAACAGTAAATTCTGGAGAGGGTGTGTTGAAAACGGAACCCTCTTGCACTGTTGATGGGAATGTAAATTGATACAGTCACTGTGGAGAACAGTATGAAGGCTCCTTAAGAAAATAAAAATAGAACTACCATATGACCCAGTAATCCCACTACTGGGCATATACCATAATTCCAAAAGAGTCATGTACCACAGTGTTCACTGCAGCACTCTTTACAATAGCCAGGACATGGAAGCAACCTAAGTGTCCAATGACAGATGAATGGATAAAGAAGATGTGGCACATACATACAATGGAATATTACTCAGCCATAGAAAAAGCGATATTGAGTTATTTGTAGCGAGGTGGATGGACATAGAGTCTGTCATACAGGCTGAAGTAAGTCAGAAAGATAAAAACAAATACCATATGCTAACACATATATATGGAGTCCAAAAAAAAAAGTGATCTGAAGAACCTAAGGGCAGGACAGGAATAAAGACACAGACGTAGAGAATGGACTTGAGGACATGGGGAGGGGGAAGGGTAAGCTGGGATGAAGTGAGAGAGTGGCATTGACATATATACACTATGAAATATAGAATAGATAGCTAGTGGGAAGCAGTCGCATAGCACAGGGAGATCAACTCAGTGTTTTGTGACAACCTAGGGGGGTGGGATAGGGAGGGAGATGCAAGATAGAGGGGATATGGGGATATATGTATACATATAGCTGATTCACTTTGATATACAGCAGCAACTAACACAACAATGTAAAGCAATTATACTCCAATAAAGATATTTTTTTAAAAAAGAAAAAAAGTAAAAAGCAAACAAAAAACAACAAAATAAAACCAAAAAAATCAAGGAAACTGGGTGAGGGATATATGAAATCTCTCTGAACTCTGTAGCTTTCAATAAATGTGAAATTAGTTCAAAATAAAAATTTCATTTTAAACAAATCTCATCCTGGGACTTCCCTGGTGGTCCAGTGGTTTAGGCTCCGTGCTCCCAATGCAGGGGGCCTGGGTTCAATCCCTGGTCAGAGAGCTAGATCTCACATGCTGCGACTAAAGATCCTGCGTGCCACAGCTGAAGATCCCACATGCCGATACTAAGACCCGGCGCAGCCCAATACATAAATTAATTAATTAATTAATTACTATTTAAAAGACAAAACAAAACAAGCCAAATCCAAATCTCATCCTAACATTTGTAAATGTTTTTCTCCAACCTTTCATCTTTTTCTAAGTTTTCCCTTGATCTTCTTTTGCTAATATGAGCAATAGCTATGAAAACCAGAGCTAATAATTGCAAAGCATTTATTTTATGCCAAGCACTGCTCTAAACACTTAATCAGTATTCACTCATTTCATCCTAACTGAATTCCAAGAGTTAGATGTGATTACTATCTCCATTTTTCCGATGGTGAAATAGAGACAGAGAGCTGTGTGTGAGGACTAGCCCAGCTGGCAGGCAGCAGAGAGGGTAAAACACCAGCAGTGGCAACAGTCTGGCTCCACAGTCTGTGTCGTAATATACTGGCATTACTGAGAGTTTGGGAAGTACAGAAAAGTATGAAGAAACAGAAAAAAAAAAAAAAGAAAAACAGATGCAACCACTATTTTTTACTGTAGCATGCTTCCTTCCTGCCTTATTTTCTCTGTGTGTTTTAATTGGGTAGACATCTTTTGTAGCCAGATTTTCTTTTTACTCTAAACATCATGTCATAAGCATTTTTCATGCCACTAAAAATCTAAACAAAGCATTAAAGGCTACACAGTATTCTGTGTATAGACACGCTATGCTTTACATACCTGTATCTAGAATGCTGGATGTTTAGGTTGTTTCCTTTGTCATTCTATACAAAGCTGTCATGAATATCCTCATTCTTTTTTTTTTTTTTTTTTTTTTTGCGTTATGTGGGCCTCTCACTGTCGTGGCCTCTCTCGTTGCGGAGCACAGGCTCCGGACATGCTGGCTCAGCGGCCATGGCTTATGGGCCTAGCGGCTCCGCGGCATGTGGGATCTTCCCGGACCGGGGCACGAACCCGTGTCCCCTGCATCGGCAGGCGGACTCTCAACCACTGCGCCACCAGGGAAGCCCGAATATCCTAATTCTTAATTCATGTTTCCTTTTTTGAGTATTTGTTCAATTTCTTCTTTTTTTGTCACTGACTTTTTCTGTTTTTCTTACCATAACTTACTATACCAAGCAATTCTATAAATTCACAGGGTACCATTTTAGTATAAATATTTGAAAGCTTTTAAAACTCTCTATCTTATACCATTCAAGAGTGAATGGCAGCTTTTCCATGCTATGGAAATGAGGTGAATAATACCTTTCTTTACATGTGATAGAAGGGAGGTTCCAAAGTGAAATGGGATAGAGACAATGACAGTAATAACTAAGGATGAGGACACAAGTAACAGCTCGAAGCTTCCAGTGATGTAGCAACTGCTCTTGGCATGCCGTATCTCACGTATTCCCCTAACCGGTACCATAGGTAGACATTTCTATCCCCACTTTACAGATGAGGAAACTGAAGCCCAAACCCAGAAGGAGTGTGCAAGGAAATAGGGATGATATGGGAGGGGGAGAAACTGTGCAGACAAAACCCCTTGGGATATGTGTCTCTGAGTGCTTAAGCCAGATTTGTATTGAATATTTACAGGAAAACACACACACACAAACACACACACACACACACACACACACACACACAAATCCCTTCAGGGTTGGAATCTTCAATTTATGACATTCTAACACAGATATTTGCATTAATTCAATCCACTTGGGGTGAGGCTGGGGTGGGAGTGTGGTGCCTGTAAATCTAGCACCTGAGTTTGTCAGACACAGGGAACATCAGACCCCACCCCAGGCCCACTGACTCAGGATCTGCATTTTAACAAGATCCCCGGAGATCTGTGTGCACATCAAAGTCTGAGAAGCACTGCTCTAAGAGTTTATTAAGAAGGATTTTCTTTCTTTTTTTTCTTTTTAAGAAGGATTTTCTTAGGGTGTGTTTGAGCCCAATGCAACACCTACAAGCCATGAAACACATTATCCAGCTCGGTATGTTCACAAACCTTGCGCAAAGAATGTTGGCTGACAGCAGAGGCTGTCTAGGGACTCTTGGAAAGGCAGGTGTGGGATCAGAGAACTTCAGCTCTGCCAACATTTTCCTGCCCTATTCCTACTTCTAACTGCAGCGAATTCCAATGTACTCTAAAGTTCCAAGGTGGGATGGGTTGAAGGGCATCTGGGGGAGTCCTATAAATAGAAAACAGCTGAGCCCCAGCTGCTGCTAGTATAAACTTCCCGGGAAAGACAAAGACCGCCAAGCCAAAACAATGCTACATTGGGGAGGCAAGGAGCAGGAGGAGGATCTCTCCTCATGCTTTTTACAGAAGTGAATTTTTCTTTCAAGCACGGACAAGATCTTTAGAAAGGGTGTAGTTCAACCTCCTTGTTTTACATGTGAAAGAACCAAGAGCTTTTACTGTGATCACACAGCTACTAACAAGGGGCAGAGTCGGTGTTCACATTTGGCTCCTTGGCTTCCAAGCCCAGTCCGGCCCCACATCACAGGTGATGCTAGAATGGGCTGGTACTCAGCAGCCATTTCCAGCTCCTTCTAGCATGCTTTCCTGCACCTCCTTCAGAAGTAAGAAACCTCCTTTTCAGACTCTGCTACAGTTGGATTCTGGATACGATTTGGGTTACGTGGATTAGATGCACTCCCACGATGCCTGAAGGTGGATTCGCGCGACGCATCTTTCTGTTCTCTCTGCCGGCAAACTCAGCAACGGAGGTGGACTGTTTGCCGCACAGCCGCCTGGGAGTCAAGAGACGTGGAGGGATACTAGTTTTGCCAGCACAGATCTAGGACAAGAGATGTGGCTCTGAGGCCGCGAGGCTTTCTGATCCCTGACTTGCATCGAAAGTACACCCCAAGGCTATAGTCCCAGGCGGCTTCCTGATTCCCCATATTTCTGAGGATGCTGAGGGAGCAGCTCCTGGAGGGCTATTCCTCCAAACCCTCTGATGATTTTGTAAGCACATAACTCACAGTATGAAGTCCCTTTGTGCTTAAAGTGCCGAGGGCATTTCTATTTTCTGCTGCTGAACCCTGATGAAAATATTCACTCTCTTAAGTGTGACGCATAAATTTACAGTAAATTATATTAGGAAGGAGTTGCGCAAAGACCCAGTTTTTCCTTCTCTCTCTGAATACTAACACACAGTATTTGAAACACAAATGTTTCACAACGCACGATTATTTTGGAATTTATATTATGTCGTCACCCAAACTTCCTGGAACTGTAGGTTATTGGAATATAAACATTGTCATAGGGCTTCCCTGGTGGCTCAATGGTTGGGAGTCCACCTGCCAATGCAGGGGACACGGGTTCAAGCCCTGGTCCGGGAGGATCCCACATGCTGTGGAGCAACTAAGTCCGTGCGCCACAACTCCTGAGCCTGAGCTCTAGAGCCCCTGAGCCACAACTACTGAGCCCACGTGCCACAACTACTGAAGCCCTCACGCCTAGAGCCCATGTTCCGCAACAAGAGAAGCCACCGCAGTGAGAAGCCTGCGCACCACAACAAAGAGTAGCCTCCGCTGCCGCAACTAGAGAAAAGTCCATGTGCAGCAGCAAAGACCCAACGCAGCCAAAATTAAAATAATTAAAATAAATAAATTTAAAAAATAAACAAACATTGTCATACATCAAAACTCTAGGTATCAGGGAAAATGTCAGAGGTTTCATTTAATTTGAAATAGTAGTGCTTGCTGACAGAACAAACAAACTTGACTCAACAAGAGTTACTGGGGGATAGGAAAATTTCAATTTTTCTTCTGAACATTTGTATGCAACATTTCTAATGCTGAGTCCTTTTTATTTTCTTACAGTGCAGCTTGCATTCATTCATATGGTATATTTGGCTCCAAAGGTTTGAAATTAATCATTTAGAGAAAACATTTATTTCAAAATTCTAGCTTATTTTAATAATAATAATAATAGCTGTTATTTACTGAGATTTTCTATGCTCCAATCACTGTGCTAAGTGCATTCTATCTTGTGGACATTATTGTGTTGAATGTTTCCATAAAGGAGATGTTATTATTTCCATTTTACAGATGATGGAAATGAGATTCAGTGAGATTAAGCATGTTGCTCAAGGGTACACAACTAGTAATTGACAAAGCTGGCGTTTGAACTACTCCTTTTTGACTCGCAAGCTCATAAGCATTCTACCATCATCTTCCCAAATAGCACCTGCCTGAGAGAATAGGACGTTTAGGATTTCACATAACTTTAAGAAGTTCAAGATGTCTGCTGTAAGTTCTAATGCAACTAAAGGATGCTAAAGGAATGGCTTCCTTTTAAAAAAAAAAACAAAAATCTTATTCCCTTTCCTGGTAAAAATTTTGGTCATGTAAACTTTTTATATATGTCTTAATTCACGGAGTTCTAGAGAGAGGGGTTAGTAATAGGTACTCGTGAAAGGTAAACTAGACCAAGGTGGGAGGACAGGAAATTTGCCTTTTTGTTTCTCCCTCTTGACTACCTGAGGATTCTGTGCCATCCACATTTTGACAAAGGTTCGTGAGGATCTAGGATCTGACGCTTGCTGGATCTCACTCCAGGTGGGTGTGAGGTGCAAACTCATTAGTCATTAGGAAAAGCCCTCATCCTCACCTCCATCCCCCAAAGTAGCTTTGTGCACATCCCTGCAACATCCGTCGTTTTCAGTGCCGTGCTAAGAGGCGCCTCAGAGATAACCTTATCTGTAGAAAAATGATCTTTCCTGTTTGCTCAACATTTATGACAAAAGGAGTGTGGGGAAGCAAGACTGCCACCCACAGCAAAGCGCTTTATTCACCGGGGCGTTGGAGTCGAGACCTTGGCAACTGGGTGCTGGAAGACTCTCGGGCTGGGTTTAGTTTTGAATGTTGCCCCATACCCAAGTCCAACAGTTACGTGGCTGCAAACAAATGCTGGCTTCCCTTCCCTGAGTACGGACGTCATGAGGGGTCCGGTCCCAGTTGTTCAGTGGTTGCATCAGCGGCTTTTTGCAAGAATAGCTGACACCAAGAGCTATTTTCCTGCGTTGCAGGCTCGAGGCCCCCAAAGCCCACAGGGCCTGCAGAAGTTCCCCTTGCATCTGGACCTTGTGCTCCAAATCAAACACCACCCACTCTGCAGCACAGAAATAGCTGATTTGGCTTTCGGTGACCCTTCAGACACGACCTTTCTCCTATATTCTCTAAGCTTGTTTTTAATAAATGTTTAACTTTTTGATTAATTTCCTTAATTTCTGAGGGCAGTTTTTCACAACTGAGATAATGTGTTCTAAATGCTTGCTGAGCTGTTGGCGCACTTGAAACCGTAAACACTTCAGACTGCTTTTTGTCTCCCTAACACTCTCCCTTATTATGTGGGCTTGCATCACCGCTGAAATTGAGGCTTTATTCTTTCCGCCATCTGCATAATTGCCAGTGTTTAGAGATGCTTGCTTCTCCCTTTCTTTGCCACTGGGAAAAGAATTGTTTGTTCAACCTTCACTAAATTAGTATTTTTCTGGCTGCTTATCTCTCATTTCTTGAAGAGTGGTATGTAATTAACTCCAAAATTTTGACGGTTTTTCACGTTACTGTCTTTTCTTTGGCAGTTCACGTGCTTTCTACTTTCTTTCTCCCGGCTCTATTTATCTCAGGAAGGGGGACTTCTCACTCACATCTTTGTTCCATTTGCTTTTTATTTTTATTATTATTATTATTTTTTTTTCGGTACGCGGGCCTCTCACTGTTGTGGCCTCTCTCATTGCGGAGCACAGGCTCAGGACGCGCAGGCTCAGCGGCCATGGCTCACGGGCCCAGCCGCTCCGCGGCATGTGGGATCTTCCCGGACCGGGGCACGAACCCGCGTCCCCTGCATCGGCAGGCTGACTCTCAACCACTGCGCCACCAGAGAAGCCCTCCATTTGCTTTTTAAAAGGCTTTGTGGTTATTTGGAAGAAAGGAATGTTATCTCCTCCCGTAGAGCCTGAACCACCGGCTCCTTTGTTGTTTTGCCTGCACTCCCTGGGCCACATCCCCCATCCTTGGGATGCAGGTATTGGACTTGGAGGCGCCGCGTAATCCCATAATGGAACCACATTTAAAAGCCGGACGGATTCCTCAGAGTACTATTGCTGTAATACGTTCCCATTACCGGCATTTGCTGATACAGGGCTGAGACAGCAAAGCTACTAGGAGGATATTTGAAAATGGGAGAAAAGACCTGGATGATGTAAATCTTGGCAGATTTTTTCCAGTGTTTCTTTGCTCTCCTTCCATAGCCCCTAACAGGCTTCCTTATTTTATTTTTTTGCTCTCTCTCCTTATTATGTTACCTTTTTTATAATAGCAAGTGATTTAAAGTAGAAGTCCTGTGATAGGATTTTCCAATCACTCATACACACTGGTTTTTTAACACAAATTGAAGAATGCTGTACGTGCTCCTATACACCTTACTTTTTTCATTTAAACCTGTAACTTGAAGATTATTCCAATCTCCCTCTCTGTTCTTTTGCTTTGCAAAAAATACTATCAGATAGTGCATTACAATTTTCACTTAGCCATATACAGCAATCATCTTTCCTTGCTTAAAAATATCTCCTTTAGGGCTTCCCTGGTGGTGCAGTGGTTAAGAATCTGCCTGCCAACGCAGGGGACACGGGTTCAAGCTCTGGTCCAGGAAGATCCCACATGCCGTGGAGCAACTAAGCCCATGTGCCACAGCTACTGAGCCTGCGCTCTAGAGCCCGCGCCGCAACTACTGAAGCCCGTGTGTTGCAACTACTGAAGCCCGCGCGCCTAGAGCCCGTGCTCTGCAGCAAGAGAAGCCACTGCAATGAGAAGCCCGTGCACCGCAACAAAGAGTAGCCCCCGCTGGCTGCAACTAGAGAAAGCCAGTGTGCAGCAACGAAGACCCAATGCAGCCAAAAATAAAAAATCATGTTAAAGGAGATTTTTGTTTTAAATTTTTTATTTTTGGCTGCATTGGGTCTTCGTTGCTGCACACGGGCTTTCTCTAGTTGCGGCCAGTGAGGGCTAGCGGCGGCTACTCTTCGTTGCGGTGCACGGGCTTCTCATTGCGGTGGCTTCTCTTGCTGCAGAGCACGGGCTCTAGGCGCACGGGCTTCAGTAGTTGCGGCGCCGGGTCAGTAGTGGTGGCTTGCGGGCTCTAGAGCGCAGGCTCAGCAGTTGTGGAGCACAGGCTTAGTTGCTCCGTGGCATGTGGGATCATCCCGGACCAGGGCTCGAACCTGTGTCCCCTGTGTTGGCAGGCGGATTCTTAACCACTGAGCCACCAGGGAAGTCCCAAAATGATGTTTAAGAAGTTTAATTTTCCATTTTAGGATCCTGTCTTAGGTATCAGTAACTCCCCTTTTGCAGTTACTAGGTGCTCCATGAATATCTGTGGACTGGACTTTAACTGAACAGATGCATTTTTATGTAAAAAGTTAAATAATAGATTTGAGTAGTCAGAGGTGGGGTTTAGGGAGACTAGATTCCAAGCCTCCAAAGGCACCCAAGGTTTTTTAGGTTTCTTGTTTTTCTTGTTGCTTTATTTCTTTAGAACAACCAGAATTATTTTCAAACCTCTCATCAGAGTGGTGATGAGTGTTCTCATCACACCAGGGAAGATGGGAGGGAAACTGGTCTTCTGGGTCAGCACTGACATGTAATTTAGATTTTCTCTCTCTGAGATGATTTAGGTATAGACCTCCCAGGAAGCCTGCGGGTTGGACTAAATGCTCTCTTGAGGCCTTTGCCAACCGTATGGTCTTATAATTCACTGTAAAATGTTGGAATGACTAACTCACACTTACTTTAAGATAAAGCTCAGAAGACGGTGGAGTTATGAAAGGAAGTCACCCTGAGTGACCCTAAGAGCTTATAATTTGACTTTCTTTCACAAGTGGATAAGAATACCCCTTGAGTATCACGGTATTTTAATAGCTCTGAGGGCTTAATTTTTGAAGTGTGAATCAGATCCTGTTACTCGCCATTTATAATGCTCCAGGGCCTTCTTCTTGCAAGTGGGATAACATCCAAACCCTTATTGTGGCTCTGCATCGGCGCCCCTTCACCACCCAGGACTCTGTTCATTCTGGTCTGCATCTCACTCACCTTCACTGGCATGATAGGATTCCTTAAAGCAGCTGCTCTTTAAGACATGCCTTAAAATCACCTGGACTGATGTCTGAAAATCTGATTTCCGAAAATCTGATTTCCACCTGCCCTTCCCCTCCTCCACCTTCTGAAATAGAACTTTTGTGGGGGTAGGACCCCGGAGCAGGTATAGTATTTGGAAACTTCCATGGGATTCTAATATACACCCACATTTAGGACTTCTGCCTCACGGGGAAGTTTCTGGGCCTAGCTGCTGGCCTGTCCCCACATGGCTGGGGCCATACCCCCTGTCATCCAGGAGTGCTGACAACTGGACTAACTTCTCAAAATCCAGACCAAGGAAAAGAAGACACAGATAGAGGATCTCCGTCTCCAATCTGCCTGGAGCTCAGCGTTTAACTTTCTGCCTCCTGTCTGAGGATTGCCTCTCCACCCAATATTCAATCCTAGATATGGACTCATCTTCAGGAGAGACCTCCCCGCTGCCCCCTCACAACTGTGGCAGTAGCTGATGGGCTCAGCAGGGCAACCACATCAACATATGACAAAACACGACCCGGTGCGCCCAGCTTCCCCGAACAAGGTCTGAGTACCTGAGGGTCATTCCAAATTTCCAAGGAACCTGTTGGGTTTTGGTGTTTTATCATCTATTTTGTTATGTATCTATGGCACGCCCATCTGCACAGCCCCCCTCAAACCAAGCCCTTCGGCTGCCCCCTCTGGCACTGCTGGTTCTTACAGTAATCATGGAAACCCTCCCCTCATACCTCTGGAAGGTAAGCGCCAACACCTGGCCTCTTTTGCTTCAGACCCTGTCGTCCCCACTGCTCTCATCCAGGCAAATTCTGTGACTTCCTCTCCTACCCTCCACCCTGCCTGCAGAGGGGACAACACAGAACTGCTTAGTGATGCTGGAGTCCCCTCCCCAGCCCCGTCCTGATGTGAAGGGTGTGTCCCCTAGGACCCCACACTGGGGGCTCTCAGGGCCTCACATTCATTCGAGCACCCGCTTCCTTGCCTTTTGTTCTTTTTTTAAAATATAAATGTATTTACTTTATTTTATTTTTGGCTGAGTTGGGTCTTCTTCGCTGCGCACGGGCTTTCTCTGGTTGCAGCGAGCGGGGGCTGCTCTTTGTGGCGGTGCGCAGGCTTCTCATTGCAGTGGCTTCTCTTGTTGCAGAGCACGGGGTCTAGGCGCGTGGGCTTCAGTAGTTGTGGCACACAGGCTCAGTAGTTGTGGTGCACAGGCTTTGTTGCTCCATGGCACGTGGGATCTTCCCGGACCAGGGATCGAACCCGTGTCCCCTGCGTTGGCAGGTGGATTCTTAACCACTGCGTCACCAGGGAAGCCCTCCCTGCCTTTTGTGGAAATTTTTAAGTAAACAATTTAGTAGTATTTAGTGCATTCATGATGTTGTGCAATCTCCCCTGTCTAGTTCCAAAACATTTGTATCACCCGTAAGAGATCCTGTAACCCTAAGCAGTCCCCATCCCTTCTCCCCATAGCCCCTGGCAACCACTAATCTGGTTTCTGTTTCTATGGATTACCTTCTTCTGGACCTTTCATAGACAGCACAGGAATTGCACTGTCCCAGCTTTGACACTTCTCTTGCAGGAGACCATAGCTACAGCCACTGCTCAGGTTACTTAAGTCAGCCCAAGGCTGACTTCTAGCTATATGCACCCTGAACCAATAAACTGTGGCTGGGTGGGTGGGAGGCAGGGTCACAGGGCCTCCTAGGCAGGAGGGGCTGTTGACTGTGTAATTTCTTTTGGAAGGAAGTGTGAGAAAGCATGCCAACATGATATCCCTAAAACAACACTTGAAAGTAATTTGCAGAAGTCTGCTTTGCTAGAAGAGAACTGAGAAACCTAAGAACCTGTATAGAGAAAAAACAAAGAACAAGAATACTGAGGAGAGAAGTTTTACCACTTAATAATTTTCCAAGTGCTGAGCTGGGTGGTCCACAAGAATTCTCTATAATGGAGACATCTAAATTTTGGTACACATTAGAAGCTCCCGTATAGTGGCTTGAAACACACTACAGATTTCCAGGATTCTGATTCACTGAGTGGGAGAAAGGGTGTGTTGAGAATCTATATTTTAAAAATATACTCCTCTGTTGATTCAGAATTTGAGAAAAACTACCCTATAGGAATTTTCAGTAAGAGGAGAATTAAAACAATAGAAAATCAAGCCTCATTCTTGGTCTAAAAATTCCTTCTCAGCTGCCTGCCATCTGCCCTGGCTCTAGGCAGTAATTCAGCAAGTGAGAAATTAGAATACATTTTAAAGTTTAATAATGATAATTGTAATAATAATAATATACTAAAAAGGCAGTCAGGTGCTATGAACAGAAAGGGATACAGTCATGTAGGAGAAGGAAGGAATCCATGTTCTAATTAGGGATTTTCAAAGAGAGTGGTGGGACTTCCAAGCCAATAGGGAGGAGCAGGGACTAGGTGTATCCTTCCACCTGAAACACCTGGGAAAAATCTGGACAAAATAGCAAGGTGGTGAGACCAACAATATATATTGATCAATAACAAGATTAATATAAAACCCCAGTTTCTTTTTTTTTTACTAACAATAAACCATTAGAGGTTGAAATTTTAAAAAATGCTATTTACTATAGCGTCAAAAATTATGAAATGCTGAGGATAAAATCTGACAAAGGATGAGCAAGACAGGTACACTCAAAAAATACAAAACATTGCTGAGAGAAATGAAACAATATCTAAATGAATTGAGAGTTATGCTATAATCATGGGTCAAAATGCCTATCAAAATTCTTGCAGGATTTTGTAAGAATTGACAAGCTGACTCTAAAAGTCATATGGAATTGCAGGAAGCTAAAATAGCCAAAGCAACTTTTAAAAAGAACAAAGTTGGTCAATTAACACTACCTGATTTCAAGACTTATTTTAAAGCTACAAAAATCAAAATATATGGTATTGGTATAAGACAGACAAATCAATCAATGGAACAGAATAGGGAGTCCAGAAATTAGATGCACACATACGTGGACAACCGATTTTTAACAAAGGTGCAAAGGCAATTCAGTGGAGAAAGGATGGCGCTGAACAACTGGGTATCCATAGGCAAAAAATTGAACTTGGATCCATGCCTTGCACCACATATAAAAATTAATTCAAAATGTATCATAGGGGCTTCCCTGGTGGCGCAAGTGGTTGAGGGTCCGCCTGCCGATGCAGGGGACACGGGTTCGTGCCCCGGTCTGGGAGGATCCCACATGCCGTGGAGCGGCTGGGCCCGTGAGCCATGGCCGCTGAGCCTGCGCGTCCGGAGCCTGTGCTCTGCAACGGGAGAGGCCACAACAGTGAGAGGCCCGCATACCACCAAAAAAAAAAAAAAAAAAATGTATCATAGACCTAAAGATAAACCTAAAACTGTAAAACTTCTAGAAGAAAACTTGGAAGATCATTTTGTGATATTGGGCTAGTCAACGTTTTTTTTTAGATATGACAGCAAAATGCAATCCATAACACATAAAATTGATAATAGGACTTCATCAAAATTTAAAACTTCAGCTCTTCAAAAGACACTGTTAAGAGAATGAAAAGACAAACCACAACCTGGTAGAAAGTATTTGCAAATCATATATTCGATAGAAGGCTTGTATGCGGAATACTTAAAGAATTTTCAAAACTCAGTAATAAAAACAATCAATCAACCCAATTTTAAAAATGGGCAGAAGATTTGAACAGAAATTTCATTGAGAAAGACATACGGTTGGCAAATAAGCATATGAAAAGATGCTCAATATCATTGCCATTACAGAAACTCAAGTTAAAATTACAATAAGAGACACATACAGGGCTTCCCTGGCGGCACAGTGGTTAAAAATCCATCTGCCGATGCAGGGAACACAGTTTCGAGCTCTGGTCTGGGAAGATCCCACATACCATGGAGCAACTAAGCCCGTGCGCCACAACTACTGTGAGCTACTGAGCCTGCGCTCTAGAGCCCTCAAGCCACAACTACTGAGCCCCCGTGCCACAACTACTGAAGCCCATGCACCTAGAGTCCGTGCTCTGCAACAAGAGAAGCCACCGCAATGAGAAGCCTGCGCACCACAACAGAGTAGACCCCTCACCGCAACTAGAGAAGAAGGCCGAGCGCAGCAACGAAGACCCAACGCAGACAAAAATAAAATAAATAAAATAAAATTAATTTTAAAAATACCCATATAACCTGTTAGAATGGCTAAAATTAAAATTACTAACCAACCATACCAAGTGTTGGTGAGGAGGTAGATCAATGTAACTTTCATAAATTTCTGATGGGTACAAAATGGTACAATGGCTTTGGAAAACAGTTTGGCAATTTTTGAAGAATTAACTGTATGCTTACCATATGATCCAGCCATTCCACCCGTAGGTATTTTCCCAAGAGACGTGAACGCATATGTACACACCAATGTTTGCAGCAGCTTTATTTGTTACAGCCCCAAACTGGGAACAGCCCACATTTCTCAACAGCTGAAGAGCTAGATTGTGGTATATCTGTACAACGGAATGCTACTTAGTGATAAAAAGAGATGATTGATGCTAGCAACAATGTAGGTGAATCTCAAAATAATTATGCTGTGTGAAAAAATAAAACGAGTGCATGTTGTATGATTCCATTTACATGATATCTTAGAAAATACAAACTAATTAACCTATAACAATGAAAAGCAGACCAGTGGTTGCCTGAATATGTGTGTGCTCTCACGTGTGCAGGTGGGGGACGGGACTGGCGTGGGGGAGTAGTTTGGGAGGGTAGATTGTAAAGGGTATGAGGAAATTTGAGGTAGCGATGATATGTTTATTATTTTGATTGTGAGGTTATTTCCACAGGTATATACACATGTCAAAGCTTATCTAATTTAAAGGTATGCATTTTATTATCTGTTAATTACACCTCAACAAAGCTGTTTTTACAGAAGATCTTATTAAGGGTTCTCACTTCCTGTGACTCTCCCATAGCAGCAGGGAGAATGGGTCTAGAGTAGAATCTGGTAACACAGCAGCCTTGGGTCACTTGGCTGGTGGCATCTCCCAGGGACTCAATCACCTGCAGTGCCCGCTGAGGCAAGAAAATGTTCCAAAGGATGGCTCTGGCTGTATCTGAATTATAATCAAAGCTGCAAATAACCCCAAATGCATTAAGACTCCCCAGCTAATGTGTTGCTCCTAATTTAACTGGCCTCTGAATGAGAGCCTCAGCCTTTCTCAGAGGCAAAAATTTCCCAAACGAAGTGACTTTAAACTGCTAAGTAATTGCAAACTGGGGGGCTTTATCACAAGAACAATTGTTATTGTTCTTTGATTATTTGCTCAACAGGATTGTTCACTCATTACCATTAGAACCATTGGGACTTTGATGTAGTGCCCCTTGCATCTCATAAATATTTTATAAGATAGACTGGAATGGAGGGTCCCCCAAACCTGCTCGGCCTCGGAGAGCTGTTGATTATCTGGACTTTCCGAGTGTTTGGAGAATCTTAAAGCATATTTCAGAAAGAAATGAACAGCCCATACAATTCGTTCAAGTAACTTGCAGCTTATGAACCCTGTTGTTTGGAGACATCAATTTTTATTTAGCCCAAGGATCTAGGTTATGAGCTCTGAGGGCATCCCGCAGAACCAGTCTCTTGATGGTTCGACAGTTTTGAGATGCAGCCTATTGTATCTGGAGCAGAAATAGGAGGGAAAGAAGTCCTCTATTGTAGACTGTTTCTCATCAGCGGTGTGATGTGGATATGTCGTTGGACCCCTCTGAGACACAGGCAGGAGAATTGGTGGGAAGAGTATGAACTTTGCAGGAAGAATCCACGTGCTGCTCCAGTGCTTAGCTGCTTGTTATTAGGCGAATCCTTGAACTGCTTTCAGTTCCCTCCTCTTGCACAACAACCGCTATCTTGGAGAGTTGCTATGATTATTGAATGTGATCGGCTGTGTGGAAACATTTCCTACTTGCTAAGATATTATTTTTCTCATCTGTAAAATGAAGGAATTTGATCAGGGGATTTGAATTGTCCCTGTATTAGTTCCCTATGGCTGCCATAACAAAGTACCACAAATTGGGTGACTTAAAACAACAGAAACGTATTCCTGCATATTTCTGGAGGCTAAATCTGAAATCATGGGGTTGTCAGAGCTGTATTTCCTTTGATGGTTGGAGGGGAGAAACCCTCCTTGACACTTACCACTTCTGGGGGTTCCAGGTGTTCCTTGGCTTCTGGCTGCATCACTCTAGCCTCTGCCTCTCTCTTCAGGATGTGAAACAACAGGAACTCTCATACATGGCTGGTGGGAATGCAAAATGGTACAGCCTCTCTGGAAGGCAGTTTGGTGGTTTCTTACAAAACTAACGTACACTTACCATACAAACCAGCAATCATGGTCCTTGGTATTTACTTAAAGGAGTTGAAAAGTTATGTCCACAAAAAAACCTGCAAGAGGATGTTTATAGCAGTTTTGTTCATTATTGCCCAAACTTGGAAGCAACCAAGATGTCCTTCAGTAGGTGAATGGTTGAGTAAACTGTGGTTCTTTCAGACAATGGGATATTATTCAGCACTAAAAAGGAAAGAGCTATCAGGCCATGAAAAGACATGACGAAACTTGAATGAATACTATTAAGAGAAACAAGCTAATCTGAAAAAGCCACGTTGTGTATAATTCGAACTATGACATTTGGGGAATGGGCAAGACTATAGAGACAGTAAAAAGATCAGTGGTTGCCAATGGCAAGGTGGTGGGGAGGAAGAAATAGGCAAAACAGAGGATTTTTAGGGTAATGAGAATATTCTGTATAATATAATCATGAATATATGTCATTATACATTTGTCCAAACCCATAGAATGTACAACACCAAGAGTGAACCTTAATGTGAACTATGGATTTTTTTTTTTTTGCAGTACGCGGGCCTCTCACTGTTGTGGCCTCTCCCGTTGCAGAGCACAGGCTCCGGACGCGCAGGCTCAGCGGCCATGGCTCACGGGCCCAGCCGCTCCACGGCATGTGGGATCCTCCCGGACCAGGGCACGAACCCGTGTCCCCTGCATCAGCAGGCGGACTCTCAACCACTGCACTACCAGGGAAGCCCTGAACTATGGATTTTGAGTGATGATGTGTCAATGTAGGTTCATCCTTGGTAACACATATACCACTCTAGTGAGTGATGTTGATAATGGGGTGGCCGTGCATGTGTGGGGCAGAGGGTGTATGGGAAATCTCTATACCTTCCTCTCAATTTTGTTGTGAACCTAAAACTTCTCTAAAAAGAAAAAAATGGGGTCTTTTTGAAAATATGAAGCAACTGAACGTAGGAATCTGGAGCTCCAAGGGGAGATCTGGGATAGAGATAGGAGTTTAGTAGCCATTAGAAAACAGATGGTAATTAAAGCCATGGGCTGGCCTTGGGAGACTACTACCCAGAGGGTCCATGAAGAGCTCCAGAGGGGTAGAAGACAAAGCAGGAGGGCGTGTGACAAAGGAACCAAGAGAGTGTTGCAAGAAAAAGGGAGCAGTCGACAATGTCTAATGTTCCTGAGAAGTCAAGAAGAGAACTGAAAATGTATGCTGAGTTTAGCAATGTGGAAGCCATCAGTGACCCTGGCGAGGGTTTATTCAACGGGCAAATCGGGTTCAAAGCTAACCAACAATAGGCTGTGAAAATGGAGCAAGTTTTTACAGTCGTTGACCCTTTTTACATTTTCTCAAGACTCTTGACTGTGAAATGGTAGCTGGAGAGGAGTAAGGGGGGGCAAGGGAAGGATTTTGTTTGTTTTCCTTTTAAGATATGAGGGATTTGAACATAATAAGATAATAAGACAGATCCATTTGAGAGGAGGTAGTTGAATGAACAAGCAGCAGACCGTCAACAGTGGGGCAGGGTTTGCTGAGACAGCAAACAGATGGGCTCCAAGGCTCAGATGCAGGATTGGTTTTAGGAGGGTCAGATTAGAGGCAGATGTAGTTAGATTTCTCACTTAGGCAGAAGTTGAAGAGCTCCTATCTAAAGCTTTTATTTCATCAATAAAGTTGGAGGTGAGGGGCTGGAGGTTTGAGAATAGGTGGGTGAATTGATTGGAGAAATGTCCAACGGTGTTGAGGGCAAAGTATGGCTTTATGAATCTATGGTGAGCCAGCTGGTATGACTTTCTCCAGTGGAGTGATCAGTGGAGAGAGCAAATAGCTGGGTTTATCCTGGCGGAGGTGATGAAAACACAGGAGGGCAAGGAGTTGAGAATATTGCCAAGAATGTCAATGAAATGATGCCTTGTGGGATCTCTGCTGGACAAGGAAGTGTGGAACAAAGAGGCTGGTAGATTAGGAAAGAGTAGAGGATGAAACCCAAGTTCACCCCTCACTTCCTCTGTGAACGCTTCCCCGGTTACCTCATGGAGAATTGATTCTGCCTTCTCCCTGGCTCCTGAGGAATCCATGTGCATATCATTCCTCACCTGATGCAACAGTTATTTGTATTTATGACACTCAACAAATATTTATTGCACTTACTATGTGCCGTCAAAGAATAATACAATGACCATCAGAGAGAGCCACACATACATAACTATACTACTACTACTAGTAATTATAATAATGCTGAACTTATTTACTTGTCAGGCAAGGGAAGAAATTCACTCACTTGTTTTCTGGGAGGAGAAAACTCAGGGTTCTTTTGTTTTAGGAATTAGAAAAAATAGGTTTCGTGGTAGCTATGCTAATTGAGGATTGACAGCATGTACCCTGGATAGGATGACTTAGAAAAAAATCGCTTGTTCATTGGTCACAGAAGCGTCTTCAGTGAGTTCTACTATGGGTCTAGCATCCTGGGTCTCTTCAGCCAGTTAGAATGAGTTGAGGTGAAGCAGCATTCCATCTTGATATCTCCTCAGCGAGTGCAGCTCTAAGTAAAAACATTACCCTTTTACAGTACGACGCATTGTTCTATGTCCTGGGGCAGCCAGGGCAGTTCCTGCCCTCCTTGGAGCTTGTAGCCCAGTGTGGGGGGCAGCAAAGGTACCGAGCACTGGAATAAGTAGATGATGGAGGAGGTCCAAAGGGCAGTGAGGGCCCACAGGAGGGGAGCTGACCCAGCTCCAGGGAGCTGGGCCTCAGAGACCTGTCTGGTGGCCAAGAATTACCAGGGACAAGTGAGCTCAGGGAGAGGGGTGAACTGTTTCAGGCAAGTGGCCCAGGCTTGAGGCAGGAGGGAACTGGGCTACAGAGATCTTGGAAGCCACACAGGCTAAGAAGTAGACTCCTGAGGCAGCTTCTCTGAGTTAGAAACTTCTAACCCGGCTGCTTAGCTGTGTGACCTTGGGAGGGCTACTTAATGTCTCCAAACCACAGTTTCCTCATTTGTCAAAGTGGAATCACAGCTGCTTTTATTCATAAGGGTGTGTGGGATCAAATGAGATAATTTGTTTAAAGCCACAATGCTAGGCATTTAATAAGAACTCAACAAACTTTAGCTATGATTATTACTCAGAGTCAAAGAATGTAAAAGAAGGAAGGCATCTTGCAAAAACATTTAGTTTCACCTTCTTATTTTACAAGTAAGGAAGCTTGGCCCAAAGAGATTAAGTGACATTCATAAGATAAGCTGGTTTCTAGCAGAGCTGGTCCTGGAATCTGGGTGTTTTCCTTCTTAGTCTCATCCCATGATACAGTAGCAGTATGTTTAGTGCTTGGGTTCAAATCCCCACTCAGCTACTTATTACTGTATGGCATTGGGCAGGAGAGTAAACCTGTCTAAGCTTTATGAAAATGGAGCTAAGAACCTCAGGAGATTGTCATAGGGATTAATCACTGTCATAGGCAGTGAAGACATATTCAAGAAACCCAGCCCATGGATGTTCCATTATGCCCTTTTTCTTTTTTTATTTATTTCTTTTTTTTTTCTTGAGAAATTACGCTTGGAAGAATTTATTAAAAGGAAAGATTTGGATATACGGGCAACACTTGGTGTACATGAATAGACATCACTGCATCATACATTATTATTATTATTATCACTTTTTTTTTTTGTCTGCATTGCGTCTTTGTTGCTGTGGGCGGGCTTTCTCCAGTTGCGGTGAGCAGGGGCTACTCTTCATCGCAGTGCGTGAGCTTCTCATTGCAGTGGCTCCTCTTGCTGTGGAGCATGGGCTGTAGGCGCACGGGCTTAAGTAGTTGCACCACGCAGGCCCTAGAGTGCAGGGGCTTCAGTAGTTGCGGTGCATGGGCTCAGTAGTTTTGGCTCGTGGGCTTAGTTGCTCCGTGGCATGTGGGATCTTCCTGGACCAGGGATCGAACCCGTGTCCCCTGCTTTGGCAGGTGGATTCTTAACCACTGTGCCACCAGGGAAGTCCCCATTATTATTTTTAAAAACAGAAACAATTCAATGGTTATCATCAGTAAGAGTCTAGTGAGAAGTATTTTGGTATACTCATAGAGTGAAACACCTTCCATTAGTTAAAAGAATCTCCAGGTGATAATCTTGTGAGTGGTTTGTTTTTGGTTTTGTCTTTTAAATTTTTTTATGACTTCATCATTTAAATGTTTATTTTATATTGGAGTGTAGTTGATTAACAATGTTGTGTTAGTTTCAGGTGTACAGCAAAGTGATTCAGTTATACATATACATGTACCTATTCTTTTTCAAATTCTTTTTCCATTTAGGTTATAACAGAATATTGATCTCTGCTCCCACTGGCCTTTATTGGCTCCCACCCAGACGGTCCTGGGAGCCTCCCACTTGGTGTCTCTTTCTCAATTTTCTCTCCACTTCAATCTACCCCAAGCGTTACATCTAGGAAAAGTAGAATCTTGTCACATGTCATTTGTCATAAAACTTTGAAGGTCCTCTGCCATCCTCAGTGGTGCTTCTCAAACTATTTGTGGTGAAAGACTGGTTTTAAAAAACATTCCCAATCCATCATGGGTCACTGCTTCTGTAGAATACAATAAAAGTGAATTTCAAGAAAAATGAGATGAAAAAGACATAAAATACAGCTCCCAATTTTTTTTTTTTTTTTTTTTTTTTTTTGCGGTACACGGGCCTCTCACTGTTGTGGCCTCTCCCGTTGCGGAGCACAGGCTCCAGACACACAGGCTCAACGGCCATGGCTCATGGGCCCAGCCGCTCCGCGGCATGTGGGATCTTCCCGGACCGGGCACGAACCCGTGTCCCCTGCATCGGCAGGCGGACTCTCAACCAATGCACCACCAGGGAAGCCCAGGTCCCAATTTTTTATTATTAGGTTCCTTAGACATACACTTGTTGTCAAGTTGCTGTGACTTTTTACTCCCAATCTCTATACTTATCGTAGACAGGTAATGAACACTGCAGACCAGACCCCACCTGCAGTGGCAATGGCCTCCAGAACTACGTTCAAACGCCTTACTCTGATGTTCAAACCCTCCATAGTCTCAGCCAATCTACTCTCCAGGCTTCTCCACTATTCTTCTCTCATCACAACCTTCCACCTTGTCAGTCTGGTTGGCTCACTGTCCCTCAAACTCGACTCCGTTTTCTTATGCTATTTCTCATTCTTTTTAACTCTAGAATGTTCCATCTTGGATATCAACCCTCAATACCTATCTAAATCCTAACAATAGCAGTAGATTAAGCATCTATTAATTTTCAGGAGCTAAGCTTTTATGCATGGTTTCATTGAACCTGTATAACAGGCAAAATGTTAATGATTATTTACATTTTTTGTAGATTAGAGGAGATTCAGTGTTATCCCAATAATGACAATCATTGGCTGAGGAATGACCACTTATCTGGACCAGTGAGAGTTCAACATTGGATTTTGGCTGGAACCGGGGGGTGGGGAGTAGCTGGGCTGGTAGAACATAGGTCTGGAAGTGCCTTTGGCCATACACGCGCCTTCAGGGGGAGAGAGTGTCTGAGTGACGACACACAGAGGAAAAGAAGACTGAGAGATGCAGAGAGACGCTTGCCTCACCCCAGTTCCTAGACTTCTTTGGTTATTATTCACCCAGTTCCTCACTGAAGTCAAAGAACTTGTTCTCCAGCTCCTGAGACTACTGCCTGGGCAGAAGAAAGCTACCTCTCCTATGTCATGACCCCTCCCACAGCAGCCTGGAGCCAATGACAGGTTGACACGGGGATAGAAGTTCTGGCCCCCTTGCCCTCTGAAGGGTCACCCCAGCTTCAGAGGTCCCCCACAGGGCTGGCTGAGCCCTCTCCTGTGACTGCACCATGAGCTCCATCCTGCTGCTGCAATAATCAGCCTGTTTACTATCATCAGGGCTAAGAAAAGAAAGCTGACTTTTTAGGTAGGAGAATGGATCACTGGGGGGTGGGGTGGAACAGAAGGAGAGGGGGAGGCATCATAGAAATGGAGCATGGTGTGGGAAGGAGTCTCAAGGAGTCAGTGGGTTCAGAGCAGGACAGGAAGACACTTCAGAACCTTGCCATATGAGCAACCGTTGAAGGAACTGAAACTATGAAGCGGAGAAGTAAAGATTTCTGAGGAATATGACAGCAGTCTTCACACTTTTTTTTTTTTTTTTTTTGGCTGCGTTGGGTCTTCGTTGCTGTGCCCAGGCTTTCTCTAGTTGTGGCGAGCGGGGGATACTGTTCGTTGCAGTGCGCGGGCTTCTCATTGCGGTGGCTTGGCTTGTTTCAGAGCACAGGCTCTAGGCGCGCAGGCTTCAGTAGTTGTGGCATGTGGGCTTCAGTAGTTGTGGCTCGCGGGCTCTAGAGTGCAGGCTCAGTAGTTGTGGCGCACAGGCTTTTTTGCTCCACAGCATGTGGGATATTCCCGGACCAGGGCTTGAACCCGTGTCCCCTGCATTGGCAGGCGGATTCTTAACCATTGCGCCACGAGGGAAGCCCCAGTCTTCACACATTTGACAGGCAATCAAGTAGAGGCTGGATCAAACTCCTTCTGCTGGTCTTCCCACTTCCACCTTGACCGCCTACAGTTTATTCTCAGGCCTTTCATCATCTGGCTGTTGCTTCTCTTTTCAACCTTATCTCCTATGGCTCTGCCCCAACCTCCCCCACCCCTCTAGCCACACTGGTCTTCTTCTTTCTGGTCCTTGAATACTCCAGCCTATTTCTACCTCCGGGCCTTTACACCTGCTGCCCTCTGCTTGTTCTTCTATATGCTCATTTGTCCCATTCCTTCTGTTGTTCAGTCTTGAATCAAAGGTCATTTCCTAAGAAATCTTTCTGTGATCAGTTTCTACCTCGTTGCCCTGTTTCACATGCTTCATAGCACTCTTTGCCCCCTGTCTATTCTGTGATTCTGTTTCCTGAGAATGTAAGCCTCATATGGACAGAGATAGGTCTGTCTAGTTCACCACTGTAACCCCAGCGTGTGGTACAGTTTTAGCACACAGCAGGTGTTCAATAACTTATTTGTTGAGTGAATGAATGAACACAGGCCTAAGAAGTAGGTCTAGAGCTAATGGGTGGGGAATTTGTAGAGCAGATTTTTGCAGCTGTGGTTGGCAAGCTTAGAGCCTCACCACCAAGGCAACTGTGGAACCAACAGGCCAGCGGGAATGTGGGGTTTAAAATCAGAGAGACCAGGGTTTGAGGCTTGGCTCTACCACTTCCTGGCTGGCCACAGGCGTGGACAAGTTCTTTGACCTTGAAAAGCCTCGGTTCCCTCATCTGGAAAGATAGGAGCATGAGTGGAAGCCACCTGACAGGGCTGCCAGGTTAATGAAAGGTTGTGACTACAGCCCTCTGTTTTTTTTTTTTTTTTTTTTTTTTTTTGTGGTACATGGGCCTCTCACTGTTGTGGCCTCTTCCGTTGCAGAGCACAGGCTCTGGACACGCAGGCTCAGCAGCCATGGCTCACAGGCCCAGCCACTCCATGGCATGTGCGATCTTCCCGGACCGGGGCACGAACCCGTGTCCCCTGCATCGGCAGGCGGACTCTCAACCACTGCGCCACCAGGGACGCCCTCAACTAATTTTTTTAAACATATAAGATAATCAGACCCAAGTTTGGCAGTCAGTTTCTGCCATCTGGAAGAGTGATTTCAGGGACCCTGTTCACACCTGTGTTCCCTGCACCCAGAGATCTCTTGTTTCTTATTAAAAAGGAACTCAACCCTCGCCCCCCTCCAGTCACAGAAAAGGTGGCTTCTAAGCCCAGAGGTCTCTAGTTTCCCACAGGAAGGAATGCAACCTTCCAGAATAGTAGGAATGGAGTTCCCACTCACAGAGACCTGCGGTTCCTTACCGACAGGAATGCAACCTCCCAGTTATAAAAATCAGAACCCCTGGACTCAAACCCAGGGTGAAATCAAATACCCAAGCCCAGTTGTGTGTTTCTCAAATTCTGCTTTAATCAAAAGTGAGGCTATCCTGATATCCCCACCTATTATAGCACCGGTCCCGAATTCTACACACGCTCTGAAGTCTGCTGGCGTAACATGGAAGAGCTAAATCGGATTCCATGTTCGATCTGTTTCTTTGACTTTAACCTTTGCTTTTCGTTGCTTTTGTTATTATAATCATACATAATGGCCTGCCTCAGGGAACCCTGCCCCTCTGCCTGAATGTTAAACTAAAGTGCCTCTGTTCAGCTCACAGGGAGACAATCTGACCCCGCCCACCTGTGGATGGCTGCAAGAAAGAAGAAATTAACACATCCCCTCCCTGAGGCTGGCCATTTTAGGGGATATTTGCAAAACTTATGGCCTTTTTACTTTACTTCCTCATCTCCTCCCCTTCTCTGTGCGATAAAAGAAACTGGCATCCAAACCCTGATAAGACGGTTTTTCAGGGACACTAGTCTGCCATCTTCTCGTCTGCCAGCTTTCCAAATAAAGTCGTATTCCTTGCCTCAACAGCTCTTCTCCGATTCACTGGCCTCGATAACACTAGCACTGAACAGAGTCGTTCGCGTGACCACTTTGCCCACAGAGATCCAGGGGGCGAGCAGTCTGAACCAATTGATGCCCAGAAGAACAGTGTTTGACCAAGAGAACCCGGATGATCTGACCAATACCAGAAGCGAATAAGTCTACTTCACTCCAGTGTGGCCAGCTCCCCTTGTCCCTGGTCAGGGCACACGTCCTACCAGAGTTGCCAGAAATTGTACTGGACTCAATGGGTCCATCTTTTGGGGTGCTTAGCCAATGAACACACCAAGTACTTAAAAAAATATATATATATATGGTTGCACTGGGTGTTGAGTGCGGCATGTGAACTCTTAGTTGCGGCATGCATGTGGGATCTAGTTTCCTGACCAGGGATGGAACCCAGGCCCCCTGCACTGGGAGCGTGGAGTCTTATCCACTATGCCACCAGGGAAGTCCCCACACCAAGTACTTTGATTAAACAGAAGCATTTGTTACGTGTGACAAGGAGACGGGATAGTTCTCAAAGCACTGTCTCACTAAGAGTAAGTGCTCAATAAATGTTGTTCTATGAATCAGTGTATGAACTGCCTTAGGACTGCAGCAATGTGCCTACAAAGCAGTCAAGATGTGGCCTCGGAGCCCCTGTCCTCAGTATGGTATCCAGGAGACACTTTCCTGTGTCTGTGACTGTTTTCTCTGCAAAATGCAGTTGTTGGAAAGGAAGGTCCCCAACAGCTCTCAAATTACAGGAATCTTGAGAAGAGGCCTGAATTAAGGAACCAAAGCCGGGTCATCAGACAGGTAAGGAACAAGGGAATCCACGTCTCCTGAAGTTGGTCAGAAGAGCCAGGTGACAGGCCAAGCAGGGGTGGACAGAGGGCAGGGAGCAGATGGCAGGTGGCCACGGTGGGGGAGGGAACCGCAGCGGTTAGAGCCTCCTGCCGGAACCCGGGAGCAGCTGGGCTGCAGCGCTGCACTGAGCACCACGCCTACCCTTCCCAACTTACGTTTTATATCTTGGGGGGAAAATCATGATTGCACCTCTGTGGCAGGGTCGTTGTGGGGACTGAAAAAGACCATGTAGGTGGCCCAGGGCAGCACTCCACTACGCCAGTGGCAGTGCTTTGAGGAGGCGTGGCGCGGCGACAGGGGAGGAACCGGAGGTGGCGGTGGGCCGCGGGTGAGGGAGCAGCCCCGCTGTTGGAGGAACTGAGACTGGACAAGGATCCCGGACGGGGGGTGGGGGTGGAGGGCGGAGTGGGCGGGGCTGCAGTTGGAGGGGCGGGGCCAGGGCGCGGAGGTGTTCCTGTGGGCGGAAGGCGGTGACCCGCGCCTATAGGCTCCGCGGGACACCCCGCTGGGACCGGGCCCACTCCGAGCGGTGCTGACCCTCCGTCTGTCTGCGCTCCAGCCGCGTCCCACCGCGTCCCGCCGCCTGCACCTGCCGCCCAGCGCTCAGCAGCCCGGCCACAGCATGACGGACCAGGCGGCCTTCGACACCAATATCATCACCCTGACCCGCTTCGTCATGGAGGAGGGCAGGAAGGCCCGCGGCACGGGCGAGATGACCCAACTGCTCAACTCGCTCTGCACCGCGGTCAAAGCCATCTCCACCGCTGTGCGCAAGGCGGGCATCGCGCACCTGTGAGTCAGGCCTCTGTACCCCCGGACCCCTCACCTTGGCCTCTCTCTCTCTGGCAGGGGATCTGCCGAGCAGTCCGATGTCTGATCCTCTGCCCCTGCTGTCAGTCTCTCTGTCTGACATCTGGGACTCTCTCTCCCTCTCTCTCCCTCCCTCCCTCCCTCTCTGCCCCTCTGCAGAAGCTCAAGCGGCACTCAAGCCTAGTTCCGCCTTCCATTAAGCTTCCCACCTGGAGGCCTGTCCCACAGTCCACAGCTGCATCCACCCTGCCGCCTGCTCCCCTGGGCTGAGCAGCCTGCCTTAGCACCCCTCTGGCTTCCTCCTGATGAAATTGGCTGGCCAGGTGGGCACCTGGCCTGACTGCCATACCCATCCTAGCCTCAAACAGGAAAGTGCTGGCCCAGGTGCCTTCCTTTCCCTTTCTTTTCTTCGACCTCCTTCACTCCCTTTGGAATTGGGGTCCCAAGTCAGGTTTCTAATTCAGTATCTCCTTGACCCTAGACAAGTCCTGTTAGGAGCAGTGAGTGGAACCCCCACTGCGAGGAGGCCCTCCGTCCAGAGCTTTCAGGGGCGGCAGTGCTGGTGTGCACAGGGCTGCAGGAGGTCTGGAGTGGGGCTTGAGATGCTGTATTTCTAAGACGTTCTTCTGTGGTAGGTGGTGCTGAGACCGCTGGTCCGCAGATCACATTGTGTTTAGCAGAGCAATCACAGGACATGGGGATTCAAAGAGTACCTTCTTGTGTGGCTTGTTGTAAGTAACACAAGTGCCCTTTGGTTTATTCTGGTGTGCACGAGCATTTTATGTTTAGACTGGTCCTCAGTATAGCTGAAGGGTGCCTGGGTTTTCAGATTGCCCACACTCCTTCCTAATATTTCCCACACTTAGGAACACCTTAAACATTGTGCACAGTGCTCTTAGCTGATCTGAAAAAGTATAACCCCTGTAACCTAGTTTCCTTTTCTGGTCAGCTTTTTGCCTTTGGTCCCACAGTATGGCTTGGTAGAGCTAACTCTTTTTTTTTAAATTTTTATTTTATATTGGAGTATAATTGATTAACAATGTTGTAATAGTTTCAGGTGTACAGCAAAGTGAGTCAGTCATACATATACATGTATCTATTCTTTTTCAAATTCTTTTCCCATTTAGGTTATTACAGAGTATTGAGCAGAGTTCTCTGTGCTATACAGTAAGTCCTTGTTGGCTATCTATTTTAAATATAGCAGTGTGTACATGTCAATCCCAAACTCCCAACCTATCCGAGCTAACTGTTAAGGAAGGAGTGTAACATCACATTTATTTTCAGATGTCAAGCAGGGATGGGACAGTACGTTAGGAAGGTGGTGATTCCATTACTATTTCACCTATGGTCCCTCTTAATACATTTCTAAGGAGGCTGTGCGTTAGGAAACACACTCAATTAAAATCTTACTTCAAATTTAATTTACAATAAGTAAAAGTGTCCTAACAGCTTTATCTGCCTTTGAAAACCAGGGAGCTTCTTCAAAAAGAGTGCTTGTCATTTCTTGTATTATTTTAAACTGTGTCAGCACCTTTCACAACCCCAAAGAGACTCAGAAACACAAGATCTGCTTTGAGGTGCATCTTTCCCACCTTTTAAGTAATGTCCGATAGTGGGACCTTAGGTAGTGGGATTTTGATAGTGGGACCTGGACAAAGGGTGCTAATGTTGGCTATATAAATTATGTATATTTTTACACTAGGTACCTGTAAATACCAGGTTAAAAAAATATTGTTGTTGCTATAATTATAAATTCCTTAATAAGTTGCACTCAACAAACATTCAAACCACTCAGAAGGACACAACGGGAAAAGTGAAACCCACCTCTACCCATTCCCTGGGGTATCCACTATTCATAATTTACTGGTTATTTTACTAGATACTTCTTTTTTTATGTCTTTTTTTTAAAATGGGAGTATAGTTGATTTACAGTGTTGTGTTAGTTTTTGGGTGTACAGCAAAGTGAGTCAGTTATACTAGATACTTCTTTACATTAATATAAATTTATACATGGATACATATTTCCATATGACTCTTTGTAAACAGCAAACAGAATGGAATCACACTTAATGTATTCTTCTGCAGTTTGCCTTCATTATTCAACAATATATATATTCCACATCCTTCAATGTTAGGACATGTAAATCCGCCTCCTCCTTTTTAATTGCTGCATTGTGTTCCACTGCATGGACATGTCATGAGCTATTTGACATCTCCCATATGTTTGGGCATGCCACTGGTCTTTGACTATTTCAAACAGCATTGTACCTGTGAAATGGGTGTTGATGCATGGCCATGTGGGTGGCTGGCAGAGGAGGACATTAAGTACTCCTGTGGGAATATAAGTTTGACTGTCTCAGTATCACATGTAGTTGAGCGGGGGGCAATAAGACAAGATCTTAACCTAGGCCTCCAGAGTACACTCATGACTTCGATATCCTGGATGAAGAGGCCAGCATGCCTGCAAATAACTTGTTAGTGCTGGTGACTTGCCCTAGAAGGGCGTCTAGCCAGAGCGACAAGATGATTGCAGGTTGCGGGAGCCTTGCGGAACCAGTTTATGGAGCTCAGCCCTGACTCCTCATTAGGGACAGATCAGGAGTTTAAACGTAGAGCCTGAAGAGCGCTCTCTCTCTCTCTCTGTCTCTTTAGTTCTAGAAGAGACTGAGAGATGAGAATGATACAGAGTTTATGCTGTAGGAAAAATAGTACAAGTATAGAATTATAAAACAATAGAGATCTGAAAGATACTTTCCTAGAGGTACCAAAAATATGATGTGGATGCAGAGGACTGTGGAGTATCAAGATAGGCATTTGCAATGGTCAGGAAAAGATGGTCATAGGCTTGATGGCTGGAGAGCATTTTAGGCTGGGCCATCGTGTGAGGAAATGTACAAAGTAGGAAGATGTTGCTGGAAAAGTTGCTCATTCAGTTTGACTGAAGCCTTCAAGTATTGTGGTGGGGCATTTGCGGGTGTTAAATTGTGGCTGCATTGGGGGAACATCAAATGGCAAGGGTGAATACTTTATATTTGGGGGGATAAGCAAAGGGGAGAGGTACAGGTTTTGTTTTTTTTCTTTTTTTTGCTGTATGTGGGCCTCTCACTGTTGTGGCCTCTCCCGTTGCGGAGCACAGGCTCCGGACGCGCAGGCTCAGCGGCCATGGCTCACGGGCCCAGCCGCTCCGCGGCATGTGGGATCTTCCCGGACCAGGGCACGAACCTGTGTCCCCTGCATCGGCAGGCGGACTCTCAACCACTGCGCCACCAGGGAAGCCCGGTACAGGTTTTTGAATGGGGTGGTGGAATGAATGGAGATTCATCTGGGGCAGTTATGGCTGGAAGTATAGAGTTAAAAGAGAGAAAGCTAGGACATGTGGAACACCAACTGAAGAGGCTCCGGAGAGCTGAGGAAAGCAGCATTCAGAGCTAGGGGATTAGAGGGGAAGAGGGGGAGGACCTGGGAGAAGTCTGGGTGGGGGTGGGGGAGAAGGACAGCAAGGGAGGTTCTCAAAGAATCCCGAGAGCAGGGCTGTGCTATTCAAAAACAAAAACAAAAATGAAAAAACAAAGAACCCCCCCCCCAAAACCCAGAATTCCAAAGGAGGAGCTGAGTTTTAGAGGCTGGAGAAGGGTAAGAAGATGATGCTGACGTTTTGGTGATGTGGAACTTGAGGTGTTAGAGGGCCATACAGCTGGGGATGTTGTCCAGGCTGCAGTTAGTTGCGACAGTCTGGAATTTGGGTGTGAAGAGCTGACTGAAGATTAGGCCACTGGACTTTGGCACATTCACCCTCAGGCAAGAGGAAGAGGAGAAGAAAATTAGGACCCGGTTTAGCAGAACGGGAACATGCAAGGCTTTAAGAGCATTTTTTTTTTTTCTTTTTTTTTGCGGTACGCGGGCCTCTCACTGTTGTGGCCTCTCCCGTTGCGGAGCACAGGCTCCGGACGTGCAGGCTCAGTGGCCATGGCTCACGGGCCCAGGCACTCCGCGGCATGTGGGATCTTCCCGGACCGGGGCACGAACCCGTGTCCCCTGCATCGGCAGGTGGACTCTCAACCACTGCGCCACCAGGGAAGCCCTAAGAGCACATTTTGGAGAGAGGTGGAGCTGGGCTCAAATTCCTGCCTCTGCTATTTAACTTCTGTGAGGATTTAGGCAATTGGCGTAACATCTCTGAGCCTCAGCTTCCCCACCTGTAAGATGGAGACAACTTTTTTTTTAATCCTCAAAGAGTTGTATGCGGAGGAACTGAGTTCATTCAATTGATACTGTCATCATTGTTTTCCTAGGTTGAAGCTTTTTGTTTCTGGAAAACAGATAGCCTATATCCTGCTTTTCATTCCTTAGTAGTTGCCCACATGCATTTCAACAGGGATATATTCCAGGCTAGAATATTATATATTAAGATGACTTTGCTCCCTCAGATTGGTTACCGGAAACTTCCCATCATGCTCACGTGACATCGGGAAAACTTTCTTATAAATATGAGGTCACTTCTGTTGTTTGGTGGAAGAAAATAATAAATAACTTCAGTTTTAATTTTGGGATTACAAGTCAGTTAACACATACTTGAGCTTATCTTCAAGTTTGCAGAGTTTACAATCTTAAGCTTCTGGAAATTTTATCATAGGTATCTTATATTCTTGAATTATCATCTCCATGTTACCAAAAAGGAATTGTAACTTCCTTTCCACACTAAACGCAGAGCCAGCCACATACCACCCTATTTGCTCACTTGGGGCTGGCATGAACTCAAGCGAACCTTGGGGCCTTTGAAGCTGCTCTGGTTGACACCTCTTCTTCAATGTATAGTCGTCCCTAGGTATCCACCAGGGATTGGTTCTAGAACACCCAACAGATACCAAAACCGCGAATGCTTAAGTCCTTTAGGTAAAATGGCTGCGTACCGTCCGCCCTGCGTGATCTCGGATTCAACTAACTACGGGGGGAAATTCGCAGATGCAGAACCCAGGATACCGAGGGTGGCCTGTATTTCTCATACGACCTTTGGATGTTCTGGGGTGGGTGAATGGTTGGTCATTTACTTCAGAATCAATCAGTAACAAGTCATGTTACCTTCAACTTCAGTGATAAGGATTAAATAATAATCTGCCTCCCTTTTTCTTCTAAAAATGAGCTCTTCCACTTGGCTCTCGTGCATGCTATCTAAAGGGTGGCCTGCTTTACACTGCCATGCTGACATCAGAAGGAAAAGGTCTAGTTAGTTAGCAAATCAAGGAAGTCATCGAAAGTTCTTCCCTAAGTGTGGCCCTGGCTCCGGTCCTTGTGTCTAGGGATCTGCTTCAGAAATGTGAAAGGAGGCTTTCCCCTGACCATCATTAATTACAGACTTTATGGCTGTGAAATGGCTGTAGAAACCGTATGCAAATTTGAAAAACCATGCTAATATTTAGTCCAAATATCTAAGGATTTAAAAATACTGGCCAAATTAACCTATCCTTCTAAAGAGTTTCCCATCATATGAATGAAAATGACTTAACAGTTGTTTCAAATTTTCAGTGAGGTTTTTATAGTAAGCATAAGAGGAGATATTACAATACTCGCCCTGTGTTGTGGCCAAAAAAAAAGAAACAAAACAAAAAGAAGAGATATTACAGACAGCAGCTTCTCAAATTGATTTTTCTCCCCAAACTCCAGAAAGAGAAATTTTGTGTCTCTGGGGGTTGAAAAACAAACAGTCACAGGGGCATAAACCCTGACAGCATAAACTACAGGATGCTGTGCTGCCCTGAACTACTTGGGCTGCAGGGCCAACTAATATGAATAAAATTGAAGTGACATATCATAAGCATCTCAAATGAAATAATATTCCCAGGGAGACTTCAGTCAAATGTGAACTTTGAGCACTTTCTTTTCTTGTCACTTAGTTACCTGTGACACTGTTCCGCATTGCCTGTCTTCCCAGAAGCTGCCTGAAAAACTGGTTTAGAAGTCATTTCCCCTCCCCTTCATCAACCAACCTGTACAACCAATCTGTGGGCTCTGTTAAGAACAGTGATGGCTGCCATGGTCTGCTATGAATCAGGTGCATCACGTGGGTTAGTCCTCACCCTTACAAAGCCTGGAAACAATCAGGGAGCTGAGACAACTTGATGGAAGTCATATAATCAGTAAGAGGAAAGGCAGAATTTGAACCCAGGTCCCTGGTGCTGTGTTCTTGTCAGGACCCACCTTGCTTCTCAGCATGGTTGTATTACTGCTGCGGGGAGTTAGAGATGCAAGAGAATGATACCATTTCTTGTTCACTACCTTGGTGCCAGTCTCTGTTCTAAGCCCTTTACCTATGTCAACTCATTTACTCCCCCTCTCTACATACTATGACATAGATACGCTAAATTCCCATTTTACCAAAGATCAGATAAGCTAAGAGATTTGCACAGGGTTGGTTAACAAGTGACAGAGCTGGGATTTGAACCCCAGGGTCTAGAGTCCCAGCCCATGGAGGAATGTGCCTGATGATGCTGCCTTTTCCCCTGCGCGTGCCCATCGGGTTATACAGTAAAGGCTCTTCTTCTATCCTTTGGGGCCTTTGATGGAATGATGACTGATCAGAATGCAGAAGAGTATTGTTTCTAAGGGATTTTCTGAAAACTTAGGAAGAAAATAAACTATGTGCTCTTCGGCTAATTAGTTCCTTGAGGATTTTCTTAGGGCTTTTTTCTTCTGTCAAAGTTGTAGAAGCCTTTCCTGCTTCCGGCTTTTCATTGATCCATGGAATGTGTTCCCTCGGGGGTCTTGCTTCCCTTCTGGGGGCCCCTCCTGAGGCATCTTGGGAGAAGCCTGACTGAGCGTTTGCCTAGTCCTGCCTCATCATCCCTGGGCGGGATGACACAGGGCTGTGTGAGAAACTCCTCGTGTCATGGCTAACTTACTGCACTAAGGTGCAACGTACAGAATCTGAGATGATTGGGTATAGACTCAGATATTGTCACTATTGACATGGCAAGCTGGGAATTCATTCTCCTGAATCCTGCTTCTACCTTAGAATCACTTTCCTGGGACTTCTGGAAGACTTTCCTAACACAAGGTCTCACCAAGGGAAACCCTCCCAGAAGATGACCTAGAAGAGTTATAAAGTGCCTGAATTTTGAGTTTGAGGGTCCCAGAATCATCTATCCCCATGTTTTTTATGCTTCACAAGCAACTGGAGGATAGATGGGGAAAGGTCCTTCTGGTTAGAACAGAGGAGGGACCCTCCATGGGAGTAAAGAGGAGGAAGGAGGGGTGACCACCCAACCAGGCAGGGAGGCGGAGCCATCCAGTGGTCTGCATGGTTTGGCCATGAAGATGGCCATTTCAGTTCTGGTGTGGTGAGTGTCCCCTACAGCGTTCATCCTGCAGCTGTTATATGGCCCCTCCCGACTCCCCGTGGACAGCTGATGCCACTCTCTGTGACCCAAGGGCAGGATCCACCTCAGAACCCTGGAACGGCAGTGAGGAACCTGGCTGGTGGTCTTGGCTGGACAATCCAGCTGCCCTGACGCTGACTGTAACCTCTTGTAGCCCACCGCATGGGAACAAGACTTTGAGGCTTAAAACGTTACTTACATAGGGCTTCCCTGGTGGCGCAGTGGTTGAGAGTCCGCCTGCCGATGTAGGGAACGCGGGTTCGTGCCCCGCTCCGGGAAGATCCCACGTGCCGCGGAGCGGCTGGGTCCGTGAGCCATGGCCGCTGAGCCTGCGCGTCCGGAGCCTGCGTTCTGCAACGGGAGGGGCGGCAGCGGTGAGAGGCCCGCGTACAGCAAAAAATAAATAAATAAATAAAAAGTTACTTGTATAAATGTGCACAGAGTAACTCCTCCCATTTGGAAATATGTGAAAAACAAATTCCCTGTTCCTTTGGATAAATTACTGACCCAGAGCTGTTTTTTGGAATCATTACTGGCTGGCTTATTTGGGCTCTTTTAGGGCTTTGTTATAGCTTCATTTTCGTTTGAAAAACATTCAAAGTATCCTTCAGCCGGAACTGCTCCTTTGCAGTGAGATCTTCCTTGACCATCTAAACCCCTTGCCCTGCCATCCCCCAGCATCTTGTTTCATTTTAGTAGAGCACCCGTCACTATCCAACATGATCCTATTCATTCAAAAGCACTTGCTTGTTTCTTGTTTGCCTCACTCACTAGAATATAAGCTCCATGAGGGCAGGGATCTCATCCATCTTGCTCAGCACTGTAACCCCAGCACTCAGCACAGTGGGGACAATAGATATTTGTGGAATAAATGATCACTCACACAGGCCTCTAGGAAGCTTTTGAGTAAGAGGAACTGAGGCCTGACTGTTCTTCACCTATCTCGCTGAGCCAGATACCCAGAACAAAGTGTAAAGTAGGCTTTTCCCATGCCTGCCTCAGTGCCTTGTCCAGCTGTCCCAGCCTCCCAGGCCTCCCTGGAACTGTCCCCATAGGCCGGTCCCTCTGGGGACTGCCAGTGGCTTCCTCCAAATGCCAAGGTGCCGCTCCTATACTTATTCCTTCGGGCTTGGGTTTCCCTTCTCTTCAGCGGATGCTTTTCAGCAAGTATTGCTAGAGGGCCTACTGTGTGCTGGAAGCTGGGACACAGTGGGGGAAAACATACCCTCTGTCCTCATCCTCATGGAAGTACAGATTAAACAACCATGCCAACACGAAGATGATGAAGCCTGGGGGATCTTGAAAGGCCCCTCCCCTCCCACAGTATTGCAGATCCCTAATGAGTGCTTCCTTTAGCGACCAAACAAGGGACTTAACATGAGGCGTGAAGGGCTGTGCTAAACCCTTTGTGTATGTGTGATAAGTGTATAATCCTCCAACAGCCCCATGAAGCATCATTACCCTCCATGGTCATGATTGAGAAGGAGGACTCTGGAGAGAGCAGGGGACTTGCAGAGCTGAGGGCTGAGCCAGGTCCCTGCCGCGAAGCCCATGTTCTTTTCCATCAGCGTTATTCACCCTCCTGAAGTCAGTAGTGACTTTAATGGTGGAAGTGTCAGGCTAGGAAGGAGAGCCAGTGGGTGCCAGTAGGGCCACTGAGGAAGATGCAGGCCATTGAGATGTTGGCCCCTGCCAAGCCCTAGTTCCATCCGGAATTCGGCTGCCTTCTTTCTTCATCAGTGTCGGCCTCACAATTGAAATGAGAAAGAGACTATGTGGAAAGAGAAGGGAAAACCCAGCTGCAAGTCTGATAGATCCCTTGGTCTTCTACTCATGAAACAGGAGGGACATGATGAAAAGAAGTGGGAGGAGGGCTGGAGGGACAAGACGCTGTTTTCCAGGTGGGCGAGGGAACGATGCTGAAAGAGGCAACACTGGAGAATGGGCTTGATGCTAACTGGAATTACCTCCAGGAGAGTCAGGCCAGATGAACCATTTGGGTTCAGACAGTTTCTGGTGTTGGCTCAGTTTTGTCCGGCAAGAGACATGCAAGTTATGTTTAGAGAAAATGCATTTTCAGGAGATGAGCAGCGAATGCCATGACAATCAGTCCCCAGGCAAGTGCTCCCAGCAATCTCAGCGAAGGGCGCCATGGTACCCCTTCTCTCCCATTCTCAGCTGTTTGGTGGTATCTTCAATGCTCCTACTCTTTCCCTTCCCACCTCCAGTCTCTTATCTGGTTCAGTGCATCCTCCTTCTAAAACATTTCCGCTCCTTTCAGTGTTCTTCCTCAACCCCAGGCTATGACAACCCTCCTCTTCCTTCATTCTAACAAACTAGGCTCCATTTTGGACCAGCCACTTGGATTCTGGAAGCTCCACAATTACTGACTTGCAGATACCTTGAAAATAAAGTAAGGACTCCAGACTTCCCAATCCCTTCAGCCCCTAGGACTCCTGCCAGAGGCAGTGAGGTGCCCTTAGGAGAGGCCTGGCTTGAAAGTCAAAGTGAGCTTCTCACCTCCGCTCTGCTGCTCCAGTTTAGAGGAGCCCATTGGTGTCTTGGAGTGAGCATCCTCCTCCATAAAATGCGGTAGTGGGATCTGTCAAATTTCTTTTCTTTTAGGGTCTCATCAGCTATAAAACCATAGATCCCGTGGCTTAGTTTCCCTCTCAGGCTCCTTCCCACCCAGAAGGTTTCTTTGCTTGCTGTGTCTGTCAACGGATTCATTATGCATTAGCTCATGCATTTGGGAGTGAAAATTGGTTCTTGGGGCAGGTGAAAAAAAATCAATCTTTTTGGGTGTGAAATATATGTACATACGGTGCATAAACAGATACACACTTTATCTGCAATATTAAAATTTCATGGGGGAGTGTGTTAGGGGAAAAAAACCTCTTTAGGAGCCATAATGAAAAAAAAGCTTGAGAAACATCGATTTAACCACAAAGGTGTGCTGGGTACCATGATAGGCACTGGACAGGTGAATGACAATATCTCCTTCCCTCCAGGAGCCAATCCAGATGGATGACCACCTTTCTCATTCTATTTCTCCCAAACCATGTGTCTCCTTTCCTTTCTTCTAAATCTTACCAAATGCCCTCTTTGAGTGAGTTTATAGATGCATTGACATATTCTGGTGGTCATGGCTTATATTTTTGTATCTTTTCTTTCCTGTAGCTATGGAATTGCTGGCTCTACCAACGTGACGGGTGATCAGGTGAAGAAGCTGGATGTCCTCTCCAATGACCTGGTTATTAATGTGTTAAAGTCATCTTTTGCTACCTGTGTTCTTGTGTCGGAAGAAGATAAACACGCCATAATAGTAGAACCTGAGAAAAGGGTGGGTCTGCTACACTATTGAGGATTTTAATGTAATCATTTTTCTTTCTGGCTTCATAAAGGACTCCACTTGTTCAGCCAAGCTGGATTCCTAAGACACAGCCTAGATCCCTCCTGAACCATCAGTCATCATTTCACAGATTCCACTTCACTGCCATATCTCAAACTGTCCTCTCCTATCCACACTTCCACCACAGGCCATGCCGTTATCATCTCTCCCGCGTGCTCATACATGGGAGAGACTCAAATATACTCATACTCATCTCCACTTCTAACTTTATTGTCATGTTCAAGGCTCTTCAAAGTCTGGCTCTGTTAACTAAGTCCTTCCATCCACCCAATTCCCAACCTTCATAACCAACCTTCCTGCCAATCTAAGCTGTTCGTATCAGTGATTCATGCATTGGAATCCTATTAATCTTGTTACCAAACTCAGGATGCTCAAGAATCCAATACTGAGAGACAAGTGTTGGGTAAAAGGAAAGATAGCCTTATTGAGGCAGCCAGCAATCCTGGGGAGAAGGTAGACTCATGTCCCAAAGAACCAACTCCCTGTTGCCGATCTGGGGGCAAGAGTTTTTAAAGGAGAGTTTCAGGGGTGTATAAGCAGAGGGAGGGGGCTACATGCAGAACAGCACAGTTAGCTCTGATAATCATCTTGAAATTGGCCATGTGGTGGTCTGATCAGTGTCATCTTGATTGTTTTTAAGTACAGCTAATCTTCAACTCCAGGGTCAGTTTGTTCCCATCTCCTTGAGGCCAGTTCTTAAAAAGAACTGTGTAAGATGGAGGAGCTTTTGTCATTTCTAGTCTGGGCATCATGTAGTTAACTTCTTCCACCTGTGGGAAATTCAGTATCTGCAAAACAGCTTAAAGGATATGGCTCAGAATATTATCTATATCCCATGAGGAGGAACTAAAGGTTCCTGAGTTTGTTTAATGACTAAACTATTATTATTTTGTCTTATTTGATTGTTTTCCTTTGTTTTTTCATTTTCTCACTTCTCTGGTTAAACTTATTCTTTGGCTAAAGTTTTTCTACAGACAAGAGGCAGGCAGAGGACATTGGGGTGGGGGGAATCTGTCTTAAGAAAGCCCTGTAGGGTCCTGCTCAGTTACGGTCTGATTGCTTCTTGAGGGTAGAGAATGACTTATATTCTTCTCTGTATCCCAGCCTCTAGCACAACATTGTAGGGGATCAACAAAAAATTATTGTTGAAGAAGTGAATGAAAGAGTATATCCAGCTTTCACTGAACAGCAAAAATCATGTAATAATAATAACAAAAAAAACCCCATTTGAGATGGGTTACTATCTTTCCCTGTTTGAGATGAACTGGGGACATGAAGGAGTAGGATGAGAAGAAAATCAATCAGAAGATGAATTTAAAGAGACTGCCTGATATCCAGTCTGCGCTTATAAGAGGGATGGGGAGCCACATCTGATTAACTTGTTTTACATCATTCTTTTTTTTTTTTTTTTTGCGGTATGCGGGCCTCTCACTGTTGTGGCCTCTCCCGTTGCGGAGCACAGGCTCTGGACGCGCAGGCTCAGCGGCCATGGCTCACGGGCCCAGCCGCTCCGCGGCATGTGGGATCTTCCCGGACTGGGGCACGAACCTGTGTCCCCTGCATCGGCAGGTGGACTCTCAACCACTGTGCCACCAGGGAAGCCCTACATCATTCTTAAAATACACTACGTGTCAGATTCAAAGTTCATGTTGTTCTCTGCTGGGCTTCTGAAGGTACTTGGCAGTTTTAGGCACGTGGATTGAATTTGTTGTTTAGTATTCTCTATTGGTCTGCCCAACTTCTCTGAGTACAGTGTGCCTTCGTGGTAAGCGTGTTCCTGTTTTCCTGATGACAGTTTCTCCTGCGTCAACCAAGGTGATTTGTTAGAGCAAGCGGTCAGGGAATCAAAGAATTGCCTTAATTTGATGCAGAAATTTAACAACCACCTCTTAAAGTGGCTAATTTGGAGGTGGAAAATCTCCAGTGGTGTGCTGGTAAGCTGGCTCTCTATTAGAAAAAAAACCCTCTGATTTGTAGCACTTGCCACTTTCAACTGTGCAAATGGTCCCCCAGAGTTGATTTTGAGCTACCAACATGACATCACTGAAAACAGAGTTGGGAAGAGATGTGCACCATTGGCCCTTGAGAGCTGACTCCAGCCAGCTCCCACATACCCCTGAAAATCCTATCCAAAGAATTAGTCTTTAGTAGTCCTACAACAGCTGAGGGTTATTTCCTTTGGGAATTACAGTAGGGATATGGTTGAGAACTCTGTGCACTGTAACCCCAAGTATCATCTATAAGAACTGCATGAAAATATTCTTAGAGATCTTTTCCTTTTTCTTTTTTCTTTTTTTTTTTTTGCAGTATGCGGGCCTCTCACCGCTGCGGCCCCTCCCGTTGCGGAGCACAGGCTCCGGACGCGCAGGCCCAGCGGCCACGGCTCACGGGCCCAGCCGCCCCGCGGCACGTGGGACCCTCCCGGACCAGGGCACGAACCCGCGTCCCCTGCATCGGCAGGCGGACTCCCAACCACCAGGCCACCAAGGAAGCCTTCTTAGAGATCTTAATGTTGTCTTTGCTTCACCTGAGATATTGTGTTTTGCCCTTATGAATAAAGTTTTGTTTCTCTTCTTCCTTTGACTGCCAGGAAACTCCAACCAAAATTATGATTCATTCAAATCAATGATATAGGAAATTATTACTTAATTATCTGTATTCCTCGCCTTCATCTATATCTATGCCTCCTATTCTAAGTTGTGTTTCCTCTAATAGTCTTTTGATATATATTTCTTGTTGTTATTTTCACTCTGTATACCACCTCATACCTTCCCTGACAGAGTATAAATAAGACACATTTCTTGAATTTTCGCCTAGATTCCCTCTTTTAACCCCTTAGTGTATACTCTTTATTTCGTTACAATGTGTTCTTTTTTTTTTTTTTCGGCTGCATTGGGTCTCTGTTGCTGTGCGCAGGCTTTCTCTAGTTGCAGCGAGCAGTGGCTGCTCTTTGTTGCAGCGCACAGGCTTCTCATTGCAGTGGCTTTGCTTGTTGCGGAGCATGGGCTCTAGGTACGTGGACTTAAGTAGTTGCAGCACACAGGCTCAGTAGTTGTGGCTCACAGGCTTAGTTGCTCCATGGCATGTGGGATCTTCCCGGACCGGGGATCAAACCCGTGTCCCCTGCATTGGCAGGCGGATTCTTAACCACGGCGCCACCAGGGAAGTCCCAATGTGTTCATTTTAAGTGTAAAGTTGTGTCTTCTTTTTTTTTTTGCTCAGGGTAAATATGTGGTCTGTTTTGATCCTCTTGACGGATCTTCCAACATCGACTGCCTTGTATCCATTGGAACCATCTTTGGCATCTACAGAAAGGTAAGATGTCATAGATCAAGCTCCTGGTTTGGGACCAAAAGGAGAGTTAAGGTTGAACATCCAGTCCTGTTTCACTATTGGTGGCACAGCCAGAAACCTTGTGAGGCTTGAAATAGGTTTATACGTCAAGTTCTGACTTTTTAAGTTCTGCCTTAACGGCATAGTGAAAATCTATTAGGTTGTTAAAAGAAAATGTAGTTAAAGGTGGGTGGGAAGAGAAAGATATTTCACTCTTTTAACTGTACCTTGCTTCCTTTTGTGACAGAAAATAAAATTAAAAACAAAAGAGACAGTGTAGGGTAGCTGCAATGATGTAACTATGTGAACTGAGAATTGTGAGAGTGTGACAACAATCGAGAGTACTTATATCAAAATTGTCCTTTAAATCCTCTAAATCAGGGGTCTGCAAACTATGGTCTCCCTGGGCCAAATCCAGCTCATTGCCTGATTGTTATGGCCTGTGAGCAAAAAATAACTCTTGAATTTTTGAATGGCTAAAAAGAAAATCTAAAGAATAATATTTCATGACCTGTGACATTTATTTGAAATTTAATTTTCACTGTCCATAAAGTTTTAATGCTATATGGTCAGCTCACTTGTTTACTATGTTGCCTCTGGCTGATTTTGCACTGCACAGGCAGGGTTAAGTGATTTTGATAAAGACTGTGTGACAGTAGAGCCTAGAATATTTACTATCTGTTGGTTTATGGAAAAAGTTTGCTGACTCTGCTATAAATTATAGAAAGCACACTGGTACAGTGAGGGGATCCAGGCTCCTGCCCTGGGTCTTTTCTACTTGGGTGACCTGAGCAGGTAACTCTACCTCAAAAGTCTCTCTTCCCTTCTCTTACTTTAAGTGTGTGTGTGTGTGTGTGTGTGTGTGTGTGTGTTTGGGGGTGGAGGGGGGCGGTTTGGTGGAAGTGCATTCAAATATATACAAGTGAAAATAGAATGAATGGCCACGGGCCCATCATAAAAAATGATGAAATCTAAAATATGTCATCTTGGCTTCAGCCTTCTTGTTTATTTTAGAAATAAAACCTCACAGATGCCTTTGAGGCTGAGCCCTTTCCTTCATCTTAATGGACGAGGTGGCTAGTTCAGCCAACCTCTGAGGTTCCTCCAACTTTCCTATTCTGGGATACAGAGGCCATAACTTAAGAAGCGAGACCGCAATTTGTGCTTTGTTTTTCAAAGTGACTTGTTGTCTACTATTGCACATAATCTCCTTTCAAACATGGGAAGTAGGACCGCAATGGGACAATTCTCTTTCCTCATTGAAATGTATCTTGTGTTTGTCTTGGCCGGGAGGCGGATCAGTGTGAGTAACTGAAAGTTCTAATACTCATACCAGAAAGACAAAGACAAAGTAATTAATCTTTTCCAAGTCATACCATGAAACATCCCATTCTTGTTATAGACAAGGAGGCATGTAATTTTACCTGCAAGTTATCAGATCTATATAGTATAGCAAGAGAACTTTGCAGCAAAATTCTTCATGTGGAGGAAGACTTCTGGTAATGACTCAACCAGAGCTAAAGCAACACTAATGTTTGCCAGCCCCAGTTTCCACCTTAACCCCCCAAATAAAGACCCTTTTTAAGGGAAAAAAAACCTAGAAAACCGACACTGGCTATCAACTAAAAAAAAAAATCAAAACAGCCTGCAACAGCAACTCGAATTACAAATGCTAGAACAACTCAACAATGAGTCTCCACACTCTTCTCAATAGACCTGAAGTGACTCTCTTAAAAGACCGAAAGAGGTGATGAGTGTCACCATTCCCTTTAAGTCACTTCAGTTTTCAAAAGCCTTATTGATTGTTTGAGGATTTATGGGGCATAAATATTGACCGTCTGATGCTTTAACAGAGACCTTTCCTGCTTTCCGTAAAGCTGGATCTGGGCTGGAGTTCAGCTCCCTGGTGCAGCTGCTCAGTGGCATAACATTAGTTGGTAACTGGAACTCGGAAACAGTGATCTGGTCTTGCCCACATGGTGCCTGAAAATAGGCTCCAAAGGGATCTCTTAGGGCCTGTGGTCCAGTGTTTCTACGAAGTTCCTGCCACAGCACCTTCGGAAGGGTCACCCCACCTCTGGCTGGAGACATTCAGAAAAGGTAGAATTCTAGAGTGTTAGTCCAAATATTGGGTCAAAATCTGTCTCCCTGTTGCTCATATGGCCTTTTAGAGCATCAGAAAATAAGACTCTTTTACATGCTTGGAAATGGCTTTTCTGCCTTCCCCTCCCCTTCTTTTAAATCTTCTTTAAGTTGAATATCTTTCATGTGAGATGGTTTTTCGACCTCTCTAGTGTGGTCACCCTCTATTGGATGCCATTCTAATTTTCAACACCCTTTAAAAATATCCAGTCCCCACGACTAAAAGCAGAGTTTCAAAAGTGCTGTAGAAGCTTCAGAATCCAATTCACTTCCCTTAACTGGACACAGGGAGACGTAATAGCCATATGGAGTGTGGTTTCCTGACATTGATGCTTACTAGCTCTGTGGGACCTTGGGCAAGGTAACCTCTTGTTTCCATATCCATAAAGGGGAGATACTGAAAATTAAGCATAACGGCAATGAAAATAGTGCCTGGCACATAAAAAGTGCTCTATAAATGGTAGCTATTAATATTACTTGTCTTGTTTTTTGTATTAAGATTCAACAGAGAGTATCACAAATCAAACTAGCTTGAGGAAGGAAAGGAGGGAGGGAGGGAGGAAAGAAAGGAGGGAGGAAAGGAAAGGAAAATTATCGGTTCATGTTAACTAGAGAGTCCAGTGGGTAGTACAGCTGCATTCAAGGACTCAGATGACATAAACGGGACACACTTCCTCTCCGTCTCTATTGCTCCCTCCTCTCTGGTGGCAAAATGGCTCCCAGTAGGTCTGGGCCCACATCCAATCCTTTCAGCAACTCAAACAGAAGATGCAAACCTCTTTTCCAACAATTCCAACAAGAATATCATCTCATTGGCCCTGATTGTCTTGGCTTTAGGTCATGTGTCCATCTCTCAATCCATCACTATGGCCTGAGGCATGCAGTGATCTGATTGGCCAGACCAGGGTCATGTGCTCACTCCTGGAGCTGAGGGCCAGGGGGGTAGTATTTTGAGGAAGGTTAAGGTGCATTTATCAGCAGAAGGGTGATGGGTGCTGGCCAGGCAAAATCAATGGGTGTTCACTGCAGATTATAAATACCTTGAGAGCAGGGACCTTCTCTTATATATTTTTTTGTCTGCTAGGCAGCCTGGTACAATAGTAGGTGAACAATAGTGGCTGAGTTACTGGACACTCTGCCATATGCCCTATGAGACCTTCTAGGGAGGGTTTGGCTGCCGCTCTGAGGGAAGACCGTCTGATGATAGGACAGCCCCACCCCACTTCTGCCTGACTTTCTCCTCCACCACCTCAAGTCTCCAGAATCCATGGTGTCTTTCGTACTCTATATGGAGTGACGTGGATTAAAACAGAGCAACACCTACAGCAGGTGGTGGCCTGGGCTAAGTAAAGGTAGGGTCCAGACGCTTTTTAATTTTGTCAAGTGCTTTCTGCACATTGGTCCATGAGCATCCGCATGAGACTGTAATGGATTCCCTTGGAACAAAGGCATTCATTGCTGAAGGTTTGGAGGAGGGAATTCATACATTAGAAAGGGGGACGGGGTAGAAAAGTATTCCTCCAAATGAATGACTAGATGGAATTATTTTGTCTTTCTTTTGAGTATATGGATCATAGATAATGTTACCATTTCTTATTCCATGCAAGGAAGTTGAAGGCTGAGATTATTTGGTGACAGTGTTTCAGAGAAAGGCTGTTCATCCTTGTGCCACAGACAGACATGGGTGGTTCTGGATGAGGTGAAACTCTGGGGGACTTTTCTTGGTGGAGAACTGACTACTCCAAGCCTAGGGGCTTTCAGTCAACTTACTTATTTACATGTTGTCTTTGTCTTATTTTGTGCTGCACTTTCAGGGTTAAGTAGTTATGACAGAGGAAGCGGTTAGAGCCTGACTGTTTTCCTCCCACTATGTCACTGGCTTTGAAGGAAGCTGGTTCCTTTTTCAAGGTTGTACACTGGCAAAATTTGGAGTTTGAGAAACAACTCAAATTTCTGATACTGTGTTTAGTCTGTGTTTAACTGCACTGCACTACCCTGTGAATACAAACCAAACTAAATTAAATAATTTGACCCAACGCAACCAGCCAAGCAAGCAAGCAACCACCTAGATGAAAACTGTTAAACACAAAGATTGGAGACAAGAGGAAGAAAAGAGAGAAATGGCTTTTGTGACATTTCCTTTTACATGAGTAGTTCTTAAGCTTCAGTGCAAGAGTCAGCTATGGTGCACGGTAAAATACTCCCAGGGCCCACCTTAGAAAGTCTGACTTAGTAAGTCAAGGCTGCAGCCCCAGAATTGCACTTTAAATAAGCATCTCAAGTGATTCTGATGTACATGGTCTCTGGACCACACTTTCAAAAGTTATAGGAAGAAATTACCAGGAATGTATTTCTTTTTTAAAATATTTATTTATTTAGGCTGCACTGGGTCTTAGATGTGACACATGAGATCTTTAGCTGCGGCCTGCGGACTATTAATTGCAGCATGCGAACTCTTAGTTGCAGCATGCATGAGGGATCTAGTTCCCTGACCAGGGGTCTAACCCAGACCTCCTGCATTGGGAGCATGGAGTCTTACCCACTGGACCACCAGGGAAGTCCCATACCAGGAATGTTTTTGCTGAGATGACCTCCATCTCTGGTATCATGATATAGATAGATGCCCTTACTTATTCTCAGCCCCTGGAATCTGTGGTTGGGGAGAGAATAAATGAAATTGGCAGAAGCTGCCCATTTTCACTTCTGTTTAAATTCAAGTAGAGAATATTCAAGCTGAAAGATTTGTTTGAGGATGTTTTGAGAACCATAGAAGCCAATTGTCAAGTGTTAAGAAGGTAATTATCAGTTAGTAATCATTGATTAGGAGCCATGCCCTTAAGTTTTTCCTTTCCTTAGTATTAGGGAACAAACAGTCACAAGACCCAGTGGGCTGTGTTTTTAATAAAAAACAAAGAAAAGATTAGAGTACATGTCATGTTCTAAATGTAAGTATTGTTTCATTAAATTTTTGTAGTTGTGTGTGCGGGTGCATGTGTGTTGGTACTGGTTTGTGATGCAAAATGTATTTTTTGTTTACTGTGGGTCATGGTCAAAAAAAGGGAAAGCATTTGCCCTACACTGTAACAACTCTGGAGAGAGATTCTCAGTTGCCGTATTTCTGAGACTTTCTTTGGTGTGTGAGTATGGACCACACTGCTCACTGGAGTATGTGCTGCAACTGGCAGGAGCTCATGAAATTGATTTCCTTACCAGACTTGAAGCCCTGCAGCCCAGTTTTAATTTGTTTAAATAAAGATAGAGTAGGCAGGGGAAAGACATTGATGACTGTAATAAGATTAAATTAGTAGGAGCTGGCAAGGAGGCATGCTCTTTTTTTGAGAGTGATAATGGAGAGATGAGGGAATATCAAATTAGTAAAATTGGAGGAGGACCCTGATGGGAAAGAAGGATCCAGATGCACGAAATTTGGGGTTTGGTGGGAAGGCCGCTGTGGTAATATAATCAGGATATTACTGATGTGAGGAGGAAGGTCTCTCTGGGAAGATGCCCTATTTCATTACGAGAGCACCTTGATAATGCATCTTGCTAATGGATGAACTGCAAAAAAGAACCACAAAACAGAACACAACAAAAAACGTGTTGTGTTTTCTTTCTCGTCCTAGATTTCAACTGATGACCCTTCTGAGAAGGATGCACTGCAGCCCGGCCGGAACCTGGTGGCTGCTGGCTATGCACTCTACGGCAGTGCCACCATGTTGGTCCTGGCCACGGCGAATGGAGTCAACGGCTTCATGCTGGACCCGGTGAGAGACCCCAGGGGAAGCTGGGTGCTTCGCTGGTGGCTGTGAGTGAGTGTTTATTGTGTGTGTGTGGGGGGGAGAGGCAGTACCTAGAGGTGGAAGATGAGGCCCGTGAAGGGGCAGAGATGATGGGTTGGGGAAGGGGGGAAGGGAGATGGAGGGACCACCATGAGAAGATTATCGAGGTGAGAAATGGTGTCTGTCCAGAGCATAAGGAGTCTTTCTTCCACGATGAATTCTTTAGAGTGGACGTGACTCAGCTGACTCAGATGCCCACTGGGCTGAGCAGGCCACACAGATGAGTGGAGTGTGCTGGGAAAGGATGGTCAGGGTGGTGGCAGGGCAGTGGCGGGGCACTGGGGAACTGGGGAGGTCTGTCAGTTGTTACTCCTTGGGAATAGAGGCTCAGTCTTGCCAAGGCTTCCAATGTTTCAAGAAACACTGGATTTTTAGAAAATGTAATGTTTCTGGATGTGTAAAACACTGTGCTAGCCAATTAAAACACGTTTGTGGACCAGATGGGGCCCATAGATGGTCTGTTTGCCACCCACGCTATCCATTACTAGCTTATTTTCCTGAGGTGAATGGGTGTCCCGGCTGAAGCAATGGACCACCTCATTTCTTCAAAATTAGCTCCGAAATTCATTTGATGTGCACGTGCACGCAAACCTTCAGTGAACCCTTGTGGTTTTGAAAGGCTTTGACGAACTCAAGGAAGTGAAAATAAAGAAGGAAATGAAGATAATTCCTTAGTCTGTCCAACTTATAGAGAAAAACACCCTCGGGAGCTCCCTGGTGGTCCAGTGGTTAGGACTCAGCGCTTTCACTGCTGGGCCCCAGGTTCAGTCCCTGACAAGACTAAGATCCCACAAGCCACGTGGTTCGGCCAGAAAACAAAAAACGAAACAAATTCCTCACGGAGAGGAGCCCAAGGTGCCATGAAAAATATTCATTAACAATTTTTAATTTGTGGATAATTTCTTCCACATGTGTATTAATTGGACTTCTTTATTTATTCTGTTAGATGACAGTTTCGACAGAGCAGATGAATTGAGCAAAGAAATCTCTTTACATATTTGGCATAACTAAACCCACCGTTGAAATGAACTCCACAGAATCATCTTCCGTAGGTCGGCACATTCATTGTGCATTGGGTCCAGTGTCCCAAGGGAAAAAGAATTGAGGTTATAAATACCTTTCAGTTTTAGAAATGTCCTCAGATGACATTAATGAAACTATTTGGTGCTTTTTGCTGACAGACCGAACACCAGGTACGGTCAGCTGCTAGAATCCTGGGAGGGGCCGGTTGCTGGTGGTGGGGCCTCGAGGTTTGTGGGCGGCGGGTGGGAGAAATCGGAATGTAGGCTGCCTCTGTCTCCCGCACGCTTGCACAACTGGACTTTGCCTCCTTGGAAGCACCCGAGCTTAATAAATCAACAAGGGTAGGGAAACAGCACGAGTTTAAGCCTCCAAAGGAGGTGATTTCAGGGTAAAGTAGTGGCAGAACCCGAGCGAAGTTCACTCTGAGCCCAGGGTACAGTTTCCGAAATCACTGATGTTTTGGGTTTATCCTCTCAGCAGGCGTTTACCGCTTCCCCAGACATTCCTCTGGTAACTTCTCTGTTACCTTTCAGTTGATGGATGTGTGGAAAACATGAAACCTCTTCTTATTTCCAGATTGCAGACCTTGTGTCGGGGAGTAAGTCTCTGTGTGTTTGATAGTCTTTTGTCCACCTCACACTTAATGGCCACTCAGTGTTTGGAGGCTGTGCTACCCCCTGCTGGCTGACCTCCCAGAGCTGATGAATGCCTGCAGGGTAGAGGTCAACCTAGTGCTTTCTTTCATTTTGGCTGACAGTTTCCGCTAAGAAGACCACAGCAGCTTTATTTGCATTTCTAGCAGGCTTTAAGGTTTGAAAAGCTTTTCAGTCTCTTTCTCCCATGCAAGAGACTAACCTCCTTCACAGCTAGGATGTTCTGGCCAGGTACCAGGGCGGGGTGCCCGCAATGCATGGCTTCATGAGCACCTGTTGTGTGATGCCTTCATTTTCCAGACTTTTACCCAAAAAACCATAAAAGAAAAAAGAAAAGAATCACTCACAATGACACCTTTCAGTGACCACTGTTAATTCTAGTCTCTTTTCTCCCCCTACCCTCCTCTCTCCCTCCCCCACTTCCTCTCTACTTCCAACAGGAACCAAGCTTTGCTATGGGAATAAGTGGCTGGGGAGAGATGTGTCCAAGGTGGGACCTCCCTTCTTAACTCTGTCTCCTCCCCAGATGGGCGGAGCCTCAATCACTCTCTTATCAGGGACGCGTAGGAGCCCCAAGCAGTCCTCAGTCCAGAGCTATAGGAGTTATGTGACACCTTACTCCAAAGCTCGAATCTCCTTTGAAGAACCTAAGCCTTAAAGGCATCAGCTTAGCACTGGGACTTTGTGGGAGGCTGAGTTCTGAGAAGCACTCTGTAGATCAGTGAGCAAAGGCACCGGAAGCTATATATGCTGTGAATCGAAACTCACGGTGCTCGGGGGAAGTGACATCAAGATAGAAACGAACAAATGGAAAGCTAAGAGCAGCCATGAACACTTTGGTGTAACTCAGCTGCCCATCTCTCCCGATATCCTACCTCCTGTCTGCACCAATTTTTTTTTTTTCAAAGGCATGGGTGTCCCAGGCCAAGGAGAAATCATTTCACAATGAAATCATTTCACAATGTTACAAATATTGAATCATTATGTTGTACACCTGAGAGTAACAGAATGCTATGTCAATTATACGTCAGTTGAAAAAACAAAAAGATAAAAACCAAGCTCTTAGTGCTGAAGGACACACGTGACCTCAGGCCTCACGCCACCCCCTCCCACAGGCCTGAAGGAGATGTCACGGCTCCACCTTTCCTTCCTGTTTCACAGGCCATTGGAGAGTTCATCTTGGTGGACAGGGATGTGAAGATCAAAAAGAAAGGGAACATCTACAGCCTCAATGAGGGCTACACCAAGGACTTCGACCCTGCTGTCGCGGAGTATGTCCAGAGGAAGAAGTTCCCCCCAGTAAGTGAGGGCTGCGGGGTCGGGGTTGGGGGAGGGCCCCTGAGTTATGTGTTGATTCATGATCTACCCTGGAGAGAAAGGCGGCAGGGACAGAAGCGGGTGGATTCCACTGTGCTGGGGACTGGAACCTCTGCCCTGAGACGGCAACCCCTTTGCCACTTTCTCTTGGCAGAAGAAAATCAGGACTGTAAAGTCCGTCAGATGAATGAAGTCATGGCAATAAAACATGCTTCACTGCTGGGGTCCCTGATCCCAGTTGGTACGAAACGTGGTCCTTGCAGCCCAGGCCCCAGCCCTGTGGCACCTGAAGGATTTCTATCCGTCACCTCTAGACTCAGAGGATCCATCGTGGCATCTCTCTAAAGAGGTTACAAATCACTGAACACGAAGAGAAGAAATGGCTGTTTGTAGAGACGGTTCTATGTAGGAATATCCAATCTTGTCCTACTCTTGTTACTGAAAGCTCGGCCTCTCTGTACACACCGGTGCCGAATCGAATCTCGGAGACAGTTTTGGGTGAAGTAGAAAAGGATAGCTTTATTGCTGTGCCAGTCAAAGGGGGACACACTGGGCTCCTGCCCTCGAAAACTGTGTGTCCCAGGGACTTTCCTGGTTGTCCAGCGGGTAAGACTCTGCGCTTCCAATACAGGGGGCCCGGGTTCAATCCCTGGTCAGGGAACTAGATCCCGCAGGCCACAGTGAAGATCCCGCATGTTGCAACTAAGACCCGGCTCAGCTAGAATAAATAAATATTTTTTAAAAAGTTGTATAGAAAAAAGAAAGAAAAAGAAAGAAGGAAAACTATATGTCCCACCCTGGGAGGATTTGATGAGGGTTATATAACAGTGGTTCGAGGCTGGGGTCTCTGACAAGATTAGGGTGTGAGCAGGGCCTGCCCGCCTTAATCTCGTCTCAGGTGGTTTCCTAATCTTGACCAGCTTCTCTGGTCCCTTTAATCTTGCCTCAGGTGGTTTTTTAGCCGTTTCTCCCTTGATTAGCAACTGTTTAAATCTGCCCTTTGGAACTCAGGGAAGGTCATGGAGGCTGGAGTCTTGCCTACAAGAAACGGGGGACAAAAGGGCCTCCATGCCTGGGAGCCCCACCGGGCCTCACTCATTTTCACTCTTGCTTAATGCCATGGAAGGCTGCTGTGTTCTGAGGAAGAAGCCCAGATGTTGTTGGTTTGGCATTCAGGGCCCTCCAAGCTGGCCCCAGGCTCTCTCTCCAGCCTTATTATGTCTCCTTCCACCTTTCCCTAGAGATCCCTTCCTGCCCCCAGCTGCACCAGGCTCCTCCCAGGGCCCAAGGCGGACTGCATGTGCTTCTCTAGTTGTCCCACCTTTGGCTGGGCAGTTCCTGCTCCTGCAGAGATGAAAACCCCACCCTTGCCCCTTCTCCTTAGCTCTGCAAAATCTTTCGTCTCCTTCAGGGTCCTGCTAAATGCCTGCCCCACCCCGAGCCTGAATCCACCACACCCTCCTTAGGGCCTCCTCAGGTAATGTGAGCTATTGTAAGATGTAAGAGGCTGTCTCCATGATTCCATTTTCTGCTGCTTGGGGACAGAATTTTCATCCCATTTCCTAGCACAGCCCCAAACACACACCTTGATGGTGCTCTGTTTGACTATTGAATCAAATAAGCATAGAGGACATGAAGAGAGCTCTCTCTTCTGTAACCCTAACTATTGCTGGTCTTAACCTTGTAGGACAACTCAGCCCCCTACGGTGCCAGGTACGTGGGCTCCATGGTGGCAGATGTTCACCGCACCCTGGTCTACGGAGGGATCTTTTTGTACCCAGCTAACAAGAAAAGTCCCAACGGAAAGGTAAATAAGTCCCCTGAAGAGTGGTTGAGAAGCAGTGGATTTCATTTGCAGCCTGGGAGATTTGACTGAGGAAGAAAGGTCATGGTAGCTGTTATGCTCTGCAGTAGGGTGCCAAGGATGTCTGTGGCATATTCTTTTCTAGATTAAAGGCTGTCCTGGTTAAAGCCAGGTGATATCAGCTAAAAATGATCTCTTGAGAGCCCTTTCATTGCTAAAGATAAGTGATGATGCTATGGTCAGAGGGTACTAAAAGTGCTCTCTGCTTCCACTGGCTACACGTGGTTTGGCTTGGGCAAAATGAATGCCATTCATAAAATGAAATGAAACAGTCCAGCCTCATTACCAAGGCAGCAAATCACATATGCATCCCAAACAGAGGTCTTCTTTGATTGTTTTCAAAAGGCATAACATTGAAATGACTAGTGAGCTGACATTTGCTGCTTAGAAAATGCTACCTTTCTAGGGAAGGAAAGCATCTCTGGGGACACCTAGAGCTTTCAGGTAAGCTGCAACTGATGCATTGGTCTCATGCCCACAACCTTCTTACAAGCCAGGGGGTGGGCTGTGCTTGCTTATGCTGGAGAAGGGACACCCACTCTTCTTTGACACAGAGGGACAGTGTGTTTCCTTCTCAAGTATTGTCCCTTTGTTTTTCCCAAAGGACAGACAGGTTTTTCTTATTTTATTTTATTTTTAATGTGAGAGAAGGAATAGGAATAATCCCCGTAGTTAGAAATGGATGTATTTCAGATGTGCTCAGATCTCTGTTTATGGCATGTGGCGTCCAGTTCACTGAAAACATTAAAACATTCACTCTTACCATAGCCACCTACCTCGGGCATCCCAACCTATGTGATTAGCCTGCTTTATAGCACTTTTCTCTAATGCCTCAAAAAATTGTTCCTTAACACAAATATTGAGGTTCCTCCTTTTTCTTTTTTTTTCAGTTTTGCAAATCTGACCCTGACACCTGTATGGAAATAGAGTCAGGAAACACCTGCAAAAAGCTGTCTACTCAGTAGGCAGACTGCATGAAAATGCATACAATAAAAAAGTGAATATTTAAAAGTAAATTCCAAGATGTATAACATACTAAATCCCAACCCTCAAGCCTTAGGAGAATTGTAAAAGGAATGTGTACAGAGTTGCAAACAATATTATACTGTTTGGAGGAGCCAGTCTGCTTTCCAGATGTCTGCAGCCAGACACTACCATGGACTTTTAAATGCTTATAGAATAGGCAAAGCTCCATCCAAAACACACACAGAATCACTCATTAGGTCCAGTTTCCGTGCTATAAAGAGAAGGGAAACATCGGTTCTGCCAAAATGTCATTCGGTCCTGAGCCCAGGTGGTCTGCCTCACATCTGCATCAGGCAATCTATTGCTGGCTCTTGATGGATGGCTTAATTTAACCAAATGGTTAAATTAACCATCCAGTCTTAGATGCAACCTTGTGATGGAAAGTAAGGGGAAGTATCAGTTCATTTGATCAGCTCTGCACTATTTTGCTATGAAGCAGATCTCTTTTCTGTGTAATCTATTCTGTTCTGAGAATGCTGCTCTTGTTTTCCAGTTGAGACTATTGTATGAATGTAACCCCATGGCCTATGTCATGGAGAAGGCAGGAGGATTGGCTACCACTGGGAAGGAAGCTGTATTGGACATTGTTCCCACTGACATCCACCAGAGGGCGCCAATCATCTTGGGGTCTCCTGAAGACGTGACTGAGTTCCTGGAGCTATATAAGAAGCACGCTGCCAAATGAAGAGCTGGCCTTGCCCACACCAAACAGAATTGCCTTTTATCTGGACCTTTGATCTCACAGGGTGCTACCCGATTCTGACTGTGCATCAGATATTCCTAGACATAGAAATAAAAAGCATGGATATTTTCACCATCAAATGCTGTGTAATGCCTTATGCTGCCTAACCAAAATGCGATCTCAGTAATGCCACAGATGGTCACGATATGTTTTGAGTGGATAGAGGAGAAATAAACATATTCTTCCTTTTTCTAAAAAAAAAAGTCTTCATTGCTTTGTGCCAAATAACAGTAATAATAATAACAGCTAATGCATATATCATTAGATAACTCATTTAATCTTCATAACAACCTTATGAATTGAGCACTGTGAATAACCCATCTTGCAGTTGATGAAATGGAGGACCGAGAGGTGAGGTAATCTGCCCAAGGTCACCAGCCCATGAGCGACAGAGCTGGGATATGAACCCAGGCAGTCTGGCCACTAAACTCGAAGTTAATGAATCGCTTCTACTGTGTGTTGTCTGTTCAGGTCTGGGTGTGCAGAATCAACATGAGCAATGCTTTTAAGCCCTCCTGGGAACTGGAGAAGTGATATATTATCGGTGGTACCCATCTAGGACCTATTGGCCTCCTGTACATGGGTGTAACCATCTGAGGCACAAATGAAGGTTTAAGTTATTACTCAGTGATAAGTTCTTTATAAAAACATAACACTTCATTGAATTAACATAATATAATAATTCCTAAGGTTTAATTACCATAAAGAAAAGGATTCATCATAAGAGCAAGATTTAGGAAATACAATTTGTTGCAAACAAGCACTTTTCTATTAGGCTCTGTGTAAAAACAGTTCCTCCCTTAGCTGACCCTGGTTCTTTCTGGACTGGAATTCCAAGATTATAGCAAGTTATATCAGATGTTAAGAAACATCTGGACTTTCTTATGCTCTACATATATTAGGATTTTGCCAATGGAATGTAGGTGGAAATGATGTATACTAATTCTAGTTTGAAAACCCAATGAATAATCCTTCATCCACTCTTTTTCATGCATTAAAAGTCATGAGTTTCAATGACAGTATTACAACAGGACAAAAGCCTGGGTGTCTGAGCCACCACTCTGTCTCCATTAGGTTGTGATGTGAAATAGAAATGAACCTTCGATGTACTAAGCTACTAGGATTTCAGGCTTATTAGTTATCGCAACATAACCTAGGCCATCCTAAGACTGAGCTTGGGAAAGCTTTTTTTCTTTTTGTTTTTAACTTCTCTGAACCCCAGTTTCTTCATTAAAAAAATGTTAATTGTAGTACTTATTGTTGTAGTCAAGGCCATATTCACTGTAAGTAACCTACTTAGGCCAACTAAATCAGAAAGGGAATTTGTTGGAAAGATTCATGAAGTCCAGTACCACTGCAGAGGAGGACAGCTTACAAAGAACACATCCTTCTTAGTTCCAGCATTATCATCCAATTCACTAGTGTCTGTGTCTCAAGCTAAGTTCCCAGGACAGAAAATCTGATTGGCTCATATGGCTTATATCAAATGTCTACCTCTGATCCAATCAGCTGCATCCAGAGACAGGGTCACACAAGCAAATGTGTCTTGAATCTTCCTCTTATGGGCAGGGTGCACTTTTCTCCAAGATGGGGATCATGGGCTGAGCAGATACCTCAAAGATATCTGCTATGCTACACACAGGGATGTTGAGGTTACATGAAAAGGCATATGCCGGGCTGATTCTGCATTGTCACGAGCTTGGAAGTCACCACTCCATCCTAACTAACTGCAAGTGAAAAACTGAAAAGGCTGAAAAGTCAAAAACTCTTCTTGGGTCCATAAGAGAAGGAAGGACACAGGGCAAACCATTGTCCCCAAGGTTGGCGAGACAGGTGAAAACAGGCAGTCACATCTCACCAGAGCAAAGACTCATGAAGGGAAATTGCTGCAGGAGCCAGTGCTGGGGTCTAAAGCCTGAACTGTAATTAACAGATTGCTGGAAGTTCAGCCTGGACAGTTCTGAGAGTTAAAAAATTCAGGGCAACCTACAGGGGGCCCCCAGGATTGTGAGTTTTACCTCTAGGAGCTTGACCAGGATACCACAGTGAATGCTGGAGAAAATACTGGGCTTCTGGCTGGGGATGGGAAGGAAACATTTTGAAACACACCAGAGCACTCTGTTCTTAACAAAGCCTGCCCTCAAGGGAAATTAGTTAACTAGAGCAACCCAATCAAGGATTATCAGTCTTAACTGACCTGGGGAAGGGAAATACCTGACTCTAGCCAATTCTAGCCATCCCATACCACTTAAGGGGGGAGAAAAAAACGGAGAAACACTTGTGAAGTTCATAATCTAGAAGCACAGGCTCACAAAATGCTGAGACCTAATCATAGGACTAGGTCCCTCCCCTCACATCTCACCACCTCCTTACTAAAAGCCTATTTACAGCAGTTCCTTTTATCCAGTACACTATATCCAGCTCTCAAGAAAGAATTACAAGGCAAACCAAAGGGCAAAAAACCACAATTTGAAGAGACAGAGCAAGCTTCAGAACAAGACATGGCAGGGATGTTGGAATTACCAGCCTGGGAATTTAGAACAATTATGATGGGACTTCCCTGGTGGTGCAGTGGTTAAGAATCTGCCTGCCAATGCAGGGGACATGGGTTCGATCTCTGGTCCAGGAAGATCCCACGTGCCACGGAGCAACTAAGCCCGTGTGCCGCAACTACTGAGCCGGTGTGCCACAATTACTGAAGCCTGCGCACTCTACGGCCTGCATGCCACAACTACTGAGCCTGTGGGCTGCAACCACTGAAGCCCACGCGCCTAGAGCCCATGCTCTGCAGCAAGAGAATCCTCTCAATGAGAAGCACATGCACCGCAACGAAGAGTAGCCCCCACTCGCTGCAACTAAAGAAAGCCCGTGCGCAGCAACGAAGACCCAACACAGCCAAAAATAAATAAAATTCAAAAAAAAATAAGACAATTATGATAAATTTGCTAGGGACTCTAATGGATAGACAGCATGCAAGAACAGATGGGCAATGTAAGCAAAGAGAAGGAAATCCTAAGAACCAAAAAGAAATACTAGAGATTAAAGAAAACATTGTCACAGAAATGAAGAATGGCTTTGATTGGAATTTGATGGTCATGGCTAAGGAAGGAATCTCCGAGCCTTAGGATATATCAATAATCTTTGAAAACTGAAAAGCAAAGCAAAACATAGACTGGAAAAAAAAACTAACAAACAAACCAGGATATCCAAGGACTGTGGGACAACTACAAAAGATGTAACATGCATATTGGGAACATCAGGAGAAGAAGAAGAAAGAGAGAAAGGAACAGAAGAAATATTTGAAATAATAATGACTGAGAATTTCCTCCAAGTTAATGTCAGACACCAAACCACAGATCCAGGAAATTCACAGAATAACACACAGGATAAATGCCAAAAAACCACACCTAAGCCTAACATCATCAAACTACAGAAAATCAAAGATAAAGAAAAAATCCTGAAAGAAGCCAGAAGAGGAAATAAACACCTTACCTGCAGAGGAACAAAGAAGTACATCTGACTTCTTCTCAGAAACCATGCAAACAAGAAGACTTGGAGTGAAATATTTAAAGTGTTTAGAGGAAAAAACCCATCAACCTCTGAATTCTGTACTCTGTAAAATTATCCATCAAAAGTGGAGAGGGACTTCACTGGTGGTCCACTGGTTAAGACTTTGCCTTCCAATGCAGGGGGTGTGGGTTTGATCCCTGGTCAGGGAGCTGTAATCCTACATGCCCCAAGGCCAAAACTCCAAAATGTAAAACAAAAGCAATATTGTAACAAATTCAATAAAGACTTCCAAAAAAACAAAGTGAAGGAGAAACAAAAACTTTCTCAGACTAACAAAAATTGAGGGCATTTGTTGCTAGTAGGTCTTCCTTGCAAGAAATGTTAAATGATGTTCTTTAGAGAGAAGGAAAATGATATAGGTCAGAAGCTTGGACCTACATAAAGAAAGGAAGAGCATTGAAGAAGGAAAAAAAGAAGGTAAAATAAAAACTTTTATTTTTTATTCTTAATTGATCTAACAGAAAACCGTTTTTTCAAAATACTAATAGCAAGAATGTATTCAGTTATGACTTACTCTTAATTGATCTAATAGACAACAGTTTGTTCAAAATAGCAACAATGTATTCAATTATATCTGCTTATGTATATATCATATATATGCACTTATGTATGCTTACATATAAGTGAAATGAATGATAGCAATTATACAGGGACAGGAGGATGGAACTAGAATTATTTTGTTATTATAAGGTACAACTACCCATGAAGAGGTATATGTTATTTGAAAGTGAAATTGGATTAGTTGTAAATGTATATTGCAAACTCTAGGGAGAACACTAAAAATAGTAAAAGGAAGTATAACTGATATGCTAAGAAAGGAAAGCACAGGAAATCATATAACATGACTAATTAAAATCACAAAAGGCAGAAAAAGAAAGGAAGACAACAATAGGAACAAAGAACAAGGGCAAAAAATAGAAAATAGTAACAAATATGGTTACTATTTTCCATTAATCCAACTGTATCAATAATCACTTTGAATGTCAATGATCTAAATACACCAATTAAAAGAATGGATGAAAAACATGACCTAACTATATGTTGTCTACAAGAAACCCACTTTAAATATAAAGACACATATAGATTAAAAGTAAATGGATGGAGAAAAGTATATCATGCTAACACTAATGAAAAGAGAGCAGGAGTAGCTATATTAATGTTAGACAGAACATACTTCAAAGTAAGGAAAGTTATTAGGGATAAAGAGGGGTATTACATAATAATAAGGGAGTCAATTCTTGAACAAGACATAATAGTGTATGTGCCTAACAACTGAGCATCAAACTTCATGAAGCAAAATGGATAAAACTGTAAGGAGGAAGATGAATCCACTATCATAGCTGGGGATTTCAACACTCTTCTCTCAGAAATGGAAAGGCCCAGCAGGCGAAAATCAACACATGGTTGAACTTAACACCATTTATCAACAAGATATAATTGACATCTACAGACTACTTCATCCAACAACAGCAGAATACACATTTTCCTCAAGCTTACATGGAACATTCACCAATATAGACCACATTCTGGGCCATAAAACACACCTTGACATATTTAAAAGAATAGAAATCACACAATGTCTGCTTTTAGACCACAATGGAAATAAACTAGAAACCAATAACAGAAAGTTAAGTGGAAAATCCCAAAATACATGGAAATTCAATAACATACTTCTAAATAACATATGAATGAAAGAAAAACATCTCAAGAGAAATTTTAAAATATTTTGAACTAAATGAGAATAAAAATACAACTTATCAAAATTTGTGGGATACAGTGAAAAGCAGTGCTTAGAGGGAAATTTATAGCATTAAATGCATATATTAGAGAATAAGAAAGATATAAAATCAATCTAAGTTTCCACCATAGGAATCTAGGAAAAGAGGAACAAATTAAACCCAAAGTAAGCAGAAGAAAGGAAATAATAAGAATTAGAGCAGAAATCAATGAAAGTAAAACAGAAATCAGTAACGAAAATCAACAAAACCAAAACCTGGTTCTTTGAAAAGATCAATAAAATTGATAAGCCTCTAGCCAGGCTAACTAAGAAAAAAGAGAGAAGACATAAATTACTAGTATCAGAAATAAAAGATGGAACATTACTACAGATCGTTTGGAAATTAAAACGATGATGAAGGGGGCTTCCCTGGTGGCCCAGTGGTTAAGAATCTGTGTTCCAATGCAGGGGACATGAGTTTGATCCCTGGTCAGGGAACAAAAATCCCACATGCTACAGGGCAATTAAGCCCACATGCCACAACTACTGAGCCCACATGCTCTGGACCCTGCATGCCACAACTAGAAGCCCGTGCTCTGCAACAAAGAGCCCATGACCTGCAACGAAAGATCCCGTATGCCACAATGAAGATCTGCGTGCCACAACTAAGACCCGATGCAGCTAAATAAATAAATAAACAGGGCTTCCCTGGTGGCACAGTGGTTGAGAGTCCGCCTGCCGATGCAGGGGACACGGGTTTGTGCCCGGTCCGGGAAGATCCCACATGCCGCGTAGCGGCTGGGCCCATGAGCCATGGCCACTGAGCCTGCGCGTCTGGAGCCTGTGCTCCACAACGGGAGAGGCCGCAGCAGTGAGAGGCCCACGTGCCGCCAAAAAAAATGGGCCAAAGACTTTAACAGACACCTCACCAAAGAAGATACACAGATGACAGACAAATAAGCATATGAAAACATGCTCCACATCATATGTCATCAGGAAAATGCAAATTTAAAGAACGAGACATTCCTACACACCTATTAGAATGACCAAAATCCAGAATACCAAATGCTGGTGAAGATGTAGAGCAACAGGAACCCTCATCCTTTGCTGATGGGAATGCAAATTGGTCCAGCCGCTTCAGAAGACAGTTGGAGGTTTCTTACAAAACCAAACATACTCTCGCCATATGATCACACTCCTTGGTATTTACCCAAAGGAGCTGAAAACTGACATTAGTACAAAAACCTGCAGACTGTTGTTAATAGTTGCTTTATTCATAATTGCTAAGACTTGGTAGCAACCAGGATGTCTTTCAGTAGAGGAATGAATAAATAAACTGTGGTCCATCCAGACAATGGAATATTATTCATTGCTAAAAGAAATGAGCTATCAAGCAATGAAAAGACGTGAAGGAATCTTAAATGCATATTACTAAGTGAAAGCAGCCATCTGAAAGGGCTACCTACTGTATGATTCTAACTAGTTTACATTCTGCAGAGAGCAAAACTACGGAGGCAATAAGAATATCAGTGGTCACGAGGGGTGAGGTGGTGGGGAGCAATGAAAGGCAGGACACAGAGCATTTTTAGGGCAGTGAAACTACTCTGTGTGATATTATGATAGATAGATATATGTCATGATACAATTGTCCAGACCCACAGAATGTACAACACCCATAGTAAACCTTAAGGTAAACTATAGATTTTGGGTGATAACGATGGGTTAATGTAGGTTCATTTTTGTAAAAAAAAAAAAAAAAGAGAGAGAAAAAACAAATACCATTCTGGTGAGTGATATTGTGATGTTGATAACAGGGAAGGCCATGCATGTGTGGGTACAGAGGGAAATGAAGAATCTCTCTACCTCCTCGCAATTTTGTTGTAAACCTAAACTACTCTAAAAGATAAAGCCTTATTATTTTTTTTTTAAAAAGCGTAGTATGATGAGAATATAAGTAAATGGTGCAATGGGAACCAAAGAATTAAAATATAGTTCCAACATATGCCAGCCCCACTTTAACTTTATTTTTGCATTTGAAGAATGTATATAGCACTTTCCTACATATTTTTATACATTGAAAACTAGACTTGGTATCTTGGTAAAACTATGTTATAGGAAAGCAGAAATGGTATTCTTTATTTTTTTATCTTTGTTTTCTGTTATCCAACAAAGCTGATGCTTAATCATCAAGCTGGTTTCACTGGCACGTGAGAAAAGGAAGGTGTGATCTGCAGAGAAACAGAGTTCCTATGTGAAGCTGTTTAGAATGGCACTCAATGTTCAGTGCTCAAGTATGTAGTAAGTACTGTAGTCCTATGGGGGCAAGTGTGTAGGTATTTTGAAACATTTTGCCATAATTGTAATTTTTTTTGCATTTTTACCTGATGGCATTATTTCCTCTTTTTTGTTGTTTTTTTTCCAAATTTATTTATATTTTTGGCTGCATTAGGTCTTCGTCACTGCCCGCTGGCTTTCTCTAGTTGAGGCGAGCGGGGGCTACTCTTCGTTGCAGTGTGCGGGCTTCTTACTGTGGTGGCTTCTCTTGTTGTGGAGCACGGGCTCTAGGTGTGCAGGCTTCAACAGTTGTGGCACATGGGCTCAGTAGTTGTGGCACACAGGCTCAGTAGTTGTGGCTCACGGGCTCTAGAGCACAGGCTCAGTAGTTGTGGCACACAGGCTCAGTAGTTGTGGCTCACGGGCTCTAGAGCACTGGCTCAGTAGCTGTAATGCACAAGCTTAGTTGCTCCACGGCATGTGGGATCTTCCCGGACCAGGGCTCGAACCCATGTCCCCTACATTGGCAGGCGGATTCTTAACCACTGCGCAACAGGGGAGCCCAGCATTACTTCTTATAATAAAACTTTTTCTGATTGAAAACTTCAAAAACAAAGTAAAACAAAAACCTATGTTGGGGACTCCCCTGGTGGTCCAATGGTTAAAGACTCCACACTTCCAATGCAGGGGGCCCGGGTTCAATTCCTGCTCAGGGAACTAGATCTCGCATGCTGCAACTAAGACCAGGTGAAGCCAAATACACAAATAAATATTAAAAACAAAACAAAACCCAAAAAACCTATGTTGGGATTCCATAAAGCATCTTAGAGTTTTGCTAACAAAGCTTGGTCCCTCAGCTGATATTCTAGAGGCACATTCCAGGTCCTTGTCTTTGGGTGGAGGGCCCTGAGGCAGCAGCAAGATTGCCCCAGCCGTTAGGACGGTCTGCTTGACCTTATTTACTTAGACTCAGTCCTGTGAGCATCTTTCACTAAGCAGAGCAAAGCCATAGATAGCTTTGTGGTCACCAGTGTATCCTTGGCACTGAAATAACTGAGCTGGAGGCTCTTCTACCTTCCTCTGGGCTTTCGCCACAGCTGCTCTTTCAGTTTCCACCCTGTCCTGTGCCCTGAAAGAACTTTGGCATTTGCTGAAAGGTCATCAGCTGCAATTTTAGACCATTGGGTAACAAACTTCTGACATTTAAATGCAGCTGCAAAGTGGTGGGATTGCTGTACCGGCTGTCAGCCTGGGCTGGACGGTGACAGAAGTAGCAGCCCCTTCCTCGGATCCCTTTATGGACGAGTGGTTGACTGCTTATAAAGGACACCAGCCAATACTCTCCCTTCTGACTCCCAAATTATCTAGTCTTGTTCATTCTTAACACCCATAGTGTGCTGGGCACCAGGGATTCTCCGGACAGTTGTGCTGAAGCACTAGTTTGTATATTTCCAATCTCTTGTGAACAAATACATAATAAAAATTAACTAGAAAGGCTAATAAACACATGAAAAGATGCTCAACATCACCAATCATTAGGGAAATGCCAATCAAAGCCACAATGAGGGCTTCCCTGGTGGCGCAGTGGTTGAGAGTCCGTCTGCCGATGCAGGAGACACGGGTTCGTGCCCCGGTCCGGGAAGATCTCACATGCCACGGAGCGGCTGGGCCCGTGAGCCATGGCCGCTGAACCTGCGTGTCCGGAGCCTGTTGCTCTGCAATGGGAGAGGCCACAACAGTGAGAGGCCCGCGTACCACAAAAAAAAAAAAAAAAAAAGCCACAATGAGATACCATTTCATACCCGTTAGGATGCTAGTTATAAAAAAACAAACAAAAAAACCCCAGAAGATAACAACTGTTGGCAAGGATGTTGAGACATTGGAACCCTTGTGCACTGCTGGTGGGAATGTAAAATGGTGCAGCCACTGTGGAAAATGGTACACTGATTCCTCAAGAAGTTAAACATAGAATTACCATATGATCCAGCAATTCTACTTCTGTGTATGTATATACCCCCAAAAAACTGAAAGCAGGGACTTGAACATGTATTCGTCCTACCGTGGACATGATAGCATTATTCACAGTAGCAAAAAGGTGGAAACAACCAAAGTGTCCGTCGGTGGATTAATGGATAAACAAAATGTGGTATATCCACCAATGGGATATTATTCAGTCTTAAAAAGGAAGGAAATTCAGACACGTGCTACAACACGGATGCACCTTGAAAATATGATGCTAAGTGCAATAAGCCAGCCACAGAAGGAGAAATATTGTATGATTCCACTTATAAGAAGTACCTAGAATCGTCAAATTCATAGAAATAGCAAGTAGAACTGCAGGTGGTCAGGGACTAAGGATTGAGGGGGAAGAGAGAGTTAGTGTTTAATAGGCACAGAGTTTCACTTTACAGTAAAAAGACTTTTTAAAAATGTACAGTTCTCTGAATGTTAACACATGTATGGGTTCAAGTTGCCATCACCGCAATCAGGATACAGAACAGTTCCATCAGGCAAAAACTTCCCCATCCTGTCCTCCCTGCCCCACACCGGCTATCCCTGGCAACCATGAAGTTGGTCTCTAACTCTCTAATTTTGTCTTTTTTGAGAATATCATATAAAGGGAATCATACAGCCTATAGTCTTTTTTTTTTTTTTTTGCGGTACGCGGGCCTCTCACTGTCGTGGCCTCTCCCGTTGCGGAGCACAGGCTCCGGACGCGCAGGCTCAGCGGCCATGGCTCACGGGCCCAGCCGCTCCGCGGCACATGGGATCTTCCTGGACCGGGGCACGAACCCATGTCCCCTGCATCGGCAGGCGGACTCTTTTAAGACTGGCTTCTTTCACCAGCATAATGCCTTTGAGATTAGTCCCAGTGCCACATGGAAGAATAGCTTGTTTCTTTTTATTGCTGAATAGAGTTCTATTGTATCCATCCACCACAGTTTCTTTACCACTATTGAAGAGCATCTGGGTGTTCGCTGTTCCTGACAATTTTAAATAGAGCTGCTATAAATATTCACGAATGGGTTTTGGTGTGAACATACGATTCATTTCTCTAGGGAAGATGTGACGGTCCACTCTGAGTGGCATCGTTTTGTACCACCACAAAGAGGGGAAACCCTCTTAATCAGATGACATTCGACTTCAAAGGAAAATCTGGAAACCAATCAGCCGGGCCACTCTCTTTATCTTGTGGCCATTTACTGGCCCAGAACTCCTAATATCCAGCCACTGCTCTTTCTATAATTATGTCTGAAGAATCATGGTTGATCTCCCATGTGAAAGACAAAACTGAGTTATTTATTGATGGCAACATGAAACATCAGGATCAAAGAAAGTTCCATTCTACAGTCCTCACAATTTCCAGAAGCTCTTGGGGAAGAAAAAGAAAGTTTTCCAATTTAGACGCTGGTGATGTCAAAATTAAAATGTTCTGACATAGAAGCTCCTCTTCTAGGGCTGTATCTCACACAAGCACATACACAAAGGTAAGGATCTTGGTACAGCATTGTTTGAGGAGCAAATATTTCAATATCTGACTGGGGCTTCCCTGGTGGCGCAGTGGTTGGGAGTCCGCCTGCCGATGCAGGGGACACGGGTTCGTGCCCCGGTCCGGGAAGATCCCACATGCCGCGGAGCGGCTGGGCCCGTGAGCCATGGCCGCTGAGCCTGCGCGTCCGGAGCCTGTGCTCCGCAAAGGGAGAGGCCACAACAGTGAGAGGCCCGCGTACCACAAAAAAAAAAAAAAAAAAAATCTGACCGTCAACACAGTGGGAAAGCAGTATGTCTCTGTGTGTCGACACGGATGTATTTCCCAGATGTTTTGCTGTGGAAGACACTTCTGATTGGTTGATTCACTATCAGTGCCCGACTCTTGCAGCAAAGCATCATCATATGCCGTAAATCTGGCCAGTGCTTCAAAAGTGGAAGGCTACTTGGGGTGGGGGTGCGGGGTAGGCAGAGGGTGTTTCTGGGGGAACTATTTCTTTCCTAATAAAAGGGCACGGATGTGGTTGCCCTTCTCCCCTCTTTCGGTCTTCAGATGTTCAGAGCTGTAGTGGCCATTTTGTGCCCGTGAGATGGTAAGCTTGGAGGCAAAAACCAGCCGACAGAGGATGACGGAGAAGAGACAGAGAGGGGTTCCTAATGGAACTTTTGACCAGCTAAATGAATGCCAGCTGCTGCCTTGGAGAAAATATGAGGCTAATGAACCCCACATATTTAAATCACTCTACGTTTGCTATTACTTGCAGCTAAACACATTCTGGTTGAAGTAACTGTCAAAGGAAAATAATCAGCTTGCACAGCAATGTGCATATTGTCCTATTTTGTAAAATGAAATTGTATATGTATACAGGATAGTTATACATACATCAACAAATTGGAAGCGTAATAACAACTAGCAAGTATTGAGCACCTACTATGACAGGCACATCTTATCACTTTAATCCTCACAACCCCTCTGTCAGGTAGATGTTTTATTGTTATCACCATTTACAAGTGAGGAAACTGAGGCTTCAGGAGCTTTTCCAAACTGTACAACTAGCAGATGACTAGCCTGGGACTCGGAGCCAGGTGTCTCTTCCCCCAGAGAAAGTGCTTGGACCACCCTATGCAGACCTCCTCCCCTGTTTACAAATACAGATCCCCACCACCTCTAATGCAGTTATTTCTGGCAGTGGGTTGGAGGATTAGCTGGTTCTGTAGTGTTTCCTTTCCAATCAGCAAGCATCATTTTTGCTATAAAAATGCAAATCTAGAGAAATTGAAAAAATAAAGAATTGATCACATAACCCTAGTGCTAGGCACTAGGAATAGTTTTTTCTTCCAGATTTGAATACCTATTATAAATATCCATCCGATCATACATGCTTTTTGGAATTTAAAAGCATCCTTTTCAAACATATGAAAGAACCCTGGCTAAGAAGTCCCAGGATTGCCATCATTTTGTTACGTGACCTGTACCCCAGATAAGATATCTGCCAATCTGCCTCCTGCAATATGAGGGAATGGGGCCCTGCAGTAGATACATGAGAAGAAACCTTTTGAGTCTTTGAATAAGAGGGTTTTATGGATCTTTTTTTTTTTTTTTTTAGTGGCTGGAATTCTCATCTCTTACCTTTACTAAACAGTTGCTTCTTAGGATCTTTAAAGAAAAAGTTTCGTCAAGAAGAAGTAGGTCTGTGTTTCCCAGCTGCCCGGTTCTATTTACAGCTTGGCAGCGTTCAGATCAGCCAGTCCTGAGAGGTTTCCTTGAGGACTCGCCCAGTTATCTCAACCACGTGGCCTGGGGCACTTTCCCTTAAAGGTCCTGGCATGGCCAGTACAGATTTCTAATCAGCTCTGATACCGCAGAGCCACTGACCGGCCCTTAGAGATAAGGCTTTCTTCTGCAGGGAGAAAAGGATTTGAAAAACTACCCGCCGCAATGGGGGACAGAAGCCCCTTCGAAACGGACATGCTCACCCTGACCCGTTACGTTATGGAAAAGGGGCGTCAGGCCAAAGGCACCGGGGAGCTCACACAGCTGCTGAACTCCATGCTGACGGCCATCAAAGCCATCTCCTCGGCCGTGCGCAAGGCTGGCCTGGCCCACCTGTGAGTCTGCCCTGCTGCGACACGCAGTGATGGGGGGCCCCGGTGCGGGTGGGCAGAGCTGTAGGTGCTTGGGCCGAAACGGACTCAGAAGTATTAGCCCGTGAGCCCTGGAGGGAAGTTGCCTTTAAAGTTTCTGCCAGGTGTCCTTCGATAAAGGGGCCTTCGACTTGTTTCAAGAAAGAAACAAAATACTTGGAGACATGCTATGGAGAAAAAATATATAATTTTCCCAGTTACCATGTATTATAATGATAAGCTCAGGGGCTTGTTCCATTGAAACATATCCTGAGTTATCGTGACTTGTGCTTGCATTCTCACTGGCGCAAAGCAACCGCCAGGAGACTTGAGAGGACGCTTGACGCCCTTTGCAGATATGAGCGTTTTATTACCACGACCTTTGCCCATCATAGTCATTAGGAGGTAGAAATCATTTACTGAATCCCAGGGCCCGTCGTCCGTCTCCTTTCTCACCATCGAAAAGACTCTTTTGCTTTTAAAACAATATTTTATTTCTTCTCTGTGACTCAATCTTCTCTCCACTTGGTGTGCAGGAAGCTGGGAGGTGCTGAGCCCGGGAGGAGGGAATGCAGAGCGTTCTTCCACTTCGCCCTCTTGGTGCTTTACCCAAGTTCATGCTACAGCTGCCAATCCTCACAGTCAAGGGTCCAGTTTAAGTCTGTGGTGAAAAGAAGCAGTCTTTCTTTGGGCTTCCTTTTTCCTGGTAGCGATTGCAGTGGAGATCCTCTCAGAAGATGAACACACCCATTGTTGTTATTATTATTATTCCAAAATGAAGAAATAACAAAGTCCAATAATTTGAAATATTTATTCTAACAACTTAGTACTTTTAACACAAAAAAATGTGATAATTGCGGCTTCCCTGGTGGCGCAGTGGTTGAGAGTCCGCCTGCCGATGCAGGGGACACAGGTTCGTGCCCCGGTCCGGGAGGATCCCACATGCCGCGGAGCGGCTGGGCCCGTGAGCCATGGCCGCTGAGCCTGCGCATCTGGAGTCTGTGCTCCGCAACGGGAGAAGCCACAACAGTGAGAGGCCCGCGTACCGCAGGAAAAAAAAAAAAAAAGATAATTACAGAGTTTATTTATATAATGCTTGGTGACTCAGTAATGAGCTCCAAGTTAAAGGTGATTGTGACTGGTTTTCCCCCTCTCTGTATTGCTGTAACTGTACGAGTACCTCATTTGGCAATAACGGCCAGCTCTACCTTTAAAGACCTTCATGAACGTGAGACACAGCTACTTGCCTCTGTTCTGCTCCTATCTGGTGGTGAGCTGCGCTACGCATAGAGCAGTTTCCTGAATTGCCTGCTGACCTCTCAGTGTTACCCATGTTAATGGGCTCCCCAGTGCATCATATGGGCTGGGCAGGGGCTGCTGTGGTGGGGTTGTGCTAATCGCTGCAGAACTCTGACTTTGTGGCCATGGAGTGTCCAGAGGACGTGGACTCAGCGATTGGATAATTCAGGTGCTCCTCTGACTTGGTTTTTTGTGCCATGTGATCATGGGCAATGATCTACTCTCGCTAGGGCCTGTAAAATTGTAAAACGGATTGGATACTAATAGCACCTAACTCGTAGGGCTAGTTGTAAAGCTTCGTAGGTGCATGTGATGATGATTTCAACAGTGCCAGCCCCGTAATAAATGCTCCTTGTTACTGTGGTTCCAAGTCCGAACCTGGGGAAATTTGCCGGCTAACAGGGCGATGTCGCTGAGCCACCACTAGGTGGCAGACGCAGCACGTGGAAACAAGCCGTCAGGATTTCGCATTTTCTCGGAGGCTGAGGCAGGTGTCCTCCATAGGGCAGAGACCACGTATTTTGCCAATTCAGGCGGCATCCTTCCCTGGGTACCTCTGTAATAGATACCCAAGGTGTCAGTGGGAGAAGTCCATTGGCTGGAAATTCCTTCTTTCTAATAAGATGCTGAGATAATTTTAAGAGGACCCTGGAATTTCTTCTCAAAGAGCTAAAAGTTTGCATCCTATCCCAGAGCAATTCTGCTCATGAAAACGGGACTTTAACATATTCCTGCCACTTTCCCACTTAGGGGGTCTCAAGCCCCTCATTCCTTTGCTTCCTCTTTTTGGGAAGACATTTCTAGGCACCTGCTCGATAAATGCAAAATGGATCAGAAAGTCTCATATTTTTCTTCTGTTTTCTCTGCTCCTTGCTGTAGGAAGAAGGGGATGCTAGAATACCACCCTGGAATCCTCTCCACGGCTTTCTAATGTCAAAACAGTAGAACAATCCATTAAAAAATTATCAGTAAAGCTTAAATGTTAGTTAAGATCTAAGAAGTAGTCTTACGGGTTAAAAAGCACTTTTCTGCCCATGATCTAACTTGGAGCAGTTGTCAGGCGACTAGATCTCATTGTGACGATCTTCCATTCTTTCTGAAAGGAGGGGTGTGGATGGTGGGAGGGGGTAGGCAGAGAAGAATGCCCCGCACCTGCAGGGAGGGTGCAGAGGGTGGGTTGAGGGGCGGGATAAGGGCGGGGTTTGTGTGGAGATGGAGGAAGTGTTTGCAAAGCATAGGACGGAGAGCCTGTTTCTCCAACACCCACAGGCCTCGGGCACCCCAGCTCTTCATTCTCCGGTAGAAGTCGTATCAAGATTCCAGTTAAACAACAGGATTGGGTTTGTGGACCCTTTAAATTCTGATGCAACATAACCCAGTTTTGTGGTTGCTGTTGTGTATTTGTTTGCTTTTATTTTGAACCAGAAGGTACAGTCTTTGAGGTGAGGCCACCAGTATTGTTTTCCAAGGCAGACCTCATCACATCAGATATCAAGCTATGGGGGGATCGGTGGGGGAGGGGAGAGGCTGTCAATCAGGGAAAAGGGCGGGAAATGAGCTGTCCCCCGCCCCGGCTTAGGGTGAATCAGTGGGTCTCAACCCTGGCTACCTGTTACAGCCACCTGAGGATTGCTTCAACAAATAAATGGCGTTAACAAAAAGGAGAGGGGGGGAATTACTTTCCTGCCATCCATTCTTCTAATTCAGTGAACGTATATTGAGCATCTGAGCACTGTGGAAACAAGTACAGTGAGTCACAGCTCTTGCCTTCGGTGAGCAGATAATCCAGCAGGAAGGACATTCCCACAAACAGGTTGTGAGCTGCTCTGGAAGGGCTGACAAGGCTGTATCTGGTGTGTGTGGCACTAGGGAAGCTTCTGGAAGAGGTTAGGAGGGCAAGTAGAAGAAAGTTGTCTGTGGGCAGAAAGCACTCCCATGGGGGGGATACCATGAGTGAAGGGGGAGAGGAGAGAAGCAGCTTGCTGGGTGCTGGTGGCCTCAGGACCTTGGTGGCTGTTGGCATGAGAAGGGCTTGAGGGGGGTGGTAGCCATGTGGCTTATGGAGAGAAGAGCACGGGGGGTGGGGGACAGGGAACCCAGGGGTCTGTGTGAGGCAGGTGTGTGCCCGTTGGGTTCCAGAGGCTGAGACTGAGGGTGAGAGGGCCAAGAGGCAAGGCCAGTGTGGGACCAGGCCTTCCTTGGTGCGGCCTGAAACCCACTGTGGAGGACCTGGGAACTCTGGGAGAGACAGGGGTGATCTGACTGATTTTAGAAGGATCCCACCCACGAGGGTGGGAGCTGGAGATTTTTTTTTTTTTTTGCCGAGCTACGCAGCTTTCGGGATCTTAGTTCCCCAACCAGGGATCAAACCCGGGCCTGGGGAAGTGAAAGCACTGAGTCCTAACCACGGGACCCCCAAGGAATTCCCTGGAGACCTTTGCATAGCAATCCTCTAAAACACAAAGCCTCCAGATAGAATTCTTACAGTAGTGTTCATTCTTACATTGCTTGGAATGGTGGTAAAGAATCAAATTAAACTAGTTAAGTCTGTCCCCCACTTTCCTTCTTATTCAAGTAATGCCAAGCTACAGCAGAGCAAATTTTAATTCAGCCCAGCAGGCCACTATTTGAGGATAATCAACAAATACTAGAAATTCCGGGGCTGGAAAGCCACGGTCCTTTACTTTTTAGAGTTATTAATTATGGCGATGTGTCTGACTTTATGAATTCTCTCTCCCAGGGCCGGGGGCAGGGTTGCTCGTTAGTAAGATTGAATTCTGGTTCGTGTTTACTGGGACGACGAGGGACTTAGGACAATATCCCTGAGGTGTAAAGGAAGCAAGAGTAAGAACCAGCGCTGTGAGACAGGACGCACTTGGTCGTATTTATAAGTTGGAGACTCTGGAGCCATGAAGGGCAAAGAGGGATACAGCGGCGGTATCTTGGCGTCTGGGCATCTTTGCTGGAGTCCAGGCTCCCTTCCTGATTTCCTCCAACCTTTTGTCTTCTTAGGTACGGAATCGCGGGAAGCGTGAACGTGACAGGGGATGAGGTGAAGAAACTGGACGTGTTATCCAATTCCCTGGTGATCAACATGCTCCAGTCCTCCTACAGCACCTGCGTCCTGGTCTCGGAAGAGAATAAAGACGCACTTATCACCGCCCAGGAGAAGAGGGTGAGTGTGGCAGCCTTGCTGAAGTTCCCTTACTCACCAGTAGAGGGCGCAACTGAGTTGGGAGGACTCTGGTTGCCTTGCTTTTTTTTATTTCTGGTATTTTCCTCTATTGCTTAATTTTTTGTTTTCTGGAAACAAACAAGGGATTACATGCTTCTTTAGTTGGAATCCTTATGCTGTCTAGTCAAACAGACTCCGTAATAAGGCAGTGATTCATTCAGGAAATAAATCAGAGTGCTTTACTGTAACTTCTCAGTGGATGGGGTTCATCATGGGTTTTCACTTACTGTACTGGTAACAAGTCCCAACATTTTGGAGCGCTTGAAAATCCAGTCCAGTAAAAAGTAGAGTTCTTGTGGTACTATACCGTCTCTTAATCTTCTCATCCCCACTATACTCCCAGCCCCTTCCCCAAGGGGGTTTGGTTTCAGCAGAGATTCCTTCATGCCTGACAAACTGTTAGACTAAAACATAAAAGAATTCATAAAGATCGTTGCTCTGGCCTTAATGCAATGGTAAACTTGGTTAGTGCAGGGCATGATTGGGGAGGGTCTATATTCACTATGTTTTCACAGTTTATTAAAAAAAAAAAAAAAGCTGGAGGCCAAAAAATTCAACCGATATTCAGCTGCCGTACGGTAACGCCAAATAAACGCTAAGACTGTTGGCCCTTGTTTTGTACAGTGGGTCCTGGGGACAAGGTGCCATTTCCTTGTGATTAGCTGAAAGGATGGAAAAAGTAAAGTAAAGCCAAATTTATCGAACACTTGCTGTATGGTGGGGACTGTGCCAAAGCATGTTATACTTGTTGTCTCACATAATTAGGCTAAGTCACACCTATTATTTTCAACTTTCAACTTCCACCGATATGACCCTTGATTATCTCTCTGATCAAATCTCACGTTTTCTTTCCCCGTTGGCCTGAGCTACACGGGTCTTCACGCTAGTTCTTGAATACTCCTTGCTTGTTCCCACGTCAGCTTGTGAACCTTCTCCAGCATATGCCTGATGTTCAACAAATATCTGTTGAATGCATGCATGTGTGAAATGAAGGGGCTGAATTGGCTTATCTACAGGGAGAATGGGGAATTTCCAGGTTTATGAATTCCACTGCCCTCCCCGCTTCACCTCCTGTTGAACAAGGTAAAAAGAAAGGAGAAAAGGAAGAAATAAGAAAGAAAGAAAGAAAGAAAGAAAGAAAGAAAGAAAGAAAGAAAGAAAGAAAGAAAGGAAGGAAGAAAGGAAGAAAGAAAGGAAAAAAGGGAAAGAAAGAAAGGAAGAAATCTCACATTAAGCTAGGGCATTACTCATTGGAAAGTCAGGGGAAAGGAGATTAGTGGTGGGAAAAATGACTCCCATCTTACTTGAGGCTCGATCACCAGTGTTTAATTAGCCAGGACACCCCAGTCCCCAACACTAAGGCTCTCACAGAATCTTGCACATAGGAGGCCTGTAAAAAGTATCTGGTGTTTTCTTTCCCCCGAGCTGCCGGCGACAGCAGCGTGAGTGGGCATGAGGGACATGGTGTCTCAAGACCCCGCCTACTCTGTCTCTGGTCGTCACATCAGCAAGGTAGCGTGGATGCAGTAAAACCCAGAGGAGTATTTTTATTCTCCTGATGTAGTCATACATAACAGCTATTTTAATAGGACACACCCAGAGGCCCTGGGACATTGTTCTGAGATTTTCTTTCAGTAAAAATGTGCTAAAATGAAAAAAGCCTGTCTGGGGAGAGGCTCAGAAGTATCAGTAAATCAGTAGCCGACCTTACTGTGGACGTGGGTAGAGCTTATCCAAGGTCGTCTTCAGCTTCTCCACCTCTTCCCTGCAAGGTGCCCATTTCAGACCTGGTTTCCTCTCACACCCTCAGCAGCTCTGAGTCCCCACTGGTCCCAGGTAGGAGGGGAGGGCAGAGCCAGGGCAGGTGGGAGGAGAGCTATTTGGAGGTGGGTGGGACCTCCATCACCCACTGTGGGTGTCAACTAATCTGTTTATGGGCAGGCGGGCTCTGAGCTGCACAGTTAATGTGTGCTGATACACTCTGTACTCCTTAAGTAATTGCATTTTTTGACAAGGATATCCCTTTGCTCTGAATCACTTTTGGTGTAGCGTTGTCTGACACACACAGCCACGTACACAGAGTGTGTTGCTCGGAAGGTGACCTGACCAGGTGTTCTGCCCTCTGCGCATGTAGGGGAAATACGTGGTCTGCTTTGACCCACTGGACGGATCTTCGAACATCGACTGCCTGGCCTCCATTGGAACCATATTTGCCATCTACAGAAAGGTGAGTAAACAGTATGCTCTGTAACACCTCCTTCCTCTGGTGGTTCCAAACGTTCCTGGGCTGGGAGCCACGAGTCTGGAGTTCTAACCTCGGTCCTCCCACTAACCAGACACACCGTGGCAGGCAAGCCATGAACCTCGCTCTGCCTCGGGCTCCTCCTTGAATACCCGAATCGCTCATTTCCTTCAGTCCTGTTCTCGGCGTTCCTAGGAAGGGAGGGTGAGCTGATAGATGGGGCCTTGTTCTGAAAATCTGGAGGCAACACAAATGCCAGACGTGGAATTAGGTTCCTGGTGGCATCTGAAGGCCCCTCTGTTCCTTCCTTGTGTATCTTAAATCTTACTGCGTTTGCTTTCTGTTGCTGCTGTAACAATTCACCACACATTTAGAGGCTTAAAACAACCTCCATTAATTATCACCCAGTTCTTGGGTCAGAAGTTTGGCAGGCATGGCTAGGTTCTCTGGCTTGTAAGGCCAAAATCTTGGTGTCAGCCAGCCTGGCATCCTATTGAGAAGAATTCGCTTCCAGGCTCACTTAGGCTGTTGGCAAAATTCACTGAAACTGTCAACATCCATCCCCGCACATAGTTACAATTTGTGTGTGTGTGTGTGTGAGAGAGTGTGTGTGTGTGTGTGTGTGTGTGTGTGTGTGATGAGGACTTTTAAGATCTACTCTCACAGCCACTTTCAAATAGACAATACAGTATTTTTTTTTAAACATCTTTATTGGAGTATAATTGCTTTAAAATGGTGTGTTGGTTTCTGCTTTATAACAAAGTGAATCAGCTATACATATACGTATATCCCCATATCCCCTCCCTTTTGCATTTCCCATCCACCCTCCCTATCCCACCCCTCTAGGTGGACACAAAGCACCGAGCTGACCTCCCTGTGCTATGTGGCTGCTTCCCACTAGCTATCTATTTCACATTTGGTAGTGTACATAAGTCCATGCCACTCTCTCACTTCATCCCAGCTTACCCTTCCCATTCCCACGTCCTCAAGTCCATTCTATACATCTGAATCTTTATTCCTAACCTGTCCCTAGGTTCTTCAGAACAATTTTCTTTTTTTTTAGATTCCATATATATGTATTAGCATACAGTATTATTTTTCTATTTCTGACTTACTTCAGCCTGTATGACAGACTCTAGGTCCATCCACCTGACTACAAATAACTCAGTTTTGTTTCTTTTTATGGCTGAGTAATATTCCATTGTATATATGTGCCACATCTTCTTTATCCATTCATCAGCTGATGGACACTTAGGTTGCTCCCACGTCCTGGCTATTGTAAATAGAGCTGCAGTGGACATTGTGGTACAAGACTCTTTTTGAATTATCGTTTTCTCAAGGTATATGTCCAGTAGTGGGATTTCTGGGTTGTAGTAGTTCTATTTCTAGTTTTTTAAGGAACCTCCATACTGTTCTCCATAGTGGCTGTATCAATTTACATTGCCACCAACAGTGCAAGAGGGTTCCCTTTTCTCCACACCCTCTCCAGCACTTATTGTTTGTAGATTTTTTTTTTTTTTTTCTGTACGTGGACCTCACCGTTGTGGCCTCTCCCGTTGTGGAGCACAGGCTCCGGACGCGCAGGCTCAGCGGCCGTGGCTCACGGGCCCAGCTGCTCCGCAGCATGTGGGATCCTCCCAGACCGGGGCACGAACCCGTGTCCCCTGCATCGGCAGGCGGACTTTCAACCACTGTGCCACCAGGGAAGCCCTGTTTGTAGATTTTTTGATGATGACCATTCTGACTGGTGTGAGGTGATATGTCATTGTAGTTTTGATTTGCATTTCTCTAATGATTAGTGATGTTGAGCATTCTTTCATGTGTTTGTTGGCTGTCTGTATATCTTCTTTGGAGAAATGTCTATTTGGGTCTTCTGCCCATTTTTGGATGGGGTTGTTTGCTTTTTTGATATTGAGCTGCATGAGCTGCTTGTAAATTTTGGAGATTAGTCCTTTGTCAGTTGCTTCATTTGCAAATATTTTCTCCCATTCTGAGGGTTGTCTTTTCGTCTTGTTTATGTTTTCCTTCGGTGTGCAAAAGCTTTTAAGATTCATTAGGTCCCATTTGTTTATTTTTGTTTTTATTTCCATTTCTCTAGGAGGTGGGACAAAAAGGATCTTGCTGTGATGTATGTCATAGAGTGTTCTGCCTATGTTTTCCTCTAAGAGTTTTATAGTGTCTGGCCCTACATTTAGGTCTTTAATCCATTTTGAGTTTATTTTTGTGCATGGTGTTAGGGAGTGTTCTAATTTCATTCTTTTACATGTAGCTGTCCAGTTTTCCCAGCACCACTTATTGAAGAGGCTGTCTTTTGTCCATTGTATATTCTTGCCACCTGTATCAAAGATAAGATGACCATATGTGCATGGGTTTATCTCTGGGCTTTCTCTCCTGTTCCACTGATCTATATTTCTGTTTTTGTGCCAGTACCATGCTGTCTTGATTACTGTAGCTTTGTAGTATAGTCTGAAGTCTGGGAGCCTGATTCCTCCAGCTCCGTTTTTCTTTCTCAAGATTGCTTTGGGTATTCAGGGTCTTTTGTGTCTCCATACAAATTGTGAAATATTTTGTTCTAGTTCTGCGAAAAATTCCATTGGTAGTTTGATAAGGATTGCATTGAATGTGTAGATTGCTTTGGGTAGTATAGTCATTTTCACAATGTTAGTTCTTCCAATCTAAGACCATGGTACATCTCTCCATCTGTTTGTATCATCTTTAATTTCTTTCATCAGTGTCTTATAGTTTTCTTCATACAGGGCTTTTGTCTCCTTAGGTAGGATTATTACAAGGTATTTTATTCTTTTTGTTGCAATGGTAAATGGGAGTGTTTCCTTAATTTCTCTTTCAGGTTTTTCATCATTGGTGTATAGGAGTGCAACAGATTTCTGTGCATTAATTTTTTATCCTGCTACTTTACCAAATTCATTGAGTAGCTCTAGTAGTTTTCTGGTAACGTCTTTAGGATTCTCTATGTATAGTACCTTGTCATTGGCAAACAGTGACAGCTTTACTTCTTCTTTTCCGATTTGGATTCCTTTGATTTCTTTTTCTTCTCTGATTGCTGTGGCTAAAACTTCCAAAACTATGTTGAATAATAGTGGTGAGAGTGGGCAACCTTGTCTTGTTCCTGATCTTAGTGGAAATGGTTTCAGTTTTTCACTGTTAAGAATGATGTTGGCCGTGGGTTTGTCATATACGGACTTTATTACGTTGAGGTAGTTTCCCTCTCTGCCTACTTTCTGGAGGATTTTTATCATAAATGGGTGAATTTTGTTGAAAGCTTTTTCTGCATCTATTGAGATGATCATATGTTTTTTTTCCTTCAATTTGTTAATATGGTGTATCACATTGATTGGTTTGTATATATTGAAGAATCCTTGCATTCCTGGGATAAACCCCACTTGATCATGGTGTATGATCCTTTTACTGTGCTGTTGGATTCTGTTTGCTAGTATTTTGTTGAGGATTTTTGCATCTATGTTCATCAGTGATATTGGCCTGTAGTTTTCTTTCTTTGTGGCATCTTTGTCTTGTTTTGGTATCAGGGTGATGGTGGCCTTGTCTAATGAGGTTGGTAGTGTTCCTCTCTCTGCTATATTTTGGAAGAGTTTGAAAAGCATAGGTGTTACCTCTTCTCTAAATGTTTGATAGAATTTGCCTGGAAGCCATCTGGTCCTGGGCTTTTGTTTGTTGGAAGATTTTTAATCACAGTTCCAATTTCAGTGCTTGTGATTGGTCTGTTTATATTTCCTATTTCTTCTTGGTTCAGTCTTGGAATGTTGTGCTCTTCTAAGACTGTGTCCATTTCTTCCAGGTTGTCCATTTTATTGGCATATAGTTACTTGTAGTAATCTCTCATGATCCTTTGTATTTCTGCAGTGTCAGTTGTTACTTCTCCTTTTTCATTTCTAATTCTATTGATTTGAGTCTTCTCCCTTTTTTTCTTGATGAGTCTGGCTAATGGTTTATCAGTTTTGTTTATCTTCTCAAAGAACCAGCTTTTAGTTTTATTGCTCTTAGCTATTGTTTCCTTCATTTCTGTTTCATTTATTTCTGATCTTATCTTTATGGTTTCTTTCCTTCTGCTAACTTTGGGGATTTTTTGTTCTTCTTTCTCTAATTGCTTTAGGTGTAAGGTTAGGTTGTTTATTTGAGGTGTTTCTTGTTTCTTGAGGTAGGATTGTATGGCTATAAACTTCCCTCTTAGAACTGCTTTTGCTGCATCCCATAGGTTTTGGGTTTTCTTGTTTTCATTGTCATTTGTTTCTTGGTATTTTTTGATTTCCTCAGTGATCTCTTGGTTATTAAGTAGTGTATCATGTAGCCTCCATGTATTTGTATTTTTGTACAGATTTTTTCCTGTAATTGATACTTAGTCTCATAGCATTGTGGTCAGAAAATATAGTTGATACGATTTCAATTTTCTTAAATTTACCAAGGCTTGATTTGTGATCCAAGATATGACCTATCCTGGATTATGTCCCATGAGCAGTTGAGAAGAAAGTGTGACAATATGGTATTATTAACTCTAGTCTCGATGCCGTACATTACATCCCCAGGACTTACTCATCTTATAATTAGAAGTCTGTACTTTTGACCACCTTCACTTATTTCACCTACCCCACCCCTTGCTTCTGGAAACTACCAATCTGTTCTCTGTATCTATGAGCTTTTTTTTTTTTTTTAGAGTCCACATGTAAGTGAGATCATACAGTATTTGTCCTTCTCTGACTTATTTCACTTAGCATAATGCCCTCAAAGTCCATCCATATTGTTATGAATGGCAGGATTTCCTTGTTTTTTATTGCTGAATTTTATGTATATATATCTGTGAAAGAGTGATTTCATGTCCTTCAGGTATATACCCAGAAGTGTAATTGCTGGATCTTATATAGCTCTATATTTAATTTTTGGAAGAACCTCCATACTGTTTTCCATAGTGGCTTCACGAATTTACATTCCTACAAGCAGTGCCCGAGGATTCCCTTCTCTCACTGACACTTTTTATTGCTGATCTTTTTGATATTAGTCATTCTGATAGGTGTGAGGTGCTATCTCATTGTGGTTTTGATTTGCATTTCCCTGATGATTAGTGATGTTGAGCACCTTTTCATATAACCGTTGGCCCTTTGTATGCCTTCTTTGGAAAAATGTCTATTCAGTCAGATCATTTTTTTTTTGCCATTGAGTTGTGTGAGTTCTTTGTATATTTTGGATATTAATCCCTTATTCTATGTATTATCTCCAAATATTTTTTTCTTTTTCATTTTGTTGATGGTCTTAATAGCTTCTTAAAGCCAACTGATTTAAAAACAAAGAGGAATAATGGGGGAGGCTCTGCATGTGTGTGGACAGAGAGTATGTAGGAAATCTCTGTATCTTTCTCACAATTTTTCTGTGACCCTAAAACTGTTCTCAAAAAAATGAAGTCTTTGAAACAAAAAAAGAGGAATATTACTATACATAATATGGGATATTCACACTTGAATTTTGGTGATTTTGAATACAGAGATTTTGTCTTAAAATTCAAATAAACCAGAGGCTTTGAAGGCTAGTCCAAATAACCATAGATTTTCTCTGATACTGTTTCTAAAGAAGTGGGGCAAGTTTGAGAAACGAATGAGACATGAAGAGAAAGCTTTGTGATGCTTAAGCAATATCTAATGAGAGAGCAGCTTGCTTCAGAGACCTCACGGGGCTGTCACAGCCTCTTAGAACCTTATCAAAGTCAGGGATGATGCCCGTTTCTGACCAGGATTTCTGTGATTTTCTATAAGCATCAAGATAGAAGTTTCAGGACTGTCAGAGAACTGTCAAAAGTATTTTCTTCCCCTTATCTCTGAAGAGCATTGCTAAAACACCCTTCATGATGTCCCATACTGCTTTCAGCTCCCTGTTCTATGATTTTCCTTTTTCTTGAAGTTGACATTTTCCATTTCCAACAGTCACAGATTAGACAAAGTGCAAACTCTCTCCCTTCAAGACATCCAGAACTTTTGGATACAATATATCATCCTTTAAATTCGTGGCTGAGCTCATTGAAATGAACAAGCAATAAACACAAGGTAAGGGGCAGAGGACCAGAATCAGAAAAGTGAAAACCGGAGGCTTAAGAGGAGGACTGAGGGAGTTGTCCTGATGTGAGGAGCTGGTCTTGTTGATCTGAGTAAATCAAGGGTGTGGGTTTTAACACCCCTACAGGGTCAGGAGACCCTGTCTCCCATTATTATGGGTAAGTCAACCTCACCAAAATTCTACTCTTTTACTGACATAAGGATACATAGACCAGTGGAACACAAAAGAGATCCTAGAGATAAACCCACACATGAATGATTGCCTGATTTATGAAAAGGCAATACTGAAGTTTAATTTGTACAGGATGATCCCTTCAATAAGTGATGCTGGTCCAGGTGAATATCGGTATGAGAAAAAATGAACTTGACTCCTACTTCACACCATACACAAAGATTAATTAAAGACCAGAGACTTCACTGTAAAAAATAAAGCTATAAAGCTCCTAGAAAAAAAACCACAGGAGAATATCTTCATGCCTTTGGGGAAGGTAAAGATTTTTTAAACAGGACATAAAAAGTACTAACCATGAAGGAAAAGGCTAGTAAACTGGGCTTCATTGAAACTAAGAACTTTTGTTCATCAAAAGACAGCATTAAGGATGGACCTAGAGATTGTCATACTGAGTGAAGTAAGTCAGACAAAAATAAATATATGATATCGCTTATATGTGGAATCTAAAATAATGGTACAAATGAACCTATTTACAAAACAGAAATAGGATCACAGATATAGAAAACACACTTATGGTTACCAAGGGGGAAGGGGAGGGAGGGGTAAATTGGGAGATTGGGATTGACATATACACACTACTATATATAAAATAGATAACTAATAAGAACCTGCTATATAGCACAGGGAACTCTACTCAATACTCAATAATGACCAATATGGGAATGGAATCTAAAAAAGAGTGGATATATGTATAAGTGATTCACTTTGCTGTACAGCAGAAAGTAACACAACATTTTAAATCAACTATACTCTAATAAAAATTAATTTTAAAAAAAGACAACATTAAGAGAGTAAAAAGGCAACTACAGACGGATGGAAAAATTTTCAATGCATACATCCAACAGAGAACTCATATACAGAATAAATAAAGAACTCCTACAAATCAATAAAAAATACTGTCAATCTTATCAAAGGAATGGGCAAAAGACTTGAACAGGAACTTCAAAAAAGAGATTTTTTTCCCCAGCTTGTTAATAAGCACATGAGAGATGCTCAACATCATTAGTCATCAGGGAAATGGACATGGAAACAGCACTGAGACATCATTTACCACCCGCCCCCAACCAGAGTGGCTAAAATTAAAAAGACTAACCATACCAACTGTAGATGAAGAAACTGGAATTCTAATATATTGGTGGTGGGAGTAGAAAATGATACAAACACTTCAGAAAAATTTGATAGCACCTGCTACTATTAAACATATACTGATACACTGTGGCCCAGCAAGTCCACTCCTGGAGTGCACCCAGGATAAATGGGTGCCTGCGTTTGCCAAAAGATGTGTACAAATTATTCATAAAAGACCCAAACTGAAAAAAATCAAAAAGTGTATCAACATAAGAATGGATAAATAAACTGTAAGATAGTCACACGACAAAAAGCTACATAGCAATGCAAAAGAACAAACTATTGCTATGTGCAACAACACAGATAAAATCACAAAGACATATGTTGTGAAACATAAGCCAGATACAAAAGAACACATGCTTTGTAATTTCATTTATAAGAAGTTCCAAAACAGTCAAAGCTAATTATTCTTTTGATGTCCAGATGATAAAGGCCAGAATAGAGGTTACCTTGGGGGAGGTGATAGTGACAAAAGAGGGTATAAGAGAAACTGCTAGGTGGCTAGAAATATTCTATAAATTGATCTTAGTAGTTACATCAGTATGTACTATATATATGTAAAAATTCATCAAACTGTATAGTTAAGATTTGGGTGCTTTGCTATATGTAATTTATACCTCAATTAAAAGAAAAATAATCAACTTTCCAAAAAAAGACACTATAAATAAAATTAAAAGGCAGATGACAATTGAGGAAAATGTTTGTAACATATAAGGTATTTATATCTTTCATATATAAAAAGCTATTAAAATTAAAAATAAGAAGATGAGTACCCCGATAGAAAAATAGGCAATGACATCAAACAGGCAACTTACAAAATAAGAAATAAAAATGGTCAATAAATATATAAAAATTTACTTTATTAATTATACAAAATGGAAATTAAAGCAGATGTCTTTTTTTGCACCTATCAAACTGGCCAAGTTGAAAAGACAACACTATCTTATGTTTATCAGATTCTGCACGGCAACTTTTCAATATGTATCAAAAGTATTTTACCCAATACTTTTATTATCTGGAATTTCTCTTGGGAAAATAATCAGAGAAACACATGTTTATGCACTAGATTTTTCATCTCAGAGTCGTTCTGATATTTTAAAACATTTGGAGACATCAAAAGGATAATATAATACTATAACTAACTCTACACACATAAATTTGATAACTTAGATGAAGTAGACCAATTCTTTAAAAAGCACACTACTATTACTCACTCAGTATGAAACAGATAATTTGAACAGCCCTATAATTACTAAGAAAATAGAGTTCAAAAGAGAGATCTCTAGGCCCAGATGGTTTCACTGGAGAATTATACCAAATGATTAAAGATGATTCAATCTCTTCTAGAAAAGAGAAGGGAAAGGAATACTTCCCAGTCTATTTTCTAAAGCCAGCATTACGCAGATACCAAAACCAGATGAAGACAGTTCAGAAACGAAAACTACAGACCAATATCTCTCATGAATAGATGCAAAATCTTCAACATAATATTAACAAATAAAATTCAACAATGCATAAAAAGAATTATATACCATGAGTAAGTGGGTTTACTCCAGTGATGGAAAGCTGGTTCAATATTCAAAAATCAGTCAGTGTAATCCACCACATCAACAAGCTTAAAGAAGAAAAATCATAGAACCATGTCCATCAATGAAGAATAACCATTTGACAAAATTCAACACTCAGTTATAAAACAAAACAAAACAAACAAACAAAAACTCTCAGGAAGCAAGAAATAGAGGGGAAACTTCCCTCAACTTGATAAAGAACATCTATAAAAAGACAACAGCTAACATTATATTTAACAGTGAAAGACAAAATGCTTTTTCTCTAAAATAAAGAACAAGGGAAAGATGTCCAATCTCACCACTGTTATTCAACATAATGCTGAAAGAGCTAGCCGGGGCAGTGAGACCAGAAAAAGAAATAAAACCATACAGATTGGAATGAAAAACTGTCGATAGGATGGTCCATGTAGAGAACTCCTAAGGAATCTACAAACACCAAAACCAAAGCCGGCTTCCTAGAACTAATAAGTGAGTTCAGCAAGGTCACAGGATACAAAATCAACATACAAAGATCAATTGGATTTCTATATATCAGCAATAAACATATGGTAACCAAACTTTAAAATATGATACAATTTACAGTTACTCAAAAAAAAAAGGAATAGTAATTCTACCAGTAATTACTGATGAAAGTAATCAAATAATATGTCTTGTATGGAGAAACATACCATGTTCATGGGTTGGAAGACTCAACATTGTAAAGGATGTTAATTCTCCCCAAACTGATATATGTATAGGTTTGACTCAATTTCTCTCAAAATCCTGGCAAGATATTTTGTAGATATAGATAAGGTTATTCTAAAAGTTAAGACTATATGATATTAACAGAGGGATAGACACATGTTCAATGGAACAGAACAGAGAACCCAAAAATGGTTTCACACAATTTATGGCTAATAGCTTTTGACAAAGTTGTGAAAACAATTCAATGGAAAAAGGAGTCTTTTCAACAATTAATGCTGGAGCGACTGTATATCCACAGAGGGAAAAAAAAAGAACTCAACCTAAACTTTACACTTTATACCAAAATCATCTCAAAATAGATTCCAGGTTTAAAGGTAAAACTTTATTTTTTATTATTATTTTTGGCTGCGCTGCACGGCTTGCGGGATCTCAGTTCCCTGACCAGAGATTGAACCCGGGCCACGGCAGTGAAAGGCCGGAATCCTAACCACTGCACCACCAGGGAAGTCCCTCCTTGCCTTTTTGAGCACAAGGAAGTAGGGAGGGACGAGCCCTTCAAGAGATACCTGGAAAAGTAGGTTGTGAAATCCAGTCTCAGGTGCGGCTCTGCCCCTCCTTCAAGGACATTCGCTCTTCCTTCGTCAGCATGCCTGCCTTGCCCCGTCTCTCTGAATTCCCATTCCCATTGTCACTGTTAGTGCTGCTGGCCAAAGAGAGAGGCTTCCTCAGGAAAACGTCCAGAACTGTAGACTTGGGGACAGACAGGGGCAGTGTCTTCAAGGGGCAGCGCATGGACGGTGACGAGCTCTGGGCCCAGCTGCCTGGGTTGACTCCAGCTCCTCTTGATGTTGGGTGAGTTATCCAGTCGCTCAGGCTCTGAGTTCTTCATCTGAACGATGGAGGTCATAACGGTATCTACCTTGGAGTGCTGTTGTGTATGTAGAATGAGGTACTGCACAAAATCAGAGCTCAATGACCTTGGTCGTTATAATCATCAAGGAGCATGGGTTATGATTTTTAAGAGAAGGTGTAGTTTTAGCACTTTGGGGTGCTGTTCTTGGCACGATGGAGACAAATACGTTCAGAAAACAGGGAGAAGTCCAAGAATGGCCTTTGCAATGGTTCAGCTAGAACCATTCATTAACATGGCAACGCGTTTCCTCCAGATGCATTTGTTGTGGCTTGAAATTCTAGAACTGCGTTTCCTTCAGTGATTCAAGTAGATCTGAAATGCAGGCCTCTGGCAAAGGGTTCTCTCCAGAGACCTTTTCTCTTTCCCTTTTCTCTTTTGCAGACCTCAGAGGATGAGCCTTCTGAAAAGGATGCCCTGCAGCCTGGCCGCAACATTGTAGCCGCGGGCTATGCACTCTATGGAAGTGCAACACTGGTGGCTCTTTCCACTGGGCAAGGAGTGGACCTCTTCATGCTTGACCCAGTAGGTACCCAATAAGACAGTATGGGCCTTTGTGCTTTAATTCCTGTCCTCTGAGATAATTTCCTAGTCATTCCTAATACTTGCTCTTGGGGCCAGAGAGTCTAGTTTGGAGAGCCAACAGAATCATCTAAAAACATTAAGAACCTCTGTTCAAGTGAGGGCATTTGAGGGGTTCTACAAAGTCAGTCATAGCAACTCAGGCCCGGTTCTTAAGGAATTTATGACCAAAAAATGCATTCAATTTCTTTGGTTTATGGGAATACAATGACTTAAGAATCCCGATGATGCCAATTTCCAGCCAGAAGCATGGATTCTTTAGAGTAGCACCATCCACTAGAACTTTCTGTGATGATGGCTATGTTCTGTAATCTGTACTGTCTGTTACGGTGGCTACTAGCTTCCTGTGACCATTGAACATTTGCTGTGTGGTTAGTGTGACTAAGAAACTGGGTTTCTAAATTTTATTTCTTTTTAATTAACTTAAATAGCCACATGTGACTAGTGGCTACCCTACTGGACACCAGTTTGGAGGACTTCCCCTAATACACATGTTCTTCCCAATGGGAGGAGTGACTGGTAGAAAGCTATGTTATCAGATTTTGTGTTGTTCTCCACACTTTCCACAATGAGAAAATGCTCAGTAGCAGAAGGGGAAGAAGCACAACCTCTGGGTAGATGAAAAATATGATAGCACAACGCCGTTTGGAGGACGACATAACTGGATAAAGACACAAGAGTTCAAAAATAAAGGGTGAGCCTTCATGGCAAATGTACATTAAAAATGTTCAGGAGAAATTTTGGAAAATATGTGTAACTTATAGAATTTCTCTTTTAAATGCTGGATGTTTTTCTTATTACTTGTGAACTACTTTGCTAAATATAATCAGGTCCTGTGAAAACTCAAATATTTTTTTTGCGGTACGCAGGCCTCTCACTGTTGTGGCCTCTCCCGTTGTGGAGCACAGGCTCCGGACGCGCAGACTCAGCGGCCATGGCTCACGGGCCCAGCCGCTCCATGGCATGTGGGATCTTCCCGGACCAGGGCACGAACCCGTGTCCCCTGCATCGGCAGGTGGACTCTCAACCACTGCACCACCAGGGAAGCCCTCAAATAATTTTGACCAAAGTCCATTTCAAAATTTCCAGTATTCTGTGAAGCAAAAGCTATTGTTCAGTATCTCAACTTAATTTGAAATTACAAATGTTTATTGAGCATCTAGTGTGTCCCCAAATACCATTCTAGGCAGTGGAGGGAGATAATGCACTGATCAAACAAACATTTTAGACAAACATTTCAGGATTTTACATGCTGGTGCATGTGAAACCGCACAACTCAGATTGGGACTTGAACTGTCTTTTAATTGAGATCACACACCTGGTCTCAGGTCTCAGGTTCTTTATGTCTCATCACAGAAAGAATTCAGTGAGAGACAAAGTGATATGTGAGAAGTGGATTTACTTAGAGAGATACACATTCCATGCACAGAATCTGCCTCAAAAGGCGAGAATGGCCACAGGACATGGGGTTGTCTTGGAATGTGAGAGTGGCCAAAGCAGAAACATATTCCACAGACAGAGTGTGGGCCATCTCAGAAGGCAAGAGGCCCGGAAATATGGGGTGGTTAGCTTTTTATGGGCTGAGTAATTTCATAGGCTAACGAGTGGGAGGGTTATTCCAACTATTTTGGGGAAGGGGCAGAAATTTCCAGGAATTGGGCCACTGCCCACTTTTTGGCCTTTTATGGTCATCCTTGGAACTGTTATGGTGCTGGTAGGTGTGTCATTTAGCATATGCTGGTGTATTACATTGAGCGTATATATACGAGGCTCAAGGTTCACTGGAAGTCAAGTCTTCTGCCATCTTGAGCCTAATTGATTCTAACCAGTTTTTGTTGTGTCCTCAATGGCTCTGTCATTCTTTTAAAGGTTGTGCCCTGTCCCCTTCTTTCCTGTTTCACATGTGAGTGGAGGGAAGGGGGTTACAAATTTCAAAACAGTTAAACTAAACTTTATAGTATGGAAATCTGGTATCTTTTATTTTTTTAATATTTATTTATTATTTTTAAAAATTATTTATTTATTTATTTTTGGTTGCGTTGGGTCTTCGTTGCTGCATGTGGGCTTTCTCTAGTTGTGGTGAGTGGGGGCTGCTCTTTGTTGCGGTGCGTGGGCTTCTCATTGCTGTGGCTTCTCTTGTTGCGGAGCATGGGCTCTAGGCGCACAGGCTTCAGTAGTTGTGTCACGTGGGCTCAGTAGTTGTGGCTTGCAGGCTCTAGAGCGCAGGCTTAGTAGTTGTGGTGCACGGGCTTAGTTGCTCCGCGGCATGTGGGATCTTCCTGGACCAGGGCTTGAACCCGTGTCCCCTTGCATTGGCAGGCAGATTCTTAACCACTGCACCACCAGGGAAGTCCATCTGGTACATTTTAAAGTCTAAATTTTTCACATATAAACCCATCAGAGCAAAACGCATTGCTGTGTCGGTTTACTGATGCTCTAATTTCTCCTTATTTTCGTAGAAGCAGGAATCTGTAGTTCACAAATAATGTTACTGAGCCCAAGCTTGTTCTGCTTGCCACACGACAGCCAATAAATTTGGAGACAAGGTGTTGAGGCAAGGAATAGCGACTTTATTTGGAAAGCCGGCAGACCGAGAAGATGGCAGGTTAGGGTCCCCAAAAAACCATCTTACTGGGGTCTGGATGCTAGTTTCATTTATACAACAGAGACTGGGAGGAGGTGAGGAAGTGAAGAGGCCATTAGTTTTGCCTGTCTTGGCCAACATCGGGAGGTGATGTGTTAATTTCTTCTTTTGTGCAGCCATTCACAGGTGGTCAGGGTCAGATTATCTCCCTGTGAGCTAAGCAAAGGCACTTTAGTTTAACATTCAGGCACAGGGTAAGGGTTCCCTGTGGCAGGCCATTATGTATGATTATAATAACAAAAGCAACAAAAATCAAAGGTTAAAGTCAAAGAAACAGATCAACATGGAGTCTGATTTAGCTCTTCCCTGCTACAATAATACTCTCAGTATAGCAGCTGACAGTTAGACAGTGCTTATTAAGTGGTGGATAGGTATCTGTTCTAAGCAACTTGCATATATTAATGCATTTAAGCCTCACAGCAGCCCTGTGAGGGTAGGTCCTACTATTATTCTCATTTTCAGACGAAGAAAGTGAGGCACAGAGAGGGTAAGTAACTTGCCCAAGGTCATGCTAGTAGCAGTGGAGCCAAGAGTCACACTCAGGCTGTGACAATTGTGATTTATAAGAAAAAAATAAATTTGATCATTCAGATTGAACCAGGAGGGAAGGGGGCAGGGCACGACCTTTGAAAGAATGACATAGCTCGAGGACATGACTTAAACTGATTAGAACAAAATGGGTCCAAGATGGCGGACAAGTCGACTTCCACTAGACCTTGAGCCTCAGTATATGCTCACTGTAACACATCAGCAAGCTAAATGACACACCCACAGGTGCCATGACAGTTCCAAGACTGACCATAAGGATCAAAAAGTGGGCGGTGGCCCAATTCCTGGAAATCCCGCCCCTTCCTGAAATAGCTGGAATACTCCTCCCACTCATTAGCCTATGAAATTCCCCACCCCTATAAAAACTGACAGCCCCATACCCTGGTTCCTTTTTCACCTTTTGAAATGGCCCACGCTCTGTGGAGTGTGTTTCTCTCTAAATAAATCCACTTCTTACCTATCACTTTGTCACTCACTGAATTCTTTCTGCAGTGAGACATCAAGAACATGAGTTTCATTAAGTCCTGAAACCAGGTGTGGGATCTCGGTTGGAAGACTGGGTTTTGGCCAGGTTCGAGTCCTAGCAGTGTGGGTTCAAGTCCCAATCTGGGTTTAGGCTGTGTTCGAGTCCTGGCACAGGGGTTCAAGGTCCAATCTGAGGTGCACGGTTTCAAGATGACCAAAATATATTCCTCATATATTTGTTATTCATCCATGGTTCCTGGCTCACAGCTCCCAAAACCCTTGGAATTTCCTAAGTGCTGAGAGTGCTAAAGGGGTCTTTTGTTATGGTAATGAGGTGACTTTTGGAAGGCTCCTAAAGATGGGGGCTGGTTTCCAATGGACCCAACCACCTGATTAGAGGGTTGGGACTTTCAATCTCACCCCCTGGCCTCTGAGGAGGGGAAAGGGACTGGAGGTTGAATCAATTGCAAACGATTTAATCAATCATGCCTATAATGCCTGTATAATGAAGCCTCCATAAAAACCCAAAGGACTGGGTTCAGAGAGCTTCTGGGTTGAGACTGAGGAGAGTGGTGAGCCTGGAGAGGGCAGTGGAGCTCTTCACCACTTCCCTGGGCATCTCTTCCATCTGGCTGTTCCTGAGTTATAGACTTTTATAAGAAACCAGTAATCTAGTAAGTAAAATGCTTCTTTGAGTTTTGGGAGCCACTGTAGCAAATTAACTGCCCTGAGAAAGAGGTCCTTGATGCCAAAATCTTGGCTTTCCTGCGTACTGCTGCTGAACAGAAATATGGAGACAGAGTTGTGGAGAGAAAGAAAGCTTTATTTCTTTGCCAGGCAAAGAGGGAACACAGTAGGCTAGCGCCTCAAGCACTGTGCCCCCCCTCCCTGGGGAATAGGGAGAGGTCTTATAGTCTGGGCTCATGGTCAGAGGTATGTGATAAGGATCAAGGCAGTAACAGTCTTGCATTCTTTCTTCTGTAAAGTTTTGAAAGGGTGGGGGTGCTGACAAGATTAGGGTTGTGCAGGGTCTCAGGTGGTCAGGTCTCCTAATCTTGATGAGCTTCTCTGGTGCCTTTTATCTTACCTTAGGTGGTTTCTTGGCTGCTCCTCTCTTAATTAGCAACTATTCGAATCTGCCCTTTGGAACTCAGGGAAAGTCATGGAGGCTGGAGTCTTGCCTGCAAGAAATGGGGGACAGAAAGGCCTCTATGCCTGGGAGCCCCACAGGGCCCTGCTTGGTTTCATCCTGGGAACCTCTGATTTATGGCCGGTCAGAGTTATAGGTGACAACCTGGGTTTGGAACTGGCGTCTGAAGTGTCCCCACTTTGGGAGAGGGCAGACTTCTAGGACTGAACCCTTCACTTGTAGAATTTGATGCTATCTCTGTGTAGATAGTGTCAGAATTGAGTTGAATTTCAGACACACTGCTGGTGTCCGAGAATTGCTTGGTTGAATTGTTGCAGGAAGGGGGACCCCTTCCAGGGCCCGAGAATGGGCTCTTGTCTAACATTTGGAAATGAATTGTCCAAGGAGACACGTGCTGACAAAGCCAGAGACTATTGGGAAGGAGCGCCCAGGCGGAGAGCAGCAGGGGAAGGGAACCCAGGAGAACTGCTCTGCCACGTGGCTCACAGTCTTGGGTTTTATGGTAATGGGATTAGTTTCGGGGTTGTCTCTGACTGAGGGTCCTTCCTGGTGGTGCCTGCATCGCTCAGCCAAGAAGGATTCTGGGAGGTTGGTAGGATATATATATATATGGACTGGGGTCTCCTCTCTCCTTTTGACCTTTACCGAATTCTTCCAGTTGGCGGTAGCTTATTAGTTCCATGTTCCTTACCAGGACCTCCTGTTGTAAGATAACTCATGCAAGTGGTTACTGTGGTACCTGACCAGGGCGGGCGGTTTCTGTCAGTGGTTCCCTTAACAGTATGTGTGGGACTCCTCCCCTACCCACCGCCCCCAACACACACACATAAACACACATAAACGCACACACAGAGGAAGTGGCCTTGGCACACCAATTCACAGGCAGTTTTGTGTTTAACTATCATACCACACAATTTTGAATAAACTCTCTCGATTACAAGCAAAGTATCTCCAAGAACATTCTGAAGTGGTTCTAAGGGTAGTAGGGAGGTGCCTTTGGCTCAGGGGGCCAGCTGAAGGATTCTAGAGACACGGCTCATGCTTTCCACCTTCGGTCACGACAGGGAGGCCCAGTCTGGATACAGGTAGGCCAGACAGTTTGATTACACATCAGAAAGAAGAGATGAACCATAGCATGCTCTCTGCTGAGCTCTCTTTATTAGCCTGAAAACCCTTTGCATCACATCGCCCTACTACAAAGGACACTTGAGCAAGGACGCAGTGTATGAAGCTGAGGACCAGTTTGAAAGGTTGACTTCAAGCTGGAGCAGCTTATGGCAATTGTCACAGGTAGAAAACCATAGAGGGTGGCCAGCAGGTTACTCAGGCAGGGCCTCACAGGCCAGAGTTCCTTGGTGGGTCAACTGAGAGCCTGCCTGATCTGTGAGTTTGCAGGGCTGGTAATTTGATTTTGTCAGAGCACACATTTTGTTCAGGCACGGAGAGACCGCCTCACGTTAACCAAACTCTCAACTGTGGTATAAGCCACAATGACAAGGCATTTGTTTACAAATAGCAGATATCATTTCTGGGTGACAAGGATATGGTGCCTGATAATCAGGTACCCTCTTCTCAAAGCTGTGGGAGGCCCTTTTTGGTTTTTTTTGGGTTTTTTTTTGCGGTATGCGGGCCTCTTACTGTTGTGGCCTCTCCCGTTGCAGAGCACAGGCTCTGGACATGCAGGCTCAGCGGCCATGGCTCACGGGCCCAGCTGCTCCGCGGCATGTGGGATCTTCCCAGACCGGGGCACGAACCCGTGTCCCCTGCATCGGCAGGCGGACTCTCAACCACTGCGCCACCAGGGAAGCCCTGTGGGAGGCCTTTTTAATATTCAGTGGGTGCCAGTGATCACACAGTCAGAAAAAGGCATTTATTTTCCAGGTTAGAGTAAGGCTCTACAGCCAGTTCCTCCATCCCACAATAGGGAACAACTCTCCAGGGGCCTGAGTGTCTACACCCACAGCCCCTGGGGTGGATAAGTAAGAGAAGACATTATTTAGACAACAGTATCTGTCTTTGATCTTTGCTGATAAACAAAAAGAAAAGGATCCTGGCTAAACTAAGTAAAGGACTTACTGTATTAATGGGAAAGCTCAGGCCCCAGGCTAGAGATGGGCAGGTCTGGGAAGCGGGATTCACAGGAACGGTCCCACAGGACAGCCTGTCTGGTCTGGCCACCACCCCTGATGCTGTGTCTCTCCTCAGGTTTCAAATGCCAGGAAGGGGTATGTAATTTGTTACGCTCAGTCAGTTGCCTGACCTTGGGCTAGAGGAGGCCCAGCTTAGAGTCTCCTTAGACTGGCCTCCAATGAGAAAAGTTAATTATTCAAAGGAAGTTCGGGTACTTTTAGGACGTGGAACTCCATGCTGAGATGCTCCAAAGCAACAAATGTCCAGAGTAAGTGATTAAAGCTCATGACCCAGAGACCATCAAGTACTTCCCCGCAACATAAGAAGCTGGTTCACTAGCAGGGGAGAAGGCACTCTGGAGGAACCGTGAGGCATCCTGCTAAGAGGGGGCTGGCTTGGGCTTATTATAGCACTTGGGGTTTTGCTTGATGATTCTAAGGAGTATTTGAGAAAGAGAGGGTCAGTTCTGGATTGGGTGTTGTCTAGATGTGGGTACAATGATTGATGGTGTATCTCAGTTTGTATGTAGGAGGTGGGAAGTTTAAAGTGAGGGTAGAGATTCAGTGGTAAAGAAGCACTCATCCCTCACATGTGGCAGAAGAGAGGCGTGTTGAGTTGTTTTTGCATTTGAGTATCCTCATCGTTGTCTTATTTCAGACACGGTCAGTGTGGCCTTGTCTCTCTGTGGGAGTGTTGTAGACGTTCATTCGGAGCCTTCTAGCTGTGAGCTGTCATCATGGGGGATTTTTTATTTTCTCAGTCTGCAAAGTTTAATCAAAACTGATTAGATTTCCAGGGTCTGATTTTCTTCCTAGTGACTTAGAGAGACATCCAGCCTTTCAAAGTGAATGTGCAGCTAGCTAATTACATTCCTAGGGATGAGACTGTCAGCACTCTAACTCTGAGGATTTAAAAAACATTTATCGGGCTTCCCTGGTGGCGCAGTGGTTGAGAGTCCGCCTGCCAATGCAGGGGACACGGGTTCGTGCCCCGGTCCAGGAAGATCCCACATGCCGCGGAGTGACTGGGCCCGTGAGCCATGGCCGCTGAGCCTGCGCGTCTGGAGCCTGTGCTCCACAACGGGAGAGGCCGCAGCAGTGAGAGGCCCGCGTACTGCAAAAAAAAAAAACATTTATCAACTGTTCCTCATGCTGAGCGAATACAGTTTCTGACTGAAGGGATTTCTCTTTACCCATATAAGAGTAGTTGGGATACAAGGAACTTTGAATGGTTTCCAACATTGAGTCGTTAAGATAAACAAAATAACTGGGCGCTTCCCTGGCGGTCCAGTGGTTAAGACTCCACGCTTCCGATGCAGGGAGCACAGGTTCGATCCCTGGTTGGGGAACTAAGATCCCACGTGCCTCACCATGTGCCTGCCCCCCCCCAAAAAAAAAAGCTGAACTGAATGTGGAAGAGGATGGCAAAAACATTATAGGAAATACAGGATAAGTAAGTTAAAGAAAAATAACTGGACCACAAATTAGTGGTCTAACTGCATCCCCCACTTTCAGGACAAATTCCATTTGAGTAACTCTTTCCTCTCATTGTTGATGGCCCAAATCTTCCTGAAAACATTAGGGATTAACCGGGGGTGAGAACTTGGGGGATAAATACAGCTAGGTTCTTTACAAATGAGTAACCTAGCTACGGTGAAAGTTACAAAGGAAATTTTCCCTCTTTTTCCTTTGAATTATTTTATTTCTTGTTATATCACTGCTTGAGCTGCCTGTGCAGGTTCCGTATTGTCACTGTTCTTTATACAACTCATCAAAACATCACTGGGCAGGCTGCAGAGGACCCGGCAAACCCCAGGGTTCTTTTAGCAGACCCACATCTTCTACTGTTCTCTGGTTGTCGGTGTGTGCTGTTGGCTTCTGTTTCCTGGTATCTCTCTTCTTCCTGGTGTTTCTTTTCACCTTTCTAGGCTCTTGGTGAATTTGTCCTGGTGGAAAAAGACGTCAAGATTAAAAACAAAGGAAAGATTTACAGCCTCAATGAGGGCTATGCCAAGTATTTTGACGCCGCCACTACAGAATATGTGCAGAAAAAGAAATTTCCCGAGGTGAGTGAAGAAAGCTAAGGCAGAAGCAGGGGGAATGCTGTCTCAGTGGATTCCTGTTTGGGGGATGGCTGTCGGGGCCTGGCTGAAAGAGGTTGATGCCCCTGTTTATGGCTCTGGACCGTATGAGAATGGGAAACTCTGACTTTCTTCGTAAGCAATCAAAGTCTTTCATAGCTAAAACTTACGTAGTATAGATAATACTCTCCAGGTGAGTTTTTCCAGGAGAACTTGTCTATGAAGAAGGGAGAGACCAATATTTCAAAATCCAGAGTTTCGGGTCAGAGCATCTCCCCTGTCATGTTTTGCTCAGCTACCACCTGTGCTGATTCTGGTCACTTAATTGTATTTAGGTGGAATAATTACATTTAAAAGTACCATTCCTATGCTCTAATATCAGGGCCTGCTGTTTACTCCAAGTTTTAGGAAGGTCTTTGGCTCTCAGTGTGATCACCGAGTCCTAGACTTCATGTGGCTATTAATATAGCCCAAACCGGGCTTCCCTGGTGGCACAGTGGTTGAGAGTCCGCCTGCCGATGCAGGGGACACGGGTTCGTGCCCCGGTCCGGGAAGATCCCACACGCCGCGGAGCGGCTGCGCCCGTGAGCCATGGCCGCTGAGCCTGCGCGTCCGGAGCCTGGGCTCCGCAACGGGAGAGGCCACAGCAGTGAGAGGCCCGCGTACCGCAAAAAAAGAGCAAAACAAACAAACAAACAAACAAAAAATATAGCCCAAACAATCCAGTATGTATGTCTGCCGTACAAAGAGCGCTTTTAAGACAGGTGTGGGAAGGAGTCAGAGCATTTTCAGATCAAGAATGTGAAGTCTGACCTACACTGGAAGTGGTGGGAAAAGCAGGGGTGTGATGTGCCAGCCTGGCTGTCCCGGGAAGCCCTTCACGAGCTCCAGGGCGAAAAAGCTCAGGATTCCAGAGGGTGCAGAGCAGTTAGTTAACAAGGTGCTGGGACCTGCCTCTGCTGCCTCAAACGGAAGCTTGAGAGAGTTTTCTTCTTTCTCTGTTCTGTTTGTTCTTTAAGCAAAATTCTTACAAGTGCAGTCTCCTGTACCTCTCCTTTGCTGTCATGCACAAACCTGTTAGACATCTTAAGGGCAGAAGTAACAGGATATGAATTGTGAGGTTGATAAAGTCAAAATTATTTACAAGTTCCCAGTCTTGGAGATGATTTCACGGTGGTTCCCATTCTAAACTAAAATGTGCCTCTTCTAGAAAAAGGAAGATACATATTTTACCACTGAAAAACCAAACTCGTATGAAAAAAAAAATAATTTTTTTTTTTTTTTTTGCGGTACGTGGGCCTCTCACTGTTGTGGCCTCTCCCGTTGCGGCGCACAGGCTCCGGACGCGCGGGCTCAGCGGCCACGGCTCACGGGCCCAGCCGCTCCGCGGCATGTGGGATCTTCCCGGATCGGGGCACGAACCCGTGTCCCCTGCAATGGCAGGCGGACTCTCAACCACTGCGCCACCAGGGAAGCCCCCTCTCCTGTACTTTTGCCCTCGGGAAGCCCCTCTCGAGTGTGAGCAGGCACTGCTCCTCCCACACCTCATTCTTCCTGAGGCCATTGCTTCCCTGCAGGATCTTTGTGTTCCGGCTGCCATTCTCCCACACACCGCACCCCTGGGAGATGGGAAGTGGTCCAGGCACTTTTCCTTACCCTCCGCCATTGTGGAAGGAGCAGTCCTCCTTTGCTGTTTGTCTCCTGACAGTAGCAGCTTCTCCTATCCCTGACTGCACTCTTCTATGAGTCATGATAATAGTAGCTAGTGTATACTGTGTCAGACACTGTTCCTAGTGCTTGTTGTGTACTAACTCATTCAATTCCCCAACAGACTACAAGATAAGTGTTAATACCACAGTCCCCATTTTACATATGGGGAAATTGAGGCCCTGAACAGTCAAGTAATGTTACCGAGTTCAAGCTCTTCTTGCTTGCTGCATGGCAATAGAGGCTAATAGAGAGATGAGTTACTGGGGCAAAAAATAGCGACTTTATTGGGAAAGCCAGCAGACCAAGGAGATGGTGGACTAGTGTCCCGGAGAACCACCTTACCTGAGTTAGAATTCAGGCTTCTTTTATACTAAAAGGGAAGGGGGTGTGACTGGTTGTTGCAGACTTCTTGGTGTCAGAATCTTTGTTCTTGCAGCTGTCAACATAGGTCAAGTCAGGATGTTCCTGTAAATCTACAACAAGACAAATGTTATTCTCTGTTCTGCAACTTTTTATCTCTATATGAATGGAAAAGTGACCTTTGAAGGTCAGAGCCTTGAGAATGGGCTGTCCTGTATATTTCAGCCTAGAGGCAGCATTCTTAATTTGTAGCAAAAGCAATAGAATACAAAGGTTAAAGTAAAATAAACAGATCCAATATGGAGTCAGATTTGTTCTTCCTTATTCAGTAACTTGAGTAAAGATGACCTTATTTAACTGGTAGAGCCAGGATTAAAATCTAAGCCTTCTGTTGTGCAACAGATCTCTAGGGCTTTTTTTAATCTTGTAAAGCTGGAATTCTACATCCATTGAACAACAATTCCCCATTTCCTCCTCCCCTCCCCCATCCCTAGTAACCACATTCTCCTATGTGTTTCTATGTGCTGGATTACTTTAGATACCTCAGGTAAGTGGAATCATGTAGTGTTTGTCTTTTTGTGACTGGCTCATTTCACTTAGCATAATGTCCTCAAGGTTCATCCATGTTGTAACAAGTGACAGGATTTCCTTCTTTTTCAAGTCTGAATAATATTCCACTGTGTGTATATACCACATTTTCTTATCCACCTATCTGTCAATGGACACTCAGGTTGCTTCCACTTCTTGGCTATTGTGAATAATGCTGCAGTGAACATGGGTATGGAGAATCTCTTTGAGATTCTATTTCCTAGTTTTTTAGGATAAATACCCAGAAGTTGGAAGGATGTTTCCTTTTTTTTTTTTAAAGTTTTTCTTTCCTGTCATTCCCTCTTTAACCCTCTTTGCTCCATTGTCTGCCCTTTATAATCCTCTTTTATCTGTGTTGCCAAATCCAGCGTCATGTTTCCACCTTATGTTACCTGACCTTTCCATGGCATTTAGGGGTGTTTACCCCTTCCTTGGCCTTGTGTCTGGTTTTACGTCCACCTTCCTAATCATCTTCTTAGCCTCTTTTACTGGCTTCCACACTTCTGCCTGCCCTTCAAGCTTGGTACAGGACTTTATTCCAAACAAACCTCTCAGCTCACACTTGGTATCCTGCCAGGGTGAACTCATCCAGTCTCTTCTGATGGAATTCAGATCTGCTTGCTCCTCAGACACCTAGAACTCCACATGTCCAACTCTGACGCTCCTATCCCCCACCCCCCACTAAACATACACCCCCAATTCTGCTCCTTCCTGGTTCTTCTTCTCTTGATCCATACTGCCTCAACCATCCTGCTCATTCCCAACAACATTCGGGGAATGAGTTGAGAGGATTACCTCTTTCTTATGCCCACGTCTAATCATTCACTTGGTGTTATCAACTCTATTTCCTAAATATCTCTCATCCCTATGGCCATCGGTCTAATTCAGACCTGTGTTCTCTTACCTACTGAGAAGTCTCTTAATTGGCATCTGAAGGTGTTTTATATACTTAATATCATTATGTGAATAAAATGGAGGAGGCAAAACCTCCCATGTAATTTTTAAGGTAACAACCTGAGTAGTGCTTTCAAGAAATCTCACGTAAATGAAATTCAGTAGGTATTTTCCCAGCACGTACTTTTTGCCTCACACCAGGCTGGGCTCAGGGAATGCCAAGATCAAGCAGGAAGTCTTTTCCCCAAGGGCGTCACAGACTGATGGAGGGGCTTCTGAATATAAATGCTTATGAAATCAATGCATTTTATTTTGGCTGATGCCACCCAAAACACTGGATATCTGCCCTGAGGAAGTTTGGTGTTTCCCTGCACTGTCAGAGAATTATTAGATTAGACACAGAAGTCTCAGATGGGTCGCTGAATGAGGAAAAGCAAACCTGCCCAAACCATTTCATCAGATAGTCGTGCCTTACTTGACATGCCCTACTTGAGGGAAATGATGAACTTTGTTTTTTTCAGAACAAATATTCTTTTCATTACATGACTAATGAAATTGAGGTTTATAAGGAAGTTGTTGTATTTCTTTGCATGATTTCTAAGGCTCCTTAAAATAATTTTGCCAGTGAATAAACTCTGCTTACACTAAGCGCAAAAGTTGTCATGGTTCAAGGGAATCTGGTTTTCAGAAAGCTGAAAAGTGCTCTGAACTCTGGGGGTCAAGGAGGAGATTCAAGGAACAGCCAAACAGTTGGCGTTCGTCTGTACTTCCTTTTTCTTTCTTTAAAAAAAATTTTTGTTTTCTTGTTAGCTTCTGTCTTAGGACACATATTGTCTCTCACTTTAAGTAGTCCAACATTTAATGAGTCCAATCACTAGTTGAGGTTTGGGGGCTCCGAATGAATGGAATGCTCAGTTATATAATATTTTCAATTCCTAAGCTAGTGGGTGGAAGAAGGAGGCCCTGGAATGCAGAGGTCGCACCAGCTGGATGTGTGACCTGAAGCAGGTGCTGAGTAATTGCTAAGCTCACTGCATCTTGTCTCTTTCCTCTCTGCCTTCTAGGATGGCAGTGCTCCCTATGGGGCCAGGTATGTGGGCTCCATGGTGGCTGACGTGCACCGCACCCTGGTCTATGGAGGGATCTTCCTGTACCCAGCGAACCAGAAAAATCCGAAGGGCAAGGTAAACTCTCCTTTGTCTGCTGGCTGAACCCGTTCAGGGAACCAGTTAGAATTCGCTTTCTCATCATGCCTGCTTTCTGGCTACTGCCCTGTCCTTGGCATGTCTGTCTGCGAGTGGGCAGGTGGAAGAGAAACGAAGTCTCTATCCCATTAGTGAATTCTGAGGCTGTGGTAGAAAGTGTGGAGAAGGAGGTGGCTGAAGTTGTTGTTATTGGTGATTGTCACTGGCCTTCACTTCCGCGGGCCTCACGCCCCTCAATTCACTGTGAGTCAGCTGTGTTCATCTCCCACTTTCCCAATGCTGTGTCTATCTCTTAGCTTCATCAGCAACTGATTTTGCATCATAGACCCTTTGGAGAATTTAATGAAACTTATGGACCCACTTCCCAGAAGAAAATTACATGTAAACATACACATTACATATGTTTTCAGGGGGTTCACGATGATCTGAGGTCTACCCAAAAATTCCATAGAGAGTTCCCAAAGTCCAGACTAAGCAGTTCTGCTCAGAACTCATTCAATATTTCTGGAAAGGTAGCTCCTGGGAGGTCTCACTGCAACTTTCTGATCCCAGTGCATCTGTTTTGAATAGACACCACCATGGCAAGGTGCCTGATTTTTAGCCAGTCACAGAATCATAGGTGGGTAGACAAATCCAGACAAAGCCCTGTCGTAGTCTCTGACACACTAACAAGTAGCCACATGTATATATGTCTCTCAGCACGGGTGACCTGAATTATTGGAATGCCAGATTCAAAGCCACGGTAAGAAATCTAACACAGCACATGAGACCAGAGAGGAGATTTTAATATGCAGATTGGTATGTCAGACATCTTTTTTCACATGAGTGTTTAGCTCACCTATATTAGCTGGTTGAACTAAGAGTCACAGATAAATCTGCACAAAAGGTGCTGGAGGAAAGAAAACTGTTACGGAGTATTAAGTGAGATAGAGTAGAAGATGTGGAAATTCTTTTTTGGCCGCGCCGCGTGGCATGCAGCATCTTAGTTCCTCGACCGGGGATTGAACCCACGTCCCCTGCAGTGGAAGCGTGGAGTCTTAACCACTGCACCACCAGGGAAGTCCCCTATTTTTTTTTTTTTTTTTGGGGGTACGCGGGCCTCTCCCTGTTGTGGCCTCTCCCGTTGCGGAGCACAGGCTCCGGACGCGCAGGCTCAGCGGCCTTGGCTCACGGGCCCAGCCGCTCCGCGGCATGTGGGATCTTCCCGGACCGGGGCACGAACCCGTGTCCCCTGCATCGGCAGGCGGACTCTCAACCCCTGCGCCACCAGGGAAGCCCCACTATTTTTTTTTTTTTTTTTAATGTGGATATTCTTAAGTAGAACCGCTCTTGTCACGTACGCATTTCCAACGGGGAGAACATTAAGACTAATTATTACTAATTATTAAGATGATTTAAAATGAGTCTTAAAATATCCACAAATAATTACAAAAACATTTCCATAAGCATGTATAATTGCATATATAGATCTATATTCATAGCACCACATTGAAAGTATCATTGGTTTCTGACCTCCATGTTTTAGCTCTCAAGGTCTCTGTGACCACATCTGTGTGTGTGGGTGCGTGGTTGGGTTCTCCTCCTATGTGCGCTTGTCTCTGTAGAGCAGTGTAGATTTTAATCGTGGAAAAAAAATAGATTGCACGGCCTGCAGGTCAAGGTACCATGAAGATCCGGACATTGTGTTTTAAGATGCGTTTACTACAACAATGGCATTTTAAGGTCAGAACAGACCTTGCCTCCGAGACAAGCTTTATGCAAGAATGCTGTGCTTATTTATTTGTTTACTTATTTATTTATTGTATCTGAATCAACATGATACAAACAAAAGCATGGTATGCTGTTTTCCCAAAATGGCAACAAATGCCCTCTACAGTCTTAATTTACTTTCTCCTCGATGCGTGGCTCTCCAACCCAGATTAGAGATATTTTGTTCCTCTCTTTGAAATAACAATAATTTAAAAATCAGCACAAGATATAACTATTTTCTCCAAGTAGTTTTAACAAATGCATTTCAAGAAAAGAATTGAAAGAAAAAGGCTGCACAGAGCTAGATCAACCACTTTGAAAGCTCATTGCAGAAAAGGAGAAAATTTTTTTAACTACAGATTTTGTACCTATGGGGGAAGGAAGGAGAAGATAGTATGATACTGAGTCAGAGCGTGCAGCTAGAATGTCACCCTGAATCTAATGTGATGTGTGTGTGTGTCCGCTGTGGGTCAGGGGATGGGGAGGGAGTCAGAACATAATGACAGAAGTAGACCCAGAAAGGACATTCAGTCAGCCCATTTCAAGTCAATTCACCATATTCTAACTGGACACAGGACAGACACCCGCTAGTTCTCACAGTGCCTTTTAGAAAGGCATTTCTTTCTCAGAACAGGCTCAGCCCTGGACACATGTACCTGGCCTGGCAAACAAAGGTGCAGGCTGATTTCCCCCACCCCCATTTCTGCCCTCCACTGGGAGCCCCTGTGCAATGTACACGGTAGCCTTGTTTGGACACTCTCTACATGTCAGGCAGTACTAGGAATGGAGATGCCACAAAGACCAACCTGACAGACCCCTCCCCTGCCCTCAAGGGAGGGCGTCCAATGAGGAAGGCAGATGTTAAACAAACTTCAGAGTCTGGACTGTTATGAAAGGGGAAGTACAGGATTCTGTGGGAGAGCATGCAACGAGAGAGTTAACTAACTTAGTCTAAGGGGCCAAAAGGAAAGGCCATTTAAACACCAGCAAACTGTTCGGCCAAGTTGACACTTGAGATGTTCCTCCCCACGATGCCGGACACTGTGGTTATCCTGAGAGACTGGCCAGCACTCCCGAGGGGACCTTCAAGCTAGACCCTTGACTGGCCATAAGGCCTGGCATATAGAGGCTCCTAACCGGGCCCCGCAGAATCAGTTTACCTCACTGCGGAACCAGAGAGAAATGAGTACCTAGATCTCATACACCCAAGTGAGAAGGCCAAGCTTTCATGAGCATAAAGGTCACAAGACAGGTAGACGTCGACCAGAGGTGTCCCCAAAGGCATATGTGGTAAGCATCAGCTGAGGCACCCAGCCTCCTGGAGAGTGTAGGGCTGGGGCAGCCAGCTCCGCTGAGATGCGCAAATGCACTCGCACTAATGAGACAGCAGTTGAGTAATTGGAATTCCTCGTGGAGCTTTAGGGGCATGGCGTGGGAATTTTGACAGCTTGCAACACTTGTCCACCTGACTCTGTTCCTCCGCAGCTCCGGCTCTTGTATGAATGCAATCCTGTGGCCTACATCATCGAGCAGGCAGGAGGCATGGCGACCACAGGCACCCAGCCTGTGCTGGACGTGAAGCCTGAGGCCATTCACCAACGAGTCCCCCTCATTCTAGGGTCCCCGGATGATGTGCAGGAATATCTCACCTGTGTACAGAAAAACCAGGCAGGCAGGTAGTGAGCCTGACCCCTCAAGCCCTCTTCTCCTTGTGTTGTACCTTGTTAAGGACCCTAGATGAATGATAGGTGAGTGAATGCTGGTGAGGAGAAACAAAAGGCAAATCCACCAAATCACATCCAGAGGAGCAGAAGCCAAGGGCTCACGATAAGTCTAGAAGCCAGAGGCGAGTCTGTGGTCAGTGTCAAGGGCTAAAAATAAAACCCACGTGTGAAAAGAACAACTTTGATTTGTCTTCTGTCATGAACAGTGGCAAATAGGGTTGTGATTCTAAGTCTATCAGCCCAAGTAATCAGCAGCTATCCACCTGTGGGCCAAAGGTACAGAGATCAGTTAAGAATTTGTCTTGGTTTGCTTAAAATTTGAACCTAGTGTCTGAGTCCTATAGTGATTAATTTCCTTTCTTATAAAATAGATATATCTATTTCTATATATACTTATATATATTCAAGGTATATAAATATATACATTATATATATTTAAATATATAAACGGCTGACTTAATTTCTTAGACGTTTTTGTCTTATTGTGGATAGGTTTTGAGTTAGAAATCTCATGGGTATTAAATTCTAAAATTTTGGATCAAGCCTTTATTAGGAGCAATTATTTGGATAACCAACAACTATTTGAATAGAAAAATGTGGTCACCTATTGACAAAGCCACATGCTGATTGGAATTAATATTTGAAAATTAATACCTACTTTTCTCAACCTCTTGACTTTTCCTTTTTAATATTTTCAGGAAATATTTTAATCTATCCTAGGCCCTAAGCAGAGTGCACTGGTTAATGACCCTTCATTTGTCCAAATTATGTCTAGATGGGGACGGGGTGGCATATGCATCAGAAATCTCAGCTTGCTTTCCCAAGAGTTGCTATATATGTTTAGGGACCTGGAGGCCAAAAAAGCCTAATGAAATATTCACAAACAAATCCAGAAATATTTAAAACAAAGATACATCAGGACAAAATCAGGCTTAACTCCAAAATTCAAGAATGATTCAATATTAGAAAATCCAGGGACTTCCCTGGTGGCACAGAGGTTAAGAATCCGCCTGCCAATGTAGGGGACACAGGTTAGAGACCTGGTCCGGGAAGATCCCACATGCCGCGGAGCAACTAAGCCCGTGCACCACAACTACTGAGTCTGCGCTCTAGAGCCCGTGCTCCACAACAAGAGAAGCCACCGCAATGAGAAGCCCGCGCAGCGCAACGAAGAGTAGCCCCCGCTCACCGCAACTGGAGAAAGCCTGAGGGCAGCCACAAAGACCCAGCGCAGCCAAAAATAATAAAATAAATAAACTAATTAATTAAAAAGAAAGAAAATCCATTAAATAATGCATGAGATTAAAGCAAGAGGCAGTGGTGGGGAGGTGGGGGCTAGGAGAAACCATGGGAAGAAACATTCCTTTCCCACTTTAGCTTTGGACAAGGTGGTTCATACCACCCAAAGATGGATTTCAATTTGGATATAATTCAGGATTCAGTAGTGTTCCTCAGTCCACCTCTGCTTGGCAGCAGTAACAGAAGCAGTAAAATTTAATACGTAATCGAAAACTTTTCATCTTCCTCCACAAAACACAAAGATTTTCTAGGAAAACTTCTGATTCTAACCAATGGGCTATTAATGCTTCATTAGGCATTTCATCAGAAACTTATATCTCAAAGGTTCAAACTGAAGTCTTCACTTCTTAGGAATAAATTGATCCAGTGAGCACATGGTTTCAGGACTACACAGCCAGGAGGGGAAGGATTTCTAGGTGAATGATAGCACCTTCAATCATGGTCTGTGTTGCTTTGATGAATGTGGTAGGTGCTCAGGGAAAGATCCATTCACTCACTTCCCTTCTTCAAGCTTGAGACTCTTGGTCCCTGCACCTCCAATCTAAGAACGGGAAACTAGGGAAGAGTATGGGACTCGCATTCCGTTCTCAGTGGCTACATATCAAAGATTTGAGAGCATTGGTGCAATGGTGCCTGGGTGACCCGTGCTTTCATAGGCAGGGTCTGGAAAAACCCTCAGAAAGAAGTTGGGCTCTCTGGCCGAAGTGATCTGAGAATCCCTTTCCTCTTGGTTTCTCATTCCCTCCAGATTGCCTTCCCAGTTTAGATGCTTTTATCTATCTCAGGAGAAATCCAGTTGTTCTTTCCATTTTCCAGCAGCCCCCAAAGTACCCTCTACAGGTCTGGCCCCACTTGGGGAAGGTGGGACCATTCACTGGTTTCTATTGTATTTTGGGCAGATGAGCTTCCACAGCTTGGGGGGCAGACCCATTAACACATCAAAAGGAAAGAAGCATTTTAATAGATACTCTTTAAAAATAAGAAGAAAACATGGTGTTTCAAATCAGTGGGACATGAATGACTGGTGTTTGAATAATAAGCTAGTCATTTGGGGGAAAAAATAAACAACAACCCAAAACATAGATCTGCAAACATGTTGCAGATGCATTCCAGAATTAAACATAAATAATAATACTGTAAAGGTATGGCAAAAAGATAAAGAAGAATATATTTATGACCTTAAACGGGACCAAAAGACACAAAGCATAAGATATAAAGGAAAGACAGATGTGAATATATCAAAGTAAAAACAATACACAACATAGTTAAAAGACAATTGATAGCTTAGGAGAAAATACTTGTAACCTATAACAAAAAATGAACATTAGGAATCATGCATATTGAGAGGAAAAGGAAACTATCCTAGAGAAACACACTACGGATATAACGCTGCCATTTGCAGAAGAGAAAACACAAACAGTCAATAAACATGTGAAAAGATGGTTAGACTCCCTGATGATCAGGGAAATGTAAGTGAAATAACATCACTTTTCACTTATCAGATTGGCAAGGTACAATGAAGACTGAAAATATCAAATGTGCTAACATTGCAGGGAAATGACCCCGTTCCCTCTGCTGGTGAGACAGATGGTGGGGACAGCCTTCTGGGAAGGCGATTTGGCAGTTCTGTTTAAATGGACAGCCCCTCTGGCCCAGTAGTCCTACACTTTGGTATGTATAAAACAGCCTAGATTAGTCTTTTAAAAATTAAGTATTGCTTGTAATGGCAAAAAGATGAGAGCAATTTAAATGTCCACCTGTAGGGAGATAGTTGATTTGTTGTGCAGCAGTTTAAATAAGTTGGGACTTACAAACCCACTCCAGTCTTTTATGAATATGGAAATAAATACCTTAAATAGTTTATATACACAATCTTAAATAGTTTTAAATATATAAATACCTTAAATAGTTTATAGCTATTAAATACCTTAATAGCAAAAAGATGAGAGCAATTTAAATGTCCACCTGTAGGGAGATAGTTGATTTGTTGTGCAGCAGTTTAAATAAGTTGGGACTTACAAACCCACTCCAGTCTTTTATGAATATGGAAATAAATACCTTAAATAGTTTTATACAAAGGCATTCTTAACATCAAAATAGACAAACGCAGACAGAAAGAAATATATCAGCTAGCACCCTAAGGTCTTTTGTTTCTTTTTAACCTGATGAGAATTAACATGTTCTTTACTCACTGGCTTCACTTTCATGAAATGGAATCTAATCGCTTTTTTTTTTTTTTTACTGAGGAAGAGAATACAAATGAGAAAGATATAGAGGGAAGGTAGGAAATGGTGGGTGGGTCTATAAGGTGGGTCTGTGTATCAGTCAGGGTTCTCCAGAGAAACAGAGCCGATAGGGGACACACACACACCTATGTTACAGTCGTTTTTTGTTTTTTTTTAAAAATAAATTTATTTATTTATAGCTGTGTTGGGTCTTCGTTTCTGTGCTAGGGCTTTCTCTAGTTGCGGCGAGCAGGGGCCACTCCATCGCGGTGCGCGGGCCTCTCACTGTCGCGGCCTCTCTCGTTGCGGAGCACAGGCTCCAGACGCGCAGGCTCAGTAGTCGTGGCTCACGGGCCTAGTTGTTCCGCGGCATGCGGGATCCTCCCAGACCAGTGCTCAAACCCGTGTCCCCTGCATTAGCAGGCAGATTCTCAACCACTGCGCCACCAGGGAAGCCCCTATGTTACAGTCTTGAGGCAGAATTCCTGCTTCCGAGGGAAACCTCAGTTTTGCTCTTACGACCTTCAGCTGACGGAAGAGGCTGAAGGGGTTGAGGACAGGCCGTCTCAAAATGTGCTCCTTTGGCATATTGATTATCTTGAGCTGAAGGCACTTGAGAATCAGCAGATCCAGGAAGAGCTTTCTCATCTGCCCTTTCTACCTGAAAGCAGGTTATGAAATTTCCCATGAGAGATGTATGTGCCCTCCCTGTAGCAGGAAGAGAAATACATGCTTGTCACCAGAGACTGGGAGTCAACAAGGAAATGGATCTGTGTGAACAAACCTGCTAGAATAACCCTTATCTTCCACTAGTTTTGCACCCCTCTGCCCCCATATACAGCTTCTAGTCACTTCCCCACAATTACTGCCCTTAGGCCAAACCCCTTTGTCTTGTCATTTTTTCACAAATTTATCATTTCTTTGCCTAAAGGGTATAAAAGCTTTCAGCTCTGGTCTTGGAACTTCATTCTCTTGTAAAAGTCCCCATGTACGTGTAAAGTTTAATAAAATGTGTATGATTTTCTTCTGTTAATCTGGCTTATGTCAGTTTAATTCTTAGGCAGGCCAGACACCCTAAGAAGGTAGAGAAGAATTTTTCATTCCCTACATGCCCACTCACATCATCGAGAAAAATCTTTAAAGTCAACTGATTGTAAATGTTAATCACTTCTACACGGTATCTTCACAGCAACTTCTAGACTAGTGTTTGACCAAAGAACTGGGCACCATAGCCTAGCCAAGTTGACACATAAAATTAACCATCACAATCTGAAGTACAAATGAGGAAAGATGACCAAGCTATAATCATAGGGGAAAAGGGCATTTTGCAAATAGATATGACGCCATGCCACTTTCATAAAATAAAATTTTAAAAAAATGACAAAACTACATGATCCAGTCCCTCACATTTCACTAGTGGCTATAACTTCTGTGCAGTCTGCCAAGACCTACTTCTGTAATTATTTGTGCCTCCTTCCCCAGGGTTCTCATTGCATCTGTCTCTTCACTGGCTTCCTTGCATCTCTTCATCTCTCTCTCTCTCTCTCTCTCTCTCTCTCTCTCTCTCTCTCACACACACACACACACACACACACACACACACACGAACCAGGTACCATACCTGGTGCTAGGGATTTAGCTGTGAAGTAGACAGACAAAATCCTTGTCCTCAAAGAGCTCAGGCCTGCTGGATGGGACACATGCGTAACTCTGGGGATAAAGTACTGTGTGTTTGCTTTGGAGCCATTTAGAGGAGCTGCCACTCCAGAAGTGAGGAGTCAGGCAAGGCTTCCCAGTGGAAATGACGTTTAAACTGAGGCCTGAAAGTGGGACTAGAAGCTTTTCAGGAGAAGGTTAGGGAGGACGGAGAAGACAAGTGACAGGGGTGAACCCTAGAGGTGAGGGGACAGATGGGCAAAGATTTGAAAACGGTTAGAGTATGATTTATTGGGGGCACAACTGGTAATTCATTATGGCTGTGGGGGGTAGAGTGTGAGGAGGGTAGTGAGAGATGAGGCTGGAGGGGTAAGAAAGGCCCAACTCATTCAGTATGTTCTGAGTTGGTTAAGGAGTATGGAGTTTGTCCCGAGGGCAACGGGGAGCCACTGATGAGTTTTAAGCAATGGAGGAACATAATCAATATGCATTTTAGTAAATATTACCTACAATATAGACAATGGATTTGAAGTAGTCAAACTAGAGGCTGGTTAGGTCGCCGTCAAGAAGGTTAATGTCATCATCTTGGCAAAAATTGATGGTGATGATGGCCCCGATCAAAAGCCGTGAGGATGGAGAGAAGTGTAGGTGTTTGAGAGCTGTTCATGTATCGGTGATTGATTACGTATGTCAGAGAAAGGGAGAGGGGAGGAATGAAGGATATGGATGGACATGCCATCCACAAAGCCAAGGAGCACTTGGAGATGACCTGGTTCTGGGGAAAGATGATGACTTCAGCTCTGTACGTCTGAAATGTCTGTGGGTTAGCTGAGTCAGGATGTCTCATAGGCAGTTGGATACATGGGTTTGGAACTCAGGAGAGCGACAGGAAGTCATCAGAGTGGAGGTGGTACCTGAAGTAATTAGACTAGATGAGGTCATTTGGGAGGATCTGGAAGGAAAGCCTTACTGTAGGGACGGACCTAAGTTAGGATGAGAATAGAAGGTGGGGAAGTGGAGGATAGCAAGTTTAGACAAGCTGTTCAAGAGGTTCAGCTGGAAACAGGAGGAGGAAAATGCAGCAACTGGAATAACCCAGGGTTAAGAGGGGTTTTGCTCGCTTGTTTTATGATGGACAAGACACACTTACATTTTTTTTTTTTTTTTTTTTCCGGTACGCGGGCCTCTCACTGCTGTGGCCTCTCCCGTTGCGGAGCACAGGCTCCGGATGCGCAGGCTCAGCGGCCATGGCTCACGGGCCCAGCCGCTCCGCGGCATGTGGGATCTTCCCGGACCGGGGCACGAACCCACGTCCCCTGCATCGGCAGGCGGACTCTCAACCACTGCGCCACCAGGGAAGCCCTGCACTTACATCTTTAAAGAAAAAAAAAAAGAAGGGACAAAAACAATGAAAAACAAAACTGCATGTGTGTTTGGGTAAAGACAAAGCAAAAGGACTGTTAATATCCCTGAATTAATAATTTTGGTTGTTCCTCTGAGGAAGGGGAATATTTAAGGGGATACATTTCCAAAACGGGCCTTTGCTTTTTCCTCACTGCTTGATTCTTAAAACTCCGAGAAAGTGTTCATATAATGTGGATACATCAATTATTCATTCGTCCAGAAAGCAGATCTTGTTGTGTGCCTGCTTTGTGCCAGGTCCTGTCTTTAGTGCTGAGGATAGAGAGGTGAACAAAACAGAGCCCCTTGTCTCTGTATGGGTCTCTGTACAGACTAAGTGCTGATGTGTGGAAGAGACACAATAAACAAAACCAACAAATAAAAGGTAATAGCATGTCAGATGGTGATAAATGCTATGGGAAAAATAAATCAGGGGAGGGGAGAACAGTACTACCAGGGGTTGTTTTAATTTTAGTTCCTGGTAAAGACAGGCTTCACAAAGAGGATGACATTCCAGCCAAATCCAGGGGGAAGGGAGGAGCCTTGTACACACCTAGGGGAAAGCCTTATAGGGAAGGGGACAAAAAATACATAAAAGTACATTTAAACTAAAAAAAATGCTCAAAACATTAAAAAAAAATACTCTACGCATGTTTTTAAGCATGGTACTTCCAGAATCTCACTCACCATATCTCAGGAATGGCCTGAGCACATTTTGTTGTTGTTGTTGTTTTTAATTTATTTTATTGAGGTATAGCTGATTTACAATGTTGTATTAATTTCCACTGTACACCAAAGTAATTCAGTTATGCATGTATATATATATATATATATATATATTCTTTTTCATATGCTTTTCCATTATGGTTTATTTCAGGACACTGAATATAGTTCCCTGGGCTATACAGTAGGACCTTGTTTATCCATTCTCTATATAATAGTTTGCATCTGCTAATCCCAAGATCTCAGTCCATCCCTCCCCCCACCCCCCCACACCCTTGGCAACCACAAGTGTGTTCTCTATGTCTGTGAGTCTGTTTCTGTTTCACAGATAAGTTCACTTGTGTCGTATTTTAGATTCCACATGTAAGTGATATCACTTGATATTTACCTTCATCTAACTTACTTCACTTAGTATGATAATTTCTAGGTCCATCCATATTGCTGCAAATGGCATTATTTCATTCTTTTTTTTTTTTTTTTGTGGTATGCGGGCCTGTCACTGTTGTGGCCTCTCCCGTTGTGGAGCACAGGCTCCGGACGCGCAGGCTCAGCGGCCATGGCTCATGGGCCCAGCCGCTCTGCAGCATGTGGGATCTTCCCGGACCGGGGCACGAACCCGTGTCCCCTGCATCGGTAGGCGGACTCTCAACCACTGTGCCACCAAGGAAGCCCTATTTCATTCTTTTTTATGGCTGAGTAATATTCCATTGTATATGTGTACCACATCTTCTTTATCCATTCATCCATTGATGGACATTTAGGCTGTTTCCATTTCTTGGCTACTGTAAATAGTGACACTATGAACCTTGGGATGCATGTGTCTTTCAGAGTTATAGTTTTGTCCATATATATGCCCAGGAGTGGGATTGCTGGATCATATGGTAACTCTAGTTTTAGTTTTTGAAGGAACCTCCATACTGTTCGCCATAGTGGCTGCACAAATTTACATTCCCACAAACAGTGTAGGAGGGTTCCTTTTTCTCCACACCCTCTCCAAGCATTTGTTATTTGTATCCTTTTTCATTATGGCCATTCTGACTGGTGTGAGGTGGTGCCTCATTGTAGTTTTGATTGGCTGGTGCACATTTGATAGCTGGGAAAGTGAGTAGGAAGAAGATAAGTGCAGGTTCCCACCAGGTGAATTGTTAACTCCACCTGAGACCATGTTTTCTTAACAAAACAGCTTCTCAAGGGGTTTTTTGTTTGGAAATGCAGCTCATCCCCGGGAAGCTATCTTCTTCTTGGAAGTTAGACTGACACCCGGGACAATATGACAGTCATGTGGCAAAAGGCTCCCAAGACATCCTGGGACAGTGAGGATGGTGGGCCAGCAAGGGCAGACCAGGACTACCTCCTACCAAAGGAAAACAAAAATCGCCACAGGACACAGCCTACACTCAGAAGACAGAGCACGAAGCCCTGGAAAAGCAGTTGTTATCAGAGATCAGGACTTTAGTGTCAAAAAAGACCACAGGGCTTCCCTGGTGGCGCAGTGGTTGAGAGTCCGCCTGCCAATGCAGGGGACACGGGTTCGTGCCCTGGTCCGGGAAGATCCCACATGCCGCGGAGCGGCTGGGCCCGTGAGCCGTGGCCGCTGAGCCTGCGCGTCCGGAGCCTGTGCTCCGCGACAGGAGAGGCCACAACAATGAGAGGCCCACGTACCTCAAAAAAAAAAGACCACAGTATTCCCCAGCATGAGTTAGGCCATTTTGTGTCACCACTACTTTTTGAGCAGCATATATAATATTAAGTTTTCTTGCATTAACTCCCATGTTTCCTTCATATCTTTCTAATGGTCTTTCCTCCCTCACAGAGAAAAACAGGAAACATTTGGCGTCATCAAGTGAAAGAGGTGCCAGAGAGTAAAGAAGATATTAATTTTCACCAAGTTAAATAGAAAGAGAAGGAAGCAAAGCTTGTTTTCAGTGCATTTTAATGTATGAGAATGTGTTGCTATGAGGTATTGACTGTTCCTGGTTTGCAGCGCTGACCAGTACCTGAGTTAGATGAGAGAGGATATGTGAGGAAGGGAAAAGATACCCAAACTTCTTGTGTCTTTTCTTCTGCCTACAAATCTTTAAATCCAAACTTCTCCCGTCTTAGCCAACCATTTCCTTGTGGACTGTAGCATTTGAAGCATGTGAGGAAAGGCCAAGAACCATTGTGAGCTGAGAGATTTCTTACTTATCTCTCCCTTATGTTCAGCAAGTCTGACTTGTCTTTGGTGATGTTTTTTTTAAATTTATTTTTGGCTGCATTGGGTCTTCGCTGCTGCGCGCGGGCTTTCTCTAGTTGTGGCGAGCGGGGGCTACTCTTCGTTGCGGTGTGTGGGCTTCTCACTGCGGTGGCTTCTCTTGTGGAGCACGGGCTCTAGGCGCATGGGCTCAGTACTTGTGGCTCGCGGGCTCTACAGCGCAGTCTCAGTAGTTGTGGCACACGGGCTTAGTTGCTCCGCAGCATATGGAATCTTTCTGGACCAGGGCTCGAACCCGTGTCCCCTGCATCAGCAGGTGGATTCTTAACCACTGCACCACCAGGGAAGTCCCATCTTTGGTGGTCTTGACCAGACCACCAAAGTGCGGCTCTGCTCGCCGCACCTGTGTCCTCTGGGCTGCTAAGGAGAGCACGAGGCTAGCTGTGCAGGACAAGTGCAGTAGTTTCCTGGGGCTGACACAACATATACCACAAACTCACTGGCTTAAAGTCACAGGAATTTATTCTCTCATGCCTGGAGGCCGGAATTCCAAACCAAAGTGTCTGCAGGGCTATATCCCCTCCAAGGGCTCTAGGGAGGAAACCTTTGTTGCCTCTTTCAGCTTCTGATAGTAAGTTCATGTTTCAGACAAGTTTTTTGTGTCGACTGAAAAAAGAAAAGTACAACCTAAAAGTTGAGAATTATGCTTTATTTGTCAGACATTCTGAGGACTTAAGCTGGAGAGACAGCCACTCAGATAGCTCTGAGGGACTGTTCTGAACAGGTAAGGGAGGAGCCAGGATATATATAGGAGTCTTTGCAAACAAACAAACAAATAAAACCAGGTAGTCAGAACATCAAAAGATTACTGTTAATTAAAGAAAACCAGACATCTCAAGTTGATGAATTTAGTGCTTTTCTTTGAGTAGGAAGATGCCAGAGTCTGGACTTATTGAAACTACTCCTTTGATATGCATCTTAACTATCTAGGGCCGGTATCCTGTTTTTCTCCATCCTGAATCCCCTCAGGGTGCACAGCTGGGGGCAGTTGCAGTGGCAGAGGGCTTGATGGCTGCAACATCCTTGGCTTACTGACATAGCAGGCGACATTCATCCACATTTGTAAAATCAAAATTTGTTTTCAGCTTTGAGTCCTGTCGACTGGCTTATTTTAAAAAGCTTTTATGATAGATGCTGTTTGGAACTTTTCAGTTTAAGTTAATTGTCTTTGAAAGCTACAGAACCTTCTAACATCTGTTTAATCATTTAGCTATTGTTTACTTTGGAACTTTTCACAAGTTTAAATAAATATAAATGTCTTTGAAAGTTGCAGAAGACATGTGAGAGGTCTTCACATTTTCATTCATATCAGCACCTAGGCATTTTCTTAGAGTCTTGGGCTCTACTTCCAAGATTATGTGGACAGCAGTATGAGCTAGCCTGTTACGGTGAAGCAAGGTGACAGTCACTAAGGAGTCCTTTCTAGTGGACTTTCAGAGACTGAAGGTGGCAGATTGCATTTTCCAAAGATGGCCACAACGTCTTCCATCCCACATGCTTTTCTGCTAAGTGACCTTGCCTCTCCCCACCAGGAGGTAGACTGTCAGCCCCCTCCCCTGTAACCTGGGCGTCCCTGGTGACATGCTCTGAATACAATGCGGCAGCAGAGGTTTCACTGGGGGCTAAGACCAGGTTATAAGAAGCCTTGCAGTTCCCCACGGGCATTCTGGCTTACGTTCCCTTGGGATGTTCCTCTCAGAGTCACCCTTCGTGCCATGGGAGCCCAAGCCACGGAGAGGCCCATGTAGGTACTCTGGTGGGAAGCCAGGGCTGAATGCCCAGCCCACACCAGCATCTAGGACAGCCATGTGAGTGGGCCTGCTTGGATGTCGGCCCAGTCAAAACTGCTAATGATTCCGGCACACGTGAAAGACTTCCAAAGGAAAACATGTAGTTAAGCCCAGTCAGGAAATTGGAAAGATGGTTTTTTCAAGCTGCTATGTTTCCTGGTAGTTTGTTTTCCAGTAATAGATAACCAGAATAGTCTTTTCACTGCATGCCCCATTGGTTCCCGTGTCCTAAAAACCTGTGTGTGGGCCCAGCCTCATCTCCCACACCTCAACATTCCCACTTTCTCTAAATGTTGTTTCTCTTTTCTAAGGGGTTCTGACCTGGGAAGTCTCTGCTCAGATACCCGCCCTTTTATCCTGTGTTACTGCCCGGCTCCTCTGGGTCCATGTCCCGTTTCTTTTCCTTCTGGTGTTTCAACCACCTCCTCTAACAGCACCATCTCCTTCTCAGGGTTGGGAATGTCTCTTCCACAGGGTGATGACTGGGGCGCCATGAGTGCTACATCAATTCCAGTTGTCTCAGTGTGGTCCCAACCAGTAGAAGGGACTCAGATTGGGAGCCTCCCAAATCTTCCTGTGGCTTGATCATGCTATCCCCAAACCCACAGAATTTTACTCCAAATGACACAACATCTGTCATTTTAGGTCAGAAAGTTGGAAATGTAAGCGCCTGCAAGGGAAGGCCACATTGAGGGTCCAGCACGGCACACAGTCCAGTGCAGATGGACTTGACCAGAGGCTGCTGGAGGTCTTGTGGGCTGAGATCCCAGTTCTCCTCCACCTCAGGTCTTCAGAAGGAATTACAGGGTCTAATAACCAAATGCTTCCACCTACTTTTTATTTCCTTGAGTAGGAAGGAACATGAGAATTTTAAACCCAAAGACAGCAAATGAAACTATGTGCTTCCTTAGCCTGCGGAATGTAGGGAGTTTTTCTTTTTTAAAATAAATTCAGGAATTTAGGTGTAAGCTAGGTGTAAATTAGGCTTCAGACTATCTCTTTCGATGCTCTCACCTATTGCCCACCTCTGAGGCCGCAAGACTATTTCTGAAGCCCAGCCTCAAATGTGGGAGCTTATCCTTCATCGCATATGGACACAAAGACAAACACTCTTGGCAATCCATTGTGTCTGGTCCTTCCTCAGTTGCAAAGTAGCCACACAGTCTTCGCTAGAAGTTGGGGAAGATGCACCAGAAATTGGCTCTGTGACGTTCATCCTGTAACTCTGCTGGGCTGTCACCATCGTGGGTCAAATGATCATGATCTCTAAGGCCCTTTTCTTGTTTGGGACTCGTATGTATGTGTGTTCACTTTTCTAAAATGTGAATTTTTTCCTTATTAAAATAATTTACCTTTGTCCTTTAGATGGTTTGCCAAATTTTGTTCTATTCAAGGGTTGGGTCAGACACAGACAACAGGCAGCTGACATATTCAGAACTAGAAGAACCAGAAGGCCGCGCAGCCATTCTAACAGACCACTGGCACGCTCAGTTGCGTCTTCAGGGCCCAATCACCTTTTTTACTCTACAAAAACTTAATGTATTAGAAACAGAAAGATGTACCACCTCTACTCTGAAATTGTTTTATTTTAAAGGTAAAACTTTATACATCCTTTTAAAACATGAAAATTCAAAATTCTTGAGGCAGGTCGATCATACAAACCTATTTACAATAGTATTAAAGGAATGGTAACATTTCACCAGCATAAAATGTCACAGAATTCAAATCACAACTTGGATCTTCAACGATTCAAGTGTTTCATCCCACACAATAAGGTCTGGTTAGTTTTAAAGAAAATTCTTCCTCTGGATGTTCTGTTCTCAATCCTGCCTTTGAGGTTTAGACAGTAGGATAACTGGCCATGGTGGCGATTCCACAGTTGTTGTCCCGGTCTTTGGCCATCTTTATGTAGCCGTCCATGCCCCAATCTTCACCCCAGCTAAAAGAAGAGAGGGTTTTCCATTTTATACAAAGAATCAAACACACTTATCTTTATTAACACTTAAACAGTGCCCCAGAGGTCAGGACAGACTCAGAAAGAAGCAAGAAAGGCAGTTGTTCTTGTTCCTGGTTGAGTTCTAAATGTGTAAATAACTTCAGCCTCCAAACCTCTCACGGAACTGCAAAATTAGAGACAGAAAAAGGAAACTCTTGGGGCCAGATACGTTTCAGATTTAAGAAAATTTTCAGATTTAGAAATGCAATGGTGCTGGGACTTCCCTGGTGGCGCAGTGGTTAAGAATCTGCCTGCCAATGCAGGGGACACGGGTTTGATCCCTGGCCTGGGAAGATCCCACATGCTGTGGAGCAACTAAGCCCATGTACCACAGCTACTGAGCCTGCATGCTCCTGCAACTACTGGAGCCCGCGCACCTAGAGCCTGTGCTCTGCAACAAGAGAAGCCACCGCAAGGAGAACCCCGCGCATGCTACGAAGAGTAGTCCCCACTCGACGCAACTAGAGAAAGCCCGTGCTGCAACAAAGACCCAAGCAGCCAAAAAATAATAATAAATTAATTAAATTTTTTAAAAAAAGAAATGCAATGGTGTCAAAACTCCATCAATACTCTAGGCAAGCTTGAGAGAGTACCTTAATGTTATAATCAAACATTAATATGTCTGTGCTCACCCTAAGTGGCATAAAGACTTTGGAAGTGTACTTAAGGGTTTGAGAACCTGTATCCAAATACTGATTCCAAAAGGGACTCCCATTTCAATCTCAAATATAAGTATTTTGGGCACTTTTATACCTGTTCTTGACAAGCCAGTGTTTATTGTTATCTGAGTCTGTTCCTTCAAACCCATAGCCAACCGCCAGAACACCATGATCCAGGTCTTCACTGCTGCAGTGTGGGTCATAATAAATGCCTGGGAACATAAAATTCAAGGTTGGGGTAAGGACCTTCAAGTGACCCATGACAGTAACCCAGCCTATCAACTAGGATAAGAGAGACACCTCAAAATTCAGCTAAAGGACATAAATCTAGATAGGATTTTAAAACAAGATCTATTCTTTTTTATCTAGCCTAGGGATCTAGGTTCTTGTCTAGCACCAGCAGAAATACTGGCACAACCTCTTTTGTAAACAATGTGTCAGGAGACATAGAAGACCACTCCCTAAAACCTTATCATTTGACTTTCAGAATGTCAGTCTAGGGAAACAGCACACAACACAAAATTACTTCAGGCAAGAGGTTCTTTCCGGTTTTAATTACAGTAGTAAAATTGTTTGGAAAATTTCAAACGTCTAACAACTGGAAAAAAGTAAATTAAGCTAGACGAATCAAATTAAGTAGCCATTTAAATATATTTGTGAAGTGCTTAAAATCATGGGGATATGGTTCAAGTAATGTCAAACGGACACATCAGGCACAAATACTACATGAACAACTACGTTAAATCTACACACCCCCAAATTATACACTGAATTCTACACACCAAAGAGTCAATCTTGCTGTATGTCATGGTGGTTTTCCAATTTTTCTGCCTAAACTTCCATACAGACAAATGCTTACCGGCTTTATAGAACTGGAAGGTTGGATGGCTTGCATCTATAGCAACAGAGATGGGGCCCACAGTTGCCACTGCCTTCATAAGGGCCTTCTCTTGCTTAGGAATGTCCACGAAACCAGTGTCGTTGGCAGCAGAACTCTGGGGTCTGTAGTGGCAGGATTCATCCTTTCAAAGGTAATGGGGAAGAGACTTGATTAATACCATCCCCGTCCTGGGGTACATGAGTTCAAGACAGTCTGCAGCTTAATGATTTCCAAGTCAAGTTTGTTATAAAGCATCCCAGGAGACGAAATGATATTGGTTGTTTTGAAATGGAAAAAGTAGCTGGTGTCTATTCAATGAGACACGCTCAGTCTACCTGTCCATAAGAAACGTTTACTCTGGAGAAATTTATACTTACATAGAATGGTATGTATATTTCCACATGACACAGAAATATTAACAGCTTTATGGTAACTATCTAAACAGAGAACTGTGCAAGGCTAACATATTTTAATACTAGTTCTGACAGTCTGCAGATATAGAGTCTACAATCTAAAATGTGAATTCTAAATTGGTATCTGTTTTCCCCCAAAGCGTTCAACTTTGATAACGAGATAAGGAGCTCCTTTTACCTTTCCAAAATATGGATAGGATTCCTCTGAGTCCAGGCCCCCGTTGTCCTTAACATACTGGAAGGCATTATCCATTAGGCCACCATTGCAACCCTCATTGCCTTGAGGCCGAGAGCAGTCCACCAGGTTCTGCTCACTCAGTGAAATAAGTTTGCCAGTTTTCCGGAACATCTGTCCTTCAAGGGCACCAGTTGCACTAAAAGCCCAACAAGAACCACACATACCCTGAAAACAAAATTTAAAAGCTCTTAGTGTACAAAACAAATAGCAAGACTTTGACGATAGCCCATATATCTGAAAATGCTTTTAAAAACTAGTGAATTGCATCCAAACTCTAGTCATTCAGAGCAGGCCATGGGGTGTTTCCAAAAGGAAACCTCTTCTCCAGGCATTTGAGGGCTCTTCTGTCCACTTTCAGTGCTTCAGAAGGAAAAGTCTTCAAGAGCTGGCAAACAACTCTTCATCACAGCAAATGCATCTCTCATTCCAAGAAACTTATCAACACAATTCTTTTTCTCTCAAGGAAATTTGAAACCAAATAAAATGTTTTAAATTCTTGAAAAAACAAAAACAAAAAACGAGTGAACTGCATGTTGGTCCACAGCCTACCATTGCAAGGACGGCAACTCCAATTTGGCTTTACTCTTGGAGAGAGATCTGCTGAATACTGTCATACCTGATTCTTCACAGGAGTTACATAGCCTTTCTCTCTCCAGTCCATGGATGAGGGAATCAAACCAAAGACGGGTACTGGGAACACTTTCCCCTTCTTGCGCTTCTGGTTTCGAAGACCATTCATCACCTGCCTGAATTCTTCACTGGTCTTCAAGGAGAAGGAAACAATGTTGACAAGCAAGAGGTTATTTTCCTAAAGTACTAAGGAGGGGAGGCACAAAAAGTTCATGCCACACTCACCATGTCACCAAAGGCATTCATTGCCATGGTGAAGCCATGTTTCCCTTGGCTGTATTCCTGATTGTGCAGGTCAATCATTTTCATATTCTTCTCCCACACTGTTCTCCTCCATCCTTCTTCATTCTACAGGCAAACAGGTAACCTATACTCTTTATTTCTATTTAAAACCAACCCACCTTCACCAAGTGGATTTGCAGAAAGAGAGGAAGAGAAACCATGGCCAGAGGTGGCTTTATACTCTTGGGAACTGTTTCCCAGCTCCCACACAACAGCGTCGTATGCCCGTACTGTACTCGGTAATGGGTGCCATGAAGTTACTGCCCTGGTAAGAGGCAGCCTCAAGAGGTTACTATCTGCTATAAACTCCCAACAGCATGGACCATTCTCTGCGGGGTTTCAGATGGACAGTTTCAGATGTTACCAACCAAGCCATATAGTTTCCTGTGTGTTGCCTTCCACAATTTCCATTGTGCATTTAAACTGAGATCAAGTTTTGAAGCCGCTGAGGCTATTCCCAAGCAAAGGGCAGTCAGGATGAGTGAAGGATTCATGTTTCAAAAGCCTAGGAAGGGAAAAGAAATGAGTATCTGATTAAACCAATCTTACTAAAAGGCCATCCTACTTTTTTCTGAGACGTTATACCCACTATGGTGGAGTAAAAACATTTATCTTCCCAAGTATTTACACAAGGACTGTAGGGGAAGGCTAAGTACGTGGATAGAGAAAAACAGCTCAGAGACCCCAGTTTCCGCGCCGGAGACGGTGAGGCTCTTCTGGGACTCAGAGCCGCGGCTAGGGCGAAGCTCCCTCCCGGGTTGCAGGCGGGGCCAGGCCAGGAGCGTGCCGCCCCGCCCCCCGCCGCCAGCGAACGCCCGCCGCTCTCAGAGGATGTTGACGCGGCGCAGGGAACAGCGGCCACTGCAGCCCGGCTTGCGGGGGTCAGGCTGCCCTGTGTGACCAGCGCCTCCTGGGACCCCTCCAAACCCCAAGCCTGGCAGTCCCGCTGGTTCCCGGGGTGACCCCGCCGCGCCAGGCCCCAGCCCGGGGTGCTCACCTGCGGCAGGCGCAGCTGCGCAGGCGCAGCCAACAACTATGGATCCAGGGGCGTCGGAGATGGGGCTGTGGGCGCATGTCCTCCCATTTAAGGCTCCGGGATTCCGCTCGGCCGGCCCCGCCCCCCGCTAGCCCGCGCCGCGATTGGCTGAGCTACATGTGGGCGGGGCCCCTGTGCTGGGACTCCCGGCGTCTCACGGGGCTGGTCCCAACTGGGGCTGGTCCCAACTGGGGCCGGTCCCAACTTGGCCAGGTGCCAGCCTCAGTGGACCCGACGGCGGCGAGCTGAGCAGCGCTGAGAAGGGTGGACGGAGCCTCCTTGGGGACCCGGATTAACTAATTACCTCGATTGCGCTCGGCCGGTGGTTCACGAAAAGAAGCTTGTAGGGAGCACCAAGTGGATTATCAGCGCAATCCTGTGCCGCCTTTAGTCCTAGAGTTTTTGGTGAAAGTCTGCGGGAGGGCTGTCTAGTTTAGGGGTTCCCGCTTATTCCACAGCAAAGGTGGGGCGGGCTGGAGGAATGCGGAGCCCTCAGGCAGACGCCTTACCTCCCGGGCTGAGGGTGGTACAAGCTGGGTTTGAGAAGAATCGGAGCGGAAAGGCAGCTCCTCAAAGCTCGGGACGCGCTGGTCACTCCCCAAATCCCGGGAGGGAAAGGGGACGGGCTGGGTGGGTCTCCAGAGAAGGCATGGCATTTTGTAATGCCCCTTTCCTGTCTTCCCGGTCAGGGGTTCCTCTCACCTCTCAAGCTTTCCTCAAAACCAACAGAAACGAGTTATTTACAGAAAAATTTAGTTTAAAAAAAGGAAAGGTGGAAAGTAGAAACGGCTTTTACCTTCCCACACTCGACATTAAGGATTGTTATGTCTTCCTTAGTATCTAAGGTGCTTTTCTTGAGATTTAAGAAATTTAACTTTTACTTCAGTGAGTTCTACTTTACATTTAATGTCAGGATTTAAATGACAGTTAGTGAAACGTTTTAAATGGAGGAAAATAGATTTATATATTAAATATTAATTTATATAATTAATAATTTAAGGAACACAAGCCAGAAAAGTTGTACATGTTTGTCCTTTACTACGTAAAAATATATTCATTGTAGAAAATACCTTTTATAAAAAAATTATCATTACCTCATGTCCCTTTCCACGTTACCTTTTTTCTCTGCATATTTTGAATTTTTAAAATAAAAATGTAGTCATGGTTCACTGGCCTTGTAAACTAATTTCTACTTAAGATTAAATGGATAAGCATTCTGGAAGCACAATCAGACACAATTTTACTGTGTTAATATGTACATAACATAAAAATGTCTATTTTAACCATTTTTAAGTGTGCAGATAAGTGGCATTAAGTACATTCACATTATTGTGCAACCATCACCGTCAGCCATCTTTGGAACTTTTTCATATTCCCAAACTGACACTCTGTACCCACGAAACAATAATTCTGCATTTCTCCCTCCTCCCAGCCTTTGGCGACCACTATTCTAATTCTGTCTCTCTGAATTTGACTATGTACCTCTCATAAGTGGAATCATATAATATTTGTCCTTTTATGCCTATGTCACTTCACATAATGGCTTAAAGGTTTATTCAGGTTGTAACGTGTCAGAATTTCTTTTTTTCTAAAGATGAATAAAATTCCCTTGTATGAATGTACCGTGTTTTGTTTCTCCAGTCATCCCTGGATGGATATATGGGTTATTTCCACATCTGACTATTTTGAATGATGCTGCTGTCAACGTTGTTGTACAAGTGTTCAAATTCCTGTTTTCAGTTCTTTTGGGGATCTACACGGAAGTGGAATTGCTGGATATGGTAGTCCTATGTCTAATTTTTTTCTATGTTTTCCATGGTGGCTGCACCATTTTACATTATACCAGCATTGCACAGAGTTCCAATCTTAAATATTTTCTTAAATTCTTTGAGCTGCCTTTTCGTAAAGTCAGTACTGTCTTTTGGTGCACAGAAGTTTTAAATTTGGATGAAGTTCAGTTTACCTATTTTTTCTTTGGTTGCCTGTTCTTTTGTTATCGTATCCAAAAAATTATTACTAAACCCAATATCAGGAGGCTCTTCCCTTGTGTTTTCACCTAAAGTTTTATAGTTTTAGTTCTTATGTTTGCATCTTTGATCCATTTTGTGTTAACTTTTGCATTTGGTGTAAGGGAAGGGTCCAATTTCATTCTTTTGCATGTGGATATCCGACTTTCCCAACATCATTTGTTGAAAAGACTATCTTTTCGCTATTGAATGGTCCTGGCAACCCCATACAATTTAGAAAAATCAATTCGTTAAATATTTTAAGATCTTTGAGGAAATAGAAACTTTTCTTTCTCAGACAGGACTAGAGGCTGTAGCTCTTAGGTGGTTACAAAAGCGCGTTGTATTATAAACGACTGGAGGTTAAAAATTTTTTTAATACACCATGGAGTTCAACACAATCATTCACTCAAAAAATCTAAGTACATAATCTAATATATGGGTTTTACAGTTGCCCTTTGGTCAGAGGGTGGAAAAACCTGCCACTGCATGACCATGAGTACCTGGAGCAATAGCTTCTCTGGAGGCTGTTCCGAAGAGTGGCGGCTACTTTGTTTCTTGGAACGTGATGCAAATGCATCAGAGAACACTGGACTTTTAAAAATACTGAATGTGCCTCAAATCTACAATTAGACCAAGAAATATCTAAATGCCAGAGAAATATGGGAGAAGGCCATTTAAGCAAGAAACTGCAACATCTATTTATACAAAATCTGTTAAGTAATGTATTACAGAAAGACATTAGCTTAGCCATTTTGTTCTTATTTCTACTCTTCTATCTCATTTATTTGCCAAATAACTTAGATGAGTGCTCATTATTAAAATGGTCACATTTTAGTCAAGTGACCAATCCTTAACTCTGCCTTTGATAAAATGCAGTTAGCAGAACTTCCTGATTCCTATTTAAAATGCAATACCTGTGAAAGTATATTCTTTTTTTTTGAATTATATTTTATTTTCTTATACAGCAGGTTCTTATTAGTTACCTATTTTATACATATTAGTGTATACATGTCAATCCCCATCTCCCAATTCATCCCACCCCCATCCCACCCCCATCCCACCCCCCCAGCCACTTTCCCCGCTTGGTGTCCATACGTTTGTTCTCTACATCTGTGTCTCTATTTCTGCCCTGCAAACCGGTTCATCTGCACCATTTTTCTAGGTTCCACATATATGCATTAATATACGGTATTTGTTTTTCTCTTTCTGACTTACTTCACTCTGTATGACAGTCTCTAGATCCATACACGTCTCTACAAATGCCCCAATGTCGTTCCTTTTTATGGCTGAGTAATATTCCATTGTATATATGTGCCACAACTTCTTTATCCATTCGTCTGTCGATGGGCATTTAGGTGCTTCCATGACCTGACTATTGTAAATAGTGCTGCAATGAACATTGGGGTGCATGTGTCTTTTTGAATTACGTTTTTTTCTGGGTATATGCCCAGTAGTGGGGTTGCTAGGTCATATGGTAATTCTATTTTTAGTTTTTTAAGAAACCTCCATACTGTTCTCCATAGTGGCTGTATCAATTTACATTCCCACCAACAGTGCAAGAGGGTTCCCTTTTCTCCACACCCTCTCCAGCATTTGTTGTTTGTAGATTTTCTGATGATGCCCATTCTAACTGCTGTGAGGTGATACCTCATTGTAGTTTTGATTTGCATTTCTCTAATGATTAGTGATGTTGAGCAGCTTTTCATGTGCTTCTTGGCCATCTGTATGTCTTCTTTGGAGAAATGTCTATTTACATCTTCTGCCCACTTTTGGATTGGGTTGTTTGTTCTTTTAATATTGAGCTGCATGAGCTGTTTACATATTTTGGAGATTAATCTTTTGTCCATTGATTTGTTTGCAAATATTTTCTCCCATCCTGAGGGTTGTCTTTTTGTCTTGTTTGTAATTTCCTTTGCTTTAGAAAAGCTTTAAGTTTCATTAGGTCTCATTTGCTTATTTTTGTTTTTATTTCCATAACTCCAGGAAGTGGATCAAAAAAGATCTTACTGTGATTTATGTCAAAGACTGTTCTTCCTATGTTTTCCTCTAAGAGTTTTATAGTGTCCAGTCTTACATTTAGGTCTCTAATCCATTTTGAGTTTATTTTCATGTATGGTGTTAGGGAGTGTTCTAATTTCATTCTTTTACATGCAGCTGTACAGTTTTCCCAGCACCACTTATTGAAGAGACTGTCTTTTCTCCATTGCATATCCTTGCCTCCTTTATCATACAGTAGTTGACCATAGGTGCATGGGTTTACCTCTGGGCTTCCTGTCCTTTTCCATTGATCTATATTTCTGCTTTTGTGCCAGTACCATGTTGTCTTGATTACTGTAGCTTTGTAGTATAATCTGAAGTCAGGGAGTCTGATTCCTCCAGCTCCATTTTTTTTCCCCTCAAGACTGCTTGGCTCTTTGGGGTCTTTTGTGTCTCCATACAAATTTTAAGATTTTTTTGTTCTAGTACTGTAAAAAATGCCACCAGTTATTTGTAGGGATTGCATTGAATCTCTGGATGCCTTTGGGTAGTGTAGACATTTTCACAATATTGATTCTTCCAATCCAGTAACATGGTATATCTCTCCATCTGTTTGTGTCATCTTTGATTTCTTTCATCAGTGTCTTATAGTTTTCTGAGTACAGGTCTTTTACCTCCTTAGTTAGATTTATTCCTAGGTATTTTATTCTTTTTGTTGCAATGGTGAATGGGATAGTTTCCTTAATTTCTCTTTCTGATCTTTCATTGTTAGTGTATAGGAATGCAAGAGATTTCTGTGCATTTATATTGTATCCTGAAACTTTACCAAACTCACTGATTAGCTCTAGTAGTTTTCTCGTGGCATCTTTAGGATTCTCTATGTATAGTATCATGTCATCTGCAAGCAGTGACAGTTTTACTTCTTCTTTTCCAATTTGTATTCCTTTTATTTCCTTTTCTTCTCTGATTGCCATGACTAGGACTTCCAAAACTACGTTGAATAATAGTGGTGAGAGTGGATAGATATCCTGTCTTGTTCCTGACCTTAGAAGAAATGCTTTCAGTTTTTCACCATTGAGAATGATGTTTGCTGTGGGTTTGTCCTATGTGGCCTTTATTATGTTGAGGTAGGTTCCCTCTATGCCCACTTTCTGGAGAGTATTTATCATAAATGGGTGTTGAATTTTGTCAAAAGCTTTCTCTGCATCTATTGAGATGATCATATGGTTTTTATTCTTCAATTTGTTAGTATTGTGTATCACATTGATTGATTTGTGTATACTGAAGAATCCTTGCATCCCTGGGATAAATCCCACTTGATCGTGGTGTATGATCCTTTTAATGTGTTGTTGGATTCTGTTTGTTAGCATTTTGTTGAGGATTTTTGCATCTGTATTCATCAGTGGTATTGGTCTGTAATTTTCTTTTTTTGTGGTATCTTTGGTTTTGGTTTCAGGGTGATGGTGGCCTCATTTAATGAGTTTGGGAGTATTCCTTCCTCTGCAATTTTTTGGAAGAGTTTGAGAGGATGGGTTTTAGCGCTTCTCTAAATGTTTGATAGAATTCACCTGTGAAGCCATCTGGTCCTGGACTTTTATTTGTTGGAAGATTTTTTTTTTTCTTTTATGGTACGCGGGCCTCTCACTGTTGTGCCCTCTCCCGTTGCGGAGCACAGGCTCCGGACGCGCAGGCTCAGCGGCCACGGCTCGCGGGCCCAGCCGCTCCGCGGCACGTGGGATCCTCCCGGACCGGGGCACGAACCCACGTCCCCTGCATCGGCAGGCGGACTCCCAACAACTGCGCCACCAGGGAAGCCCTGTTGGAAGATTTTTAATCACAGTTTCAATTTCATTACTTGTGATTGGTCTGTTCATATTTTCTATTTCTTCCTGGTTCAGTCTTTCTAAGAATTTGTCCATTTCTTCCAGGTTGTCCATTTTATTGGCATAGAGTTGCTTGTAGTAGTCTCTTAGGATGCTTTGTATTTCTGTGGTGTCTGTTTTAACTTGTTTTTCACTTTCTAATTTTTTTGATTTGATTCCTCTCTCTTTTTCTTGTTGAGTCTGGCTAAAGGTTTATCAATTTTGTTTATCTTCTCAAGGAACCAGCTTTCCGTTTTATTGATCTTTGCTATTGTTTTCTTTGTTTCTATTTCATTTATTTCTGCTCTGATTTTTATGATTTCTTTCCTTCTACCAACCTTCTACTTGTTTGTTCTTCTTTCTCTAGAGCCTTGAGGTGTAAGGTTAGGTTGTCTCTTTGAGATTTTTCTTGTTTCTTGAGGTAGGATTATATTGCTCTAAACCTCCCTCTTAGAACTGCTTTTGCTGCATCCCATAGGTTTTGGATCATCGTGTTTTTATTGTCATTTGTCTCTAGGTATTTTTTGATTTCCTCTTTGAGTTCTTCAGTGATCTCTTGGTTATGTAGTAACGTACTGTTTAGCCTCCATGTGTTTGTGTTTTTTACGTTTTTTTCCCTGTAATTGATTTCTAATCTCATAGGGTTGTGGCCGGAAAATATGCTTCATATGATTTCAATTTTCTTAAATTTTTCAAGGCTTGATTTGTGACCCAAGATGTGATCTATCCTGGAGAATGTTCCGTGTGCACTTGAGAAGTAAGTGTAATCTGCCCTTTTTGCATGGAATGTCCTATAAATATCAATTAAATCTATCTGATCTATTGTGTCTTTTAAAGCTTGTGTTTGCTTATTAATTTTCTATCTGGATGATCTGTCCATTGGTGTAAGTGAGATGTTAAAGTCCCCCACTATTATTGTGTTACTGTCGATTTCCTCTTTTATAGCTGTTAGCAGTTGCCTTATGTATTGAGGTGCTCCTATGTTGGGTGCATGTATATTTATAATTGTTATATCTTCTTCTTGGATTGATCCCTTGATCATTATGTAGTGTCCTTCCTTGTCTCTTGTTACATTCTTTATTTTAAAGTCTATTTTATCTGATATGAGTATTGCTACTCCAGTTTTCTTTTGATTTCCATTTGCATGGAATATCTTTTTTCATCCCCTCACTTTCAATCTGTATGTGTCACTAGGTCTGAAGTGGGTATCTTGTAGACAGCATATATATGTATCCTGTTTTGTATCCATTCAGCAAGCCTGTGTCTTTTGGTTGGAGCATCTATCCATTCACCTTTAAGGTAATTATCGATATGTATGTTTCTATTACTATTTTCTTAATTGTTATGTGTTTGTTTTTGTAGGTCCTTTTCTTCTCTTGTGTTTCCCACTTAGAGAAGTTCCTTTAACATTTGTTGTAGAGCTGGTTTGGTGGTGCTGAATTCTCTTAGCTTTTGATTGTCTGTAAAGCTTTTGATTTCTTTCTCGAATCTGAATGAGATCCTTGCCGGGTAGAGTAATCTTGGTTGTAGGCTCTTCCCTTTCATCACTTTATATATATCATGCCACTCCCTTCTGGCTTGTAGAGTTTCTGCTGAAACATCAGCTGTTAACCTTATGGGAGTTCCCTTGTATGTTATTTGTCATTTTTCCCTTGCTGCTTTCAGTAATTTTTCTTTGTCTTTAATTTTTGTCAATTTGATTACTATATGTCTCTGTGTGTTTCTCCTTGGGTTTATCCTGCCTGGGACTCTGCGCTTCCTGGACTTGGGTGGCTATTTCCTTTCCCATGTTAGGGTAGTTTTTGACTATAATGTCTTCAAATATTTTCTCAGGTCCCTTCTCTCTCTCTTCTCCTTCTGGGACCCCTATAATGCAAATGTTGTTGCATTTAATGTTGTCCCAGAGGTCTCTTAGGCTGTCTTCATTTCTTTTTATTCTTTTTTCTTTATTCTGTTCCACAGCAGTGAATTCCACCATTCTATCTTCCAGGTCACTTATCCGTTCTTCTGCCTCAGTTATTCTGCTATTGATTCCTTCTAGTGTATTTTTTATTTCAGTGATTGTATTGTTCATCTCTGTTTGTTTGTTCTTTAATTCTTGTAGGTCTTTGTTAAACATTTCTTGCATCTTCTCAATCTTTGCCTCCATTCTTTTTCCGAGGTCCTGGATCATCTTCACTATCATTATTCTGAATTTTTTTTCTGGAAGGTTGCCTATCTCCACTTCATTTATTTGTTTTTCTGGGGTTTTATCTTGTTCCTTCATCTGGTACAAAGTCCTCTGCCTTTTCATTTTGTCTATCTTTCTGTGAATGTGGTTTTCCTTCCACAGGCTGCTGAATTGTAGTTCTTGCTTCTGCTGTCTGCCCTCTGATGGATGAGGCTATCTGTGTGAAAGTATATTCTTGTGTGCATCTGTCTAGATTTCTTTTGCTTACTAGTTAAACAGGATATGATTCTTTACCCCATCTCTGGAAGTTTTAAACCATAAGGGAGTGAACAAATCTCATGTGGTGGTATTCAACACCCTGAGACCACGTAACAGCTCTGCCCAATATAACAACTCCCTCCAATTTGATTAAATTTAATGAGCCGAGAATTATGCTTAAGAAACAGTATCCAGACAACTGTCCATTTGTAAAGTGGTTTATTATCACTTATAATTTTATGGAAAATAACCTGTTTATGACAACAGACTGTTGATATTTATATGAAGCCATTTATGAAACAACTTACTTTTCTGAGCTACTGTAACATTGCTTTTCCTGTAGGGTTAAACAGTCAGCCAATTCATTAAATCAATCAATCAAAAAGAATTAATTAAGCTCTGACCTTCTGCTCATTCTCCTTTGCTTGGTGTAGTTTGAGAATTCCTATAGAGACAATCTACATGTTCCTTCCCTGACAGTTTTCTCAGACTCAGCCTCTCCATTTTAAAACCTAAGATTCCCACCATCATCCTGATTTTACAGCAAATGGGCACAGAGCATGATAGATATATATCAATGAAACTATGGCAAGCGTCTTGGAGCAGTAGGTAAACTTGTGACCTTGTGTCACTTTCCCCACATTCCTCATCCCTACTCCCAAGTCTATAAACAACCCTCTGAACACAGGAGGATCTCTTCCGCAAATCTGACCTGGGTGTTCTGCCATCCACTTAACTTCTCCTCCTAGGATGAGAGAATATCATCTGGGCACAGGGTGCTATTAATAATAAAATGCATTTAAAAGAAGCAGTTGTGGCTTCCTTCAACCAGAACTCTGTGTTCTCTACTGAACTCTTACATGCTATTTCATCTGGCCGTGTTAGCAGTGCTCCCCAAGAACGATCAGATGCTTTATTCAGAGAATAAGTTAGTTCTCAGAAATAGAGGCTGGGTTTCTCAGTGGATCCTATAGATTTGAGGATAAAGTTTAGATGTGCTTGAATCCACAGCTACAGGTCTGCTTCGAGGCTGATGAAACCAGGATAGGGAGGCAACAAGCATTAGGCGTTGAGGGGGGACATACAGGACACAAGGAAAAACAAAAATAAGCCACACAGTGGAGTCAGTAACTCAGTCAAAAATCCAAAGTTTATATTGAGATGATATCCTTGGTTTTGGTTTTTGAGGTGATCATACAGAGAATTGGGGATGCTTGATTACACAGTTGTTTTTCTTTTTTGTGGTCTTAGAATTTTTAAAAGCATGTTTCAGTGTGCCTTTAGAATTGGTGAATGAATGAACCTCATTTTTTAAAACCTGAGATTATCATTGGAGGTAGGTTGCAGAGCTTTTGTCACCAAGAAATGATCAAGCAAAAACACCCAGGAGGCACAGGGCAAAACACCCTCCTGGAGGCCGATGGGGTGGGAAGAGGCTCAGCCCAGGGCAGGCAGCATGCCTTCTGTGTGGCTCACCTGTCTTTTCCTCCTTTCACGTGACACCAGGTAAGTCAGCACTGGCACTGAAGTCCAGAGCCTGGCCCTGGGGAGCTTTCGTTCTTTATCTCACCATGTCCTCAGTGCTCATGTTTCATTCTGGTACCCCAGAGTCCAGTTTGCCAAATGAGTGATGGGGGCTGGGGGGTGAGGGATGAGGGCAAAGTTCCCGAGGCTCAGATTCCTTTTCTAAGTTCTGCTGGCCTGAAGCACATTTATTTTTTCACTTTAGAAGGGAATCTGGCACCACCCTTGATTTTGTTATTTCCCACTGCTGTGACCATCTTCCTCTGTAAAATGGGGCATACAATAGCACCCATCTCCTGGGGCAGTGGTTCTCCAAGAGGGTCTCCTGACTGGTAGCATCTGCATTACGTGGAAACTTGTTAGAAAAACAAATTCTGGAACCCCCTCCCAGACCCACTGAATCCGACACTTGGGAGATGGAGATCAGCAATCTGACCCTGAGGTGATTCAGATGCACCCTCAAGTTGGAGAACCACTGTCATAGGGTTGTTGGGAACAGTAAATGAAGGAGCACATATAAAAAGCTCAGAACATTGCCTGGCACCTGTGTTATTTAGATATGAGAATCATGATTATCATCGCAGGAATCTTTTCTAATCATGCTTTAATTTCCAGGAGTACTAGGTACTCACAGGTGGAGATGCCCTTCCTGTGGAACAAACCCCAGGGCATTTATATACGCAAGCTCTCCCCAAAACACAAAGATTTCCTCTGTTTGAATACTTACCTTAATGATATAGGAATTGAATTTTACTTATGTCCTATTTGTTTTTTAATATATAACATTATTTTAACATATAATCCACCATTTTAAAGTGAATATTTTGTAGTTTTTTAGTATATTCACTATGATATGCAACCATCACCACCATCTAATTCCAGAACATTCGCATCACTCCAAAAAGAAACTTCGTACTTATTAGTCTCAGTTAGTCCCAATTCCCTCCAACTCCAGTTCCCATAATCTACGTTGGGGCTCTATGGATTTGTCTATTCTGGACATTTCATAGAAATGGAATCATGAAAAATGTGACCTTTTGTGCCTGGCTCCTTCAGTTAGCATAAAGTCTTCAAGGATTTTTCATATTATAACATGTATCAGTACTTCATCCCTCTTTATGGCTGAGTAATATTTCAATGTATGAATACACCATCTTTTTAAAATTCATTCATCAGTTGATGGACGTTTGAGTTTTTCTCACTTTTTTGGCTATTAAGAATAATGTTGCCATGAACTTTTGTGTACAAGTTTTTGCATGAAGGTAATTTTTTATTTCTCTTGGGTATATACGTAGGATTGGTATGTATAATTTTCTGAGGAAATACCAGACTGTTTTCCACAGTGGCTACATCATCTTACTTTCTCACCAGCATCATATGAGGGTTCTAATTTCTCCACATCCTCTTTAAGACATCTTATTGTCCATTTTGAAATGGTGTCCACGCTAATAGGTAGAAGTGATAGCTAGTGGTTTTGATTTGCATTTCCCTAATGAATGATGATGTTGAATATCTTTTCATGTGCTTGTTGGCTATGTGTATATATTCTTTGGAGAAACATCTATTCAAATCATTTGCCCATTTTTAAAATTGGGTTATTTATCCTTTTATTGTTGAGTTGTAAGAGTTCTTTATATATTTTGGGTATTATGCATTTATGAGCTGTGTGATTTGCAAATATTTTTTCCCATTCTGTTGTTTGGATTTTCACTCTTTTGATAGTGTTCTTTTTCAAAATTGTGGTAAAATACACATAACATAAAATTTACATTTTAACCATTTTAAGTATACAGTTCAGTGGTAATAAGTACATTCACATTTTGTGCACCCATGACCACCATCTGTCTCCAGAATTATTTTCAACTTGCAAAACTGAACCTTTGTCCCATTACATAATAACTCTCCATTCCTCCCTTCCCCCAGCCACTGGCAACCATCATTCTAAATTCTGTGAATATACTACAAACCACTGAATTGTCCATTGTAATATGGTGACTTTTCTGATATGTGAATTATATCTCAATTTAAAGAAAAGCAAGGAACTTCCCTGGTGGTGCAGAGGATAAGACTCCATGCTCCCAATGCAGGGGGCCCAGGTTCAATCCCTGGTCAGGGAAGGAGATACCACATGCATGCTACAACTAAGAGTTCACATGCCACAACTAAGGAGCCTGCCTGCCACAACTAAGACCAGGCGCAACTGAATAAATAAATAAATATTAAAAAACAAAAAGAAAAGAAAAGTGAGAGAGATTGATTGAAATCATTGGACATTTTATGATGTCTCATAATGTCGCAATTGTCTCGTGGATTTTACTAAGAATTGTCTGCCCTTCTCCCAAGAGACCCCCTACCGGGATACTGAGGAGGAGAAAACAGTTTGTGGAAAAATGGTAAAAATGAGCATGGAGGTAAGACTCATCTTAACCAAATGTCTCATCTAATGATTTCCACGTGTACCAGCATAATAAAATCATTGGCATTTACCCCTGCTGAACACCCTCCGGATCTAGGCACTGAACCCCACAGTCAATAAAACCTGTAAACACAATGGGAAGTTGTCACCTCAGAATGGATAGTTTGATCATTTGCCCAGTGGATGAAAGGGCAGAAAATTGGGACTTGTTTGAACTTTTATTTCTGTTTTATCTTTTTGGTTTTCCTTTTGGATTGAAGAAGCAGTGAAAATCATTTATGCTTTCTCTTCTTCCTGTTTATCATTTTGATTGAGGTGGAAGAAAGCATTAATAAATAATAATGTTTTGCTGGACATAGTAAACTTTGAAAACACAAATTACAGAGCATCCCAAGGCTTCTATTTCAAAACTTTTCTATGTTACTGCCATGTTTGCATTAAAACAATCACAGAAAAATGACAAACCAACAGAAACAACAATTTTTATAGCCCTTGACTTCATGGTTTTACCACCGATTGCACTGGCTTTGAAACATAGATAACTCCAATCTCATCTTTGGTAGTCATGAACTTTGTACAAATAACTTATCTTGGGACTTCCCTTGTGGGGCAGTGGTTAAGAATCTGCCTGCTAATGCAAGGGACACAGGTTTGATCCTTGGTCCGGGAAGATCCTACATGCCGTGGAGCAACTAAGCCCGTGCACCACAACTACTGAGCCCATGCACCTAGAGCCCGTGCTCCGCAATGAGGGAAGCCATTGCAATGAGGAGCCCGCGCACTGCAACAAAGAGTAGCCCCCACTCGTAGCAACTAGAGAAAGCCCGCGCGGCAGTGAAGACCCAATGCAGCCAAAAATAAATTAAAAAATATAAATAAATTAAAAAAAAAACCCAAACCCCAAATAACTTATCGTCTCCAAGCTTTGGTTTCATCCACTATAAAATGTGGATAATACTAATGACCGCATAAGACTGTATTAAAAATTAAATGAGATAACATGCGTATTGATATAAGCAGCCCCTTACAGAATTTCTCCCTCGAAAATGGACATATCCTTGAGAAATGACATTCAGTCCAAAGGCACACTATCATTGCAGTGAGCTCTGTTGCCACCGTCTGTTCATCATGTCATTGCTTTTACCATTCATCTAGAACCCTACTGTAAGGCAGTAGAGGAGTTTGTAACTCGATTCAGGGAAGCAGTCCTCAATCACCATAAAACCATGGGAGCTGGCACCCTTCCCATTCAGCGTGGTCCTCTGCCAGATCTCCTCCATTTTTTCCACGTTATTGTCCTAGTCTCCCTCCAGGGACTCATGAAACTATGAGTGGATTTGAAATCCTCTAAGAGGGCGATAGACTTGTAAAGTATGCTTCCAGTTGAGTGGTAGGCATGAGACAAAGGCTATTGAGGGGTTAAGGCCTCATGCACACAGCACTGGCCTAGAGTACCAGGCCTGTGTCTAGAGTGACACGAATGACCAAGCATTTCCTTTACTGCCAGCCCTTTAGCCAGATCTGTAGGACTGGGTGTTGGCTCCATTTCCTCTCCACTCTGTTCCTCCTGCAGATACTGTATAAGGTGCTGGAATGGAAGGGCAGGAGCCTTGGGATAATAACAGCACAATGGCTAGATTCAGGAAGTGATGTTTTGCTATTCATTCTAGGAAACCTTGCTGAGTCTGCTTTATGTCAGGCCCTGTGCTGAGGAATCAGTGATGAGCAAACACTGATATTTCCCTACGCTGGAGGAGCTCACGTCCATGCAGTAGGCATGAATCAAATATTCCCTTTGGATAATATATAGACTTGCGCTTCCTTTCTTCCTCTATTGACCTAACAATCTGTCACTTTCTCATGTTGTGGGTCCCCAAGTGATGAAGTTTCCATGTAGCCATCCCATCCCCCTGGTGGAGGGAGGCTCAGAATGTACGGCAGCCTCCTCTTCTCCGGATTTCATCAGGAAAAGGAGGAATCCAGAACGACGTTTAATAAAAGACCTTCTGACCTAGTGCCCTTCGTTACAGATCAAACATGCCTGGAGGATTCAGGTGTCTCTGCCGTAATCACAGGGCCCAGCATCTGCCACCTGGCTCTGCTCCAGCTCACCCAGTTGTGACCTGATGTTTGGTCTCAGTCTTCAGGGAGTCGTCTGACTGCACCATTGACCCTCAGGCTGCCCGCGTGGTGTCCCTGTGGTGACCTCACTATTACCCTCTGCAGGTGCCCCCGTATTAACAGAGAAAACAAGGGCCAATATTCCAATCAGAGAGGACAGGTAGTGGTGGAATGGTGCAGCCTCACCACTTTGGAGTTATTTCTCAGGGGGGCAAAATGTTTATTTTAACAGAATGGGTAGGGAACCCATCCCCTGTCCATCACTGAGGTATTATCAATACGTCTAGGATCATAAATGGCATCAATAATACAAACGCTTCTATTTTAGATCCAATACTATACCATGGATATCTTACCTTGTCAATACATACAGCCTTCCATTGTTCAACCGTAATTCCCGTAACAATCTCCTTTTTACCTACTGATGGACAGTTAGATTATCTTTCGTTTTTTCTTTTATAACACTGCAGTCGATACCTTTGCACATATATCTTTGTAGATGTGTATAAATAGTATTATAAAATTAATTCCTGGAAATGGAACTACTCGCTGAAAAATGTTATTTCAATGTGTAATCCCACCTGTAGTGAATTTCCTCACAACTCGTAAACCAGCTCTTTTAATAGGCAAAATGTGATCTAATTTGCATATCTTTTGGGGGGGGTGTTCTAATTTCAACTTTCTTATTATAAAATCAAAGTATTATTATTTTCACCATTGTGTTTATCATTATCATGGTCATTACCCTAAATAATTGATGTAAACTGTATTTACCATGTATTGAGAACCCATTCCATGCAGAGTTGATTTAATATAATTTAATTCGCTCCTCACAACAATGATATGAGGTAAGAGTTATTCATTGTACAACTGAAAAACAAAATATAAGTTACTTTGCGCCCTTAGGCAAGTAATTTTAATTCTCTGTGCTTCTATTCTAAGAACAGAAAAAGGGAAATAATATCTTCCTTATCTACTACATAGGGGCGAAATATTTTTACAGTATTAAAGTACTATATATCTGCCAGACATTTTATGGTGTCTGTGAATTGTTCGGGTGACAACATGAGACTTGATATGTTCACAGTTTAAAAGTGCTGAGAAAGATGGCAGAACAGAAATAAGACTGAAAAGACATAAGGTCTGAGTGCTGGGATGTGGCCTAACCACCAGCAAGCTGTGCGACGTAAGTCACATAATCAATCTTTCTCTGGACCTCCTTTTCCTCATTTCTTTTTCTTTCTTTCTTTTTTTTTTAAAGCAGGCACAGCGTTTATTAGAAGCACAGTACTTGTGGGAGAGCACATGGGCAACCTTGCAGAGTGAGTTGCGCACTTCCTCATTTCTAACATATAAAATATAAAAGTAAGGAGTTGGACTAGATGGAGTTCAACTTTTTCAGGGTTAAAATGTCTAGAACTATTAGTTGGCTTAAATCCACAACTGGGCTTTAAAATCTTTTTTTGAGCAACATGGATAGACCTAGAGATTATCATACTAAGTGAAGTAAGCCAGACAGAGAAAGACAAATATCATATGATATCACTTATATGTGGAATCTAAAAAAAAAATGATACAAATGAACTTATATACAAAACAGAAATAGACCCACAGACATAGAAAACAAACTTACGGTTACCAAAGGGGAAAGGTGTGGGGAGGGATAAATTAAGAGTTCGGGATGAACACATACACACTACTATATATAAAATAGATAACCAAAAAGGACCTACTGTACAGCACAGGGAACTCTATTCAATATTTTGTAATAACCTATAAGGGAAGAGAATCTGAGAAAAAACAGGTATATATGTGTGTGTAACTGAATCACTTTGCTGTACACCTGAAACTAACACAATATTGTAAATCAATTACACTTCAATAAAAAGAAAATCTTTGTTTATTGTCAGCTTTGAGGTATCTTTCACAAACAATAAACTTCATCAGTTTTAAGTGCACAGGTTGATGAGTTTGACAAATGCATCCAGTTGTGTAGCCACCACCACAGTCATGATACAGAACATTCCCATCACTCCACTAAGTTCCCTCCTGCCCCTTTGTAGTCCATCCCCTCCCCCAAGCCCAGCCCCTGGCCCTCAGTCATCTGCTTTCTGGCACTGTAGTTTTGCCCTTATTAGAAGTTTATATAAATGGACTCATACAGTACGCTTTCCCTGTGTCTGGCTTCTTCCACTTAACACTATGCTTTTCAGATCCATATCTTTTTTTTTTTTTTTTTTTTGCGGTACGCGGGCCTCTCACTGTTGTGGCCTCTCCCATTGCGGAGCACAGGCTCCGGACGCGCAGGCTCAGCGGCCGTGGCTCACGGGCCCAGCCGCTCCGCGGCATGTGGGATCCTCCCGGACAGGGGCACGAACCCGCGTCCCCTGCATCGGCAGGCGGACTCCCAACCACTGCGCCACCAGGGAAGCCCCATATCTTTGATTATTAGTGCATTTTGTTATAATTTGTATAGGTTCTTTGTATTTCATCTAAAATAGACCGTTTACGTCTTTGCCCATTTTCTATTGGCTCATTGCTCTTTTCATTGTAAATTTATAGAAGCACATTTTAAAAAAGTCAGTGAATAACATGGGAGTTGATTTTATTTATCTAAAGCTTCTTGAGTGTCTTTTTCCACCCAATGGCCTACTTGGAGCAGCGATGGCCATAGACGTCACCTTCTTTCTCTCTTCTGCCACCTCTGGAGGTGCTTCCTCCCTTCCACCTCCCAGCTACCCACAGAGGAGCACGCGCTGCCCATGTGGGACTGAGGGGCCCTGGAAGGGGAAAGGAGAGGACAGAGCCCCTGCTTCCACCCATCACTGCTCCTCGGCGCCCGTCTGGGGTGATGTCCCAGCCGCAGACTTCTATCTCCCAACCCAGTTCGTTGTCCCTGAGCCTGGGCACCTGGTCCTGGGACCAGACACCCTGCATGGCCAAAGCCTGAATTTGCTCTTACCTGCAGCCAAGCCTCCTTTTAGTCCTGTGCAATAGGATGAACCAAGGGGAGGAGGAGGGACTGTCACCTTCATCATGTTCTGCCTCATTTTCCCCCCATAAAGACTCAGAAAACCTCCGCAGGGAGGGACGTTCTCCACGTTGGCCACTTCCAAATCCTTAGAGAAAAGGGAAGGCTGGGCAGGTGTACGGGGCTGAGGAACAAAAGGTGGTGGGAAACCTACTGGGATAGACAAGGTCACTCCAGCCGCACTCAGCCCGAGGCCACCTGGATGCCACTCCCATGTCTCCTCTTTCCCAGGCTGCACTGTCGTGTTGCAATGATGGGAAAAGTCCGCCATCTCTTGCTGCCCCGAAGGCCTTGATCTACTGCACTGGGACATGTGTGTGCCTGGCTTCCAGGGAGACCTTGCTGCCCACAGGGGTGAGGTTCTACTGGGTACCATCAACGTGGCACCGCCTCAGGTGTACCCAGGGTAGTGAGCTGTCCTGTACCAGCCTCAGTGCCTAACCACAAAGCACTTGACACCTGGGGGAAAATACGACTTGTTTTCCAATCAGCCCATTGGCCAAACACTAAGGGTACACGACCTGCTTATAATCAGGGGTTACCCTGTTTAAATCTCATGGAAGGCTTAAGAGTGCTTCTCAGTCAGGCATAGGTGCATTTTGTTCAGTTTTCCTTTTTATTCTGACTCTATCTAGTTCAAGATGGAATTGAAGAGGACATACTGTAGCATGGAGTAATTCAAAATGAGGATGGTGACAATGGTAAAAACACAGTCTTGATTCAATTCCAATGCCCACCTAAAACCTCTTTTATTAAAAACTGTTAGCTGGAAAATATGTACATAACTGTCCTCCTATGATAATTTCAAATGTGTTTTTGTCCGAGAATTTCTTTATGGAACTCTCCAAAATCCCCAACTCTTAACTAACTGTATCTTCCTTAGAATCTTCAAATTCCCCAAGTCTTTAGAGATTTTGATGGACCTCGTAAAAGGATTCTGGAGTTTTCGACTCAAGAGTCAACAAAGGCCCTCCCAAACCTTTAGTCTGACTCTTGGCTCCCTAAAGAGACTGGGAGCCGTTCTCAGCATCTTTCTGTGGAAGGACAATCTGCTCCATCCTCTGCTGCAACACAAATAACCATTGTGAAGCTCGATGGTGAGTTTCAATGAGTATATTTTACCACGTGTGACCCAGGTAGGCTCGGACTTAACAGGTATGTTTGCACTGTTTCATATTCAAATGCACAGTTCCAACAGTTTAGTTTATAAGTTGTATTCTTTGTCTTCCTTGTATTCTGTCAAGCACCAGGTACAGTGTCATCCCTGTGTGGGTGCTCTGCAAACACTAATTGGTTGGTGATCAGGAAAATGATGTTGACAAATGACTCCACGAAACTGATGAATCATTTGGTGGACGAGGCCAGGTACAGCAATTATGTATTGTTGCTTCACCCAACAGGTAATGTTTCATAACTCAGAGCAACATAGAATATTTTGCCTGTCAGTGCCTGGTCACTATTTCCAGTCGGAGCCAAAAAGTCTTCTTTGTAGAGTAAAACTTTTCAACAACATTGACCCTGTAGGCAGACTTTTAATATAAGATATAGCTGTTTCCTTTGCTTCAGGCTACTACAAAAACCTGGCTCCCTCATACGTTGGCAATAGAATAAACAAAAAGATGAAGCAAGAAGTTTGAATCAGCTAATGAAAACAATCTAATCCATGTGAGTATTAACACTTCAATGGTACTGTTCCCACCCCCCAACCCGGCGGAACGATCTGGACCTTTTAAAACAAATTGGTTGTGGAATAGACAAATTTACAGAAAGGCTTTTGATTTATCCATATGAGATTGTTGATATTCGATGATTTTTGACCTTCAGAATGGCAATTTCAAGTGGTTCAAATTAATAAAAGATTTAAGAATTCTTGCTTTGTTTAAACCTCTAAGCCTTTTCAAATGTTTTTTCACCCTATATGACATCTCTCTTTCCACCTTTTCTCTAACGAATACATTTGTATTTATTCTTTAATACCCAGTTGAAATGTCACCACCCTTAGAGGGCAGTTTATTTTTTTGCTTTCCCGTAGGTCATAATGCAAACTTCCATTGCAGGCACTTATTACACATATTATTGATATTTTATTTATGTCTATTACTCAATTATGTTATGAATTTATGCAGTAACTGGACTAAGTTTTGTAATTGTATGAATACTTTATTAAATGTAGGTAAAATATTTGCAAAATTATAAAGCAGTATTCAAATTGTAAAAAAAAAAAAAGAATTCTTTTACTCAGAATATATCTATATAAACATAAATAAATACTAAAGTAAAGAAGCAAATTCTTAATACTTGCTTCATGGACTTCCCTGGTGGCTCAGTGGTTAAGAATCCACCTACCAATGCAGGGGACACAGGTTCTATCACTGGTCCGGGAAGATCCTGCGTGCTACGGAAAAACTAAGCCCGTGTGCCACAACTATTGAGCCTGTACTATAAAGCCCGCAAGCCACAACTACTGAACCTGCACGCCTAGAGCCCATGCTCCACAACAAGAGAAGCCACCACAATGAGAAGCCCGTGCACCACAACGAATAGTAGCCCTCCTCGCTCGCTACGACTAGAGAAAGCCTGCATGCAGCAACGAAGACCCAATGCAGCCAAAAATAAATAAATTAAAAAAAAAAAAAGAAAACTTGCTTCCTGGCAAATTCATAATTACTTTCAGTTGATCTTCCTTTTCAGGTCTAAGTGAGGTGAAAAAGTACTTTACGTGTTTTCTTTTTAAATTAAAATAATATTTATTTTATTTATTTATTTTTGGCTGTGTTGGGTCTTTGTTGCTGCACGAGGACTTTCTCTAGTTGAGGCGAGCAGGGGCTACTCTTCGTTGCGGTGCACGGGCTTCTCATTGCGGTGGTCTCTCTTGTTGCAGAGCATGGGCTCTAGGCACGTGGGCTTCAGTAGCTGTGGCATGTGGGCTCAGAAGTTGTGGCACATGGGCTTAGTTGCTCCGCAGCATGTGGGCTTTTCCTGGACCAGGGCTTGAACCGGTGTCCCCTGCGTTGGCAGGCGGATTTTTAACCACTGCGCCACCAGGGAAGCCCACTTTATGTGTTTTCTAAACATTAAGTTTTATGTTAATTTTGAAACAAAACTCAAGACGAAAACTTTAACTTAAAATTTAAAACAAGAAAAGAATTTAGGAAAAGTTTAGAATTTTAAACATAAGGACTTTTTCTACAGAAGCGCAAATCTGGTACTTAGATGTATTTCTTTGGACAATCAGACTTTAACATTTTAGGTCAGGGACAAGATATTGGGTCTGCACAATCATTAACACTTTAAAAAATGTGAATCCTTTAGATCAGGGTAGCATCCCTCACTCAACAAAGTCGTCACCACTCTCTACGGTTCCCCTTCAGCATTTATTTACATTTTCCTGGGAGCTCTCCAAGGCATTTCGATTTGCAACCTCTGTCTTGGATGAATTTATGTCTCATCGCTTTTGCTCCTCTGATGTGATGAGAACATTCTGAGTCAAGGAGTTCAGAGGAGAGACCCTGCTCCCACCATAGATTCCATCTCATGACCTGTCTTGTTCTCACAGTATAAGCAAAAGGAGATGAAATACCAGAAGATGCTCACCCTGTCATAATCCAGGAGATGCAAATTAAGATCTTTTTCTATTTTTAACCTCTCAGCTCTGTGAAAGTGTAAAAGACTGATGATATTTACGGTTGGTGAGAGTGTGGAGAAATGGGTCTTCTTGTTTGCTTTTGTAAATTGATACAATTTTTGGTTCAGCTACTGGGAAATCTTCATCATTTTTTAAATGTACATACTTCACATATTCAAATATTTTTATTGTAGTGCTGTTTGTGATAGCAAACTTTGGAAGATAAACTAAATATTTGTCAGTTGGGGATTGTTTAGTTATGTTGACATGTGTCCAAATATGGAAAAATGTCCAGCATTTATGGCTGAGTACAAAAAGCAAATTCCAGAACAATGTGCATAGTAAGATCCCATTAAAAGCCAACATAAAATAAAATAACTGTATCTATGTATTTTGGTAAAAGAACATAGGTTTATATAAAGAGAAAATCTAGGAGAATATGTAGCACATAGAACAGTTATCTGTGGCAATGAGAAAGAATGGCCTATGTTGGAGACATCAAGTTTTTACTTCATGTTTTTTTTTGTTATTCACCATTATTTTATTTAAACAAAAATTTGAGTAACTTTTTTACAAAAGTCACGTATTGTGACCTTTCCCCACCCCCAAATATATGAGGGTATATAGACAAAAGTTTTCTTTCGTCTCAGTCCCCATCCCACCCATGTAAATCTACTGTTCATTTCTTATGCATTCTTCTAGAATTTCTTTATGTATATGAGAACACATGAAAATATAGATTCTTATTCTCTCCTTTTCTTTTTCCACAAAAGGTAGCACATTATGTACTGCTTAACACTTTATTTTTCTCCCCCTTAAACGGTATACACTTTGTACTCTTTGAAAAAAACATTTCATAGTGATACTGATTCCTTTGATATTAAAGCCTACAAGAAATGTTGGGCCTTGTGTGGAAGGGAGTTGCCGTTGTAGGGTGGGATTAGTCATCTTTCATAAAGATGGCCAGGCCACCTCTAGCAGCTGGAAAGCTAAGCAATATTCTTAAAACTGAGACATAAACAGCTATTTCAAGCAAAGAAGGGTGTATCAGTAGATCTTGAATTTGCCCTCTATTGATTTTGCTCTACTTAGAAGCACCTTTTCATATCTCTAAACAGTTAGGCACTGCCTGCTTACCTTGAAATACCTCTGTGAAGGCAGCCTGTGTTCTTTCTTCACGTCTGTCTTGAACACTTCTCTGCAGTGTTAGAGTGGTGAACAGAGAGACTCAGTATGTGGGCTCGGAGTCAGGGCTGGGGCAGAGCAGCCATTCTAGCTGTGGGGCGGTAGGCAGCTTATGTAACTCCCCTAAGCCTCAGTTTTCTCATTGAGGAAATGAGGATACAAATTGTATATTTTTCATAGGATTGTTGTGAAGATGAAGTAAAGCATTAGCTTCTATAGTAGGGCTAATATAATACTGTTTTTTTGTGAGGTCAAAAAATCCTTCCAGAGGTCTTGCTTAATTCAGAAAACATTTATGCAAGGATTTGATTCACGGACAATCCCTGCTTACCTCTTTACTTCCTATGAGCCAGGTTACCAAATTAGTGAAATGAACCATAAACTATAGTGGTAAGTAAGCCTATATGTTAAAAGCCAAGATACAGTTAACATTATTAAACTATGCTCCCCAACTGATAAAATCAGGCCTGCATGTCCTAAGATTATACCCACAGAACTTAAAATACAATCCATGGTCTCATATGTTTGACCTGTATGTTACAGATAACTTTACTTGCCTTATTAGAATTTAGGAGGTCCTTTGAGGGGTGCTAGGATGGCTTAAGTTTTCTTAAAAACTGTATGCGATTACAGTGAGATGATACTTCACACCCAGCAGAAAGGATACAGTTCAAAAGGGGTGCAATACTTATTGTTGGTGAGGATATGGAAGAAGTGGAACTCTCACACATTGCTGGGAGTGGGAGTGTAAAATGGAAAAAAACCCTCTGGGAAGGTATTCACTAGTTCCTCATAACATTAGCCATACACCTATCCACTGACTCTGCAATTCCAGATTTAGGTATCAATATTTACCCAAGTGAGACTGTTCATAGTAGTTTTACTAATAATCACTCCAAAGCAGAAACAGATGGACAGGTGTCCATCCACAGGAGAATGGATAAACACACTGTAGTATATTCAGACTCAACAATTAAAAAAAGAACAAATTCCGTTTACATGCAACAATATAGATGAATCTCAAACACACTATGTCAAGCAAAAGAAGGCCTATGAAAAAGGACATATTATATAATTCTATTATATGAAGTCCAAGAACAGAGGAAATGAATCTGTAGTGATATCTGAACAGTGGTTACCTCAAGGGGAAGTATTGACTGGAAAGGGACCTGAGGGAAATTTCTAGGACTATGGGAATTCCTATATGTTGATCTGGGCATAATTCCATGGGTGTATGCATTTGTCAAAACTTAAGGAGCTCTACATTTAAGATCTGTGAATTTTACTCTATGTAAATTGTACAACCTCAAAAGAAACTTTGTTAGCATAAAAATGTCAGAGATCAAGGCAAAAAATGTTACATTGTAAAGTATAGAAACCTGTATCAAGATATTGGGCAGATTTCTTCCTTTTCTCTGGGGAAAAAAAAAGCGCATCTGCATAAAGTATCCAAGAATCTCTATTGATCCTAGAGCTGTGCCCAAAATAGGACTACTAAATATCTGTGCTTGTTGATGCTTAGAAAAAAGGGGGAGACAGTAGGCCTCCCTCTGAAAAGCAGCTGGGAAAGGAAAGGTTGACCTTCAACTTCTCCCCTTCACCAGTGCCTGCAGCTTGGGTTCACTGAAAGCCACGGGGCTGCCACTCCAACAGAGCAAAGCTGTCTGAACTCAGGATGAGCTGTTGAGAAGCCTATTTACCAAGCTGGCCTTACTTTATTCTTCTTTAAATTATTCTAAAATACTCAGCTGACATGGGGTTTAAATAGCATTTTTTGCCCATCATCTACAAATAATAAATGCTGGAGAGGGTGTGGAGAAAAGGGAACCCTCCTACTTTGTTGATGGGAATGTAAATTGGTTCAGCCACTGTGGAGAACAGTACAGAGACTGAAAAACTAAAAATGGAGCTACCATATGATCCAGGAATCCCACTCTTAGGCATATATCTGGAAAAGATGAAAACTCTAATTTGAAAAGATGTATGTACCCCCATGTTCATAGCAGCACTATTTACAACAGCCAAGCCATGGAAGCAACATAAGTGTCCATCAACAGATGAATGGATAAAGAAGATGTGGTATGTATATGCAATGGAATATTCTCAGCCATAAAAAAGAATGAAATATTGCCATTTGCCACAACATGGATGGGCTTAGAGATTATCATACTAAGCGAAATAAGTCAGACAAAGACAAATATTACAACACTTACATGTGGAATCTAAAAAATAATACAAATAATCTTATTTACAAAACAGAACAGACTCACAGACATAGAAAACATACTTATGGTTACCAAAGGGGAAATTGGGGGGAGAGATAAATTTGGAGTATGGGATTAACAAATACACACCATTATATATAAAATAGATAAACAACAAGGATTTACTGTATAGCACAGGGAACTATATTCAATATCTTGTAATAACCTATAATGGAAAAGCAACTGAAAAAATTTTATATATATATATATATATATATATATATATATATATATATATATATATATATATATAACTGAATCACACTGTCACCACTTTTCGGTATGGAGAGTTTGTTTCTCTGCTCTGCTGTGAGGGACCTTGTCTCTACTAAACTATATGCCCCAAGCCATTCAATACAAAATAAACACTTTCAAAGACTTACAGTGTTTATCTCTCTGGGGAAATCTTTCTTTAAAAAATGTATGGTTTCAGTCAACCATTTATTTAGGGTAGTTATCTGGTCTAGTACTCCAAATTTTTTGAGTAGATATAATTATTTTCCCTCAGATTAGATTTAAAAAAATGGTTAGTGTCTAGAAATTTGATATTTGATGTTTGATATTCATTTAAACTGCTAATGTCCAATTGAATTCAACATTATTTGTTGATGTTAGTTGAAAATAGATTAGGAAGTGAAAAGTTCAGAGATGTCTAGTTTAGTTCTTTTTTCATCTTAGACTAGTAAATTATTAACCATATCTCTCTTTAAATGCCTAAATAGAAATCATTATTTAAAATTAATTTTTATTGCCTTTCCAACAGGAAAAGACTCTTCGGTAACCCTGTGCCTTGGCTAAGAGAAATATAAACAGAGAAGAACTGGGTCCCTCCTTCTCTTGCTTCATTCTTCTGCATCCTCAGGGGGCCTGTGGGCAGGTGGCTGCAGGGAGAGAAGTCTGAGAGGTGCAGTCATTTGGAGGCTCAGTGAGGGAAGAGAAGGAATGGTGGTCCAAGTGCTAGGGGTACACTGGTGTTTATAGCACTGTTTCACTGGGTGCACACCCTAGGTCAGCCCACGTGAACTTCCCAACCATCCAGGGAGGGGGTCAGTCATTAGGGCAGATATGACTGTTTGTAGTTTCCGAGCAAGGAATCCAAAGAGCTTCCATGAATGACCATATATATCTTGTCTTGAGTTGGTAACGTATCTGGGTCTACCCACCATAGCTTCTGCCTCAGTCCAAAGCTCCTTCCAATTTGTGATGTTGAGAATGAGAGCTATGAAGATTGAAATGGCATCTTAATCAATAAGAACATCAGCTACAGCACCAGAATGGTAGCCTTAGATGCTACCTTTCCAATCACCATTTCCCATTGAACATTTCTGGGCCCAAACCAAAAAATAGTGTCTTCCTTTACCACATTCAGTTCTTCACTTCTGGAGTGGAGTTAATTCCGCCTATCCCAGTGCATTCTGAAGGAAGCAGTGTGATTACAACTCGACAGAATCATGTTAGTAATCCTTTTACCTTCCGATTCCTCCACTGACTATACCTCCTTTATAGATCTGATGAACAAATGTGGCTTAGCAAATACTGTCATCTGGCCCCTCTGCTGGGATCTTATGGGCTTTTATCATTTTTTTCTGTCCTTTATTCTAAAGCAACATCAAATGAGATAGAAGTGCCAGCTACACAGCTTTTCTCCCGTTACTGTGTTGGCTCCTTCATTGAAAAAGCATAGGAGGGCTTCCCTGGTGGCGCAGTGGTTGAGAGTCCGCCTGCCGATGCAGGGGACACGGGTTCGTGCCGTGGTCCGGGAAGATCCTACATGCCGCAGAGCGGCTGGGCTCGTGGGCCATGGCTGTTGAGTCTGCGCGTCCGGAGCCTGTGCTCCGCAACGGGAGAGGCCACAGCAGTGGGAGGCCCGCGTACTGCAAAAAAAAAAAAAAAGAAAAAGCATAGGAAAGTTGTTGGGTTTTACAGAAAGTCTTAAACCATTTGGAATGAAGGCTACAAAATTGGGGCAATAAATCCCTTCTGAATTAGGAGCAGCAGAGAAGAGACAAAGTATCTTGAACTAAACACCTTAGCAATTTAAGTTAAATCTCTATTTGACCAACTAAGAAAGGTAAAAGCTGTTAATGACTTAAAGACTTCACCTCGATCACCTTCCTCCCCCAAAATACATCAGAAATACATCTACCTGTGGAACAACTCCTACAGAACACCTACTGAATGCTGGCAGAAGACCTCAGACCTCCCGAAAGACAAGAAACTCCCCACGTACCTGGGTAGGGCAAAAGAAAAAACAGAGACAAAAAAATAGGGACGGGACCTGCACCAGTGGGAGGGAGCTGTGAAGGAGGAAAGGTTTCCACACGCTAGGAAGCCCCTTCGCGGGCGGAGACTGCGGGTGGCGGAGGGGGAAGCTTCGGGGCCACGGAGGAGAGCGCAGTAACAGGGGTGCGGAGGGCAAAGTGGAGAGATTCCCGCACTGAGGATCGGTGCTGACCAGCACTCACCAGCCCAAGAGGCTTGTCTGCTCACCCGCTGGGGCGGGCGGGGGCTGGGAGCTGAGGCTCGGGCTTTGGTCTGAGCGCAGGGAGAGGACTGGGGTTGGTGGCGTGAACACAGCCTAAGGGGGCTAGTGCGCCATAGCTAGCCGGGAGGGAGTCCGGGACAAAGTCTTGAGCTGCCGAAGAGGCAAGAGACGTTTTCTTGCCTCTTTGCTTCCTGGTGCGCGAGGAGAGGGGATTAAGAGCGCTGCTTAAAGGAGCTCCAGAGAGGGGCGCAAGCTGTGGTTATTAGCGCGGACCCCAGAGACGGGCATGAGACAGTAAGGCTGCTGCTGCCACCACCAAGAAGCCTGTGGGCGAGCACAGGTCACTATCCACACCCCCCTTCCGGGGAGCCTGTGCAGCGCACCACTGCCAGGGTCCCGGGATCCAGGGACAACTTCTCCGGGAGAATGCACGGCACGCCTCAGGCTGGTGCAACATCACGCTGGCCTCTGCCACCTCAGGCTCGCCCCGCACTCCATACCCCTCTTTCCCCCCCGCCTGAGTGAGCCAGAGCCCCCGAATCAGCTGCTCCTTTAACCTCGTCCTGTCTGAGTGAAGAACAGACGCACTCAGGCGACCTACACGCAGAGGCGGGTCCAAATCCAAAGCTGAACCCGTGGAGCTGTGCGAACAAAGAAGAGAAAGGGAAATTTCTCCCAGCAGCCTCAGGAGCAGTGGATTAAATCTCCACAATCAACTTGATGTACCCTGCATCTGTGGAATACCTGAGTAGACAATGAATCATCCCAAATTGAGGAGGTGGACTTTGGAACAACGATATATATATATTTTTTCCTTTTTCTCTTTTTGTGAGTGTGTATGTGTATGCTTCAGTGTGCTATTTTGTCTGTATAGCTTTGCTTTTACCATTTGTCCTAGGGTTCTCTCTGTCCGTTTTTATATTTTTTTTTAGTTTAGTTTTCAGCATTTGTTATCATTGGTGGATGTGTTTTTTGGTTTGATTGTTCTTTCTTTTTTTAAATTACTTAAAATTTTTTTTGATAATTATTTTTTGTTTTTTATTTTAATAACTTTTAAATTTTTTCTTATTTTATTTTTTCTTTCTTTTTTTCTCCCTTTTATTCTGAGCCGTGTGGATGACAGGCTCTTGCTGCTCCAACCAGGCGTCAGGGCTGTGCCTCTGAGGTGGGAGAGCCAAGTTCAGGACATTGGTCCACCAGAGACCTCCCAGCTCCACGTAATATCAAAAGGCAAAAATCTCCCAGAGATCTCCATCTCAACGCCAAGACCCAGCTCCACTCAACGACCAGCAAGCTACAGTGCTGGACACCCTCTGACAAACAACTAGCAAGACAGGAACACAACCACACCCATTAGTAGAGAGACTGCCTGAAATCATAAGGTCACAGACATCCCAAAACACACCACCAGATGTGGACCTGCCTACCAGAGAGACAAGATCCAGCCTCATCCACCAGAACACAGGCACCAGTCCCCTCCACCAGGAAGCCTATACAACCCACTGAATCAACTTTAGCCACTGGGGGCAGACACCAAAAAACCAGGAAATACGAACCTGCAGCCTGTGAAAAGGAGACACGAAACAGAGTAAGTTAAGCAAAATGAGAAGACAAAGAAACACACAGCAGATGAAGGAGAAGGTAAAAACCCACCAGACCTAACAAATGAAGAGGAAATAGGCAGTCTATCTGAAAAAGAATTCAGAATAATGATAGTAACGGGGATCCAAAATCTTGGAAATAGAATGGAGGAAATACAAGAAACGTTTAACAAGGACCTAGAAGAAATAAAGAGCAAACAAACAATCATGAACAACACAATAAATGAAATTAAAAAATCTCTAGAAGGAAACAATAGCAGAATAACTGAGGCAGAAGAATGGATAAGTGACCTGGAAGATAAAAGAGTGGAAATAACTATTGAAGAACAGAATAAAGAAAAAAGAAAGAAAAGAATTGAGGACAGTCTCAGAGACCTCTGGGACAATATTAAACACACCAACAATCGAATTGTAGGGGTCCCAGAAGAAGATGAGAAAAAGAAAGGGACTGAGAAAATATTTGAATGGATTATAGTTGAAAACTTCCCTAATATGGGTAAGGAAATAGTTAATCAAATCCAGGAAGCACAGAGAGTCCCATACAGGATAAATCCAAGGAGAAACATAGCAAGACACATATTAATCAAACTATCGAAAATTAAACATAAAGAAAAAATATTAAAAGCAGCAAGGGAAAAGCAACAAATAATATACAAGGGAATCCCCATAAGGTTAGCAGCTGATCTTTCAGCAGAAACGCTGCAAGCCAGAAGGGAGTGGCAGGACATATTTAAAGTGATGAACAGGAAAAACCTACAACCAAGATTACTCTACCCAGCAAGGATCTCATTCAGATTTGTTGGAGAAATTTAAAACCTTTAGAGACAAGCAAAAGCTAAGAGAATTCAGCAACACCAAACCACCTTTACAACAAATGCTAAAGGAACTTCTCTAGTCAGGAAACACAAGAGAAGGAAAAGACCTACAATAACAAACCCAAAGCAATTAAGAAAATGGTAATAGGAACATACATATTGATAATTACCTTAAATGTAAATGGATTAAATGCTCCCACCAAAAGACAGACTGGCTGAATGGATACAAAAACAAGACCCATATATATGCTGTCTACAAGAGACCCACTTCAGACCTAGTGACACATACAGACTGAAAGTGAGGGGATGGAAAAAGATATTCCATGCAAATGGAATCAAAAGAAAGCTGGAGTAGCAATTCCCATATCAGACAAAATAGACTTTAAAACAAAGAATATTACAAGAGACAAAGAAGGACACTGCATAATGATCAAGGGATCAATCCAAGAAGAAGATATAACAATTGTAAATATTTATGCACCTAACATAGGTGCACCTCAATACATAAGGCAAATACTAACAGCCATAAAAGGAGAAATCGACAGTAATACAGTCATAGTAGGGGACTTTAACACCCCACTTTCACCAATGGACAGATCATCCAAAATGAAAATAAATAAGGAAACACAAGCTTTAAATGATACATTAAACAAGATGGACTTAATTGATATTTATAGGACATTCCAGCCAAAAAGAAGACAATACACTTTCTTCTCAAGTGCTCATGGAACATTCTCCAGGATAGATCACATCTTGGCTCAGAAATCAAGCCTCAGTAAATTTAAGAAAATTGAAATCGTATCAAGTATCTTTTCTGACCACAGCACTATGAGACTAGATATCAATTACAGGAAAAAATCTGTGAAAAATACAAACACATGGAGGCTAAATAATACACTACTTAATAACGAAGTGCTCACTGAACAAATCAAAGAGGAAATCGAAAAATATCTAGAAACAAAGACAATGAAAACATGACGACCCAAAACCTATGGGACGTAGCAAAAGCAGTTCTAAGAAGGAAGTTTATAGCAATACAATCCTACCTTAAGAAACAAGAAACATCTCAAATAAACAACCTAACCTTACACCTAAAGCAATTAGAGAAAGAAGAACAAAATACCCCCAAAATTAGAAGAAGGAAAGAAATCATAAAGATCAGATCAGAAATAAATGAAAAAGAAATGAAGGAAACAATAGCAAAGATCAATAAAACTAAAAGCTGGTTCTTTGAGAAGATAAACAAAATAGATAAACCACTAGCCAGATTCATTAAGAAAAAAAGGGAGAAGACTCAAATCAATAGAATGGGAAATGAAAAAGGAGAAGTAAAAACTGACACTGCAGAAATACAAAGGATCATGAGAGATTATTACAAGCAGCTATATGCCAATAAAATGGACAACCTGGAAGAAATGGACAAATTCTTAGAAATGAACAACTTTCTGAGACTGAACCGGGAAGAAATAGAAAATATGAACAGACCAATCACAAACACTGATATTGAGACTGTGATTAAAAACCTTCCAACAAACAAAAGCCCAGGACCAGATGGCTTCACAGGCGAATTCTATCAAACATTTAGAAAAGAGCTAACACCTATCCTTCTCAAACTCTTCCAAAATATAGCAGAGGGAGGAAGACTCCCAAACGCATTCTAAGAGGCCACCATCACCCTGATACCAAAACCAAACAAAGATGTCACAAACAAAGAAAACTACAGACCAATATCACTGATGAACATAGAGGCAAAAATCCTCAACAAAATACTAGCAAACAGAATCCAACAGCACATTAAAAGGATCATACACCATGATCAAGTGGGGTTTATCCCAGGAATGCAAGGATTCTTCAATATATGCAAATCAATCAACGTGATACACCATATTAACAAATTGAAGGAGAAAAAACATATGATCATCTCAGTAGATGCAGAGAAAGCTTTCGACAAAATTCAACACCCATTTATGATAAAAACCCTCTGGAAAGTAGGCATAGAGGGAACTTACCTCAACATAATAAAAGTCATAGATGACAAACCCACAGCCAACATCGTCCTCAATGGTGAAAAACTGAAAGCATTTCCACTAAGATCAGGAACAAGACAAGGTTGCCCACTCTCACCACTATTATTCAACATAGTTTTGGAAGTTTTAGCCACAGCAATCAGAGAATAAAAAGATATAATAGGAATCCAAATCGGAAAAGAAGAAGTAAAGCTGTCACTGTTTGCCGATGACAAGGTACTATACATAGAGAATCCTAAAGACGTTACCAGAAAACTACTAGAGCTACTCAATGAATCTGGTAAAGTAGCAGGATAAAAAAATTAATGCACAGAAATCTCTTGCATTCCTATGCACTAATGATGAAAAATCCGAAAGTGAAATTAAGAACACACTCCCATTTACCACTGGAAGAAAAAGAATAAAATACCTAGGAATAAACCTATCTAAGGTGACAAAAGACCTGTATGAAGAAAACTATAAGACACTGATTAAAGAAATTAAAGATGATACAAATAGATAGAGAGATATACCATGGTCTTGGATTGGAAGATTCAACATTGTGAAAATGACTCTACTACCCAAAGCAATCTACAGATTCAATGCAATCCCTATCAAACTACCACTGGCATTTTTCGCGGAACTAGAACAAAAATTTCACAATTTATATGGTAACACAAAAGACCCCGAATAGACAAAGTAATCTTGAGAAAGAAAAACGGAGCTGGAGGAATCAGGCTCCCTGACTTCAGACTATACTACAAAGCTACAGTAATCAAGACAGTATGGTACTGGCACAAAAACAGAAATATAGATCAATGGAACAGGATGGAAAGCCCAGAGATAAACCCATGCACATATGGTCATCTTATCTTTGATAAAGGTGGCAAGAATATACAATGGACAAAAGACAGCCTCTTCAATAAATGGTGCTGGGACAACTGGACAGCTACATGTAAAAGAATGAAATTAGAACACTCTTTAACACCATACACAAAAATAAACTCAAAATGGATTAAAGACCTAAATGTAAGGCCAGACACTATCAAACTCTTAGAGGAAAACGTAGGCAGAACACTCTATGACATAAATCACAGCAACATCCTTTTTGACCCACCTCCTAGAGAAATGGAAATAAAAACAAAAGTAAACAAATGGGACCTAATGAAACTTAAAAGCTTTTGCACAGCAATGGGAACCATAAACAAGACGAAATGACAACCCTCAGAATGGTAGAGAATTCTACCATTGAAGCAACTAATGAAGCAACTGACAAAGGATTAATCTCCAAAATGTACAAGCAGCCCATGCAGCTCAATATCAAAAAAACAAACAACCCAATCCAAAAATGGGCAGAAGACCTAAATAGACGTTTCTCCAAAGAAGATATACAGATTGCCAACAAACACATGAAAGAATGCTCAAGATCACTAATCATTCGAGAAATGCAAATCAAAACTACAATGCGATATCATCTCACACTGGTTGGAATGGCCATCATCAAAAAATCTACAAACAATAAATGCTGGAGAGGGTGTGGAGAAAAGGGAACCCTCAACACTGTCGGTGAGAATGTAAATTGATAGCCACTATGGAGAACAATGTGGAGGTTCCTTAAAAAACTAAAATAGAACTACCATATGACCCAGCAATCCCACTATTGGGCATATACCCTGAGAAAACCATAATTCAAAAAGGGTCATGTACCACAATGTTCATCGCAGCTCTATTTACAATAGCCAGGATTGGGAGCAACCTAAGTGTCCATCGACAGATGAATGGATAAAGAAGATGTGGCACATATATACAATTGGAATATTACTCAGCCATAAAAAGGAACGAAATTGAGTTATTTGTAGTGAGGTGGATGGACTTAGAATCTGTCATACGGAGTGAAGTAAGTCAGAAAGAGAAAATCAAATACCGTGGGCTAACACGTATATATGGAATCTAAAAAAAAAAAAAAGGTTATGAAGAACCTAGGGGCAAGACAGGAATAAAGACGCAGACCTACTAGAGAATGGACTTGAGGACGTGGGGAGGGGGAAGGGTAAGCTGGGTTAAAGTGAGAGAATGGTAGTGTATATATGGACATATATACACTACCAAATGTAAAATAGATAGCTATCGGGAAGCAGTCGCATAGCACAGGGAGATCAGCTCCATGCTTTGTGACCAGCTAGTAGTGTGGGATAGGGAGGGTGGGAGGGAGGGAGACCCAATAGGGAAGAGATATGGGGATATATGTATATGTGTAACTGATTCACTTTGTTATAAAGCAGAAAGTAACACACCATTGTAAAGCAATTATACTCCAGTGAAAACGTTAAAAAATTAAAAAAAAGACTTCACCTCAAAGTAATCTCTTCTCAATTTTGTCCAAGATATCTACTTGAGGCAAAGATAGTTTTCTATGGTACATTGCTTGCCAGTGTTTACACGCCTGCTTTAAAATAGCCAGAATGCTGTGTAAGTGTCTTGTAACACATTCTGCATGAATTCTGCATGATTCATCCACTTAACTATTATACGTATCCATTGTTAGTTTCCAGCTGCAGTCAGTTATATAGGTACATTTAAATACTTTGGCCAAAGAAGATCAGGCACTAACAAAATCCAGAGAGGTTAACTAAATTTGGGTGGATTGTGAAAGGGACATATTTTCCAGTCTAGACATTTTCTTTGGGCCATTCAGCACAAGTAGTTCTCTCCAGATGATGACACCAGGATTTGTCTGCCTCTCCTTGGCTGTGTAAGTTGTCAGGATGGTGTCTGATGCAGCTCCAGGGGCCACTGACCATAGACCAAGAACACTGGATGTGGTATGGGATTCTTAAGAGGGAGATTTTAAAATCCACACTTTATTGTTTTATACAATATCCATTATAGTTTCAAAGAGTTCACATCTTCTGAGTAGCACCAGAAAGATCCATTAATGGAAGAAGAAATCCTTTCCAAGCAATTTAACAGGAAGTGGAAGAAGTGCTCACATGACCACTTGTGATGTTACTGGAGCCGGCAACTTCCTTCCAACCTTTATAGGATCCGGGCAGGAAGTGTTTTATTTTGCATGGTATAAAGTGATAGCAGCTGGTTTCTGATTGATTTTCTGTGGCTGTTGAGCTACTCGGTTCTTCACAGTGTCATCGCTGGGCTCTTTTGTTCCTTGTGTCTTATTCTGGTGCACCATCTCCATCATCATCACCTTCCTGCGCCCTCATAACTGGCCCTAAATGGCCTTTCCAGGCTCATCTCTCAGTCTCTGCCATGAATGGTACCCTCCAGGAATACTGCCCTGACTACTAGATGTTCCTATGAGGAGCCCTCCTGTGCCTCTGTGCCTTTGTCCAAGCTGTTCTGTTCACCTGCAATGCTCTTCCTTCCCATTTCGCCTCTTTAAATGTCTGGTGAAATCCTGCTCTCCCCTCAAACCCCCTAGCAAATGCCAGTAAATGAATTTCCTCTCTGTGCTTCCATAGCCCGTGGACCTTAAAAGCTATGAGAGTGCCTGCTACAGTGTTTTAGAATTTTTTGGCCGTCTTTGCTAGGCTGAGCTCCTCAAAGTCATGTTCATGTCTAATACACCATTGAATCCATCCATGATCTCAATGACTTTGTCAGTAGGTGTTTGATTAGTAAGTAAGGTTTCATACTGTGTGGAAAATGTGGGCAGCAGAACTAAACTATGACTTCCAATTGCCTTAGATTTTCATGTTTTTCTGATTTGAAAAGTACATCCATTCATAAAATTGCTCATTCTGGTCATTTTAAAAATGAGAAAATGAAGTGGAAATATTCACATTTATGTCTACATTTTTTCTGTTTTTTCTTCCCCCCCCAGCTAATAATCTGTGATAATTCAACCAGGGCAGGAGAAGTTTTCTTCTATACTATATATGAAGAAAGATCTTCATGAATATATTAATAGTCAAACAAGTACAGGAAATGTCTTTGAATTCTTAAGAAGGAAAACACACTTACATGTTAGTAGTGTTATTATCTGCATTCAGATGACCAGAAAATTACAAGTATATCATCTAGTAATTAAAATAATCCCTCTACTTGATTTCTCTCTATCAGCAACAAGGACAACAAAAACAAGTTACTTGAAACGGTCAACTGAAAAAAACACATAACGTAAGAGCAATGAGTTTCAGTTTTATTCAGGGACCTTACTGAGGACTAGAGCCCAGGTGACAGTCTCTCAGCTTTTTTGGCTGGGAAATACAGGTGGTCAAGCATCCATCTTGGTAAAAGTTTACTGCTAATCACAAAAGCCAGATACCTCAAGTTAGTGATGTTAGTGCTTTTTCTATGTATGGAAAGAATCTGGGATCATTGAAATTCTTCCTTAGATATGCATCTTAACTATGTAGGGGCCATATATCCAACATGCAGACTGCTTCATCCTGTATTTTTCTATCCTGAATTCCCCTCAGGGTGCACTGTCAGTGCACGGGTGACTGCAGTGGGTTAAGACGTAACACTTTGTACGACTGAGTGATGAGTAAGATTCTCTGTTCTTTTTGTTTACAAAGCTTTCAATTCAGATATTCTACAATTCAGGAAACCATCATCATTACCTGGTACAGACAACTAACAGTGTGTAAGGTATTGTTAATAATGTTTTTTTTTTTTTTTTTTTTTGCGGTACGCGGGCCTCTCACTGTTGTGGCCTCACCCGTTGCGGAGCACAGGCTCCGGACGTGCAGGCTCAGCGGCCATGGCTCACGGGCCCAGCCGCTCCGCGGCATGTAGGATCTTCCCGGACTGGGGCACGAACCCGTGTCCCCTGCATCGGCAGACGGACTCTCAACCACTGCGCCACCAGGGAAACCCTAAGTGGCTATTTTGGATGACAATCAAGATTTCTATGTAACCTGGAAGACAGAACAAGGATGGCAAGTGTCAGTGCACTTATGAATCAAAACCTGCTTTTGTAATTCTCCAGCCCTGGGGCTGTTAGAGCAGAGACCGACTGACCCTTGCCATTCCTGGCGGGGTCATGCCCTGGCCAAACCGCCTGACTTCCAGGTTTCTCCTAATGCTGAGATCCTGTGACCTTCTTTCCAGAGCAGCCAGAATTTCCATGCTTCCTAAAGCCTGGCCTTGCTTGGAGAACAGTAGGTGAGTTTTATAGTTTTCAGGGGATGGAATCAACATGGCCTTGAAATATTTCACAAGAAGGGTCCTGTGGGGCTCTCCCTGCACTTCTATACATAGCAAAGAGCCAAGGCTTCTGGACAAACAAAACAACAAAAGCCACACTGCCCATGACCAACTGGTCACTAGTCTTGTGACATAAGGAGAAAATAAGGACCACTGGATGATTTTTTTCCCCCTAAGATTAGATTATTCAATGGAAAGAAATGTCCTTTGTTCTAAGACTCTAACTTACCTTCTTTTCTTTTCTTTTTTTCGACATTACAATGTTTAAAAACTTTTTTTGCAATGACCGATGACATCATTTGGTAGCTGTTGCTGTTTCTAAGTGGTCTTACTTTGCAAAACAAAGTGTCAGGCCCCCATGACCTTTATGACATTTTACTAGTGCATGAAATTCTCAAAGTGGAACCACTGACACAATAATGCAGGGTTCAAGAGTCAGTAAAACGAAAAGCTACTTATTATGGGGAAACAACTTCAGGTTATAGTTTTGGGGACAGAGAGAAGTAAAATTCACTTTCATTTCTCATTTGCAGGATGGCATTCTTGCCAAAATGATGAATGAGAATCAAATCAAGTCTGCCTTTGTCCGGTTTATGGAAAGATAAGTAAAATGTCATGAGGCGAAAGCAGTCAGCTAAATTGACAAATTAGAACCTTCTACAAAAGAACCGGATTTGCATGTTTGCCCTGGGGCTGGGTGTTCTCTGCATGAAAGGGTCTTTAGTGCGGATCTTCACTGTCTACAGCCTGTTTTGACTGATAAGTTCGTCCAGTAGTTTCCCAGCTGGACGGCTGGCTCCCAGGGTCAGCAATGTCTGTTGGCTGGAGAACTGGGACCCCTGAGCAGGATGGCAGGGGGGCCACACAAATAGAAGAGACCAGAGCACCAGGAAGTGCCTCTCCACTGACAGAAGCCTGCACAGAAACTCAGGACATCAAACCAGACGGAGAAGTATGTCCACCATGACAACTGGTTAATGAGTGTTTACAATTGCACGAACATATAAAATAAGTTACTAAATGAGAAAAGTCAACATGTCAGAAAATCCTACAGCTCATATGTGTATATGTATATACTTGATAGAGGTTCCCCAGATTTGAAAATTCTCAAAATTTATATGGCATTAACTAAAAATGAGTTTTGAAGCTGAGAGTTTTCTAAACAATCAATAACTATAATTATTAACTAATCATTTTCGTCTCTCATGATGGTGGAAAGATTGAATTTTCTTTCCATTCTTGCTAAAAGAATGATATTATAAAAGCTGTTATAAGCAGCAAAAAAAATGTAGTAAGAAAGCATCATGAGGCTGGTAGATAAAATAACGTTTTTCTGGGAAAATAGAAATCTAGACATTAGATTTCTATTTTCCCAGAAAAGAGAGCAACACAAATGCAATTTTTTGCTCAGCAATAAATGCTTCTGTCCTTGGATTTTTAATTGTCATGTGACCACACCCCACCCCCACCCCCAAATGTTTCATGTCTAATCCAGAATGTAGGGGGAAAAAAGTACCAAAAGATGTTTATCCCAATTTTATTTATAATGGGGGAAAATGTTTAAGTATTTCATGGTAAGGAACAGTTAGTTCAATCGGGATATGACACTATTTGAGTATTATGAGCCATTAAAACTAATGTTTCTGAAGAGCTTCTAGTAACATTGAAAAAGAGCCATCATGTTACATTAAAAAAAAAAAGCAAGTACACCAGAAACTAATAGGATATTATACGTCAGTATACTTCAATTTTTTAAAAAGCAGCATATAAAATTGTACATTTTGTATGATTTCAGTTCCATTAAAATATTGTATGTCTAGGAAAAAGGTGAAAGGAAAAAAAAACTTTCATTGCATTGCAATTGCCCCGAAAGCCAAAGGGGCACTGTTGAGCCCCAGGTAGGGCTGGCAAGGAAGGACCTGGCTTGCTGCCTTTCAGCACAGAGGTGGGAGCATGGACTGTCAGTAGTAAATGCCTGGCTTCTCCTTCCCATTCTCCTTCCCATGCGAGTACTGGTCACAGAATCACGTGATTTAGAGGAAACAGCCCTGGCCTCCCTCTAGGGTGACTGGCCTTCCCTTCTCGGAAGACAGGAAGCTCATCACTGACTCTGGCTGTGATGTAACCTGAGGGGTGTGCAGAACCCCATAGGGCTCACACTGGAGGATGGCATGGGGTGGGGGGTAAGAAAATTCTCGTGATGCTCTGTTAGTCACCCCGGTTGTGGGAAATGGGCACTCATGGCTGAATCAGTGGCAATCCAGGCTCTTGGCCAGAAGAGCAAGTCTTTATGGCCAGGGAATCCCTTACCTCATGCATCACATATGCACACACACACTTATACACAATACACACATACACACACACACTTATACACACATGCATACACTCATACACAAACGTATACATGTATATACACACTTACACACATGCACATACACAGTTACATGTATGCGTGGGCACATGCACACGCCACACACATACTTACGCAATACACTGGTGCACACTTGTGCACACACACACAATATACACACATACACATGCACTCACAACACACCCACTACATTACAATATAAATACTTAGCAGAGGAGTATAAAGGGCCCCAGTTGTGGTCAGAGGGCCTGACATTTAGTCTAAATTGTTAATAATTGAACCGTGCTGTTTGGTCTAAATCTCTTAAACTCTTTCCTTCCAGCCTCCAAAGAGGCTGAATCACACCATCTATAAGATCTCTTTTCATTGTAAAATTCTGTGATTTCGATGGGACAAGACACGTTATTCACCAGAAGCTTGTCCCGGTCCTTTTGCTGTACTGCTGACAGGAACCCCACAGGCTGGAGTCACAGCCTTTGGCGCCTGGCCAGGCCACCCTCACCAAGCGTCAGCCCCTAGAGTGACGGGCATCAGAGTCCGAGCTCAGGGAAGCCTCTACTGTAGGTACCCGTGAAGCTTCTTTCCTGTCCCTCCTCCTCACTCCCACACACTTCTTTGCTTCTTCTGGTCAAAGAATTGCCTTGTGAACAAGAGTCACGGGCAACCTTCTGAGGCTGGGCGTTTCAGCCAGGACTAGCCGCCGTTTCCTGGGGTCATTTCCTGCTCCGCCACACGCATTTCCAGAGATGCAGATGGAAGGGGGCTGACTGCTCCTTCAGTCCCCTTTCAGGGGCACCTCCCTGACCAGGCGTTCAGTGGGGACAGAAGTTTCTGTCCCTGACGTGGCCCCTGCCTGGCAGCTGCTGAGTCCTCTCACCAGCATGTGACCCTTGGTTGCAATGATGAAAGTGACCTCAACCTCAGGTGGCCATCCAAAGTACAGTCACAGTCCCTGAAAATAGCCCCCTGAGAGCAAATTCCTCGGACAGTCGAGTTGAGCCCCAAGGCTGGTTAGGGGAGCAGGTTCCAGCCCACCAAGCTCTGAGTCCTTGCTGTGAGCATGGAGCTGGCACCCATGATAGGCAGTAGGTACTCAGCAAACGTCTGGGGAATGATGAATCAGAGCATGTTACCCTCATAAATGGTGTGGCCTAAGTCGCCAAGAATCCAAAGTCCTGGGGCTTCCCTGGTGGCGCAGTGGTTAAGAATCCGCCTGCCAATGGAGGGGACACGGGTTCAAGCCCTGGTCCGGGAAGATCCCACATGCCACGGAGCAACTAAGCCTGTGCGCCACAACTACTGAGCCTGCTCTCTAGAGCCCACGAGCCACAACTACTGAGCCTGTGAGCCACAACTACTGAGCCCGTGAGCCACAACTACTGAAGCCCGTGCACCTAGAGCCCGTGCTCTGCAACAAGAGAAGCTACCACAATGAGAAGCCCACACACGCAACAAAGAGTAGTCCCTGCTCGCTGCAACTAGAGAAAGCCCACGCACAGCAACAAAGACCCAACATAGCCAAAAAAACCAAAAAAACAAAAAGAATCCAAAGTCCTTAAAAGACTATTGGTGCCATCCAAGGTATGAATTCGAACGAAAAACAAACAAAAAACCCCAAAACACTGAATAAACAAAAAAAGAAAAGAAGCCAAACAAAATTCTCACTTCTTCCTCCCATGATAACCATTTTACAGGTTCTTTTAAAATAAAAAAATATCAAATCTTCTTAAAAGCAATCCTTCATTTTTTAATCCCCCCTCCCCCATAGTGGGGGGCACAGGCTTTGCTGGGCTGCTCTGAACACATGGGTAGTACTGTATATTACTCAGCAAGCTTTACGGTTACCTGGATAGTTTTAGGTTCCAGCTTTCTCTTTTTTCTCTTGTTCTTAAAAAACTGTGCTAAAATAAATATACCATAATTTTTTTTTCATTTTAACCACTTGTAACTGCATAGTGCAGTGGCAGTAAATACATTGACATTGGTGTGCAACCGTCACCACTATCCACCCCCAGAACTTTTTTCACGCTGCGAAACTGCAACTATCCTTTCACTCTTAATGAAGCTTTTCAGCTCAGAGCTACCCTTCGGTTTTACAGCCTGGCTGGCATCTAGCTGCTGTTGAGGCAGGAGTAGCCAGGCCCAGCCTTTCATTTTGGAGTGGCTTTTCTGGGGTCATACCATCAGGGTTTGGTAAGACTGGTGTAGACTCTGGACACTGACAGGGCCAAATGTAGTTTTATGGTTTCAGGAAATCCTGTGGTTTTAATTGTAAAAAAAAAAGACCACCCAGAGTTCTGATTCATTTCCGAAGGTGTGGGATCCAGCTTCTGGAAACAATCAGAATTCTCGGAAGGGCCCTCCAGCCCATGCCAGGGAGGCTTTGGGTCCCTGGGATGCTCTTGTCCATAGGGGAACCTCAGGCACCCCAGGGTAGCCACAGCTCCCAGGGGATGAGGAACATGTTGCCCGAGTGCATTTTACAGCAACTCTAAGAAAAAGGGTCCATGAAAGGCTGCTTCTGGCTCCTAAGAACCTGTACCTTTTGATTCCCACTGTGGCTGCAGGAAGTGAGCTATGAATGGCCTGGTTTCTCCCCTTCTGCAGGAGGCAGAGCCGGCTACCCATGCTGGGGCTTTGCCAGGCAGTTTCAGCCTAACCAGAGTTCATGGCACTGAAGACTCCGAGATGCCGCCCGGAATGACCCCACAGCAATTCCCAGGGCAGGGCAGTGAGCTCAGTGGAACTTAAACTCTGCAAATTGTGTAGTAGTAATGATTCCGAAGTATGGCTTCAACATTTCAGGAGCTTAGGTGGCCCCATAACCTTATGGACAGGCACCTGCTTAAAACAAAATTATAAAGACTCCTGCAGTCCTCTGCTTCATTTGCACAGCATCCTCCCTCTGCCCCTTTCTCCTGTTAACAGAACTCCCTTCTTGGGCGAAACTGCTCCTTTCCCAACACTGTCCTAGGGTGCCCAGGGCCAGGCCAATCTTGTGACTCTCTCTCTCCCAACCACTGGGATGGCTCCATGATCCAGACTGGAGCAGTCAGAATCCTTCTTAGGGATTTTACTTACTGAGGCTGCCAGAGGCAGCCCTTGCCTCCTGGGTCCTAGATCCTGGTGCCAGATACCGTGATATGAAGCACTTTTGAAGCAGGAGAGATGAAGCGGACGTTCAGGAGGGAGTTAACTCACGAAAAGGAGGTGCTACTCCTCTAAGGCAATCACGATTTCAATTTCAGTGTCATCCTTTTGACGCGTATTTACGTGTAGCTTTTAATTTTACTCCATTAATATTTCTTTTCTTCTTATAAAAGTAAGTCATGTTTCTTACAGACCATTTAGGCAAAACAGAAATGAATTCTACTCCCACAATCGTAGAGAAAATCACCCACATCACTGTAGTCTTTTCCATTCCAATCTTTTTTCTTTGCCCGTTTTTTTTTAAACCAGTCTTGAGATTTTACTAAAAATGGGTTTTGTCATTAGAGCTTTTGTCACTTACAGCTACCATGCAGGTCAAAACTAGGGTTTCTAGTTGATGGCCTGCAGCAGTGTGGTCTAAGTAAAGATGGGCGGGAAGGTATGTATCTTTTGTAGCAAGTTTTCTCTTGTTCTGCAGGAGCTCCCTCCACCTTTGTATAGGAATAGAAAGCTTCCTCTGTTCCCCCATTGCTGAGCCTGAATGATCCAATTTGGTTTGGGGGTTCACCCAAGGAAAATGGAAGGGGCCTCTTTTCCTTAAAGCAAAAATACACGTGCGGGGCTTCCTTGGTGGTGCAGAGGTTAAGAATCCTCCTGCCAATGCAGGGGACACGGGTTCGAGCCCTGGTCTGGGAAGATCCCACATGCCTCGGAGCAACTAAGCTCGTGCACTACAACTACTGAGCCTGCCCTCTAGAGCCTGCGTGCCACAACTACTGAAGCCCGTGTGCCACAACTACTGAAGCCGCATACCTAGAGCCCATGCTCCGCAACAAGAGAAGCCACCACAATGAAAAGCCTGTGCACCGCAACGAAGAGTAGCCCCCGCTTGCTGCAACTACAGAAAGCCTGCACTAAGCAACAAAGACCCAACGCAGCCAAAAATAAATAAAAATAAAAATAAAAAAATTAAAAAGAAATACATGTGAAATCACCTGAGTTCTTTCTGCTTCCCCACACCATTCCCAACTTTAGTAATAATTAAGTACCTAATAAACTGGGTTGATTTCCACCCCTGAGAGTTTAGGTTTAATCACTTTCTGGACTGGTTTGTCCCACGAGGTGGGGTACTGGCAAATGAAAACAAAACAAAGAAAAAGAATCCCTTTTGAATTAAACACCAACAAACTAATGCAACAAGCAACAGTTTATTTATTAAAAAAAAAAAAAAAGGAAAAGAAAAAAAAAGAACTAAAAAGAAAAGAAAACCTTTTTTACTACATCTTATAGATTAAGTAAAAATACCTGTATTAATATATATGTATATACATACTGCATATATATATATATATACATATGATATAACATTAAAATTACATGCTTCTCAGGACAGAAGAATTAGGACATGTTCCCTTATTTCGATTTAAAACTCTATCACAATTTAAAATCACTGCAAGAAAACTTGCTTCCTTTATTTTCTTTTTGAGACTTCAAGTACAGGAAGTTATCAAACCAGGATCTAAATGTGGAGAACCATCTGCTATGCACAAATGACAACAAACTGCCACAGATCATGAGTCGGGGGTCTTCTGAATTCTCACACAGGTCTTGGCTCCCTAAAACAGTGTCAGCCTTCTACCTGAGATGACAGGGGATGATGAAGCGTGACAGTCTGCAGGTTCCACGTGGATGTTCACACGGACGTTGAAACAAAAGCAAACACAAACATGTCTTATCGTAGCAACAGCACTGGCCATGAAATTGCTCTAGAGGAGGTTTCTTTCTCCCCTTTCCTTGTCAAAGGAAACACAAAAATTGCCAAAAAAAAAAAAAAAAAAAAAAAAAAAACCTCGGGTGCAGCACCTCTGGCGATGATCAGCATACAGCAAGAGACAGAGAGGGAGCGTTTCTTTCGCGACAGCTCCGGGCTGACTTGGATGATTTCAAACACACCCTCTTCTGCAAAAGGCACTCACATATTGTCTGTTTATAAATCATACAGTGGGATTCCTTACATGGGAGTTTTTCCTACAAATATAAAAGAGATAAGCTGAGGACATGGTATAACAAAGAAAAAAGTATAAGAAATACACATTTTGGATAAATGTGCACTTTTTTTTTAAAAAGGACAATCAATATAATAGTTTAAAAAAATTTCATTGAAAAGTTAGGAATTCCAGTAAAATTATCAGTAAGAAGCAAGGTACTAGAGGATGAGAGATGGAGGGAAGCTAGCTTTTCAAATGGCCAAAGGAAAGGATAGGGTCTGCTCTTAAACTAGAAAGACCCTTCACACACAACGCAATGTGTGAGAGGAGGGAGGTAGTAGCAGAGAAATAGGTGAAGCGGAAGGGAGGGTGGCGTCCTTCAGGATGTGGGCGTAGGAAAGGACGCACCAGAATCTGCAGTGGGAAAGATGGGCTGTGTCCCCCTTGCCTCTGCAGTTGGAAGAGACCCTGCCCAAGCCAAAGGCTGCCCTCACCGGGACACGACCGAGCTAATGGAATTATAAGACGTGCCACTGTTGCAGCTTGAGGCGTAGGCCTCCTGGCCGTTGCCGTCGAGGTTGATTTTGAACACAGAGGACGCCTTCAGTAGGAAGTCCGCCGCATCCCGGCGCCCCAGCTCCCTCAGTTTGGACATGAGGATGCCGACCGTGCTCTCGGGGTAGGAGGTCCATTCCCGGAGCAGGGCGTGGACCGGGCTCGGGAGGAACTCCTTGGGAGACCCGTTATTGGTGTTGTACTTTGCCACAAGGTCGGGGAGACCCAAGTTCATGGCGAGAAGGCACCAGTCCTTCCCCATGGGATCAGGTGGGTCCAGCAGGCGACTGAGTTTTCTCCGGGTCAGGAGGTTCAGATCTGACGCATGGATGTCCATGCCCAGGCTGGCCTGTGAATAGACGTCGTGACAGCCGAAGCACATGATGCTGCTGAAGCTCTCCCTGTACCCGCCCATGGTGTTAGTCAGCGAGGTCTCCTTGAGCGTCTGTGCCCGGAAGAAGTCTCGCGGCTGGTAGATCATGACGGGCTCGTGGTGCTCTCTCAGCTGCTGGGGGCTCAGGTAGTGCTTCACCGTCAGCAGCCCGGGCAGCGTGGTGGCCATGACGTTCTCGATGGTGCTGCACACCGAGTCCAGCAGGAGGCAGCACTTGATCTTTTCCGTCTCCAGACCGCGAACCTGGACCTCGATGCCCTGGCCGTGGTTGACCAGAAGCACCAGCAGCTCGGCCCCACGGTTGGCAATCTTGCAGCCGTTCACCCACAGGCGGATGTCCGCGTCTCCCTCCGCGCTCTGCTGGTGGATCCACCTGCACAGGTTCACCTGCACCTTGTGAAAGATGCCGCACGGGAAGGGCGTGAGGTGCTCCACGGGGACGACGCGCACGCCGCCGTAGACCCGCACCTCGTCCTCCTCATCCGTCCAGGACCGGTGCAGGTTGTCAGTCTTGATCAGGGCGGGGATGTCCACCATGGTACCGCTGCTCAGGTCCCGGGCGCAGATATCCATGGCATCGAGAATCTGCAGCAGCTCCTCCACGTCGCTGTCGGGCACCAGGCGCTGGACGTCCTCCATGGTGTAGCGGCCCCGGTAATGGTGCAGGGCCCGTGGGGTCTCGACGGAGAGCAGCTTCCCCAGAACGTTGGAGCAGAGCCAGCGGGGGTCTAGGAGCAGCACGTCCTGGACGGTTTCACTCTGCATGATGTTGATCTGCCAGAGGGGACAACGGGAAGTCACTCAAAGGAACCTAAATGGCCAGATGCTTCAGCTGCTCAGAGCACTAAAGGGCCTGAGCAGGGATGAAATCTGTGCAGATACTGTAAGGAATGACTCAGCACATTCATATGGACAGATCTCAAAAATCAATACTGAGCCAAAAAACCAGCTTGGCAATGTCAGAAGGGAGATTCTGAAAAGACTACCTTTGACCCTTATAAAAGGTCAATGTAATAAAAGACACACACAGAGAGAGAGAGAGAGAGAGAGAGAGAGAGAGAGAGAGGAGAGAGAGGGTAGCGAAATGCAATGGGTGAGTTTTGACTGGATTCTGAGTCCCCAGGTAAATACACAAATGAATAAAATTAGCTATAAATGAAATTACTGGGACAAGTGGCAAACACTTGAATGAGGACTATAAATTCAACAGTAGTATTATATCAATGTTATGTTTCCAGGAAGTGATAATCAATTATATTGTGGTTATGTGGGAGAATGTCCTTTTCCTTAGGAGGTACAAGCTAAATTTTTTAGGGGTGAAAGGTCATGATGTTTGCAAAGCAAATAAAGAAATAGAAGAGAAAGAGATAAAGCAAAGGTAGCAAAATGTAAACAACTGGTTAAATTAGGTGTCGAGGATATGAGGAGATATTGTACTAGTCTTCTAAGTTCTCTGAATGCTTGAAATTTTTCAAAAAAGATTCAGAATGTGACAATATTAGACTGTTAGGTAAATTTTTAACACACACACATATAAAAAAGGTCTAGAAAGATACGCTACCATGACAGTGGTTGGCCCTGGAGTGGGGAGAGAGGAAAGTGGCGAGAGGTGGCCAAAAGGGACTTAAGCTTTTCCTGTCACATTCATTTCTTTAAAAAGCAGAAGTCAGAAAGAAAAAAGTGGCAACTTTCCCCTTTACGGAACACTTACCCCTCCCTCCCTTCCCTCCCTACTCTGGGCTAGTTCTACAAAGAATGGTGATCCAAGGTGGACTCCGTTCTCACGTGGAGGCTGAGACCCTGGAGCTGTTTGCACCAGAAGTACTTTTCTCCCCACAGTCTGGTTTAAATCTTTGAGATGCCTTGTAGATATGATTCTGTTCAAAATTGAGACTTAGAGTGTACATTTCTGGAATGTAGAGCAGTATCTACTTAATTTTTGATAAGGCATTTGGTGGAATACTGCCTGCAATTCAGTCCTAGACACAACTATCTCCTCAGCGTCACAAAAGACAGACTGATAAACTGTCCCGTATTGGAGGAGACTAAGGAGACAGATGACTGAGTGCAGTGTGGGATCCTGAGCCGAAAAAAGACAGGACAACTGATGAACTCTGAAAAGATCCTTAGATTACTTACTAGAGGGCAGGAATAGTACTGGAGGAGGGGCTGGAGGCCAATGAGAATGGGGGCCACCTGATTTAGATTTCCCTTCTTTTTTATTCTGCCTTCATTTACTTATTAACGTCTCAAGGGCAAGGAGGGATGTGTTGTCAAATAATGTGGATTAATCACTATGAGCTAGAAAATTACTGGCAAATGCCACAGGGCAAGAGAATACTGTATTAAAAAGAGTGAGTTTATTATTATGGTTAAAATATATATTTTTATATCTAGCACTATATTACAAGGTAAGGTTTGATCCCTTGCTTATCCCCACCCTTGGATTCAATCATTTAAAGTACCGCTGGAGAGACCTTCAAGATGGCGGAGGAGTAAGACATGGAGATCACCCTCCTCCCCACAAATACATCAGAAATACATCTACATGTGGAACAACTCCTACAGAACACCTACTGAACGCTGGCAGAAGACATCAGACCTCCCAAAAGGCAAGAAACTCCCCCATGTACCTGGGTAGGGCAAAAGAAAAAAACAGAGACAAAAGAATAGGGACAGGACCTGCACCTCAGGGACGGAGCTGTGAAGGAGGGAAAGTTTCCACACACTAGGAAGCCCCTTCAATGGAGGAGACAGGGGGTGGGCGGGGGGGAAGCTTCGGAGTCACGGAGAAGCGCAGCAACAGGGGTGCAGAGGGCAAAGTGGGGAGATCCCCACACAGAGGATCGGGGCTGACCAGCACTCACCAGCCCGAGAGGCTTGTCTGCTCATCCGCTGGGACAGGTGGGGGCTGGGAGCTGAGGCTCGGGCTTCGGAGGTCAGACCCCAGGGAGAGGACTGGGGTTGGCTGAGTGAACGCAGCCTGAAGGGGGCTAGTGCGCCACAGCTAGCCGGGAGGGAGTCCGGGAAAAAGTCTGGACATGCCTAAGAGTCAAGAGACCATTGTTTTGGGGTGCACGAGGAGAGGGGATTCAAAGCACCGCCTAAACGAGCTCCAGAGATGGGAGCAAGCCGCGGCTATCTGCGCGGACACCAGAGACGGGCATGAGATGCTAAGGCTGCTGCTGCAGCCAGCAAGAAACCTGTGTGCGAGCACAGGTCACTATCCACACCTCCCCTCCCGGGAGCCTATGCAGCCCGCCACCGCCAGGGTTCCGTGATCCAGGGACAACTTCCCCGGGAGAACACATGGTGCGCCGCAGGCTGTTGCAACGTCACGCCGGCCTCTGCCCGCCGCAGGATCGCCCCGTATTCTGTACCCCTCCCTCCCCCTGGCCTGAGTGAGCCAGAGACCCCTAATCAGCTGCTACTTTAACCCTGGCCAGTCTGAGCAAAGAACACCCTCAGGCGACCTACACGCAGAGGCGGGGCCAAACCCAAAGCTGAACCCCAGGAGCTGTGCGAACAAAGAGAAAGGGAAATCTCTTCCAGCAACCTCAGGAGCAGCGGATTAAATCTCCACAATCAACTTGATGTACCCTGCATCTCTGGAATACCTGAATAGAAAACAAACCATCCCAAAATTGAGGCGGTGGACTTTGGGAGCAACTGTAGACTTGGGGTTTGGTTTCTGCATCTAATTTGTTTTTGGTTTTATGTTTATTGTAGTTTAGTATTTAGAGTTTATTATCATTGGTAGACTTATTTATTGATTTGGTTGCTCTCTTCCTTTTCTTTTTATATATAGATATATATATTTTTTTCCTTTTTCTTTTTTTTGTGAGTGTGTATGTGTATGCTTCTTTGTGTGATTTTGTCTGTATAGCTTTGCTTTTACCATTTGTCCTAGGGTTCCGTCTATTTTTTTCTTTTTTAGTATAGTTTTTAGTGCTTGTTATCATTGGTGGATTTGATTTTTTGGTTGCTCTCTTCTTTCTTTCTTTTTTTGAATATTACTTAAAATTGTTTTAAAATTTTTAATAAATTTTTTTATTTTAATGACTTGATTTTCCTTCCTTCCTCCCTCGCTCCCTCCCTCTCTCCCTTCCTTCCTTTCTTTCTTTTTTTGTGCCTTTTCTTCTGAGCCGTGTGGCTGACTTGGTGCTCCGGACTGGGTGTCAGGCCTGTGCCTCTGAGGTGGGAGAGCCGAGTTCAGGACATTGGTCCACCAGAGACCTCCTAGCTCCACATAATATCAAATGGCGAAAGCTCTCCCAGAGATCTCCATCTCAATACTAAGACCCAGCTCCACTCAATGACCAGCAAGCTCCAGGGCTGGATACCCTATGCCAAACAACTAGCAAGACAGGAACACAAACCCACCCATCAGCAGAGAGACTGCCTAAAATCATAATAAGTTCACAGTTACTCCAAAACACACCACTGGACGTGGTCATGCCCACCAGAAAGACAAGATCCAGCCTCATCCACCAGAACACAGGGACTAGTCCCCTCCACCAGGAAGCCTACACAACCCACTGAACCAACCTTAGCCACTGGGGGCAGACACCAAAAACAACAGGAACTACGAACCTGCAGCCTGCGAAAAGGAGACCCCAAACACAGTAAGTTAAGAAAAATGAGAAGACAGAGAAACACACAGCAGATGAAGGAGCAAGGTAAAAATCCACCAGATCAAACAAATGAAGAGGGAATAGGCAGTCCACCTGAAAAATAACTCAGAGTAATGATAGTAAAGATGATCCAAATCTTGGAAATAGAATGGAGAAAATGCAAGAAACGTTGAACAAGGACCTAGAAGAACTAAAGAGCAAACAAACGATGATGAACAACACAATAAGTGAAATTCAAAATTCTCTAGAAGGGATCAATAGCAGAATAACTGAGGCAGAAGAACGGATAAGTGACCTGGAAGATAAAATACTGGAGATAACTACCGCAGAGCAGAATAAAGAAAAAAAAAAAATGAAAAGAACTGAGGACAGACTCAGAGACCTCTGGGACAACATTAAACGCACCAACATTCGAATTATAGGGGTCCCAGAAAAAGAAGAGAAAAAGAAAGGGACTGAGAAAATATTTGAAGAGATTATAGTTGAAAACTTCCCTAATATGGGAAAGGAAATAGTTAATCAAGTCCAGGAAGCACAGAGAGTCCCAAATCCAAGGAGAAACACTCCAAGACACATATTAATTAAACACTCCAAGACACATATTAATCAAACTGTCAAAAATTAAATACAAAGAAAAAATAGTAAAAGCAGCAAGGGAAAAACAACAAATAACATACAAAGAAATTGCCAAAAGGTTAACAGCTGATCTTTCAGCAGAAACTCTGCAAGCCAGAGGGAGTGGCAGGACATATTTAAAGTGATGAAAGGGAAAAACCTACAACCAAGTTTACTCTACCCAGCAAGGATCTCATTCAGATTCGACAGAGAAATTAAAACCTTTAGAGACAAGCAAAAGCTAAAAGAATTCAGCACCACCAAACCAGCTTTACAACAAATACTAAAGGAACTTCTCTAGAGGAAACACAAGAGAAGGAGAAGACCTGCAATAACAAACCCAAAACAATTAAGAAAATGGTAATAGGAACATACATATTGATAATTACCTTAAATGTAAATGGATTAAATGCTCCAACCAAAAGACACAGACTGGCTGAATAGATACAAAAACAAGACCCGTATATATGCTGTCTACAAGAGACCCACTTCAGACCTAGGGACACATACAGACTGAAAGTGAGGGGATGGAAAAAGCTATTCCATGCAAATGGAAATCAAAAGAAAGCTGGAGTAGCAATTCTCATATCAGACAAAATAGACTTTAATATAAAGACTATTACAAGAGACAAAGAAGGACACTGCATAATGATCAAGGGATCAATCCAAGAAGAAGATATAACAACTGTAAATATTTATGCACCCAACATAGGAGCACCTCAATACATAAGGCAAATGCTAACAGCCATAAAGGGGAAATCGACAGTAACACTGTCATAGTAGGGGACTTTAAAACCCCACTCTCACCAACGGACAGATCATCCAAAATGAAAATAAATAAGGAAACACAAGCTTTAAATGATACATTAAACAAGATGGACTTAATTGATATTTATAGGACATTCTACCCAAAAACAAGAGAATACACTTTCTTCTCAAGTGCTCATGGAACATTCTCCAGGATAGATCATATTTTAGGTCACAAATCAAGCCTTGGTAAATTTAAGAAAATTGAAATCATGTCAAGTATCTTTTCCGACCACAATGATATTACAGGAAAAAATCTGTAAAGAATACAAACACATGAAGGCCAAACAATACACTGCTAATTAACGAAGAGATCACTGAAGAAATCAAAGAGGAAATCAAAAAATACCTAGGAACAAATGACAATGAAAACAGGATGGTCCAAAACCTATGGCATGCAGGAAAAGCAGTTCTAAGAGGGAGGTTTATAGAAATACAATCCTACCTCAAGAAACAAGAAACATCTTAAATTAACAAGCTAACCTTACACCTAAAGTAATTAGAGAAAGAAGAACAAAAAACCCCAAAGTTAGAAGAAGGAAAGAAATCATAAAGATCAGATCAGAAATAAATGAAAAAGAAATGAAGGAAATGATAGCAAAGATCAGTAAAACTAAAAGCTGGTTCTTTGAGAAGATAAACAAAATTGATAAACCTTTAGGCAGATTCATCAAGAAAAAAGAGGAGAAGACTCAAATCAATAGAATTAGAAATGAAAAAGGAGAAGTAACAACTGACACTGCAGGAATACAAAGGATCATGAGAGATTACTACAAGCAACTATATGCCAATAAAATGGACAACCTGGAAGAAATGGACAAATTCTTAGAAATGAACAACTTTCCGAGACTGAACCAGGAAGAAATAGAAAATATGAACAGACCAATCACAAACACTGACATTGAGACTGTGATTAAAAATCTTCCAACAAAGAAAAGCCCAGGACCAGATGGCTTCAGAGGCGAATTCTATCAAACATTTAGAGAAGAGCTAACACCTATCCTTCTCAAACTCTTTCAAAATATAGCAGAGGGAGGAACACTCCCAAACGCATTCTACGAGGCCACCATCACCCTGATACCTAAACCAGACCAAGATGTCACAAAGAAAGAAAACTACAGGCCAATTATCACTGATGAACATAGATGCAAAAAGCCTCAACAAAATACTAGCAAACAGAATCCAACAGCACATTAAAAGGATCATACACCATGATCAAGTGGGGTTTACCCCAGGAAGGCAAGGATTCTTCAATATATGCAAATCAATCAATGTGATAAAGTATATTAACAAACTGAAGGAGAAAAACCAAACCATATTAACAAACTGAAGGAGAAAAACAATATGATCATCTCAGTAGATGTAGAAAAAGCTTTTGACAAAATTCAACACCCATTTATGATAAAAAACCCTTCAGAAAGTAGGCACAGAGGGAACTTAGCTCAACATAATAAAAGCCATATATGACAAACCCACAGCCAACATTGTTCTCAATGGTGAAAAACTGAAACCATTTCCTCTAAGCTCAGGAAAAAGACAAGGTTGTCCACTCTCACCACTATTATTCAACATAATTTTGGAAGTTTTAGCCACAGCAATCAGAGAAGAAAAAGAAGTAAAAGGAATCCAAGACAGAAAAGAAGAAGTAAAGCTGTCACTGTTTGAGGATGACATGACACTATACACAGAGAATCCTAAAGATGCTACCAGAAAACTACTAGAGCTAATCAATGAATTTGGTAAAGTAGCAGGATACAAAGTTGATGCAGAGAAATCTCTTGCATTCCTATATACTAAGGAATGAAATACCTAGGAATAAACCTACCTAAGGAGACAAAACACCTGTATGCAGAAAACTATAAGACACTGATGAAAGAAAAAAGATGATACAAACAGATGGAGAGATATACCATGTTCTTGCATTGGAAGAATCAACATTGTGAAAATGACTATACTACCCAAAGCAATCTACAGATTCAATGCAATGCCTATCAAACTACCAATGACATTTTTCACAGAACTAGAACAAAAAATTTCACAATTTGTTTGGAAACACAAAAGACCCTGAATAGCCAATGCAATCCTGAGAAAGAAAAACGGAGCTGGAGGAATCAGGGTCCCTGACTTCAGACTATACTACAAAGCTACAGTAATCAAGACAGTATGGTACTAGCACAAAAACAGAAATATAGATCAATGGAATAGGATAGAAAGACCAGAGATAAACCCACGCACATATGGTCACCTTATTTTTGATAAAGGAGGCAAGAATATATAATGGAGAAAAGACAGCCTCTTCAATAAGTGGTGCTGGGAAAACTGGACAGCTACATGTAAAAGAATGAAATTAGATCACTCCCTAACACCATGCACAAAAATAAACTCAGAGTGTATTAAAGACCTAAATGTAAGGCAGACACTATCAAACTCTTAGAGGAAAACATAGGCAGAACACTCTATGACATAAATCACAGCAAGATCCTTTTTGACACACCTCCTAGAGAAATGGAAATAAAACCAAAAATAAACAAATGGGTCCTAATGAATCTTAAAAGCTTTTGCACAGCAAAGGAAAACATAAACAAGACGAAAAGACAACCCTCAGAATGGGAGAGAATATTTGCAAATGAAGCAACTGACACAGGATTAATCTCCAAAATGTACAAGCAGCTCATGCAGCTCAATACCAAAAAAACAAACAACCCAATCCAAAAATGGGCAGAAGCCCTAAATAGACATTTCTCTAAAGAAGATATACAGATTGCCCACAAACACATGAAAGGATGCTTAACATCACTAGTCATTAGAGAAATGCAAATCAAAACCACAATGAGGTATCACCTCACACCAGTCAGAATGGTCATCATCAAAAAATCTACAATCAATAAATGCTGGAGAGGGTGTGGAGAAAAGGGAACCCTCTTGCACCGTTTGTGGGAATATAGATTTATACAACCACTATGGAGAACAGTACAGAGGTTCCTTAAAAAACTGAAAATAAACTACCACACGACCCAGGAATCTCATTACTGGGCATATACCTTGAGAAAACCAAAATTCAAAAAGAGTCATGTACCACAATGTTCACTGCAGCTCTATTTACAATAGCCAGGACGTGGGAGCAACCTAAGTGTCCATCGACAGATGAATGGATAAAGAAGATGTGGCACATATATACAATGGAATATTACTCAGCCATAAAAAGAAACGAAATTGAGTTATTTGTAGTGAGGTGGATGGACCTAGAGTCTGTCATACAGAGTGAAGTAAGTCAGAAAGAGAAAAACAAATACTGTATGCTAACACACATATATGGAATCTAAAAAAAAAAAGAAAATCGTTCTGAAGAACCTAGGGGCAGGACAGCAGTAAAGACGCAGATGTAGAGAATGGACTTGAGGACACAGGGAGTGGGAAGGGTAAGCTGGGACGAAGTGAGAGAGTGGCATGGACATATATATACACTACCAAATGTAAAATAGATAGCTAGTGGGAAGCAGCCGCATACCACAGGGAGATTAGCTCTGTGCTTTGTGACCACCTAGAGGGGTGGTATAGGGAGGGCGGGAGGGAGATGCAAGAGGGAGGGGATATGGGGGTATATGTATACATATAGCTGATTCACTCTGTTATAAAGCAGAAAATAACACAGCATTGTGAAGCAATTATACTCCAATAAAGATGTTACCAAAAAAAAAAAAAAAAAAAGTACTGCTGGAGGGGCCAGTAGATTAGCCTGTAGTTTCACTGGAATTTAAAGACTGACACAATCACTGCTTGAGGCTCTAGTTTTTAGGGTCGCTGGCTTCTTGATTCAAGTAGAATTTCAAACCTATGTAATCCATGGCCAAGGGCCACACATGGCACGTGAGACTGGGCAGGGAAGCTTCTGGTTTGCAAAATTCCTGGAACTGCTTCTGGTTTTTCATATTCAGAACTGTCTTAGCCCATACTAGCTTACACTGTCTCCTGATTTCACATGATGGAAGAATGTGAAGGCTATGCCCCGTTGAGAGGAACAGGCAGCCTATGAAGCAATTAGAATAGGGTTCCCAAACTGCACCCCAGAGCTGAACCAGGAAGAGAGATTCCTATCTCTTGGTCATTTCTGGGGATCACTGCTTGCCGTGTCTTAGTGTCTCCACATGTTCTCTCCCTGAAGATACGTCACTACTATTTCTTGATTGTCTGTGAGCCCAAGAGGTCTGTTTGGAGCTGATACACTCCATGGAGAGCAGCCATCCTGAAGGCTGCCGGAATCACAGCTAAGCATCAGCTGCCCCAGGGAGAGAGAGGAGAGGCCCCGTCACCCAGTGTAGCAGGAACTGTGCTCCCAAACTAAGAGAAGCCGGAAAACAAACCAACCAAAGCAAGACAAAACAACAGCTCTTAAGGTGAACAGGAGAGCAAAGAACCGCAGTTCGGGGAATCACTCGAGCCTTCCTGTGATAGTCGCACGTCTGGAAACATCATGGGTAGTGGGCAGTTGCCACTCGGCCTCCGCAGCTCATCCCACCTTCAGACACTGGAAATGCATCCCAGGGCCCCCTCCCAGACCCTTGCCGGGGCTGGAGCCCTCACCTCGCCGGCACTGTGGAGCTGCTGGGCGATGCGCCGGAGGTCCACCTCGCTGGCCAGGGGGTTCAGCTGGTCCTGCACGTCGTACACAAACTGCTGCAATGACATCAGCTGGTTGGGCCCGTTGAGCTTCCTCCAGGAGGGCAGCGTGGAGATGATTTTCTCACACAGGTGAGTCATTGGAGGGCAGACCTAGAACATGCAGTACAGGCAGGTCAAGGCACAGCTGTGGGGACTCAGGAGGAGCCGGCAAAAAACGATGCCGCTCACATCTGCACTGTTGCATGTAATTCTTCGGATGCGCCAGTGATTTTTGGTTAAGTACTGGGGCAGTTTCGTTTTTCCAGTGTTGCCTTTAAGCAGAATCTATTTAACAAATATAAAATTTTATAGAGGCTTTCATTTCCACTGCTCGTCTTAAATAGATGGCAAGGATTCACAAAAAATGGCTTTGGCATTGTGGACTCAATTAACTAACGTTCACGAAGTCCTAATGTTTTCCTCCCTCCCTCTCTTGGAGTGAGGGTTTCACCAGGTGATGGCCGCTTTATGAACAAAGAGACAGGAAAAGAGAGTATCATTATCAACATTAGATGGCTTTTTACCAGTAAATTAGGTATTCATGGGGATTACTGTTGAAATATTTCAAATTTGATTAATTCTTGGTAATTGGCTTGAAATGAGTTTTTAAGCTCTTAACTTGGTTAAATAAATCAGTCTATGTTACAGACTCATAATGAGCACACTTTCCTAGTTAAAAACGCCACGAGCCATACACTGCACTGCATCATTAATCAGGCAGTCCCTTCTCGAATCTCATCTTTTACACCCCCTAAATTCCACTCCCTATTCAACGAACAATATTCCCAGGGATAAAGGCAGTTTGTTTGGTGAGCTTCATCTGCCTGATCGCAGAAGTTGGGGGTGTGCGGGATGTGAAGCAGACATCATGCCACACCCCAGCTCAAGACTCTTCAGGGAGCACAGGCCCTCATGCCACCTGGTGAGCAGGCGCTGAGCCAGCCACAGACCACTGTTCCCGATCGCCACCCACTGGTTTCCGTGACCAAGTTCTCCAGAGCCCTCTAGGCTTTACCCTGCCCACTGACTCTGCCGTAACGTACCCCCCTTTAGAAAGCGAGGGTCAGGCTTCACGAGAGAGGAGAGGGTTCCTGAAAATTCCAAAAGCATGTCTAGAACCGGAGCCTGGTATTGTAAGCACAGCACTTCTATCAGGCAAACGGTGAGTTATTACTAAAGACGGCACCTGCCATGCAGGGGAGCAAGAGCCATGTCCTCCTTGTTACACTCGAGCTTAGAAGCAGGAACAGTCCCCGGAGCATTTTGTTTTAGGAGTTTTCCATTGGGATATTTGCCCATGTCTTACCCATTTCAGACAGCTTTTTGAATATTATGGATAGCAACCTTTTATACGCCAGGTGCATTGAGAATATTTTTTCCCCCATCTCTCTCACCTTTTAACTTTGTTTATGGAATTTATTGGCCAGAAAAATCTTCTATGTTGTCAAATGTATTTGACAAAATATTGGTGTGTTTTCTTTGAAACCTTCTGAGGTTTTCTAACTTGGCTGAAAAGGTTTCTCAAAGCACTTCTAAGTTATTTTAAAAATAAATGATCTTGCATTTCCATCAAGATATTACTTTATTTTTTACATTTAAAAGCTTTAATCTGCCTACAGTCTATTTTTGCGCTATGTAGTAAGCAGGAGTTCAACCTCAGTTCCTTCTAGGCAAACAGCCAGGTGCGCCAGATCATTTATTAAATAAACCTTTTCCCCATTAACTTTAAATAACATCTATGTTGTCTATTAAATTTCTGCAGATGTTCTGATTTACTTCGACACTCACTAATCTATTCCAGTTATTTATTGGTTTATTGATTACAGAGCCTTTATAACATGTTTCATTTATTCTTCTATTGAAATTTTAAGACAAAAACCCAATCTCCTCAACCCCATTCAGATGCTGACTGGAACTGTATGAAGTTTATATAACTTGGGAAAATGAAACACTTAGTAATAAAGCCTTGCCATCCAAGAACGCCACCTTATTCCATTTGGACAGCTATTACGTTATGCTCTTCAGTGAATTTTGTTGGTGACGGTTTTCCTACTTTTCTGCATTTCCCAAATATTTCACAGTAAGTCACTTTTGCATTGCTTTTGTAATTTCTAACAAACAATTTTACTTTTAAACAAACAACCCAAACTGTCAGAATTTCATATACTCTAACCTTGCCCATAACAACGCTTCATCTCATGGCCATCTCTCCTTGTTTCTCTACTCTTCCTTCCTTACCCCAGGGTAACAGGATAAAAACATGGCCATGCAGACACCGCGTACTGGGTCCCATGAAAACCAGACCAAACCCAGAGGGCCACACAAAGAGGCCCAACTCCTGGGTCACTGGATGGTCCGGGGGAAGGTTGGGTCCAGCCCTCCCCAGGTGTACTCACCGAAACAATCTGGCTCCGTATTTCTTGCAGGTGATTTCGAAGTACCTTCATGTCCTTAGACCCAGAAGCCCCGGCATCCAGAACGAACAGCTTATTTGAAATGTGAAGATCGTTCCCAAACCTAAGGAAAGAGCAGTGACCTCCTCAGAGTGACACAGTCTCACTGGGTGTTTCCACAGAGGGCCAGGCTCCTGCTGGCCCAAAAGGTTGATGGGAGGCAAGGAAGTTCTGGTGGCCTTGTAGAGACACCCCACACCTGCTGTTGGCTGGACTCTGTAACGTCACCCTGGGGTGGAGGCCTGGGGACACCGCCTGCTCCGGGTGCAGACAGGCGCCCCAGCTTCCACAAAACGGGGGAAACAGCTTCCCCCGATGCAGGAAAGGGGAGGCCTAATGCACTCACTTTACAAGGCAGAAGAAGAGATGCTTCTGCAGGTTGATGGAGTGAGAACAGAGGGATGAGTATGAAATAACACCTTAGATCTAAAATCTTAGTAGAAGCCCTATTTCTCACATCAGGAAGATAACAGAGAAGGGTTGTCAGTTGATAAACCAAGAATTCACATTACCAGCATATTAAATAGAACGGCAGGTTCAAACTGTTTTGGGGATAGACACTAAGTAAAAATAGATATGTTTACATTGTGATTCTGTGCACATCCATATTTATAAGTGAAAAAGAAGTTTTCCAAAAATACTTGATACAAAATGCACTCTGATACTTTCCATCACGTCCTTCTCCCCTCCACTCCACTCCAGACCTCCTAAATGAATTCCATGATCCACTAGCAGGTTGCAAGTTACATTTTGAGAAATACTGATGGATGTTCTCACCAAAAAAAAAAAAGATAAATGGGTGAGGTGACGGATACGTTAATTAACGAGATGGAGAGAATCCTTTCACATTGTACACACACATCAAATCGCCGCTTCATACAATTTAAATATCTCACAATTTCACTTGTCAATTATTCCTCCCTAGAGCTGAAAAAAAATACATCCAACAACTAAAAGGAGTTACCTCTGGGCAGGGGTACTCGGGGGCGAGGACAGAAGTGAGAAGGCTGCTGACTTTTATTATGTGCCCTTTACTTCTGTTCGATTTGTTATTATGTGTATTTGTGGCTTTGGTAAAAGAAATTCGACCAAGCCAAAGAGGCCTTTCAGTTCTTTAATTCCTTTCTCTGGGTCACATGACTTTGGCTGTATCACCCCTGAAGATGCAGCAGCCGACTTACCTGTTCCTGACCTCTTTCAGCAACGAGGTGTCTTTGTCATATCCGAACTCGCCTCCAGCTGGACGAGGAATGTTCATGATGTCGGCGTGCGTGGCCACCAGGACAACTCGGAGTGGGTTCTTCAGCTTGCCGCCAAAGGCTGAGGGCAGAGAGCAAGCCGTTTCACAGGTGGGTCCTCCATCCTGCCCAGCTGAGGTTGCGTGCTCTGCCTGAGGCCTGGGCAGTCTCTCCAGGTGGACATGCAACTTTGCCCGCAGACCCGAGGGCCCCAGGCCTGCTGCTAGGAGTGACCTCTGGAAGGCCTAGGCCTGGCCCAGAATGGAATGAGCCTATTTCCTGGGCCTCCGGGAAGATTGCTCAGAAGTGGAGTAGAAGCGACCACAGGGCATAAGGCAGCTTCTCGGATCTTCCTCCAAATAGGCCTTGTTTGCATGGTGAGGAGATGACCAGGGGGACACCCTTTACGAGACAAGAGCAAGCCCGCTGAATGCAGCACCAGCACAGAAATGGCTCAGAAGGGAGACTCCTGCAGTTCACACAGGCAGAGAGCCTCTCACTTATGGGCATGTTTAAAACGAAAACATGAAAAAGAATGAGAAAGAAAGAGGCAAGGGCTTCCCTGATAGCGCAGTGGTTGAGAGTCCGCCTGCCGATGCAGGGGACACGGGTTCGTGCCCCGGTCCGGGAAGATCCCACATGCCGCGGAGCGGCTGGGCCCGTGAGCCATGGCCGCTGAGCCTGTGCGTCCGGAGCCTGTGCTCTGCAACGGGAGAGGCCACAACAGTGAGAGGCCTGCGTACCGCAAAAAAAAAAAAGAGGCAAAATTGGAGGTACTCTGAGGGGAATTAGCCCAATTTATTTTATTATTGTAAGTTTTTCAAAAACGAAATGACTGCTGAGTTTTGCATTTCATCAGGGAAGGCTGCTGCTTTTTTTGTATGAAAAGAAGAAAATAAGTCTGTCCATGCTGTCTTTTCCTTTAGGGATAAGGCTAAGATAATGCATTCAGTTAACACGGTTCCTTTTCCTTCTTTCTTTCTTTCTTTTTTTTTTTTTTTTTTTGCGGTACGTGGGCCTCTCACTGTTGTGTCCTCTCCCGCTGCGGAGCACAGGCTCTGGACGCACAGGCTCAGCGGCCATGGCTCAAGGGCCCAGCCGCTCCACGGCATGTGGGATCTTCCCAGACCGGGGCATGAACCCGTGTCCCCTGCATCGGCAGGCAGACTCCCAACAACTGCGCCACCAGGGAAGCCCCCTTTTCTTTCATTTTTGATGGAACTACAGAACGAAGGAGAGCTCATTCTATTAATTATGTACCCATTAGGTAAGGCACAGTAGCTGTCAAAGAGGTATTCCACTTTGCACCTAACAAAAATGACCACAGCCCTAAAATATAGAAAGGAAGCAAGAAATGGCTCTCAAGGAATTGCTCAGAATTGAGTCTTTGTGGCAGAAATATGCAATCATGAAACAACTTGCAGAACAAAAAAAACAGCTGAGCCCTAGGAAACTTCCAGAGTTGAAATCTCCTGATAGGAAGGAGGAACAAGGGTGCCCGCAGCTGTTGGCCACAAGCTGTTGGTCCGGGCGTGACCAGGGTGTGAGGTCAGCAGGAAGGGCACGCCCTCCCTGAGGGGCACCTCGGCTTACCTATGGGTTCTTCAACCGGGACAAGAGACTTCAGAAAACTGAGCCAGAAAACCACTTGATTCAGCTGGATCTCGTAGGGTTCTTCTAGGCTGAAAACGATGACATGGATGGACGTGGGATCATTTGCAGCAAAATAGTCATAACAGCAGAAGTATACAGGATTTCCAGAGAACTCCCACACACTGAAATCGCCAACGCCTACAGAGACAAAGAAAAAGAAAGATTATGATTGTGAAACACCACCACCAAATTTCAATCACAGTTTTTCTCAGCACTTTAGGGATGACCAGTAGGGACAGTGACATTCATCTATTTATTTACACATCTACTTAAGTATAGATCTACATACGGAATATTTACATTTCCCTATTTCTTATGTCTATGTCTGTTTTTACATCCATGCCTTTTATAATATCTATATCCATAAACCTACTTATATCTGTATCTGCTTATCAATTTTCCTTAATGCCTTCATTATTGTATCTCTACCTCTAGCACATCTACTTATAATACCGCAGAGTGGTACACACACACACATACACACACACACACACAACACCCCACACACGTGTGTGTATATGCATGCCTATAAGCATACATGGAAAGGTGTACGTGGACACATATATTATGGTTTTCACCCCCAAATATTGGTATATTCACTATGAAATGTAACCTTAATTTTGGTTAAATGGTCACTAAATTTACCTTCCACAGGTGAGTGAGAGACCTGTTTTGGTCGGTCAGAAGGGAGCAGGGTGCCGTGCACAGGTGTAAGGTGCAGTAATTGATGAGTGGCTTTGCACAGGAAGGATGTAAAAGGAGCTGTGAGGAAATTGGGTCCAAGAGGCCACCTCTGCTGGGGAGGTGGCCGAAGGGGCGGGGGGAGGAAGGCTGTGGGTGTGGGTAGGGGGGCAGCTACTCTCCCACACAGGAGCTCTGTGGGCGGCTGCTTTTCCCGCAAGTCTCACGGGTGAGATTCTGACCTGGAGTTCCTAGGCACCCGGAACCTCCTGATGACTGTGCAGACACATGGACACAGTCACCTCTACGCTGCCACATCCCACCAGGTCAGCGACCACCCACCCACTGGCCTCCGGGAAGCCAGGCAGGACCACTTATGTTATAGGATTTCAGGCTCCCTTTCCCTAATTTTTCCCCTTGGTGCTTATCCTGTGCCAGAAATTCTGCAGTTGAGTCATTTTGGAAGATCCATAGGGCTTTTCTAGAGCTCCTGGGGAGCATGGCCCTCTAAGTCTGGCAGCTAAGGCCTTAGTGTGAAGAGTTCTGGAACACAGAAATAGGCCCTTTGAGCTTGGGGAGCACTGCGAGGGACGTGGGACGGGGATAATGCCAGGGGAGGACGAAGGATGAGGGTAGGGGTGATGGGTGCTCTCCCTATGCTGCGGGGCCAGCTTTGCTCCCGGCAGCTCAGAGAACACTCAGCTTTTAAGAGAGCAGAATGCACACGGACTTTTATTCTATTTCATTAGGGTCCCTGGCCCAGCAGCAGCATCACCAAGAAACTCCCCAGATGGGATGAATCAGACGCCCGAGGGCGGGCTGGCAAGTCTGTGTTTTCACATGCCCTCCAGGGGATTTGTGCGTGCGCTGGAGTCTAAGAACCACTGCTTTAGGTAAACACCCTGAGTATTCTATTTTTCACTGGGTTTAGTATAATCAAAGGGCCTTCATGAAGATGCTCCCAATTTCCACTTTTTGAGAGCCTCTCCCTGCTAGACATCATACTAGGACCTTCAATAAACACGAGCTCATAAAATCCTCACAGCCGTGGGAACTCGGCCTCAGAGAAACTGCTCTATCCCTGCTCCGGACCGTGTCTCGAAGAGGCTTGTGTTCCAGTGCCTTGGGCCCAGCTGGGGGCCCTGGGAGCTCCGGGGGAGCAGCCCTTGTGTTTCGAACTCGAGTATGTCAAAAAGCTAGTGGGACCGTATTTTATGAGATTTCCCGTCCAAGTGGAAGTTCGGCAGTACTTTAAAAAATGTACTAATGTACTCAAGTCATTTATTAAGCACCTCTGTGTGCCCAGTGCTTTGCCAGGTGCTGGGGACACCAGGGGGTTTAGTTTTACTTTTTGGGGCTGTTAACCAGCCATGCTTCAGTCCTGGGTCACTCCCAACATCACTCTGCGCTGGGCCTTCTTCCAACCTTTGTGCGGCTGTGATGGACGCCCGCTGGGCCAGGCTCCCCGGGGGCAACTCGAGGTCCTTCCCATTTGGGGTGGGAGAGCCATACCGTTCAAATAGGCGTTCTGGATGTCGATGGCCTTTGTGGACTGGTCATCGGCGGAGCAGTGCGGGTGGTGGGACGGGGCCCCGAACACCTCTAGCATCCCCTTGGTGAGGCCCGGCTCGAACATCATGCTGCGGCTCCTGACATTCACATTCTCACAGCCCGGGTACAGGTTGTTGATGCTCACGGACACTGCAGGCCAGAGAGCAAGCACGTTAGACCTTGCCCCCTGCCCTCCTTCCCAGACTTTGCCCTCTGCCCTTGCCCCACCCCTGCTTCAGCCTGCTTTGTGCGTGTGCCTCTCGCGTATGCTGGGCAGCAATGTTTCCCAGGGACACTGTGTTGATTGTTTGCTTCACCTCCCGCATCCTTTCCTGCGCTGCTCTGTGTCCCGAGAGGCTAACCCCATGGACTGCATCTCCTAGGCTTGCTTGCCATTCGCCTCCGGTGAGGGTCCACCTACGGGAGGCACAGTAGAGGCTGGGAGGAGAGAAAGGTCGAGGTATATATTTTCCCTCCTCACTGCCTGCTGCTTTTCTGATAGCAGTGGTGTCTCTGACCCTAGACGCCCTGGAGGCTTCTCCCCTGGAGCTCCAGCTTTCCCAGGATCCTGACTTCCTCCTCTTGCCTTTTCAGCCTCAGGGGTGGTAACTAATGGCTCCCCTCTGTTCCTAGCCTCCGGATGCTTCACCGTCTCTTGTACGTTCTTGTGAATTGTGCCTGTGACTTTGAACTTTCATTAAATCTCCACCAGGACCCTGACTGATACAGATGAGATGAGTACCACTCTGGTACACGAGATTGTTAGGTTGAATGCAAAATGCATGGCATTAAGTAACGCTGAATCACACAGTGAGAAGTCCATTCCTTTATAAAATCCCCTTGAAGGTCTTTAAATTGCTCTAGTAGCAAGTCTCAACGCGTGACATTAAGTTTTTAGCATGTCTTCAATCCTTGCTAATCTTCCCTTTTAATAAAGAGGGAGTGTAAAAAACTATACCCCAATTAAAAAAAAAAAGAAAAAGATGGAAGCATGTTCTTCCTCTTTCTAGAAAAAAAAAAAAAGAGGGAGTGGGCAACAGTATATAGCTAGATTTTAATCACATTGCTGTTCATTGCATTTATTTTTATTTATTGGTAGTAGTGATATGGGTTTTCCATTTATGGTAAGGACATTAGCGATTTCACTTTCAAACCTATGTCTTTTAGTAAATAAAAAGAATCAGTTTTTAAAATTTTACATAAATAATAATGGTAGAACTTTGTGGGGCAGGGGAATCAGCTGAATAACACATTTGGGTCCCCTGGGCCAGGAGCGGTGCCCTGTGTGCCCTTGGTCCTGACCTCCTTCCGGCTTTTGCCCGTCTCTCGCAACAGACCCCCAACAGCACTGTGAAGGCAGACCTGGCCTCTCCGCTTCAGGGCTAGAACTTGGGTGGGCACAGGGGGAGGCTCCGTGAGTGTATCAGGGAGGGGCTCAGTGAACCGAATCGCACCATATAGTTCGTACCTTTGGTTCAGAGTTAATAGTGACAGTCACTGCAAGAGACTAAAGAAATGACCATTTCACCTGAGCCACCTGACTTTTAAACTTGGTGATCCAAACACAAAGGTAACCCTTGTTTAAAGACCAAAGACTTCAGACTGAGGACAGGACAATGGGAATATCCAAGGGGTTGGCAGGGAGGAGGAGAAAACTGGAGCTCCCCACTGCCCCGGGTTATAAAAGTAGAAAACTTGGCAAACAGAAGTGCAAATTAGAAAACAAAATGACTCAACTCTCTAGGCCAATGTGATGGACATTTTAGTGTATTTCTTTAGAGATTTTTAGTCCAAGTCTGAGAAAAGCCATGCGACTTCACAAGAATGGGTTTGTCCATTTCCCTGTGCCTGGAAACCTGGGGACGACCCCTGTCGGGAATAAGCTTTGTCTTAGTGGCACTGTGGGCTGGGGCTTGCCGAGGGAGACCAGAATGGATTCGGTAAATGACAGGCACTCCGGCACCTCACGGACAGTTTTTGTTGGGAGGATGAAAGGTTAGGACAGAGTTTGTATACGGTATTATTAAAATAACAATTTCACAGGGAAACATTAAAATCATAGGAGGAAAACTTTTTTGCTAACCACTGACCCCTAGTGGTAAAAAGTGGCAGGCCCGGAGGGAGAAGCCGCTTTTGCACCCAGGTCAGAAGAGACTTCCTGCAAACGCTCCTCTCTGGTGAGCAGGCAACAGCCTCCTGCAGTGATCTTTCTGGCTGCGCGCTCCTCTGCTGGCACCGGGGGTTTCCTTCCTACCGCAGAACCACAGTGCAACAGCTGTGGCACTCAGCTGGCCACCAAGGCAGTGTGTGCGTGGCAGCCACGCGCCGTGAGCGGCTGCCCCCAGGTCCCCACACCACCCCATCCTGTCTCCTGGCTGGTGGCTCAGCCTTTAGCCTCCAGTGCAACGCAAAGCCAAGTTTCTAAAGGCAAACGACCTTCCTGCTGCCTGAGTGATGTAAATGTGCCCACGTGGGCACCTCTCCCAGGGAAAGGAAGAAGGCCTGACCATTCTAGCAGAGGTCAGGGGCGTCCAGAGCTCTGGCCTAGGACACAGCAGAGCATGGCCCCCAGGCACTAGCAATGCCACTGTGAAGGGACAATGCTGCTGTTTCTGGAGACGGACTTCCTTCCCTGGAGGCCACACTCCGGAGTAGGCTTTCCTCAAGTGCCTAACAGAAACGCTGCTCCGTCCATTCCCCTACGGCACACGAGGTCCCTAGGACCTGCCAGATGCCTCCGACCGGGTCTCCCGCAGGTGGCCCTCCTGGCGCTTCCTATTTGCGCTACACTGCTTTTCCCAGGACTCCCTTCTGCTGTTTTGTTAGGGCCAGGCCCAGTCGAGGACTGGCGGGGTCCAGGCCCTGCAGGCGGCTGCGCTCCCTCAGCCCAGGGTGCGCTCGCCCCCCGCTGGGCAGGGCAGGGCAGGAGGAGGGCCTGCTCCGGAGCCTCCTGCAGACACAGCCTCCTGGCTCTTCCCAGCGTCAGGCAGGACTAGAATTAACTGAGGACGAATCTTGTCACCTGCAGGGGTTGTCTGGATAGAAACTTCACCCACCCCCTTGGAGCAGACCGGCCACCTGGGCATGAAGCAGCGCGGGCCTCTTCCATCCTTGCCCAGGCCCTGCGGGAGGCTGCCTGGCTCTGGCCAGACAGCTCTGGGATGAACTAGGTGTGTCCTTAGTCCAGGGGTCACACACTCCAATGCACTCCTGAAATGTCATTTCTGCCACAGGGCAAACCTTCGGACACGGGCATGGAGGGGTCTGCTCCTGAGCTCTCCCGCCTGGAGTTAGGGCGCTGTGTGAGACAGGGTGAAAGGCAGAGCCTGGGCCCCTCTACATGGGGTAGCCGCTCCTCTCCACTAACCGGTTCCAGGCGGAAATGTGAATCCAGTGTGGCCAGAGCTACCAACCTGTTACAAGAAACCAAATAGCCAACTTTTTAAGTGAGACCTCTTGATTTTATTTATTTATTTATTTTTGGCTGCATTGGGTCTTCATTGCTGCACGCGGGCTTCTCCTTGCAGTGGCTTCTCTTGTTGAGGAGCACGGGCTCTAGGCTCGAGGGCTCAGTAGTTGTGGCTCACAGGCTCTAGAGCGCAGGCTCAGTAGTTGTGGCATAAGGGCTTAGTTGCTCCGCGGCATGTGGGATCTTCCCGGATCAGGGCTCGAACCCGTGTCCCCTGCATTGGCAGGCGGATTCTTAACCACTGTGCCATCAGGGAAGTCCAGACATCTTGACTTTTAAACGTTGGAAGCTAATTCAATGTTTCTCCTTCCCCTCACACTACACAACGCTGCAGCTTACCAGGCTGCTGACCTCTGAACTTATTTCCCAGCGCCTCGAGTTACTTTTCTCTCTGCTGAGTGTAGTGGGTAGGTTCTCCTGGTCCAGAGCACCTGTTGTCCTCGAGAGAATCTTGTGTCAGTCAGCCCCATGACCCAAGTCTCTCTAAGCCCTGGCTGAAGGACACAGTGAGATCTGCTGATAATGCAGCCATCCTGAGCTGCATTTTATCAAGAATCTACTTCTGGATTCTTCCAGATGTGGGAAATTGACCAGAAGGAAGATGAATGGAGATATTCCTTCTGAGGGGTGAGGGTTGAGCCGTTCTCCCTCCGGGGGAACCCAGATGTCACTTGATATGTGGCTGCTTCAGGTTAGCCCATGGGCTCCTGAGGTATAAATTCATATCCAATACGACTTATAAAAATTCCAGGTCACAGATCTGGATAGCTCTCATCTCTTTGTCTTTCTCTGTCTCTGCTCTTTGTCTCTGTCTCTCTGGCCCCCTGCCGCCCCCCCCCCGGGCCCCCCCAGAGTCAGACTGGAGTGACCTTAACCCACAGCAGGAGAGAGCTGGTTCCCTCTAGGGGTGACACGAGGAACTGCTAGAGAAGCTCACTTCGAACCTTGAAGCAATACTGGTCTGGCCCACACATTAGAGGCTCAACTTAATCATGAAACCTGGAAGACTATCGGCTTCTGAGAAGGGGTAGACCTATCTTACATACTGAAATTGAGCAAAATTACAGTGGAAAATGGAAAACATGAGCACATATATGCCCCAAGGCAGACGGAGTTATAAGCATCATGAATAAGCCCTGGCTCAGAAGCCAGACACTTCCTGAATCGCCAGCTGTGTGACTCCGGGCAGTCTACTTGACCCCTCAAGGCTTCAGCAAAAGGGTGGTAAAAATGCCCATAAGTCTGTCACGTGGATTAAATGAGGTGTCACACGTACCACATTCTGCCCAGCTCCTGGCACGTAGTTAGTACTCCGTAGGCATTAGCAACACGTGTTAGCAATATTGTAATCATTCTAATTGTATATCCATTTTGGTTACACTTCTCCCCCTAGTTTCAATTCTATTGCTGTGTTCGGAGGGGAGAAGTTGAAAGGGGCGTGCAGATCTCGGTCAGCTGTCCCTCACTCCAGCTAATGCTGCCCAGACATCCTTCCTCACGGAGACAGAAATTACATAGAAACACAAACTTTAAAACATTTGTTTTCATCCTAGGGAACAGATGTGACACCTTCGTAATATGTACAGAAAGTGAGTCTGGGGCACAGAGTTTCAACACTGACATTGTTTAGGAAATTCTCTGAAGGTCTCTATTCTTACCTTTGAAAACCTTCATTTCCTCACTCTAAAAGGGTGGGTTTAGGAAAAATGACACCCCAGACTGCACCACTTCCTCTTGCTCGCTGCAGGTGTTTCTCCCTGGGGAGGGACAGGCCACCCTGGAGTTCCGGGTGTGAACCCGTTGATAATCGCGTCTGTGGGAGGTGGAGGCAGACGGCAAAATCGTCTTCCTGACTAGGATCCAGGTGAACAGACGGGCTGACTGAAAAGCCATAAAGGAGCCTTTCAAAGCCACCACCCCACTTCCAGATACACGAGGACGGGCTTCCCCGTGCACCCAGTTTTGTGGCTCTGTGCTCTCGCATTCCTGGATGTGCCCGCAGCATTCCAAGAAGAAAGCATAAGGGGTGAGGACCCGTCCTGCGGGCTGATATTCCATCCGTGCAACCTTGAACCTATGTCAGTCCAAACAAGCTCTTTGTGTCTTCAAGGGCAGAGTCCCCGAGCAGAACACGACTGTGCCATTTTGCACGTTCGTGATTGCGGACAGTGATTTCAGTGAGGCCCTTTCCTCGCTAGCACCGGGGCAGGGTGCGCTCACTGGCCAAGAGCCGGGAGGACCATACCTGGAAGCCACCAAGGCGGCGGGAACCGGTCAGCTTCAGGCCAAGTGCTCCAAACAAAGCCACACCTCCTCCCAGACCTTGACCTTGGAAGTACCCAGTGGAGAGATGGGGGCTGGTGGGGTGCCTACCTGCCGGCTTGGAGGCCAGGGGTGAGGGTGGGAACCGGGTGGAGTTGGTGGAGGACAGCCGGGGCCGGCGTCTTCGGAAGAAGCTTCTCAGCAGCCCACACTTGAGAGATTCCACCAGGGTGGTCTTCCCAGACCCCGAGTGGCCGAATAGCTTCAGCTTGATTCTCGACTGCAGGTTCTGTGTGGGTCTCAGTTGCTGGATGAAGAGTCCTCGGTGCGTGTCCTGAATATAGATGAGAGAGGGACTGTTAGTCACAGGAGAAGCGCAGCCCCTGAGCAAAAGGCACACGCTGATTCCCACGGCTCAGGACCGCTGCTGCATCCTTCCGGTCTGCGAGTTTTCTTTGCCTTTTTAAAAAAACTGAGGTTATAAGTGACCTATAACGTTATATTAGTTTCAGGTGTACAATGTAAATGATTTGATGTCTGTATACATTGTGAAATTATCACCACAGTAAGTCTAGTTACCATCCATCACCACACATAGTAACACTTTTTTTCCTTGTGATGAGAATTTTAAAGATCTATTCTCATCAACTTTCAGACGTGCGGTACAGTCACCATGCTGTACGTTACATCCCCAACACTTATTTAACTTATAACTGGAAGTTTGTACCCCAACCTGCTATTTCTACCCACGTGGCAGATACAGTCTGTTCTGTCCCCACTGCATTAAAAAAATTTAAATGTAAAATAAACATACAATTCACCATTTTAAAATGAACCGTTCAGAGGCTTTTGGTGCGTGTACAATGTTGTACAACCATCACTGCTATCTGGTCCCAGGGTGTTTTCATCCCCCCACAAGGAAACTCTGTGCCCATGAGCAGCCACTTCCCAGGCCCCTCTCTGCTTGGCTGCTGGCAACCACCGATGTGCTCTGTCTCAGTGGATTTGCCTTCCTCCATTGCATTTTGATGCACAATGAATTGGATGGAGCAACTCCTGCCAAGTGGTCCATTTAAAAGTGAAACGGGGTCAGCCCCGTTAGACTGGTCAGGTCACCTCCGCCTTCTGTGTGGAGGGGTCTTGTTCCTTTACGACGCTCTTAAGGTACGAGATGATGAGAAGAAGGGCATCACGTGGTACAAAGCTAAATGCTGGGGAGGGGCCTGGGGGCCATGACAACCTTTCCGCTTTCTTCTTTCTCAGCCCTACAGGGGAGAAGCAGGAGTCTCCACAGCCCTGGATAATTCACACATTCATCATCAAACATTTATGGAGGACCTCCCGTGTGCTGGAACGGGAAGGTCTACACCCGCCCCAGATCCGCAGTTTTGGGGGGACACAGACATGCGAACAGTGTGACATCAAATATAACATTTGAAGGGATGGTGTTGCTGAGGTGCTCTGTGCCCCCAGAGAACCCACCTCAAGGGCTAAGTGGGGGGGGGGGGCATTGATCATGACACCCTGGCTCCATCCCAGACTCACACACCCGGCCCGCTTCCCAGCTCCTAACCCAGTAATAACAGCCTGTCAGAGCTGTGGCTTGCAGCCTGAGGTCGAGCCCTTCTCCCCTACCCACGAAGATCCCCTTTGCTTTAGCTTGTTAACTTCCACGCATCCCAGGAGACCTATCTTGCTGTGGCCTCTCCAGGAGGTTTCCTCACAGGCAGGCTCAAGCGCACGTGTGGCTCTCCATCGTCACCCCACTAGACTGTAGGGTAATCATGTGACACTCTTCTCCTTTAGACTCAAGGGCCAAACCTTGAGGGGAGAGACGGCATCCCCAGCACCTGGCACAGGTAGGATGCCCAATAAAGAGGTGTTGTGTCAATGATGTACTCAGGGGGTGACCCACGCAAGAGCATTTCGGAGGCAAGTGTCTGCCTTTCCCTTTCAGTGTGACCTCAGACCTGGCCGGACCACTGCTTCCAGACCCAAATCCTGGGAGGTGCTGATTTACTGCTGATCTCTTCCAGCTGAGCCACCGTTACTTTTTCCACCAACGACCAAGGACGGGAGCGTGCTCAGTAACAAACACGGCTCTCCTGAGTTCCTACCCCCATTTTCTCTTGGTAAACTCTGACCCCTCTTTCTCAGCAGGGGCAACACTGTCCCCTAGCTGGCATTTTGGAAATGGACGGTAGCAGCTTTAGTTCTCAGCGTTGGGGGATACTGCTGGCGGTGGGTAGGTGGGTGCTAGGGGTACTGACGTGTACATACAATGTCCTGAGCAGTAAGAATTCTCTTGAGTCGGCCTGACTTCTGAGTGTCTGCTGAGCATTTATATAAGAGAAAAACCTTGTTTATGATCATCTGAGCTTAGGACTTAATTGCATTTTACATATGATCCTCCCAGAGGGTTTTGGGAGGGCTTGGTTTAATACATAGTGACTTTCCCAAGAACGCAACTATTTTATACGCTGGTGGAATTACATATACATGGGTTTTTTCCCTAATCTTTCAGGAGCTGTGATCCCCACTTCTGAAACGTCAGCCTGTTGCTGCTGTGTTTGAGTTGCCATCCCTCCCACATCCGTGGCATCTGTAGGTGTTACATTCAGTGATTCTGCAGATGGGTCCAAGTATCTGCCAATTTCACAATGTCTCCTCTTTGCCTGTGCCCCGCATTTACATACACATTCTATTATACTATATATATTCCTTCGATGTCTTTGTTATATTATAGTTAGGGCACTCTATTCATCTTTTATTTTATTTGTATTTTTAAAATATTTATTTATTTGGCTGTGCCAGGTCTTAGTTGTGGCATGTGGGATCTTCAGTTGCGGCACACGGGCTCTTAGTTGTGGCACGCGGGATCTAGTTCCCCGACCAGGGGTCGAACCTGGGCCCCGTGCATCGGGAGCACGTGAGTCTTAACCACTGGACCACCAGGGAAGTCCCTCTATTGAGCTTTTAAAATTACCTGTGTAGGTACATTGCTATCTTTGAATTTTATTTTGGGAGAGTAAAGGGGCATCACAATATGTACATTATAAAGTATTGGGTCGGCTAGGGTTGGAAACCATGGTTGGGACAGTGATCTGGTTTCTTTTTCTAACCTCAAGCACTGCATTGGGTGGAAAAAGCTGGGGTATCTTGCCAGCAATTTCCCTGAATTATTACCCAAGTCAGCACAGAAGCTGAAAAGTTCTATCCTGAGACAGTGACTCACTGGGGTGTTGCTGAGCAGGCATGAAGAAATCGGGTGCTGGCATTCTCCCCCATGCCATCCACTGCTGCCGATGAGCCCATGACCCCCTGAAAGAAATCTACCATCTCTCATTCTAATTTAATCTCCGAAACCAGCCCATTATCTTCCCTCTAAGTCAGGGCCCGCTACACCTCCACCCACCTCACGCTGAGTGTCTGAACTGGAAGCATCCCCTTCCGCTAGGAGTACCTCACCGAATAAATTAAAAACTTCTCCGCCTATTTCATGACCCACAGCCACCTAACACGCCCAGCTCCTTTGTGTGAAGCCAGTATCTGCTTCTCCCGACACAGTGCAAAGGCACTGCTTCAGTCCCGTCATTAGGTCTGGACGCACTGCGCAGTGAATCGCTCGCTGCTCTCTTCTGTTTCGTGCCTTCCTGGTCCTGGCACTGTGAGTTTGGCCAACATGTCTGTCCTGTGTGAAGGAGTGAGGGCACTTCTGCCCTTTCTGCACGAGTCCCCGCAGGCCCTTCCTCTCTGAGCAGACTTGCACCGAGGGACCCGATGGACACAGGTGCTACCCTGCGTGCTTCCAGCAGCAGCTCTGAACCAAAGTGGGCTTGCCCTACGCAGCTGAGAGACGGTATGTCTCCACCTTGCTCAGTGCCGCCTGAGCCTGAGAGCCCCGCTCACTCCTCCCCACTCCATGCAGGGCAGTGGCGGGCCGGCAGTGGCTGGCGATCTGTTTGTCTGCTTCCCAGGTCAGCCCCAGAAATGGAGGCAAGAGGGACGAGAAGCCAGTGACAGTGGGCTGTGACCTTGGTCTGGTTAGTCCAGGTTAAACAAGAATCCTGCAGGGTCACGTTTACAGAAAATCCCCCACCCCTGATATCTGAGCAAATTCTTCATGCCCAACCTTGATACCTGATCACCCTGGTGCGCCTTCAGCAAGAATCCTGATGACTATTATAACCTTTAAAACTTCCTATTTTCCCGCTGCCTCAACATCCCCGCAAACAGGCTGTGAGTGCCGGCCCAGGTGCACCGGTGTGTAAGGTGGGCTCAGCCACAAGTTCCCCTTCCTACCCTCCCAAGGGTGACCCCGTGACATTCAAACGCACCAGTGACACTGCCCCCCGCTCCCCCTGCCTTTCCTCATGTACCCACCCTGATCCTTAGCAAAGGCACTTGCCACGGGGGCTCGCAGCTTGCCCCTGGCTTGAGTCTGAGCTCTGTGGCAATGCTCTAACCCCCGTCTCTCTGGGACCTATGATATAAAAAGCTATGTTTTGCCCTGAGCCTCCCCTCTGTCTCCTCTTGTGGCCACAACCGGCTGGCCATCTCATAAGAGAATCTAAAGCACTCAATCCAGCAAGAAGCCTCCCAGCCTTTGGGTTTCCTCTTAGCAATTTTCCACCCACTGACCTCCCCCCACCCTTGCTCCTTGGCTATAAATCCCCACTTGTCTTTGCTGAAGTTGGGGTTGAGCCAGTCTCTTTCCTCTGCTACACGCCCACTGCAGTACCCCTGGAAGGGTCATGAATTATTCTTTCACGAATGGAGGAGTTGTGACAGATGCATTTCCTGTCTGCAGGAGTAACTTCCACATTTGTATCTTCCAGCTTATGCTGTCTTTTCACTCACATCCCTTATTAAACCTCAAAGAAACCTTTGTGGTTAATGTGGTCGTTCTCTGTTTCAGATGTGGAAACCAAGGCTCAGAGGGGCCAAGACACTTGCCCAAGGCAAAGACAGAACTCACCACCAGGTCTCTTTTCTACCACTGCTGTCAGTGAAAGGGAGGTGGTGGGTTTCTCAGAAGGGGACTGGGGAGCAGGGAGCGGTAAACAAGGATTTGCAGATCGAGAGCAGAATCTCAAAGTGGGGATGTCTTGAGTTACAAGCACTGTGAATATCCAAGGAGGGCCATTTCCAGTTTGTCCCACTCAGAAGACACTTCCCAGTTAGTGCAGGGTCCCGATTTAAAGTAAGATTTATAAGTCATTGCTACGATAAAGGCAAGTAGAATGAGAAGGGGCCCCCCTGCTCTGGATTTGCATGGACAAAGGGCACATTTTGGCACCTCATTTTTCCTAAGCAAATGAGTTGGATTGCTGGCCCGTGTTAACAGGCTCCACGTCCTCGGGGAGCCCCAGGGAGGCTTCAAGTTTTTTTTTTTTTTTATGAAATTGCAGATTGTGCCTTCATCTGGAGGGGCTGTGCTCATCTCAGAACCCATCACTAGCTCACATGCTGTTTCCCCAATAATAACTGTCCTCAGGAAATCTTTTGTCCAAGAAAATACTGCTTCACTGGACTGACAGCTCGGCTTTTACAATGTCCTCAATTCCAGACGATCATACGAACACACGTGCATTCTCACCTTTCAAGTGGAGGTGAATGGCGGGCAGATGAGAAAAATAATTCGCAGGCCAAAGAAAGGGGTACAGGGGGTGCAAGCCATCCCACGTTCCTGCCCTCTGCCCAGGGCCTCTGCACATCTCCTGGACCTTCCTTTCCCCTTCCACCAGGACCTGCTGGCCTGGGCTGGGATGGACTCATTCACCCTTCACCTTGCCCTTGGGAAGTCATGAGCCAGGAAACTGCTCTCCACCAAGACTGACAGAATCCACCATTATCTTGAAAGGCAAGGAAAAGCAAGATATACTCGAGATTTCCTGTCTAAGGAAATTTAACCTCGTCCTCGGGGATGACCCCTCTTCGTGCTCACTAAGAACTTTGGAGAATCTGAACACAACTGAATTTGATATAGCAACCTGAGACAGTAGTTTCTGAAATCTCTTCTCTCCTGGTGGGTGATGCGTTTCCACTTTTCACCACTAGATGTCGCAGCAGGGACGCATCCAGACCGGGGTCCCCGGGAAGGCAGCTTGCATCAGCCTGAGTGTGTGCTCTCCAAGGCAGACTGTGGTTTTGATGCGGACAGGGGCAGAGGAAGGTACGGAGTGTGCTCTTGGCTAGCTCTAGAAGGTGATAGGATATCGATTTCTTTGGAGGGGGAGCACTGAAGTCCATCCGTGGTCTATATTTAACAGAAGCTCTAAGACCCTCCCTGTGCCTGGGCTGGTCAGGTCCTCACTGGCTGGGCCGGGGAAGCATGAGCAGGGACACTGCCCGAGGGAGTGGAGGGTTCTTTGTTACCCAAGTCTTGGCTCATGCGTTGAAATATTCTCGTGTCCTGTCCCCCTCTCCCCCAAAGGCTGGCGGATGTGGCTGGGACGTGGTGAGGCCTCTTGCAAGCGGGCTGGGAAGCTGGGGGGAAGCAGCAGTGAACCCCGAGGAATCAGAATCCTAAACCAGAACCTGGGCTTCCAGGTGCTCACAAAGGTGCGTCTGTGAGAGTGGGAGGCTAGAGCACATGTTTCCCCGTTAGCTTTAACTATATACTTTAAATATTTACACAGGAAAGCGAGCTCCCGTTTGTATTCTTGCCCAAAGCTCCCAAAGTAACCGAGCCTGGACAGCTCTGGTCCAAGCAGCTGTCCTATCTCACCTGGCTGCCAAGACCACCTTCTATCTGGTCTCCCGGTCTGAGCAGAGGGAAATTCCTAACCTACTTACTTAACACACTTGGACCAATACCCAATCACCTTACCAAGATCTGTAAAGCTGGGCCTATCTTTCACATCAGATATCCTCGGGCATCATTTTCTGCCCCAAAGACCGCACTCAGACTCTGCTGCTAACCCCATCAGCCCCTCCTTTTTGATCTATTTCCTAGAACGCACCTGACTCTTTACCGCCTCAGGCCCTTTTCAGTCATTCCTTCTGCCTTCTCCCAGCCCTTCCTCCGGTTGGCTCCTCTTTCATGGCTTTGGGTGTTGGTTTAAATGTCACCATCAGAGAGGCATGCCCACACCCGTAAGTGGAAAGCAGCCACCACCTGCCATCCCCTTACTTTCTCTCATTTCAGCCCATTAGAATCCCCTACACTTACACCAGGGGGCAGCAAACCTTTCTGTAAAGCACCAGGTGGTCTCTGTTGTGACTGCCACGTGCGTGTCTAGAAACCAGCCAGAGACAGGAGTAAATGGAGGGGGTAGCTGTGCTCCAATAAAACTATATTTACAAAAACAGGCGATGGGCTGGTTTTGGCTCTATGACCATTGTTTGCCACCCCCTGACCTATCTGGCATTTTCTTATTTGTTTATTGGCTGGTCTTGCCTCTTTTGTTCGCTGTGGTCTCTTTGGGGCCTAGAACAGTTCTTGGCCTATAGTAGATACTGTGACTATCTTTTAAACGAGTATTATTTGGAAACTGCATTGCTTTTTGAAGGCCTGGTTAATTTGGGTTTCTAGTTTCCTTTCTTCCAGCACCTTTTGCCCCCTGGCAATTTAGCTTTCACTTTCTCATCTGCAAAGGTAACTAAACGTCAGCAGATTGACAGGGAGGACCATCTCCAATCTGGGAAAGCCAGATAAGAGCATGGAGATGTGACATGGCTTTCCACACGTGGCAGGATGCAATTAGACCCAGCAGGATGGGAGCAGCAACTCTTAATTATGCAAATGCAGTTTACTTCTGGTGAATTTTAAATTCTGGGCAAACTCCCAACTTTGTCCTATTTTTCAAAATATTCCTGGGCATGTTTCTTCACTGTCTAGTCTCAGGCTTAGGAAAAGCAACTCCTTTTAATATCAGTTTACAGAAAAGCTGATTAGAAGGACAATCAAACAAAATAAAAATAAGCCAACTCCCCAAACCCCCTTGAAAGTAGTATTTTAAAATCAGAATGGACCTTGCAGTGATAGTAAAAATGGATGCCAATGCAAAATGTAAGTGCAAGCCCTCCCCGCCTGTCACAACACGCACCCCTCCTTTCTCTAGGAGAAGGAGAAGTGGTTTGGCTAAGTGACAACACAGGTCTTGGGCAGGTTTGGAGGGCCGGAGGGGGCTTTGTTTAGTAGTGGGGGTGAGCACCGGGGACAGTAGAGGGTGCAGCTCCTCTTTGTAAGAAGATGGTGCCTACAATGCAAGGTGGAATTGTGGGAGCCTCCAGAGACCCCGTAGCAATGGTGTGCTGGAAAACCAGCTCATTGCAGGGGGCTTGGGGCGGGGGTGGGAAAGGCCTGATCTGTAGTGTTTGCTGATTCCTGTGGTGGAAATACCACCACCACGGCTGATTTCAAGCCCCGAATGTGGAAGGCACTGGACACGCAGTTGGGGAGAGATGTGTATGGGGGGCTCTCCCAGACAGTACCTGGGACCCCAACATGCCACTACCCCCAAATCATCTCCTGCTGAACTGGATCAGAGAGGAAGATGGACTGTGTTCTTCTTACCCTCACAAGCCCCAGCTCGGCCGCCCTCTCCCCGCACCTGCCCAGATGTGCTGGCTGCAAGGGTCTCACTTCCCCGAAGTCAGCCCCCTGCTCAAAGGATCAAAATCTTCTCTCAGTTTCCTCCGGCCCACCCTCTGCTGTCCCAAGCTGGTCAACACGATGACTTTTTTTTTCTTTTTTTCCAAATTTCTGATTTCCGTGATTGGAAAGAGTCATGCATTCGCTAGGGAAGAACAGACTAGAGAGGAAGATGAAGAATAGACTTTTAAACACATCAAGTTTGTGAATCATCAGATGGAGATCAGAAGATCTATGGACATGGGCTTCCCTGGTGGTGCAGTGGTTAAGAACCCACCTGCCAATGCAGGGGACAAGGGTTCGAGCCCTGGTCCGGGAAGATCCCACATGCGGCAGAGCAACGAAGCCCACGTGCCACAAGTACTAAGACTGTGCTCTAGGGCCCGCGAGCCACAACTACTGAGCCCGCGTGCCACAACTACTGAAGCCTGCACGCCTAGAGCCTAGAGCAACAAGAGAAGCCACAGGAATGAGAAGCCCGTGCACTGCAACAAAGAGTAGCCCCTGCTCACCGCAACTAGAGAAAGCCTGCGTGCAGCAACGAAGACCCAATACAGCCACAAATAAATAAATTAAAAAAAAAAAAAAGATCTATGGACACGCAGGTGTGGGCTTCTAGAAGGAGATGAGGGATGGAGGGAGGGTTGGAAAGTCCTCAGTACGTGTCAACAGTTGAAGTCAAAGGCAAAGATGACACTACCCACTGGGAGGGGGTTAAGAGTGAACAGATGAAACCCTGGGAACGTACCAACACCTAGATCAGGCAGAAGAACAAGATGACTTTGGTTCTATTTCCAGAAGGGAAAGCTCCATGGCTTACCCCTAACAAATGTTTAAAAATACGTCCCTAGACTTGCCAACTGATTAAAGGTGAAAACACAGGGAACATTTCTGTTGCTAATTTGGCCCTTAGAAACCAAATGGCATAGCAAGGCAATTTAAGGCCAACCTCCCTGCTGTCCCAGATGCAGACTTCTCCCCATGACTGTGCTTAGGATCCACGTGGGGTGGGTAGGACTGAGGGTGGCAACACCCTAAGGGGTGTTAGGAAAGGTGCAGAGGCAGGTTTTTTGGTTTCCACAATGAATGGAGGAGGGAATACCTTAGACATTAGACGCTTGGGGGTCCTCGCATCCTCCAAGGACAGGAAGTTCCACCCACCCCAAATGCTGCTGCTGTTAACACTCTGGTGAGAAACAGTGGCAAATACGGGGGAGACAATGACATTGAAAGGAAATGGTGATAAGATGCCCCTAAGTATAAATTACCCTCTTCCCGTTCCCCTCACCCATTGTACCGGGTTGTGGACAGTCTCTTTCTGCAGATGGTCCAGGTTATGATTGCACATAAATCTACTTTCTTGGCTTTCTCTGCAGGTAGAGCCTGCTCCTTGAGGCAACCGCCCACAAGTCCTCTGCGATGCGTTCTCCAGGGATGCACTGGGATATCGCGATCATTTTCAAGAATCAGGTTCCAGTGCTGGGTGTCCCCAAATCCCAAGCAGTTATTTATTTGGGGATTTATTTAAAAAAAAAAAAGATAGAGGGTGGTTAGAAATGCTTGGCAGCCAACTCCTCCCTTTCTGGAGACTCAGAAAGCTGAGGTCTAGAGCCGTTTGAGGGAATGACAAAGGCAAGCGAAAACGCACGTCTCGCTGAACACAGAGCTGGGGAAAACTCTGCTGAAGGCAATGGGGCTCTGGGTGACCCCGCGGAAGGCGACCCATGCCTGCCACAAAGCACGTGAGCTCACTGGGGGAAAGGAGCTTCCCTGGCTGGTGAGGAATCAGCACCGAAGAAGCCCTGAGCCCCTGATCGAGCCCTGAAAGCAGATATTTCTGTTTTGGTCTGGATCTCTGCTCTGCACTAATTAGTACGTTGCTTAACCTTGTGGAGTCCAGGTTTCCTGCAGGAACATCCCCATCGCAGGGATGTAAAATTACTGTGCTGCCCCACATACCGAGGGGTAAACGGTGGCTGCTACTAAAAGTGACTCTCAAGTGTACCCTTCCACATTTGCCATTGCTGACGCCCCAACATCTGCTCCTGGGGGGGTGGGTCACAAGAGGAGCCTCAACATCTGCTCCTGGGGGGGGGCGGGTCACAAGAGGAGCCTCCACGGAAACCTCCATGTTTCCCCGGGACTCAGAGAGTGGTCCACAGGATGCAAGCAAGGGTGCCGACTGTGGCAAACACGTGGTGCTTCCTGTGTGCAGGCAATGCTCTAAGGACATCATTTACGTCACCCATCCGACCCTCATCACCATCCCGTGAACAGCACTATACTCAGCCCATTTAACAAACAGGGAAAGTGAGGCCCAGGGCTGTTAAACTGGTGGCTAGTTCATCCAGCTAGGTGGCAGCGTGGGGACTCCTGAGTCTGTGCTCTCAGCCTTTACCCCATATTTTGCCTCTCAAAGCAAAGATGAGAGGTGAACTTTTAGGTAGGTTGTGGGCTCTAACAGGGATGACGTACTCTATTCACAGGCATTGAAATGACTTTCTTTGCCTCCTTACAAAAACCACAGGATAATGGTAAAATACTAAAGGTTGTCATATTTCCTCTTAAAAAAAATCTAGACACCAAAAAACAAAGTGCAAATTAATGGAAGAAAAAAAAAGGGAAAGCCAAACTGGGACCAGGCAAGAACCCACGCCACCCGGAATTCAAAATTCTGGTCTGGAAACAGCCACCCTTCCCTGAGATGCATGAGCTGCACCTCCTATATATGTTCCTAATTATAAACGCAGTCAAAACCTATTACACCCATCCAATCCACCCAACCTCAGCTATCGTGTTAGGTACTCTCCTTCCTGTCTTTTTTTCTGGGCATTTATCCGTTGTTTCCAATCTGCCATAATAGACACCTGGGTTTGCACCCAGCGTAGCAATCTGTTTTTAAATAAAAGGAAGGATCTTCCTAAGGGGTAGATGGGCAGTAAAACACAGCACAGTCCAAGGAGAAGCCTCGTCCCTCGGCCAAGGGTGACCCTCAGACCACTGGAGATCGTGGTTTGCAGTTGATTTTTGCTTAAAGATGAATAGACTGCACCTTCCCCTGGGGTCACTGCCGTATAACAAGAGTTTCTGAGATGGTGAACAGCACTCCAGGAAAGTACGCGGCAATGGGATTGTCCAGAGCGCTACGCTTGTGAGGGGGCTCCCCGCATGCCAGCTGAGCCCACAAAACACCCACAAGGACAATGCTGGGGGGCTCCGATCAGGACGATGGTGCCGCGAGTGGCAGGTGGGCTAAAATCCCCGTCTCTGGAATTTGGGAAACCTGAGACTATCTGACTCAGCATGTTTATAGACCTGCTAAGGTGTTAAGCCTGATAAAGTGTTGCTTTCTACCAGTGGTCCATACTAGAGGCTAAATAATTAACTGTAAAAATGTGTGTGCATCCAGCCTGTGGACCAGATTTTGTTTCAGTTTCTTTCCTCTATGGATGAATACTATAATGGGGAATCAGTTTAAAACAGCTCTTATATTGTGACACTTTGTCTATGAACGTAAGACTCCACATACACTCAAACGTGGGGCTCCCTGCTATAAAATCCAGCAAAAGTCAGAGGTTGCAAACCGGTGGCCTGAGGGTGTGTTTCCTTTGGCTGAAAATAGCTTCAAATAAAGTGAATTTTAAGATTAGGAGATTTTATGTGAAAGTTCATTATTGATTTGCTGACAGACTCATAGGCTCCCCTGCACCCCCCTTGTTTTGCCTGTAAACAAAAAGTTTTCCCTTGTTTTTCTAGTTCAAATTCTCCTTCACAATGAGACAGTCTGTGGTGGTACAGAGTAGGAGAATTCGAAGCCCAGAGTTAATTTAAGTCTTTCCTGTAAGAACGTGTGAATAAGGAGGGATCTCTTTGTAGAACCTCTAGATCAAAGGGGAGACTGAACCCCTGCAGTGGCCTGGGGGATCTCAGTGTTTATCAGTTCACAGGATCCAAAGCACAAAGGTGTGAAAAGGAATTATCTTCCCCAGGTCAACTCCGAGCACTGGGGAAGAAATCATTCCAACCTACGGATGTGTCCCTTCTCACTCCCCCCCTCAACCAGGACCAGGAGACCAGGGGACCACTATGAAAATTCAAACTTTCAGTAGCTGTGAAAGTTACTGTGATTATAAGACATTATAATCCCTCCCCCAGGCACTTTTCAATTTATATGGCAGGATCTTTGTAGGATACCCCAAGCTTATTCTGGACAATACCTTTTCAATGAGCACTTAGCTGAGCAATTTTTTTTATTCCTGTAAAGTTTGTCTTTTGAAAAATTATTACATGATTATTATAGGAAATTTGGAAAAAATACAGTAATGTTTAAAGAAGAGTGTTAATTAAAAAAGCAAAATCCAAAGACACCACTGTTACCCTTTTCTTTCCATGCATTTTAAAAAGACATAGCTGAGATTACAATGTGCACATAATTTATCTTCTGCTTTGAAGCCCAGGAACATCCTAAGCAATAAACTCCTGTTTCTAAAACCTCTTCAAAAACATTTTAACGGCCCCAAACCACTCTCTTTTATAGCTGTCTGTCAATTTACTAGACTTCATTGTTGGTCATTCAATGTTTCCAATTTTTATTACTGTATTATAAATAATACTGCAATGGACATCTTTGTGCATAGAACTCTTTTTCTCTGCGTTTCTTCCATTTCTTCAGGATAGAGTCACAGACATAGAATCCCTAGCTTAAAGGGTGTGACTATTCTGAAGTCTCTCAGTACATACTGCTATGATGTGGGCTGGAAAGGTACACCTGCATTTACTTATTTTTGTCATGTTTCCTCAAACCTTAGAGCAACAATGTTTGATAAACTGGAGCACAAGTGATATCTTGGAGCTCGAAACATTAAGAAAGAAAGAAGCAGAGTCAGCTTTCTCATTTCCCCTCTACTTCACGGTGGGGAGGGGGCAGGTATTACAAAGCGGGTAGGAGGGAAACCAGGCATAGCAACTGCAAAGAGGCCAATGATTTCCAAGTCTCGATACAGAAGAAGAAATCAGAGAGGTAGCCAATGTGTTCATGCAAACCGATATGCAAACCACAGCACAGGACCTGTGCCTTTTGGTACCACTTGTGTGTCCAAAGCCCCTTTTGTTCATCCTCATAGTTTACAAGGGAAAAAACGGAATCTTCCACATAAAAACAGAGCACTTCAGACCACAATTTCTCACCTTTCGGAGTCTTGTGAGGAGACCTGCTACCTGTTCATGCTGTTCCGATTTAGCAAGATCTTCTGCTGTCTTTCCATCCTGTTGGAGAAAAACGATTAGTATTTTCCTTCACGACAGAGAGCTGTGTGTTCCATACACCAGTACTGCCATCTGAGGCAGAGACAGTGTAACAGGCATCAGAAGCAAATTAGGTGAACAAAAGACCATGTCCTGGATTATTTCCCTTTCTGTGGAATCCTTATTTCACTTGATTGTCCAAAAAAGGAAGATAAGAGGTAGAAAAAAACGTGCATCGGTGCTTTGAGGTCCAATGGCGAGATGTCTCAGGCCCACAGGCTTTAATCAAACCGGGCACCTCGTTAGTGGGCAGATTACCCTGTGTCCTGAGCCTCCTCTCTTCAGTTAGGCCAACGATAAAGACTGCCATTTGCTGGCGAATTCTAGTTAGTGGAAGCTAACGTCTTAAAATCCTTCCATAGGGCTTCCCTGGTGGCGCAGTGGTCGAGAGTCCGCCTGCCGATGCAGGGGACACGGGTTCGTGCCCCGGTCCGGGAAGATCCCACATGCCGCGGAGCGGCTGGGCCCGTGAGCCATGGCCGCTGAGCCTGCGCGTCCGGAGCCTGTGCTCCGCAACGGGAGAGGCCACAACAGTGAGAGGCCCGCGTACCGCAAAAAAAAAAAAAAAAAATCCTTCCATAGACAATCTGTAGCACTCGTATCAAGCTAGTTACTGTTAATTACTGTGCATTTCAAAGGAAAGGCTGAGTTTTACAATTTTTATCTGAAGATTTTCGGTGAACATAAAAGGAGGAAATAGGGGTCCACAGCACTTTGGTGTTTGCTTTTTAATTAGAGAATTTTCACAGGGCTGCAGTTTCACACTGAACGAATTCCTTTCTGTTTCCAGGCCGTGAACATGCACGATGATGGCTAACATTTATTGAGCGCCTCTTAATAATCTCAGTGCGTCGTGTGCAGTAACCTCAGAGCCACTCCAGGGCGGCAGGAACGCCGGCTGTTCACGCACTACCAAGGAGGGAATGGAGGCTGAGGGATCTTTCTGCTGCAGTTTTAGGAATTATTACAAATTTAAAAGTAGAAAAGATGGGAGGCAACTTCAAAAGAAATAAAAGCAGTATTTTTTTTAATAAGAAGACTAAGGGGCCTTTGGTCCATCTCTCAGTGTTCACCAGTGACAGTTAAAGTTCTCTTCCCCGGGGAGGCTGGGGGAATGCCCGGATCTGACGGACAGCACACCTGCCAATCTCTCAACCCAGGTCACAATCCCTGCCGTCAGATCAGCTTTTCTCAGCCTCAGCACTACTGACATTGTGGCCAGGCCGATTCTCCGCTGTGGAAGGCTGTCCCGTGCGCTGTGGGATGGCTAGCAGCACCTTGGCCTCCATCACTAGACACCAGTAGCATCCCTCTTCCACCAGCTGTGACAACCCCATGTTTCTGGACATTGCCAAACGTCCCCTGGGGGGTGAAGCTGCCCAACTGAGAACCACAGCCGTAGGCTGTGGTCGAAGCTCAGGTGGGCACTCCGGAGGAGGCGTGCTTTTCAGTCATGCCACCCGCCTCTCTCTGCCCCCCCTCAAGTCCTGAAATGGCTCCAACAGGCAGACGAAAGCTTCTAGTTTGCTTTGGGGTGAATTAGGTAATTTGTCAGACACCACATCCAAACCAGGGATGCATGCCAAACTGTCTAGATCCTTCCTGACGTGATAAGAACGGGCCTTCGTTCCCAAACCTCACAGCACGTTGGAATCACCAGGGTCTTTAAGAACTCCTGCTGCCGGGCTCCCACCCGTATGCTCTGCTTCTACCTTTCTGGGGTGCGATCTGGACATTAGGGTTCGAAAGCCCTCCCAGGTGATTCTATTGTGCAGCGAAGTTTTGGGACCGTTGCCTTAGTTGGAAGCAATCTGAGCTTCGACTTAAATTTTCTGTCCTCTGGTGTGACTGGCCATGAATTTCTCTTGAAGACCTCGGATCTGCATAGCACACAGACAGAGGATGTTCACTGGCCAAGTTACTCTCCACTGTTAAGTCTCTCAAATGTCAGGAAAACAGCCATCAATAACAATTCCTTACGTTTGCACAGCACTTCACAGTTTGCAAAACATGTCGCTCTAAAGGACACTGTTTGGGCTTCCAAAAGCAATGTCTGCCAGTGTAGTGGAAAGAGTTTGAACTTTGGAGTGAGAAGGACCCAGGTTTAAGTCCGGATTCTGCCCCTCCCCAGCTGTGTGGTCAGTCACTCGGCCTCCCGAAGCCTGGGTTTCTTCATCTACGGCATGAGAAATGACACCTTGACTGCATAGGTTCTTAAGCAGATTAGAGAAATGGAAAGAACCAACAAAGTACCAGGCGCAGAAAAAGCAAGCAGCAGTAATCATCAAAAAAAAAAAAAAAAAAAAGAGCTGAGAGTGTCCCAAAACTCCCTGACTTTCTGTCCAAGAGGGAAAAGGGTAGGAGCTGGAGCTCTTCATTCTGGCTCTGTGCTACCATGCACCCCTGAGCAAGGTGCCAGGTCTGCAGCTGGCCCACGAGCGATCCTAGCACTCACTGCCCTGCTTGTCACACACTGGTCTGGGAGGTCTCACTGAGAAGGTTTTATATTTATATATATATATATATATATATATATATATATATATATATATATATATATATTTTGTGGTACGCAGGCCTCTCACTATTGTGACCTCTCCCGTTGCGGAGCACAGGCTCCGGACGTGCAGGCTCAGCAGCCATGGCTCACGGGCCCAGCTGGTCCGTGGCATGTGGGATCTTCCCGGACCGGGGCATGAACCCGTGTCCCCTGCATCGGCAGGCGGAGTCTCAACCACTGCGCCACCAGGGAAGCCCGAGAAGGTTATATTTGAGTCAAAACCTGAAGGAGGTGAGTGAGCAAGACATTTGGATACCTGAGGAAGTCTTGCAAAGAACAGCAAGTGCAAAGGCCCTGAGGCAGCAAGATGACCCTCATGTTTGGAGAATATCAAGGAAGCTCATGTGACTGGTGCAGGCGGAGCAAGGGGAGGAGGAGGAAGAGATGGGGGACAGGTAGGCAATGCAGATCTTTAGGGACGTCCCCATCACAAGGACTTTTATGCTGAAGGAAGGTCTGAACAGATGAGGGACATGATCTGACGTATGTCTGCACAGGGTCAGGCAGGCTGCTGTGTGAGGAACAGACTGTGGATAGGGCAGGATGGGAGCAGGGACACCAGTTAGGAGACCAGGACAAGTTACACGTGATCATGGCCAAGGGCTCACAGCCTCATGGGAGAATCAGCAGTCAATTCCAACAGAGCAAGAAAGGGGGCAAATCACACCCACTGAAGGGGACTGGGAAAGAGGAGGCGTCCTGGGGCTCCAGTTGAATACTGCAAGACGACGAAGAGTTAGTGTTCCGGAATCTTCCTGACACCAACATCACGTACTACTATGTGCCTGGGTGCCTCCTAGGCACTGAAAGGCTCTCCCTGTGAAGGCAGAAGCATGTCTTACTGCCTCATGGCAGGGGTATGTGTGTGTACGTGGGGGCACTATGTGCAAGGGGTGGGGCTGGAAACAGAGGAGGTTCCAGAGGGAAGGAACAGCATGTACCAACTGGCTGAGGTGGAATGAGCGAGGTCCCCGGGCCTGCAAAGAGTCCTACTCAGTTTGGTATAGCCAAGGGGGTGCTAGGTGAAGGGTGAGGTGGGCAGTGGGCAGGGACCAGGCCATGGAGGGCAATCCTGAGGGCAACGGAGCCCCGGGATGATTTGCAACTAGAACCCACTGCAGACTGGCTTTTCCAGAATGATAAATGTGGTGCTGGGTCAGAACTGTCAGGAGGGCCATGAGGCTACAGGTGAGGGACCAGTTCCGAGGCAGAGCTGGTCCTGGGGGAAATACACAGTGAGATTTTAACCAAGTGGAGGCAGAGGACAAAGCTGTGAGTTCGAGAAGAATCCAGGATGTGGCCACCAGCGTGATGCCAGGGAAGGGATCATCCACATTTCCTGGACCGGACGATTGGATGTACGCAGAAGGCTTTTGCAAAGGGCAGACACTGAGGGAGGAGAGCAGACCCGGAGGGAGAGGATGCAGCGTGGAGGCGGGGGGCCTTCCACAGGTGGTGTTCACCAGGCTGGGTCCCAGCGCAGTGCTCAGGGAACAAGTGGGGCCAGAGACCTGAACGTGGACCTGAGTTCCTAAGTGCAGCTGAAGCCCTGGGGCTGGTGAGAGGAGCAGGGGGCAGAGAGCGGGAGGGCAGCTGGCCAGGGGGCATGGAACAGCAGCAAGAGCTTTGGAGCTGGAGGAGGGCAGCGGAGATGGGAGGGGAAGCAGGGGCAAGTAGGATTTTCTTACCCAAGGCTGGAGAGAGTGTCAAGGAAGTGTCGTGTCCTGGAGAGATAACTAGACATAACTGCTGGCACTCAGGTGAGCAAGACAACAAAGAAAGGTAAGGACGGAAGTGATTATAGTACAACAAAAGTCAGAGTGGGGCTTCCACTGGGGGCAGGGGCGGGGGTGAGCTGCGGCTGGGACAGGCCACCGGGGGTTTCTGGGGTGGCCTCGAAAATTCTACCTCTTGACCTTAGTGGGGTTACAAAGGTGTTTGTCAAATCCACCAAGTTTTACTTTTGCTCATGTCCTTTCCTTAAAAAAAATCTGTTTTATTTTACAATAAAAAAATTTTGAAGGCGAGGTGACTGGGGCTTCTGCAGAGTCGAGGGAATTCCGGGAGTCGAGGACAGACTGTGGCGGGAGGAGGAGAGGTGGGAGGGAAGGGAAAAGAGGACCGGACCTTCAGAAGACTCTTGTCTGTTATCCCGGCTGAGAACAGACTGGGAGAGGGAGGGTAACAGCTAGAGGAGCTGTAGGGTCGAGGGAGGTGGTGCCCGACGGGAAGAACGCTGAGGTCAGGCAGAGGGGAAAAGCTGGCTCACGAAGAGGGCTGGGCTGTGCCGTCCAATAAGGCGGCAGCCCAGCCCACACGCGGCTCCGCGGGGCTGGAAACGTGGCCGAGCTAAGATGTGCTGTGGGTATAAAACGTACCCAGATTTCCAAGACTTCAATCAAAGAACTGGAAGTATCTCAATAATTTATAAATACTGATTACAAGTCAAAATGATAATATTTTGCATGTTATTGGGCAAAATACATTACTTTATATGTTACTTTTAACATATGAAAATATATCAGTGAAATTAATTTCCTGTTTCTTTTTCCTTGTCAGATGCGGCTACTACAAAGTCTAGTACGACACAGGCAGCAAGCGGTCCTTCCGTGGAGCCGGCCTCAGCCCGCAGCACGGCGCCTCTGTGATGACCCACACCCTGCGTGGAGCCCACGTGGCTTCCCCGCCCTAGGAGACCCCCGTCTCCACCATGCCCGCTGGGGGGCCATGCACATCCAGCCCCACCTTGGCCGGGCCAGTCCAGGCTGCGCTCCAGCTCACTGTCCTTCCAGCTCCACCGGCCTGGACCCTTCCTTCTCGCTCCACTCTCTCTAAGGAGTGGTCCTGGCACTCCTGGAAACGTCCCTGGGGACTCTGGCTCTTAATTCTCACGGGTCCCATCCAGTAGCTGTGACCCTTGGGTCTGACTCTCTCCCATTAGACTAGAAGTTTCCCGAGGGAGGGGCAGCTGCCTGACTTGGCCCCTCTGTGTTTGCTGTTCTGTGCCTGGCGCGCAGTGTATGCTCAGTATCTGCTGAATGAATAAATGACTGAGGCCCCGTGGTGGACTCGTAGGGACCAGGGAGAAGCGCCTGCAGTGAGCTGGGAAGGGTGGGGAGCAGAGTTACACCCGAGGGCCTCTTGAGGGGAGGCCAAAGGCACGGGGAGATGACCGTGGGCTCACAGTGGTCAGGGGGCAGCCCAAGGACCCAGCAGAGGCCGAAGGTCACACATTTGAGAGGTCCCGGCCCACACTGCCGGGTAGGCAGGAGCAGCTGCTGGCATCTTCACAGCCGTCCTCGACAGTTTACTTTTTTTTTTTTTTTTTGGCGGTACGCGGGCCTCTCACTGTTGTGGCCTCTCCTGTTGCGGAGCACAGGCTCCGGACGCACATGCCCAGCGGCCATGGCTCACGGTCGCAGCCGCATGCGGGATCCTCCCGGACCAGGGCACGAACCCGTGTCCCCTGCATCGGCAGGTGGACTCTCAACCACTGCGCCACCAGGGAAGCCCAACAGTTTATTTTTTATGAGGCAACAAAAAAGTACTTCTCCCCATCAAAATGTACATCAGTGCTCTATCGTGGAGTAGCTGGACCGAGTGCCAAGGCATGGATGGTCAGGGTTTGATAATGGCTCATCAGGTCATTGCACGGCGGTAGGTGGGTTTGTGATGGACGAGGAGGTGCCCTAAGAAGGGACAACCCCAAGTAGAGCGCTGGTAAGCACTGGGCCTGCAGAAGAGCCCAGCTCGGGGCTCAACACTGCAGAGAACAGACCCACTGCTTGTGGGGAGGGAATCACATCCCTGTCACATTAGCGCAGCCAGGGAGGCAATGTCCTAGGCCAAGAGCCAGTACCCATTTTCTGTCAAGGGCCAGGTAGCAGATATTTGGGGATCTGAGGACCATAGGGTCTCTGTTGCAATCGCTCGTCTGCCCTTGTAGAATGAAAATGGGCACAGACAATGTGTAAACAATGGGCGTGGCTGTGTCCCAGTAAAACTTTATTAAAAGAAGCAGGCAGCAGGCTGAATTTGGCCTGTGGTCCATAGTTTGCCAACCCCTGTATGACTCTCCAGCCTCAGAGCCCTGATTTTCCCAAGGTTGGCCACCATATTTCAAGACTCCGATGGGTCTCCTTAGAGAAACACTTTATGTCAGCAAAGTCCTAGTGAGTTTTAGGAATCACCCACGTGAGCAAATGGAGACTCAATCCACTGTTGGGCCAGAGACAACTCAAATGATAATGTTTCACCGCAGCGGTAAAAACAGCAACCTTATCTCTTAGTGGACATATTTTTCCTCTTTGGTATTTCTTGAAATGTGAAACAAAGGGTTTCTTCTGCAGGGAGGTACCAGGTCTGGAACGGGGAATGTCGGGAGTGAGACATTTAAAGAAATGAGATTTAAAGACATCTCATTTTAAAATATGTTGTGGGCCTAAAAGCAAAGCCGGACTTTTTTAAAAAAAGAGAGAACAGCTCTTGTCACCTGTTTCCCCAACGCTGGGGGGCCTTCCTCCTCCCTCCCTGGAAGGAGGGGACACTTTTAGAAAAGATAAACACACAACCTAATGGAAAACACAAAGGCCTGTTGCGTAACGCAGGAAACGAAAAGGCCAGTGGGAAACAGCAGGTGTTCCTGGCAGTGCAGACCTGGTGGAAGAAGAGGATGAGGCATTCTCGGGATCTTACCCCGGGTTTGTGTGGGCAAATGTTTACGTAACTGCAGTGGAGGAGCTGAAGCTTAACGGCAGCCTGTCTGCTCTGGAGTGCAGCTGGCAAGCAATACCTTTCCCCTCCTGCCCTCGAGGCCTGAGGGGTTTGCAATTGCTTTCTCCTGCCAGAGGGCTACTCACCGAAGTCAGCGCCTCCACGTTGGCGCCTGTCAGACAGAGGTAGCGGACCACGTCCAGAATCCCGTTGTTGGCTGCAAGGTGCAGAGGCGTCCGTCCATACTGGAAGAGACAAGAAAGACCCAGGAGAGTCCTCACGGCTGCTGCTGAGGAAGACGTTTATGGAGTGACCTCACAGGGCCATCACTGGGGGATCTGGGATCCTCCAAGAAGAAATAGGAGGCGAGGTCTCCCTTCTCCAGAAACTTGCCATCTCCTTGGGGAGGCAAGCCAAGCAAAACATTTTCAAGTATTTCTCAGTTAAAAGAGTAACTTTAAAATAAAACTTAAAAGGATGAAAGAGTGGGAGGCTTATCATAAGATAACTAAATTAAGTCTCCTGCTGCGCCAGCAGAAAGGAGGCATGAGGCAGGGCTCAAGGGCCCCAAAGTTCCGGAAAGATCCGCACCACAGTTCAAATTTAGATACAGCGAAGGGAAAAGGCATGGAAGCACAGCCACTGAAGACACTCTAATGAGGTGACATTCCAAGGCCATACCCACCATTTTTTATGCCTATGGGTTCCCAAACCCAAGGCATCTGGAGGCACTACAGTGAATTCATGGGGTGCTGAGGAACATTTTAAATTTTTGATGGAACCAGCAGGTTCAGACACCAGGGAAACTACCAGCTCCGGGTAGTTCAAAGTCTCAAAGTAGCTGGTACTGCCTTCCTTTCAATGACATCATGTATGCACAGCAGGGGGTTGGTCGCTGCTGTGATAAGAGGCAAATATCTTGAGAAAATCCACGTAGAATAGGATATAAGGGTGGTGGTGTCCACTCTGAGTCCAAGGTTTGAGGAGTTATGAGGTGCCCAACAAGCATACACATCCCATTAATATACAACTGGGGTTAATTAAGAATGAAATAAAAGTAGTTTTCTTTCAATTTATGTGGATCATTTATTCCCACAGCTACTAAGTTGTTAGGACATACATACTAGGTTGTTTGGATTGAACGACTTAACAAACAGAACTTTAGGTATTTCTTTTGCTCCGGGGGAGCCATGAAAAAGATTACTAAGACACTATGGAAGATATGAATTGAGCAAGTGTGGGTATCTCTGCTTTATACTGTTTATGTGCAAATACAGGTTTCTGCTAGAAAGTTAACACATGCTCAGGTAGAAAATCCAAACAACATAGAAGGATATATGGGGGAAAAATGAAGTCTCCCTCCTCCTCCCCCTCCCCCAAGTTGCCCTACTCAGAACTAGCCCTACTCAAACCTTCCAGGCTTTTCTCTATGAATCCATAAATGGAGAGAAATAATCGGAAGAGCCAAGACATTAATCACACTCCACCTTCTATTCTGTCCCTTGCATTTTTCACCTAACAATGGGTTGTGAATAATTTTCCATGTCTATAAGGAAATCTATTACATTCTTTCAGACACCTGAATAATATTCAATATATGGCTATATCATAACTCATTTAGCCAGCCTGCTGAGGATGGACACTTAAGGTGGTTCCACTTCTTGCGATTATAAATAACGGTGCAATGTATGTGCATATTTATGTTTTGTTTACTGTTAGCTTCTAGAGTGATTTAGAAAGCAGATACGAAGCTTTCAAATACCCTAGAGTTAAAGTGCGAAGGAAAGGAGGAGGTTTGGAAGACCTGGATGAAGAGTTTGGATTTCTGTGTAAGGAAGATAGTCTTGGTTACAGGATGCATAGTTTTAGAGAAGGGAAGAAGGTCAACGAAGAGACGTGTGATGAATAAAAGGGACTAGGAGAGTTTACACTTTTGATGGCCCCCAATGATTGACAGAACAAAACCCAAACTCCTTAGCATTACACTCAAGGTCTTTCACCATCTGGATTCAGTGCCGTTTCTAACTGCCTCCCTCCTCTTCTTGAAATATGCTTTCCCCTCTTCTTCATCTGTCCAAGTCCTACTCATTTAAAATGATCACCTCTGAAAAGCTTTTCCCGGTTTCTTTAATGTCCAGATGTCCATGTTTCTGGAGCACCTGTGCCTCTATCACAGCAGTGACTGCAATATGAGATGCTGTTATATTGAAATGTCTGTGTGTCTGTCCAAAAGCAGCCTGAGGGCAAGAACCATTCCCTGCCGTCCATACCCTGCCTAGCCCTGCTCCCCACCCGCGCCTGGCACAGTGTTGTCACAGAAGGGCATTCATCAATGCTTGGCAGGCACGGAATTCTCTTGCAGGCTCCTGGATGTGTGTGCGCATCTGTGTGTGTGTGCGTGCACACACACGTGTGTATCGACATGCTTTTTCTACTTTCGCCGATAAGAAGAGCCAATCCAGAAAGGAACAAAGGGTTAAGGGCCGTGCACCCTGCATCATCTAGTTCCTCTCCTCTCCTGCCTTTCCCGATGTGGCCGAGTAAATAGCCACTCTCCGGATTTTCACATGAGAAGAATGCAGAAAAAGACATGTCTGTTTCATTGCAATGAGCGTCAAAAATAGTGACAAGTTCCTGTCACATACTGCTGACAGGGGTAGGATCTGAATGAACATTTTCATCTCCGGGGGAATTGAGTCCAGGTAAGGAAAAGGCAGGACACAGCATGGGAAAGGAGTGACAGTCTGCCTGTGGGACATGGGCCGTCACTGTGCCACCTCCACGCTGACAACCGGCTACCGGGGTGAGACCATGTAAAGCCAGATGTGCTTTCTGGAGAAATAATGCCTTTCTCTTACTTTTCTGTGCATCTTTTAAGCTCCCCTACAGTCCCCATCATCTTTCCTAAAATAAACAGCGAAAAAATGAACAGGAAAACAAGCTGACACCAACCCTTCTGAAGAAGGCGTGAGACCCACAAAGTCGTGGTGTACAATGGCCAAGTCAAAGGTATTCAAATGAGTGCCACGAGGTTCCTAAAGCTGCTTTTTATTCATTTAAAGACTCCTGGAAGGAAAGCCTAGGTCTTGATGCTGCTTAATATTGCATTTAGTTTCCTCCTTAAGCCACTTATATAACTGACTTGGCAAGGTTAGAATAGGATAAACTGAGAAAGCAACCAGCAGCTAATGGTTAAGACCTAGTGTATTGTCTTTTCATATTTCCAGAATATGAAGATTACCAATTTCAATTCCCATTAGAATTAATCACGTAATACGCAAGAGGACTATTTTTTTTGATAGAAGCATCATTTTCCAGTTGTTTCAGATATTAATTCTTTTTACCTCAAACAAATCATAATAAAATTCTGCTGGTATCATGTCTACCATTTATAAACAAACATTTCCTGCAATTAAAAAATTAATTCTACCTGGACTTTGTTTTTAACATAATCGTAACAGAATAGTGCTTGCCTTTCATACAGTTGCAGGGCTGAAACCACATGAATATCCAACTGTTCTATCATATTTGGTAATGAAAATCTAGATGGTATTCAGGGAAAAGAGAAGGTGTTAGTTAATTTCTAGGAGTCAGCAAATGGGGATTTTTATTTCTTTATCATTCACCAAATGATAGTATCCCCTTGGTCTTACCAAACTTATTAAGCACAAAAAAGATGTTATGAACTTTTGATCATAAAACTCTCAGTGGGGGAAACTGGAGAAATCTGGCCCCAGGAATTTCAATCCCATCAGAACTCATTAGGTGTTTTCCTGAAGACTTAGAGCTCCAGGAAGATGCCCCAATTTGTACCATGTTCTCTGATTACAGGAGGGGACGCACATGCGTGCGCACGCAGGCACACACACACGCACACACACTCTCTCTCTCTTTCTCGATGCCCATAAATGGTAAGCCGGGCTTAGCAGGAAGTACTTATTAATGTAATTTGCTGTTACTCTAGGAAATTATTCAAAAGTCAGATGTAAAATATACTTAAAGTGGAGAGTCCTATAAAAAGGAACAGGTTCATATAAGCAATACTGACTTCGAACAATGAAAAGATGCAGAGAGAAACTTGCCCAAACCCGGAAACACGTAGACAGACAGACACAGACGGACCCTGCAGGGATCTTCCTTCCAGCTTTACCTTGTTGGAGAGATCCAAATTGCAGTTGGCTTCACAGAGGGCCACCACAATCGGCACGTTGCCATCTTTGCAGGCCACATGGAGGGGGGTGTTGCCATGCCTGTCTTGGAAATCGACGGAAGATCCCTGACTGATGAGAGCCTGGATGACCTCCATCTGACATCGTCTCACAGCAAGATGCAGAGCTATGTGTCCGTCCTGCAACAAACACCAGGGCCGTGAGCGCTTTCGCTTGGGCACGTGGGCCTGGACGCTTCCCTTTCCAGCTGCACTGGGCCAGGTTTAACTGGCAATGGGACCATTACTGCAAAGCCTGAAGGAGGATTAAAACCGTGAACTTTACTTCTGGTAGGGTCGGGGTGAGGCCCCATACATCTCACTCTGAATAATCACAGACCAAGCTGAACGTCAGCTTAATTAACCTAGGCTTGGCCAGTACATTCGGGTAGGAAGACTCCACACTCCTTTTTGTGTCTGAATTTATAGGACTTCAGTTATGTTTGGTACTCCAATGGCCTCTTTTATCAAGTATTTGAAAAACACTTTTCAAAACATTTGCTCAGCCATGTTTACTAACTTCCTAAGGAGAAAGTTTATTATTTTATTTGACACCAGGAGAAACTGAGAGAGCAAGGCGACTTGCTGTCATGGATATGAGCATCAGTCCGGGAATTCACCTGCTCTAGAACCCCCGGTGAAGAAGCGTGTTGAGTTGTAGGAGCTGGGTAGAGGGAGTGTGGAAACATCTCTGTAACGTACTTGTTCTAGGGTTGCTCGGTGTCAGCACTACTGACATCTGGGACCTGTCCTGGGAATTGTAGGCTGTTCAGCAGCACCCCTGGTCTTTATCTTCTAGATGCCCCACCCGGGCTGTGACGACCAAAATATGTCTCCAGCCACTACCAATGTCTCCTGGGGGCAAGGTCACCCCACTTGAGAGCTACTTCTCTGTACCCAGAAAATACTCCACAAGTGGCAGTTCCTAAATTAACCACAGTGTGCCTGATCTAATAGCAACATCACAGCCTCATTGTAAGTACGAGTTCACTATAAGAACAGATTACGCTGAATGTGCTTAATTAAAAAAGGAAAACCTGGCCTGGAATTGAGATTGCCAAACAAATAAGAATAGTTTATTGTTTTTCTACAAAATAGCAGGTGATGGAAGTAAATAAACCACCTATTTCTTTGTCTATCTACAAATTAATAGTGTGTTGCCAATTTCAGTCCTAAATGAGGATTTGTCTTGGGCTCTGTGATCATCACTGTACCTGCTGCAAAGCTAAAAAGGCTAAAAATAGAGACCCGAGTCATCTGACCAATTCATAAATTTTGTTACACCCCACAAATGAATATTAATTATTAAACAGAATCTAGAATCACAGAATCTTTGGAGAGGAGAAAGGATGATATAACTTGTTGCACTCAAGTTTGTTATTTTAGGTAAAGTCACTGAGAAGTCTTGTGGTCCCTCCAGCCCCCCAGATCACTTTTCAGCAAGTGGGATATATTGACCCGCTAAGCACCTTGTCGGATGCATTAAGGTCGGCTCCGTGCTCAGCCAGACACTCCACAATGTCGTGGTAGCCCCTGGCGGAGGCTGTCAGGAGGGGGGTCTCTCCTTCTCGATTCTTAATGTTCACATTGCAGCCGGCTTCGCAAAGGACTTTGGCCACAGAGTAATAGCCGTGCCAGGCAGCACAGTGCAGGGGTGTTTCTTCTTCCTGGCCAAGGAGACAAGTACATAGAGGAGGAGAATGCAAGACTATGAAAGAAAGTACAGGCATGGTGAGAGTCCTGGCCAAACCTGGCAGCAAAGTCAAGGCAGCGGATTGAAAGGGCTCGTAGCTATTGTAGCAAAACATTAATGTGAAATAACGGGCATGGGTCTGACGGCTTTCCTTAATTCGAATTCAGCTTTCTCAGCATTTTACTGACAACTGACTTTGCGGAGCCCACTGGAACCATGGCTCAGCTCTTCTGAACAATAGAGCCTCTGCGTGGGTGGATTTATATCATCTGTCTCGTAAAAGTGCTGTCTGTCCTTTACTTCATTGGAGACTACTAACCATGGGACAGCACTTCTCTGAGCAGGAACTCTTCGAATAATCTTGATGCCCCAAGATTCCTGTCATGTATATAGCATAAAGATGAGTCACATAAATTGATTACTGCTCTGGCAAAGAAGGGGCCAAGACAACCAAGCTTTAACAAAAATGGTTGGTCGTGAGGTCTACATATGCATGATCGACATCATTAGACACGTGTATCTGTCTATGAGAGGCGGCTGTACTGTAGTGGTTACGAACACAGACTCTGGAACCAGACCGGGTGGGCTTGAGCACCGGCTCCACCACCGTTGAGCTGTGTTACCTTGGGCAAGTTCTTGAACCTCTCTCTGCCTCAGTTTCCTCATCTGTAAAATGAGAATTACAGGGTTGTCCAGAGGATTAATGAACGGATGAATGAATGTTAGTGCTTTTGTTCGAGTCCCTGCCCTCTGTAATCTAAGCAGAAAACCTAACTTGGATAGAACTCCGTAAGACCCAGACACATCACCTGGCTGCCTGTATACCCGTGCAAAAAGCAGAAAGAAGTGAGGACATCAGGTACCATGACCCACCTTGTCCTGGAAGTTGGGATTTGAGCCAAAGCTGCACAGTAACTGAACCACGTCGGCATGGCCATAGCGAGCTGCCACATGAAGGGCTGTCTCTCCAGACTGCAAAAGACACAGCCAAAGATTCAGAGCCCCCTGGGAGCCGTCCCACTCCCACCCATGCCTGGCTCCACCTCCTCCCCTGAGGTGGTACCTGCCCCTCTCAGGCCAGATGCCCCTTTGGTGACTGGGCCAAGGACCCTGGGGTGGGGCACCCACTATGTAGCTAGCGTTAAATCCACACACCTGGCTTATCCTGTGTGTGATAACCCTCCCTCCCTAAGTAAGAGTGCGTTCCCTTTTTTGTGATAGCTGGTCTCAATTCTCATTATATACTGACGCTTCCAGCTATGTGATTTTTTTTCAAAACACAAAATTCCTTTTTTAATATTAAGTTCTTTAAACACAGGGTTTTATTTAATACCAAGTTTCTGATTTCATTTTGTCTATGTTTAGAATGTCATTTCTTACATTCTCAGAGATTTTAAAAAACATTACCATTAGCCCATACAATAACATTCTATGAATTAGTCATAGATGCAACTTCCTTTAAGATTTTTTTTTATATCTGCCATGAAACTGTCAGAATAAACTGATCTAAAAACATAACAGAATGAGATACTTGTTGCCACCCGGCAGAAAACTGTTATAATAAATGTATGTCGGGACTTCCCTGGTGGTCCAATGATTAAGAATCTGCCTTCCAATGCAGGGGATGCAGGTTTGATCCCTGGTCAGGAAACTAAGGTCCCACATGCCATGGGGCAACTAAGCCTGCACGCCGCAACTACCGAGTATGCGAGCCACAACTACAGAGCCCACGTGCTCCAGAACCCACGGGCCACAACGAAGAGCCCGTGCACTACAACGAAAGATCTCAAGTGCTGCAACAAAGACCCGATGCAGCCAAAAATAAATAGATAAATATTTAAAAAATAATAATGAAAAAAAATAAATGTATGTCTTTAGTGTAAATGTCCTCCCTTAGATATGGTGCAGTGCACAATACATACAACTGTATGTGGCAGCCCTGACTGAACATGACAACTCAGTCTACTGGTAGTAGAATCAGAGAGGGGTTGCATAATGGAATACATAACAGATGAGAAAATAGGAATCTTAAGTTCAGGTCCCAGCCCTGCAATGAATTCACAGGGCCGCTGTGTGGACTGAATGAAACATGGGTACGTGAAAGTAAGGTATCTTCCTAAACCAATCATTTTCATAACATCTTTACCCCGAAAGCCTTACTTTACTTGCATTGTCTCATTAACCCTTCTAGTGCCAGTGATCGTAAGGTCAGCACCGTCAGTCAGTCACATCAAAGAGGAAGAGAATGGTAGAGATGTGCACATGGCGGGTCAAGAAGAGGACCAGGACTCAGGTCACTTTCTGGTTGTCTTTCTGGCTGAACTGAGTTTTCATGTTATGGGGAAGATAGTTCACTGCTTATATAACATGGAAAACCCTTGGCAGATTTCAAGTAAAATCAGATTTTATTTATTTATATTAAAAAAAATTTTTTTTTTTGCGGTACGCGGGACTCTCACTGTTGTGGCCTCTCCCGTTGCGGAGCACAGGCTCTGGACGCACAGGCTCAGCGGCCATGGCTCACGGGCCCAGCCGCTCCGCGGCATGCGGGATCCTCCCGGACTGGGGCATGAACCCGCGTCCCCTGCATCGGCAGGCGGACTCTCAACCACTGCGCCACCAGGGAATCCCCCTGATTTTAATATTAGACTAAGCCACCAGCAAAAAGAAACTTCTACTTAAATTCTCTGTAGGAAGATTTTGGCCCTGAATCCTTGTTCTTTGGGTCATGATGCAGAAGGCATGCCTTTTATTACTTTCCTTAAGAAGAGAAGTGGCCTTACCTTGTCTTTAACATCCAAAGGGCATTTGTTCTCATTGAGAAATTTCAAGGTATCTACGTGGCCATGCCGAGAGGCCCAGTAGATGGCATTGGATCCACCCTGTACAAAAACCAAGGCAGAGTCACATTCCCAGACTGGATCTGAATGCAAACATCACTCAGTTGCTATATTTCCCTTCCTATGTGATGACAACCTCCAAAGGAGCAACTCCCAAGAGGAATAAAACCCCATTTCGCTTTTCAGTTTGACAAAGGGACCAAGGTTATGTAAGACGTTAACATTCCAGGAAGCTGGGTGAAAGGGATAAGGGAGCTCTCTATACTATCTCTGCAGATTTTTTTTTGGTAAATCTAGAATTATTTCGAAATAAAAAGTTGTTTTTCTTTTCCTAAAACCTTCATTTCAACTTCTGGTTAGAATTCCCTATATTGTCAAGGGCCAGATCTAGTCCCTTTACAGCTCAGTTGAAAGTCTATGGAAGCTGATGACAGACCCGTTGTAATGACGCTTAGCTAATCATCACTTGTGTCTACACTTCCAATGTGGTCTACACTTCAAAGCATATCCTCCTTACTCTGTTGCCCTAATTAATGTGCGGGCAAATACATTTCTGATGAGATTACTTGGATAATTAAAACATTTTCAATGTGACATCAAATAACACCGCTGAGTAAATATGATCAGTAAGGAGTCAATCTGGGGCAGGACACAAAGAAAGGCTGATGCAGGGCAACTGAGCCACGAGGAAGATGAATGTTTGCCTTTTTCTCTGTAACATGTTAGACAGGAACAGGCTATTCAAGTAGTTCATCTTCCTTTATAGGAAACTGAGAAACGAAGTAGGGCATATGTGTTATTTTTCTCTATTACCTTTCGATTAGAGACATTTGGAAATACTTAAAAAATTAATTCCTTTGCAATAAAACAGAATTATGACCTTATCCTGGACATCGATTCTTGAGCCTCTTTTAATGAGCAACTGTAGTATTTGAATATTCCCACAGCCAGCAGCAATAAGTAACGGTGGTGTCCCATGCTGGAAAAGGCAAGAAAAAAAAATACCTATTTTTCAGGTTTGGTAGGAAAGGAAAAGCCCAAACTAGCCCTGCTGCCCCAGATACCTTCCTGTGTCTCCACAGACACAGGACACATTCCTGTCCTGCGTGACAGGAACGGAAGACAGTCAGAAGGACACAACATCTTCCTCTTTTGGATTCACAATCCAAAGTGACATTTTCATTTGCACGATGAGCACATTTAAATTTTCATGGTTAGAGGCGAGTGCTAGGTGCCTGTAGAAAGGCCCTCAATGCAAAAAGACCTTATTCCTAACTCAGCTCACTTTCTAAGCAGAAGTGATTTTCCCCACAGTATGGAGCTTACAACAGTAAGGGAGAATGAAGAGCAGATGGGGTCTTTCCACCTTGGACTTGGAGGTGCCCAATCACCATGACCCCCCGACCCCCACTACCCCTGGCAGGACAGCATCAGACCTTGTTGGGTTGGTTAACGTCATAGTTGGACAAGGAGCCCAGGAGGTGCTGCAGGCCTGGGACGTTGTCATCGTTGATGGCGTGGATGATAGCTTTCATCACGAAGGAGTCTTCCTCATCCTTGAGAGAGACATGGAAGAGGGAAAAAGTGTTAGACTGTTGGTCATGCTGCTCCTTTTACCAACATCAGAGAAACCAATGCTCATTTATTAAAAGGAGTGTTCAGGGGAAAGTAAGCCATTTAATCCCAAAATCCACCTGGTCATGAAGGGAAGCAGGAGGTCATTTTTTGCCCCTTCACCTACTATTTATCAGTGTCTTTATGCTGCCTGCATTATTACCCAGAGAGCAAACATCTCTTAAGATTCAGATTTAGAACAACGATTGATGACAAACTACACTTTGTGTTTACCTTAGGAATCTTTAAAAACATATAGTCCCAGAAACCACTGTAGAAAATTTCAGGTGTAACTCAGATTCTAAAAACCATAGAACCAAGGAAATGATATCTTTGAATAAGAAAGTCTTACTTTGTAATTTTTGCAATTACAGATTGTCATTTTTTGAGCACTAGAAATTCTTCATTCTCTAGGTATTCTATAACATAGCAAAATTCTCTGAAAGCTGGTCACAATTATTTTTAAAAAAAGGTATGAAAAGGGGAGAAATGTAAAAATAAAGGCCAGAAATGGGAAAATGGAGGCATTTCATTTACAAAGAGAAAATAACTAGATACTGTGGAACAGTAAGTTTGTTAAATTTTTGCTACTTTGTTAAAGTACTTTCTTAAATATAAATAATAAGAAATTTGCACAATATGGTAAATTAAAACAAACAAAAAAATAAGCTAGAAAAGTCCCAAACAAAAGTTTTGGACTTACAGAGGTACTGCTACTAAAATTTCAAATCTGGAAAAGCGTACCTACAGAGGCTGAACCTCTGCCTATGGGGGGTGGAATGGAGAAGGCGTTTCTCTGAACTCTGCTTTCTCTTCTCTATAAATCTGAATCCAAACAAGCTTCATGAGAGACATAATAATATCTGCACAGAGTACATGTTTAAGAACACCACTGGTTTTGCTTTTCTATCACAATCCGAGTTGAAGACTAAGAGACATTTGACTGAAAGTGAGAGTGACAAGAAATGGGAGAATGGGAGGAATAAGCACGTTGTTGTAACACAGCCTCACGATCAGCAGGACACTGAGATGATGAGAGAGAGACCCTGAGGGCTGGGGAGGGGGGTCTTCCCACCTGGAGCTTCTACACAAGCTCTGTCCCTCTCTTACCCTAAACTCTTCATTGCAACAAACTGTCTCCCAACTGATTATTCAGGGCAATTTTAATTTGTAAGATTTCATTGTTCTCATCACCTTACTTAGATTAATAGTTTATATCTTGTCCTGGTTCCGCGGCCACCCTCAAACAATTCCCCAGCCCAGCTTTCCTCCTCTTTCTCTCCCTTCTCCTCCTAACTTGCTTCTCTCCTACTTCTTTATTTCTTTTTAAAATTTCCTATCTCTTTTCAGGCTATAAGGTTAGATCTGGAACTTGAGTAAAACTACTGGCTTCAGGGAGTAAAAAAAGAGCTGGTGTCTGCTGATGTGTGATCCTGCCCTTGGAGTTCCCGGATTCCACTCAGGAAACACTGACTATTCAGTTACAGGAGCAGGCTGGTTCCCACAGAACCACCCTTTCTGCCTTTTCTGGAGTCCCCTTTACCTCCAGGGTTCACAAAGCCCCGTTGTCTGACTGTTGGGGAAAGTCTCGTTGAATTCTGATGTGTCCAGTCATATCTGAAGAGTTAATCTGTGATTAGGTTTCAGTTTGGATTAAGGGAAAAAAGTCGTGGAGTTGTTCTCAAGGGCCTTTAGAAGTCAATACAACATCAACAAAGTGAGTGGGTTTAGCCTTCTGGTCTACCACGAACTATATCAGCAAACTGCACTGCATTTCTCCTGATTTTCTGGTGTGTGTGTGTGTGTGTGTGTGTGTGTGTGTGTGTGTGTGTGTGTGTGTGTGTGTGTGTGTGTGTGTGTGTGTGTATGTGTTCAGAAGGAGGGTTGTCTGCCCCTTTTGTACTAGTACAGTCTAAGATTCTCCAAGGTTGGTGGAAACAGAGGGCTCTCGTTTTAGTTCATGAAAATTAGAATACGATCTTTCCTCTTCTACTGGCAAGCCTCTCTTTTATCAAACTGTGTTGGGGGTAAGAGGAGGGTGGGAAGGTGGTAGTGTTAGAGGGAGTAGGTATAGCCAATCAAAACAAAGAGGAAAAAGGACGAAACAGTAACAGAGTAGATCCAATCAGCCACCCCAACTCCCCCACTCAAGAGGAGGAAGAACAGGCCTGATGTTTCCAAGACTTCAGGTTTTCTGGGTTGCTGAACAAATTAAACAACCTAAACACGGTAAATACACAGTGCTAAGAACAAACCTATCTGGGGAAAAGGTTTGCTTACCAGAGTATCATCGCTTCTGGCAACACTCATGTTACTTCTGGACAAGAATGACCTGGATAATCTTTGGCACAGTGATATCAAGCGAACAGATTGCTTTAAAAAAAAAAGAGAGAGAGAGAGAGAGAGAGTGAAAAAAATGCAGGGGGAGAGGAGGAGAGAGAGCTTACATAACAATACTCAAATTAGTGCAAATGACAAAGCCTTTGAGATAGCATTCAAGGCTGACAGCGTGTATTATTCTTCAGGGGTGGGCGATCCCACAAGCAGGTTGGATCATATTTTTTTTTATTTTTTATGGTACGCGGGCCTCTCACTGTTGTGGCCTCTCCCGTTGCGGAGCACAGGCTCCAGACGCGCAGGCTCAGCGGCCATGGCCCACGGGCCCAGCCGCTCCGCGGCATGTGGGATCTTCCCGGACCGGGGCACGAACCCGTATCCCCTGCATCGGCAGGCGGACTCTCAACCACTGCGCCACCAGGGAAGCCCGGATCATATTTGCTTAAAGAAATTTCTAAAGGTCTTAGAAATCAAGACAACAATAGAGAGAGATTCTCCTGCATTTCGTTATTAAGCTGCAGAACTGGATGCATCCCTTCTCTCTCCATATTCACTCTCTACTCTTTGAGGAATGGGATCTTACCCTAACAAAGCCCTTGCACGTCTCCCCTCAGAGAAGCATGGTATGCAAGGGTCTTGCCCTGTGTCCTCGGTGCCCAGGCAAGTTGGTAATGGCAGACAGTGTGACTCTCAAAACTCATCCAGTTGTTGGAAATGAGCAGGTTGGGGACTCTTTAGCCTATAGGACAAACACCTCTGCACTTACTCTCAAAGGCAGAAGCAACAGGTAAAGAATGTGTGTGTGTGTGCGTGTCTGTACATGAATGAAAGAGAGGGAGAGAAAGAGAAACTTATGGTGGTTCACTCTACATTTTAAGCCTTATTTTCAAGGCTTCTTTGAGACTAAGAGTCAAGTCTTGAGTAACCCATGGCTGTGGTCCTCCTCATCTCTATCAAGCCATCCCCAACCTGATGAGTACAATGAGGTACACTTCTGGCCCAGTGATGAGGAGACATGGCAAGTACCTGCTTCCTCTGGGCTTGACATGACCCTGTGCACAGGAAGCCATCCTGTCCCCTTCTTAACCCTGAATTTTCATTCGTTCAAGTTTGGCTGGAATGTCCTTTAGAGCCACATCCTACTCAGCCCCTGCAGAAACCATCCGCACTGAGAAGGGATCACATCGCAGACGCTCATGGTCACACCCCACCCCCATCCCAACCACTCACAGACCCAGGCTGGATTTAGAGAACCATTTACACAAGTTCTGGTATAATCATAATGCTATGGTGCCTACCACAAGAAACAAATCTATTTAAAATGTGGCTTGTTGCCTTTAGAAGAAGACTGCACTATAATTTTATTGCACTGATTTAAAAATTTGCCTTGGGAATGGTTTTAATTTGAAAAAATGCAAAATTACATGTGAAAAGATGAGTTAATAGGACTGAAATAGTATTTTTGATTGTCTTTGAAAATAGGGCAACAGTGCAGATGACTACAGAGTGAATTTTTAAAAAGGATGCAGTTCTGCACTGCCAGTATCAGAAGAAGTGAGCCCTGAACAGAGGGAGAGCCACAGGGGACACAGAATTAGTTCATCCCTTCAAATCAAACAATCTTACTTTCCATTTTTTCCGGGCTGCGAACTTCTTGAATTTCTCCATGTTTACTGCCGATGCTTTTCTACTAAGTGCTTGTTGGGTATCTTTAGGCTAAAATGAAAATCCAAGAAAGACAATTTAGAGCTCTCAAATTATAGAAATGCGTTACATGACAACTTTTGAAATCCTCTCACTATTTGGGACGCTTACATATTCACCTTGCTAAAGTAACAAAACGAGTTGGGATGATAGGCCTGATCCAGGAACTTAGTCTCCAGAGGCTAAACTCTTGTGGCTAAGGGTTTGAGCAAATCCATGAAGACTGGATCTTGAGGGAAAGTTGAAAAGTTGAGCTTGGACAAGCTGAATTACAACTTTCCATAAGAGAATCTGGGAATGGCATGATTCACGGTGAGGCCATATTGAGAGGCACGTGAACTTAACATCATCAAGTCATTTAGAGCTGGTTGGGACCTCAGATGTTAGCAAATTCGGTCTATCTTACAGCATTAAAATCCCTCCTACTGCATTTTTTCAGGAGGCCATGCAACTCTACCTCTGAAGGAAGGAGACACCGTTGCCTTCTAGGGAAGCCCAGGCAACTGCTGGGAGCTGCCACAGACAGAGGTCTCCAGCTGCCCCAAACCTACTTCTGCAACGCAAGTTACTGCACCACAATCCACTTATTGGTTCCATGATTTTATTCTGTAATTGCCATGCTTCCCCACCCTTAGTCCTTTCTGGTCTAGCTGAAGCAACTTCAGTTCTTTAACCCAAATGCTGACAGGCGCCAGGCAAACAGTGTAAAGGTGTATATACATCGGGGGTGGCTGCTGGCCTGGTACAAAGGCAACTGGGCAGAGTTTCTGGCAGCCTTGCAGAATGAGGGCTCAGTGCTGATAGATCTTCAGATTTTTCAAGAGAAGCTGGAAATCCAGATTTGATATGATACTTAAATGCTGGAAGTTAATTCAAGAATTTTCAAAAATATTGTTTGGGCTAATATCCCACAATCAAACTCGACATTGTTGAGTGGACCTGCCCTTCAGTTCCTCATCACAGTCCTGCACTGTGGTAGCTCACTCCTTTCTACCTCCGTCATCATGAGGATTCTCTCAGCTGTCAGCTGTCTTAAAGTATAGCACCAACAGCAAACACAATACTCCAGACGTGACCGTGGTTAGAACCCACAGTGCCTAGTGATACCCTAGGACAAACGAATTCCAGGTTGCCCTATAATCCCCAAACCAATCGCAATATGCAACTTACCTTGATCCAGGGATGCTGCAAACTATCTTGAATTGTCATTCTCTTCCTTTGTGGGGGGGGGGAGGGGAAAGAAAAAAAATGCGGTGACCATAGAAGCAAACACTAAGGTTGTTTCCATGCCGGCTGGGCCTACCAAGGAGATGCTCTGGAAAATGCAGTTCGGGGCCTGCTTCACGGAGCCGAAAACAACATCAGACTTTGTGTGATTATTTCACTGTGCCCGCAGGGGCTGACTGAGCAGGTACAAAGGGCCCTGCCTGCATTTTCTGAAGCGTTTCACACAGCATGCTTCTCTTTGCCAGGAGGAAACAACCAGGGTCGCATAAACGTGGCCATGTGCACAGGACAGGTGCTCTCGTCTAGCTGAGGCCACAGCTGGGCACCTTTCAGGTATAATGGACACTCACTTTGGATCCTTGACGAGGAGTCTTCTTATGAAATCTTTGGCTAGGGCACTGGTATTACTGAAGTATTCTTCCTCAAATTCGTAGTTGACAGCAGATACGTTCGCTAACGTTTCTTGTTTAGTGTCTCCAAGAAATGGGGATGCCCCACTTAGGCTGTTAATAAAACAGGGCACAGAACATGAGTAAGTCCCTCGTGTGTTGTCATTCTGTTCCTACAATATCTGATAAAGGGAGCGAGGAATAACATTATAATCTGGTGCTTGAGTGGTCACTTTAGAATTCAGTTACATTTTATAGGGCATTTAATTGTCATGCACAAAAGCTTCAGCTTAATGCAAAGGACAGTTAATTTAGAACAGCATTTAGTAGCTTAAAAAAAAGAAAAAGAAAGCTTTTCCTATTTTCTCAGCAGTAATAGACAGCCATGCTTTCTTTCAGTGATTATGCTGCAGTTTCTGATGATTCATTTCAAATTAGGAGAAAATGTTTCATTAGTATAAACTAAACATGTTGTGGAGGTGTAAAATGAATATGTTTAAAAAGCATAGGGCTTCCCTGGTGGCGCAGTGGTTGAGAGTCCGCCTGCCGATGCAGGGGACACGGGTTCGTGCCCCGGTCCGGGAAGATCCCACATGCCGTGGAGCGGCTGGACCCCTGACCCGTGGCCGCTGAGCCTGCGTGTCCGGAGCCTGTGCTCCGCAACAGGAGAGGCACAACAGTGAGAGGCCCGCGTACCGCAAAAAAAAAAAAAAAAAAAAGGCATACATAAGCTGAACTGATCAACACGACACATAGAATGGTCAGTAAAACATACGGTCTCAAAGAAAAAGGAAAAGAACATGAGCTGTGGATTTGGGTACTTACAGAATATAGGTTATTACCCCAATACTCCTAGACACAAAATAAAAAGAAAAACAACATCAGAAGAATAGTAAAATAAATCAGAAAGGTGACAACATCAAGAACATGCTCCTTACCACATGTCTGCCTCAAGACCAAGAGGTTCATAGTTGACTATCTCAGGAGCTAAGAGGAAATGAACGCACATTTAGTTAGGGAAGAAAGTGAACCAACAGATTCTAATCTTCATGTATAAACCAGAAACATGTACCAGGGAAATGATGCTGCAGCAGGGTGAATTTTGCCAGCATAATGTTTATGAGAAATGAATGACCACAGGAATAAGAAAACTTACCAACAAACTCTGGTGTCCCAAATATGTTCTTGAATTCATTTCCAAAGTCAATTTTATGGGCCAACCCAAAGTCGATGATCTTGATCCGAGGTTTGGGAACATTTCTATCCAAAAGCATTATGTTTTCAGGCTTTAAAAAAAAGAAAAATAGTACAGCAATGTTCATAGGTGGAAATAACATGATGCCCATCAGATGAATGGATAAACAAAACGTGGTCTATCCATACAATGGAATACCATTCAGCCTGAGAAAGAAAGGAAATTCTGACATGTGCTACAATATGGATGAATCCTGAAGACACTATGTGAACTGAAATAAGTCAGTCACAAAAGGAGAAATAGTGCGTGATTCCACTTACATGAAATACCTAGAATACGCAAAATCATAGTGACAGAAAGTAGAATAGTGGATGCTAGCAGCTGGGGGTAGGAGGGTTGGGGAGTTAGTGTTTAATGGGTACATAGTTTCAGTTTGGGAAGATCAATAATTTCCAGAAATAGATGGCTGTGACGGTTGTACAACAATGTGAATATACTTAATGTCACTTAACTGCATACTTTGAAATGGTTAAAATGGTAAATTTTATATTATGTTTATTTTTCCACAATTTAAAAAACCCTGTCATATGTTATGCTGAGGACAAGATGGCAGGTAGTTCTTCCTCTTCCCTGAAAAAACAACCAAAACGTAGGGATGAAAGAGTAGTTGCAAGAGAACACTAGGAAAAATAAATGTCTTGGTTTAGATTCTCCCAGGAGCAGACCTGTGACATGGATTTGGATGCAAGCAGCTGATGTAGGAGGGGACTCCAGGGAATACTTGGTAGAGGAATGGGGAGACAGGAAACAGAAGGAAGGAAGCTGATACAAAGTGTCTTATCAAGGTGGGGGTGACTGGAGCACAATCCCTTTGGAGGACTTGGGGAGAATGGGCAGCACTCAGAATTTTTCAACTGAAGCACGAGGGAGTTGGGGTATTTATCCACCTTCTCCCCAGCTCCACTGCTAAGAGCTGCTTCAGTAGGCATTTACTCTTTGGCATTTCCAGCTCCCAGCAGCAGTCTTTGGCGTGTGTGTTAGTGAGTGTTGGGGGATCCAGATGGGGTCTTGACGGCTCTGCTACAATAAGTATGGAGAAAATCTTCCCTTCTCTTACATCTATCCTAGCTCCAATGGTCTGAATCACTCACTTGGCAATCAACCACACACTTTTTGTGATAATCTTCTTGCTGCCTCGGATTGTACCTGAATCTTACATTGCCACTTCTGTTGCTCATATGTATATCTTCCCCTCTCAGAGAGACCATCACCTCTGTGATGGATGGGAGTATGATGTGCCTTTTTATGTCCGATAATGCCTTGCCTCCAGCCAAGCAAAGACCACAATTAGCCAGTCTCAGAGTTTGGTTTGATTGATTGCCAGAGACTGAGTCAGCCCAGAAGGCTTTGCATCAAGAGGGAGAGTAGAGATCAAGACACCTTCCACCTTATATGCCTTGTAGCCAGAAGGGGAGGGAAACTGGGCAGCCAATGGGTACTCTAGGTTGAAAATACCCCATAACCAACAGCAGCCCCCTTTCTTAAAGACCTGGCTGGTAAGACCCCTTGATTCCTCCCCAAGAATTCTCAAATGTAATCATTAATCTTAAGCCTCTATCTCACACATTGGTTAGGAATTCCTGTAGTAGGCACGCATTATACACTTGCTGATTTATATTGATAATTTCATTGGTTAAACCCCTCTAGGAAAAAAACGTGTATCTCTTTGGGACGCCCTCAGTTTTTCTTAGCAGACAGCGAATGCTGTGGTACGTGTAAGCTTTTATCTGATTCACACCAAGCAACATACCTTGAGATCAAAGTGGGCAATCTGAAGGGAATGCAGGTAGTAAACACCATTAAGAATTTGTTTGAGAAATTCAGTTGCTTCCTCTTCAGTCAGAGATTCCTTTTCAGCTAAGAAGTCAAAGAGTTCACCACCTGCAACACTGAAAATCAAGAGGCAGACGTTATTGATGACAGTTCTGTCTCATATTGATTTGTTCTCTCATAGATGATTTGCACGCTCAAGTGTCTGGCAAGAAAATAGCATTGAGGACATGCCGAAACTGCTAAGCAAGGAATCAGAATTCTCTGTGCTTCTCCCTGTTGGATAAGAATTCTGCATTCAGGTACATTTGTGCTTGAAAGCACTTGGGTACTGCTTTCCTAATGTGCTAGGTTCACAAATAGGGGAGACAGTAGAAATGTGATGGGGAAAAAAATTAATGCATCCTTCAGACATCTTAATTAAACATGTTTAGAGAGGAAGTCTTAACTCACTGATTAAAAAAAACCTACAATCCAACTTTGTATAGAATTTATAGACTATATCTTCCTAGCCCAAAGAGAGACACCTGGAAAATTCAAAATCTCTGTATTAGCCAATTTTTTTTAAAACACAAATCACAATATATGGCCTGACAAGGATTTTTTGTTTGTATGCTTTGTATTTGTATATATGTAAATACTTCTACGTTTATAAAAATCACATTTAGTAATGAACTTAACAAACACCTTAACAAATAAGAATAAACATACACAAAATCGAAATGCCCGTGGTTGTTGGGGATTTGATGAATCTGTCTCCCTGGCCAGACTGTAAAGCCCTAGAGGGCAGCGGTCAGCTCCCGGCTGCTGGCCCACTGCGCGCAGTCTCCCCATCCTTGCACAGGGCCAGCCACGCAGCAAGAATGAAAAAACTTTTAATTAAGTGGATGAATGAACACACTCCCCTAAAAAAATCCATGGTACTGATTCATGGCAAATAACAGGGAACTTTTAATAAGAGTTTTTATAAGTTAATCTTTATCGAGTTTAACCATATGTTCACAACATAATAATTAACTGCAATTATGCACATAACCATATGTGCATAATCTTTCTTTCAGCAAGACAGCTCCATAAACATACCTACCACATCTACATCCAGAATAAGAAAACTGGTGTCCTTGAGATGAAATTATAATGACAAAAAAGCTATTTTTGTAAAAGAAGAGTTTCAGATCCTGCACCATCACCCTCCAAGTGGGTGTTTTTCTTAGCCTGGCTCAGGATCTCCTGGCACCAGAATTGCTTGGGGTGTTTTCCATATGCGGACCCTGGGCCTCACGTCCAACCTGCTGCATGAGTTTCTAAGAGTGGGGACCAGGAAGGCAGCATTTTAAACAAGCACCCCAGGTGATTCTTAGCACACGAAAAACTGAGGATCAGTTTTCGGAAATCTTAATTGCATCCTCCCGCTGCAAGGCCTCCCTCTGATATTTAAATTCAGGATGTTTATCCGGAGGGGAGGGCGAAGGGACACCTCCACCTCCCGGGGCCCAAGAGCGTTTCTGCCACAGAGCCTGAGCCTTGCCTGGGGGGCAGAGGCCTGCAGCTGATGCAGCAACGCCCCTCCACCAACGCACCGTCCCGCCTTGCGCCCCTGCACTGGCTCCCTGCCCAACTCCGTGCAGCCCTTTGCGTCGCACATTTTGTCTTCTTTATTCCTCTTAAAACCAACAAAACAGGGAGAGGGAATCTTTCAACTCTAGGGAACAGAAAGAAGGAAGCAATGGGAAGTTGTGAACCAACTAACGCTGAGAAAGACGCTCTATCATCCGTTTGCGCCTCTGCTCTCTGGCCCGCGCGGCCGTTCCTTAGGTAACTGGCATCACGGCCGCACGGTGGGGAGATGGTCCAGAGCTGGCACATCCAACGCCAACCTTGATTCTGCGGCCAGAAGGTTACTCCTTCTTGCTGAGCCTCGTTTTCTTATCAAATGGGAATCATAGGACCCATTCCTCTGAGGGTTTTGAGGACTAATGCTAATAAATATATGTAAAGCCCGCGGCAGGCAGGTCTAGCTTTAGGCTGAGGCCCAGTAAGGGGAACCGGTACTGTTATAAAGGAAGAATCCATGCCACCTGCCTAAGGGCGGGCTCCATCATGAAAGTCCCCTTCCTGCCCTGCTTCTCCCCTCTCCCCCTTTCAAGTCCATTGGTCTGGCTTAACCACTGTACTTCCGGTCAGGGGAGCATTACAGGTGCTCCTGTAAATATGGTGTCGGCCTTTCCTCTCTTTGCCTCCTCTTCAGTGGCTTCCCCACTCCCCCTTGCTCACACAGCCTGCTTGTGCCTTTACAACATTGATAAGTTTCCTGACAATAAGAAAGGGCTGGGGTTTGGTTGCTAGGAGTTGGGGCGAATCTTCCAGTGTCCACACAGCTGGGCCCGATGTGGAGGCATGAGTCCTTCCCAGGAACCTCACGGCTGCCCCGGCCAGGCCTTTGCTCCCCTTCCTTCTATGGCTGGCTTTCCTCCCTCTCGCCCAACCTGAGCTTCCCTCAGGCCCGTGACAAGAAGCCTATTTCATCTTCCTGAGACCTGGCGGAGGGTGAGGAGAGCCCGGTTCGAATCCTGCCCAGTTACCCAATCTCGCCACACCTGGGATTCCTCTTTTGTGAAATAAGAGACACTCCCTAGAGTTGTTCTGATGTCCCAGGATATGTTGAGTGCCTCAGCAATCAATCAGTACTGCTGTCTTTCTTCTTGCCTAGCTTCAAATCGTAACCCCCGCTGCCCCGACCACGGCAGCCATGGTGTGCTGGGCCATACTTAACGACCGGCTCTCTGGGGTTGGGCTGGGGCAAAGCCCACCCCCGAGGTGTCATATTCCCACCATGGTCATTTCAAGCCACCCTCGTGATGATGGCGACTGTGGAGGTGGGAAGGATGTGCTCAAACAGCTCCGAGACCCGGCCCACTGAGGCACTGTGGATTTTCCAAAGACGGTGCAACAGCACTTCCCGCCCCTGCTCTGTGCTGTGACCTTGCATCTGAGGCTCCACCCCCTTGAATCTGGATGGGCCCCATCATAGCTTTGACCAATAAGACGCAGCAGAGTGATGCTGTGTCACCTCCGGTATGCTTTTTCATGGGCCCAGGGCTTCCACATCCTGCCTCTTGAGTCCCTCCTGTAAGAAGTGTGATGATCCCGAAACCATACCGTGGCATGGAGAACCCCCAGAAGATGAGATGCCCCATAAAGAGAGAAAGAGGCAGGGCTTCCCTGGTGGCGCAGTGGTTGAGCGTCCGCCTGCAGATGCAGGGGACACGGGTTCGTGCCCCGGTCCGGGAAGATCCCACATGCCGCGGAGCGGCTGGGCCCGTGAGCCATGGCTGCTGAGCCTGCACGTCCGGAGCCTGTGCTCCGCAACGGGAGAGGCCACAACAGTGAGAGGCCCGCATACCACCAAAAAAAAAAAAAAAAAAAAAAAAGAGAGAGAGAGAGAAAGAGGCAAAGGAGCACTGAGTGAGGAGGGAATCTTGGCAGTGAACCCTCCAGCCCAGATGAGGCCACGGAGGTCAGACTGTCCATCTGAGCCCTTCCAGAGTTCCTGACCCACCTAATGCAACGGTCATTTTAATCCGCTGTGGTGGACACCATGAGCACTGCACACACTCCCCTTGAGGAAGGACCTGCTGTCCCCAGTGCTGGGCATGGAAGCAGCACAGCCCTCAGCCCTCATCCAGCAGGGCTCACCTCTGCTGCAGACCCACTGCCCAAGGTCTTGTCCTTTCCCTGGAAGCCCACAGCCAATGGCTACTGCGGAAGCATAAAGCTGAGGTCGACTCACTTCTAGAAATGGCAAGATATTAAATAGTTTAGGCTTCGTGGGCCACGCAGCTTCTGTCACAACTACTCAGCTCTACCCAAGCAGCGTGAAAGCAGCCTTAGATCATACGTAAACGAAGAGGTGGAACTGTGTTCCAGTAAAACTTTATTTACAAAGAGAGGTGGCCACCTGATTTGTGAGACATGCCAGTTTGTGAACCCCTGATATAAAAGCCAGGTCATCTCAGCCTAATGTGGGGCAACTCTCAAGAGTCATTCTGGCTCCAGGACTCTGTCGGGCCAGCCGGGGCTGTCACTGAGCTGCAAGACAGCATGACTTTCTCTGCCCACTCCTACTGCTTCCTCTCCCTTGGAAGACTTGATTCTAAGAGTAGTTCTTAAGGAACATCCTGCATGCTCTTCTCCAGCTCAGAGTCTGCTTCCCAGAGAACCCACCCTACCCTCCACTAAATTTGGGGGTAGTTTGTTATGCAGCAATAGCTGACCAGAACACTCACCATCTTGACTGGGTCTGTTTACTCAGTTCAGTCAAAGATCAGGTTTGCCTTTCTACAGGCTGGCCACCTCGTGTCCTGTCCAGTCTTCCTGTCCCGAGTAACTTAACTCCAACAGTGCTTCCTGACAAGAGAAGTGATAACTGGGAACAGCCCTGGAGCCCCTGGAGCGAGGGGCCAGACTGCAAAGTGGCAGTGCCTGATCACAACTGAGGGGAAGGAGGCAGGCGTCATCTCTGATTTTCTCCATCTACCCTGCTCGCAGGCCCTGTGCAAATCCCATGCTGTTCACGATGAGGTCCACACCATCGCTTGTGCGATGAGCTTGTGCTGGGAGCCAAATCGTTCAGCTGGACATCAGGAGGGTAAGGACACCCCCCATCTCACTGGGCCTGGAACCATCACCGGTTTCCTGATGCCCTGAAGGTCTTATCTACATTCTCATTCTCCTTCACGCCAATATGGGAAGGCAGATGTTTTAGCTGCTTACAAAATCTTTAGTGATTAATCAAAGTAATTGAAACTAAGTGATTTCGGCAAAGGTTGAGGAGCGTGATAAGTATCCTTTGTTAATTTACCCCTGTTTGTCCCCCAAACTCAGAAGGTAGACAGTGACTGGAAGATTTTTTTTCATGGGAACTTTCACATACCTGCTTAGAATCAGAACTCGAATGCTTACAATGCAGCTGCCGTACAGCAGAATACTGTTAACAAAAAGATCAGTCAAAACCCTAGTATCTTCACTCTTTGTTCCAAATTTTACATTTTGCTCAAGAGAAGGAAGATGGATGGAGGGAGAGATGAGCAATTTGTTCAGCAAATTTAGAAAGCTAGTTTCACCTCCTTTATTAGGTCTTTCAGTCAGTGTTTTAAATTATAGCATCATCATGGAAATTGTGTGGAATGCATGCTAATAAGCATTGGCTGTTTTCATCAAGAGCTCTGGAAAATACGAAGTTTCCCTCTCCTCCCCATGCCTTTCATTACCACCAAGGCCTCCCCTACAAGCTAGCTCTATCAGAATGTCATTAGGACACATTACAGCTTTAAAGATAAGGTAGGCCTGCAGAGTGACGTAAGAGAAATTATTATAGGATTCCAATTTCGATATTAAAACACTATTCCGGGTCCCCGACTCTTGCTAGGCATGTCCAAGATATAACAGGACTTGATTCTGGACTAGATCTGGTCATAAGCTAAACTGCAGGGGACTCTGGGTTATAAACTGATGAGACTTTTCAAGGAAAACGCTGTGATTCTACCGCACTGGGCTGGATTTCCCTGTTGGTGTCTCAGAGCAAGTATGTGTGGTTGTTGAATTGGGGGCCAAGGCTACAATCCAGTAACCGAGTACGCTCTGCCAGGGCACACCATCGGGGTCCTGGCCAGCTATGATGCAGAACCCTGGGAGGGGCGTGGCAAGAGGACTGGATGGGCCTCAGCACACAGGTCCCCAACTCCAGCTCTGGCCTCAGGTTGTGAGTAGCTGGAAGGAAAGTATGGAGGTCATGTCCTTTCTCTGGACCTCAACTTTGCTATCTGTACAGTGACAGGGTTGAACTGGTAAGCGACTCTCTAACCTTAGTGTACATAACAAGAACTGGGAGGGATTTGGCAAAAATCAACTGGCTAGAACCCACTTCCTGAGGTTCTGACTCAGCAGGTGGGGCCCCAGAATCTGCATTTTAACAAGTCCCTCAGGTGGTCCTGATGCTGGTGGACCACACTTGGAGAAGCCGATCTCTCATGTCCCTTCCAGTTCTGATAATACAAGATTCTATCAGCCAGCGTGCGAATGTAGCAGAGCTATGCTCCCATTACACTTACCTTTTCCTCCTGGGTGCACAGCTAATCTGCACTTCCCAGCTCCCTTGAGTCAGGGACTAGTTCTAGCCAGTGCAACGTGGACCAGAATGACGTGTGCCACTTTCAGACCCAGCCTCTGAAACATCTCACATGATCTTCCACTCTCTCTCTACCCTTTCTCTTTGGCTACCTGAACACAGATGACCCAGCAGAGGACCCCAAGGAGGACCGGGGACAGCAAAGACATTAGGTAGAAGGAATATGGATCCCTGAGTCAATGCTTGTAGGAGAGCCACCCAACCTGTAACATCCACATTGGACTTTGAGTGAGTGAGAAATAAATACTATTAGATTAAATCATTGAGATTTTGTGGTTATAGTCTGTCTTCTCTAAATATAAAACTATTTAGTCAGAAGTAAAAATTCAATCCATTTTTTAAATTAAAATGAAAACACCTAATGCAAAGCACAGAGTACATGAACTGCCCCAGACGTCTACTGCTGTGTAACAAATCTCCCCAGAACTTAGTGGCTTTAAATATGTCAATTATTTTGTGGTCTCTTAAAGCTTCGATGGGTCAGGAATCCAGGAAGGGTTGGACTGGGCAGCTCTGGCTCAGTGTCTGTCATGGGGGTGCAATCAGACAGTGGCTGAAGCCGAAACCGTAGGGTTGCTGGAGCATCTAGGGGCTGTCTGGGTACCTCTCTCCATGTAGTCTTGTGTCTCCATGTGGTCTCTCCATTTGGGGTAGTATGGGCTTCCTCACAGCATGGAGGACTCGAGACAAGTGGACTATTTACATGGCAGTTCAGGGGTCCAGGGCAAGTGTTCTAGGAAACAGGGTGGAAGCTGCCTCAGAAGTCATAGAACATCAAAAGGGAGTCACAGCCCATCCAGGTTCAAGGGGAGGGGATTTAGAATTCATCTCTTTTTTTAAAAAATGTATTTATTTTATTTTTGGCTGTGCTGTGTCTTTGTTGCTGTGCACGGGCTTTCTCTAGTTGTGGCGAGCAGGGGCTACTCTTCACCGTGGTGTGCGGGCTTCTCATCGCGGTGGCTTCTCTTGTCGCAGAGTACCGGCTCTAGGTGCATGGGCTTCCATAGTTGTGGCATGTGGGCTCTAGAGCACAGGTTCAGTAGCTGTGGCACACGGGCTTAGCTGCTCCGCAGCATGTGGGATCTTCCTGGACCAGGGATCGAACCCCTGTCCCCTGCATTGGCAGGTGGATTCTTAACCACTGTGCCACCAGGGAAGCCCTAGAATTCATCTCTTGATGGGGGAATTTCAAGGGTCTAGACAGACACGTAGGACAGGGGCTGATCTTGCAGCCATCTTTGGAAAATATAATGCCACGCTGACTATAACAGATGAACAGAAATTCTCAATCTTATTTATCCTACATGCGTATTTTATAAGGGTTAGGTACAGGTAGCTGTGTTAGTTTACTAGGGCTACACGAACAAACTGTATGGCTTCAGATAACAAATCTACGGTCTCACAGTTCTGGAAGCTACAAGTTCGAAATCAAGGTGTCAGCACTGCCTTGCTCCCTCTGAAGGCTGTAGGGGAATCTTCCTTGATTATTCCCAGCTTTTAGTAGTTTGCCAGCAACCTTGGGCTTTCCTTGGTTGTTGATACATCCCTCAAATCCTATACCTGCACATGGACTTCCTTCTCTCTGTGTCTCTGCACATCATCTTCCCTCTGTGCATGTCTGTGTTTATGGCTCAATTTTACCCTTTATATAAGGACACCAGTCAGGTTGGATAAGGGCCCACCCTAGTGGCCTCATTTTAACCCGATTACATCCGCTAAGGCCTTATTTTCAAATAAGGTCACATTCTGAGGTACTGGGGGTTAGAGCTTCACCGTATCTTCTTTTTTCTGGGGGCATGGGGCACAATTCAAACCATAACAGGTAGTAATTGCTCACAGGCTGCAAACAAAGTATTACATATGGGATGTCTAAAGCAACTCAGGAAAAGGAGAGGATGCAACAGAGAGAGACGATAATTAGAATCTACTGATGTTTTTTGTTAGTCTTGCTTTCAGATTCTCCTGTGAAGGAAGGGTTCATCCATGCACTATTATAAAAACTTTTAAATTCACGTCAGAAAATGTGGGAGAAAAATGCATATCTGATCCCATCCTGAAGTAATTTCCCCAACACTTTGAGATGCGTCTTCTTTGAAACCTAACTCTCCTGGTGGACCGTGCTGTGAAGGTGTGAGGGGAAGTACCAAACCACTTCTGGGCTCTGCCTCTAAATAAAGCCCAAATGAAAACCCAATGCTCCATTGTCATCACCAACTGCTGAACACTCTTTCTTGTTAATCTAGGGGAAGTCCTGAAGGGTTTTCACATTCTCACCTCTCACACTCTAAATTTCCTGGGTTACTGAGGACTTTGAGGAATGCAAAACTGAAGCTGGAGAATCCAAAGGAAAGACGCAATGTGATACCTTCCTTTTTGCATCCATGAAATAGGTGTGAATTTAAGGTCAAAGTAGATTAGGAGTCTGCGAATAGCATTCTTTGATTATATACTGTTGCCTCAAATCACATAAATAACATCAAAGGAGTCCCTAACCTTCATGCCTCCTCTTGAATTAGTGCAAGCTGTATCTGTAAACACATTTTCTGTCTGTTTTCACTTCAAATTTAAGCAACAACTTAAAAGGAGTTCTGGGGATTCTCAAGGAAAAGAATGCCTGGCACTCAAAATTCATGGGGGGAAGTGATCTTTCATTCCACTCTGGGAGGTTATGCAAAAAGCAGGGAGGAGACTTCTGAAGACTTCTAGAATGAAATCCCTAAAGGAAAAATATGGCTCAGGTTACAAAGCATTGGAGGCAGGCATTCTGGGTTTCAGTCTGGACTCTGTGACCTCAGATAGGTTAAGTTACTTTCTGAGGCACAGTTCCTTTGCTTGTAGAATAGAAATAGTAACACCTACTGTTTATTATTACCTCTGGGGATGAATGGGGATAATATGATGTAGGATGAGTGCGTCTGCCACATGGTCAGCGGGTCAATATTCCATGCAGGCATCCTGGGCCTTCACTCCTCTTAACTACAGGCGAGGAAAACCCTCGAAGCTACTCTCTGTGTATCTCTTGTCCAGCTGCCATCGTACGGTGTGGGCTTCTGATGTGGCTGTCATGTTAACGGTACAATGAGACCACACATTCGCCTATGGTTAAACAGAAGAGTTTTCCTGAAATGGGTGGACATACCTGGGGCCAAAAATCTGGGGAAGAGGTGGGTTCCTAGACATGAAATAGGTACGTTGGAAGGGTGCCTCGGCCCAGTTTCCTTGGGTCTAGACATAGAGGAGTCTAGATGTGCCTGAGAGCAGCCGGGGGGCGCAGGGATGAGAGCCCTGAGGGGGAAGGTGGGAGGGGCGGGCAGAAGGCAGTGCTGGTAACCTCAACCCAATAGGGTCCATCTAATGTGACTCTGGTGCCCTCGCTCCTGGCCAGCCTCAATCTTGCAACAGGAAATTAAGGACAAAAGCTTGTCCTTGCTTAGGCAAAAGTGTTAAGAGAACATTGAGGCCTGGACGGAGGTGAGAGAGAGAGAGTCCTCAAGGGAAGTTCAAGCTCATGGGCCAAAGTCAGCGCCACTCACACACCCCTCCCAAGTGGTCCCCGCATGGCCAACCTGGTAGATGTGGGCTTAGCCAGGGAGACGGCACATTCCCTCACAGAAGCCCTTCCATGTGGGGAGGACCGAACTTTAACTTGGTCTCTTGAAAATATTATACAAGAAATACATAAATATATTCTCCTTAAGAAAAATTAAAACACCCACATATAAAACTAAAGTTCCTTCTATCTCCCCTTCTCCCCAGTCCTGGCCCTCTCCCTCCCTACACCCTCCACAAAAGTACAGATGGTGCCAATTTGACTTACGATTTTCCAACTTCCTGATGGTGCAAAAGCCATAAGCATTTGGTAGAAACTGTATATCGAAATTTGCATTTTGATCTTTTCCTGGGGCTAGTGATACCTGGTACACTCCTCTCCCGTGATGCCGGGCTGCAGCAACCATGCAATCACGAGGGGAAGTGACCAATACTCTATAAGTATTGTATAAGTATATATAAGTATACCATGTTGCCAGCATTCACTGTGGATTGTATTTTGTGTTTCAAATCCTACCATGTCTACGAAATGTCCATCTGTGTCTCCTGCTTCTGGTGAGAAGAAGGGGAAGGTAATTACTCTTGAACTTCAACTCAAGATAACTGCCCAACTGTAGGCTGATGAAAGTGCTCTGAGCATGTTCAGGGGAGGCCAGGCTAAGCTACAGTGCTCGGGAGGTCGGGTGTATCACATGCATTTCCAACTTATAATGGGTTTATCAGGACATAACCCCAACATCAGTCAAGGAGCACCTGTGTACACTATTATGGTCTATAGGCCCCTGGAACTTTCTAGGGATGTTCTATGGACTACGCAGCATTCTTTCACCTACATTTTAAGAACATAAATGGTACTCGACTGCCTGAGCCGTTCTAGAATTTGCTAGCTCACCTCAGCAATGCCCGTCGGTACAGAGCTCCGGTGTCCTCTTTTTCACTGCTGCCTGGCGCTCACAGGGATATCTAGATCAGGGTATACTTAGCTATTCCCCGACCGAGGGGCTTTAGGTTGTTTCCAATTTTTCACGAGCGCCAACTACAAGGCGGATGATCTTTTTGTGTCCCTGCCTCCTCTGAAAATGTGAGGTTTTTTCCTAGGCCCGATTTGGAATTTCTGGGTCAGCGGTTACTTTGTAGACATGATGGGATTTGAAACATAAAACACAATATGCAATACATGCTGGCAACGCGGTACCCTGTAGAGTGTCTGTCCTCTCCCTTCATGTGGCTGACTGGGAGCTGCCCGGCATCATGGGAGAGGACTGTACCACGTATCACCAGCCCTGGGAAAAGATCAAAATTCAAACTTCGAAGTATGGCTTCTACTGAGTGCTTACTGCTTTGGCACCATCATAAAGTTGAAAAACCATTAAGCTGAATTCGGACCATCTTTACTTTGGGGAGGTGGGGGAGGGGGGGGAGGGAGAGGGCCAAGGCTGGGGAGGAGGGGAGATAGAAGGAACTTTAGTTTTGTATATGGACATTTTAACTTACGTTCTTCCAGCTACAGTCAATGAATGTGCTCGGATCACAGTCTCACTTGCTTGGTATTATTACTTTGGGCCAATTTGATGGATGAAGTAAATGAATCCCACTATTATCCCATTATTTCTCTGCTTAGTAGTGAGGCTGATGTTCTTTTATATTGAAAGGCTAATCATCTTTCCTACATTTATCAGCCTTTCGTTTTTTTTTTTTTTTTTTTTTTTTTTTTTTCTGGTACGCGGGCCTCTTGCTGTTGTGGCCTCTCCCGCTGTGGAGCACAGGCTCCGGACGCGCAGGCTAGTGGTCATGGCTCACGGGCCCAGCCGCTCCGTGGCATGTGGGATCTTCCCAAACCGGGACACGAACCCGTGTCCCCTGCATCGGCAGGCGGACTCGCAACCACTGCGCCACCAGGAAAGCCCCTTCGCATTTGAGTAGGTATACACTGTATGTCCACACCCTTTGCCCATTTTTCTATTGGACTGTCTTTGTTTTTAATTTTAATTGATTGATAGGTGTTTTTTACATCCTTTCGACACTAGGCCTGGATCTCTTAAGATTCCACATGTTTTCTTCCAATCTGTCATTTACATTTTACCTTTGCTTAAAGTGACGTTTTCTTAAACGGAAGTTCTCGACTTGCATGCAGTCCAACTTATCACTGTTTGTAGAAATCAAGATTTTCTAAACCAAATGTGAGGCAGGAAATGGCAGGTGGAGTTTAGCAGCTGTGTAATCCAGGGCACGGTACGTAATCTTTCTGCGTTTGCAGGTGCTAACGATGGCTGCCCAGAGAGGCAGATGGAATGTCAAAGGTTTCCCAGCACTACTGTTCCTCCCTGCACACCTGCAGCTCTCTGCATTGGGAGCTACTTGAGGGCAGCATTATAGAGCATCGATCCCCTGAACCCATCACAGTGGTAAACTGGAACACTCCTGCAGCCGATTATGTGCATCTCTTCCCAACTCCACCTTTCGCGACATCGTGTCAGAACTGAAAACTGACCACGGTTTTCAGCTGTGACCACGGTGGGATCCAAAGAAACAGACAAACATTACACATCAGGGTTTTTCTTCCCTGGAGAGCCGTTCGTTACACGTTTACCAGCACACCACTGACAGCAGCATCCCAGGTACAGCCCTCTGCCTGCATGGCCTTCAGCTGAGAGCTGCTGTTCCTGCACGTGGACAGCTCTAGACAGAAAATTCTTACGTGGACCTGAAATCTAGCTCTGCTAACACAGTGCTGACTCTGCCTTCTAGAACAAAGGTCCACTAACTTTTTCTGTAAGAGGCTTTGTGTGCTATACAGTCTCCGCTGCAACTATCTCACTCTGTCACATATTCTTCTTGCTTTTCTCTTCAACCATTTAAAAATGTCAAACTATTTTTTTTCTCAAGGGCTACACATAAACCAGGTGGCAGGCTTTGGCCCACCGGCTGTAGTCTGACAAGCTCTGCTCACGAACAATACAGGATGCAGAATGTAAGCCACGCCGTGACCTACACAACCAGCTTTCCCGTATCTAAAAATGGTTCTCACGTACCCCTGGGTCTTTTCTTCTCAGGCCTAGGATTCGTCCAGGGATGTTCTTAAAGTCAATTCCAAACAAAGGTGAAGTGATTTAGGAATGTTTCTAGAATCTGCTTCACTGGGCATTGACACTACAGGCCCAGTTCATGGCAGGAAGAGGTACAGATATCTGGACTGAGGTCCGTCAGGTGCTCTGGGCACCTCGGGGAGTGTCACAGGATCTAGAAGACGCAGAGCACAGGGGACCTGTCAACGTGCTAGCTGTGTGATCCAGGACAAGGCACTTAACCTTTCTGGGCTCGTGGAGGATAAAGGTGGCTGCCCGTTTTTTGCCACTACCCACTGAGAGCTGTGGCCTCGGTCTCCTCGCCTCAAACCTGAGCATGCTCTGTGCTTGACCGATAGAAGATGAAAGAAGTGATGTTGTGTCAGTCATAAGACGCTGACAGTTTCTACATCCCGTTTGGAATTCTTGCCCTTGGAACCCAGTTGCCACGCTGTGGGAGAGCCCAAGCCGCTCTGCGGAGAGGCAGGCACACGTGGAGCAGAGCCAACACCCCCGGCTGAACTCCCAGCTGACGGTCAGTACCACCTGGCCCGTCAAGTGAGACAGCTGTCTTAGAAGGGGTTCCTCCAGCCCCAAGTAGTCACCTGCTGATGCTACAGGGAGCAGCGAGGAGCTGGCGCCATTGATCCCTGCCCACATCAGAGAGTCATGATCAAAACAAATGACTGTTGCCATTTTAGGCCGTTAAGCTTTGGGGTGGTTCGTTATGCAGCAAAAGACACCCAGAATGGGGCCTCAGAACACTACCTCCTTGGGCTTTTGTGTGCTTAATTAGCTCAATGCCTGGCACATAAAAAGTCCTCAGTAATGTCAATTATTATTCAGAGAAAATACAGCTGCTTGAGTTCCCTTCCGGGGATAGGGGAAATGTTTTACTTCCTTATCTTAGGGGGTTTGCTCCTAACGCTGAGCTTTCTAAAGAGGCTGATGACTTTTGTGGCTTCTTCATTAAATGAGATTCTATGAGAAGCACTTAGCAGAGTATGGCATAAAGTAGTTGCTCATGAAACATCAAAAACCCTTCTGCTTTGGTGCTCGGAAACTTTCACACAAGCTCTAGCTCATTTCACATCTCCACTCCCAACCCACCCTCCAGCCCACCATGCAACCACCACACCTGGGCAGCTCTGCCTGGTCCTCTAACTCTTCAAGAATTAACAATTTCATTTCAGTTTCTTTGCATCCCGGTGGACATGGCACCTCCATGATTCAAGAATGACTGACTGCAGTAACTGGCAAGAAAACCTGAAATGGTATTAAATAAATAGCGAGTTGGTCTATGTGCTTTTAGGGGTGTACACTTTGTGCAAGAGGCACTAAACTTGTTAGCTCTGCCAGCTGTGGCAAGAAAAGGAAGATTCCAGTCTTGTACAAAGACATACGTTTGGAAATAAGCTGGGGTCCCCAAAAGGTCCCTTGCCTCAAAAATCTGGTCTTCTATTGTCAGGAAGGACTCATCTGTGAAGCTGGGTTAAAGTACGACTTCTGGGAAGAGATGAAGATTTTAAAGCAGTCACTTTCATTCATGAATGAAAGAGCAGAATCATGACTTTCTTTCAGTATCCAGGATGGAAATAGGATGCTGGACTGGTAAACAGAAAATGCATCATGATTTATCAATCCAGCAGGCACGATGCACAGGGCCAGGCCACATCACTCAGCTGTTAAGAAGGTGGCAGTAGTTGTGGACAAAGTATAATGAGCGATTGTGCTCCAGTCTGAGTGGTCCCGGATGCGATTATCCAACCCCCTCACTTAAATGACCACAGGCTCAAGTTCAAGGTCGAAGGAGAGAGCCGCAGTTTGCTGAGGCAGACTTTCAAACAGGAGGCTTCAGTTCTCAGCTGGACATGGTACTAAAAAAAAGTCCCTAATTATTTTTTTTTAAATTGAAGCAGCTCTATGTGGAATATAATGAGGCATTTGCAAAACAAGCCAACAAACCCAAACCAGTTTTGTTTCTTTCTTCCTCTTTCGGGAATCAGAATCTACTTGCCTTCTGCCACTGACTAGATCAAAATCATCACGACTCTTGAAAATATGGTACCGGTTCAGAGACGTGGTTTGTTACTGCAGGTCTCTGGAGAAGAAAACCTGGATGTCTGTTTTTTGGGTGTCAGGGCCTGCTGCTCAGGCAGTGGGGTGACACATCATGCCGCAGGATGTCTTATTTAGGTGGTCATCACACCTACAGTAGATTCATGTAAGCCACAGCCCTCCCACCCCCAACCCTGAGCACTTCCTCATTTTCCGATCCCCTACTTGCATTTTTCCCCCATACTGGCTAGGGAGTAAAGGGACATGGGAAGGAGAAAGGGATGGGGGAGGGAACATAAAAATATGCCAAATAGATAAAATCAGTTTCAAGTTTCCAGAAACCTCCCAGAAACAAAAAATGATGGAGTATATCCGTTTAGGAGGGAAAAAGGTATAAGACAGCAAGAACAAAAACCTCTGTAGAGCAACGGCTCAGTGTGCTTTCCCGATAATTCCATGAGACCAAAGGATGCCCTTGGAGAGAGGGAATAGTGTGCGAGAAAGGGCCGTGTTGGGAGCCCAGCATGCCGTCTGGAGAACCTTGCATTTCTGAGTTAGGGTGATGTGCAGCCCCAGATCTGGGGGCACCCAGGCCTCTGTTCTAATGGGGGTGGTGGGGAGGAAGAAAGGGAGGATGGAGAGGGAGAGTCAAAAGTGTTGGCTCCGGGCGAAATTATAAAAAATTCAGATGAGAAAAAGCAGATGCTAGCACGCAAGGAAGGGAACCAGCGTCAGAGGAGATCCTCAGCCACTTGTGCTGGGAATGCATGGTGGATTTAAAACCTGAAGACAAGTGGTTGCCCATCCGTCCACATCCTGAGGAGAGCACACAGTCCCAGCCCTACATTTCAAGAGAGAGACAGAGTCTGGAGGATCCTCAGGAAATGCCACGCCGACAGTGAGGGCGATACACATGAGGCTACATGATACACGTAAAGACTGCTCATCCCTGAGGAGCTTAGGGAGGTCAGGAGATGCAGGAAGACCGGACACAGGTGGCCCAGGAATGCAGGAATCCCAGCTGAGGTGGTTCAGGCAAGAAGCTCGCTAGAAAGGCCACATGTAGCCTCCTGGGCATGGTGTCCCAGAGTTCAGTGGCCGAGCCTGCCAACTGGGTTACCACAGGAGGGGTACAGATGAACAGAAGTAGAGGCGTCCCAGCCTTCAGGTGTCTGGATGGGGCCCAGAGGTGCCCATCTAAACCTAAAGGATGGTCACCTCCAGCCATGAACAGCCTCATCGGTTTACCCCAAACCAGTGTCACATGACAAGGGATGAGCAGTACTGCTGTAGGCTAGTAAAGAAGGCGCTGAGAGACAGACTGGTCCCTCCTTTCAATATGTCCATGCAGATTTCTTCAACAAAAGAAGGTACTCACGTAAAGGGACACGGGAAACTCAACAGCAAGACTGACCACAGCAACTGACAAGCCTCTTTCTACTTTAATGGCTCCAGAGGCCAATCAAAAGTGGGGCAAGGGCTTCCCTGGTGGCGCAGTGGTTGAGAGTCCGCCTGCCGATGCAGGGGACACGGGTTCGTGCCCCGGTCCGGGAAGATCCCACATGCCGCGGAGCGGCTGGGCCCGTGAGCCATGGCCGCTGAGCCTGCGCGTCCGGAGCTTGTGCTCCGCAACGGGAGAGGCCACAACAGTGAGAGGCCCGTGTACCGCAAAAAAAAAAAAAAAAAAAAAAAAAAAAAAAAAAAAGTGGGGCAAATGGAAAAGTCGGGCAGCCAGACACCTCTTCAGCCTGGGTCATTGTAACTGGTGCGAGAACAGAAGGCCAGTGGGAAGTAAACCACACTGGAACAGCCAGAGATGGAGGCTGTTTCCAAAATCATTCTGGCTCGTCTAGTTGCAAACAAGGCAGGGCTATTATCTGGGGAAGCACAGGGGTCCATCTCCTCCAACTACTCCTTGATCAGCTTCATTCTCTATGACAATCCATCCCGAAGGGCTCAGATGAAAGCTGCTGACTATTGCTAACGACCTGGAAATCACAGGATGAAAGACCAACGGCCTATCACATAGGTGGCACCGGCCAATCTGAAGTACGCACGGTGTGGGCCAGGCTACCCGCGATGTGGAAAGCTGTGATTTTAAATAGGTGTAGAGCAAAGTGGTCTTTCCCTTGAGTTTGAGGATGGATTTGAGGAAGACGAATAAGAGTTGGAGGAGGAAGAGGTGGAAAAGGTGAGGGAGTTGATAGTCACTCAGCAGGTGGGAGGCTCTCAGGTCATGCCCTACCTTGGCTTCCCCCTGAGAACGCCAAAAACATGGCCACCAGCAGAAGGTGGGGAGTCATGGGTAGAGGAGTGGCGTGGAGCTGAGCGCCTCCTACTGGCCACCTTGGTCGGTAAACGGAGGGAAGGAAAGGGAAGCCTGAAACCTGCTCCTTGGAAGAGGAGGCTGAGAGCAGAGAGTCACCCCCCCACCGGAGGCCTCAAAGAAAGATGGAGATGGGATTTGGATCTCTTTTCCAACAGCATGGTCAGCCTAGGACCATGCCTGGGTTTGAGAAGGGCAAGCTCTATGCAGAATGCTATAATGGGCAAGGGTGACTTTTGAGGGTCTGAAAAGCTTTCTTTTTTTCATTTGCATAAATGTTTATTGAGTACCTGCCATGTGATGGGATTATTATACCAGATGCCAATGACAATCAGCAGCTTTAATTTTAGCCACCTACCTCTGATTGTCATTGGCGTCACAATGTCAGGCATATTGTAGGTTCTCAATTCCTGACCCTCGGAATCCCATCAACTATCCTTCTATCCTACTCTTTCCTCATCCCATGCACCCAGCTTAAACATATGGTCCTATTCAGGCCCAAGATAGAAATTAGCTAAGGTGACAAACTGCTCTATTCTCAGGAGAGAGGGCAACTTCCACAGGTCACAAATGAAGCACAGCTTTTGGCTTTGTTAATTCTTTTCATCCCCACTGTCCTAACTCTAGAAAAGCCACTCATCGCTGTTCATCAGCATCTCCCTGCTAGTCTCCTTAACTGAATTCAACTTCAGCCGCTTTTACCGGGCACTGCCTGTGCACTAGTATTTATGCCCTCTTCTAGGGGCTTGAGATGGAAAGACAAGTAAATAAAACACTAGCATATCTCCTGGAAAGCTCACAATCCATTATAGGGGAACAACACAAAAAATATATATAAAAGTATATATAAATATATATAAAATATAGTATGGTAAGTGCTATAATCAACACACTTCTCAAAGGCGACGAAAACACACAGAAGAAAGCAATTAAATCTAACTGGGGCAGAGAGGAGAGCCAAAGAGAAAGGGTGATGTGTGAGCTGAGCTTTGACAGATGGGTAGGAATTCTCCAGGTGGACAAGGTATGGAGTGAGAGGCAGAGGGGGCAGCATAAACACAGGTTGGGGGTGCCTAGAAGCCTGGCAACATCTGAAAAAGACAAGAGATTCTCTGTGAATCATGCATCAGGGGCACAGGCAAAGGAGTGCAGGGGAAGTGGTTGGATATAAGGAGGGGACTGGACATGGGTTCAAAGATCCTACACCATTCTACGGATTGTGCAGGCAGGAGGGAGCCATCAAAGATATCTTCTAAAGCTTTCTTGAGATATGACTTCCTATATAACTGACTCTTTTAAAGTCTACAATTCGGGCTTCCCTGGTGGCGCCGTGGTTGAGAGTCCGCCTGCCCATGCAGGGGACGCGGGTTCGTGCTCCGGTCCGGGAAGATCCCACATGCCGCGGAGCGGCTGCGCCCGTGAGCCATGGCCGCTGAGCCTGCGCGTCCGGAGCCTGTGCTCCGCAACGAGAGAGGCCACAGCAGTGAGAGGCCCGCGTAACGCAAAAAAAAAAAAAAAGTCTACAATTCAATGGTTTTTACTATATTCACAGAGCTGAGAAGTTATCACTACAATCTAATTTTAGAACATTCATATGGTCCCAAAAGACACTTCATGCCCATTAGTAGCCACTCCTCATTCCCTGCCACTGATACCCCACGTTCTTGAGGCAACCACTAATCTACATTCTGTCTCTACAGATTTGCCTATTCTGGACATTTCATATTCATCAACCATATGATATCTGGTCTTTTGAGCCTGGCTGTTGTCACTCAGCTTAATGTTTCGAAGATTCATCCACAGCAGCATGTATTAGTACCTCTGCCTTCTTTATTGCCAAATAACAGTCCATTGTATAGATTTTTGTTTATCCATTTATCAGTTGATAGACATTTGGGTTGTTTTAACTTTTTTGGCTCTTGTGAATAATGCTGCTACATACTTCATGAATAAGTTTTTGTATGAACATATATTTCCATTTTTCTTGGGTACAATCTGAGGAGTGGAAATGTTGAGTCATATGGTAACTCTATGTTGAACATTTTGAGGAATGGCTAAATTGTTTTCCAAGTAGCGGAACCACTTTATATTCTCACTAGCAATGTAATTATGTTACATTACATTTTAATTACATTGCAATGTTAATGTTTTGGAGAATGTTCCAATTTCTCCAAAACCCCACCAACATTTGATATTGTCTGTGTTTTTTTTATTATGGCCATCCTACTGGATGTGACGTGGTCTCACTGTGGTTTTGCTTTGTAGGAATACCTAATGATGAACATATTGAGCATCTTTTCACATGCTTATTCACATCAAAGATTTTTAAGCAAGAGAAGTAGCTGTTGTATAATAAATCTGGGGGTGAGGTGGACAGAAGAGAAACTAGAGGATGTTGTAATAACTCAGGAGAGAGTTAATGAGATCCTGGACCAGGGAAAAAGTATGAGCATGGTAACAAAGAGAGGGATTCAGGAGCTCTTTCAGAAGCAGCCCCCACAGGATGTAATGAAAGATTGGCTGTGTAGGTCAGTGGGGAGTGAGGGGAGAAGGAAGCGGCAAGGGTGGTGCCAAGGTTTCCAGGCTGGGCAACCAGGACTGTGGTGATGCCACGAACTGAGCTAGAGAAGGAGAGGGGAGAAGTAAATTGGGGAGTGCAAGATTATGAGTTCAGTTAGGACATGTTAAGTTTGGGGAGATCCATTTGGGTAGACATTGAACAGGCAACTGGAGAAGCAATTGTGGGGCTGCAGAGAGACTGAGAGATATAGCTGTAGGGATATCAATATATTGGAAGGTGATAGTTGAGTATCATGGGTTGTATATAGATTAAAGAATTTTGCGAATTAGAAAGCTTCTGCAAGAGTCCTTTCAGTGGCAAGTAGAGAAATGGAAGGTAGATTAAAGTGATCTGAAGAGGGAATGAGAATCACAGGAAAGAAGATACAGAGTGCTTCCCATCTCCACGGAAATCCTTCCCACTGCCGCCATTAGACACATGGATGACAAGGAGCATGAAGACAACTCCTGTCCCTTCAGAGAGGGACACAGCACTCAAGGGGTAAGAGAGGCAGGATGAACACAACTCTCCTGCTGGGTGAGTTACCCTGGCAAAGGAGAACTACCGCCTGTCAAAGAGCCAGGACTTCGAGCCTTGCCCTCCATGTCTCCACCTCATCACTCCAATAGAGTTGTTTTTTTTGTTGTTGTTGTTTGTTTGTTTTGCGGTACGCGGGCCTCTCACTGTTGTGGCCTCTCCCTTTGCGGAGCACAGGCTCCGGATGCGAAGGCTCAGCGGCCATGGCTCACGGGCCCAGCCGCTCCGCGGCATGTGGGATCTTCCCGGACCGGGGCACGAACCCGCGTCCCCTGCATCGGCAGGCGGACTCTCAATCACTGCGCCACCAGGGAAGCCCCAATAGAGTTTTTAATAAAGTGAAAAACGGGGAAAACAAAAGGGAGTCATGCTTCAAAAAAAGTACTTCCTTTTTACGAATGTGTGATGGGTACACAGCCTTTGATAAAAGAGGGCATGAGATCAAATGGACCCTAACCATCCAGTGACAAACTGGTATTTTTCAGGTCTGGACAGATTTCATGAGGGGGTGCCAGGAAGTTCGGACTGTAAGTACTTAGTGTCAAAAGGATTAGAGAATCAAGAAGAAAACCCCTCTAAACCCAGAGCAACATTATTTTCTATTTACCTCTCCAGGTCCACGTTCTACTCTTCTCCATCCACTTCTGGGTGCAGGGAGGCTGCTCACTGAGACTGAATGAAAAGGTTCCCTTGTCAATTGGCTTCAGGTTTGGTTTGGTCAACAGGCAGCATCAACAGGGAAGGAGAGTGAGGTCAACCCTGTTTCCCCTGCCAGGTTGCCAAGGAAGGGCCGAGTCCCTCTACTGAGCGCTCAGCTCAGGTCAGGTGGTTCTTCTCTCCAGGAAGTTATCCTTTCCTAAGTCACTCCCTCTCCTCCCCTTCAGATCTAAGGGTGGTGGGAGCACCTTGCTATCACTAGTTCCAGGGTGCTTTCCCAGTACTTGTTTTCTTTAACCCTTGGACACACCTTTATTAATTGTCTCTTTATTAAATGCTCTTCAAATATCCCTGCTTGGGTGTGCCATCTGCTTTCTGGTAGAATCCAGACTGACTCAAACCCTCAGGTTCAAGGTTTTGTTCCTTACCCTCTAAGAAACTTAGTCAAGAGTACTACGTTTGGGCTTCCCTGGTGGCGCAGTGGTTGAGAGTCCGCCTGCCGATGCAGGGGACACGGGTTCGTGCCCCGGTCCGGGAAGATCCTACATGCCGTGGAGCGCCTGCGCCCATGAGCCATGGCCGCTGAGCCTGTGCGTCCGGAGCCTGTGCTCCGCAACGGGAGAGGCCACAACAGTGAGAGGCCCGTGTACCGCAAAAAAAAAAAAAAAAAAGAGTACTACGTTATCTGAAGCCCAAGCAAGTCAATCAGCATCTCACAAAGAAAAATGTCTCCGTCAGTAGTCAGCTGGCTCTTGAGCCACACGTGACCCCTTCCATCATATCGTGATGTTCTTCTGACTCTATCTGGACTTTGCATACATTTATTGGGCCAAGAACAGTCTTAAGTGCTGTGGGACCCAAAGCAGCATATGCTCTTGCCCTCAAAGAAACACATTGAGGGGGGCAAATACACACACCAGGGCCCTCACAAAGCCGCCCTGGACACCTTCATTCCCATGGGGACACTAGGACGTTTTCTGCTCTCTCCCAACATCGTGGAAATACAAAGAAATGAGGGGGTAAGAACAACATGACTGTCGGAGAAACAGAAACAAAGAGAGAAACAGAAAGGTTCTCAAGGTCCAGATTGGCTTTCAAAAGCTGCTAAGTCACTGCTTTGAAATTGAGAGGAGCAAATACGGCTCAAGAGCCACTGGAATGTGAGCATCACTGCCCTTGAAGGTCATGGTCAAGGTGACTGCAGCCCTAGATGAGGAACAGGGTGAGGGGGCAGACCGGGAACACCCTCCCTGTTCCAAGATGGTCTTTTATTTCATTCACCCTCCCCGCAACCCCCAAAGATGACGGCTTAGCCTTGTGGGCTAAGTCCTACAGGGGCTCAGCAGAACTTCAGGACTCAAACAAAAAATTTCCCTCCCTGAGAAGCTGTCTGAGAGTTAGAATCCCCCATCCCTCTATCAGGATTGGATAGGCATAGCTTTCCAAATCTGGAGGATGGTGACAATACCACCCTCCTGGGCTTGTGCCCAAGGACTAAATGAGAAAACATAAGGCAGGGCCCCGCAGAGACTGACTGACCCACAGACTCAGTGAAGTGCAGCTTCTCTTTCTTCTCCAAGGAAAGCCTCTCTTGTCCTTTATCCTCTCTCTCAAGGAAGTTTATATAGAAAGATCCACACCGACTGCACATGACTAAAAACAAGTGAACATTCTACCCTGTGTTTCTGAAACAATCAATTGTACTTGAATTTTATCATCAAAATATTGGGGGAAAATATTCTGTCATCTAGGGAGAACGAGGTCCTTTAGCCCATGTTTCACTTACACCTAATTTCATCAATATAGCAGCATTCACGTTTCACTGTAGCCATGACTGGTAACTACATTCGTTTAGAGGCTGGAAATGAAACTGACATTTCAGGATGGAACAAGCAAATACCAACTGCTGAGGTTCCTCCTCTGCCTTAGAGTGATTTTGACCATAATGAAAACAAGTTAGACACATGATTAAAAACAAAAGAAAGAAACATAAGAAAGTGAGGTAATATTCAGTTACTTGGAAAGACAAGGGAAAAAAGCAATATAAGGTTGTTTTTAGAACTATTTCTGTTTGTTCTTTTTTTTTAAACATCTTTATTGGAGTATAATTGCTTTACAATGTTGTGTTAGTTTCTGCTGTATAACAAACTGAATCAGCTATATGTATATATATATCCCCATATCTCCTCCCTCTTTCATCTCCCTCCCACCCTCCCTATCCCACCCCTCTAGGTGGTCACAAAGCACCGAGCTGATCTCCATGGGCTATGCAGCTGCTTCCCACTAGCTATCTATTTTACATTTGGTAGTGTATTTATACGTCCATGCCACTCTCTTACTTCATCCCAGCTTACCCTTCCCCCTCTCCGTGTCCTCAAGTCCATTCTCTACATCTGCGTCTTTATTTCTGTCCTGCCCCTAGGTTATTCAGAACCTTTTTCTTTTTCTTTTTTTTTATAGATTCCATATATATGTGTTAGCATACGGTATTTGTTTTTCTCTTTCTGACTTACTTCAGTCTGCAGGACAGACTCTAGGTCCATCCACCTCACAACAAATAACTCAATTTCGTTTCTTTTTATGGCTGAGTAATACTCCATTGTATATATGTTCCACATCTTCTTTATCCATTCATCTGTCAATGGACACTTAGGTTGCTTCCATGTCCTAGCTATTGTAAATAGAGCTGCAATGAACATTGTGGTACTTGACTCTTTTTGAATTATGGTTTTCGCAGGGTATATGCCAGGATTGCTGGGTGGTATGGTAGTTCTATTTTTAGTTTTTTAAGGAACCACCATACTGTTCTCCACAGTGGCTGTATCAATCGACATTCCCACCAACAGTGCAAGAGGGTTCCCATTTCTCCACACCCTCTCCAGCCTTTATTGTTTGAAGATTTTTTGATGATGGCCATTCTGACTGACGTGAGGTGATACCTCGTTGTAGTTTTGATTTGCATTTCTCTAATGATTAGTGATGTTGAGCATCCTTTCATTTGTTCGTTGGCAATCTGTATATCTTCTTTGGAGAAATGTCTATTTAGGTCTTCTGCCCATTTTTGGATTAGGTTGTTTGTTTTTTTGATATTGAGCTGCATGAGCTGCTTGTAAATTTTGGAGATTAACCTTTTGTCAGTTGCTTCACTTGCAAATATTTTCTCCCATTCTGAGGGTTGTCTTTTTATCTTGTTTATGGTTTCCTTTGCTGTAAAAAACCTTTTAAGTTTCATTAGTTCCCATTTGTTTATTTTTGTTTTTATCTCCATTTCTCTAGGAGGTGGGTCAGAAAGGATCTTGCTGATTTATGTCATAGAGTGTTCTGCCTATGTTTTCCTCTAAGAGTTTTATAGTGTCAGGCCTTACATTTAGGTCTTTAAGCCATTTTGAATTTATTTTTGTGTATAGTGTTAGGGAGTATTCTAATTTCATTCTTTTACATGGAGCTGTCCAGTTTTCCCAGCACCACTTATTGAAGAGACTGTCTTTTCTCCATTGTATATTCTTGCCTCCCTTATCAAAAATAAGGTGATCATATGTGCGTGGGTTTATCTCTGGACTTTCTACCCTGTTCCATTGATCTATATTTCTGTTTTTGTGCCAGTACCATACTGTCTTGATTATTGTAGCTTTGTAGTATAGTCTGAAGTCTGGGACCCTGATTCCTCCAGCTCCGTTTTTCTTTCTCAAGACTGTTTTGGCTATTTGGGTCTTTTGTATTTCCATACAAATTGTGAAATGTTTTTTTCTAGTTCTGTGAAAAATGCCATTGGTAGTTTGATAGGGATTGCATTGAATCTGCAGATTGCTTTGGGTAGTACATTTTCAGAATGTTCATTCTTCCAATCCAAGAACATGGTATATCTCTCCATCTGTTTGTATCATCTTTAATTTCTTTAATCAGTGTCTTATAGTTTTCTGCATACAGGTGTTTTGTCTCCTTAGGTAGGTTTATTCCTAGGTATTTTATTCATTAGTGTATAGGAGTGCAAGAGATTTCTGTGCATGAATTTTGTATCCTGCAACTTCACCAAATTCATTGATTAGCTCTAGTAGTTTTCTGGTAGTATCTTTAGGAGTCTCTATGTATAGTATCATGTCATCGGCAAACTATGACAGCTTTACTTCTTCTTTTCCGATTTGGATTCCTTTTATTTCCTTTTCTTCTCTGATTGCTGTGGCTAAAACTTCCAAAACAATGTTGAATAAGAGTGGTGAGAGTGGGCAACCTTGTCTTGTTCCTGATCTTAGTGGAAATGCTTTCAGTTTTTCACCATTGAGGACGATGTTGGCTGTGGGTTTGTCATATATGGCCTTTATTATGTTGAGGAAAGTTCCCTCTATGCCTACTTTCTGGAGGGTTTTTATCATAAATGGGTGTTGAATTTTGTCGAAAGCTTTCTCTGTATCTATTGAGATGATCATATGGTTTTTCTCCTTCAATTTAACATGATTTATCACATTGATTGATTTGCATATACTGAAGAATCCTTGCATTCCTGGGATAAACCCCACTTGATCATGGTGTATAATCCTTTTAATGTGCTGTTGGATTCTCTTTGCTAGTATTTTGTTGAGGATTTTTGCATCTATGTTCATCAGTGATGTTGGCCTGTAGTTTTCTTTCTTTGTGATATATTTGTCTTGTTTTGGTATCAGGGTGATGGTGGCCTCGTAGAATGAGTTTGGGAGTGTTCCTCCCTCTGCTATATTTTGGAAGAGTTTGAGAAGGATAGGTGTTAGCTCTTTTCTGAATGTTTCATAGAATTCACCTGTGAAGCCATCTGGTCCTGGGCTTTTGTTTGTTGGAAGATTTTTAATCACAGTCTGAATTTCAGTGCTTGTGATTGGTCTGTATTTTCTACTTCTTCCTGGTTCAGTCTTGGAAGGTTGTGCTTTTCTAAGAATGTGTCCATTTCTTCCATGTTGTCCATTTTATTGGCATATAGTTGCTTGTAGTAATCTCTCATGATCCTTTGTATTTCTGCAGTGTCAGTTGTTACTTCTCCTTTTTCATTTCTAACTCTATTGATTTGAGTCTTCTCCCTTTTTTTCTTGATGATTCTGGCTAATGGTTTATCAATTTTGTTTATCTTCTCAAATAACTAGCTTTTAGTTTTACTGGTCTTTGCTATTGTTTCCTTCATGTCTTTTTCACTTATTTCTGACCTGATCTTTATGATTTCTTTCCCTCTTCTAACTATGGGGTTTTCATGTTCTTCTTTCTCTAATTGCTTTAGCTGTAAGGTTAGATTTTTATTTGAGATGTTTCTTGTTTCTTGAGGTAGGACTGTGTTGCTATAAACTTCCCTCTTAGAACTGCTTTTGCTGCATCCCATAGGTTTTGGGTCTTCATTGTCATTTGTTTCTAGGTATTTTTTGATTTCGTCTTTGATTTCTTCAGTGTTCTCGGTTATTTAATAGTGTTGTTTAGCCTCTATGTGTTTATATTTTTTACAAATTTTTTTCCCTGTAATTGATATCTAGTCTCATAGTGTTGTGGTCAGAAAAGATACTTGATACAATTTCAGTTTTCTTAAATTTACCACGGCTTGATTTGTGACCCAGGATATGATCTATCCTGGAGAATGTTCCATGAGCACTTGGGAAGAAAGTTTATTGTGTTGTTTTTGGATGGAATTTTTTTAAATATCAATTAAGTCCATCTTGTTTAATGTATCATTTAAAGCTTGTGTTTCCTTATTTATTTTCATTTTGGATGATCTGTTCACTGGTAAAAGTGGGGTGTTAAAGTCCCCTACTTTGATTCTGTTACTGTTGGTTTTCCCTTTTATGGCTGTTAGCATTTGCCTTATGTATTGAGGTGCTCCTATGTTGGGTACATAAATATTTACAATTGTTATATCTTCTTCTTGGATTGATCCCTTGATTATTATGTAGTATCCTTTTTTGTCTCTTCTAATAGTCTTTATATTAAAGTCTATTTTGTCTGATATGAGAATTGCTACTCCAGCTTTCCTTTGATTTCCATTTACATGGAATATCTTTTTCCATCCTCTCACTTTCAGTCTGTATGTGTCACTAGGTCTGAAGTAGGTCTCGTGTAGACACGACATATACAGGTCTTGTTTTTGTATCCATTCAGCCAGTCTATGTCTTTTGGTTGGAGTATTTAATCCATTTACATTTAAGTTAGTTATCAATATGTATGTTCCTATTACCATTTTCTTAATTGTTTTCGGTTTGTTACTGTAGGTCTTTTCCTTGTCTTGTGTTTCATTCCTAGAGAAGTTTCTTTAGCATTTGTTGTAAAGCTGGTTTGGTGGTGCTGAATTCTCTTAGCTTTTGCTTGTCTGTAAAGCTTTTGATTTCTCCATAGAATCTGAATGAGATCCTTGCTGGGCAGAGTAATCTGGGTTGTAGGTTTTTCCCTTTCATCACTTTAAATATGTCCTGCCACTCCCTCTGGCTTGCAGAGTTTCTGCTGAAAGATCAGCTGTTAACCTTTTAGGGACTCCCTTGTATGTTATTTGTTGTTCTTCCCTTGCTGCTTTTAATATTTTTTCTTTGTATTTAATTTTTGCTAGTTTGATTAATATGTGTCTTGGCATGTTTCTCCTTGGATTTATCCTGTATGGGACTCTGTGCTTCCTGGACTTGATTATTTCCTTTCCCATATTAGGGAAGTTTACAACTATAATCTCTTCAAGTATTTTCTCAGTCCCTTTCTTTGTTCTTCTTTTTCTGGTACCCCTATAATTCGAATGTTGGTGCATTTTATGTTGTCCCAGAGGTCTCTGAGACTGTCCTCAATTCTTTTCATTCTTTTTTCTTTATTCTGCCCTATGGTAGTTATTTCCACTATTTTATCTTCCAGGTCACTTATCTGTTCTTCTTCCTCAGTTATTCTGCTATTGATTCCTTCTAGAGAACTTTTAATTGCATTTATTGTGTTGTTCATCATTGTTTGTTTGCTCTTTAGTTCTTCTAGGTCCTTGTTAAACATTTCTTATATTTTCTCCATTCTATTTCCAAGATTTTGGATCATCTTTACTATCATTAATCTGAATTCTTTTTCAGGTAGACTGCCTATTTCCTCTTCATTTGTTTGGTCTTGTGGGTTTTTACCTTGCTCCTTCATCTGCTGTGTGTTTCTGTGTCTTCTCATTTTGCATAACTTACTGTGTTTGGGGTCTCCTTTTCACAGGCTGCAGGTTCGTAGTTCCCGTTGTTTTTGGTGTCTACCCTCAGTGGGTAAGGTTGGTTCAGTGGGTTGTGTAGGCTTCCTGGTGGAGGGGACTGGTGCCCGCTTTTTGGTGGATGAGGCTGGATCCTGTCTTTGTGGTGGGCAGGACCACGTCCAGTGTTGGGTTTGGGGGTAACTGTGACCTTATTATGATTTTGGTCAGTCTCTGTGCTAATGGGTGCTTTAGTGTTCCTAGTGTCTTGCTAGTTGTTTGGCATAGGGTGTCCAACACTGGAGCTTGCTGGTCATTGAGTGGACCTGGGTCTTAGCATTGAGATGGAGATCTCTGGGAGAGGTTTTGCCATTTTATATTACATGGAACTGGGAGGTTTCTGGTGCCAAACTCGGCTCTGCCACCTCAGAGGCACAGGCCTGACACCTGGCTGGAGCAGCAAGACCCTGTCAGCCACATGGCTCAGAAGAAAATGGAGAAAAAACGAAAGAATAAAATAAAATAAAATAAAGTTAATAAAATAAAAATTTAAAAATTATTAAAAAATTAAAAAGTAATTTAAAAAAAGAAAGGAGAGCACCCAAACCAAAAAACAAATCCACTAATGATAACAAGTGCTAAAAACTATACTAAAAAAAAAAAAAAAAGGGCTTCCCTGGTGGCACAGTGGTTGAGAGTCCACCTGCCAATGCAGGGGACACGGGTTTGTGCCCCGGTCCAGGAAGATCCCACATGCCGCGGAGCGGCTGGGCCCGTGAGCCATGGCCGCTGAGCCTGCGCATCTGGAGCCTGTGCTCTGCAATGGGAGAGTCCACGACAGTGAGAGGCCCGCATACTGCAAAAACAAACAAACAAAGAAAAAAACAAACAAATGGGCAGATAGAACCTGAGGATAAATGGCATAAGCAAAGCTATATGGACAAAATCACACAAAGAAGCATACATATACACACTCACAAAAAGAGAGAAAAGAAAAAAATATATATATATCTATATTAAAAAAAAAGGAAGAGAGCAACCAAATGAATAAACAAATCTACCAAGGATAATAAACTCTAAATACTAAACTAAGATAAACATAAAACCAGAAATAAATTGGGTGCAGAAAGCGAACCCCAAGTCTACAGTTGCTCCCAAAGTCCACCTCCTCAATTTGGGATGATTCGTTGTCTATTCAGGTATTCCACAGATGCAGGGTACATCAAGTTGATTGTGGAGATTTAATCTGCTGCTCTTGAGGCTGCTGGGAGAGATTTCCCTTTCTCTTCTTTGTTCGCACAGCTCCCAGGGGCTCAGCTTTGGATTTGGCCCCACCTCTGCGTGTAGGTCGCCTGAGGGCATCTGTTTGTCGCTCAGATAGGACCGGGTTAAAGAAGTATCTGAGTGGGGCTCTGGCTCACTCAGGCCGGGGGGAGGGAGGGGTACGGATGAGGGGAGAGCCTGCGGCGGCAGAGGCCGGCAGGACGTTGCACCTGAGGCGCACCATGTGTTCTCCCGGGGAAGCTGTCCCTGGATCACGGGACCCTGGCAGTGGTGGGCTGCAAAGACTCCCAGGAGAGGAGGTGTGGATAGTCACCTGTGCTCGCACACAGGCTTCTTGGTGGCAGCAGCAGCAGCCTTAGTGTCTCATGCCCGTCTCTGGTTGTACACGCTGATAGCCGCGGCTTGTGCCCGTCTCAGGAGCTCGTTTAGGTGGTGCTCTGAATCCCCTCTCCTCGCGCACCCCGAAACAATGATCTCTTGACTCTTAGGCAGGTCCAGACTTTTTCCCGGACTCCCTCTTAGCTTGCTGTGGCGCACTAGCCCCCTCCAGGCTGTGTTCAGGCAGCCAACCCCAGTCCTCTCCCTGGGATCTGACCTCTGAAGCCCAAGCCTCAGCTCGCAGCCCCGCCCGCCCCGGCGGGTGGGGAGACAAGCCTATCGGATGGTGAGTGCTGGTCAATACCGATCCTCTGTGCGGGAATCTCTCCGCTTTGCCCTCCGCACCCCGGTGGCGGCGCTCACCTCCGCGGCTCTGAAGCTCCCCCCTCCGCCCCCGCAGTCTCCACCCGCGAAGGGGCTTCTATTGTGTGGAAACCTTTCCTCCTTCACAGCTGCCTCCCACTGGTGCAGGTCCCGTCCCTATCCTTTTGTCTCTGTTTATTCTTTTTTCTTTTGCCCTACCCAGGTACGTAGGGAGTTTCTTGCCTTTTGGGAGGTCTGAGCTCTTCTGCCAGCGTTCAGTAGGTGTTCTGTAGGAGTTGTTCCACATGTAGATGTATTTGTGATGTATTTGTGGGGAGGAAGGTGATCTCCACGTGTTACTCCTCCGCCATCTTGAAGGTCTCGACCTTCTGTTTGTTCTTTAAACAACATTTTTCAATGACGAGAGGCAGAAGGGAGGCTCCCAGGGAGTCATCGATGTTCTGGAGAGATTGTTACTGATCTACTCTACATACTAGCCTAATAAGGGAATCCCACCCATGACCTGTGATCTGGATGCTCTCTCTTCTGTGGCACTGGCTCGGGGGGAGTCCCCCCCAGCTTCTTGTTCCCGAAGCTGATCCCAACCACACCCCAGAATTCTGGGCGCAGTGTGCCTAGACATGGGTGCTGTATGAGTAGCGTGAGGCAAGCCAGGCAGAAGGTCTGGACTGAACGTGGACCACCAAACCAGCAGCCCTCGACCTGGGAGGGACCTGGGCTCTGGGGGCAGAAAAGAAGCTGAGCAGTGCAGCGAGGCTGTGATCGTGTCCAGGATGGCCCCCACCTCGGACGGACGAAACCAGAGAGGCAAGGAGAGGGAGCAGAGCAAGAGGGGAAACCAGAACGCCTGAGGGGTCATTTGAAGCCACAATTCTACAGAGTAACCTGTTGCATGCTCTTGAAGTGTTGATTAGGAGAATGGTTAACCAAGACAGGAAGAAGAATGAGATCTGTGACATGGCTGTGAGATTCCAAGAGGAAGTGTGAACAGTTCCCAGGGGCTTGGAGTACCCCAGAGCATCATAAAGTAGAATCTGTGGTCCCTGAGGAGGGATTAATAGCCCATCACTGCAGCTATGGAAGTCTCTGAGGCTGGCAGGCAGCAGTGTTACCCCAGTTTACCAAACCTTAACAATTATACACCTTTCTTGGAGATAAGCAAAGATTTCAAATACTCACTATCTATAACTTATGTATACAGCACAGAGTAAATCGAGCCAGATATTAAAATTATGAATATATGATAAAAACTGCACATCTATGAGCTCACAGATACTACGTGTGATTTGTTTTTATGATTTTCATTGTCCCAATTTTTCTAAGACCATCTGGAAATCAAATAATCCACTTAAGTGAATAAAAATGCCCATTTAATAAATGCTAAGGAAACACTTTCAACTGAATTAGCAAGAAGTAAGAGCATGGGGGAAGACATACATACAGGGTTTTATTTCTCAAGAGAATGCCTGAGTGGAAAATAACCTATTCTACACAAATTTAATTCTGTTGTGACTGTTGCCAAATGCATTTCAGTTCTCTGTTCTTGACTAATAGTAGATATCTGAGGATCCAGAAACCAAAAGTGTAACCCAGAACAGTTCTTGAAATTACCTTTGTGAATAAAAACAAAAGTTCAAAGAGTCAAAAGAGCTGGCTGGAGCTCAGAGAAGAGAGAACAAATGTAGCAGCAAAAAGGAAAAACAAAGAAGGAAGGAAGGAAGGAAAGAAAGAAGGAAGGAAAGAAAGAAAGAAAGAAAGAAAGAAAGAAAGAAAGAAAGAAAGAAAGAAAGAAAGAAAGAAAGAAGGAAGGAAGGAAGGAAGGAAGGAAGGAAGGAAGGAAGGAAGGAAGGAAGGAAGGAAGGAAGGAAGGAAAGAAAGAAAGAAAGAAAGAAAGAAAGAAGGAAGGAAGGAAGGAAGGAAAGAAAGAAAGAAAGAAAGAGAAAGAGAGAGAGAGAGGGAGAAAGAAAGAAAGGAAGGAAGGAAGGAAAGCATTTAAGTAATCTTAATGTGTTTTTGTGTCTTGTGAGGACCAGGAGAGCAGCAGAGAATGGGGGTGGGAGACTGAAAGGCCCCTGGCGTCAGATACTCCTCATTTACCAGCATCACTTATGTCCCTATAACTGTGTTTAGCTTAGTACAACTTTGCCACTTTTAAGGTACCCTGAAACCATCACTTTAATTACTGCATTTGCTTCTTGAAAGGCCCTCGCAATTCTGGATTTGCTGTCAGTGAAGCATGAACCTATCCACATACATCCACTGTGCTGATGTACAATGAAACAATCATATTTATATTCTTATGAGTCTGCATCTCCGTTGGGCTACGAGAGAGTGAGCCAACTTAACAATGATCCTGCATAAAGTGATCTAATATTACACAAATATCTGAATACAACTCGGCAGTTGTTTGCAATGAACAAACTGAATTCCAGAAATTATTAACTTAGACAAAGTCAGAAAGAGAGCTGAAAAGGAGAGTTGTTCTTCCATTGGTATAGAGTTTCCATTTTGCAAGATGAACAAGTTCTGGAGATATGTTGCACAGGTGAATACGTTATGCTACTGAACTGTATACTTAAAAATGGTTAAGATGGTCAATTTTATGTTATGTGTTTTCTACCACAGTAAAAAAGTAATAAAATTTACTTTATTAAATAAATAAAAATAGAGTGCATTAATTCCATGTCCTGCACCTGGCTACAACCACTGCATACTGCACTAAACTGAATTTCCTACGAGAAAGAGAGAGAGAGAGAGAGAGAGAGAGAGAGAGAGAGAGAGAGAGAGAGAAGAGACTACTCTAACTTAAACACCTGCTTTAAATTCCAAGCAGAACAAATAAAGGGGAAAATTTAAGGTTGGAGATCCAAACTGGCTTGATTTCTTTGGAACAATCCACTATACCAAGTTTACATGGCAATTCTAGGATGTTTACTTTATAAATCTTAACAGGGTAACCTTTCAGACAGGTCATCCAAAGCTCAGGTGACCCTCCTGAAGCAGGCCATGACAGCAGGGTGATGTCCATTCCTGACTTAAGGTAGACCCAGAATCACCTACCCCACTCCAGCCCTCCTCTGCGCAAGCTTCCTGCAGGGAGGAAGAGTCACGCATCCCACTGTTTCTTGGTTGCCTGATGGAAGAACTACCATGATTAGGTGTTTTATTTTGTTGTTAACTGGCTCACAGAGATTTTGGTTAACACATGAGTGGGCTCGCAGTCCAGCAACGGGTAGTTTTCTATTCTAGTGCTTCTCTATTAGTTTGCTAAGGCTCCTGTAACAAAGTACCACACAATGGGTGGCTAAAAACAACAGAAATTCATTGTCTCACAGCTCTGGAGGCCAGAAGTCTGAAAGCAAGGTGTGGGCTGTGGTTCCTTCTGAGGGCTCCAATGGGAATCTGTTCCAGGCCTCTCTCCTAGTAGCCTGTAGATGCTACTATTGCATCACTTCAATCCTCCATCTCCACAGGGCCTTCTCCCCAGGTCTCTGTCTCCACATGGCCTTCTTCTTATAAGGTCATGTGGGATAAGGAGCCCGCTCTACTCCAGTGTGACCTCATCTTAACTAATGACATCTGCAACGACCCTATTGCCAAATAAGGGGACACTTTGTGATAAAGGGAGTTGGGACTTCAACCTATCATTTTGGGGGAGACACAATTCAACCTACTATAGCTTCTCAAAAGGTGAACCCTAGACCAGCAGCATCGGCATCACCTGGGAATTTGTTTAAAATGTAAAGTCTTGGGCCTTACCCTAGACATACTGATTCAGAAACTCTGGAAGTGCAGCCAAGTAATGTGTATTTTAACAAGACTTCAGGAGATTCTGAAGCACGCTAAAGTTTGAGAACCACTGTTAAACCACATTGGACATTTAAAAAATCATTTTGTAATGCTAAGTGTGTATCTTGCCTTTCCAACAGAATTGCTAGCCTTTTGGGGCTGTCTCTGACTGTATTTATCACATGCTGCTAATACTTATTGCTTACATATAACAGGCTAGAATCTGGAGTTCTGTGAAGGCCACATGTGACCTTCAGGAAGGTTTTATTTTGTCTGCTCATGAATACTATGAACTGCCGAAATTAAAAACCTAGATACCAGACTTTTCTTGAAAAAGACTGCAGGGTCTGGCAACACTGGATCCAAAATCCCACATGGCAACAATCAACTGAAGAGTGGCTGAGGGTTCAGTTAGCCACAGTCCCCACCATTCCCTGATGCCTCCCTGATTCTGAGGCTTTGTGTAGACCAACCTCACTCACTTACATCACCTGTCCAGCCCCTAAAGGCATTTGGGTTTGACCCATGTCTGGGGAGAGGGAACCTAAATTATCCACAGCTTGAAATACTTAGCTGTTTCTGAGCACCAAGTTTAGGAACAGAATTCTAGAAGCCAGTGTCTCTGATTAGCACTGACTCTGTTTGGCTTCATTTTTCACCAGGTAACAGGGCAAGCTATGAAATGACTCATGCACTGAAGATCAAAGTTTTGTAGTGGCTTGCCCATGTGACAATGCACGGGTGAGCTGTAACAGAACAAAGAGATTTTTGTATGACTTCATTATGGAACAATGGGATGTGGAGGACATGGAATTGTGATTTTGAGACATCAGGTTTGTTTCCTTGGTGTATACGCTCTGCTGAGCTGCAATAGCAGATAAGGTGTGGAAAGATTCTTTTCCAGAGAAGCATGTGGGGGAAATAGCATTCTTAAAAACTACTTTCAGGGCTTACAGAAATTTTAAGTCAAATCCTGGAGTAGGATTTGACAACTGTGCCTTTAACACAGACACCAAGTAGCTTCTGTACAAAGAACGGAAAAGATATCATTTCTGTATCTCGCCCAGATCATTAGGGGCAGCTCATGAAATAGTGCATGGAGTGGCAGTTTGGGGTCTCTGTCTCAGTGGTAAGGACAGGGCCAGATGTGGGAGTGAGAACTCACACATCTACGTGGAAACAGGCTTCAATGAGGGAAGTTTCAATAAGGGAGCAAGCTTCATTAGTAAGCCTGAAGGAAGCTCTATTGCCATGGAGTTCATCCCAAAGCAAAAAAATCAAAAAAATATATCCACTTAAAGATTTCTGAACCAGAGGATACAGACAAGGGGCCACTATTAGGTCATAGGGCTATTTTCTGACAAACTCTTACATTTTATTCTCTCCTTAACCACCACTGTATCCCAGCATTCTTAAGAAAGGAAAGAAGAGATGGAATATGTCACTGATGACTAAATCTTCCTTTAAAGCTGTTAGAATTTACAACAACAATAATTTTCTCAAAGGCAAAGATGACTCTTTCTCCTGGGCAGACCTAATATTTTGAATAGTCTATTAAAAATGAAAACACCTCTTCATGGCAAAGTAAATATAGATATAAAATGGGACAGACTTGTGATATGAAAACAAGGGTGCACTTTCCCTCCTTAGCCTTTGGTACCACTGTATGAGTCAGGGTTCTCCAGAGAAACAGAACCAAAAGGATGTACAGATATAAAGAGAGAAAGAGATTTATTTTAAGAAACTGGCGCATGCAATCATGGAGGCTGACAAGTCCCAAGACCTGCAAGGGGAGTCCACTGAACCCAGCTGGTGACCCAGTGGGGCCAATGTATCAGTTTCAGTCTGAAGACAGGAAAAAGCCAATGTCCCTGCTTGAAGGCCGTCAGGTAGGAGGAATTCCTTTTTATTCAGGGTAAGGTGAGCTTTTATGTTCCATGTGGAACCTCAACTGATTAGATGAGGCCCACCCCCATTGGGGAGGGCAATCTGCTTTACTAAGTCTACGATTCAAATGTTAACCTCATCCAGAAACACCCTCAAGACACAACCCAGAATAATGTTTAACCAAATGTTGGGACACCCTGTGGCACAATCAATTGACACATAAAAGTAACCATCACTACTCCCCACATACCCGGTGGGTGAAAAGGCTAGGACAATCAGCTCACAGGGAATGCTGGAATCTGTAAGGAGCAAATACCCAGGGAAGACAAACATGCATCTGACCCTGTGGGGGAGGGGCCATCTTCTAAGATTCCTCCTGCTTCTTCCACCTAAGAGCTGCTCTTTGTGAGCTCACTCAACTTTTTTTTTTTTCTTTTTTTGCGGTACACGGGCCTCTCACTGTTGTGGCCTCTCCCGTTGCGGAGCACAGGCTCCGGACACACAGGTTCAGCGGCCATGGCTCACGGGCCCAGCCGCTCCACGGCATGTGGGATCTTCCCGGACCGGGGCACGAACCCGCGTCCCCTGCATTGGCAGGCGGACTCTCAACCACTGCGCCACCAGGGAAGCCCCTCAACTTTTATTCAAGGTCTCCACATAATGAACTGTGTAAAGCTGTGCGCCACTATCCACCTAACAGCATGGCTACAATTAGAGACAAATATTGACAATACAAAGGGCTGATGGAGCAACTGGAACGTTCATTCATTGCTGGAAGGGCTGTAAAGTGGTGAGGCCACTTTAGAACACAGTTTGGCAACTGCTCGTAGAGTTAGATGTACACTTACCACATGGCCCAGCAAACCCACTCAGTGTTATTTACCCCAAAGAAATGAAAACTTATGTTCACACACATGACTGTTTATGGTAGCTGTATGCACGATCACCAAATATTAGAAACAACCCAAATGTCCTTCAATGGGTGAGTAGATAAACAAACACCACACAAGGGAATACTATTCAGCAATAAAAAGGAGCAAACGACTCATGCACAAATCTCAAAAGCATTATGTTGAGTGAAAGAAGTCGGTCTCAAAAGATTGAATACTTTATAATCCTACTTATATAATTTTTGAAAAGACAAAACTACAGTAATAGAGAATGGCTCAGTGATTGCCAGAGAGTAGAGGGAAGAAGGTGGGTGTGACTAGAAGGGGAGAGTACAAGGGAGTTTTGGGGGCAACAGGACTATTCTGAATCCTGATTTGGGTGGTGGTTACACAAATCTATACATGTGTCAACTTTCATAGAATTACACAACCCTCCCCCAACATCAAATTTACTGTATAATAATTAAAAAAAAATTTAAATCAAGTGGTAAAAAAAATCTGTATGTTATCCATTCTATGCACAGGATAAATGCACCTAGTGGAAAATACCTACGAACTGGGAGTCAGTCAACAGAAGCTGAATCCAGAATATACACATGCAGGTGGCAGTAACTCCCCGGCATCATTTGTACATTCTGATATACAAAGGGAGCAAATTATATTCTTGACTTACTACGCGTGACCTGGTAATTCTCTGAAAACGCAAAACAGTTGTGATCTACATAATTTCTTTCCCAGGAACTTTGCATTCATGGTCTCTGACAACAGCCTTAAGGGAGGAAATTTAGGCTTAGAGATAGATGGTAAAGGATTTGCCCTGGATTTTGATCTTGGTTCTGTCTGGTTTCCAAGTCACCATATAAAGCCATAGCAAGGATTACACTCTGATTCCTGTCTTTTCTTTGCTGAACCCTGAGCAGGCCCCCTTAATCCTCCGTGCCCTTAAAACCCTGCTCTTCCTTTAAAGCAGTGGTTCTCAAGGAGGGGGTGGGGGGATGGGGAGGCGGGTAGGGGGAGAAAAGAATCTGCCCCCCAGGGGATATGTGGAAGTGTCTGGAGGCATTTTTAGCTGTGACAGCTAGGGAAGAGGATGCTATCTGGTGGGTAGAAGCCAGAGATGTTGCTAAACATCCTACAACACACAGGATGGCCCCCTGAACAAAGGATTATGCAGCCCAATATGTCACTAGTGCAGAGGTTGAGAACTTCCCAGAAACATGTATTAAACACATCCATGAGCCAGACATGTTTACGTTCTCATCTCATTTATCTCCTCAAAACCCTTTTGAGGTAGGTATTATTGACCCCAATTTATAGTTAAGAAGGTTGTTGCTCAGACGCATAAAGGTATGTGCCCAGAACCCAATGGTGAGGCAAGAGGCAGTGGGCACCCCAGGCCCTTGTGACAGCAAAGCGCAGGTCCCCATAGTGCAGTGCCCCCAAGGCTGGGCTTCCTCTGTATACCTCCCTTCACTTCCATCTCCCCTGGTCTCAAAAATCACCTCTTAGCCCTAAGAGATCTGCACATAGGGGGAGCTGCTGGGCTGGCAGAAGGACACATCTTAATTCGAGGCTCCAGGAAATGGGTGGTTCACTAAGAACCACCCAGGATTGCTCCATCCATCCCTCCCTCTGCCCTCAGGGTACTAATGTGTATCCTCCATCCGAACAGCCCAGAGACACTCCCAGTGGCGTGTTCTTGATGACTTCCTCTCCTCTCCTCTCCAGCCAGCCCATGTTGCTGGACTCATGACCAGGAGTGGGGCCCTCAGGCAGAGGGCCAGGGACAGGGGGACGCGTCACAGAACATCACGCTACAGTTTCCCACAATAACATCCGATGGGCAGGGTGTGCCTGAGAAAATCAGTAAAATGCTTTAAAAACAATCACTCACCCTGAGTGATTCTGGTTCACTTTTACCCTTTCATATGAGTGTTGACAGTTCCAACAGTTAAAAATGGGGTGTGGTAAGACAGAGGGAAGAGAATAGAGAAAGAAAGAGAAAAAGAGAAGTAGGAAAACAGAGGGGAGGCAGAGGAACAGCATGACAGGAGGGAAGAACGTAAGCCTAAAGCTTAACATGAAACTCAAAACGCAGACGACCTCAAGACAAACGAGGAAGAACCCCAAGATTGGGGACCCGCCTGCAGATCAAGTGGGACCCCATCAACGGAAGCTGCTGCAGAATTACTCCAGATAACTGCAGCCGGCCTCACAGCGCACCACCCACTGCAGTTCTCGAACTTGGCAAAGCCAAGTCAATCCCTGACGAGGCTCCGGGGCTGGTCACTGCGCTGTCCAGCTGCCGGGAAGCCTGCAGCCCACCCTCCTCCCCGCCCAGCCACAGCACTCACAGTTCCAGGATCAGGATGACATCCGTCTTGTTCTCATAAACCTCGTGCAGGGTGATGACGTTGGGGTGCTGGATCTCCTTCAGGATGCTGACCTCCCTCTCGATATCCTCACGGCTCACGCCCCGCCGGCTGGATTTGGTCCTCCTCTTCTTGATGAATTTGGCGGCATACTGTAGACCGGTGCTTTTCTCACGGCATTTCTTCACGACTGCAAACTGCCCACTGAAGAGAGAAGGCAGAAGAGGTCCCAGGTCATTTATACATCCTTTATTGTTCACTAAAACCCAGGTTTGGGCAAGGATGTGGCCCCATGCCGGTGGTGTTGTGGGGGGGGGGCGGCGGGGGGAGGACAACAGGATTACAAATAGGAAAGTCCAAATTGTGGGAAATTAACAAATTCACCAGAGAAATCTCTTCTATATTTCAGTTCCATTAAGCCTGTCTCTTTATGAACATTGTTGCAAAGAACAAAAATTTATTTTCTTGAATTAAATGTTATTAATTGGTAATATGCCCCCGTTTCTCTGCTCTCCTCCATCTCCCCCATTTCAGATTCAGGGGCCACAGGAAGGAGCTCCCTCCTGTCTGACCTCATTTCCTTGTTCTTATCCTGTATGTCTAGGAAAGCAAGGGATCGGGACCAACAGAAAAATATATAGGGCCCTGCCTTCAATGACATATTTCTAGCACCAATATTTGTCAACTGAAACGCTCAAAACAACAACAAACAATACAGGTATACCTCATTTTATCGTGCTTCACAGATATTTTTACAATTTGAAGGTTTCTGGTAACCCAGTATTGAGTAAGTCTGTTGGCTCCATTTTTCCAACAGCATTTGCTCATTTTGTGTCTGTGTCACATTTTGGTAATTCTTGCAATATTTCAAACTTTTTGATTATTGTTATATTTGTTATAGTTATCTGTGATCAGTGACCTTTGATGTTATCCCTGAAGAAAGATTACAACTTGCTGAAGGCTCAGATGATTGTTAGCACTTTTTGGCAATAAATTATTTTTTAACTAAGGTATCTACATTGTTTTGTTTTAGATAAAATGTTATTGCACACCTAACAGACTACAGTATAGTATAAACGTACCTTTTATATGCATTGAGAAACCAAAAAATGCCTGTGACTCACTTTATTGTAATATTTGCTGCATTGCCGTGGTCTGGAACTGAACCTGTGATGTCTCTGAGTCTGCCTGTGTATATTTTGTTCACACTTCAGGGACTGATAAGTCACATGACCTAAATGAGACCTTTTGGAGAATGTGAGACAAAGATTTTTTCTGAGACACTTTGACCCCCCAAAACTGCTGCCAGTCATCTTATGACCACTCTTGATCTAAAGTAGAGGCAAAGCTGGTAAAAGGAAAGAAACCAGTAACACTGCAGTAACACTGTGGAATGGCTGGATCAACCTTAGCCTGAAGTTATCTGCCTTTAGATTATTCAGCAACGTAAGCCAATAAAATTCCCTTTACCACTAAAACCAGTTTGATTTGGGTTTTTTATTTCTTGCAGAGGAAAGCATCCTAAATTCGACAGCAAGCAACCAGAGTCTCCTATCCACATATAAAAGAATATAATAACAGAGCTTGACAAAATATAGTAAAGTGACTATGTAAGCAGCTGAAATCTTGAGAAGCAAGTAGGCTACCCTGAAAGTAATGGAAGGATGCTTCCTGTGTCAATGGCGGCACCTTCACTTCCTCCCTAACACCCTAGTGCCCAGGGCCCATCCACCCATCACAGGACCTGTCTATTTCTTGGCACCTTCTAGGGAACTGCTATGTGGAGAATTATCACAGTTATTTCTAGCTAGCTTTATTCTCCTCACATGAAGACAAAAGGGAGATAGAAAAATCAAATTAAGATTAATATTTTGATGTTAAAGAATCGATACTTTAAAACGTTACTCATTTACTTTGGCAGCGGGAGGCCAGTGAAGAAAAAATACATAATGAAGGATTATTTTTACAGCAGCGTCAATTTTTTTGCATGACAGCTTACTAACACCATCTTTCCCCCTGCAGCAGGATAGCCAAGAAGCTGAAGAATAAATCACATCGGAACCCTAGCACCTATTGCCCGTAAACTCACAACCTTAGAGTCATGGGATCTGTTATGACTTTATTACAACCATTTCCTGATTTCTTTGGGGAGTGAAGAACTGGGCTTTCTCTCTGGTGGGGGGGTGGGAGGTGAGCAGCAGAGATGGGGCTTATGGAGGAAAGAGGAAAAACAGCCTGAATACAAAACAAAGTTAGTTACTGCTTTACAGAGGCCAGTGAAGTGGTGCTTGTATCCCCTCTCCTCTCAAAGACAGTACCATGTCCCCACTGAGTGCTCTCAAGGGGCCCCAGGCCAGCCCAGGACCCCCAACCCATAGCAACCCATGCTTCCAGGAGCTGGGCCTTGCACATATCTTGCAGTCACAGACACTTGTCTCGGGGGCTGTAAAGGAAGACTCAAGGCAAACTCAGTGGTTTGAATCACTGCTTTAAAAAACAAAAGCAAAGAGCCAAAAGCCTGCTGAATGCAAGCCTAAACTCAAAGACTATTCCGAATGTGTTTTCACTGCCAAATGTTCCATGCTGACCTTTTTTTTTTTAAAGTTTTGGACATTCTTTTTTTTTTTAAGCTCAACTTTAAAAAAAAAATTATTTATTTATGGCTGCATTGGGTCTTCGTTGCTACGCGCAGGCTTTCTCTAGTTGCGGCGAGCGGGGGCTATTCTTCATTGAGGTGTGCGGGCTTCTCATTGCAGTGGCTTCTCCTGTTGCGGAGCGCGGGCTCTAGGCACCCGGGCTCAGAAGTTGTGGCTCGCGGGCTCTAGAGCACAGGCTCAGTAGTTATGGCCCACGGGCTTAGTTGCTCCGCGGCATATGGGATCTTCCCGGACCAGGGCTCGAAGCCGTGTCCCCTGCACTGGCAGGCGGATTCTCAACCACTGCGCCACCAGGAAAACCCTTCACGTTGCCCTTTGATGCTTTTAATTATGGGAAGTGAGAGCATCAGGCCTCCCAACCCTAAGGGCTGGGTTCAGGCATGGTTCTGAACGTCCTATGTGTTGAGGCCAGTAGTGTGTGCACAGATCTAAGCTGACCATGTTGCCCAGGTTTGCAGCGAAAACATCTGGAACCCATCCCCTCACCAAATCATTGATCCCCCACTCACACTTCAGGGTCCCCACATGAGGGGTGCTGGTGGGAGAGGAGGGGCCAGCAGGTGGGAAAGGCCCCCGCGCAGGAGAGGATGTGATTCTAGTGCCCCACGGCAGCGCGCTAGTGCTCTGAATAACCCTGGCTGCAGAGGGTCAGACGAGGGTGTAGAACAATTTTGGAAAACACCTTTTAGACTTATCTCAATGCTCTCTTTAAAGACACTTTTCCTTATTTATTGCCAATTCTTGAACAATCTGCCTCCCCACTCCTTTGCTCCAACCAGTGCTCCACCTCTGAGTCCACAGGGAACCTCATACCCCTCTGTGGTACCTGCTGTTTCCTGTTTCTTGCCCATTTCCACCCCTCCCAAGACCGTAATCCCTTCAGGACTGAGGGCTGTCGGGTGCATCTTCTATCCCCGAGGCCCTTGGTGCAGAGCCCCGCCAGGAGCCCATGCACAATGCTGATGTCCTGCTCTTGAATTCCGAATCTATAACCCTAAAAACCAGAGGTGCTAAACTGAAGCTGCCTCACTGTAATTCCATAGAGCCGTGGAGCCGCGAGGGGCTCACACTGCCTGTATTTTAAAGCCTAGTAGCTGCGTACCTGTGGGCTAACTTAACCTACTTAACCACTCTGCCTCACTTTCCTTACCTGTAAAGTGGGTACAATAGAGTGCCTACCTGGGAGGGTTGTTGGGATGGAGGGAGCAGGGATAAATGAGCTAAGATGGGTCAAGTGGTTAGAACAGTTCCTGGCAATAGTAAATCTTCAGTAACTGTGAGCCATTTTCTTCCAAAACTGGAGGATTTTTTGTTTTTTTTTTAATTTAGTTTTTGGCTGCATTGGGTCTTCATTGCTGCGTGCAGGCTTTCTCTAGTTGCGGCGAGTGGGGGCTACTCTTCTTTGCAGTGCACGTGCTTCTCACTGCGGTGGCTTCTCTTGCTGTGGAGCACGGGCTCTAGGCATGTGGGCTTCAGTAGTTGTGGCACGCAGGCTCAGTAGTTGTGGCTCACGGGCTCTAGAGTGCAGGCTCAGTAGTTGTGGCACACAGGCTTAGTTGCTCCGTGGCCTGTGGGACCTTCCCGGACCAGGACTCAAACCCGTGCCCCTGCATTGGCAGGCAGATTCTTAACCACTGTGCCATCAGGGAAGTCCCCCAAACCGGAGTTATTGTCATTAGCTCACGGTTGCTCAAATCTCAAAGCGCTGCAGTATTTACCCGCAAAATGTCACCTCTCAGGACTGCCTGGGGGAAGAACCCCTAAATGGAAAAGCAACACAAAACACACACACAGCAGGGCGATACTCTGTTAAAGTATGTAAAACTGCTGCTAAATCTGGAGGCTGACTCCAGCCTTCCAACACAGCGTCCTATCCCCCTTCTTCTCACTGCGCCACCCCGAGGGAGAGGAGCTGCTCAGGACTCCTGGTCCCTGAAGTTGGCTGCACTCAGCGCCTGGGACGAGGATGGAGTCCCAGCTGAGCCACATGCAAGGCCCACAGGGAGGGGCTTGGTGTGACTCGGTGATGCTCGTCGGGCATTTCCACAGGGCCACCTCCTCAGGCGACCAGCAGGCTGAGGACAGACTCCTCAGAGAAGACATTCTTCTCTAACACAGTGATTTGCTTTGCGAGGACTAATTCCAGTTGGGCTGTTGGTTAACTGCTGCTGCCATCCTTCCCTGCCTGGGCACCTGGCCCCCGTCTCCCTCGCGCCCACATTCCACCCTGCATTTGGCCACACTGGGGGAAAGTCCTCTTCTCCAACATCCCCCCCCCCCCCAGTTGAAAGACAATTTGCTTGGGATTTTTGTGGCAAGGGCTTTTAAATTGTGGGCTCCCAGAGCAACATCCTGCTCCAGCTTCCAGGGTGAGCTCTGGGCAGGAGGAGAGTAAGCACACACAGAGAAGCCAGGCCACCACTGCTGCCCACTTGGGGGACTGCTTGTCCCTCCAGCCCCCCTCCCGTGACAAACACACGAGGCTCCTCAGTGAATGACGCCCACACAGGCTGTGGTGACCGTTCCGTGGATGGGGAATGTACCTTCCTCACTAGAAAGCAAAAACTCACTGTATATTATCATTTAAACTTGACAAAACAGAGTACAGGCTACCCTCAATTTTTGTGGGATCCATATTTGTGAATTCACTTACTCCCTAAAATTTATTTTTAAACGAAAAAATCAATACTCGCAGTACTTTTGTGGTCATTTGTGGATTTGAATAGCCAGATGTGCATGCTCCCAGCTGAGCTCGGGCAAGGCCACACTCTGCCTTCCTTTTTCAGCTCTCACACTGTAAACAGTGTCCACTTTACAGTCTGTTTAGTGCCACGGTTTTTTGTTTTGTTTTGGGTTTTTTTTTTAAATTGAATTTTGTGTTTTTTGTTTGTGGTTTCACTATTTAAAATGGTCCCTAAACATGGCTTTGACGTGCCGTCCAGAAGCATGGACGTTATGGTGCACCTTACAGAGAAAACGTGTGCTAGATAAGCGGTGCTGGCTGTGAGTTCACTGTTAGTGAATCAACGATATATATTAAATAAGGTACCTTTAAAAAGAAACACACATCAAACAAGGTTATGCATTGATCTGTGGATGAAAATGTGACCAGAGGCTCACCGGTACCTAACCCTGTATGTCCTCCAGAACCAATGGTTCAGTATCCATTAATTCAGTGTTTGTGATGAATTTATAGAACATACCACAATGAGAATTAACTGTGTGTCATTTTAAAAAACTCGACTAACATTCCGTCATTTAATAACTGACAGTTTGCTGCACTAGGTACAGACAGCCACACTCATTTTAAAATGAAAACTTTCACTTCAATGTAATAAACATTTATTAAGCTCTACTGGTCAAATGAGTATAAAAAGAAGGAGACCCACCCTTGCATTAAAGAATTACCTACTTAAAAAAATGTGTTTTATACATAATCACAAATTTTATTAAAAAGAGAAAAACTTAGAGGGCAGACAGCAGAAGCAAGAAAAACTACAATCCTGCATCCTGTGGAACAAAAACCACGTTCACAGAAAGATAGACAAGGTGAAAAGGCAGAGGGCTATGTGCCAGATGTAGGAACAAGATAAAACCCCAGAAAAACAACTAAATGAAATGGAGATAGGCAATCTTCCAGAAAAAGAATTCAGAATAATAATAGTGAAGATGATACAGCACCTCGGAAAAAGAATGGAGGCAAAGATCGAGAAGATGCAAGAAATGTTTAACAAAAATCTAGAAAAATTAAAGAACAAACAAACAGAGATGAACAATACAATAACTGAAATGAAAAATACACTAGAAGGAATCAATAGCAGAATAACTGAGGCAGAAGAACGGATTAGTGACCTGGAAGACAGAATGGTGGAATTCACTGCTGCAGAACAGAATAAAGAGAAAAGAATGAAAAGAAATGAAGACAGCCTAAGAGACCTCTGGGACAACATTAAACGCAACAACGTTTGCATTATAGGAGTCCCAGAAGGAGAAGAGAGAGAGAAAGGACCTGAGAAAATATTTCAAGAGATTATACTCAAAAACTTCCCTAACATGGGAAAGGAAATATCCACCCAAGTCCAGGAAGCGCAGAGAGTCCCAGGCAAGATAAACCCAAGGAGAAACACACGGAGACACATAGTAATCAAATTGGCAAAAATTGAAGACAAAGAAAAATTATTGGGCTTCCCTGGTTGTGCAGTGGTTGAGAATCTGCCTGCTAATGCAGGGGACACGGGTTTGAGCCCTGGTCTGGGAAGATCCCACATGCCACGGAGCAACTAGGCCCGTGAGCCACAACTACTGAGCCTGTGCGTCTGGAGCCTGTGCTCTGCAACAAGAGAGGCCGCGATACTGAGAGGCCTGAGCACCACAACGAAGAGTGGCCCCCGCTTGCTACAACTAGAGAAAGCCCTCACACAGAAACGAAGACCCAACACAGCAAAAATAAATAAATAAATGACTAAACTCCTACCCCCAACATCTTGAAAAAAAAGAAAAGAAAGAAAAATTATTGAAAGCAGCAAGGGAAGAACAACAAAAAACATACAAGGGAACTCCCATAAGGTTAACAGCTGATTTCTCAGCAGACACTCTACAACCCAGAAGGGACTGGCATAATATACTTAAAGTGATGAAAGGGAAGAACCTACAACCAAGATTACTCTACCCAGCAAGGATCTCATTCAGATTCAACAGAGAAATCAAAAGCTTTACAGACAAGCAAAAACTAAGAGAATTCAGCACCACCAAACCAGCTCTACAACAAATGCTAAAGGAACTTCTCTAAGGGGGAAACACAAGAGAAGAAAAGGACCTGCAAAAACAAACCCAAAACAATTAAGAAAATGGTAATAGAACATACATATCAATAAGTACCTTAAACATGAATGGATTAAATGCTCCAACCAAAAGACACAGGCTTGCTGAATGGATACAAAAATAAGACCCATATATATGCTGTCTACAAGAGACCCACTTCAGACCTAGGGACACATACAGACTGAAAGTGAGGGGATGGAAAAAGATATTCCATGCAATTGGAAATCAAAAGAAAGCTGGAGTAGCAATACTCATATCAGATAAAATACACTTTAAAGTACAGAATGTTACAAGAGACAAGGAAGGACACTCCATAATTAATGATCAGGTGATCAACCCAAGAAGAAGATATAACAATTACAAATATTATGCACCCAACATAGGAGCACCTCAATACATTAGGCAACTGCTAACAGCTATAAAAGAGGAAATTGACAGTAACACAATAATACTGGGGGACTTTAACACCTCTCTTAACACCAATGGACAGATCATCCAAACAGAAAATTAATAAGGAAACACAAGCTTTAAATGACACAATAAAGCAGATAGATTTAATTGATATTTGTAGGACGTTCCATCCAAAAACAGCAGATTACACTTTCTTCTCAAGTGCACACAGAACATTCTCCAGGATAGATCACATCTTAGGTCACAAATCAAGCCTCAGTAAATTTAAGAAAATTGAAATCATTATCAAGAATCTTTTCTGACCACAATGCTATGAGATTAGGTATCAATTACAGGGAAAAAAAACCGTAAAAAACACAAACACATGGAGGCTAAACAATATGTTACTAAATAACCAAGAAATCAAAGAGGAAATCAAAAAATACCTAGAGACAAATGACAATGAAAACACGAAGATCCAAAACCTATGGGATGCAGCAAAAGCAGTTCTAAGAGGGAAGTTGATAGCAATACAATCCTACCTCAAGAAACAACAAACATCTCAAATAAACGATCTAACATTACACCTAAAGGAACTAGAGAAAGAAGAACAAACAAAACCCAAAGTTAGTTGAAGGAAAGAAATCATAAAGATCAGAGCAAAAATAAATGAAATAGAAACAAAGAAAACAATAGTAAAGATCAATAAAACCAAAAGCTGGTTCTCTGAGGAGATAAACAAAATTGATAAACCATTAGCTAGACAAATCAAGAAAAAGAGGGAAAGGACTCAAATCATTAAAATTAGAAATGAAAAAGGAGAAGTTACAACAGACTGCAGAAATACAAAGCATCCTAAGAGACTACTACAAGCAACTCAATGCAATAAAATGGACAACCTGGAAGAAATGGACACATTCTTAGAAAGGTATAACCTTCCAAGACTGAACCAGGAAGAAATAGAAAATATGAACAGACCAATCAAAAGTAATGAAATTGAAACTGTGATTAAAAATCTTCCAACAAACAAAAGTCCAGGACCAGATGGCTTCACAGGTGAATTCTATCAAACATTTAGAGAAGAGCTAATACCCAGCCTTCTCAAACTCTTCCAAAAAATTGCAGAGGAAGGAAAACTTCCAAACTCATTCTATGAGGCCACCATCACCCTGATAACAAAACCAGACAAAGATACTACAAAAAAAAGAAAACTACAGACCATTATCACTGATGAATATAGATGCAAAAAACCTCAACAAAATACTAACAAACAAAATCCAACAACACATTAAAAGGATCATACACCATGATCAAGTGGGATTTATCCCAGGGATGAAAGGATTCTTCAATATATGAAAATCAATCAATGTGATACACCATATTAACAGATTGAAGAATAAAAACCATATGATCATCTCAATAGATGCAGTAAAAGCTTTTTACAAAATTCAACACCCATTTATGATAAAAACTCTCCAGAAAGTGGGCATAGAGGGAACCTACTTCAACATAATAAAGGCCATATATGACAAATCCAGAGCAAACATCATTCTCAATGGTGAAAAACTGAAAGCATTTCCTCTATGATCAGGAATAAGACAAGGATGTCCACTCTCACTACTATTATTCAACATAGTTTTGGAAGTCCTAGCCACGGCAGTCAGGGAAGAAAAAGAAATAAAGGGAATACAAATTGGAAAAGAAGAAGTAAAACTCTCACTGTTTGCAGATGACATACTATACATAGAGAATCCTAAAGATGTTACCAGAAAACTACTAGAGCTAATCAATCAATTTGGTAAAGTTGCAGGATACAAAATTAATGCACAGAAATCTCTTGCATTGTTATACACTAATGATGAAAAATCTGAAAGAGAAATTAAGGAAACACTCCCATTTACCACTGCAACAAAAAGAATAAAATACCTAGGAATAAACCTACCTAGGGAGACAAAAGACCTGTATGCAGAAAACTATAAGACACTGATGAAAGAAATTAAAGATGATACCACAGATGGAGAGATATACCATGTTCTTGGATTGGAAGAATTAATATTGTGAAAATGACTATACTACCCAAAACCATCTACAGATTAAATGCAATCCCTATTAAATTACCAATGGCATTTTTTACAGAGCTAGAACAAAAAATCTTAAAATTTGTATGGAAACACAAAATACCCTGAATAGCCAAAGCAGTCTTGATGGAAAAAAATGGAGCTGGAGGAATCAGACTCCCTGGCTTCAGATTATACTACAAAGCTACAGTAATCAAGACAGTATGGTACTGGCACAAAAACAGAAATATAGATCAATGGAACAGGATAGAATGCCCAGAGAAAAACCCACACACCTATGGTCAACTAATCTATGACAAAGGAGGCAAGGATATACAATGGAGAAAAGACAGTCTCTTCAATAAGTGGTGCTTGGTAAACTGGACAGCTACATGTGAAAGAATGAAATTAGAACACTCCCTAACACCATACACAAAAATAAACTCAAAAAAAAAAAAGAGAGAGAAAAACTTTAGCTAAAAGGAGCAAAGCTTCATATAAAAACACCTAACCTAATTTCCAATGTGATTTTTTTTGTCTAATTTACCAATATATGTAATTTAAACAGTACCCTTGTAGTCACTCAGTGAACTGTATCCAGGATGCTATGCAAGGCATTTTACACGTATTATCTTATTAATAACCACAACTATGAGATTCACATTATCACTGTCTCTTCTATCAATGAGAAAACCAAGCCTCAAAGAGATTTTAAAAATTGCCCCAAATCATTCAGCAAGTAAATTGCATAATTGAGAAATGAATTCAAACTCAAGTGCATTTGCCTCCAAAGCTCTATTCACTGAGCACAGTTGCTGTGCTGGGCTTGTGTCCAGTTTGTCTGAGATACAAGCCACTCCCGTAAAGTCACAGACAGGACTGGAGTATCATTCAGGAAAGAGTTTTGTGAGGGCAAGGCAAAGAGAGGGGCCTTGTGGTTAAGTAAGTTTGGGCAATGCAGCCTCCTCCTCCCCACTGAAAACTCAGACAGTGTTTTAATTAGCTGAAACCATGGCTTTAACATGCTCAGAGGGGCTCTTCAATAAAAAGAGAACCCTGTTTGTATGTGTGCTTAGGAAGCATGATACTAACAATAAGAAAGAACCACAGAAGGTTCATTCTCAAGGTCAGCACACAAGGATCACACACAGTTGGGGAAGCATTTGTGTATATTTCACTGCTCATTAAAAATAAACTTATTGGGCTTCCCTGGTGGCGCAGTGGTTGAGAGTCTGCCTGCCGATGCAGGGGACACGGGTTCGTGCCCCGGTCCGGGAAGATCCCACATGCCGCGGAGCGGCTGGGCCCGTGGGCCATGGCCGCTGAGCCTGCGCGTCTGGAGCCTGTGCTCCGCAACGGGAGAGGCCACAACAGTGAGAGGCCCGCATACCACAAAAAAAAAAATAAATAAATAAAATAAACTTATTGTGGGACTTCCCTAGTGGTCCAGTGGTAAAGCCTTCCAATGCAGGGGACGCAGGTACGATCCCTGGTCAGGAAACTAAGATCCAACATGCTGCAGGGCAACTGAGCCAGTGCACCTCAACTAGAGAGAGAAAACCCACATGCCACAACTAGAGAGAAGCCCGTGCGCTGCAACAAAGAGCCCACGTGCTGCAACGAAAGAGCCTGCATACCACAATGAAGATCCCACGTGCCACAACTAAGACCCCATGCAGCCAAAAATAATACATACATACATACATAAATAAACCTGTTGAAGTTTGTTTAATCCAGTAAGGATTTTATTTTATTTTATCTTATTTTATTTTGGCTGGGTTGGGTCTTCGTTTGCTGTTTGCGAGTGGGTGCTACCCTTTGTTGTGATGCGCGGGCTTCTTATTGCGGTGGCTTCTCTTTTTGTGGCACACAAGCTGTAGGCGTATGGGCTTCAGTAGTTGCAGCACGTGGGCTCCATAGTTGTGGCACATGGGCCCTAGAGCGCAGGCTCAGTAGTTGTGGCACTTAGTTGCTCTGCGGCATGTGGGATATTCCTGGACCAGGGATCGAACCTGTGTCCCCTGCACTGGCAGGCGAATTCTTAACCACTGCGCCACCAGGGAAGTCCCCAGGTTTTGTTTTCAAATTTATCTCTCTGTGGCAGTTTTGCTCTCACTTGGGGAAAGACTGGATGGACACACAATGTTAGAGAAAATGCTGCATTTAGAATGAAGAGCAAACTGGCTGGAGTGACAATTTTTTCTACATTATGGGTTGGTACCTACCCTAGGGCCTGACATTTTCATCATCGACCTTGATCCAGACACTACATTTGAACGAGCTCCCACCAAGGAAGGTGGGTGCGGATTCAAAAAGAGTGACTAAAACAGGGTGTAATTTTTTCTTTGATTTTAAATATGTATCTACCCAGTGCATATGACAGTTAAAATTATTTTTGGTAACTATTTATGATTGTGACTTCCCCACATTAATGCTGGAAACAGATCTGGATTAAATCAAACAGCTGATCAGTTCCATCTCTCCCCTCCTCCCAAGATTTGCAAAAAGGTTTTTAATTAACACAAAATAATTTTTACTTTTGAATTCATATATCAAGCCCGTGGCAAAATTTTAGTGCTGGTTTATGGGTCATCTATTTTTCTTGAAGAACTGCATTCTGAGAGTGGCATTGACTCAAATCCTGCTAGAATACTGAAATTACAGGTCTTATATAAGAGGTGAGGTGACAGAAAAGATTTTTCAAGGATGAGTTAACATTTGATAATAATTCACATTTATGGCAGGGGATACAAACCCCAAAGGGTTTATAGAATAAGGGAGGGAGAAGCATGTAACGCTATAATATGGAAAGGGCCACAAACAGGACATAGCCACTCAGGGCCACTCCAGGCGAGAGGGTGAGGTCAGGAGGCCCAGGCTGTGTCCTGAAGGCTGGGCTCCAGCCAGGAGAGGAAGAAAGTGTGTGTTGGAGGGACGCTTCCAAGAGCAGGAAGAGCGTGACCCGAGGCAGGGGGGCATGAAAGAGCCTGCATAATATTTCTGAGGGAGGAGGAAGTGATGGGGGAGGTATGAGGGATCCCCACAATCATGGCCCTGCCCAGAGTGGAGCAATGCCAGCCCCAACTCTGCCAACAACATGGGAAAGCAGGGAACTGGCTGAGCCTCAGTTTCCACATCTGTGCAAGGGCAACGGCCTCAGTTTCCACATCTGTGCAAGGGCAACGGCAACATGAAAGGCCACTCATGTGAGTGCAGCACATCAAGCACATGTAAAGAATGAAAATTAGTATGCTGTCTCAGCTTCAGATTTCTCAAAGAAGCCAAGATGGTAGTATTTCAGAGGCTGAAAAGCAGCACCTAATTTCTTCTTGGCATTTTTCTTTCCAACATCTTTGAAATCTGAGTGTTAAGTCTCTACATTTTTTTTCCCCATTAGGACTCAACAAAGCTATTTTCATTTTGGGTGGGACCTATTTGATTTTTACCCCCTTGGTTCCTAAAGGATCTTGTGGAGTTGTTTGTATGCTGAAGTTTTAGCCTGTGGGTAGGTGATGGGAAGCAGATTGCATTTTGTAAACACGGCCTCAGCCATATCTTCTATCTCACGTGCTCTTCCACAGTGTGGCCCTGCCTCTCCCATCATCTTGGTCCCCTGGAATCTGAGCGTTGCTTGATCACTAGAATGAGGCAGAGTTGATTCTGGGGTTTCTGCCTGGGTTGCTCAGCATGCACATTCTTTGGAGCTCCCTCTGGGAACCGAGCCACCATGCTGGGAGAAGCCCAAGCTCTTTGGAGAGGCCATGTGGATGTGTTCCCGTCAATAGCTCCAGCTGGGCTGACAGTAGCTTTAAAAGGCCAGCCGGGAGATTGGTTTAAGATGGCGGAGTGGAAGGATGTGCACTCACTCCCTCTGGCAAGAGCACTGGAATCACAACTAACTGTTGAACAATCATTGACAGGAAGACACTGGAACTCACCAAAAAAGATACCCCACATCCAAAGACAAAGGAGAAGCCAAAATGAGATGGTAGGAGGGGCGCAATCACAATAAAATAAAATCCCACAACTGCTGGGTGGGTGACTCACTAACTGAAAAACACTTATACCACGGAAGTCCACCCACTGGAGTGAAGGTTCTGAGCCCCACGTCACGCTTCCCAATTTGAAGGTCCAGCAACGGGAGGAGGAATTCCTAGAGAAACAGACTTTGAACGCTAATGGGATTTGATTGTAGGACTTCTACAGGACTGGGGGAAACAGAGACTCCACTCTTGGAGGGCACACACAAAGTAGTGTGTGCATCAGGACCCAGGGGAAGGAGCAGTGACCCTATAGAAGACTGAACCAGACCTACCTGCTAGTGTTGGAGGGTCGCCTGCAGAGGTGGCAGGGGTGGCTGTGGCTCACCATGGGGACAAGGACACTGGCAGCAGAAGTTCTGGGAAGTACTCCTTGGCGTGAGTCCTCCCACAGTCCACCATTAGCCCCACCAAAGAGCCGGCTAGGCTCCAGTGTTGGGTCGCCTCAGGCCAAAGAACCAACAGGGATGGAACCCAGCCCCACCCATCAGCAGACAAGCAGATTAAAGTTTTACTGAGCTCTGTCCACCACAGAAACACCCAGCTCTACCCACCACCAGTCCCTCCCATCAGGAAACTTGCACAAGGCTCTTAGATAGACTTATCCACCAGAGGACAGACATCAGAAGCAAGAAGGACTACAATCCTGCAGCCTGTGAGGAAAAAAAAAACACATTCACAGAGAGATAGACAAGATAAAAAGGCAGAGGGCTAAGTACCAGATGAAGGAACAAGACAAAATCCCAGAAACACAACTAAATGAAGTGGAGATGGGCAACTTTCCAGAAAAAGAATTCAGAATAATGATGGTGAAATGTTTCTTGTAAACAAGAAATGTTTAACAGAGATCTAGAAGAATTAAAGAACAAACACCTAGAAAAATTAAAGAACAAACAAACAGAGATGAACAATACAATAACAGAAGTGAAAAATACACTAGAAGCAATCAGCAGCAGAATAACTGAGGTAGAAGAATGGATAAGTGACCTGGAAGACAGACTGGTGGAATTCACTGCCACGAAACAGAATAGAGAAAAAAGAATGAAAAGAAATGAAGACAGCCTAAGAGACCTCTGGGACAACATTAAATGCAATAACATTCACATTATAGGGGTCCCAGAAGGAGAAGAGAGAGAGAGAAAGGACCCAAGAAAATATTTGAAGAGGTAGAGTAGAAAACTGCCTTAACATGGGAAAGAAAATAGCCACCCAAGTCCAGGAAGCGCAGAGAGTCCCAGGCAAGATAAACTCAAGGAGAAACATGCTGAGACACATAGTAGTCAAACTGACAGCAATTAAAGACAAAGAAAAATTATTGAAAGCAGCAAGGGAAAAATGACAAATAACATACAAGGGAACTCCCATAACATTAAAAGCTGATTTCTCAGCAGAAACTCTACAAGCCAGAAGGGACTGGCATGATATACTTAAAGTGATGAAAGGGAAGAACCTACAACCAAGATTACTCCACCCAGCAAGGATCTCATTCAGATTCAACAGAGAAATCAAAAGCTTTACAGACAAGCAAAAGCTAAGAGAATTCAGCACCACCAAACCAGCTCTACAACAAATGCTAAAGGAACTTCTCTAAGTGGGAAACACAAAAGAAGAAAAGGACCTGCAAAAACAAACCCAAAACAATTAAGAAAATGGTAATAGGAACATACATATCAATAATTACCTTAAACGTGAATGGATTAAAAGCTCCAACCAAAAGACACAGGCTTGCTGAATGGATACAAAAACAAGACCCATATATATGCTGTCTACAAGAGACCCACTTCAGACCTAGGGACACATACAGACTGAAAGTGAGGGGATGGAAAAAGATATTCCATGCAAATGGAAATCAAAAGAAAGCTGGAGTAGCAATACTCATATCAGATAAAATACACTTTAAAATACAGAATGTTACAAGAGACAAGGAAGGACACTCCATAATTAATGATCAAGTGATCAATCCAAAAAGAAGATATAACAATTTTAAATATTATGTACCCAACATAGGAGCACCTCAATACATTAGGCAACTGCTAACAGCTATAAAAGAGGAAATTGACAGTAACACAATAATACTGGGGGACTATAACACCTCGCTTAACACCAATGGACAGATCATCAGAACAGAAATTTAATAAGGAAACACAAGTTTTAAATGACACAATAGACCAGCTAGATTTAATTGATATTAATAGGACCTTCCATCCAAAAAGAGCAGATTACACTTTCTTCTCAAGTGCACACAGAACATTCTCCAGGATAGATAACATCTTGGGTCACAAATCTAGCCTCAGTAAATTTAAGAAAACTGAAATCATATCAAGCATCTTTCTGACCACAATGCTATGAGATTAGGTATCAATTACAGGGAAAACAACATAAAAAACACAAACACATGGACGCTAAAAAATATGTTACTCAGGCTTCCCTGGTGGTGCAGTGGTTGAGAGTCTGCCTGCCAATGCACGGGACACGGGTTCGTGCCCCGGTCTGGGACGATCCCACATGCCGCGGAGCGGATGGGCCCGTGAGCCATGGCCGCTAAGTCTGTGCGTCCGGAGCCTGTGCTCCACAACGGGAGAGGCCACAACACTGAGAGGCCCGCGTACCGAAAATAACAAACAAACAAAAAAATGTTACTAAGTAACGAAGAGATCATTGAAGAAATCAAAGAGGAAATCAAAAATTACCTAGAGACCAGTTACAACGAAAACACAATGATCCAAAACCTATCGGATGCAGCAAAAGCAGTTCTAAGAAGGAAGTTTATAGCAATACAAGCCTATCTCAAGAAACAAGAAAAATCTCTAATAAACAATCTAACCTTACACCTAAAGGAACTAGAGAAAGAAGAACAAACAAAACCAAAAGTTAGAGGAAGGAAAGAAATCATAAAGATCAGAGCAGAAATAAATGAAATAGAAACAAAGAAAACAATAGCAAAGATCAATAAAACTAAAAGCTGGTTCTTCAAGAAGATAAACAAAATTGATAAACCATTAACTAGACAAATCAAGAAAAGGAGGGAGAGGACTCAAATCAATAAAATTAGAAATGAAAAGGAGAAGTTACAACAGACACCACTGAGATACAAAATACCCTAAGAGACTACTACAAGCAACTCTATGCCAATAAAATGGACAACCTGGAGGAAATGCACAAATCCTTAGAAAGGTATAAACTTCCAAGACAGACCAGGAAGAAATAGAAAATATGAGCAGAGCAGTCACAAGTAATGAAATTGAAACTGTGATTAAAAATCTTCCAACAAACAAAAGTCCAGGATCAGATGGCTTCACAGGTGAATTCTAACAAGCATTTAGAGAAGAGTTAACACTCATCCTTCTCAAACTCTTCCAAAATATAGCAGAGGGAGGAACACTCCCAAACTCATTCTACGAGGCCACCATCACCCTGATACCAAAAGCAGACAAAGATGTCACAAAGAAAGAAAACTACAGGCCAATATGTCTGATGAACATAGATGCAAAAATCCTCAACAAAATACTAGCAAAGAGAATCCAACAGCACATTAAAAGGATCATACACCATGATCAAGTGGGGTTTATCCCAGGAATGCAAGGATTCTTCAATATATGTAAATCAATCAATGTGATACATCATATTAACAAATTGAAGGAGGAAAACCATATGATCACGACAATAGTTGCAGAAAAAGCTTTTGACAAAATTCAACACCGATTTATGATAAAAACCCTCCAGAAAGTAGGCATAGAGGAAACTTACCTCAACATAATAAAGGCCATATATGACAAACCCACAGCCAACACCATTCTCAATGGTGAAAAACTGAAACCATTTACCCTAAGATCAGGAATAAGTCAAGGTGGTCCACTCTTACCACTATTATTCAACATAGTTTTGGGAGTTTTAGACATAGCAATCAGAGAAGAAAAAGAAATAAAAGGAATCCAAATCAGAAAAGAAGAAATAAAACTGTCACTGTTTGCAGATGACATGACACTATACATAGAGAATCCTAAAGATGCTACCAGAAAACTACCAGAGCTAATCAATGAATTTGGTAAAGTAGCAGGATACAAAATTAATGCACAGAAATCTCTTGCATTGTTATACACTAATGATGAAGAATCTGAAAGAGAAATTGAGGAAACACTCCCATTTACCATTGCAACAAAAAGAGTAAAATACCTAGGAATAAACCTACCTAGGGAGACAAAAGACCTGTATGCAGATAACTATAAGACACTGATGAAAGAAATTAAAGATGATACCACAGATGGAGAGATATACCATGTTCTTGGATTGGAAGAATCAACATTGTTAAAATGACTCTACTACTGAAAGCAATCTACAGATTCATTGCAATCCCTATCAAACTACCAATAGCATTTTTCAGAGAACTGGGACAAAAAATTTCATGATTTGTATGGAAACACCAAAGACCCAAAAAAGTCAAAGTAATCTTGAGAAAGAAAAACAGAGTGGGAGGAATCAGGCTCCCTGACTTCAGACTATACTACAAAGCTACAGTAATCAAGACAGTATGGTACTGACAGAAAAATACACATTGGTGGGTCAGGATAGAAAGCCCAGAGATTACCCATGCACATATGGTTACCTTATCTTTGATAAAGGAGGTAAGAATATACAACGGAGAAAAGACAGTCTTTTCAATAAGTGGTGCTTCAAAAACTGGACAGCTACATGTAAAAGAATGAAATTAGAACACTCCCTAACACCATACAGGAAAATAAACTCAAAATGGATTAGAGAACTAAATGTAAGACTGGACACGATAGAGGTCTTAGAGGAAAACATAGGAAGAACACTCTTTGACATAAATTACAACAGGATCTCTTTTGATCCACCTCCTAGAGTAATGGAAATAAAAACAAAAATAAACAAATGGGACCTAATGAAACTTAAAAGCTTTTGCCCAGCAAAGTAAACTACAAATAAGATGAAAAGACAACCCTCAGAATGGGAGAAAATATTTGCAAGTGAATCAATGGACAAAGGTTTAATCTCCAAATTATACAAACAGCTCATGCAGCTCAATATTAAAAAAACAAACAACCCAATCCAGAAATGGGCAGAAGACCTAAATAGACATTTCTCCAAAGAAGACATACAGATTGCCAACAAACACATGAAAGAATGCTCAACATCACTAATCATTAGAGAAATGCAAATCAAAACTACAGTGAGGTATCGCCTCACACCAGTCAGAATGGGCATCATCAGAAAATCTGCAAACAACAAACGCTGGAGAGGGTGTGGAGAAAAGGGAACCCTCTTGCACTGTTGGTGGGAATGTAAATTGATACAGCCACTACGGAGAACAGTATGGAGGTTCCTTAAAAAGTAAAAATAGAATTACCATATGACCCAGCAACCCCACTACTGGGCATATACCCAGAGAAAACCATAATTCAAAAAGACACATGCACCCCAATGTTCATTGCAGCACTATTTACAATAGCCAGGTCATGGAAGCAATCTAAATGCCCATTGACAGACGAATGGATAAAGAAGATGTGGCACATATGTACGATGCAATATTAGTCATAAAAAGGAACGAAATTGGGCATTTGCAGCAACGTGGATGGATCTGGAGAGTGTCATACAGAGTGAAGTAAGTCAGAAAGAGAAAAACAAATATCGTATATTAACGCATATATGTGGAAGCTAGAAAAATGGTACAGATGAACTGGTTTGCAGGGCAGAAATAGAGACACAGATGTAGAGAACAAACGTATGGACACCAAGGGGGGAAAGTTGGGGGGGGGTGATGAATTGGGAGATTGGGATTGACATGTATACACTAATATGTATAAAATCCATAACTAAGAAGAACCTCCTGTATAAATAAATAAATTAAATTAAATTAAAAAATTCAAAAAAAAAAAAAAAAAGACCAGCCAGGTGAGTCTTCAGATGGCTCAAGCCCCAGCCAACATCTTAGTGCTACCATGTGAGAGACCACTAGCAAGAACAGTCAAGCAACCCACAGAAGCAGAAGCATGAGCTCATAAAAAATTGTTGTTTCAAGCTATCAAGTTTTGGGGTGTTTGTTCCACAGCAATGGATAAGTGGAACAGCCACTATTTTTGTTTTTTAAACAGATGACCCCAGAAGCTACATGAAGAAAGGATTCAGTACAGAAGGTGAGGCGCCAGAAGGTGACCAGTGCTGCTGACGAGCCTAAAGGGAGAGGCTGGGAAAGGAGTGAGAGTGTCCAGACCATTCTGAACGCAGGTCCCCCTGGGGTGGGGTAGGGCCTCCCACAAACAGCCCCCTCGTTACATCAGCACGTGTGGCCTCACTTTTCAGGTTCTTTGCTTCTCATCTTGGCAGCAATTCCCCCTCTTTCAAGAAAAATGCTGCATCACTTACGAGGGACCTCTATGCCAGAACCCCAAACCGATGACAACAAAACCCAAAGATCTCCCTGAAATGCTTTCGCAGATGTCTGCCTGAGCTGTGCTCATCTCCAACCTACCTTTCCCAGTCTCTCTGGTGAAGCAGGTCCCCACTCTGGGAAACACACGAGAACCAAACTCTCCAGCAGGACCCAGTAAACATATGACTGCTCATCTCCATCCTGACTGCTCTGAACGTCCAGGGCCTCCCCTAGTGACATCACCTGGAGGGGTCTCTGGTGAAGAGGAAGCACTTTGTCCTCGTTCAGTGGAAACCTCCCCTTCCATCCTAACCCACCGGCTGTGCAGATTTCAGACTATGATGATGGCTAACTCAGTATGGGAACCTGGTACTTCAGCACCAAGTTAAATTCCCTTGGAATGTTTCCGCGGTGCAGCCCACACTTGGAAACTGCTCTCTTTCTGCCTTTTGAGAAGCTAGCTACATGTGACAGCAAGTGAAACCACTTTTTTTTTTTTTGCGGTACGTGGGCCTCTCACTGTTGTGGCCCCTCCCGTTGCGGAGCACAGGCTCCGGACGCGCAGGCTCAGCGGCCATGGCTCACGGGCCCAGCTGCTCCGCCGCATGTGGGATCTTCCCGGACCGGGGCATGAACTCGTGTCCCCTGCATCGGCAGGCGGACTCTCAACCACTGCGCCACCAGGGAAGCCCGCGAAACCACTTTTTACAAAAAAACAAAACTGGTGATTTATCACGATTATTATTATTAAAAAAAACAACCCTCCAAAAATTATTTTGAACTGCTGCCACGGGTCAGTTAAAATGGCACATGATCTGGAGAACAACAGTTCCCCCACCAGTGAGAAAACAGAGCAGGTTGCCAGGGTACCAACAGGGAGAAGCAGAGTTTGCCAAGGGGATAAACAGCAGCCCGTCACCCCAGGAACCGGGACAACACATGCGAGTCAGGAGTGAGATGCAGAACGTAAGTGCTGCCGGAGGGTATGCTGGGAGCCACATACTGGGCAGAGGAGCTCGGACCAGAGGCCACCCCCTTGGGGAGAGCATCCTCCCAGAAGACAGGACACAGAGAAGTCTAGGAGAACAGGGCAAGACCCAGGACCCATGGCAAGGGCAGGCAAGGGTCTCACTTCTCACCCAAGTGTGGTGCTGCCAGTGGGTCAGAGAAACCAAATACACCGAGTATCGGGTGGCTAGAGCAGCCTCATTATAATTAAGAAATTAGCAAACCAGAGCAGGTGAAGACTCAGAAATAAGGAAGATCAGAAAGAGAGCAGTGGATATCTTTGTTCACTCCACTGGTCCCCAGGATACATCTTTGGAGGGGGAAGGTCTGAGATCCACCTGGAAGAGCATTTCCCAGAGTGGGTTCTCTGGAGCTCGTATTTGGGATTAGCAGATGCAAACTATTACATATAGAATGGATAAACAATAAGGTCCTACTGTATAGCACAGGGAACCATATTTAATATCCTGTGATAAACCATAATAGAAAAGAACATGAAAAAGAATATATATGTATAACTGAGTCACTTTGCTGTGCAGCGGAAATTAACACAATATTGTAAATCAACTATACTTCAATAAAATTAAAAAAAAAAAGGCTACTTGGAGAAAGAGTTTCATGGCTAAGCACTTTTAGGGAAAACTGGGTCAACAGAGTAAAACAGGCCTCTGTTGTGAAGGACCCAGCAGACGGGGCACAGCATTCAGCGCTGCAGCAGGTTGGAGGGTGCCGTTCACCACTTTTTTGTCGTGAAGTCCAGTTTTCTAATAGAAGTTTGCTTTGTTCCTCTCTCCCGGTTAATGGTCAGCTTCTTAAGAGCTGGGACTAGACTTAGAGAAGGAACTTATGGTTACTGGGGGGAAGGATGGGGGAAGGGATATTTAGGGAGTTTGGGACTGACATGTACACACTGCTATATTTAAAATGGATGACCAACAAGGACCTACTAGATAGTACGGGGAACTCTGCTCAATGTTATGTGGCAGCCCGGATGGGAGAGGAGCTTGGGGGAGAACGGATACATGTGTATGTATGGCTGAGTCCCTTTGTTGTGCACCTGAAACTATCACAACATTGTTAATTGGCTACACTCCAATATAAAATAAAAAGGTTTAAAAAAAGAGCTGGGACTGACTCTGAATGCACCGTTTCCTTTTCCTTTTCAACCAAGAGCTGCATTTTGAGGTGTTTCCTAAGGCACGATATCAGTCAAGGCCTGGGTGGAGCTGAGTGCAGAGCTCGATGGAGGTGTCCATGGGGGTCCAGACCCTTTTGGGGCTCTGGCCTATTAGAAGGGTGGGGACCATCCGAGTCACGCCTGGGAGAGGAGGCCACCTGCCGCCTCGGACCTGGGGCTCCCCGGCCTCCTTCTGGCTGCTGGTCTGGGTTGCTCACAGGAGACAGGCAAACGCATGATGGCCTCGGTCCTAACAGTAGCCCAGTGCCACTGGAGACCAGCAGGGAATTCTGTTTTCCTTTTCTTTCAGACTGTCAGTTGGGTTGGGTATTTACCGTGGCAACTGAGAACAGGCTGAGTAGGTGTGGAGAGTGGGAGCTCCAAGGCAGAGCGCAGTGATACTTGCTGGATGATTTACAGGTGACGTGTGGAGCCCTTGCCGCCGCCTTGGACCGTGAGCACCAGCCCTGAGAGGAGTGTGGTGGTGGAAAGGAGCCTGGATCCTGTGGAGCCCTTAAAGTAAGTCCTGAGTGGCCTCCCCCAGCACCTGATTTTCAGGAGCCTAGAAAAAACATCTTGTTCTGGGTGCAGTTCCTTCGGTTTGCATTACTCATGCCTAATCATCTTGCCTGATTCAGATCCGGTCTGTGACTTAAGGAACTTACAACCCACAGGGATTAACAAGACTTTATACATTTCTCTATGACAGAGCTGCGCGTGCTACGTGATGGAGGTGTGCAGAGCAGGTGCGTGTCCTGCTCTAGCTGAGGGCTGAGGGGAGCTTTATCCACTCTGCTCAGTACCACTCCTGGTACCGAACTCAGAGCACAGACATGGTGTTTGAGAGCTGTTTGGTTTTGTTTTTAAAGCCAAAAGGGAAAGGAAAGAAGAAAACAAGTACTGGAAAAGTGTCATTTAATACAATCTAAACAATGCTCCAATGGACCAGACAAAACAAACAGCAATACTCCAAATGTTTTCTCCAAATAGTAAGTCCCACATCGGAACCAGGATTGCTCGTGGATCCAGTTTTATGGAGAGTCAAATGCCTTTACAAAGACAGGGCGTCACTCCAGGGTCAGCTCGCCCATTTAATGAATGGTGACCACATCGGGGGACTGGCGACTGGGGCTTCCTGCCCCAGACAGCTGGAGCTGCAGGGGGCCCTCCGGATGTCCTATCGAGACTCAGAGGGGTCCGTCCCTTGTTTGATCACTCCAACCTCAGCAACCTACCCCCTGGGCCAATCCCATTATTTGATCATCCTGACTTTGTCATGTAATCCCCTTCTAGCTATTGGACTAAAGGTAACTGGGCCATAAGGTACGATCTGTTCTTAACTCAGCAAGCCGTTCTCAGGGGAAAAAAACAAAAAGCGAGCAGGAGGTTCATATAACTTCACAGGGAGAGAGAAGACAAACGAGGAGCTGAGCTGAAGTTCCTTATGCCTCAGCCAGAGAGAAAGATTCGTGCAAGGTGCTAGGGTTCAAGATGAGGGAACGCGCTCCAGGGAACGAGAAAGGACCAGTTCCGCAATCCGATGGGTATGGGTTGTAATTGCGCAAATACCGTATTGAGTTGCATAGACTAAATGTAACTTATAGGAACTGTGGGATGACCCCCGCCCTCCCATATGTACTCTGCCCAGTTCTGGAGCATTCGAGGTGCTGAACAAAGATGTTTGACTATTTTCATGTCTTCCCTCTCAGTTTAGATAGAAATACTACTTGCCTCCGTGTTTTCATGAGCAGGTTTGGGACCCTCTGTTACACTTTGTCATGGGAAGAATCAGCTCTATCTTATTCCAGGAAGTCGGGTCTACATTAGTGAAGAGTTTGGACTTGAGTGACTTGACAGAAATTCAAATACGCTTGGCATTACACGGCTTTTAGTGCAGCCATAGACCGATGCTCTTTGGAGACACTGCTCACGAGCCTGTCTGGCTTCTGGACACTGAATACAGCTGGGGCAGCGGCTTCCTGAGGGTTTGCCTTCTCTGGGGCAGCAGAAGTCGCAGGCCCAGGTCTCAATGAGGCAGCCAATTGCTGTCTGGCCATCAGCCTAGCTGGGAGGAGTCCTTTCACAGCGCTCTTGGCCAAGCCCTTTCCCATGATGTCTATGGACCTGTCACCTTGGCTCTGAATCAGGAGGGGACTCACCTCCCGGAGGAAGTCTGGGGAGAGGAGAAAACAGGTAGAGGACCGAGGGGGTCACTTCAGGCCAGGCAAGGAGAGGCTGGCAGGGAAATTCACTGCTGGAGTTACCTGAAGAGAGAGCCACGCAGATAAAACTGAAAGATGATAAGTTAAAGAGAAACCAGAGCTCCCGGGAAGGCTGAGTATTCCCTCAATGGAAGCAGAACTCCCTGGAAGCCTGCCACGTGGGCTGACCTCACCCCTGCGCCCCGACCAGAGCAAACATGAAGCTTATCGCTGGAGGCCGGGAGGGCTGTAAACAGCCCAGCCCAGAGCCCGAACACACGGATGACGTTTCTTCTCCTGGGAAGGGAGACTTCTGAGGAGCAGGTGCCCCTTAGCAGGTCTTAGGTCAAACATAAAAGAAAACGAAAAATAATTCACGTGTATGAGGTATGAAAGTGATTCTTCCCGAAGCAGGGGCTTCAAACCCCAAGGCCTTTTCGTGACATGTCGCTTCCTAAGCAAATGTGGAACCTGCATTCAGGGAGACTCAGAGTGACCATGCGCAGGGGCTTCAGAAGCTTTGTCCGCTGGAAACTTCTGGAACGGCCCCTGAAGAGGTGCAGGTGAGAAACCTTTCTCCCGCGTCTTCATCTGCAGTGTGGGGCACTGAGGGGCTCTGCGACCCCACCCCCGCCCCACTGATGGCCTTGGACTCCACAGAGCTGAGTGAGGCTGCCGGAACACCTCCCCGGAAGGTCTACACTGTCTTGTCACCCGATCAAGAGCCTGTGCTTATCTGCAGTTTCGTAGAAACACCTGGGCCAGGCTACTTGCTTTCAAGATCCACAACTTCGGGCTTCCCTGGTGGCGCAGTGGTTGAGAATCTGCCTGCTAATGCAGGGACACGGGTTCGAGCCCTGGTCTGGGAAGATCCCACACGCCACAGAGCAACTAGGCCCATGAGCCACAACTACTGAGCCTGTGCGTCTGGAGCCTGTGCTCCACAACAAGAGAGGCCGCGATAGTGAGAGGCCCGCACACTGTGATGAAGAGTGGCCCCCGCTTGCCACAACTAGAGAAAGCCCTCGCACAGAAACAAAGACCCAACACAGCCAAAAATAAATAAATAAACAAATGTGGGGTTTAAAAGAAAAAAAGAATATTAAAAAAAAAAAAAGATCCACAACTTCCGGGCAGGTAATGAGGCCAAAGGAAACACGGCTATAGGCCTGGAGCAGCAGACAATCTAACGGGAATAAACACACTCGTGATGCCCTAGGCGGGCTCACCAGAGGCCACGTGCAACACTCCAGGACACTTGTTTAGGCCTTACGGTCTAGGGGCTGACTTCTGGGGGTTCTAGAGCAACTTGAGAAGGGAGGGCAGCTGGACTCAAGTGTGGCTAGGTGGCTTCATGGTGACAGTGTCTGTAGAAGTCCAATATACACAATTTGGAACTAACTTTCCACTTAACAGGCAAGTGAATGGCACAAAAGCAGAACCCATTTTTCTAGCTACTCTGTGACCTGTTAGGCAACCGTGAGAGATACACCACTATTTATGACATTTAGAACCACAAAGAAGTAACACTAGAAGAATCGTCTATTATAGAGTCTGAATTTTAATCCCCTTCATAGTGATCTACCAATATATTAACTTCTAAAATATTGTTTATATCACATTTGTATATAAGATCCTTCCTGAAAATTGACACCACTACTCAGTACCAAGAGACCAACATGGTACATTCAGTACAATTTTGGAATTAATACATGTTGACTCAATCACCTTACAGGTCACCCTAAATTTATATGCTGACTACTTAACTGTTTAAATTGTTTCCACTGACCTTCTGGACATGGAAAAACAGTTGTTCCCGTATTTTAAAATATCACACAAGATGTCTCATCATTAGCTTTAGGAACTTCCTGGCCCTAGGCAGTCCATGTGCATTTACTTTTCTCCAAAATTTACTGGGCTCCAGCCTTGTGCTAGGTCCCAACTGGCCCCCCAGGAGCTGCCCACCTGCCTTAGAAGCTGTCAAAGGGGCAATCAGTGCATTTGATCTTGTACATTCATTTAAAAAGCAAAGGTGTATTACGGTTCTCATAGGGCTATTGACAATTCTCTGAATTCCCCCAGTCTCCTTGGGGCTAAGATCTCCTTAGGGCCAAGTGCTTTTCCCAAGCAGTTGCCTTAGGCTATAACTTTAGGTAACTGGGTAAATCCCCTAACTGAAGCACAATCTAAAGATTTTTTAAATAAGAATTGCTCATAGTCATTAAGCAATTTGTAACTGGCCCCTGAAAGGCCAATGCAATTTGCAAACTCCATGAGGTCAGATTTCTGAAGAAGGGAAAATGAGGAGGTTAGGTTCATGCTCTCATATGTACCCAACAGGAACCCTAAATGAACTAAGATTTGGGGGAAAAAAACCCTCAAAAACTTAACAGACGATGGATAGAAAAGGGCTACAAACGGCTGGTCAGAGTCGACGGTGTAATAGACATGTAGGAAACAAAATTAATTCTCTTAAGCTTTCATTTTTTTCATGTATGAGGTCAACGGTCAATGGTCTTCCCTTAGGGAAAACACTGGTAAAGTGGAACCGAAGCTTGAGTTTAGAAAAGACATGGTAAAAGATTGTCTGGCTTGACAAATAAAAGAAATTCCAATCCACAGGTCTGGGAAAGTTAAACCTCAGTGTGGCAGAAGCAATCTCTATTGCTGGTAATCTCGGACAAATGTTAAGGAGTGATGCTGAACTGATGTTCAAAAGAGGACCCACTCCCTACCTAAGATCAATTAGCTTGTTATTAGTACCCGGCAAAAACTGAGGATCAGTTATCGTTCAGATGAATTAAAAACAGCAAGTGATCAACAGCATAACCAGCAAGAACTTTCCCACTGTCCCAACTGGGTTCTAAGACAAGCAGAAATGGGAAATGCTACAGACAAGAAAATGTTTTGATTTCAGCAGGGCCTGTGACATAATTTTTCATGACATTTTTGTAGCTGAAATGGTGAATCACCATGTGGCGGATTTTGGCAGGCCATAAGACTCTCGAGTTTAGCGCTGTTCTAGACATTTTTCAGAGTATCAGATGAAAGCATACTTACCACATTTTAAAATAACTAGTCTAAAAGTAATGGCTGTATTTACTGACAGAACCTAGAGTCTAAATTATCCCAACAGGCTGAATAATAAAATTCGTAAGAGAAATAGATATCCCTAAAGTTAAGTTCAAGGAAATGAACCTCACGGGACAGCAGTTCTTATAGAAAACAGACGATGGTTCTATCTGACCACACATGACACAAGCACAGTGTAACCTCACTGTCCATACCGTGCACTTGGTCCCAGTGTGCTGAAGGGGTGCACTGCTCCTGCTCTCAGCGCAAGCCTGGGCCTCATGCTGGGCACTTGCACTTGGTAGGAAAGACGCTGGCAGTGTAGGTGGCAGTCGGGGGAGGACAAGGACAATAGGGAGGTTTTGCTTCTGGTCATAAGAACTGTCACTATCTGAAAAGTTGTCAAGAGGAATCAGGCCATCAGCCAGGAATGAGTGGGAGGTTGGACGATGGTCTCTTAAATTCCTTCCAACCTTAAGATGCTCTGTTTCTAGGGGTTGCAGAAATCAAGACTCTGGCTTGCTATACTCCTCACTTAACTAAAAGAAAACATATTATTGAGTATACCTGAAATCCTATGACACTATTTTTTCTTCACGCATTTTCTGAATCTCTGTTATATTAATGATCTTCCCAGACTGAAACTCAAAATCAAATCCATATTTCCATCAACTTCTCTAGACTCTCTTTGGAAATACATTTTATGCATCTGCACCTTGAGATTAACTCTCCAAAATGACAGACAGTATTAACAACCTGAGTGGAAATGCATTGTGGGGAGGGAAGAGAGCTCAGCCAGGAGGCAGCTGGCCCCACTCTCCCATCTAGCAACAGTGGGAACGCTGATACTTTAGTACCCTTCCTGAGCCTTAGCATGGTCATTTGGGAAATTAAAAAACACACACACACAACTGAGATTAAAGATGCTTAGCTTATAGGACTGTTGTAAGACTAAAAAGAAGTAAAAAGATGTGATTGTGTTTTATACACTCCATACCATCACACAAATACAATGTTAATAATTGGAAATATTTAAGTGATATCACAGCTGGGAATAAAACCTCTGTGTCCATGTCCAAAGATCCCTAATAAGTTCAGGTCAGTCTCTAATAGGGGATGACAAGGGAAGGAAAGAATTCTTTTAAGCAGGATTTAGAAACAGCCCATTCAAGTCTTCCAAAATGAAAACTTACAATAAATATCTAGACAGACAGATCTGCATGACATCATGTATCTCGAACTTTGGAAAGAGAGGACCTGGTTTCGAATCCTGGCCTTGCCACTTACAAGCTGCCTGACGAGAGCCTTAAGGAGAAAAGAGAATTTTTACTTTTATGGAAAAAAAAAACACATTTCTGTTACTCTTTGGATTTCTTGCAGTTAGCAAAAACAGGTACTAATGTAGGTTTTTCATAAAAGCGAAGTGGTATAAAATGAACTTTTGGAAAGCGGGGGATACTCTTCACTTTATGCTATTTCAGCTTGGGAGAGGCTTCATAGGAATGCTCTACTTTTGGGTAGTGGGAAAAACCTGTGCTATTATTGAATATTGTTGCTTAAAACCATCTGCATCTCTTAGACACATGTCAAGGCTCTTACACTGTCTTACTAGAGAAATAAGAGAAGGAAAAATTTATGCATTTTCTTTCTCACCCTGTTCTGGAGACGCTGTCTTGAGCGTGGGCTGCTGAGTGGATCTCCCATGAAGGCTGATGGCTTCAGAACACCTTGGCATGTGGGGAAGGTGCTAATCACTTGGACTTATGAAATACTGAAATATTCAGGGTGAAGAGACAGAAAGCATGAGAACAAAAGTGGCCAATTTTCACACCTTGGGTCCTTGACTAAAATCATTCTGACATCTTTCTGGCCTCATGGCCTCAGGAGTGACTGGATGGTCAAATTCTGTGGGGCAACCTCACCCTGGGACAATTATAGGTCCATCTCTTGGACAGCCACGGAGGAAAGACGCTAACTGAGGCTGTTTGAGGCTGTTTCTAACTCGAGTTTACCTATGTTCAAAGAAGCCTCAAATTTCTCAAGCTAACAATTGTGACTTTGATCATTCAAGACCAACATTTATCATGCACAAGAAAAATAAGATTAACATTTTCTAACGCACAGACACGCTCTGTGTAGGTAAACAAAGCATTAAAAAATTAATATAGAAAGGGAGTAGAGAAAGATCTGGCCTTGTTTCTTCTTCCATTATTAATAACGTAAATGTGAAATATTATCATCTACCTGCCATGAAGACAGGGAACACTGAGGAAAGCTTCATGCCTGGGAGCTAGCTGTAACTCTGTCCCTATAAACCCGACAGCGATGAACTCGGCAACCTGTAGCTACTAGAACATACCGTGTGCTTTTGAATCTATGTCTTTGGGTCTGTCTACAAATCCCTGAACCTTACATGGTGAGGGAGAAGAGGAGTTCCAACCCTGCTAGGACACCTCATCTCCCTCTTCCTCTCAGCAAATGTTTGCTGAATGGGTGGATGAATTAATTTGTTTAGCCTTGGGCCTTGGCATTCCAAGCTTCTCTTGTTAATTTTTGATTCACTAACCCAATTAAAGAAAATGTTAGATGTTTTTCATTGTTAGGTCCACAGGATATGATAAAGACATATGTAAACAAACTGAAGAAAATGACTTTTAGGACATTGAATGAACTTTAAAAATTCTGGGTGTCATGTCACTATATAACTGGTTCAGAAGAGTTAATATTTGTGGTTCAGGGCAAAGCAAACGGAACTGAACTTTGCACTAGTTCCAGAATTCTAACCTCTCTTAAGCAAACATACTTAGAATAAAATTTCACATAAAAAAAGCTTTAAAAGCTTGCAATTTAACTATATTAAGGTCAATTCAATTTACATTAATCTATTTAAGTCCCAGTGTCAATTAATATGTCCAGAAATGTATCTAATAGTTTTTTCCTACAGTAATTGAATTACAAATATGTAATCTTATATATTTATATAAGATTTATATATTTACATAGTTATAAATAAATATGTCATCTTCCTAATTAGGACATAAATATAAAATTAAGTTTTAAGCAATAAACATTTATAAATTAAAACATGACTTATTTAAGACAGAGCTGTCCAACAGAAATATAATAAAAGCCACAAATGCAAACCCCATGTGCAATTTAAAATTTTTGAGTAGCTACATTAAGAAAAGTAAAAAGAAACAGGTATAATTAACTTTAATAATATATTTTATTTATCTCAACATATCAAAACGTTATAATTTCAACATGTGATCAAGAATTAAAAATTATTATGACTTATTTTACCCTTTCTTGGGTGCTTGAGCTCCAGTGTGTGCTTGACACCCACAGCGCACCTCAGTTGGGACTGCCACACTCCAAGGGCTCTATGGCTACAAGTGGCTGGTGGCTACTGTGTCACACAGCACCGCTTCAGGCTAATTTTATAGCCATAATATAAAACTGGGACATAGCGTGATTATTTTATTTACAGAAGGGAGGTGGAAAGGATACTTGTGAAAGCCCTAGGAGGTGAACCATTGCTAATTTAACACATTAACCATTGGAAGATAAAGATATTACCGCTGACCTTATTAGAAGAAGAATAGAGACCAACATTCTCTTGACAACCCAGACCAGGTATTCTGGATATTCTTCTTAAAATTATGTGAATACGTTTTCAATTCTTCAAAGATAGTCTTCTTTGTAAGCGTACACTGCTGTTTAGAGTACAGGAGTCAACTGGACAACCTGCGTGCTTTAGCCAACTTTTATGCATTTGAAGGCATTTACTAAGACTCTGTACAGCCTTCTCTAGCTAATTCCTGCTATCATGAACCACTGTTTGGTGTAGACAATCTTATGGCTCCAAAAAGGCAAACGTCAAGATTTCTAAGCAGCATACTACATGAGGCTACAAAAATACATCCACCCCAGTGAGAAACACAGAGATTATGATTCAGCTAACTTTAAAAGTTTGACCCTATTCGGTAAATTGATTTTGGATATGATCTTATTTATTTCAGTTACCCCCTTCTCCTACCCAAGGACTAAAGTAGAGAAGAATGGTGATGGATATGGAACAGTGGTGGATGACTGCAAGTTTCCAAGGAGGCCAAAGAGTATCTATGGTGTAAGGGGTGGGCTGGCCAGCGGGGGAGGTGCTGTGAGAAGGCCTGCTTGGAAATGGAGATATTGGTAGAGTCTCTGGTGACACCATGAAGCAGAGGAAGAGGATACTGGAAACGAGGGGGTCAAAGGAAGTAGGAGGCAGGGTAATGGTTATATCATCATCCACAGGGAGGTTAATGCAGCTGACAGGATGGCAGGGGAGGGGTGAAAGGGAAGCCTGCAAGCCCGGATTTTCATGTTCACTGACATCTGCCCTCTCTATGCACCATATTTCTCAAACACAGGTCTGATTCATTTCTCCCTCACTTGTGAGAGATCACAGTATTGACATCCATTATTTCCCCTTGCTTGGGAAAGTCATAAGAATTAACAAGCCTATCATGCAGGACTCACTAAATCTGCCGTAGGCATTTATGTACAGTGTGCTTAGCGTTCCTGCCAGATGGCAAGTTTAAATATGCTGAGAAAAACTGGGGTCTCTGCCTGAATTCCAGGTGATTGTTATTTGCATGCATACATTCACTCATTCACTCACTCAGTGAACACTTCTTGAGCACCGTCTGTGTGTCAGGCACAGTTTGGTGGGAGTTTTTTCTCCTAAAATATCACAAAAGGGGGGAATCTGTAACAATGAAATGTTATTCTTCCCTTGCCTGGCTGAGAATTACATCTCTAGGACTCTTTCTCCCCATTTAGGGAGAAGCAACTGAAGTAGAATGTCAGTCTCAACAAACTTGCCAGCCACTCCTGACTACATTTTAAGGACTCATACTTCCGTTACACTGAAGAGCAGTGAAGACTGTCACTGAATGTCAACCATTACTGGGCCCCAGAAGGCTACAGTCCCAGAGACTCTAATGACTGTTGTTTCTCTACTGTTTTCTTCATGACACGTCCAGCCTTTTAACTCATTTCACCGCATTAAGGGTTGAATGTTTGTGTCCCCCCCAATTCATATGTTGAAGCCCTAACTTCCAGTATGTTGATATCTGGAGGTGGAATTTGGACCCTTTGGGAGAGAAGTAGGTTTAGATGAGGTCATGAGGGTGGGGCCCTCACGATGGGATTAGTGCCCTTGTAAGAAGAGACACAGCGAGAAGGCAGCCATCTTCAAGCCAGGAAGAAAGTTCTCACCAGAATCCAACCATGCTGTACCCTATTCTTGGACCTCCAGCCTCCAGAACTATGAGAAAATACATCTCTGTTGTGTAAGCCATCCAGTCTATGGAATTTTGTTATGGCTGCCTGAGCTGACTCATATATACCTCCAACTTCACTTTGCTTTAAATTATTTGGTACAATCAGAAAAGCTGCCAAGATTGTAGCAATTCTTTCAGTTTTACTTTGTGTACACTTCATTCAGATCTCACTAGATACTCTAGCTCATTAAGAAGGGAATCAGAGGAGAAGGACGTACCTGGTAAGGGGCCACATTCCAGCAGAACACAAAATCTATCTTCGTTGAAAACATAAAGTTGATTGTTTTAAGTGTATAGCTTTGAAGGCCTTCTAAATTAGTTTTCTTTTGAAAAGTTTAGTCATTTTTTGGTAGAATACTGAACTCTATATGTGAGGCCCTGTTCAAAATTTCAGTTACCTTATTTTCTTATTACATTAAGCCCAGAGTTTCAAATGAAAGAAAATGAGACGGAAGAAATGTTGAAAACTACATATGACCTCCGGGCACATGATCTACTCCAGGTGAAGGGCATAAGATGAATTGCTGGTTTGTTCCCTGGCCACGACCCTCTACCCCTGTGGGAAGTTTCTCCAAGTTTCCAAACTGGTTCAGTCAGGGAGGTTTTAAGGCTGGCTCTGTTCTGTAGGCTGGTCATGTGAGCACATTGCTTTCGACCCACAACAGCTTACTGTCCACATGGCCAAGAGGGAATTGGGAGAAGAATCAACTTCTAATTTCCACCCTGACCTAGCCATAAATAACATGTGGATCTCAAAACGGAAATGGGCTGAAACACCACTGAAAGCACAGGACCTGGAATCAGCTTATTTATTATTGATAAGGATAACTACACAATTTAAAATCCATTTTGATTGCAGAATATTGTTTAAGTAAAATTAGCTAAGGGCTTCCCTGGTGGCACAGTGGTTGAGAGTCCGCTTGCCGATGCAGGGGACACGGGTTCGTGCCCCGGTCCAGGAAGATCCCACATGCCGTGGAGCGGTTGGGCCCGTGAGCCATGGCCGCTGACCCTGTGCGTCCGGAGCCTGGGCTCCGCAACAGGAGAGGCCACAACAGTGAGAGGCCCGCGTACCCCCCAAAAAAAAAAAATTATCTAAGTTTTTTAAAAAGTCACAGCTTGTTTCCATCATCACGATTTGTGCTCTGGCAAAGCTGAGTCTATCTGCCTACAGACAGAAGAGCTTTAATGACAGATTAAGGTAACTCCCACCACTCACTGCCATTCCCCACTCCTCCCCTCAGAAGGAAAAATGGAAACAAAGGCACAAAAACTATGCAATTTAAGGATTACAGCTGGTGTGCAAGGAAGCTATGTTTTTGGAGGCTGGTCTGAACAGCTGAGTGAAACTGCCTGCATCGTGGTTTTAGATGATGAGTCTAAAAGTGGTCCAGGAGACTGAGCGGGTAGAGAGACCACTCAGAGAGGTCACCTCTGACTGGGGCACGCAGTCCCTCTCTGCTGACTTTGCTTTTTTAAAAAAAAAAAAATTTATTGGTGTATAGTTGCTTTACAATGTTGTATTAGTTTCTACTGTACAGCAAAGTGAGTCAGCTATACGTATACATATATCCCCTCTGTTTTGGATTTCCTTCCCATTTAGGTCACCACAGAGCACTGAGTAGAGTTCCCTGTGCTGTACAGCAGGTTCTCATTAGTTATCTATTTTATACATAGTATCAATAGTGTTTATATGTCAATCGCAATCTCCCAATTCATCCCACCCCTCCCTTTCCCTCTTGGTATCCATACATTTGTTCTCTACATCTATGTCTCTATTTCTTCTTTGTCTATACCAATTTTTTCAGATTCCATATATATGCATTAATATACAATATTTGTTTTTCTCTTTCTGACTTACTTCACTCTGTATGACAGTCTCTAGGTCCATCCACGTCTCTACAAATGACCAATTTCCATTCCTTTTTATGGCTGGGTAATATTCCATTGTATATATGTACCACATCTTCTTTATCAATTCCTCTATTGATGGACATTTAGGTTGTTTCCATGTCCTGGCTATTGTAAATAGCACTGCAATGAACATTGGGGTGCATGTATCTTTGTGAATTGTGGTTTTCTCAGGGTACATGCCCAGTAGTGGGATTGCTGGGTCATATGGTAGTTCTACCTCTCCGCTGACTTTGTAGTAGGGGAAGTGAGGATAGCATCCCACAGAGGTCTGTGTCATCTCCATTTTACAGTAGAGTCAACACCAAGTTGTATAAAGGCCACACACTGAAATAATGATGATGTGTTCATATTACCTGTCCTCACGCACTGTTGGAACCATACTGAGTACTGCTTCTCCCTAAAACTTCCAAAATCCTCTTCAGAAGTTTAACTTTGCAGTCCTACCTGGGAGAGCCATACATGTGCTACGTTTATGGGGCAATCAGATCACTACTGGGACACCACGGAGGGCTGAGATGAAGGGAGTCTTAGAGCAGGTGGTAAAGTCATGCAAAGCAAGAGCAGGTATCAACCTGTGTAGTTACTCTTATGTTAGCCTTGTATACAGTAAGTGCCAATAACATCCAATAAACTAAACTTCAGAGCGAAAAATTCCTCCCAAGATAAAGGGATGGAGGATAGAATTCATTCCTGTGTAATCTGCTATGGAGACTGTACCTTTCAAACCCCAAACCAGGATATGTAGTATAAAAAAGTAAAGTATACTTATGAGGACAAAATATTTGAGATTGCTTCTGCACTGGAACACCCCACTCCCCACGTTAGTTTCCTACTGCCATTTCTGCAAAGTCCCCTTTACCAGGTTCCAGGGATTAGGAGGAGGATATCATTGCTGGCCATTATCCAAGCCTACCACACCTGTAAAATGAGCTAAACATAACCATAGACCTTCTTACTTATTTATTTTTTAAATTAGGAACTAAAAGGAATTGTCGGGAAGAAGGAGCAGACTGGGCAGTTCTATCTATAACCTGGAGGTTCTCTTACCCACAGTTAAAGCTGCTCCCCGCCTGCCCCTTCAATCACTATTTACATGCAGTAACTACTGTCTTTGAATAGATTAGGCCTTATTATTGGCTAATTTTCTATTTGTTTGTCATAATGTCCAGTTTAAGTGAAAAAAAATCTGCATATGCCAGTGAGTCCACACCAGGCCACTCCTAGGCCTCTGGATACACAGCACACACTCGTGTTGTACAGTATTGCAGTGCTTCAGAAGACCATGGACCACAGTGGCTGCTTTCTAGTAGTAGGTGTTCGATAAATTTGTATTGGAAAGATAGATGGGTGGATGGATGTATGGGTGGATGAGTGGGTGGATGGGTGAGCGGGTGGATGGGTGGTGGGTGGCTGGATAGATGGGTGGCTGAGTGGCTGGCTGGCTGGGTGGGTAGCTGGCTGGCTGAATGGGTACGTAGGTGGATGGATGGATGGGTAGGTGGGTAGATGGATGGATGGGTGGCTGGCTGGCTGGCTGGCTGGCTGAATGGGTGGGTAGGTAGATGTATGGATGGGTGGATGGATAGGACAGAAGACATCCAGGAGCCTTTGGGAAAAAAATAAGGCCATCAGTCTGTTTCTGCAGCATCAGTTATCTGATTTCCCTAAACTGAAAAAGAGGAATCCCTTTGCAAACAAATAGAAGAGAATGTGTAAACCTGTGGCCTTGACCCTGGAATAGAAGAGTTCAATCCTTCCTGCCCTCGTCTCTCCTGAACTTCCCCACCTCTCAAATAATGCGAAGTTCGTGAAATTCACCATCAGCTGGGTCTCTAACTGCTATTCTTCCCAGACCGCAGACGCTCTAAGCTTGAATTCAAGCTGGCACGTAGTTGTCTACATTTCCGAAAGTAGAGCACCTAGGGTGTGAAGGTGCCGGAAGCTTCATGAATTACAGCAATGATGATTTATGACTTCACCAGCACCCTTCCAGCACAGAGACTTTCCTAGGAGGTCCCAAACCTAAAGACAAGTTATCTTGGTTTTATCTACATGGCCTTAGCCATTGTTACAAGTTGGGATGGCTGCACGATGTTAAGTGTGGATAGTGGAAATGTTCTCGACCTCTTCCTTCACTGAAGCAAGGCACATTCAGTTTAAAAGGAAAGTCTACAAGTATAAATTATTTGGTGCTTCAAGCAAATATCATTTGTCAAGGAAGGCCAAGAAAATGAATTCTCTGATTCCTTCAGTTGAGGGTCCTTAAAAGACTTCCCTACATGATGCACTATAGAAATGCACTTGAAGGTGTGTGTGTGTGTGTGTGTGTGTGTGTGTGTGTGTGTGTGTTGGGTGCAGATGCAGTGTCCTTCTGCATTAGATGACTTACACCTTGGTTGATGATCTACAATAATTTAACTTTGACTGTAATCTGATGTATGCCCTTTGCTGTCATATCTCAGAGCACTTATTAAGGGTCTCTTGAGGGTACTGTCCTAAGTGTCTTCCTGGTAAGCTGGTGTGCATGGCATGAATGGGTTCAAAGGTACAAAGGCAGTGAAGATGAAGCCCAGATACAGTGAGGATGGAGCTATAAGAGAGCAGAGTTGGAAATTCCAGATGGTCTCAAATCCCAAGATAAGATGAAAACTCCCAAACCAGTGCTGTCAGACGTTAAAAGATAAACATGATCCAAAAGATGAACGAGAGGAAGATAAGACACATGTTTAGAAATCTGTGACCATGTCCACAGAGAGCTGCTAGACAGCAAGAACACGACCACCTGCCTCAGCAAAATGACAAGTTTTGTTTGTTTGTTTTGTTTGTTTAGATAATAACCAATGTTAGCAAAAGTACAAGCAAACAGAACACTTTCAGAGAGTAGCAGTGAAAACGGCACAGCCCTTTTGGGAAACGAATTTAGAACTAGGTAACAAGAACTTTTAAAGTTTAACTTTTGGCTCAGTGAGTCTACTTCTAGGAATCTACCCTAAGGAAATAATCAGAAAAACAAGGACTTATTTACAAGGATATTTGAACTTATCCTGGAAAAAAAAGAATGGAATTAACCAGAGTGAAATGGCTGAGCCAATTACAACACATCCACAAAGTGCAATTTGATGCTGGCTTTGAAATTCAAAGAATATCATACAAAATTATCATAATATAATGTTAGGTAAAAAAGCAAGATAGGCAGCTATACATACGATCCTAATTTCATATTAAACATGACATATAAGTGCAAGACTGGAGGCTAATACAGCAAAATGTCAACATTTAATGGGATCCTTGGAGGAATAGGATTATGGGGTATTTCCATTTTCTCCTTCAAAGTTTCCCAGGTTTTTTCAAACTTTCTACACGAGCATGTGGTACATTTAAAATCAGAAGACTTCCATCAAAACATAGCAGAGGGCTGTAGGAATGAGGCAAAGGCAATGGAAATTTTCTGTGGTCTGTGGGTAGCATCTCACCCACTCCCTGTGAGCCCCTCTGAGCTCATGTTACAATTCTTGCCCTAATTCCAGCATCCCACCCCAAAGAGTAGATGAAGGAGGAGAGAAGAGGAGGCGGGGAGGGGAAGAGGGAAGGAGAAAGAGAGAAGATGAGATGGAAACTCTTTAGAGCAGAAATTTTTTAATCCTGGCACACAATGGAATCACCTGGGAGACTTTAAAAAGTCCCCATGTCTGGGTTCCACCCCAGACTCCCAGCATCACAACCTCTGGGATCAGGGCCCAGGCGCAGGTATTTAAAAATGCACCTTGGGGCCGGATGTGGGGGGTGGTGCAGTGGTTAAGAATCTACCTGCCACCGCAGGGGACACGGGTTCGAGCCCTGGTCCGGGAAGATCCCACATGCCATGGAGCAACTAAACCTGTGCGCCACAACTACTGAGCCTGAGCTCTAGAGCCCGCGAGCCACAACTACTGAAGCCCGCACGCCACAACTACTGAAGCCCACGTGCCTAGAGCCCATGCTCTGCAACAAGAGAAGCCACTGCAATGAGAAGCCTGTGCACTGCAACGAAGAGTAGCCCCCACTCGCCAGAACTAGAGAAAGCCTGTGCGCAGCAACAAAGACCCAACGCAGCCAAAAATAAATTAATTAATTAATCTAATAAATAAATAAATAAATAAAAATGCACCTCAGAATTCTCAGGTCCAGCAAGGTCCGAGAACCCAGATGTAGAGAGGAATGGTTCTCAAAGGTTAGTATACATTCAAATCACCCAGAAGTCTGGTTAAAACGCAGATTGCTGGGCTCTACTCCCAGTTCCCAACTGACAAGTCTGCGGTGGTGCCTGAGAATCTGCATTTCTGATGATTTCCCAGGCGATGATACTGTGGGGCTGAGGACCACACTTCAAGAGCTACTGCTGTAGAGCAAGAGCTTCTTGGATTTGCCCCAGGGACCTTGAGTCCCATAGCAGATTCTCAGATAAATTTTAGTGACAAACCAGATTATTATTTCTTCCTCTAAACACTGACCGGCAGGTTTTTTTTTTTCCAAAGAAGGCATAGGTCCAGAAAATCAAAACAAAGAAAGAAAACGCCCATTCACTGAGCAGCTGCAGGGAACTGGGCACTGGGCTGGACCCTTCACATCCTCTAGAGCTCATGCCATCCTCCTGTGAGGAGGCACGGCCATCTCTATCATAGGAAAATGAAAACTGAGATCCAGGGAAACAGGGTCATTTGCCACGGATGGGCAGCTAGTGAAGGGTGAGGTCGAGATGCAACCAAGGCTTGTCAGATGCCCAAGTCCTGGCTTTTCTCCCTCGGAGAACATACACACATTTTACTAGATAAAACCTTTCCTCTAAGCAAGTATCATGCTGCCTGAAAAGTCATAACCTATATAACATGGGGAAAATGCAGGAGCAAATGTATGAGTTCATTATGCTGTTTTTAAATTCTTACAGTTATTAGTACAGGAAAGCAGCAATGCATTCAGTATAAGAAAACAACTGCTCAGCCTGCCTTTAGCACAAATTCAAACGTATTTTCCATATGTATGTCTGTGAAGAATGAGCCCATCAAAATCCACTGAAGTTTGGAATACACTGGACACTGATGTTAAAGAGCATTACACTAAAGCAGACATCCTGAGTAGTCGGTAAAAGCAAGCCGTCAAGTCATGGGAAGCATCTGTAAAAGACGTGTGATTTGCCTACTTTGGTTTCAGGAGGTAACTATATTCACAGCCTCCCCCTGCAAGGCCTGGCCAGGTCTACCCACACCTTCTGTTCTGCTCTAGATTCCACTTGTCAGGGGAGCTCCTTATTACCTGTGTGACGATTGCTTTGTTCCAACTGTCTGGAATGATTAGGTTTAAGAAATGTATTCTTATTTTCCCACCTCTCTTGGCCATTCTCTTCTAAAGAGAAAACTTTGTGTTTGCTGTTAGGCAAAAAGAGGGGTGGGGGGGGAAGTGAGGTGTTAACATCCATTTATGGGCTATACAGAAGTTATCCTAGGTATTTTCTAAGAACAAGGCAGAACATTCTAGAAAAAACACAGAATGGCCCACTCAGTCGTATACTATCTGAGGAAATCTATTTAACTATCAATGTTCAAATAATATGGATGCCACTCCTCAAACTGCTTCTTTGAAACCCCCATGAAGACTGACATCCCAGGTACTTCTAGATCTGGGCTTTCATTTTACAAAATAAGGATCTCAGGACCCAGACACTCCTTAAGATTCACAGGTTCTATCATGCCCCAGAAAGCACCCAATGCTGACTCAAAACAACCATCCCTTCTGGTGCTAAGACTTGGTCCATTTTCTCTTCTTTCCGTGGTTATAGTTAATCTTTTTGCCCAGCTCCAAACATATGAACAAGCAGTTCTAGCAAGCTGAAGACGGCATCAGGGGAAATGCTATCAATCTACGAGTCTTGCCTTCTGCCTTAAAGCTTTGATTACTGCCAGCAACTCTGTCCTTAAATCTGCATTCCACATCAGCCCTAATTAATTAAATTATTAAATCATAATGAATTGAATAAAAGTATAATGGCCAGCTCTGGCTCCTCTTGGAGGAATGCCTAAGAGATCCAGCATAACCTCAAACCTCCTGTGGTATATAAAGTGGCTTGGAAGCAACGATCTGAAAATCTGGTTCTAATTCAAACACTACTTGGGTTTGAAAATGACCTTAAGACCTTGTTGAGGCATGGCCAGTTGTCTATCCTAATATTTGATCTTTCCTTTGTCTTGAGTCCTAGAATTATCAATTTTCAGCTGATAATCAGGCCACCTTGATATAAAGACTACATTTCCTAGCCTTCCTTGTGGCCATGTAACTACCTAGCTGTGGCCATGTAACTACATTCTGGTGAACAGGATGTGAGCAGAAGTATTGGGTGCAATCGTCAAGGAATGTCCTTCATGAGAAAGGGCATGCCCTTCTTTCTTCTTGCTGGATGGAACGAAGATGTGATGGCTGACGCATGTGCAACCATATTGGCAGAGTGACATCATAAAAGAAGGCAAAGTGCTTGATACTACAGAGCTGCCACAGCAGCTCTGGACTCCTACACAAGATAGAAATAAAGTCCTATTTTCTTTAAGCCATCATTATTTTGGGTTTTCTGTCAAACCCAAGCAGCCAAAACTAATCCTAACAAATATTCAGTAATGAAAATATCTTCAAAACTCCAAATGATCAAGGGTCAGCTTGGGTTAGAGTCATAGAGATCAGGGGCATGAAGTGAATCCTGTAGGGCCATTTTTATAAGCTTGCTGAGTTCCTGGACACTTAGGGAGATGGAAGCTGTGCAGAAGTGACTAGAGAAGGTCCTGAGGCCACAGGACGCTTACATAAGGTGCTGGCTAGAGCTGGGAGCACTTCCAGAAGTCTGAGCCTTCCTGGTCAGGGATGGGCAGCAATGATGCAGCCATGCCGGAGAAGCCCCCAGCTGCGCTGTTCACCTCTGCAAACACACCACACCTCCTTCAGAGCCACTTAGCCCCACTGCCCCGGCACCAGCCCCCCTGTCCTCCTCACATCACCTCCTGATGTCGTATTAATAAACGGCTGTGTGCAAGGACAGAACTCGAGTGTCACCAGCTCTTCAGGGAGCAGTGTTTCCATCTTGCAGAGACAGAGCCTTAGTTGTGGTGCCACCTGGGAGAAATGTGTAGCACACGATAAGCAGTCCAGGGAGGAAGACCAGCTCAGATCATGCGGCGGGAAGTGAGGCCCATTCCTCCCGGCAACCAGGGTGGTTTGCCAGCTGTGCAGATTCGGCAAGAAGGAAAGAAGATGGGAACTTGGGTGCACATTTCAGCACGTGATACCAGTCAACGTTAAGTCACAGGTAGTGTGAGGAACAAGTGTGTTCCGGATCCCAGGAGGCTAGATTCTCGCGTGTGATCTTGTATAGATCACAGCCGCTCTCAGGGCCACAGTTTGCTCATTTTATAAAAGTAAGGCTGGGGTCTTAAGAATCAGCATCTCAAAGGTGGAAGGGAAGCTATGTGTTCCAGAATCTCCAGGCGATTCCAACGATCAGCCAGGTTTGGCAATCTCTGACTTAGAAACTTGCCACTCAGAGTGTTCCGCGGACCTGCAGCATCACACTCATTAGAAATGCAAACTCGCGGTCCCCACCCACACCTACTGAATCGGAATCTGCATTTTAATAAGATCCCAGGTGATCCATGTACACACCAAAGTCTGGGAAATGCTGGCTTAGGTCCATGATGTCATGATTTCATGGAGAACATAACACATTTAGCCATTGTCCTGAGATCCAATCTCAATACTTGCTTTTCATCTTGTTTCATTTCTAAAAATAAGAGCCACTTATTGTAAGGATTATAAGTGATAATGCTTATACATGTTACGGTATAGTATAAAAGGTCAAAAAAATTCTAGTTTTGTTTTTGCTACCACTATTATTAGCTGTGATATTCATTGGTCTTGATTTACCAGAACTCAAGAGAACCACTGGGGGAAGAGGAATTTCAAATTCTGAAGCAACTCTTTTTACTTGAGACACTTTATTCCCAACCCCTGGCAAGTCAACATTCTCCCCAATGAACCAAAAAACATTCAAAATCTCAGTCTTGGCCGATACTCCAAAGGCAAAAGAAAACAAAATGTCCTGGGACTCGGGGTCATCAACCAAAGTGCTGGCTTTAACCAACAGCAAAGCCAACTCCTTAGGCACTCTCAGGAGGAAAGAGGCTTCCTACCCCGACATCACCATTCAAGGAGGTACAGTGTCATCATATTCATGTGACAGAAGAATCAAGGGACTGCCACCATCTGCCTGAAAAGCTGATGCCCCCCCAGTTCTCACATTGGCACATACTCGTTGCCTGCCTATGACTGAACAGTGCATACGTGCTTTTTAAACAGATTTAACCAAAGTTGAACTGCTGGCAAGCAGATGGGCAGCCACATGACTGATGCAAGCTTCAATGTGTGTCACTGGGGCTTTTGCGAGGAAGAGGCAGATTGAGTGGAGGAACCAAACTCTCTCTTTTTCCTTTTCGGTCTCCCCCTTCTGCTTGACATCTGGTCTTTGTCGGGGGACTTGGGGCCCGACGCCTGATCTCTTCGAATAAGCCTGGTCCCCACTTTGCCACATTCCTCTCAATTGTAAGCACCAGGAGAAACCACTCTACGGGTTACAGTTTCAAACGCAAACAGTGGCCACAATGCAAACATTTACTCTGGGGTTCCCAGCAACGCTGACTTTTGTAAGGAGTGAAGCAGGGTGAGCAGAAGCCTGGGGTCTCCCATCTTGTCCCCAGGTAATAGCTTTTGTTCCCAGGGCACAATTAAGTCACTGTTCACTTTTTGGTGTGTGGACCAAATACACAATGCCTTCCATTCTCAGGGACTAAGGAAAACAGGAGTTGGCATGAGGTGTCCACATTTTCCTTAATGAAATGAACAGCCCAACCCGAAATTCAAGTGCTAAACTTTCAACAGCAAACAAAAGGCTCGTGTTCCAGTCCGGTTCACTGAAACCAAGTGACTTTTATATCAGCCTCGAACCTTGGGAGTGTTTACTTACTTATTCTTCTCTTATCAGCACGTTTAGGGGTCAGTTCCACATGTAAGCAAGGAAAACAAATTGAGCAAATGACACTTAGGATGAAAAAAAAAATCGCTGAGACGCATAACCAACACCCTATGTGTTCCTGAGTCATTTCTCTCCCTCTTCTGTCCCCCAAATCTAGGGAATCAGGTATTTCAGACATTTGAACAGAAAATTCAGTCTTTGGAATAAAATCTCCTAGGGTGGCTGCCGTAAATGATGATTCCCTTCCTTCAAGAAATTCCTGAGAAGAGGACATGCACAGCGGGGTTTTCACTCCCTGCACGCAAGGTCTTTGGTTGTAGGTGTCCCACAAATTCTAGCTCTGCACACAAAACCTGTATTATTTACGCTATGTGCAACTGGCTGTTCATTTGCGTAACAAAATAAGAAGAAGAATGGAAAAGAGCATGGCCCAACTGGAGGGTAATATCCTCGGAGTTAAAGCAAAGCACTTGACGATATATAAAAAGATACATACGGCAGATTTCCATCAAAGCCATTTTGAGATGTAATAAAATTAGTCCTAAACCCAAGTTTTCTCCTCTTTTCTGATCAACTCAATAGTAGTATCTCAGAGTGTTAATAATTAGACAAGGTTGGAATCAGAAGGGAAGTTTCTAGTAGACAGAGCGGCTTAAACAGTCAGAATGAAGTGCGTATCCTGTAGATACAAGAGGGAAACGAGGTCAGGAGTCCATACAGGCCCAGGTGATATTTGATCTGCCGTGTTTGTACCTTCTGTCTCCTGGACTGCAACTCACAGAAATTCTGCTCTTATCACAAAAGAACAACAAAAATTATATTAGCAAGTGACTCAGTTATGCAAAGACCAACACTGCACACACAGTGCAAACTTCAAAATGAGGGGTGTAAGAATCAGATGCGGGAAAAACAAACTGCTTTTGTTTCATAAGCTCTTCTAACAACTTAAGACCCAGAAACACAAATATTATATCGCCAGCTATAAAATCATGACATTCAGAGTTTTTGAAGTTGTGTTTTATGGTGATTTTTTGAATCAAAAGAGAATAAGTAAAACTTTGTTTACATTATTGGTCAAAAGTGTTTTCTGTAATCTGAAAGAGAACAAAGCAAGGGGACAAATAGCTCTCAGCCCTGCATTTACAGCTGTTTGCCACCATTTCTACAAATGACACAAGATCAATGGGCTGGAAGACCTCTCACAGGGAAAGCCTGAGTTTAACCAGAAGCCCGGCCTGGTCCAGTCCTCACTGCCCCCTCTGACCCCACTCCCCAGCAGTTAAGAGTTAGGCAGTCACAGCCTTTGTGCCTTAACTGACATCTGTTTCAGGAGATCTATTTTCACCTCAAGTGCTTGCCAAAGTGGGACACTGAAGTATTTCTATTTATTGGTTGCAAATGGCATCTCTGTGTGTGTACTTGGGTGCCCACAAGGTAGGGGGTGGTTTACAAAGGGCTGCTCAAAACCCAAGCCAAGGATCATCTGGGGTCTTTAAAAAATTAAGAGTCCAGGGCCTCCCTGAGGTTCTTATTCATTGGACAGGAGAGGCGTTGCAATGCCCATGTTAACAAGCCCCCCGGGCTCTTTGATGCTGTGAAGTCTGAAACCCCCAAACCTGGAGTAATCGTTCTCAACCAGAGTTACAGGGAGCCGTAGAGAATGCAGGTGCCTAGACCAGACCTGGACCAGTTAAATCTAATCTTGGAGGCTGGGCCTGGGTAGCAGTGGTTTCTAAAGCTCCCAGGAGATCCCCCAGAACCACGGAGACTAACGCAGACTGGTGCCGCTTATGCAAAATGAAGATGGCCTAAGGCGTTCCCTATATCAAGAGAACCCCCCAACCCCCATATTTTTTCAATCACTCCTGCTAGGTTGACACTTCCTTTTTGGAGCTGACTCTATGTTCCTCTAAACTCCCTTCCCAGTATTAAGTCTGCTCATTACCTCAGCCCAGGATTACACCAAGTCCCTTCCTGTGGCAAGATCCTCCTTCCAACACAGGGCGTGGGTGATTAACAACTGCAATTTAAAAATGGATCTGCTCTGCAACAGTTCCAAACTATAAACTACAGCTCAGACAGTCCTCTTCCCCCTTTCCAAGGATTTTTGGAAAATGTTTTTTTAATGACTTCTGTGCATCCCCCAAGGTAAGTTTAGATAGCCTCCCCTTCTGTCTCCCGGTGGGCAGCCACCTTGTGGAGTTTAGACCCCTGCATGGGGGCAATACGGTTAAGCTGCGGGGTGATGCCATGCATACTGCATCTCATTTTCAAACTCTCTTTAGCCAAGATTTGTTGAAGCTGAGGGACTTAAAGCAGGCTCAGGAAGGTAGTGACGCGGATGAAAAAACATCTCCCCCATGGACTGCATTAATTAGAAACTAAATTGCTTCAACAAACTCTTTTAAAAGGCAAGTACCCTCAAAAGAAGCGAAGCCTCATTCACCGGGGAATGTTACTTTAATCCACTGATCAAACTGGAGGGTTGTGGGGATGACTGTTGTTTGAGCCACAGAGTGTGAAAAGAAATGAATCCATTGTCAATATTTTAAAACGAATTCTCAGCATTGCCTAGACTTGGAAGAGCTGGCAGTGCTGGCCCAGTCCGCACATACAACCATCACACGGTGAATAACGGCAGCCCCCTTGGGATGGCCCTGTGCTCTCCAGCTGGACACAGGCCTCACTGCTCCCTATTGCCTGGTACCCGGTCAGCTTCACACATTTGCTGCTAGGAGCAGAGGCCCTGCTGACATCTGAGTTGGCAAACTCTTCTTTACTCAACGACTCACCCTAAAGTGACAGAACTGGGGATAGGATCTGCATTCCCATTTTTGGTCTCCTACTCCTTAGCTACGAGGTCTTAGATGGTCACAACCTCCTCCTGGGATGGAGCCTTAGTTTCTTTAACATTACTATTCCAATTGACTAGTGACAGCTTCCTGGGGTGGCTATGAGTATTGAAAGGAGCTGAAGGTGAATATGAAAGTGTTTGGAAACTAAAGTAGTAGGCGCATGTAAATGACAGCTGTCCAATCAGCTCAAGACTGCTGCTGGGAACAGTTGAATCATGCTTGGGTGGGAACGCTATGGAGGGCAGTTGGGGGCAGGGGCGGGGGGGAGAAGAGACTGGGCTCATGAATTAATGTGACGGCAGGCAACCTGGGGAATCCAGGTGCTAGCCCCCTGGGGGCAGAGACCACAGCCCTCACCTGGAAGAGCGCAAATCTGACCAGGGCTTCCACCTCGGCAAGGCGACCAGTGGAAACCAAGCCAGCTGCTGAGTTCAAACGAAGAGACTAGTTTGGGAGGTTGCAAAACGTAGTCTTACAACTGAGCCTCCTAGTTGCCCCATTACTTCGGGTCTGACCCAGCATCTCCAATCGAGACCGGGGTCTCCTGACGCACACCTGGTCTTTCTCTAACAGGAAGAAATACAGGCAGAAGAAAGACAAAGAGGAGCTGAGAAGACAGTCACTTATTCCTACCCCATCCCCCCACAGACCTTATCTTTCCCTTTATTATCAGTTTAGTAGGTTATTTGCATTTTGGCAGGATTTCCCTTTCCCAGGGCCTATCAACTGAGTCTGGAGGAGACGGCAGATGGCCTGCTACACAGCTAATCTGAGTACATATTCAAGACAATAAACAGCTACAGATTGACTTGGCACCAGCCACGGTGGGGGGGGGGGACGCCAAGCATTTCTCAAGTCCCCTCGACTTTGCCTTTACTTGCTGTGTCAATAGAAAGAGTATATTTTAATCTCCTAATAATTTGTTTTGGAAGGAACTCTATATTTCCTAAGTATCAACTATATCTTCAGATGAACCACTAGCACAAATTCTAGGGCACCTCTCTTTGCATTGGTAAACCTGATCAATCCGCGTTCTTGCTGTCTTGATTTCCAACTAGTCATCAAAATGTACAAATATCTTTTCAAACACACACACCGTACACTTCCAAACATACACACTGTACACTTCGAAACATACATGCTTTTTCCATATTGACCACAGGATGTGTCCCAGGTAGGAGTCAAATGCCCTGCTGAAATCCGCTGTGTGTCAGGACCACACTTCTCTGTTCCCGCAGCCCAGTCATCTTTTCAAATAAGAAAATAAGGTTAGCCTGATACAACCAGCTCCCCAGTGTTCACTGCTTTCCTTTCATCCTTCTAAGAAGTCGATTAATGTGTCCACCCCATCCTTGTTCTTCTTCAGGACACCAGTCTACACAATTTTTTTGTTTTGTTTCTGTATTTAGTATCTGTCAGAATCTAGGCTAGTTCTGTAGTCAACAGTACTGATATAGTTCATTCTCCCCACCTTATTTCTGGTAGATCCTTTAAAAATCTCAGCTTATTTAGAACACTCCTTTCCCAATAAATATTTATCTCCTTCTACCGTTGCTCTTCAATTGGAGCACCCTCAAAATGATCAAGCTCACTTTATTTGCCATATTCTGTGTTCTACGGCCATCAGCACTGCTATTAAGGCTCATCCCTATTAAGTGTCCATCAACAAATTCATGAATAAAGATGTGGTGTACAATGTACAATGAAATACTACTCAGCCATAAAAAAGAAGGAAATTTTGCCATTTGCAACAACATGGATGGACTTTGAGGTTTATGCTAAGCGAAATAAGTCAGACAGAGAAAGACAAATACTGTATGATATCACGTATATGTGGAATCTAAAAAATATATCAATAACAAACTAGTGGATATAACCAAAAAGAAACAGATACAGATATAAAGAACAAACCAGTGGTTACCAGTGGGGAGAGGGAAGTGGGGAGGGGCAACAGAGGGGTAGAGGATTAAGAGGTACAGACTATTATGTATAAAATAAGCTACAAGGATATATCGTACAACACAAGAAATACAGCCAACATTCTATAATAGCTATAAATGGAGTAAAACCTTTAAAATTTGTGAGTCACTATACTGTACACCTGTAACTTATATAATATTGTACATCAACTGTACTTCAATAAAAAAAGACTCATCCCTGTTTTTTTTGAACCACTGAGGACCTCTGTAACTACTGACTGTTGTTCTTGGGCACCTGGGTTATCTTATGGCCTTGCTACTCAAAGTGTGGACTGCGGGGGCTTGTTAGAAATGCAGACTCTTATACCGCATGCTAACACACATATATGGAATCTAAAAAAAAAAAGAAGGGTTCTGAAGAACCTAGGGGCAGGACAGGAATAAAGACACAGAGAATGGACTTGAGGACATGGGGAGGGGGAAGGATAAGCTGGGACGAAGTGAGAGAGTGACATGTACATACATACACGAGCAAATGTAAAATAGATAGCTAGTGGGAAGCATCCACATAGCACAGGGAGACCAACTCAGAGCTTTGTGACCACCTAGAGGGGTGGGATAGGGAGGGTGGGAGGGAGACGCAAGAGAGAGGAGATATGGGGATATATGTATAGCTGATTCACTTAGTTATAAAGCAGAAACTAACACACCATTGTAAAGCAATTACACTCCAATAAAGATGTTAAAAAAAAAAATGCAGACTCTTGGCCCCTCTCCAGACCTACTGAATCAGAGCCCGCGTTTTAACAAGATCCCAGGCGATCACGTGCACATGGTTAAAGTGTGAGAGGCACTGCTGTATGATATCCAGTTATAGTCAGGACTCGGCAGCCATGTTCCCACTACCAGTGCAGTGCCCACTCTCACAAAGGAGTTATTCTCCACACTTTGTCTCCCAATGGACTGCCACATCCACTGTGTGTCAGGATCTGAGTAGAGGCCCAGGAGTCAGTGAAGGAAGGACAGCCTCTTCCCCTAGGAGGTCAGCATCTATCTAATGGGTGATACCAACCTGTAAACAAAGAACCACAGGACAACAGAGAAAGTATCAATAAAAGACGTGTATCGAGGGCTCCAGGGGAACTCAGAGAGGTACCTGGATCTTGAAGATAGGACAGAAAGTTCCGAGAAAGGAAGTGAGGGGCGGCATTCTAGACTGAAGGGACAACACGCCCAGGGAGGAGCCAAAAATCACATCATGTTGGAGAATGACCAGAAGGTCCGTCTGGCTGGGTCAGTGCAGGGACTGGGCAACGGTCAACCACTGGGCACAAAAACCACCCCAAGCTTAGTAGTTCAAATAACAATAACTGGCTTGCTCACAGTTCTGATGGTTGCAGTATGGGCTGGGCTCCACTGGGCAGGTTGTCCACTCCTCATGGTGCTATCCGGGCTCATTCACCTGTTTGCAATCCAGTGGGATTGGCGGGGGCTGATGGCCTCGCTTATGTGTCCGGTGGCGCCTGCTGGCCGTCAGCTGGGCCCCTCCCTCCACGTGCCTCTCATCCTCCAGGACGTTACCCAGAGAGCCCTTATGTGAGGATGACGTGTACCAAGAGAGCGAGGCCCGGCCTTGGAAGTCACAACATCCCTTCTGCAGGATTCTGTTGGCCAGGACAAGTCACAGGGCCAGTCCTGATTCAAAGGGAAGGGAAGAACAGCAATGCCGAACTGCCAGGGGGTGGGTCACCGAGAGGTTCCTTAGCGACCATGAATATTACGGTGCAACCCAGAACGGAAAGAGAGATTATTAGGGCACGAGTTTATACCTTCTCTGCGGGGCCCTTAAATTCAAAAGCACTCAAGTAGCCTAAAATCCTATTTACCTTTGTAGCCCCAACTGCAACGCCCGTAGTTCTCTCCACACAGTGGGTGTTTAATAAATTCATGTGGACTAATTAAATTGTCACAAATACACATAATTATAAACTCAGGAATTGGAATTTATCAGCAGAGAATTCCCAAAGGCCCAGTGAATAAAGAATAAAAAGTCTCTTTTGCTTACAAAAAACGTTGAGACGACAGAATAAGAACGTGACGGTTTCACAAAGAACGTGAATGTGCCCCGAAATTCACCAGTAGCAAATCTCCAGGGAGACCGTTGCTCTCCCTCCATTTACCAACCTTCGCTCCAAATCCCATCATGTGTCACGATGGAAGTAAAAAAGTTTAAGAGGTCAGCACCTGCTTTAGGTTCCACTGAAAAAGCAGAGCAGTCATCACGTCTGGGCGGAATCCTCTTTAAGTCACCCTTTAAGCTTAATACACGGCAAATTGTCTTTCCTCGGCAGTAACAGCAGACCGCTGTTTCAACCCGTCCTCCTAATCTGGACAGCTGACAAGCTATCATTCTATGGGTTAGACCTGGCAAGATTTATTTCCTTCTGGACATTGTGCTTGAGATTAAGCTAAATGGTATGGTAAGGTTATATGGGAATCTCAGCTTTCTTCAGGTATAAATAATGTAGGGACTTGGATTAGCAAATGACCCAGTTCCTGACCCCTTTTCTGTAAAAATGTAACTCTTTATTAAAATAACTACTGTGGCAGTGCTATTCATCACATATTTCAGGGACCTTTCCGGTCAGGATACGGTAGGAGGGCGCCCCCGATGCTCTTCAACTTAGGCTTGGCCATGTGACTTCCTTCGGCCACCAAAGTACTTGCCTTGGATGAAAGCTTCAAGAGCCAGTCCTCAATGTGCCACATCCTCTTCCCTCACCAATGTGACTGTCATTTTTCAGATGGTAGAGCTTTGGTCCCGTGGTCAGGACGTGTGAGACAGAGCCCCCAGCTCGCTCATACTGGGCATTGGCATTGTTCGTTACAGCGGCATGACTTTGCCTGTCCTAACTTACTATAACTACGCTGAACACGTAAGTATCCTTAATTGCTGGGAGGAAGAAAGTGATAGCCCGTTTAAGCAAGATGACTCCTGGTTTTAGAGCAGTTTACGTGCTCCTCACTTCCCTCTGCCTAATGGCTCCTACTTCTCTCTCCTCGCCTGCCTGGAATTTAGGAAACTGCTTTACTTCCTTTCTTTGCAGGAAATGCACAGAAGTGACTGGGTTAAGGGAGAGAGCTTGCGGCCTATCAAGTTCCTCTCTGGCACGGGATCTTGGCTTTGACCCCTTTGACAGCATCCCCAAGTCTAGATCATAGGGTCAGAGGATATTCGTGTTGCCCATCGGGGCCATTTCATTCACAATCCTGACCCTGAGTAGCAAAGAGTGAGCCACTTGCCTAGAGTAAGTAGCAAACCCAGGTCTGAAACCCGGCTGTTTTCCTGGGCTCATTGCTGACTCATAGACTGTCCCCCCGACACTAGTACATACACTGTATGGAAGCCAGTTCCTGCCTGTCTTCTCTTTCCCCTGGAATCTGACTTGCCTTTTCTGCCTCTATACAGCTGGTCTGAGGGTTCCGAGGCTTGAGATTCCCCTGCTTCCCCAAGGGGTTTCTTTTCTCTGGTCCCACAGCTATATCGCCTCAAAGGCCAGCCCCTGGATGCCCAAAGTCTACCACTTCTGTTCACAGCGACTCAGCAAGGAAACCCTGCCCAAACTCCCCAGCACTCCCGCTGAGCCCTCCAGAGTAGGGCCTGGAACCCTGACTGCCCTGTTCCTACTTCACTCCTTCGAGGAGCCAGGACTTATGACAATCTCCACACTCCCTGTGCCCCCTTCCTTCACAGGCCCCCTGTGAAGTGCGGAGGAAGAGTAAATTACCTGTCTGCTCAAACCACGAGGGTATCTGGGCAATCGCAGTCTCTGCAAACCAGCCTCAAAAACTCTCCCCCATCCTTTCTAACAAAGACCTAATCACTATGAATGAGTGTCTTTATTAAGCTGCAGTCTGATGAACCATCGCCTGAAAGAGACTTCTTTAAGGGGACAACCCTTTTTTCCCCTTTCACATTTTAAAACCCATTTAAATAGAAGAATTTTAAAACAGACCCATGCAGAGGAGACCTCACAGGCAGCTACTTTATCCCACACTTCTCCGTGACCAGACGCACAAAGAAACCAGACAGGGATACAACACACCCTTTTCCTCTATTTTTGGAAGAATTTAGAGCCCGCACTCACAAAGGGAAGCTGGCCTGCTCTAGCAGCAAAAGAAGCAGACAAATGCCTCTAGTATCAAGGGCAGGCCATTTGAAAGGGGTCTGTGCCCCCAATTCTTGGTACCATAGCCTGAACCCCAAGAGGGTGGATGCTGAAGCCACCAGATGAGCTGCTGGCTGCCTGCCCTATGTCCACCCGCTTCTGTCTTCCCAGCAGAATCAAACTTTATTCACGGCAGCCACGTGCCTTGCCTCCCATGCTCCGGCGGTGGGGCCAGGGTACGTGTGACATAGTCTGGCTGATAAGCGGACAGAGCCTCGGGTGGCACCTCTGGGACCCTTTACGCTTCCCATCCTCTTGCCTGAACCATGGGCATGGTGGATGGAGCTTTGGTGGCCACCATGGAACCTCACAGATGACAGTGACCCCTAAGGATGGCAGGGGAGAAACCCAGGGGTCTGTGTCTCCAATGGCACCGAGGGGCCACCATGTCACACTCGGCCACTTACCTCCCCACTTTTGTAGGAAAAAACAATTAACTCTTTAACAGGTCAAGACTACTGTCACCCAACATACCCAAACATTACCCCAATGCAGAGCCCCTCCAACCTACCATCTGAACAGGGTCATACCCCAAGCAGACCTGGGGAATTTCTTTTTTCTATGGAAAGTCAATGACCCAGAGAAATTAAAAGTCAATAGGAGGCTTCATTAGACTAAAAATCCACTTTTGGCAGACACATTTGGTACATCTTGGGGTGATGCTGGGGGGAGAATAAAGGTTCGGCACTTGCTGCTCTTAAAATATGAAATAAGCACAAACTGCTCCTCATCTAATACGATAATTGTCTAGATATTTTAATTACCTATTATATTTGGAGGGAAATGGGAGGGAAAGGAAGAAAAGATAAGATGGAAGGGCACCTAAATATCCATCAGTGGATGAATGGATAAAGAAAATGTGAGATACATTCAGTGGAATACCATTCAGTTCAAAAGGAACCTCTAGGCCACCACAGTGGACAGCACAGAACATATCCATAATTGCAGAAAGTTCTAGCGCACAGCATCGTTATAGACACTACTGTATACTACACTATACTATGCAGTAATGGGAAGAAGCCTTCCTGGGACACTGGGAACTTGGGGGGTACCAGTGATGACACACAACCTCTCTCTGCCTCAGTTTCCTCACGTGTAAAATGTATTACACCTAACATATATATATATATGTTATACATAAGTTATAGTATTAGCATGTAACTTATAGGTCTGTTAAGCGGAGTAAACGAGATCACACCTGTAAGGCACATGGTAAGAGCTCAATGAATGCTAGGTATTATTTTGGGGAAGGGCGCAACTAGAATACAAATGCACACAAACACACATACATGTGGGACTCCCTGCAGCGAGAGAGCATGAATGAGTCATCTGTACACCTTCCCCATCCACAGAAAGCGTAACAGATTCTGATTAAACAACTGAAATGGACAGCACCTCCAAGATGGCCCACCAGGTACCAGGCACGGTGACCAGGTGCAGGGAGGTCTGGTCTCCCTTCTCCCACCTGCCTATCAGGAGTCCAACCAGAGGGAATGAGGGGATGGGGACCACAGGTGGGAGGCCACATGGGTAGGCGCAGCCCAGAGCAGCCTCTGACTGAGCCCCCACTTGGCCCCAGCAGGCTGTTCAACAAGGCAAGTGAGGGATCCACAGAGGAAAACTGCTGCCCATGTCAACAGGAACCCCTTTAATCACAGCCCTTCCCTCCAATGACTCTGCAGGATAGATAGCAGACACCCAGGGACCAGCTGGTACCAGGAATTGTTCATGTCCCTCAAGAGGGGCACTGACATGCAATGACCGTCTTGCACCTTGCCTATCTGCTACTGTGTACATGTTTATGTGTGTGGACATATATATGTGTGCATTTATGTATGTGGAGCATAATTCAAGTGATTCCAAGCTCCTTTACTTATTTAAGATTTTTTCACGGTTATAATATATCCCTTGATTTTATGGGCTTGCTTGTTTTATTTTCTCCCACTAGTCTGTGGGTTTATTCTCAGATTTTGTAATGCTGCCCGTTGGTTTACTCATGACAAAAGGATATGACCCATATTGTTTAGTATCTTCCTAGGAGCCCTCAAGGACGGTATGGACAGGCCAAGACACCCAGTGTGCAGATAAGACATCAGCCTGGGAGATTCTGTGACCAGGATGTGAAGCCAGACAGATCACCTGTATCCTGCACTTGGCTTCCAAGGGGCTGGCAAGATGATAGGACGTGTGACGAGCTAAGTACCAGTTACCACGTTGGGCTCTCACTCAGGATCCTGATCACTGAAGTTAAAATTAAAGACTGATCATGGTTGGGTAAGTGAAAGAAGGAAAATGCTCTAAGGATTAATAACTGACTCTTCCAAGAGACACACTTGGCTAAAGGATTAGGTATTTTTAAAAGCCCAACACGTTTTTCTCTTAATAGATAACTTCTTAATAAGTAATGGTTTAAGTAATAAGAGGAGGATTCTGTAGGAGACAGAAAAAAAACTCTAATGACTAAAGTTGTTTGTCAATAAGAGCAATGAACATGGGGAATTCCTTGGCGGTCCAGTTGTTAGGCCTCTGTGCTTTCACTGTCAAGGGCCGGGGTTTGACCCCTGGTGGGGGAACTAAGATCCCACAAGCTGTGCAGCATGGCCAAAAAAAAAAAAAAACAATGAATACTCGCTATTTTTTTATATTTATTTATTCATTTATTTATTTTTATTTGGTTGCACCGGGTCTTAGTTGTGGCATGTGAACTCTGAGTTGCGGCAGGCACGTGGGATCTAGTTCCCTGACCAGGGATGGAACCCAGGCCCCCTGCATTGGGAGGGCAGAGTCTTAACCACTGTGCAACCAGGGAAGTCCCTCGATGTTATTTTAAATTTGTAATTTCTTAATCTGCATGGCTTTAGAGTTCACAAAAGAGGCTTCGAGTCACAGAAGGAAAACGAATATTCTTCTCGAATACAGCGCATCAGAGGCACGAGGAAGGGGCCAGATGTAGTGAACAGAGGGCAGGACAAAGACGAGAGGTGATTCTCCCGAGGTCCCGCCACGGAGGAAAAGGCAGATCCCAGGCTTCTGGATTCTTCTCAGGAGTCCCACGCGTGCCTCAGAGGGCTGCCTGGCGCGTGTGGGGCTGCCCGGTAACACGCTTTGAACAAAGGGCTCGAGACCAAAGAGGATTTGAAAACCACTGGCCTCACAAAGCCAGACACTGAGCTCCGAGAAGCCACCCGGCGAGAAGGGAGGTGCTGGCCCTCCGGGAGGCTTCCTGCAGAGCGGCCTCAGGGAGGATGGGGTTAGAGGCCAGGCCTCCACCTTCCTCTTTCCTTGACCCATAAAGGGCGTGAGCAGCTGCCGGCCAGACGGGAAAAGCTGAAGGTCCTCCATCCACCTCCACCACCAGGTCCGAGGAGCTCTGCCCGCCCGGCTTCCACCTCTGGGCTGGCCCCTCGGGAAAAGCAGCTCAGAAGGCCCAAGCCCCCAGCCTCTGGGCCCTACCTCGGTGACCGCACCCCATTTCAGCCTGGAAGTTGTCCTCCTGAGGGGCTGGGCGCCACACAGGCCTGGGCCAGAATCCTCACATCATGTTCCGAATACCTTGGCCTTGAGCAAACGACTTCACCTCTCAGAGACCAAGGATGCCCTCCGTGGAAGGGCGGTGGAGTTGCTTCACCGGGTTTCGGCGCGAGAACACGGTGGCCCTACCTGCCGCACCGCCGCCAAACCCTCCTCCCTACCAGACCACGGGGTCATGCTGTCCTGTCCACCGAGGTACCCCAGGGGCCAAACGCTGACCAGTGTGTGGCAGCTTTCCCATCAATATACGGTGGTAAATCAGTGAGCCAGAGAGCAAGCTGGGCGTCGTGAGTAGCTGAGAGGGTGTGGGGGCACACGTGGGCACTTAACCCGACCCCGCCACCTTTGACAGGGAAGCTCTGGCAAGCCCTCCAGCTCCCTGCCTTAGCCTCCTCACCCGCAACATGAATATGCAAGGACTGCCAGGATTAAAACGAGATAATACGTGAAAAAGCACTTGGTGCGGTGCCCGACCCTCACAGCTGCTGGGCCACACAAGTTGCTGTTAATGAAACGTCCACCCCAAATTGCCTTCTCCAGTGTTTGGTCCTGCCTCACCAATGAGTCCCAGTGACCAAGACTAGAAAGGAGATAAATGGCTCTTCCTCTGCTCCTCGGCAGTAATTATGATGGTCACATTCGCACTTGCTCCTTCATTCACAATACTTAATTTTCTCAATTGTCTTTTTAAGAATAAAACAGTATCTCCCGCAGTGGCAGCACGTGACTACCTCCATTCCTTCAAATAATAATTTTTCTGTGCACTGCTTCATCATATTGACATGGAACTCACCTACTTTTTAGCCAGTAATTTTACAATAGTGCACTCTGCATACTTGTGCTTAACAGTAAGTTTTAAGGTGTTTCTAGTGCTTAGTTTTTTAAACTTGGGGCTTAAATTTTTTGTTTTGTTTTTGTTGTTTGTTTACTAATATTTCCCAAGGAAAGTACCAGATGACCCCAGGGTATCAGTCCCAGCTTCTCCGTGTGTCCATGAGACAGGAGACAGGCTAAAGGGAAGGACAGATACATTGCTTTAGAAGGTTAAGATCAGGCTTAGCTCTGATCTAATTGCTTCCTGATTTAACATCTGCTTAAGCACATGCTATATTAGGGAAATGCTCGAATGGGACAGCTAGATCAGAAACTGGGTCTTCTCAGAGCAATGAGGTTCAGAAAGAAGGAACTTACTTAGCTGAGAAAAAGGGATGTTATATAAACCCCCAAGTCCTTAAAAGTTATACTAGTGAGGCTGCCCTGAGCACACAGCTCTCCTGTATCTGCTTTGCTGCAGCTCTGGGAGGCCGGTCCACAGTTCCTCCTCTATTCCAGCAAGTCACTTGGCTCCCTGACCCATCTAAAGAGGCATCATTACAACAGCACTCCAGGTTCTGGTAGAGAATTTGTCACCAGCTGGGCTTCTCTTTAAAGACCTCCTGGAGAACCAGCTGAAGCTGAGAGCAGAAACCCCCTGCTCCAGGTGTCCAGGGGAGGTGGTGCAGGAAGCCAGGGCGGGACCAGCTGCCTCTGTCCCTCCGAGTAGTCAGCAAGCCCAGAACAGTTGATGGGCTTTGCTTACTTGGATCCAGGTTGCCATGGAGATCAGGAGTCTCCCTGGATGCCCCCACTACAGGACCACTGGAGGAAGCTAAGTGAGCACCCCTAAGTCAAGGCAGTGTGCGGGGTTGGAGGGGGATTGTGTGCAGAGTTGGTAGGTTGGGCCCCCCAATGTCCCGCTGAGTCAGAGGGAGTGTTCTGGCTTAGTCACTGTTATGTCTGGAGGGACAGGATTTGTTTCTTTAAACTGAATTTTCTAGATGAAATGAAGATGACTTTTTTTTTTTGGTATTACATTTTACTTTTATTGCTTCCAGTATTCCACAATTATTTAATCATTAATTCTATTAATGATTGCTATTGAGCTTAAAAAAGACCTTGCGGGGGGACTTCCCTGGTGGTTCAGTGGTTAAGAATCCGCCTTCCAATGCAGGGGAGGGGACACAGGTTTGATCCCTGGCTGGGGAACTAAGATCCCACATGCCTCAGGGCAACTAAGCTGGAGCACTGCAACTACTGAGCCCTCGCGCTCTGGAGCCCGCGAAGCGCAACGAAAGAGAAGCCCGTGCCCAGCAATGAAGATCCCGCGTGCCGCAAAATAAATAAATAAATATTTTTAAAAAATGCCTTGAGGCATTGCACAAGACGGGAATAATAATCATTTTCAAAATGGTAGTCAGCAACAAGAACGCTTAAAAGCATCGGTGTGACCGCATCTGAGAATATCCTCCTTTGACTCCCTTGCCCTCATTGAGGGCAAAACCTATGGTAAAATTTTAATGCATCTGTAGCTCCTTATGAACTAAACTACTGACATGAAAATAAAAATTCTATTTTTTATGCCTCAGGACAGGATTTCTGACCTGCAGGTCTGTGAGCAGGCTATGTGTTTGAGTATTTGAGGGCATTTTCCTGAGAAAGGGGTATATAGAGCTCTCAACTATTCTCAGAGGAGTTCCCCAAAATGCTTAGAGTCTACTTAATCGATAGCAAATTTCCCCGATCCAGTTCCTTTTATTCCCTTGAACATGTCAGAACTTGGCGGAAGATACATACGGGGATGTTTTCCTGCCTCCCCTTTCTGCCCACAAGTTACACACCTCATCCTCTCTCTTCTTCCTTTTCTTCCTCCTCTCCTTGTCACCCTCATCTGGAGAATATTTATAAATAATTAAATACTGAGCACCATGTGCTGGACATAGTGTTCAGTGTTGGAGATACAAGGACAAATCAGACAGGGCCCATGTTCTCAGGGAGCTCAGAGTCAGATGGAAAAGAAGGACACACAAATAGATGATCTCATCTAGGTAATGATTATTGAGATGCATACGAACAGAAAGCTGGGGGAGGTTCGGAGATTGCTCTGTAGGTGTCAATTTCCAATCCCCAACCCCACCCTAGGTCACAGACAAAAATCAAGGAAGAACATATTCAAAGAACCTGATGAATGAGGTTTTGTTTGGTTTCTTGCCTAGTTGGCTGGCTGGAAACTTAAGTACTGATGAAATAAAATTCATATTTTACGGCAAGATGAGAAAAATTTAAACATAAAATTTTTCTCTGCCTCTTTGGGCCTCCTCCCTCCCTGTTAGTGTGTGTTGTGCATCTGCATTACCCAGACCTCCTTAGGAGATAACATTCCTTCTTAATCTCATCAAGGGTCACAACTACCCAGGAGATAACCTTCGTTCTTAATCCTGTAAGAGGCCAAGATGACCCATGACCCACTACTCGCTTTGTAGGCCTGGATTGTGTAAACTGTCAACAATACTGTCATTTGATGTATAACCCTTTATCTCAAATACTTATTATAACTGTGCTTTGACCTCTAACGGTTGGTCGCAGTCCTCAGAGATTTCTGAAAGACTGTCTCCCGGGTTAGCATCCTCAGGGTGGCTTGAATAAAATTTTCCATTGCTTTCTTAGATCAACTATTGATTAGTTTTTTTCGTTGGCAGTATCAATAAAAATGTCAAGGACAAGCTCAAGAGCAGTCTTAGATTCAGAGACAGAAAGCAGAATGGCTAGGAGGAAGGTTGGGCATGGGGAGTTGGTGTTTCGTGAGTACAGAGTTTTCACTGGGAAGATGAAAAAGTTCTGAAGACGAATGAATGGTGGTGAGGGTTGCCCAACAATGTGAATGGACTTGATGGCAATGAACCGATCACTTAAAAATGGTTAAAATGGTAAATTTTATGGAATGTACATTTTCCCACAATTTAAAAAGAACAAAAAAAAGTAGTGTTGATTTTTCTGTATGTGACTGGCAAAAAGAGATGCTACTGGCACCCATTTCTGCGGGGGTGCTAAAGAAGATGAGTCTGCTGGGCCCAGAGTCTCACAAGCCCTGATGCATGCCAGGTTCTTTCTTAGGCAGCGTCTCTGTCCGTGCTCAGGCCAACACTCCCCTCCTTTCTCTCCTCTGGGACGTTCTCAGGGTTGGAAAGGAAGCCCTGAGCATCCCTGACCAGAACTGCGGTGTCTGGCAGCCTCATCTGACCGAGTCCCCACACTCGGAATGGCCACCAGCTGCAAGCTCTCCTGCCTGCTCCTGGGCTCCCTGCCGGGGCCCAGAGAGTGGACCCCGGACAGCATCACGTTTCCATCACTAGCAGCCTGAAAAGTGAGCTGCTTGTGGGGAGAGTTACATGGGCCTCCTGGTCATCTCAGAACTTGATCTTGGTTATCACAAAGCCCCCAGGCTTACTGGCAGCTGAGATTATCTGGAGTGCAGTTCATCTAGATTGCCTGTGGATTGCCATCCCACAGAGGGATCTGAAACTCCCGCATCAGCTTCAGGTTCGCATGTCTGTCGCTGCAGGGAGATGACTGTACAGGCAGATGCTTATCTTTAAGATCCGCCGTCAGGGTTCTACACCCTCTGGTTTCGTTAAGGCTTCTCTGTGCTGATGTATCAGGCACCTGAGCTGCCTTGGAAGCGTGCGGGGTGCTGATCGCTTGCTTCCCCATGGCAGGATGCAAGGGACATCCTGCTGGGCTGGCCCCCAAGGATGCCCAGGGAACTGTCCCCGTTTCCCTGCAGCTCTGGAGGACTTCACCTTCTTCTCTGTCCTTCATCAGCTGCCAGCAGAGGCCTGGGGACTATCTCCCCACCTCCCTTTGCTCTGCTGTCCCAGTAACACCCTCAGCCACTGGGTCTTTAGGGACTTCATTACTAACTTTAGAGGGAGACCAATAGATCCTGGCCTAGGATCTAAATGAAGGGATATGAAGATGTCACCCACTTTTAAGAAGGAGGGTCTGTGGTTTGTAATTGCTGCCTCCCAACTGGACTGTATCCCAGCAACACTTTCAGGCTGCTGCCCACAGCAGATGGGGGTGGGGGTGGGGGAATCCACCAGCTGGGGTCCTCTGGCCTGGAGAGGAATGCCCTTCAACATCCACCCTTCCATCCTGAGTCGGCCCCTCTGGCTTCTCTGTGGGTGGAGCAACTTCTCCCTCCCAGGCTCTCTAAGAGTTCTACCTTGGGCACCAGGCTCTTCTGCACAACCCTGAAAAGGCTTTTATTTATTTTTATTATATATAAAAATATAACACACACATATTTTTTGTCTTTGCCTTCCTGAATATTGCTGCTTCTGGACGCTGAGGCATCTCATCCTTGTTCCTGGTCCCAAGTCCCAGAGATGACACAGGGGTTCAGACTCTCCTCTGACTGTCTGGATGAATGAGTTTGAGCACATTTTCATATATGTGGATAACTTCGTCTATGTAGTACCTCTTCAAGTCTCTTTTCTGATTGTCTTTTTATTGTTGTTTGAATTTGTAGAAGGTTCTTATAAATTCAGAATACAAGTCCTTTGTAACATATATGATGTAATACTTTCTTCCACTCTGTGCCTTTCTTTTTTTAAAATTTATTTTTGATTGAAGTATAGTTGCATTACCATGTTGCGTTAATTACTGCTGTACAGCAAGGTGACTCAGTTATACATATATATACATTCTTTTTCATATTCTTTTCCATTATGGTTTATCACAGGATATTGAATATGGTTCCCTGTGCTATACAGTAGGACCTTGTTGTTTATCCATTCTATATATAATTGTTGAACCTCTCTCACTGTTAGTCAAGTAGAAACTGACTTTCTCATTATTATTTCACTGTATACTTTCTATGCTGTTAAGGAACATTTATGGCCAAATGTCAATCATTCTATAGGAGCCATTTTATGGCAAGTACAAAATTCACTTGTTTTTCCACTTTCCCCAAGTCTGCAGAGCCAATATTCAAAGGTTACTATGGTTACTGTCCTACAGCTGACAGGACTTGACATTCTGGGGAGTCCTCCATCTCTTGGTTATTATTGTAGAGAAATGTAGAAGGAAGCTATTTTCTTCAAGATTATTTATTTACTCTAATAATCTTCATTCCACAGATATGGAAACAGAAGCCCAGAGGTTTACTTCTGAATCTCAGTAGGTTACAGCTGGAAGGAGATAGGCCATCTATTCCACACTAGGTCTACATCCAAGAGAAACAAAAGCGCAAGTCCACAGAAAGACTGGCTCAAGAAGGTTCCTAGCAGCTTTAGTCACAACAGCCAGAACTAGTGCCCACCAACAGTGACTAAGCAAACTTTAGTTTACTTTTGCGATGGAAAACTATTCATCAACCAGAACAAAGTACTGACACATGCAACAACCTAGGAGACTCTTTCAGTCATTTGTTGGGGTTCTGGGCTGAATTTTTTAATTAATTAATTAATTTATTTTCATTTTTGGCTGTGTTGGGTCTTCGTTGCTGCACATGGGCTTTCTCTAGCTGTGGTGAGTGGGCTCTACTCTTCATTGCAGTGAGTACTCTAGGCGTGCGGGCTTCAGTAGTTGTGGCATGTGGGCTCAGTAGTTGTGGCTCACAGGCTCAGTAGTTGTGGCTTACGGGCTATAGAGCACAGGTTCAGTCATTGTGGAACACGGGCTCAGTTGCTCCGCGACATGTGGGATCTTCCCAGACTAGGGCTCGAAACTGTGTTCCCTGCATTGGCAGGCAGATTCTCAATCACTGCGCCACCAGGGAAGCCCCGATTCACAATTTTTTTTTTTTTTGGCGGTATGTGGGCCTCTCACTGTTGTGGTCTCTCCCGTTGCAGAGCACAGGCTCCGGACGCGCAGGCTCAATGGCCATGGCTCACGGGCCCAGCTGCTCCGCGGCATGTGGGATCTTCCTGGACCGGGGCACAAACCCGTGTCCCCTGCATCGGTAGGTGGACTCTCAACCACTGCGCCACCAGGGAAGCCCCTCGATTCACAATTTTTAAAGGTTATACACCACTTATAGTTATTATAAAATATTGGCTGTATTCCCATGTTGTACAATATATCCTTGTAGCTTACTTTATACATAATAGTCTGTACCTCTTAATCTCCTGCCCCTATGTTGCCCCTCTCCCCACTGGTAACCACTAGTTTGTTCTCTGTATCTGTGAGTCTGCTTCTTTTTTGTTATCTTCACTAGTTTGTTGTATTTGTTAGATTCCACATATAAGTGATATCATAGTGTTCGTCTTTCTCTGTCTGACTTATTTCATTTAGCATAATACCCTCCAGGTCTATCTGTGTTGTTGCAAATGGGAAAATTTTCATTCTTTTTTTATGAGGGATGTCTATTCTTAATAATCCTGAGGATAACCCAAACCAACAAACCACATAAAAATTAAATTCACATTCAGTGCTGAGTTCTCACAAGTTGTGTCCTGTATAGCTTTGTGTGGAGGCGCGGCATTGACAGAAGTTCCGAAAAGCAGAACCAGCTACTGAAACCTGATGGGGAGATTCCAACGGAGAACCTCAGAGTGTGCACACCAGGAGGAAAATCAGTACCATGCTCCCCAAGACGGCAGCCAAATATGGGGAACTGGCTCAGAGACAGTTACTTAAAAGGAAAACCTTACACAAATAAGAACAATGCCATGCTTTCCTCTTTGAGTAAGCGAGGTAATTCTGAATACGTAAGTTTAGTTGTTCCTGTATAATCAAAGAAGCAATTCCAGCATTCTAGTGTTAAAGGAAAAAATAATGTAAATCAGTATAACTCTTTAATAACCAAATGCCTTTTACCGATGACATTTTCAAGCTTATATTTTGCAGAATAGACACAGCAATAAGAAAAATGTAGTCCACAAAATGATGAGAGAGAGAAATGCAAACAAAATGTTAGGACCCTCCTTCCCCTCAAAAAAAAATGCAAGGGGAAAGAATTATCCTTCCTATATTACATATGATGACACACAGGTTCACAGATACTCAGTGACATACACATCACACAGCTATTTAAGGGGCAGAATTAGGGTTCTAACCTAAGCCTTCTGACTTCAGCCCCCACGAGAAAAAAGTCTGATGTTTAGAAAGCAACTCTGCCCCTCAAAGCTAGGGGAGGCTCAGTAGAGGTGGTGGTAAAGCACGACCTCTGTAGCCAAGCTGCCTGGGTGTGAATCCCGATTTACCAGCTGTGTGACATTGGGCAAGTGACTGACTAGGTGCTTCCGCAATGTTTCCTACAGAATGTACAATAGCACTTATCTGGTGGAGCCCCAGGTGAAGTGCCTGGCACACGACAGGCAGAGTGTCCTTACATGTGTGCTGTCCAGCACTGTGGCCACCAGCTGGGGTGGCTATTTAAATTTAACTTTAGGTGAGCTAAAATTAAAAATTCAGCTCCTCAATCTCACTAGCTACTTTTCAAATGCTCAATAGCCATGTGTGGCCAGTGGCTCCCGTACTGCACAGTGCAGATACAGAGATTTCCATTCAGAGAGCTCTCTTGGACGGGACTCCTCTAGGAAAGGAAAGGAGCCTTTTCCCTAGGAAGCCAGTGGCTCCTAAGTAAAAATCTGCTAAGATGGCAGGGAGGGTCTTGGCTTTATTATCATTACTGCTATTATCATTACATCAGGTATTTAACCCCCCCCCGTGAATTTTTTACTTATAAAGGTAAAAAAGAACGCAGATTGCTCTAGTCAGTGCAGCTGTTTTTGGACTTGGTTTGAATCTTCTGGTAAAAGGAAGGGCGAGGAAAACAAAAACAGATGAGGTAGAAGGCAGAGAGAACAGGGCAGAAGAAAGGAAGCGAGGTGCATAGAAGCAGGGTGTGGAAGAGGGGGAAAAAGGATGTGCCTCTTGTCATCCCAAACCAACACACTGTCTGCATCAATCATGCCTTTTTATTTTCTATATTCTGATGCTTTGCTCTATTCCAGGACCTTGCAACCCAGGAAGGAACGCTCTCCCGGGACTAGGCAGTTCTTAGATAATAACACACCTGCCAGTGTACCTTTCATATTCAAACCAGCCAATCCAGAGCCCAGAGCACCCCGCCCGACCATCGCTATTAGGCCCTCACACTCTGGGCCAGTATCCCTCAGTCTCACTCCAGGGTCAGGTATCAGAGAGCTCAGGCCACTCCTGTACCGCAGGGCCTTCTGAAGCTACTCAAACTAGGCAGTCTGGCCCATTCCTTTCTGCGGAAACCACAATATAGGCTCTTACCCACATTTTCCCCTCAGTCCTTCTGCCTCCTGACCACCCGGTGCTTCCCCTGGTGGCCCCCCCACCAAACGTGGTGTGCCCAGTGGCAGTAGTCTCCTGACCTGTTGACCTCACCATACCTGAATAATAACAAAATCTACATCTGGAAACAGCTGCACCCCACCACACCCAGTCTCACCACTGGAAAACTCAAGTTTGTTTAACTGAAAATCAATTTCCTAGCCAAAGAGCTGGAGTGTGTTATTCAGCTGTGCTGCGGGAAGGACTGAGGATATGTAAGTTCTGCAAGACAAACAAAAAAAGAAACAAAGCAAAAAAAAACAAAATACCAAATCAAACCAAAAAGCCAAAACAAAACTCTTCTTTTATAGTTTTTTTGGGACGCAGCAAAATGGTCCATCTTACAGGACCATGTGCAGTCGCTCAAACCTAATTGTCAGATGATCACACAAACACCTTTATTTTACAGCTGGAACGTCTCGCCCAAGGTCACCAGCAGGGGCAAAGCTAGGATTGGATCCTAAATGTTCTGACTGATGTCTGTCTAGCATATTTTTCTCAGTCTGGTCCACACTCACCTAAAATGGAAAGAAACTAATAAATGACGTAGACTCTTGCTTGCGGTTGTCTAATCCTCTATATTATGTATATTTTCATTAAGCAGCCATTAAGATCTATTCATCCCAAGTAACTGCTGGAGTTGATATGATTAATAAATAGTTTAGCTGTGGGTTCAGGAACCATTCTCAAGCTAAGTCCTTCCTAACATCTCAACAGGGAGCCTGCTCTGGGAGAAGCAGGGAGACCATGCTGCTGGGGGTCTCTGACTTTCTGAATAAAAGGTGGTAAGCCCTTCAACAGCTGGTCCGACAGCCTCTGCTCTTCAGGAGTTCTGTCCACGCCTGCGAAGTACAGTGGTAGCTGACAATATCTTCCAGATGGGAAGCAGATTTGAAAGCAAGCAGTGAGACGCTGAAAGCAACCTAGGGAGTGTGAGACCCACACACACAGTGTGCGAGGTGCAAGAGTGGGCCACAAACGTGCAGAAAATCGTTTACCTGCCACAAAGCAGAGCTGTTTTGCCAGTTCCACCTGGGGGAGCTGGGAGCGGGGTGGGGCAGGGACTGAATGAAAATCTTCACTTTTCTATTTCATCCTAGAGAAAAATGCTTTTTTTCCTTCCTGCATTTTGGATACCTGAGGGGAAGTTAACTTTATGTCAATCTTAAACTCTCATTTAAAATTCAACATTTTCAAGTCGTCCTGCCTTCCCTGTTTGAAGTGGGACAGATAGAATCCACCTTGCCAGGGAGAGCTTGGAGGAGAGCACCATCTGTAGGGACCACCCAAATCTTGCTATGAAAAATAAATGATACGGTCACTAAATACAATGCAAAAATACTTACCTTCATAAAGATGTGGATTGTGTTTTGTAAGAAATATTAGACAATTTCCTGAAACGTGTGTACGTATATGTATACATAGATACACATACCTCTGTACACACTCAGATTCTCAAGTACCATATATTCTTGAGTAAGGTATTTATAAAATTTTTCTCTGCTCATGCATGCAATATTTAAAAATGAAAATCTGGTGAGCTCACTGTTTTATCTTTATTGTGAACAAGCATTTATTAACTCAAAATCATGACAGAGTTTTATTGAAACAGTGGAGCTGTGGGTGAATTTTCTTCTGTTTTTTCAAAATTTGGATAATGAATCATGTTCCTTGTATAATTTTTCCTAAGACAATAGATTTATATATTTAATCATGTATATTCCTCTTCTGAAACATTATCTGAAATAATTTTTTGGATAGAACCCCTGCCTTCTGGAGGATTATATATTTACAACTGCTATCTTTATTATATCATCACAAGTTTGTTTAAAATATGACAGATCACTAATTCAGGCTGCAATCGTCTTCTAAGTCCTCAATCCTTAAACCTACGGTACAGTGTTACAATAAACAAATTCTAAACACATAAGACTATACTGAATTTAATCTGGATATTTAAGTGAGCCTTTTACATTTTTCCCAAGTTTATACCACTTCATTCAACTCACAATCTGTATTACCAAATAATGCAATGCTTAATAAAGCAACTGCAGAAAAAAAAAACCCAGATAGGGATAAATGATAAATACGCAGAAAGCGCCACGAAATGAAAAGATAATCCTTAGAATCATTTAGGCTGATTGTGTTGTTTTTATTAACTATGTCAGAATCCGCTTATCTACCACCAGAAAACATTTATTAACAACAGTGTATTTTAAAGAAATTGGGTTCAAAATGATTAATAGTTATATTTAATTGGTGAGCAAAGGATATTTTCTGCATGAAAAGCGATTTTTAAGAGATGAGCATTGAGAAAGACTCAACCTTATGCCTGTTAAGGAGGCCACCATAATTTTGTTTTTTATAAAGGTTTCCTGCCCCTCCCCCTCACCTTCGGGGGCTAAGGCATGTTCCTTATCAGATCATTTGTTTTAGACAAGCAGAACTATCAAGACAAGAGTTACATATTTTGCACATAAATGTGCAACCTTAAATAATACTTTTAGAACCTCCTTTGGGCTTCCCTGGTGGCGCAGTGGTTAAGAATCCACCTGCCAATGCAGGGCACGCGGGTTCGAACCCTGGTCCAGGAAGATCCCACATGCCGCAGACTAAGCCCGTGCGCCACAACTACCGAGCCCGAGGGCCACAACTACTGAAGCCCGTGCTCCGCAAGAGAAGCCACCCAATGAGAAGCCCGCACACTGCAAGGAAAAGTAGCCTCCGCTTGCTGCAACTAGAGAAAAGCCCGCACACAGCAACAAAGACCCAGTGCAGCCAAAAAATAAATAAGTTAATTAATTTTAAAAAAGAACCTCTTTTATGTTAACATTCTCTAACTTGTTCTATATAATATATGCCATATTTTAAATATTTATTAAAATAATTCCTACAAAATGTCTACATGCTTCACGGTAGAAGCAACAAAAATTTATTTTCTGATTTGTCACCTGTCCAGTCACATTAGGATAATTAGTTATAAAATGACATGCTAACAATACGCCAGGTTATTTGAACATCTATTTAGGATCCTGATAACATTTCCCGTATTTGTCAATGAACTCTGTGGTGATAAGGGCTAGTAAACCTGTGCAGGGCATCCAATCATTTCAAGGCCTTGGGGAGTGGCTCTGCGTTGACTCTGAAGCCAGCCCTGGGCAACGGGCAAGGGTGTTACACTTGACTTCAGACAGACTTGGGTTCACTTCTCACTGGCCATCTGTCTTTTGGTGACTTAGCCACAAAGCCAGTTTCTTCATCCTTAAAATGGGAATGATCCTTCTAACTGCATAGGGTTTGGCGAGGCTTCAAAAAGTCACTGAATGTAAGTCAACCAGCAGGGTAGGTACTTGATAAGTACTCATTATCATGCATAGGAAAACCTAGCTGCAACCCCTGCAGCACAGGGTAGGTCTGGTGAGGCAATGACATGTGCATTGCTTGCAGGTTCATATGCTGGACTGCTGACAAAGTTAGCAATGATGGGTGAAGCACAAGGTCTGGGACCAGGAGGCCAGACACACCTGGGCTCAGAGTCTGGCTTTATCCCTTACTCTCTGTGTGACATGGACAAATCCCTTTACCTGTCAAGCCTCGGTTTTCTCATCTGTAAAATAGGTGTAACAGCAGCAACCTCTTATGATTGTTGTGATGTCTGTGGGATAATCTGCAGAAAGCACTGCTAAACACTAACACTGTCTTGACTTGTCTCATGTTTTCAGGAAATGCTACCCATTATTATTAATAAGTAATTTTTGCACCTTATTAATTTTTTATTGTTAGTCTCGGATTAAAGTGAGCTAAATCATTATGAAGGGACAGATTACCACAAAAGTTTGCTGACAAACCCTATAAGTTATTTTTTTTTAGTTTAACTAAGTCCCTGATTCTTTCTTACCAGAGCAAAGCGCTTATAAATACTGCTGTAGTCCTTAAAACAACCTGCTGATTTCAATTTCTTCAAAAATTCGTTTAATTCTGTGTAGTTATCGATACCACTTTAAAAATGAGCAAAGACATTCTCTGACCTGAGAAACAAGCAACTGCTGAAAACAACAAAATCCAATTGTAACAAACAGGAAAAGCATAAATACATACGGACTACACAGATATGTGATAGATATATAACAGAAAAATGAATCAATCACATTAGTAACAGGAATGGCCTTACAGATCACGATAGCACCTGTGGGAATGTGATGTGTGATTGTAGTTAATGAAAATATATTCTTGAGAGGTTCTAGCTCTTCTTACTACTATCTTCAGTTTAAAAATAAACCTCCCATTTCCCCTTTTGCATTTCTTCATTGGTTAACCACAGTGTTTGAGGAAGTTTTCAGAAAGTCACAAGTTTCCTCCAGTGGCATGCAGTTTGCTCTACTGCCTTTCGTTGTCTCTTGTCATCATTCTTTAAGCGTTAGAAGAAGAATCACTTATACTTGAGCTGGTCATAAACTACACAGGAATATATAAGCATTTACCAGAAATGGCTGATGGAGGAATAAAAGCAGTAACCAATATTCAATGTTTAGTAAAAGGATGTTCTATTTGAATGTCTTGATGTTGTCTTTACTTAACTACTTCTGATAATTTATACATAATAATATTACTATTTCTTTTTGAAAATCTGGAGTACTTTAATTAAAATGTGGGAAAGTATGAGAATGCTCCTGGAAAGTCTTTCAAATTACTTTCATTTCTGTGTGAGGTTGAGATTGACATAGAAAACTGAAACAGATTTCTGTGGGATGTATGTCACAGTCCAAATGAACTTGGGTAAAGAGAAAGTTCAGAGAGAGGGTCTTTCATTATTTCAACAATTATTTCTATCTCAAGTACATGTCAGCCCTAGGAATTAAAAAATGATTAAGACACAGGTTTCACTAAGAGTCTCACAGTTTAGGAAAGAGACAGATAAGTGAGCCGCTACATTGTCATATAATGTGTATAATAATAGAATTAGTTCCTGTGGTCACACTGATACTCCTATTATCAACTACAATTATTTGTCCTATTAAACTAACTTAATAGCAGCCAGGAAAAGGTTACATCTAGCTTTTACCAGCACATATAACCTATACATCTTAAATTATACATCTATACATCTTAAGTCTATATAAAATCTACACATCCTGAACTTCAGTAACTGTCTTAATGTAAGTCTTATCACTTTTAGGACACTTAAGCTAACACCAAGAGTTTTCATAAAAGGCCTCCAAATATATATCAATATATAATCCAGTTAGGGTGTTTAGCCCACTGTTTAGAGCACAAAGGCCTTTACTGTCTAACAAGTACAAAGACATCACAGCTAAAGACTCAAAACCACCTAATTTTAAAAATTGTTAAAATTAAAACAACAAAGCCAATAAAAAACAAAACAAAAACAAACAAAAAACAACAAAGCCAACAGTTTATAAAGCTATACTAATTCATTGTTGTTTTGTAATTTAATTTTTTTAACATAGGTAAATTTAACATTTTTAATTAATCAGACGTAAGGTTGGTTTTGTTGGTTTTTTATTTATTTATTTATTTTAATCTCTCACAATGAATTTTTAGTCATATAGGCAATTCCTGTAGAATGAGCCAGCAACAAAACATCTGGGCAGAAAGTCAGTCTTGCTTAAATATTGTATCTCGTACATTTCAGGATTTTAAAAGAATTCTGTTCAAATATTTGTTCTAACAGCAGGTCTCCAGGATGTGTGAAGGGTGACATATTGGGGATTTCAGATAAAGGCCTTTTAAAGGGAGACAATAATAGAATCTTAAGTTGAATGGAAAGATATTGGCCTTTAACTGCAGACGTGCGAAACAAACCAATACACACACCCCTACACAGCCTCAGACATCTGCATTTATGATTGGGAAATGAGTGAATATTTACAATGATTCTCTTTGGGTGGGGGGGATTATAAGTGATTTTTCTTTTCTTTCAGGGTTTTTATTTTAATGACCATTTATTACTTTTATAATTAGGAAAGAAAAAATTCTTTTTTTAAAAAAAATGTACTCCAGAAGGGCAGATCCCTAAATCATTCTTTAGTGTAATTATTTGGTTCAGTTATTAGTATACTACACTTCTATAGGAAATTAACATCTTAAAATGTCTTTAAAAAGATTCCACAGCTATAGTCTTAGTGAATTCATTTAAACAATGACATTGAGATTGTAGCTTTAGCTTTAATCAGAATCCCTTTAACTTTACAGTAAAAATGGGAAGATACTGAATTCTTCAAGCCATCTGCTGAATTACAAAGCGTTTGGGACCAGTAAAACAGTTGTAATTCCTATAGGATTGTGGATCAAGCTGGCAGCCACTGCTTTTGTGAATGAGAGCACATTTCAGCTCCTCTCAGCCCCTGGGTGGCCTGAGGCTCTATCCGATGTTTATAGTTTTAAGCGGTGGATGTTATGAGGATGCTCCTTCTCCTTCTTGGGCCTGAGAACCAATCTGGTCCTCAACAACATTTTCTTCTAACTTTACAGCTGCACATTTTATTCCACCTGCTGTTTCCTGAAACCCTTCTCCCTCCATTTAGCAGAGCGTGAGAATGCATCCTTTATGGCGTCCACTACTCCTGACGAGAACACACAGACACACACCTTACACATCACATACTACACACACGCACACACCCCCACACATGCATCCCATATACCACACACATATATGCAGAACCTACCACACCCAGCAACATCTCCCCGGACCCCCAGCCTGTCCAGTGGGGTAGGTAAGACAGTGCTGTATCACAGGAGACGCTGATGTCCTCAACAGGACTTCCAAAACACATCAAAACCTCATCTCTCATCAGTATCAATTTTTTCTAAATACAATTTAATTAAATTAAATTGTCTCCACACCCATGTCTCAGCCAGTGAGGCCACAGCATGGTGACAGCAGACTACCCGTACTCCTGAGCTCCTACAGCACCTGGGGCTGACCTGAGCAGTAACCTAACCTAGAATGCAGTCAAGGACACCAGGTAGAACCCTGAGGTGACTACCATTGATAACAGTGTATTGTATAATGGACATTTGCTAAGAGAGTAGCATTTAAATGTTCTCACTTAAAAAAAATTTATATATATATAAAAATTATATACACACACACATATACACATGAAGTGATGGATGGAACTAACTAAATGGGAGGAATCCTTTCACAATGTATATCAAATCACCATGATGTCCACTTTAAATATATTCAAGTTTTGTCAATTATACCTCAATAAAGCTTAAAAAAAAATTCATGTGAGTCCTGCCTCACTTGGGAGGGGAGAAAAGCTGAGGGGCATTTATTTTATTAATAACTGACTTTATTAATAATAAAAAAGTGACTTTATTAATAAAAAACTGACTTTATTAATAATAAAAAAAGAGTAAAGTATCATTTTGTTCCATTTTATTAGGTAAAACATCTACTGTAGAAATTTTAGAAAACCGATGAGCAAAAGGGAAACAAAAATCACCAAAATGCAGTTTTCTACGGAAAGATAACCACCACTGGCCTTTGGTTTATATGTCTAACCCTTTTCTTCCCTATACGTACAAACATATTAAGTTGCCTTAACAGTATGTCTTAGGCAAAAGACATCATCTATTTTATTATCATCATCTATTTTATTAAAAATAATAAACAGTTTAATAATTTTGTAAAGAATTGGTGAAGCAAATTTATGGATCTGGAAATACTCTAAGATATCCTGAATTATGTGAATTATGTTATGATATAAAGGGAAATAAAATTCTAAAGGACTATGTATCTAAATTAACTAAGGTAAGACTATAACCTTGCTTAGAGAAAAAAATCATATTTATAGACAGTATTACATTAAAAATATATTACATTATATTTGACATCAAAGGAGACCTTCACACGTGAGAACTCCACGTTAGGATCAACTGAACCTCCTTGTAAGTTATTCTTAGTGTCTATAATTTACAATATAAAATGCTGATCCCACAGAAGAACCAGTTTCAAATTTACAGGATTTGTTTAAACCACGCTCAAAAGTTAGGACTTATCATTTTTATGTAAATCAATATCAAAAAAATTAACTTCATGTCACTCCTAGGATTGAACACTAAAATAAATCTAAGAACACTGGGGATACAGCATGTTCACAAGCATCTCTCTGCTGATTTCTGCTTGATGCTGTTGAGGAAACAATAATCCAGAGTCAGGTAAACCCAGAAAAGGGGAGTTAATGGAAAGGCAGTTCATAAACCACAGTGAAAACACAACAGGGGCCATTACAAGAGGATTAGCCAGGGGCTAGAAACACACAGAGAACACGAAAAACAGATATGGTCTCTGTGTCATCCAATCATTTACATCACGTAATTTCCAGCAGCTAAGAGCTGATGAAGATTTTTTATTTATTCTTGTGTGTGTGTGTGTGTGTGTGTGTGTGTGTGTATGTGTGTGTGTACTCCCTTAGTGGATTTCAATCATACAATAGCAATACAGTGTTATCAACTATAGTCACCATGTTATACATTAGATCCTCAGACCTTATTCATCTTGTAGCTGAAAGTTTGCACCCTTTTGACAACCACTCCCTATCTTCCCCTGCCCCCAGCCCCTGGTAACCACTTTTCTATCTCTTTTTCTATGAGTTTGACTGGGTTTTGGGGGCGGTTTTTTTGATTCCACATAATATAAGTGATACCATGCAGTGTTTGTCTTTCTGTGTCTGGTTTATTTCATTTAGCATAATGCCCTCAAGATTCGTCCATGTTGTCACAAATGGCAAGGTGTCCTTCTTTCTCATGGCTGAATAATATTCTATACCACTTCTTCTTTATTCATTGAGACATTTAGGTTGTTTCCATATCTGGGTTATTATGAATAATGCTGCAATGAACATGGGGGTGCATATATATCTTTGATATCCTGTTTTCACCTGCTTTGGATATACCCAGAAGTGGAATTGCTGGATCATATGGTGGTCCTATTTTTTAATTTTTGAGAAACCTCCATACTGTTTTCCATAGTGGCTGCACCAATTTACATTCCTACCAACAGTGCACATGGGTTCCCTTTTCTCCACATCCTCACCAACATTTATCTTTTTTATGATAGCCATTCTAACATGTGTGAGGTGATATCTCATTGTGGTTTTGATTTGCATTTCCCTGATGATTAGTGATGTTGAGTATCTTTTCATGTACCTGTTAGCCATTTGTATGTCTTCTTTGGAAAAATGTCTATTCAGTTCTTCTGCCCATTTTCTAATCAGATTGTTTGGGTATTTTTGCTATTGAGTTATATGAGTTCTTTATATATTTTGGATAATAATCTTTTATTAGATATGCAAGTATTTTCTCCCATTCCATAAGTTGCCTTTTCATTTTGTTAGTGATTTCGTTTGATGTACAGAAGCTTTTTAGTTTGATGTAGTCCCACTTGTTTATTTTTGCTTTGGTGTCAAATCCAAAAAATAATTGCCAAGACTGATGTCAAGGTGCTTACCCCCTATGTTTTCTTCTAGCAGTTATATTCAAGTCTTTAATCCATTTTGAGTTGATTTTGTGTATGGTGTAAGATAGGGGTCCAGTTTCATCCTTGTGCATGTGGATATCCTATTTTCCCAACACCATTTATTGAAGAGACTGACCTTTCGTAGTCTTGTCTCCTTTGTTGAAAATTCACTATAAACATGTGGGTTTATTTCTGGGCTTTCTATTCCATTCCATTTTTTTATGTATCTGTTTTATGTCAGTACCATACTGTTTTGATTACTATAGCTTTGCAATATTGTTTGAAACCAGGAACTGTTTATTTATTCCTTAATCTTCTGAATAACATATCTTCCAAAAAAATATTCTTCATATTAACAAATACATTTGCACAAATCAAATCGACTATAGAAAACAAATCAAGGAAGAATACAACACAAGGAAGAACATAATTTTGAAATAATGGTCACCAACAGAAAGGTATTTCGCTTGTTCACAACAGTATCTACTGACAAGAACACCGAGTGTGCCTGAAGTTATTTTTGCTGATCCTTGAGTCAGAGATGGAATCAAAACTAAGTCATCCTATCAATAACTCAAAGTCAGTTTAAAGTAAACATTACAAAGTATCTGCACGAGGATCAACATTATGTTAAGGGCCTTAGAAGGTTCGATTAAAAGTCCAACAGCGTACGGGAGCCCTCAGGGAGCAAAGATTGGGAGGGGCAAAAACTGTCAATTAAAAAACTTCTAAGCCAAACCAGTTGGAACAGCATTATAGCATTAAAACAAAAAACAATTACCAAAATAAGCCATCTGTATTTTGCCACATGTGGTGTATAGCTCCATGTACATTTACTGGTAAATAGGCTGTAGTGTTTATTACACAATTTTCCCTAAGAACTCAAATCAATTTGCAAAAAAAAAAAAATTCTCCTAAGAAATTGGGATAATAACCCCCACGTGATCATAGTGACGGCTAATACCACCCATGAAAAGTGCTTTAAAATTTGTAAAGCGCTATGCAAATGCATTTAAATAGGCCGTCAGGACAGGGAGCTGAGAAGCCTGTGAGAAAATGAATGGACATAATGAGTTAGTTAAAGATTAATTGTTCCTGTCCTAAAGGGCTTCTCTGATAATGTTTCCTCACTGGTCCTTCAGGTAGCAGGTTGCCTAATGCACTTCAGACTTTCCCCCAGGCACCCGGCTCTGCTCCCCAGAGCGCTGCTTGCACACGTAGACACAAGCACATTCTGGACTGGCTGGCTTCTGATCCTGAAGGTAGCGCTCAACCCATCTGAAGCTGCCTGGAACACACAGACACCACTGTTCCTGCCTCGTCCCACTCCTCGGATGCTCTCCTAAAGCACAGCCAAATAGGTTCGGGCAGAACTGCAACACAACTACAACTTCAGGAGAGCTCAGGCTTCTAGAGGACACGCCAGCGAAGGGCAGGGAAGTCGAGGCTGCCGGGGCGGTGCCACGTGGCCTGGCTAGAAACAGGGCTACCCAGGTGGCCACGTGTTTCCTTCCTTAAAACACATCTGCCCCCAGTTTAGACACTCAGCATGGCCTTGTCTCTGGCATCTTTAATTTCACAACACTGTCCTGGTGTCCGGGCACAGCTACACATAGTTCTTTCCCAGCAGCTGCCTCTGAATAAGCTTCCCTAAGATTCCATTACTTTAGGGACAATTTTTGTCCTTTATTTTATATGTAGACATACATACATATATACACACACATGTATATGCACACACAATTTTACAATGTGTGTGTGTGCATACAAACACACACAAACACATGTATTCTTTTTTAAACCTAGGCTTTAATTACATTATCTCTTCCTGTTTGCTCCTATCTGCTTTTACACCTCCCTTTTATTCCATTCTGAGAATGAAAACATTCCACACCCTCCTGGTTATGCCTCATCAACAGTGGAAATAAAAGTAACCCATAGTTGAAATGTAGTAACATATGCAACTTATTTTAAAATGCATTGAAAATAAGGTACACTGATGGATAGATATAGGATAGAGGAAATAAAGCAAAATGTTAGCAAATGCAGAATCTCAGTGGTGGGCATATCAGTGTTCACTGCATAGTAAATTTCTCTGCATATTTGAAATTTTTCATAATAACATGTTGGGAAAAAAGAAGGGGATGGAAAAGGAGGGATGAGGCTTTTCTTCTCTTAAAGCATCAGAGCGTTCGGTTATGGACACCTGGCTCTGTGTATTCAACAGTTTCAACATTGAGTCATTGTCTGGCATTTTCAGATTTTTATAGGGGGCATGAAAAGTGCTGTCAAAACAAAAATGTTACATTATAATGTAAGTGGGATTAATTTAATACATTTCAGATCTCAAAATTTAAACAACAGGACAACAGTACAACATGCACCGCCCAATGATGTAAACTAGGGATTGAAAACCTTTTTCTGTAAACGGCTAGATAGTAAGTATTTTCAGCTTCAAGGGCTCCAGATCTCTGCCACAACGACGCAACTCTATAGCATGAGAGCAGCCGTAGACCAAATGTAAAAGAATGGGTGAGGCTGTGTTCCAATAAATCTTTATGTGTGGATATTGAAATCTGAATCTCATATAATTCTTACATGTCACAAAATATTATCTTCTTTTGACTTTTTCTAATCATTTAAAAATTTGAAAACCATTCTTAGCCTGTGGGCTGGACAAAAAGGCGTTGGGCCAGACTTGTCCTTCAAGTCATCTTTTGTGACCCCTGATATAAACCACAGTACCCTGGCCACTTCTGGCCCCAGTTATCCACGGCATATAAGGGCTTACAAATAGGAGGAGCTCAAAGGGTGTCATTACTGCCCATGTGGCCAGACAGAGAGCAGGCCCAGCACAGCACTAAAGCCCGTTCAGAAATATGAGATGGTGCCTCGAAAAAGGAAAATCAAGAGCCAGGAACACTCTCAGCACTACCTGTAACAGATCATGGGGCAAATGCCCACGGGACGCACAGGGGGAGAACTGCAGAAATAAGAGAGTCCAGGGGATTGCTCTGAACTGATACCCATCTTTCAGGCCCCTCCCCCCCACTTCCTCACTCCAATATTCTGTAACTCTCCTGTAAGCCAGAGAAAACAATAACAGTTTAATTTTAAGGTAACTAGCTTTTAAAACTATAGGTAATATCTAGTCCTGTATGAAATCCTGAAGGATTCCATGCCCTCTGCCAGAGAGGGGGTGGCTTTTTCTTAGCATTAAACAGAAATGATGACTTTTTTCTACTCGTCCTGGGTCACTAATCTTGCAGAGGTTTGCACTGGCCTGAAACCCACCAGTCTTTGCTGCCCAGTGACTGTGTCCTCGCCCCACCTCTCCCTCTTAACAACTTACAAAGCCTTCAGATGGTCTCACCTCATGACCCTTCTTTTTGCTATTTATTCTGTTTTCCCCAATTATAATACAACGTATTACATGCTCAGTAAAGAAAATGCAGGAAAGCCCAACGGGAAAAAAAAAATCAGGCCAGCTTTCAAATATTGTTTCTTCTTTGAACAACAGGCTGGAGGCTGGTGGCCCAGTAATGCACTCCAGCAGAGGGCATGGGGCACAGCCCTCCACTCGGAGGGGACCGTGCACAAGAGGACTTGTGAACAAGCCACGATTCATCATGGGGTGCAAACGAGAAGCACACGGAACCAAACCCACTGCGTGCAACCCAGAACTATCAGACGATATTTTCCCTAAAAAATGGTTCTGTCTCTTCTCTCCCTCTCCTCCCTTCCCCCATCTCCTCCACAAATGCACCTCTCTCTAGCTTTCATTCGCACGCTCTGGCTCTCTTCCCTCCCTCTCCGTCTCCTTTGAGGGAGAGGGTTAGATAGACAGACACTTTAAAATATATCTATGTCTCTACTTGACTTTCTAAAGGGTAATAAGCGTTTCTTAAATTCATCGGTCTCTATCTTTAAAAGGCCTGATGCTAATCCTTGGTTCACGGCTGCTCTGTCCCCCTGGGGAAGGAAATTACTTATTTGAAGGGGAGATCTGCATGAATATGAAGAGGTCACGGATCTGGGCCCAATGAGTATCTTTGTTCCAGGGAGCCTGACCTTCAAAAGGGCCCCTTAGAGATATCCTTGGATGTCCTTTCCCACTGGCCACGAAGGCTCCCCACTGCACATCTTTTTCATGTAGCAACACCCAACCCAGTTCATCCAGGCTGTCCCCGAATGCCAGAATTCCATTGGAAAGTCGAGTTTAGAAATGAAATAACATGTTTATCTTTTTAAAGAGCCACATTAATATTCCTCAAATAGAGGAAAACTGCTCTGGAATTTTCGAAGAAATACAGTGGATGAAAGAACTTTTCATCCGTTATTAAAACTAAAAGGGAGGGCACGCAGCTGCCTATTAACTGTCTCTGCTAACTTCATAATGGGTGCAGAAAAGCAGACCTATTATCTGACCCTCAGAGAGATCGAGGCTGTTAATGTGCTGAATGTACATTGTACATACAAAACAAACTTGAAATCAACTTGCAGACTGAAAATCAAGCTACCTTTAAAAGACTAAAGGCAGGAACTGATAACACAACCTATGTTGGTAACACAGGGTCTCTGAGGTTGGTGCTAAAAGTCAAAAGAGCTCTCAACTGCTTCTCCTAGATCTCTGACAACCGCACAAAAGTGACAGTCTCAACGTTCAGCTATTTCTCACATTCTGGAAAATGCTACGTTGCTATGGTATAAGTTATGCTGAATGGAAGAATAACAGAACACAAGAGAAACCATGTAAGTTCCTTTTTTTTTTTGAAAAGGCGCTTATATATATACATATTTTTAAAAAAACATCTTTATTGGAGTATAATTGCTTTACAATGGTGTGTTAGTTTCTGCTTTATGACAAAGTGAATCAGCTATACGTATACATATATCCCCACATCCCCTCCCTCTTGCATCTCCCTCCCACCCTCCCTATCCCACCCCTCTAGGTGGTCACGAAGCACCGAGCTGATCTCCCTGTGCCATGCAGCTGCTTCCCACTAGCTATCTATTTTACATTTGGTAGTGTATATATGTCCATGCCACTCTCTCACTTCATCCCAGCTTACCCTTCCCCCTCCCCGTGTCCTCAAGTCCATTCTCTACATCTGCGTCTTTATTCCTGTCCTGCCCCTAGGTTCATCAGAACCATTTTCTTTTTTAGATTCCATATATATGTGTTAGCATACAGTATTTGTTTTTCTGTTTCTGACTTACTTCACTCTGTATGACAGACTCTAGGTCCATCCACCTCACTACAAATAACTCAATTTCATTTCTTTTTATGGTTGAGTAATATTCCATTGTATATATGTGCCACATCTTCTTTATCCATTCATCTGTCGATGGACACTTAGGTTGCTTCCACGTCTTGGCTATTGTAAATAGAGCTGCGAATATTGTGATACATGACTCTCTCTGAATTATGGTTTTCTCAGGGTATATGCCCAGTAGTGGGATTGCTGGGTAGTATGGTAGTTCTATTTTTAGTTTTTTAAGGACCCTCCATACTGTTCTCCATAGTGGCTGTATCAATTTATATTCCCACCACCAGTGCAAGAGGGTTCCCTTTTCTCCACACACTCTCCAGCATTTATTGTTTGTAGATTTTTTGATGATGGCCATTCTGACCAGTATGAGGTGATACCTCACTGTAATTTTGATTTGCATTTTAGAGAAACCATATAGGTTCTTGTTGGGGAAAACAGGAGGGCAAGATTAGGCTGTGCTTTTTAATTCTAAATACGGATAGTAGCAGGGAGGGAGCAGTGAGCTTAAAAATTAATGACAGCACTGCAGTAAGAAGTTATGGACATTCTTTCATTTAATGTACACAGATCTCTAAGGCAGTTCTTAGGATCCTATTTTGCAGATGAGGAAGCAGGAGTTCTGAGAAGTGAAGGAGACATCAGATACTCCACCACCCCAGATATTCTCATAAAACCCCAAATTTAAAGGGCCAGAGGCAACAAGGAAGAAACTTACAGCAGGAGACCAGATCCCAGTGCAACAGAGGGGATCTGCCCTGCACTAAGGGGCAGGCAACCAGGACCCCTCCTCCTGGGCTCTCCCGGGCCAGCCTAAGCCTCTGGGGCTGGCAGCTTCCTTGCTCCAGGCAGCCTCAATGTAGTCAGTTATCCAGCAGGAAAAGGGATATGGGCTGCAGCCCATGTGGTGTTAAAGCTCGGTCTCCTCCAATGCAACCTGGGCCTTCCCTCCAGCTCTGCGGTCAAGAAATTAAAACAAACAAATAACCAAATAACTATGCCATTCATCCCCCCATTCATGCATGCATTCACTCCATCACTTTTTATTGAGCACCTACTATGTGTCAGGCAGGTACTGTTCTAGATGCCTAGGACAAAAGAGACAAAGATCTCTGCCCAAAGAGTCACAGAATAAAGAACATCCTTAACTTTAAAAAGGTAAGGTTATGTTAGTAGTATGTTAGAAAGTGCTAAGTGCTGGGGGAGAAATAGGGCAGAAAATGGGGTACAGTGTGGGGTGAGAGGTGATTTTAATAGGGTGGTAAAGTTTGGCTTCGTTGAGAAAGTTACACTTGAGCAAACGCTGAAGGAGGTGAGGGTTAACATGTGACTCTCGGGGGGAAGAGCATCCCAGGAAGAGGGAATAGACATCGCATTCCAACAATAAGCTTAAATGGATAAAGCGTCCATATATTGCTGAAGTACTTGGAAGAATGATTAATGTAGAACAGTGTTCAACCATCTGGATATTAGGCTTACACGGCACGTTCGTGTTAGTGTCACCGGCATTCTCTGTACAAATGTGGCTTACTATGTTGATGAACGCATATGATGAATTCAAACTACCTATGCATACAGGAGTATGAAATAATGTGGCCTGCACAGCGCACTGGGAGTGCTTCTGAAATCTAACTTTCCACTTCAAAGTCACTAGAACGCAGCAGCAAAGGAGGACTCGCGGTTTCTGCATTCCAGTCGACAAACGATCACTTGCAGATAAGACCTCAGCCAGAAGATCCCTTCCAGTCCTTGGATTTTTTCCTGGCTTAACATAGCGTGCTATCAAAGGAGAAGTATTTTAAATGTCACTTGCGAGAAGAGGAGGATGTGAAAGAACCACCTGAGGTAAGTCCCAATACTTCAGCCAGTGACAGCTCAGAAAAAAGCTCAGTGTTTGGAAATGACCCAAAGAAAACATGAAGTTTGTGTTTTGGAAGACAGTATTGCATGAACATCTATAAAAGGGGTTTTCAAAGGCTCTGGGGATCTTTTGCCAGATCACCTTCCTTATAGGCCTGGATTCAGAATGCATCAGAGAAGCTTCCAGAAAAGTTCCCAGGGGGAGCAAGCTCTCTCTGCACTCTGCTAGGGGGGCTTGGCCAGCCCAGGCTTGTCCTACAACAGAGCATTCCCCCCACCGCCATGACTGGTGAGCAGTGATGGCAGCGGGGGCTTCCCTGTGGTACCGAGCTGTTGCTTCTGGACTTGCAGACCCAGCAGATGCAAAGAGCCCGTATGTGCTGGGCTCTGAGAGGGTGAGATCAGTGTCAGAGACCCAGGAGGCCCATCCCCTCCAAGCCCCTCATTCTGGCAAAGAGGAACTGGAGGGTAGGTGACCCACCCAAGGACACACAATGCTCAAGAGCACACAAGTCAAGGTCAAAAGATGAGTTTCCTCAATTCCCTTCTCGGATTTTTTTCAGTCACTGGGAGATCAAGACCTAGAGAGGCAGAGGGTTGCCCCAAATGAAACAATGTATCAGTGAAGTATGTAGACCCCAGCTCTCCTCACTTGAGTGTGCAGCTGCCTACTAGCCTTTGGTCTCACAGAATGTTTGTGGAATGCTTGTTCCATCAGCTAAGTAAGCACAACTAACATGGCCTTTGGCCCTCCACCCTTCAGGCATCCACTTTCACAGCCTGCCTGAGACCAGTGTGTTCTGTTCAGGTGGTTCTTTCCATCCCCTCCTCCTTGGCCCCACTGCCAAGAGTCTTCTCTGTTCTTATGGGAAGGAATTGTGTCGAACTAGCCTCTCGCTGCCTTTGAAGCAGAAAACAGCATATGGAGGTGGTTTAGTTTGGGTTCTGAGTTTTTCAGAGAAATGCCTTTATAACATTTCTAATTGGCCTCAACATCAAAGAAGGCGTGTCAGAGAACAGCAGAGAACAATTAAGGATGGCTGAATGGTGAGATGTCAACCAGATTTGGGCAGTGACACCACCATTACCATCACCTTAAAGGACCATTCAGTGCACAATTACACAGCAGTGTCTTGGGGAATGTCTTCGAAAAAGATACCAAACATACTTGGTTAGGACCACAGTGATCCTCTAGAAAGCTTCCCACCCACTAGCAAATGGAGTCAAAATGCTAACACTGGAAAATCCCAGATGTCCTTCAGTTGGTGAATGGATACACTGTGGCATGTTCATAGGACAGGGTACTACTCAGCAATACAAAGGGATGACTGATATAGCAACAACTTGGATGAATGTCAAATGCATTATGCTACCCAGACTTAAAAGGTACACATGCTATGATTCCATTTCTACAGCATTCTCAAAAAGGAGAGACTAGAGAGGAACAGAAAACTGATAAATAGTGGTCAGATGCTGGGGACAGTGGGGGTGGTAACTACAAGAGGCACAAGGAAATTTGAGGGGATTACAAAATTACTGTACCTCGATTGCAGTGGCGGTTACATGACAGTATGTATTTGTTAAAACTCATAACACTGTACAATATAAAGTCTAATGCTACTGCATGCAAACTATATCTGAAAAAAGCCCCCCCCCCGCAAAAAAATCTAGTAGTAACCAGGAAAAAGAGCAAAACCCAACAAAGAATTTAAATATTTGCTGTTTCTAGGTGAGTTCCACTTTAATATTCAAAAACAAACTTACTGGGGGAGAATGGATACATGTATACATATGGCTGAGTCCCTCTGCTGTGCACCTGAAACTATCACAACATTGTTAATTGCCTATACTCCAAGATAAAATTAAAAGTTAAAAATAAATAAAAATAAAATAAAACATAAAACCAAACTTGCATCTCTCTGTACACTGGTGGCTCAACTGACTGGCTGTGTCCTTAGGAGCAACAGGGACAGGTAATTAAGCTCCTCAAACTTTCAAGCATCCAGTAGGAGTCAGGTCTAGAGAGAGGAGCTGGGGAAAATGGAGATGCCCCAGTGCCAGGCCTTGGAGAGCTCACAGGGGAAGGGGGAGGTAGACCAGAGTTCCCAACCTGCTGCTTTGGCTGCTTTGCAAAAGAAATACCACACCAAAAAAAAAAAAAAAAAAAAAAAAAGAAATACCACAGGTTTTTCTGGAAGTTGACATCACATCGTTCATTAATTCAACTCATTTTTGAGTTAAGCACAGTGAAAAACAGAGATGCAGAAAGTCCTGGAACTCACCCCCACATACAGAAAGACATTCATCCACCCCAATTGCTTCCACTGGGCCACCACAGGCTTCCACGGGATAAAATGGGACCCTGGGGAGACTGCAGGGCACACCATTCATACAGCTTGGATGTGAATGTCTGTGACTGGTGTCCCCTGGAATTCTGTGAGGAGGTGTTCTGGCAGGAAACTCACCCCAGCTCCACCTGCAGGCTTCTGAGAAAGATGCAAGTTCAAGAGGTCAAGTCTGTGCTTCCCAACCTTTCTATCCCACCTCATGGACCATATAGAAAGGATATCTATGCTTCTTGCAGCCTGAGATAACCAGCCAGGGGGCTCCAATGATCCCAGGCCCTGCCTAGTTACTCTGAGAGTGAGGGCACCGAACCACAGCCCAGTCCACCTGGAACGTGAGGGATGCTCCTTGATCCTCCACTCGAGGAGCCTGGGAGGATGCAGAAGGGTGCTTGCCAGTGGGTCTAGAGACCTGGGAAACTGAGTTCTAGTGTTAGGGCACCTCTGGCCTACTTGGAGCCTTTGCGAAACACGTGCCCCCTCTTCCAGGAAGAGGTCCCAGAGCATCAGCTGGACTACAGTCCTGACCCCACCCCTTCTCAGCCTGCTGCAGAGCCTTTGGCAGGGTACAAACTGCTCGTCCTGCAGGATGGCCTTGCCTAAGAGCCAGAAGTTCTGTCCTGTGTGCTGCACATATCCTATCCACCTCTGTCAGGGGGAACAGACCGTCTTTCAGCAAATTCAAAGTACTGACTAGCATGTCTGTGATTTTTTTTTTGAGGATAGCAAACATAAATACCTAGGAGTTCATAGTTTCCTACAATTCAATTTCCTCAGTCTAGGTCAGGCTTAACTTTGAAGTCTCCCACGCTCACATGGACGGCTCAAAGTGGCTTCCTCTGCTGCTTCCCTATAGCTCCCAAGAACCGAATCTAGCTAGTCCTCAAACCTGTTTGATGGCCAAATGGCAACTAAGGAGCTCCCTATCTGGAAAAAGTACACTTGGAGTCATACCTCACACTTTATACCCAAAGGAATTCCAGATGGATGACAGAATTTAAACATAAGTACTAAACCATAAAAGTACTAGAAGAAACTACAGAAAATATTTTTTAATGAACTCAAAATGAGCAGAGACTTTCTAAATGTGATACAAAACCTAAAAAAGATGAAAAAATTTGGATAAATTTGACTACTTTAAAAAAATGTCCGCTTGGGATGATGAAAATGTTCTGGAGCTGGATTGTGGTGCATAACCAATGTGAATGTACTTAATACCACTAAACTGTACACTTAAAAATGGTTAAAATGGGGCTTCCCTGGTGGCGCAGTGGTTGGGAGTCTGCCTCCCGATGCAGGGGACGCGGGTTCGTGCCCCGGTCCGGGAGGATCTCACATGCCGCAGAGCGGCTGGGCCCGTGAGCCGTGGACGCTGAGCCTGTGCGTTCGGAGCCTGTGCTCCGTAATGGGAGAGGCCACAGCAGTAAGAGGCCCGCGTACCGCCAAAAAAAAAAAAAAAAAAAAAAAAAAATCCACGAAAAATGGTTAAAATGGTATATTTTATTTTATGTATATTTTACCATAATACAGAAAAACATATCCATGGGGGGGGAAAGACCAGAAACAAAGTCAAAAGACAAAGAACAACCTAGAGAAAAGATGTCTAAATCATGCCATGGGCATAAAGCAATTTTTAATATATAATGAGTTCCTACAAATTAATAGAGGTCTAAAAAGTTATTGAAAAATGAGCAAATAGTATGAACTGAAAGTTCACAGCAAAGACAAATAGTTCTTAAACACATGAAGAGAAGCTTATACTCATTCATATTTAAAAATTAACGAGGGAATTCCCTGGCGGTTCAGTGGTTAGGACTTGGCGCTTTCATTGCCGCGGCCCGGGTTCAATCGCTGGTTGCGGAACTAAGATCCTGCAAGCCATGCAGCGGGGCCAAAAAAAACAACAACAAAAATTAATGAAACCACACTTATCAAAATAGAATGCACCCAGAAGTTTTAAAAGAAGGTAGAGAAATCAGCTCTCTCAATTTTGGGTCGTTGGGTTGTAAACTGGCTTATCTTCTGTGAAGAGCAACTTGGCGATATCTATCAGAATGACAAATGCTCATACCCAGCTATTTCACTTCTAGGAATTTATCCTACAGATAATTTCAACCTTTTATACAAAAGTATTCACTGAAGAATTATTTGTAATAAAAAATTAGAAACGAACCCTAAAAGTTCATAGATAGGGAGAGAGTTAAATAAATTACGGTAAACTCAAAGAACAGAAAGAAGCCTTTCTCTTTCTGAAGTAATGGGATGATTTTCAAAATATGTTGTGAGGTGAAAAAAACCAAGTGTAGAACAATGCATATAACATGATACGATCTCAGTAAAAACATGAAAATATGCATAAGCTTACTGACTGAAATATGCACAGGCTCTACCTGGAAGGATCCCCAAGAAGCTGAGGAGCTGGTAGCTGGAAGACAGAAGGAGGGGCACGACTTTCCCTGCATGTTCTCTCTGACGTCTGCGTTGTGTGAAAGGTGTGACCCATTTCATTTTAGAAGACGTAAAGGGATCTATATGTCTCTTGTTCCCCATAACTGGTTACCCGCATCGGGTACTGATGACTAGGGCAAGTCCCTACACTGGTAGACAAGAAGGCCCTGCCTTCCCTAGAAGATGGGGAAGAAAAATGCCAGACTTAATAAAGTTGGAAGAAAGGGACACAGAAGGAGATGCTGTCCTCTCTCCTCTTCTTTGTGTCACTGCCCGAGCGCTAACATCCCACCAGAAGGCAGGGCTCTGTCAGGCAGTTCTGATGATGGAGATGGTCTCTGGTGCCTCTTCCTTCCTGAGCTCCCTCACTGTCCAGCAAGGACCTTGTCCTCATGGGGTGCAAACTGGAGTCCCATGAACTGGCTGCTGGTTTCAGCTTTGAAGTCTCACTCATCCATGTGAACAACACTTTCTGAATCTCCAAGCACACATCTGGCACCAGCCTTGGAACTGGGCTCAGCAGTGAGTAAGACAGGTAAGCAGTTGCCTTTTCAGACAACTGCTTAAACACGGAGCTGGGGAAGCGCTCCAGCCAGTCCGTGCTGCTCATGAGAGCCTACTGCTCATTTTGCAGAAATTTTGTGAGCTGCGTGTTACACATAGCCACTGTTAAAGAATACAGAATCCAACAATGTCCCAATCCCGGCAATGATACCAAAAGCAAAAAAGATAGCACTACTGCAATCAGCAGTGCTGAAGTTGAAAGAGGGTTCAATTTACTGAATATAATTTGTACAAGGGTGAGAAATCGTTGGACAGTAGATCACATGCCAGATCGGGTGGCAATCAATTTATTGGGAAAAGAATTAGCAGATGGGGACGGCTCTCCATTTGTCAAAACATCATCAAGCACAGGTTGACCACAGCAAAAATTAACAAACGCATTCTGGCTATATATATGGAATTTATAATAATGAATATGGAGATTTTGTGATTATTTGTAAATTGTTACACATCCTTTACATTAGTAAAATTTACAATAAATGTATGTATGATATACATGTGTACATTATATATATGTGTATATATATATATGCGTATATATATATATGTATGTAAGTATATACACACATACACGCATTTCAATTCACACTGAATTGAACTCTGCTACCTTGAGATTAACTTCTCTAAACTCTGGTTTCCCAATCTGAAAAAGAAGCATAAAACAACCACTTCCCACCTGCCTTCAAGGGTCAAAAGAGAAACTTCAAGCCATAAAGTTGAACCCTAGTTGTCTCCAATATCCTGATTCTTCCCATCCCACGGTGGCTGATTTTTAAATACCTGTTCGCAACAACTGTCCTTGGCTTTCGAGCAGCTGTCTTCTCGCCTGTAACCTCTTTATTACCACAAGAAGGAATGCTACCCGAGAAACAAGAGCTGCACCGCCTTGGAAACTGCTCTGGCTCCAGATGTCCCTGCCCCCTCAGAGCAGGGCTCTCCCAAGCTGGCAGTCCCTCCACTTGCTCCCTGAGTGGGAAGGCTAACTGACACCTTGTCGTAAGGCTGGCAACGCTCCCAAACCCTCAGCAGCAGGAGCCCACTTTCCCATCAATCCGTTTACAGGATTCTACCAGAGCCCTCTGTTTTTTCTCTCTGGGTGCAACTCCAGCACTTTCTAGAGAATTAATTTTAAATCATAATTAAATCCTATCTTTTAAGAACACATGATACACCTTTCTACTCGCACTAGAATCAATTAAAATTTACTGGGGAAGAAGTCAATTCTATACTCAGACTTCCTTTTGCTTTCTGAAGCCCCAGTTTTCCAGCATCGTAAAAAAAAAGAGAGCAAATTTGATGGTACTGAAGAGACTGCCGACCGCAGAAAGGTTTAACATCAAGTCCCATGGTTTTCACTTTTAAACTGCAAATATTCCAGGGCAAACAGTTGTGCTGTAGAGGCTCTGTTCACAGACTCAGCACAAACACGTGCTGCTTTCTCTAAGAACCACACTAGCTGTGACATGGGCACATCAACAGCTGGTGCCTATTGCCTTGAGTACCTTTCCCTTCAGTAACTGAGAGGGGGTCAACCACAGTGTATTCCCACTAGCCTCCCCCAGACTTTAAAATCAGACAATGAGAATAGGTAACATGGTAAAAAAAAAAAAAAAAAAAAAAAAAAGTACCAATAGATTTGGGGGAAATCATCAGGATTTCTGCAATGGAAATTATACAATGGAAAGGATATAGCCGTTTTGTCCATATCCTACTCTCCAGCTAGCAGTTGAAACTGGGACCCACTCTGGACCTTTACAGGGCTGTCGCTACCCAGGGCTATTCCAAGGATGAAAACATACTATGCATCTTAAGGAACTTTTTAGTGATTACTTATCCACCTTTAAAACTCATAGGAACTATGGTACAGTCCTTCATTTCAGAATATTGTAATATGACCAATGAAGACAACAGGTATTTCTGGAATACTTTCTCTGTGCAAGATGCTGGGAACAAAAGAACTATGACACCTTAAGGGGCTTACAATCTAGGGAAGATAAACACAGATACACACACACACACACACACACACACACACACACAGGCAGGGACGGCCAGCAATGCAACATGGAGAGTCTAAATGCTGGATGACTGTGCCAAAGAGGAAATATCCAGGAGTTTGCAAGAGGAGGGAACATTTTGAAAGGGGATGGTCAGGAGTGACTTCCTGGGAAAAATGGAATATAAATCCAGTATTCAGAGTAGGGAGGAGGACCCTGCACACTGAGAGTACAGATTCTGATCACCTGCACCAACAGAGGGGAGCAGTTCCATGGCAAACCCAGTGGTATTTCACAGCTGTCACTAGTGGACGCCCCTCTCCTGGTTACTCTCCATCTCCTCCATCTGTCCACTCCCCCCCACCCCCAATCTGTTCTTCACCGTTCTCTGCCCAGCTGGAGGCTGCCCCATATCCTGCTCCCTGGGGGGCGGTGGGGGCGGGGGGGGGCGGGTAAGAGGAGGCACTGGCAGAAAGGAGGAGGGAGAGGTCAGGGTGTGTCTTCCCCGAAATGGCATATGTGCTGAAGACCCTCCTCAGTGGCCCCAGCTCAGCCCTAGGCACAGTATCAGCTTCCCAGACTGTATGTACTTGGCCGTCCTTCACCTTGACCATCAGGAGTGGACTCATTTCTTTCTTTTTAAATTTTATTTATTTATTTTTGGCTGTGTTGGGTCTTCGTTGCTGCGCGTGCGGGCTTTCTCTGGTTGCAGCGAGCGGGGGCTACTCTTCGTTGCAGTGCACGTGTTCTCACTGCGGTGGCTTCTCTTGGTGCGGAGCACGGGCTCTAGGCGTGCGGGCTTCAGTAGTTGTGGCATGCGGGCTCAGTAGTTGTGGCACATGGGCTTAGTTGCTCTGCAGCACGTGGGATCTTCCCAGACCAGGGCTCGAACCTGTGTTCCCTGCATTGGCAGGTGCCACTGTGCCACCAGGGAAGAGGAGTGGACACATTTGTTGCCAGCACCCTGATTGACCCATTTCCCTTCCCCACAATGCCCTCCAAACCAGCCCCTGTCCTTTCACACCCTCCACCACTGACAAGCTTCCCCAGGTGACTTCCGTATAAGTGCCCCTCCCCCAGGGAGCTGGGAGAGGGCACTCTTCACACCTCCTGCCACATCCTGAGACCTGACTTTTCACCTTTAAAAGCCCCCTGCTGGAAGAGGGGATATTGGAGGCAATAACTAAGCTATATGGGTTCCCCACAGTCACACAGCATGCTATGCCATCCAGCCTGCTGGAGAGGCAAGATCTGGGGCCTAAGAGAATGAAAAGCGAATAAAAAGCAAGGAGTTATCTAGCTTTGACTAAAAATTAGAAATCAGCATTAAAAAAACACACACACAAAGCTATTCAGCAGGTTAAAAACAGAGTCGTGGAGATGGCAGCAGAAGGCCCCCCTTAGGAGACAGGAGGGTGGACTGAAGTCTGGCAGTGATGGGAACCCAGCCGAGCCATGACTCAGAGAAGCCTGCTCAGCAGGATGGGGCAAGGCAGAAACTTCGATGTTGGTCATGGGTGGCTACCACACTGGACAAGCGACATCCGGAAGTCTCTCCAGGTCTTACTCATTGTCAGTGCCACCCCACGCCTCTGGGAAACAGCAGACACACCCACTCCAGGGACAGTACATAAAAGCCAGACTAAGACAACACCTGCCTCAGACCTCTGGCTCACACCATCTGCATCCTGCTCTCCTCCTTCCTAAGCTCTGGACACCCAAGGTCAATACCTTCCTTCAGGGGCACTTTCTTTGCTCACTGGGTGCAGGATCTTCCTTGCCTACTACCCGCTCCAACCCCTAGGTCCATTTGTTAACACTTCCCTGTCCTGATACTGTAGCCCAGTGGTTCTCAATGGGCTGGGGCAGATGTTACTAGCATCCAGAGGGCAGAAGCCAGGGATGCTGTTAAACATCCCACAACCACAAAGAATCATCTCTACCAAAATGTCACTAGTACCAAGGTTGAGAACTTTCAGTTTAAAGGAAGGAAACATCGGGCTTCGCTGGTGGTGCAGTGGTTAAGAATCCTCCTGCCAATGCAGGGGACACAGGCTTGAGCCCTGGCCTGGGAAGATCCCATATGCCGCGGAGCAACTAAGCCCATGAGCCACAACTACTGAGCCTGTGTTCTAGAGCCCACGAGCCACAGCTACTGAGCCCGTGTGACACAACTACTGAAGCCTGCGCACCTAGAGTCTGTGCTCTGCAACAAGAGAAGCCACTGCAATGAGAACCCCACGCACCGCAACAAAGAGTAGCCCCCGCTCGATGCAACCAGAGAAAGCCTGCGCGCAGCAACAAAGACCCAACCCAGTAAAAAATAAATTAATTAATTAATTAAATTTATTTTTTTTAAAAAAAGGAAGGAGACATATATTGAACACATTGTATGAGCCAGACACTGTGCTGGATGTTTTAAAGTTCTTTAAACTTCTCGCTTCCATGACAGGGCAGAGAAACAGGTCACAGAGTAAGCCCTACCACCCATCACCCAATCTCTAGTCGTGACTTAGCAATTTTGGGTGTCCAATGGTTGCCTCCACCATCTTAAACACATTATCCAAGGCCAATGTCTTTCCGAACCTCGGTTTTCTCATCTGTAAAATGTGGATTAAATACCTCCCTCCAGCCCCTGGTCTAAAATGGGTTCCCAGTAAATCTTAGTGCCCTTGTCTCCTCCTTCATGTCTGAGTTCCAATTTCTTCCAGGGAATAAATGGGCAGACACGTGTGCGCACACAGATCCGCTCAGGCACCCACCTGCTTATGTTTTTCTGTCCCCACAAGAATCTGAATGAATGAGTGAATAAATGAATGAACCCTCCAATTCAGAATGGCCTCTTCTCGCCTGAACTCCAGAAACAGTTTTTCATACTGAATTCCTCTCACTCCTTATTTAGGTTTTCTATTATCATTGGTTGTATAAAGTCTGTCTACCTTACTTGGTTAGGAACTTGCTGAGATAAACGGTCCTGTCTGACACCCCAGCCAGTGCCCTATCACTCAGAAGTCCAATCAACCCTGGACGAATGAATATGTGATGGACGGATATCACAGTTCACAGGACACTTCTGTTTAACGGTCTGTTTATGTTGCCTGTTTATAGTTAGCATTGTCAACTCCCTGATATTTCTCTTGAACTTACCTTATAAACCCAATTTCTGGGCATTTTCCTTTGCAAATTTGTGAGCATCTAATGTCACTTTTATAAACTACAGATATCTCTGCTCAATGGCCCAAAGAATAAGGAAGCATCCTTTAAAGGGGCCTCTGGTGCGACCGCCATGCTCCTTGAACAAATGGGCCCCCAGTCCAGGGAACAAGGATGCACTCAAATGCCTAAGTGGGCATTCACTCCCAGCAGCTGGCAGAACCTCGCCATTAAGTAAAACCTAACAATTCAGCCTTTCAGCCACCAACCTAATAGGCTTTTCTTGGCACAGGCAATTCTGGCTTGGCCAAACACTTATTTTCACATCTTAAATCAGTACGTGTCAGAACTGAACGGAGGCTCAGACCTGCCGTACGTCTTGCCTTCTGCAGCAAGTTCATCTCAGAATGGAACTCACACACTCATTCAGATCCCTTCTTCCATAAAGATCTGTAAGAAAAATCAATGATTTGTTCATCTGATCAACTTCCTAGTCTCTTATTGGGCTGCTTAAGACAGTTTTTTCATTTAAAAAGCAGCTAGAAAAATGAAATTGACTTTTCGGGAAGTTACAGTACACCCTGTTAAAACATAAATTTGTGTGCTGACATACCTCAGGTTCTTAATGACGCCAGGATGACCGTCCCTCTGAGCATTTCCGAGCAGCTCTCTCCCGGCTCTTGTTCAGGTTTTAGTTGTCCTGGCTTCCCTGAAAGCATGTTTTCCCATCTTAATAGACCCTCCTTGACATGAGCTCCTCCCTCCCTCGTCCAGGGGCGTCTGGGTGCACTTTGGCAATGGCATCCCTGTAAGCCCCATCTCCAGCAGCCCGCTTTCAAATGCACGGCTAAATTCCTGGCTAACTTGTTTCTCAGGAGCTCTGCAAATCATTGACCACGCTACTGGGCGGACCCACCAGGGAGCCCAGCACATAAACCGAGTCCTGGGCCCGAGCCAGCCAGAACAGGCAGCTAGAAGGGCAGATCACATAAACGACGTCAAACTTGGTAGAATGAGCCCACCCCGCAGGCTGAGCCAAAGATGGGGAGAGAGACAGAGGAGAAAAGAAGAGAAGGAGGAAGGATGGAATTGAGGAGAAGAGGGCCGTCACCCCCACCCCGCCCCTGGGAGACCAGGTCAGAACCTGGGTGGGGAAATGAGGAACTAACAGAAAAAGGCAGGACCCCGGTGACAAGGATCCAGAAGCATATGTTCAGTCTCTCCTGCGCTATCTGTCTTATTAAACAGCGGCCCCTTCTCCAGCACTTACAGTGTGCCTGCTACTGGGCCAAGTGCCTTACACGCATTACGTGTGTCTTCACAACAACCTTATGAGGGAGGTATGCTTATTATCCCCATTTCACAGATGAGAAAACTGAGTCTCACAGAAGTCAAGTGACTTTCCCAAGGCAACAGCTAGTGCATTGTGGAGTCAGGGATTTGGGTCAAAAGCTCTGAACCACATTCTAATTTCTGGACATGTACCTTCATAAGGCAAATAAACAAAGCCTCCTGTGGGCTTAGCTGAATCCCACCCCATGTAAGAGACACAAAAAGCCATGTTTTCTACTCTCAGAAAACTCACAATTCAGAGAGAGCCAAGAATCACATGAACAAGCCAAGTGTAAAATAACACCAAGTGCCCAGTTATTTACCGCACATTGTTAAGGGATATAGGATATAAAAGAGAGAATCTGCACGACTAGCTGTGGACGTGCTCCACAGAAGCCTGCAGGCCGAAACAGGCCAGCTCACTTTGCATTCGCTTTTTAGTCCTCCAGGTTAAAACTTGTCTCTAATACAGATAATTTTTTTAATTAAAAAAATTTTTTTTGCCACCCACCCAGCCTGGGCCGGAGGGGAGGAGGCTCGGGGTCGGCGAAGACACCGGCCTCGGCGCCGCCGCGTTGCTCCTCCAGCAGGCCTGGGCGCGTGGGTCGGTCAGGACCCCGGCCCCGCGGGCGGAGGGCGGAGGGCGAAGGGCGAAGGGCAGAGGGCAGGCTGCGCCAGGGGCCGAGGCCCTGCAACCTCCCCGCCGCCTCCCCGAGCGGGTGCCCGGCTGCGCCGCAGCGTTTGCACAGCAGAGTGGTCCCTCAGGTCGCTGTGGGCCCCTCCTCCGTCGTCGGCGGCTTGGTTCAGAACACTTTTTTGGATGGGGTCAAAGGGCACATTGGGGCGCGGGGTCAGGCGAGGGTGCGGGGAAGGGGCGCCAGAGACTCAGGAATGTTGGGAGCCCCAGACCCGCCGGGACGCGGGGTCCTGCTCCGCGGTTGCTCTGCCTGACCTTGCCCTGTGGGTGCAAAAGGTTTTTTTTTTAATGTTTTTAATTATCTGCATGAAAGAGAATGTTGCCTCTGAAGAGGAGGCCTACAAAGGACGGTCCATATTAATTGGTAACATTAATAAAACCGGATATACTCATTCGGTGCCCAAAGCATGTTTAGCAAAACCGAGGGACTTGCTGCTTCTACACCACCTCAACTTACCTTGCCTGTCCACTGCCGTATTTGCCAAGCTTTCCTATCTCTGTGTGCCATGGGAGGGGTGGGGAGGAAAGCAAGACCGATAAAGCTTCATCCTGGAAAATATTCCACTTGTTCTAATTCACTTCCTCTCCCAAACAATTGAATCAGCTTCCTGAAGCTCCTGAGGGGGGATATCGGCCAGGTGCTCAAACCTTATCCATTCTAAACGGGGAACTGTAAATATCTTCCCTCCATTCCAAAGCTAGTTTGAATTACATGGCAAAGAAATTCCTAGAACAAGGTCTCAAGCAGTCATTTTATAAGTTCTCCACCGAATGGGATGACAGGTGAGGATTCTCCTTCACTCCGATTGTTCAATGTGGAAATAGAGACATTAGGGAGAAAACAAGAGCAGAGGTGCCTTCCATCAGCCAGGCCTTGTCCCGAGCACACTGGTGCCACTGCAATTATGGTCTGCAGAGAAGGGTAAACCGGCCACGAAAGGGGAAGGAAATAAACCTGTGATTATCCAAAGACAGGGGAGCTCCTGAGGATATTTTGGTGGAAGTTTCTGGCATTACAAACAGCAGTTCACACGCTGATTCTAGACACTCTGAGGGGCAAGGACAACATTTAGAAAGACAACTTTCTATATTCACATTCCAAGTGTACATCAGAAACCCCTTGGCAGGATCTGGTTTCGATTACACTGATTTATGTACCAGTAAAATAGTATTTTTAAGATAACCAATAACTTCTTAGCTTTTTTTTGGCTTACCAAATTTCTCAGGACAGCTCTTCCGGGTGTCAGGTGCAATTCAGCATTTCCAGCTCAGCAGTTAGCTGTGAAAAGTCTATTCTCTACAGTATTCGTATACCTACAGTGCCCATAGCTTTGTTTTTGTAAAGGGAAGCAGCTTGCAATTCTCAGTCTATTAAATATTACACTCAAAAGGTTGCAGTCTTTCATCACTCTCCCAGAGACACATATTTCTGCCACTTACCCATAAACCACAGATGGAAAAGAAATAAATAAATTGCGCTCTACCCAGAGGAGGCAAAACGATTTAGAAGAACTTCTCAAAGGAGGGAGGAAACATTGGAACAGAATCAGCACTAACTACTGACCTCTTCTCCCCCAAGCCACTCCATCTATGTGCCAACGTATCCCTCTGTCACTATCTTGTCCTATCACCTGAGTCGTACCTACCCACCTGCATATACAGCCTGGTCGTAGACGGTGGTATGAGTTGCTAGGCGGACATAGAGACAGGCAGTTCAGAGGGAAATCTGACCCTCTTCATGATGGGACCAAAAAAAAGGTACTGATTACCTCTCCTACATTTCTTTTGCAACTGGAAAATTCCACACTGGGGGGCCAGGGACAAGGGCATGGAGGACCAATGTAAGGTCTCGAAAATCCTGACAATTCTTACAAGTTAAAAAGGGAAGGGTTGCATGGTTTCAAAAGTAGAAAACAATGAACTACAGAAAAAACTGACAATGGAAAAAAAAATGGAAATTCACTCATTCCTTATACGTGAAAACTTACTATATCAACTGTACTGGAGATATCTGAAAACCAGCCCCATTCATCACATTATATCTGAGAAAGAGTAATCAGACAGTTTTGACCGAAAATAGAATGTGTCCCACAAGAGTCCACACACAGAGCTAAATTTCCCAGCTGAAAGCCATCCGGCTTATGAATATAAGCACCATCAATATAAACCTTTCAAACACCAGAGATCGGCAGTTCACAGCATTCATTTGCTCAAACATTACATTCCTCATCCAAAGTTGAATGCTTGATAAAGGGAAAAATCAACAACTTTCTCCCCACCTCCTTCCCCTCCTGACACCTCTGAATGTATCAATACATTATAGTACTGAATAAAATTTCTCCAGTTGACAATTGGAATGTCGACAGGTAGGACATAGGGGAAAGCCCCATGGTCACGCCTCAGAGGTTAGCAACATTATACTTAAATGACGGCAGTGTGGTCTGTAAGCCACACGAGCTCTCAACGTCACCTCCAAAAGACAGAAGCGATAAACAAGAGTCACTAAGGATCACACCTGTCAGTTATCACCAGAGATTAGTTACCAGCACATGACTAGTTTTGTTTTGTTCTGGACTGGGATTGAAAATAAGACCGACTATTTCAGGTTTCAGACTCCTTCCCTGTAAAAATCCTTTTAGTACATTAAACCTAGAATGGGCATATGACACTTTCTGTTTTACCTAAGGAAGATGTACTAGTTAGACAAAGTTTTGTGTGTGTTTTTTTTTTTTTTCCGGTACGCGGGCCTCTCACCGCTGTGGCCCCTCCCGCCGCGGAGCACAGGCTCCGGACGCGCAGGCTCAGCGGCCATGGCTCACGGGCCCAGCCGCCCCGCGGCATGTGGGATCCTCCCGGACCGGGGCACGAACCCGCATCCCCTGCATCGGCAGGCGGACTCTCAACCACTGCGCCACCAGGGAAGCCCGACAGAGTTATTTTTAAACCCATTTTTGTTAGATGATGTAGAAAAACCAAAGGTCAGTCATTTTTTTCCTCTACTCTCTCCTAACTGTACATTTACAGGAATTAATTTAGAATGTAAACAAAGTGATAGACTGGATATATTATAAATAATTATACTACCATATAATCTCTCTCAAGGCCGAGGGTTGATGCATTCTGTTGTGATCACTTACCACAGCAAACCAAAGCAAAACAATTAAGTATCACCTTCCACATAAAGCCTCAAACAATCACACCCCAGCCTTAAACCAGACAGACTAGGGCCACTTAATGAAATGAGAAACTGTCTTTTAGTGGGGTGGCCTACTGGGCAGAGCCACGACTCTTATACATTCCATGACTCAAAGGTTAAATAACGATGAAAGTGTTCTGTGAACTTTCTAAAAAGCTAAATTATGAACTTTGGCACTTGGGTAAGACTACGGCACGTACTAGCACCATTCATAACTATGGGGCACGAGCCATTTGGAAAAGGCAAGAAGGTCACGTGTGTTGTCAAGTGCCCACGAGAGTTCTGAACTCAAAGTGTCAGCCTCTTCATGGGGTGAAAACGGAAACCCACCATGAAGCGGTTACTAGTTACTCCTGACCATCCCCTCCAAGCACGTATTAAGATGGATAGGCACGAGATGGCTGCCCAAATCACTTCTGTTCGATATCAACATTATCTGGCTTCTAAAAAAATGAGAATTGCCAAATCCTAAGTAGTGTGAAGAATATAATGAAAACAGTCCTGCTCGGGAGTCTAGGTCCATCTCTTGCTACCTGATAGCCAGCTACCTGGAGAAAGCCACTTGACCTAAGGACTGATGGGATGAAACAAGAAGGAAGGACTCACTGACTGCTCAGCTTCTTCTAGGTCTAAGTGCCCAAGGGTCCCGGGCTACCCTTCACCAACAAAAGCCCCTCCCCTCTACCAGCAGGTGGCATTCTTTGTCTCCTGATCAGAAATATGTTTCCATTAAAATCATGCTTTATTTCATGCATATAAAATGCCTGATTAGGTTAGGTTAGGTACACATTGCAGCTGGGTAGAATTAGGGGTGAAAGTTCATAATTCATTCCCCTACAGGGTGTCCCAGAGGTCAGACCACCTAATCTTGACCTTGTCGCTCCCCCGTCATTCCCCCACCACACCACCTCTGAAGGTATCCACACACCCCCACCCCAAAGCCTGAAGGAAATGGTCTCTACCTTTCTGGGGTTACAACTTTGCTGGGAGACCACAGGATACGTCTGATAATGTCACCTCTTCTGATATAACCCTGTATTGCAGTTACTGAGATTCACCTGACCATGCATCTCTGTAAGCTTACTGTGTTTTTCACAGCTTTGCAGGGGCCTGCCAACGCTATGGGGCCTTTAGGTTCCTAAGCGGCTGGGTGAGACACAAGCCTAGGGTGAAAGGGCACAGGAGGACCAAAAAGGCCGCTTCAACGTTCCCTGGCTTCCCCATCAATTAGCGCCTCCATACCCTACGTTCCTGATGGTATGTCCCGCCAGGTCCCAGTGAACCTAATTTCTACATCCCCAGGTGGTCCGGAGGCGCATTCCCAGTGCTGGCAAGCAAGCATTCACCCCAACTGCCCCTCACTACTGTCACCGTGCCCTCCCTTCGCATGCTAGAATGCACAAAATTTTAAAATCCCTGATTGTTACCTCTAATACATATATTTGAACTTTATCTCTCTTAAACCTTTGCAGCCTTTCCCATCAGAGGAAACAGCTGAGGGCACACAGAAGCAGAAATGAGAAGAGAAAACTCACATTCAGGGAGGTCCTACAGGATGATCTCACTAGTCAACCTTGTGAGCCTGCGAGTCCCACTTCCAAGGAGAAAGCACGCTGGGAAGTCTCTCCCTCTCCCATCCCCACGGGATTGCCAGTCTTAGGACTGATTCCTGCAGTTCACAGTAAACCAGCAGAAAGATGTACTCAGACTGTCAGGGTTTATTACAATTCCTCACGTCAATTAAAATGCCTCTGGATTTTATGCCAAAATGAGAGTGTTTTAACTTTAAATTATTAGCTTCCAGCAACCATCCAAACAAATGGAGAATACTTAATGCTCCACTTTGTTTTGTTTAAAACTGATCTTGTGCTTGGATACGCTGGCTGCTGTGCACCTTAGCCACAGAACGCAAAAGGAAAAACAGCTTTTATTTTGATGAGCTGCAGCCTTCAATATCCTAAGTTCACCCCCACCAGAGTCATCACTCATTGAGGGCCATATACATGTAACCATATATAGGTGCATGTGTGTGTGTACTCATGGTGCCTTACAAATATTAATCCATTTATTCAATCCGTCAGCATTTATTGAGCACCTACGTCATGCACCTCATTAGGCATAAGAGATAAAAAATGACAAGCAAGTCCAAGGTCACAACCCTGTGACAAGCTGTGGCGAAAGTAGATAATCCAACAAGTAATGAGTATGCGTTGTGGTAAATGCTGTAACGGGGAAAAGAGGTTATTAAAAATAATATCTGAGGCAGCGACTATGTGTGAGATGTTTACAGCCACTGCCTCTAATTCGTATAGCATCCTGCAAAGGTAGGTGTCTCCCCACTTCCCAAAGGAGGGGGCCGGGCTGTCCCACGCTACACACCACCTCTCCATCGGCCTCAGCACCCGCATCAGCATTTGCATCTCAAATCCCCATTCTGGTCTCAGTATGGTACCTGCCGGCCTGCATTTGCCGATTCAGGCGTCGATGAAACTTTTGCCCAGAATGATACAGCACATTGCACACCCACAGGGGAGAAAAGAGCCCACAGCGCACCCTGAAGGAACTTTTAAGCCGGCTACATGGAGTCATACAAGAATATTAACAACACAAAGCAAGGATGGAGCATGGACGGGGCAGTCTGTGGTCATGACCAGTGGAGTGCTTCAGAGAGCAAGTCATTTGGCTTCTGAAAGGGAGAGATCATTGTGGAGAGATTTATTCAGGAGGTGGGACCCAGGTCTTCAGATCACATAAGGTCAGACGGTGTAAGAGAAAGAAGGCCAGTTCTCAGGAAGGCGGTGTTCACAGAGGTGCCAAGAAGGCTCGCAGGTTAGGCTGAACCACAGCCAGGGATGTAACTGGAGCGCGATGGTGGGACGAGCTGGCCTTCAGCTGCCCCGAGTGCCAACTGATAAGACATGCTAAGGCACCTGGGGCATTAAAATGACCCAGTGTAACAGCACATGGAGAAATCCGCATTTAAAAGAACCCCTCCCAGAAACCACTACATGTGACAGAAGCAGTTCTTCGTTCTACCTCCTGGGATAGAGGGTGAAACCCAAAGGGCCTCCTGAAGTCAACACAGGTCACCAAACAATATTCTAACCATGACAGTCCTTTTCACTGCAGGGACTTGTTTCTACTTGAAGGGTGTGCAAGTTCAAGGCCAGAGCTGCATTAGTCAGAATCAGAGTGGAGAGGCCAAGGGCTGTCAGCAATGGGTCTCCCCCATGACCCTTTTCCCACAGGACCTCCCTTCCCCAAATTGGTAAACAGAAAAAAGAATATCAAGTTGCAAACCAAGTTATTAGCATGCCTGGAATACTCACATGTCTCAACCAGTCCTGCTGATGATATCTATATTTGTTTAACTCTTGACGGCTGATAAAATTCTTTTACTTGGTATTCACAACAGCCATGAAATAAGCACTAGGTCTCTCATTTTATAGATGAAGATCCTGAGGGTCAGAGATGGTAAGTGACCTATTCAAGGTTATACAGCTAGCAAGTTCTAGGGCCAATTCTGGACCAGAATATCTGTCCAGTGGTCTGTCGGCTCTATCACTACTACAAATAATCATAATACTTTATAAAGTTCTTTAGAGTTGACAGCTTTTACAGTACACCTGGGCAGTACACACACTAATATACATAGACACACACACACACACACACACTCTCACCCTTGTACACACACACTTTGTTTTCCTAAAAGTAAAGTAACAATAGTAATAATCAAAATACTATATCCTACTTGTTTAAAAACCCATCCTCCCTCCTCTAGCTATGGACTTTGTCTTAGACCATTTATAAAGTAAGTGAGTAGCTATTGTGTAAATTACTGCTAAAGATATGTGGATGAAGTTTTAAACCATAGATGTTGGTTTGTTTACAACTCACTGCTTAGAACAAGCTTGCTTTTGTGTTATACATCTGCCCATTTTCATTTGCTACTACTAAGCTCCTTCCTCTACTCCCAATCTTCTCTCAGTGACACAAGAAGCAGCATCTTTCCTATATGTCCATCTTACGCCAGGATCTGTTTTCAGGAAGTGGCTATTTCCTGGCAGACATAAAATTCACAGGACTCGAGAAAAACATTGAAATAAAAAAATCAACCATTTACTGCATTTTTAAACAAAAGAAAAAGACCTATCAGACAGATCGGCATGGATACTTTATTTTTAAAAATTCCCAACTCCCACTTTGTCAAAGCACTTCTTTCAAATTCACAGGTCACACAAATTAAATTATTCAATAAACAATTTGTCAATTAGTCTTGCACAGTGGGGAGAAAATTATACACAGAAATGTAGAATGAGCCAAAATCAAAGCAAAATCTAGTGACAAATGAGCAAACTGCTCTCCAGCGCAGAGGCAGAGAGCCTGTCATCCCACCCACGAAATAAAGATCACAAACTCCCCCGCCAGCCACAGGGAGGCCTCATTATTTTTCCTTCTCATAACACATAATTCTACCAAAAGATCTTAATGAAAATAAGGTCAACATATTTAATCTATAAAGCAATCATCTCACCTACTTTTAATCATCTTTCTTTATAAGAGAATTCATATAATCAGGCCACCCTACACAAACAGAATTTAAACATACTTTTTTGCCTTTTTCCCCTGCTCCCAAAGGAAAACACCACGTACCACTCATCTTGCTAAAAACCACAGGAATAAAGTGACTTAATTCTAGTTAATTCTAGTTAAACCAAGTATTTCAACCACGTACCCTTAAACCTTAACATTAAACATATCCATGAAATATTTTTGAGAGCTTTCCTTCTTACTTATTCACTCAGTAAATCTCCAATATATAGTGAGCTCCCCCAAGCACAAGTTCCCAGTGATGTTCTGAAGCCATACTAAATGTATACAGAAATATTATGATACAGTATCTTTTTAAAAATTGCTTTTGTTCTGAACTATTACTTGAACTTGAAAAAATTTTAGTTAAACTCAACTTTCACAATTCTCACAAGGTCATCTAGGGTGTGGGTAGTTTTGAATTTCCTTTTCATGGGGAAACAGGAAGCACTGAATCAGGACATCAGGTGTATACGGAAAAATATATATTTTGATACACATGTAAGCAAATACATACTTTTTTGTTGGTTTAAAGATCCTTTTGTCTACTTGACTCACGATACAAATACACTGTAGTCAAATTTCTTATGATGAATTTAAATGTAGGTGTGAAAACTGGGTTTTCTGCTCAAGTTAGACCAGAGCATAACACACCCTGTCAAATCCCCAGTCAAGGGGAAACCCATCCAGCCCTTAGAGGCCCCCAAAGAAATCATTCTTTGTTCACCTGGCACTGAAAGGCTTCACATTCAGAATCACAGCTCCTGCAGCAATGGAAGTATGCTCTGAATCCAGATAGCCATATTAGACTCTCAACTAGGGACGTGTTAAAAATTTAACATCGTGAATGAAACCAAAGCAACCACTGACACCAACTGGGTAATTAAACTCCTGGTTCAAGGAAGTTTCAAAATCCAAACCCAACATCAACATCTGGCAAGTCTCCATGTGTGACCTACCGATACTTGTGCATGTTATTCTGAAAATTCCGAAAGAGGGAAAGTATTAAGCCTTTAAAAGCCTATGAATTAGTTTGTACTCTCTGTACACATAAGGGCTAACTCACAGTTAACTGGAGCTAACTCCAGTTTCAACTATATCTCAGCTTTTGCCTCACTGTCTCAGAAGGGCAAAAGCTGACAAGCGTTACTGCAGACAACTAAATCTATTCTTGTCCAGGGGTCTTGATCAATACACTCTGCATCATAATCTAGCACTGAAATAGCTTCTCCACCGCCAGCTCCTTGTTTTAGGTAGTTTATTTCCGGTCCCTAGTCCTTGCTGGGTTAGTTAACTCTTTTCTCTATAATTTGCACATCTCCTGGAAGGACGAGGGAGACGCCTGAATTCAAACTGCATTTGTTTACCGCCCACTGCCCGCAGTACTGTGCATTCCCACAACCCAGAAACGTGCGCTTCCGGCACCCCCAGTACCTGCCAAGTTCCTCGCCGGTGTCGTAGTAATCATCCACGTTTTCCTGCCTGAACACGGTCATGATAAACTGTCACGCCTCACGGAAGCCCAGCGCACTTCAGCTCCGCTTCCCAAACCATCACCACCGCTCCTGCGCCTCCGTGGGCCCCTCATGCATCAGTCAACAGTCCTTTTTAAAAAAAAAAAAAGGCAATAACAACAATAAAATGACAACCCAAAAACGAAGTACCCCTCCCGAGGGCTAAGACTCGCTCGCTGAAGACCACCTCTCCGGAGTTGCCGCACCCCGCCGGCTAGAGAGCAGCACTCTTTGTTAAACCCGGGCCAGGGACGCCCCCAGCCCCGCATCGCCGGCGCACGCGTGGGGCCGGGAACAACCGCACCCCAAGGTCCGCGTCCCCGAAAGCAGGGCGCTCGGCACGGATCAGAACCCGCTCCGGAAGTGGCTGGCCTCCCCGCCTCCCCTTTCTCTACACACACGCCCACCCAGCTCCCCACCTCCAGGGGCGCAGCGGAAGAATGAAGCCCTCGCCGGGGCCGAACGCGCCTAGCTGGAAGCATCCCTCTCCTGCCTGGAGCGGCGGTGCAGCCCCCGCGCCACCTCTCGGCTCCCGCACCTCCCCGGCCGCCTCAGCCACCTTCTCTCCTCCCACGAGCCAAACAGTCCCCAGAGGCACATTCCTGGCGACTCCAGCTCCGTTACCCGGCCGACCCGGCGTGCGGCCGCCCGGGGGAGCAAGGGAGGGAAGGGAGCGGCCGAGGGAGGCGCGGCCGCCCGCTCCCGGTCTCCGCGTCCCGACACAAAGCGCCCGGCCCGCGCCACCTGTTCCCACCCGGCCCGCGGGGCTGGGGTCATCTCCTGGCTGCCATTCCCCTTTTCCCCTCAGTCAAGTGTACCCCGCCTCGGCCTTCCCGGTTGCCCTGGGCGCTGCCCGGGCCAACCCCGCCGCGCCGCGGCCGTGAAAGCAAAAGCAGGCGGCGGGGCCCGGGAGGAGACGGGGAGCCGCGAGCGGCCACTCACCCGGGCGCCCGGGAGCTGCCCGGGTCTCTCCGGGGCGCTGTCGGAGGTCGACGGTAGGCGCCAGCGCCGGGGACAAGCGGGGCGGCCGCGGGAGCGCAGGGAGGCAGCGAGTGGGGGCGCGGACCCCGCGCGTCCGTCCGGCGTCGGCTCGGCCGGGCTCTCCCGCTCCTGCTCCGGAGCAGCCCCTCGGCTCCTCGCCGCCTTCCGGGCGGAGGGCGGCCGGCAGGCGGCCAATGGGGACCCCGCGGGCGGGCTGGCGACACGGCCCACCCACCTCCGAGCTGCCCGGCCGGACCGGCGCTGCGGGTGCTGCGCGGCGCTGGCTGCTCCTCCCCGCTCGGCGCTCTGGGCTCGCTGGCGCGCTCTACCGCGCACACCCCCGCACACACCCACTCACCCCACACCCGCGCCAGGAGCTCAGCCAGCGCGGCCGCGCGCAACATGGGCGCCCCACCTGTGACACGCTGCTACGCTGCCCCCTTCGGCGGGGCTCCAGAGAAATGAGATTCCTTCATCCTGCAGAGGTGTCCTGAGCGCCCCGCGTGGTCCAGGCACGGTGCTCGGCACCGGAGAATCACAGAGACCATAATAGGTTTAAAAAAAAAATCCCTGCCCTCTTGAAACTTACATTCTGGTGGAGAAGCTAGACAATCAATATGTAAACAAATAAATGAGATCATTTTAGAAGGGATTGGTTCCATGGAGACAATACTGCAGGGTAACGGGATAGAGAATGACAGGGCGGGCGGGAATGGACAGCATTAGAAGGGATTTCTGTTCAGGATAGGTGTTTTGAGCTGAGATCTGAACTGTAAGAAGGTATGAAACCAGAGAAGAAAGGTTTGAGGTCTCAGAGGCCCAATGCAGCAACAGAAACGAAGGGTTGATGTGTGCAGTCCAGTACAGTATTGTCCATTGATGAGTTGAAATGTGGTTAGTCCGGAATGAGGTGTGCAAGAAGTGTCAAATACACATGGGATTCCAAGACTTGGTATGGAAATAAGGATGAAAAAATCCCTTGAATATTTTTTATATTAATATGAAATGCATGTTCAAATGATAGTATTTTGTACATATTGGGTTAAATGCAATATATTATTAAAATTAATTTCGCTTTTTACTTTTTAAAATGCAGATACTAGAAAATATGGTACCTATGTGGCTTACAGTTATATTCCTGTGGACTGTGCTGGTCTACACTGGAGACCCTTATCCATTCTCTTTACTTCTTACCCCAGGCCCCCACCAAGCCCTGGGGTTCAGGGGGAACAAAAAGGATGTTTCCCCATAGGGACTGCTGGGGATCCCTAAACAGAGAAAAGCTCCTATAGGGAAATTTGCCTTACTGCTGAGAGTTACAAAAACCGGTATGTGAACGCTCTGAGATTTCAGATCCATGTCAGCGTTCAAATTTCCAGATTTTCTAAAATGAGATGGTTTAAACTCTCTTTAGTTCGATAGAAATTCTTGGGAGATAAAAAAAAAAAGAATGCCCCTCAGATCTTACGTCAGACCCTCCTCTTAAAGAACATTTCGTTCAGTGGCCCACAGGAAGGGCACACATTCATGATCATGGAATCAAGGGAAGATTCCAAATTGGGTGGCGGCATCAACCTTAGTGATGGGTTTGAGAATTAATACAAAAGGATCTTGAGAGGTGAGATATACAGTCAAAAATAACAAAAAAACGTGGTTCATCTAGGGGAAATGCAAATGAATACATCTGTTGGCGGAAGATTAAAAACACAGATACTTGGAAAGTGCTTATGGATGACTGCTTTAAGGGTAATATTTTCCTGCAAAATACATGTTTAAGTGTGCTTTCCAAGGCAATGAGAAGAACTGCCTCTGTTTGGGGACTAGCATGTCTTCCCTATTTGACATGCTGATCACAGGAGATTTTCTGGAGTAGTGAAAAAGAGCAGGGGCTTGGCAGTCACACATTTGGATCTAATAGTGGTGGAAACATTTAACCCTAGCTGTGAATGACCCTGGCTGTGTCCCTTACCTGTTAGTTTCATGTCTGTACTAATTCAGGAAAACATTTTAGAGAGGGAAATGTGCCACCAAATTCAATGAAGAAGCACATTCCTCCCCGTGAATGTGAGTTATCTGTAGTGACTTGATTCTAAGAAAATGTAGTAGAAGTGACACAGTGTGATATCCTTCTGAGGCTGGGTCATAACGTGTTAGAGCTTCTGCCTAACGTTCTCTTTCTCTCTCTCTCTCTTTTTTTCTCTTGCTTGCTCTCTTGCTCTTGTTCTCTCCACTCACTCGGGAAGCCTTCAGCTGCCATGGTTACCCTGGGGCTGCCATGTGGAGAGACCATGTGGAGAGACCACAGAAAGAGAGAAGCCCAAGGAAGCCAGCTGTTCCACCCTACCCCCACCCGCAGCTATTTGTGTCTCCACAGCCCCAATTCTGCTGGCAGAGTAAGTGATTGCTGCTGTTCTAAGTCATTATTTTGGGGTGGTTTATTACGAGGAAATAGATAACATGTAAGAAAACTTAATTCTTAACATGTACCAAATGCCAGGCAGACTAAATTATTCTCTTGCTTTATCTCCAAACAACTCTGTAAATTGTTTTCTCCACTTTATCTTTCTTAGTCTCGGTTTCACCACCTGCAAAATGAGGATAATAATAGAGTGTATTCCTCAGAGTTGCTGGGAGATTCTAAACGATAATGCATGAAACAGGGCTTTTTACATTATAAAATACATCAGAATGTTGGTGTTATATTTTCTATCATAGTCCAAGAAGGAAGAGCTCTGAGAGACTTTTCTCCTATGGAAGACAATACTATAATCCTGATATTATGAGATTCAAGCTGGAAAGGACTTCCATGAAAAGAAATTGAATATGATATGGACTATGGCTTATGATAATAATGGTGATAACATTTAAAACAGACTCCAGTATAGAATTTAGGACATTATTTTATAACTGCACTAGTCAGGGTAAAATAACTGCTGCTATAAAACTCCACAGATCTCAGAGGTTTGACACATTTAAGGCTTATTTCTTGCTCTCAGCACAGAGGTTTGCAGAGATTAGAGAAAGGGCTCCACTCCACCTAGTCATTCAGGGACCCAGGCTTCTGCCCTCTAATGGATCCATGACTCCTCAGTGCATTGAGTTTCTCAGTTGATCCTTTTCATCTATTGGCTGACGAGAGATGAGAGAATCCAGAGAGGACTGGAGTTTTTTAGTGGGTCAGGTTTGAAGTCTAAGGCTTAACCATTTCTTGGGCAAGATGTTCTAAGATTAATCAGAGTGGAACACACTAGCTCAGTTCACCTTTGGATTACTTTTTAATAACATGCCTTTGGCTTTTATCAAGGGCTAATATTTTTAAATGACCCCATGAAGAATGTTTCTGCACCTGTGCTTTCCATGTTGAAGATATTGCCCATTATGCAGTTGAGTGCCTCTTAGGTAGACAGTCACATGATTGACTCTAATTCCTCTCGGCACCGAGTGCTAAGAGAACTCATTACTCCTGACCAAATGATGTTTCTTTTTTGTCAGACAATGAAAATTGTAGAGCTCACTCTGTTCTCCATTTTCCAGAGTGAGAAAGCAAGTGGCAAGATCAGAAAATGTAATCCTCCAAGTTATGGCCAATTTGCCATATTCGCTGAATAAGCTTTTATTGTCTAATACATATTAGATACTAAGGATGCAAAGATAAATAAAACATTCTCGGTCCTCGAGTAACTCAGTCTAGTGATGGAGACTAAAGAGCAAAGAGACAATTCTATTAAAGTGTGGTTGTGCTAGATATAATCCATTTATTTCTCTAGATGTATTTTCTATCCTCCTCCACCCCTACAGGTCTGCATGCTGAGCTGCAAGATTATTTTAACTCATTTCCTTATGTTCTGGTTGCAGGTTGGTTTGGCCAGCGGGGAACGTGGCATGGCGTCAAGGAGAAAGGAGAAGAATGAGGCCAGGGTAATTATTGTCATGCTTTTCTCACTGCAGGTTTGCCTTGGTCACTATCAAACAAAGGCTCCTCACCAGATAAACTCTTCTACGTGACTTTCTCTGTCCAGGTGTTGGTAACCACTCTCTCCCCTAGTCTCTTCAGACCTAGAGTTGGTGGCAGCTCCATGTTACTAACCTGGGGTTCCTGCCCCATCCCTTATGGCTCCCCTGCACCTCTCCCACACCTCCTTGAATCATCCTAATTTGAGTGTGCCATCTCCTTCCTCTGCAGCCCTGACAGACTGCTGTGGAAACACGAAGGGAGGGCACTTAATTCAGATAAAGGCCAGGGATGGAGGATGATGATAGGGTTGAGCCTGGGGTTCCAGGGGAGTTTTCTGGAGGAGTTGACAGTCCCACTAAAACATGCAAAAGAAGACTAAGAGTTAACAGAATAAAATGGTGGATGATGGGGTGGTGGACTGTGGGGTTGTAGAGGTGGGAGAGAAGGACATCTAGAGAGAGGAAAACAGTGAGGATGGAGTCGTGGATGTGAGAGATAATGGCTCGTTCAGGAATCTGTAAGCAATCCGAATTCAGTCAGTGAAATGTCAAGGGGTAAGAGTAGAGAGGGGAAGCGTCTTTTGCACTGTGTCCAGGACTTGGAGGAGAGCGGAGAGGTAAACCAAGGGAGATCTTTGCAGTCCTGTCCATTGTGCTCGGCACTTAGGTCTTCGTTCTGAAGACTCTTTGATACCCAGTGTGATTGGTGCTAATCTGGCACATCCTTGGAGATGGTGGGTAGAGAAAAACAATGAGAAACTTTAATGAGGTAGAAATCACAGGACTTGGTACTAGAGGAAAAGGACAGAGTCAGGGCAGTATCCAAATTTTTGATTGAGTGATTAGGTAGATATTGCTGCTATGTGGGCTGAAATACAGACGGACAAGCTGTTTGGGGAAAGAGAAGATGAGGTCAGTCCGGGAGATATGAAGTCTGAGGTGCCCATGGGGCATCTAGATAATGTGCAGGTGGAGTTGGGTACCTATGGGATGGCCGAGGGTAATTTTGGTGTACACCAGAGGAGCTTCAAGCATGAGAGTAGATGAGGCCATTTAGGAACAGGATGAAGGACTAAAAAGGAGAGTGCTAGGGGCAGAACTCTTGAGAACAGAAGCATATTAACTCAAGCAAATACAGAGGGGCAGGTATGCCTCGCCAGTAGCTATAGATTGCCAATTAGTCTGCTGAGTAGCTATGGGTTTTATTTGTGTTTCTTGGAGTCAGAATGGGTACCACCAATGAGTGGTGAATTAAGACCTCATGAATATTGAGTGCCTTATGTGTATCCTGTATGTGTAGGGCATCATAAATATCTGCTGTCTTCTTGGTCTAATAGGTTACTAACTTCCTCTCCATGCTTAACAAATCTCGTGAGTTTCATCCATCTCATTTATTTTCTTGTTTTCTGAACAGAATTGAATATTCACAAACAAAATATCAAATGCATATTACACAACTCCTTCTGAGCTGTGAGCTGTTTGAAGCACCTCTCCGACCCCTTCTCCTGCCATTGTACCAGACTCACAGCCTTTTTGTAGCTCATGGGTTTAAAGATTAGGGCTTGACATTACCTGCCTGGCCCTCTGCACTGGAGTATGGGACCCAGAGTTTAAGACCCCATGGCATGGATTTTGCCTACTTGTCTACACCTACTTTCCCTCCGACTCAGTTTCTTTCCAATTTTTATTTATTGTATCCTGTGGTATCGAATGCATCGCTAACCCTCATTAAATCCTTTGTAAAAAAAACCCAAGAGGTATGTGAATAAACACATACAAATCACTGACCAGTGTCTGAAAGGCCACAGGCGATTATAAACATCTGGGGATACAGATGCTTTGGTCCTTAGCCTGATTTTTTTTATTCCTGGCCCAATTTCTTTTAGGTTCAGACACTACATGAAGCAAAAGATTGGTAACACTGAGCAGCACTCATAAAACTCATGGCCCAGAATGTCAGCCAGGTTCCTAACTAGAGGTACACAGAGCTGTCTCTAAGCACTGTACATGTCGCTTATTTTACTATTAAATGCAAATGTAGCATTCATATAACACGTACGCTTCTCTCTCCACAGAGCTCCTGCTATTGGATTTTTAGTGCAGTTAGCTACCAGATTCTACAACATTTCCCTATTTGCATAAAATCGATATAATTGGGATTATATCCATTTGGATATAATGGGGAAGGGGAAGAGTGGAACATTCAACAGAGTTTCCGTTTTGTCAAAACAAACTTAAAGCAAGACTGAAAGAAAAGTCATCCAGAAGGAAGTCAACATTATTCATCCATTAGAACTGGATGTACAAATCATAATTACAGATAAAATCTAAACCTACAGCCACATTGATTTAGTGAAGGTAGTTCTATTTATTTTCTACTGCTTCTAACTTTTTTTTCTCTTTTGGTAACTAATGAACCTCTTTAAAACCATCAGACAATATCATTGATTTCTATTTATTTTCCTTTCAGAAAAAAATTATGGTAAAAGTGTTTTGGGTCAGTATCAAAATTTGTCTTTTTGGGGGACACAGAGATATTAAATATTACAGGAAATTCAATATTAATGAAAGCCTCCAGGTTTCTTGGCATGATTTCATGAAATACAAGTCCCATTACTCAAGCCAGTGAAGTGATTTACAGCCTTATTCATAGCAGTTTGTTAGGGTTTATAGAAACATTTCTTTTTAAAAAAGACAAACATCATAAATTTTTCCAGAGGGTTTTGTCGATCTGAAGATTTGCAAATAAAGCAATAATCTTTGACCCTTTCAGTGCTGTATTCTCATAAATTTGCACACCTATAGAAAATTGATGTTTTTCGTTTAGACTTAATAAGTCCAAATATATTCTTTTCAAAAAACTGTATAAGAATAATGGGCTTGGGCTTCCCTGGTGGTGCAGTGGTTGAGAGTCCGCCTGCCGATGCAGGGGACACGAGTTCGTGCCCCGGTCCAGGAGGATCCCACATGCTGCGGAGCGGCTGGACCCCTGAGCCATGGCCGCTGAGCCTGCGCGTCCGGAGCCTGTGCTCCACAACGGGAGAGACCACAAGAGTGAGAGGCCCACGTACTGCCAAAAAAAAAAAAAAAAAAAGAAGAATGGGCTTAATTTAATTTGTTGTTTAAGTATTTCTACCATTTTCTTTTAATTTTAAGAAATGTCGGATGATGAAAATTTCTGAGGAAATACCACTTAAGAACACTACACTGGGTTTATAACCTCCTGGGAATTCAGAAGTACTTCTAGTAATTTAATGTTCACTCATTGATTTAATTATTTATTGAATGGTAAGGATAATGGTGAATAAGACAAACCCAGGGAATAATGACTAAGAAGTAGCCACGTTTTATATTTCTGTAGAATCCTCTTAAAGAAAGGATCTACTTGGTTTTTCTGAAATTTCCTGCTTAAGTTTCCTAGAAGAAATCCCCCCAGTGGAGCTCTCCAGCCACAATCAATGAGAGTAGTTCCTAATCAAGGTTATGCAATTAAAAAAGACACAATAGTTGAAAATGCATTTCCCACCTCTTCTGCAGACCTCCACGCCACCCCCATCTCTCCAGTCTACCTCACTATCTTCATGTTTAAAAAACATAGATTCCCAACCTCCCATCCTATCCTAACTTTTTGCAAGGGTGATTAATTTTTCAAATATTAACTAGATTCTTTCATACATTAAAGAAAAATTTACATTTTGGGGGAATTCCGTGGCAGTCCATTTGTTAGAACTCGGCACTTCCACTGCAGGGGACATGGGTTCAATCCCTGGTTGGGGAACTAAGATCCTGCATGCCGCAGAGCATGACCAAAAAAAAAATATTACACTTTAATTGACTTAAGTATGTCTTAAATACATCTTTTTAAAAATGGGTTTTGTCCATTTGATTTGCAAAATCAAATGTTTTGCAAATATTTGATTAGGTATTTGATTTATATAAGCTTTTAAAATACTTGTAGGCCCCTTGAGAGTTAGAGGTCCATGTTTTATATCTTTTAGAATATCTCAAAAAGCTAGTACTAAAAAAGCATGGTACTAGGCACACAGTGAAATTTTTTCCTGGACTAATTGCCTTTTGGTGTAATTAATTAGCTACAATCATGTTCTGATATACAAACAATTTTTGCTTTTAACCAAAATGCATTCTAGGAAACTAGAGCATCATGAAGCCCATGGTGTAAACATATAGTGATTTTTCATGGAAAGAATGCAATAATTGGAGGTTGTACTACTGACTAAGGAAAAACTATGGCAGTAAACAAAAATATGTCATAAAAGCCAAGGCTCAGCGACAATAACTCCGTGAAAATTCAAAAGAGTAAAATTATGCTCCAAGCCTAATAAAATGGGCATAAATGCACTGTAGGTATCACCACAGCACTCTACTGTTATAGATACACGTGTACACGTGCATATATGTATGTATATCACATAAAATGCAACTTTATAGTATCATAAATTCTAGTTAAAGTAGTATGCCGAATAATATATACATTAATTAAACAGTTCATCAACAATAATTGTGCTTATCTTCTTAGAGTTTGGAAGGACATTGGGGGATAATTGGCATGGGCCAAATTTCCAATATCTGTCCAAGAAGGTTTGAGCTGATTCCCCTTTCTCTCTTAGAAAAGTTCCTTAAAGCAACAAGAAGCTTTGAAATCATCAGTGCTGCTTCAAAGGATGGTATGAGGTTATGAACATGTGTTACTTGCTGACATCAATGGCTGCTACACAGAGAAGTATTTTTTTAAGAATCTCAAATGTGACCAAAAATCTCTCCCATTCACTGTTTGCTGCTTCCTCAATTTATTTACAAATTCTGTTTATCGTGAAATATAAGGAAAACTCCCAGAAAAGAATACACAACAGCCTTTTCCATTTCATTGGAAAACTTTGAACTTATAATAGTAGTTTTATGTATTGTAATAGAGTTATCAAGAAAGGTGTATAACATAATCTGACCAGCCTGAGCTGTTCCCTTGTTCTCTAACAGAAGCCGTGCAGTGAAAGCTAAAGGGCATTTTGAACGTGGCTGTATGGTGAACAAGAAACCCTAAAACCTTCTAGCTGTGAGGTATTCAAAACACTAATAACATCATTTAAATGCACATCTGTACCTGAAAGAAAGTAAGAAAGATACAACCAAAAGAATAAATAAAGGTACAAGTGGATCCTGACAGCACTGGGGATGGGTGTCAGGCTCAGGAATATAAGGGGTTGGGATTTTTAATACTCAAGTGGGACAGGAGTTGAGACTTTGGGCAGTTTTAGATAAAACACTCTTTAAGAGATTGAACCTTCAGTAAGAGTTGGACTGGATAAAAACTCACCCATTAATATGGGTTGATGACAAATACTGATCTGCCACAAGGTGTTTGAGAATTTGTAACATCAGGTCTCCTCCTCACATGGAATTGAGTTTAAAATTGACACTTTATGTTGGTCCAGAATCACCTACATCAGGAAAGTAGTCCTGAGCTGGTAAACTCCTCTGGAGAGACCTGCCCTCATCTCACCCCAGGAAGGGTACCCAAACCCCACTGAAGATGAGCTCATAATTGAAAACTGTAGAGCCCTCAAGGAACCAGTACAACAGAACTAGGAACCACTAGACTTAATCGATGTCGGGAATAACTTCTCTCCCCAGAATTTTAGTTAATGGGACAATTGGATAGAGGTTGTAAAATAAGAATGTTTAAAATGATTAAAGCCATTGAAGAAGGAATCAAACTTAAAAATGATAAAAGGACACAAATGGAAACGGGTCGTTAGGTTACTGTCAGGCAGTATGGAATGCAAGAACTTCCATGTGAAAAGAGGAAAAGTGGGAGCTGAGGGTCTTATACATGTTTGACTAAATCAGATCATTTTCCAAATACTGCATTCAGCCATGATTTTTTGAAATGTCTGCTTTTTCAAGGGAAGGATTGGGTGGAAGTACACCAGTTCTTAAGGAGAAATAATAGATTTGTGTGGTTAAAAAGTAGACCAGAGGGAATTCCCTGGCCGTCCAGTAGTTAGGACTCCACGCTTTCACTGCCTAGCTCGAGGGTTCAGTCCCTGGTCTGGGAACTAAGATTCCACAAGCCACGCAGTGCAGCAAAAAAAAAAAAAAAAAAAAAAAAAAAAAAAAAAAAAGACCAGAAATCCTTATGGAATTGGTTAGTGATTGCAAATTCTTCTTGTGATCATCTTTATGCATTTGAACACTTTTGACACTTTTAAAACCATAAGGCATTTTTCTTTCATCCCTTTAAAGATTATTTATATTTGGCCACGTTTAAGTAGGTTACATTTTAGGCTCCTAATTTTTTCCTCTCAATATTAGTTGTGACATTGTTCTAAACTGTTCACCTGTCTTTCTGAGGGTTTCAGGATACAGACAAGGAAGCTTCTGTAAGGTAGAACTTTGCAGAAGAAGCGCAAGACTGGCGTTGAGGAGACCTGGGTTCCGCCACTCACTGTGCCATGAACACCACCATGGGGCCTTGTGCAAGTCACATAATAGCTCTCAATGCCAATTTCTCTCTCTCTTTTTTAAATGAAGCTTTGTACCAGACAGGAAATGTAAGTAGATAATGTAGCAAACAAAATATGTGTGTGGACCAGATTCCACTGATGTGTAATGCACGCCTGACTGGGTTACTTTTTTTAATAGACTTTATTTTTTAGAGCAGATTAATTGAGGGGAAAGTTTAGGGGAAGGTACAGAGATTCCCCATAGAGTTCCTGCCCCTCACATGTACAATTTCCCCTATTATCAACATCATCAACATCCTGCACCAGAGTGGTACATTTGTCACATTGATGAACCTGTATTGATACATCATCATCACCCAAAGCCCATAGCTTACATTAGGGTTCACTCTTGGTGTTGTACATTCTGTGGGTTTGGACAAATTGATAATGACATGTATCTACCATTATAGTGTCATACAGACTAGTTTCACTGCCCTAAAAATCCTTTGTGCTTTGAGTATTCATCCTTCCCTCCCCCACCCCTAATCCCTGGCAACCACCGATCATTTTACTGTCTTCATAGTTTTTGTCTTTTCCAGAGTGTCACATATGTGGAATCATACAGTATGTACCCTTTTCAGATTGGCTTCTTTCACTTAAGAATATGTTTTTAACTTTCCTCCATGTCTCGTCATGGCCGGATAGCTCACTTCTTTTTAGCACTGAATAAGTTCATTGTCTGCATGTGACACAGTTTGTTTATTCATCACCTACTGAGGACATCTTGGTTTCTTCCAAGTTTTGGCAATTATGAATAAAGTTGCTATAAACGTCCATAGGCAGTTGCTTGTGTAGACATTAAGTTTACAATTTGGGGAGGTAAATACTAAGGAACGTGGTTGCTGGATCCTGGTTAGGTTTGTAAGAAACTTCTAAACTGTCTTCCAAAGTGGCTGTACCATCTTGCGTTTGAAGCAGCAGTGAATGAGAGTTCCTGCTGTCCCACATCCTCACCAGCATCTGGTGTTGTCAGTGTTTTGAATTTTGGCCATTCTAATAGGTGTGTAGTGGTATCTCGTTGTTTTAATTTACATTTCCCAGATGACAAATCATGCAGATGTCTTTTCATATGCTTATTTGCCACCTACATATCTTCTTTTTTTATTTAATTTTTTATTTTATATTGGAGTATAGTTGATTTACAATGTTGTGTTAGTTTCAGATGGACAGCAAAGTGATTCAGCTATACATACATATATATCCATTCTTTTTCAGATTCTTTTCCCAGATAGGTTATTATAGAATATTTAGTAGAGTTCCCTGTACTATACAGTAGGTTCTTGTTGATTATCTAGTTTATGTATAGTAGTGCATACACGTTAATGCATATCTTCTTTGGTGAGGTGTCTTTAAGGTCTTTGGCCCATTTTTAAAACTGGGTTGCTTGTTTTTTATTGTTACAGATTTCTATTTCCAATCTGTGTCCCATGGAATTCAGTTCTTTGACATGTGTATTCTGTGTAACATGTATTTTGTGAGAGTGTTCCATGGTCAGATAATCATGGAGAATTCTACAGAATTCTCCAGTATGTTTGGTTAAACATTAAAGTTATGTTATTGTCATAGTGGTGACATTACCTCGCCATCTTCACAGCTTGGGTGAATCTCCAAAAAATGGTGATGTCATTTAACATTGTGAATGAGGAAAGTGAAGGGTGAAGAGAAGAAAGGGCCACTAGAGGTGGCTTCCTGGACAAGAATGGTCATGAAGCCAATGAAATCTGCTACGGCTCAGCCCCTACAAAGACCACACACATTCTACAGTAGAGTTAAACAGTTTCTCTTCAGCTCAACTTCTGAGACCTTTAATATCATCATTTGTAGGGCTCCAAGTCAGGAATTTGGTAAGCCTGGTCTCCCTAAATTATTGGATCTTCTCTTTTGTCCAGGAATTCTAGCTGTGCAAACTACTTTTTATATCTTCCAGTTCTATTGTTCTGCATATAAGGATATGGATACACTTTTACTTATGTGCTATTCCTAAGTCAATTTAGTTGGATATAAATATAGATTATGCCACTCCATCAAAATTATTACTGTATGTACTGAAGTATTCCCAAATTTGGAAACTTTCTGTTGAGAATATTAACTATCCCTTAGGTCCAGAACATGTCCTGTTTTCTCCATAAAAATTCCCCGGACTTCCCTGGTGGTGCAGCGGTTGGGGGTCCGCCTGCCGATGCAGGGGACACGGGTTCAAGCCCTGGTCCGGGAGGATCCCACATGCCGCGGAGCGGCTAAGCCCGTGCGCCACCACTACTGAAGCCCGCATGCCCTGGAGCCCGTGCTCCACAACGGGAGAGGCCAATGCAGTGAGAAGCCAGCGCACCGCAACGAAGAGTAGCCCCCACTCGCCACAACTAGAGAAAGCCCGTGCACAGCAATGAAGACCCAATGCAACCAAAAATAAACAAATAAATAAATAAATTTATAAAAAAAAAAATTTCCCTAATACTTATGGTCTACGTTGATCTCTCTTCTCTAAACTGCTTTGACCCTTTAGGTCTTTCTACACAATTTATTCCCATATATGTATTCCCTTATATAGCCTTCATTGTTCCATGTTTGCTGCTCTCATCTCTCAGTACAGAGTTTGCTTCTTCAGGAACGTGCCTTGTATAACTGCTGAGTGTCCTACACCTGGTACACACATGGATTTCATTTAAAACTGCCGAATAATTGTTTCTTTCCTAGGCTTTCCTTCTTTACCTTTTGATTACATATATGTTAATTGAAAGCATAACAGTTCTACCTATTTTCCAAGTGGATCACTGTACTGCTAAATTAGATCAGCTGGCTTTTAATATGCACTGAAAGCTGTTTAAGCACACCAAGGCACAGGTGTTCTTAAGGTGCAAAATTTACAACACCTTTAAATTCTGCATTGTGGCAATCTTTCCCAATGACTGATAGGTTGTCCACCTGCCAAAAAGCAGAGAAAATTCTATTTATTTTTTGCGGTACGCGGTCCTCTCACTGTTGTGGCCTCTCCCATTGCGGAGCACAGGCTCCGGACGCGCAGGCTCAGTGGCCATGGCTCACGGGGCCCAGCCGCTCCGCGGCATGTGGGATCTTCCCGGACCGGGGCACGAACCCGTGTCCCCTGCATCGGCGGGCGAACTCTCAACCACCGCGCCATCAGGGAAGCCCGAGAATATTTTATTTAATGATGATCAAATGCATTGTATTTTGACAGTGGAATAAACCATTTTAAAATATGATTGCAAAAGACAGACTTACATGCAGCTTTGTAGATGTTAAACATATCATGGCCTGCCCTTGGAGTCTTTTGTGACGATAACTAGGATTAACCAGGGTGATTTATCAGTATTTTGATTTGTCATCGGGGAAACCCAGGCCTTTCAGTCTTCTAGCTAGCAAGAATTGGGAGTTCTGTACAAATGAGTAACCTAGATACAGGAGCAACCAAAACACCCAAATTGGAAATGATTCATATGATTGAGGAAAACTCAATGCATGGTTTTACCAGGGAAAATCACTTTGAAAATGAATAGCAAATGTACTAAACATCATTGAATTGAACACTTAAAACAAGTGAATTTCAATAAAACTTCTTTTCAAAAAAAGAATTGCAGAATTTTAGTCAGAGTGGCATTGAGAAAACTCTTGAAATTCTTCAAGGAGAGTACTGCTCTGATGTGATAGAACATACCATCTTACATGTAATATACAATATAACTATATTCTTTTTAAAAATTAAAATTTTTTTTAAAATTTTTTGCCCTTGCCACGCGGCATGTGGTATCTTAGTTCCCAGACCGGGAGGTGAACCCAAGCCCCCTGCGAGTCTTAACCACTGGACCACCAGGGAAATCCTAAATGTATTCTTAAAGTCTCTGGCTGAATTAGTTGTCAGAGAACTTACAGAACTGACATCCTCATCAATTGTTATTACAATAGATTTGTTTAAAATAATTGTTCAGCATTTTGTATTGAAGGACAATTTCAAGTGTAGTGACTTGCAAGATACTTTTTTTTAAAAAAAATAAGCTTTTCATCATTTTATTGAAAACTCAATGTGTTTATACTGGAGCAAGGCCATTAATTAATTCTTCACTTGAGAATAGACAGGATGATGTTGCCATGCAAGGACATTCCTCAATAGTTCTCAGCATGCAAATACCTGAATAAAGGATGTGTTAATTGGCCTTGAAGGTTTAGGTTCCACCTATTATGATAATAAGGAAGTGACATCAAAGAATCACTTGTGAGCAGCTAGCAGTGGAAGTTTCCAATCAGTCCCTCAAGTGTATATATGATGCCTTCTCTGCAAAGCATTCAAACCAGCTTACGGGACGTGGTCCACCCCTGAACTTAATAGGCAGTCCTAGGAGCTACCTTTTACTTTCGTTTTTTCATTTATGCTTCAGTCTTACAACAAAAGGATATGATCACCTGGGGAGACATCCAGTTTCTTTTCTAACATCACCTCTTGCAGTCATGTTTGATTGACAGTTAGGACTGCTGAGGTCTTATCTTTCCCTATTTTATGTTTTCTCGCACAAAACGCTTCAATCCCCCAGGCCGGATGGAGGAAGATGTTCAGTGGTTGTCCTGAGTCACCGACAGCACTGTGGGTGGTTTGGTTAAACATTAAAGGGATGTTATTGTCATAGTGGTGACATTACCTCGCCATCTTCACAGCTTGGGTGAATCTCCAAAAAATGGTGATGTCATTTAACATTGTGAATGAGGAAAGTGAAGGGTGAAGAGAAGAAAGGGCCACTAGAGGTGGCTTCCTGGACAAGAATGGTCATGAAGCCAATGAAATCGGTTACGGCTCAGCCCCTACAAAAACCACATGCTCCTGACACTCACTCATATGCTAGGTGTTGCTCACAACTCCAGAGGCCTGAGAGAGACAGAGACAGAGAGACAGGGACAGAGAGACAGAGACAGACAGAGACACAGAGACACAGAGAGAGACAGAGAGAGACATTCTGATTAGCTGTTTTACAAGCATTTATCACATTCATCCACAGATGATTTTTTTTTAATAAATTTATTTATTTATTTATTTATGGCTGCGTTGGGTCTTTGTTACTGTGTACGGGTTTTCTCTAGTGGCAGCGAGTGGGGGTTACTCTTTGTTGCGGTGGGTGGGCTTCTCATTGTGTTGGCTTCTCTTGTTGCAGAGCACAGGTTCTAGGTGTGCGGGCTTCAGTAGTTGTGACACGTGGGCTCAGTAGTTGTGGTTCGCGGGCTCTAGAGCGCAGGCTCAGTAGTTGTGGTGCATGGGCTTAGCTGCTCCGCGGCGTGTGGGACCTTCCCGGACTGGGGATTGAACCTGGAACCCCTGCATTGGCAGGTGGATTCTCAACCACTGTGCCACCAGGGGAGCCCCAGATGATATTTTTTAATATAAATATTCTAGGGGCAGAATTAGCATACTGGGACCACATACACACACACACACACACACACACACACACACATAGAATTTTGAAAAACATAAAACATCCTGCATATGTAAAGTATGATTAATTACTTATTTTTCTACCCCCACTGTATTTCTCCTGCTTCCTGTTCTCCTTCACGTTCGTGATGCTGTATTATAGCTATTTTCTCTCTGATATTTTGCCCCAGTTTTCTTCCAGTTATACTTAGAACCTACTGAGTTTTCTGGAGAGAAACAAGACCCACCTCCACCAAATTTTAACCATTCCTGCTCAGCCTGGCTGCTCTGGTTAATAAGCAGACTCTGAGTTTAGAAGACGCAAGATAAAATGCCATATGGAGAGACAGAATAAAGTCAATTGCATAACAGCAAACCTGCACTGACCACAATTTTATCTTTTCTTTAATGATCCAGAAAGCACAGTGAAATCTTGAAGAATTATGAGCATCTTTTATGGAAATTCCAGTTAATAGAGATTTGGAGGGACTGAGATATTGCTAAAATCTGCTGTAATGCCACATAGAAAGTGAACATCTAGACCCCAAATAGCCAAAGCAATCCTGAGAAGAAGGAATTAAGCTAGAGGCATCACACACCCTGATTTCAAACTATATTGCAAAGCTGTAGTAATCAAAACAGCATGGTATTAGCATAAAAAACAAACATATACATCAATGGAACAGAATAGAGAGCCCAGAAATAAGCCCACGCCTATATGGTCAATTAATTTATATCAAAGGAGTCAAGAATATACCATAGGGGAAGGACAGTATCTTCAATAAATGGTGCTGGAAAAACTGGACAGCTATATGCAAAAGAATGAGACTGGACCCCTCTCTTATACAATGCACAAAAACTAACCCAGAATGGATTAAAGACTTGAACACAAAACTTGACACCATAAAAATCCTATAAGCTAACATAGGCTTTAAGTTCCTTGACGTCAGTGTTGGTGATGATTTTTTGGACTTAACACCAAAAGCAAAGGCAACAAAAGCAAAAATAAACAAGTGGGATTATATCAAACTAAAAAACTTCTGCTCAGCAAAGGAAACCATCAACAAGATTAAAAGGCAACCTATGGAGTGGGAGATTATATTTGCAAATCATATATCTGATAAGGAGTTAATATCCCAAATGTATAAAGATCTCATAGAACTGAATAGCAAAAAAACCAAACAATTCAATTAAAGAATGAGCCAAGGATCTGAACAGACATTTTTCCAAAGAAGACATACAGATGGCAAACAGTCACGTGAAAAGATGCTCAACATCGCTAATCATTAGGGAAATGCAAATTGAAACTACAACGAGACATCACCTCACACCTATTAGAAAGGGTGTTATCAAAAAGATGACAAATAGGGCTTCCCTGGTGGCACAGTGGTTGGGAGTCTGCCTGCCGATGCAGGGGACGCAGGTTCGTGTCCCGGTCCGGGAGGATCCCACATGCCACGGAGCGGCTGGGCCCGTGGGCCATGGCCGCTGAGCCTGTGCGTCCGGAGCCTGTGCTCCGCGACGGGAGAAGCCACAGCAGTGAGAGGCCAGCATACTGCAAAAAAAAAAAGAAAAAAAAAAGAAAAAAAAGATGACAAATAAAAAGGAAACCCTTGTGCACTGTTGGTGTAAATGGAATGTAAACTGGTGCAACCACTATGGAAAACAGTATGGAGGTTCCTCACAAAATTAAAAATATGTCTATCATATGATCCAGCAATTCTACTTTCAGATATTTATCCAAAGAAAATGAAAACAATAACTCAAACAGACATATGCACCCCTATGTTCACAGCAGCATTATTTATAATAGCAAAGATGTGGAAATAACCTAGGTGTCCATTGATGGATGAATGGATAAAGAAATTGTGCTAAACAGTGGGTTATTATTCAGCTGTGAAAGAGAATGAAATCTTGCCATTTGCCACACCACGGATAGACCTTGAGGGCATTATAAGTGAAATAAGTACTGTATGATCTCATTTACATGTGGAATCTAAAAAACATAAACAAAAACAAAAAACCAGCTCACAGATACAGAGAACAGATTGGTGGTTGCCAGAGGCGGGACTGGGGGATGTGGAAAATGGGTGAAGGAAGCCCAAAGGCTCAAACTTCCAGTTGCAAAAGAAACAAATTATGGAGATAAAATGTAAAGCATAGTGACTATAGTTAATAACACCAAATTGCGTATTTGGAAGTTGTTAAAAGAGTAGATCTTAAAAGTTCTCAGCGCCAGAAAAACAAATTTTCTAACTATGTATGATGACAGATGTCACCTAGACTTACTGTGGTGATCCTTTCACCATGTATACAAATATCAAATCATTATTTGTACACCTGAAACTAATATAATGTTCTACGTCAATTATACCTCAATTAAAAAAAAGGAAGTGAACATCTGGTACCGTAATATTTTTGTCTCTGTGTTTAACTTGAGCTGTTGAATTGATTTTGAAAGCCACACCCATTTGCTTAACTAAACTCACCTATTTGAGAGGTCATGAGGTGCAGAGAAATTGGTTAACTGAATAAATGGCTCTAGTTTTACCAAAAACTCTATGAATCTGGGTAAGCCATTTTCCCACTTTAGACCTCTGTCGTCACTTTGATAAAAAGAGGGAGATGGATTGGGTGTTGCCATGGACTAAACATTTGTGTTTCCCCTGCCAGCAGATTCATATGTTGAACTCCAGTGCTCAATGTGATGGTATTAGCATCTCCAAATCCCTAATCCTTTGGGATTAGGTTATGAACAGGATTAGTGCCCTTATAAAAGCGATCCGAGAGCGCTCCCTTCTCTTCTACCATGTAAGGATATAGCAAGAAGTTGGCAGTCTGCAGCCCATAAGAGAGCCCTCACCAGATTCCCAACCACACTGGCACCCTGATCTTGGTCTTCCAGCATCCAGAACTGTGAGGAATAAATTTCTGTTGTTTACAAGCACCCAGTCTATCATATTTTATTATAGAAGCCTGGACAGACTAAGATGGGTGTCAAGCTCTATGTCTGTGATTTCTCATAAGCTTTGCTGCATCCCAGAAATCCTGTTATGGTCCTTAAGGTCAAGTGGTTGCTGTAAACGACCTCCCAAACCTCCGCCTCCATGTTACAGCTTATTGTCTCGTGTAGATTCACAGCCCACCTTCTGACTGGCATCTCCACTGAATGAGGATAAGGCCACCTACGTATTCGCCGTGTTTCCCTTTGGAGTGTTTGTGTTTATTTATTGGTTCTGCCCTCATTGAATGTTGTTTCAAACTCCCACGAAGGAAGAGTAAAACAAGAAAATAAAACCTCACCAATTTTTAGTGGGAGCTGTGCACGTTGTTATGGTCTCTGCAGTTAGGTGTTTCATTTTAAATCTCAGCCCCATTCCGTGTAAACACGGGGAAGTTACTGAAGTCCCCTATACCTCGGCTTTCTCCTTAGAAAGATGGGGACAACAATTAGTCCCTACCTCAGAAGGTTGATGTGAGTTTTAAGTATGTGTATGGCCTGATGCCTGGCACACAGTAGGGCTCAATGAATATAAATTTTGTTTTTATTATTCGACCTACAATATCACGACCACACATAAAATTATGAGGGGTTGGATGATTACTGTTATAGAGATATAATTAGAATAAAAATAATGCTTACAATTAAAGAGCATCATTTAGTCTTAGACAATAGCTAAATTATTAGCCTATATTGCATGTTATCTTTATGATCATGGGAGGAAGGAAGACCTAGCATTGACTCTAATATAAAGGTCTAGAGAAAGAATAACAATTGAATAGTTAACAGTTTATGAGCTTAAAATTCATTCCTCAGCAAAAATAGAACAGTACATTTTCTCACATACTCTACGTTCTGAGGAGGGAAAAAATAACTCACAGAGGGAAAAGGATAAAAAAGTGTGGGAGTGTTTCAAATTGGGCTGAGAAAGAAGAGTCTCCTGGTTGCTCCTTTGAAGTTAGATTGAAATGAGTCTATTCCCTACCCAAGAAATGAAGGCATGATTTGCAGTGTATGTTGAATTTTTGCTAAAAATATGTAGCTAAGAGAAAGCCAAAGAAATATTTTCATTTAGGAGAAGCCAACTTTGCTGTTGTTTTCTGTGTGGGTGGCTGTGTTTTCATTCTTGCCAATCAATAACCAAAATTCAGAGTCTCAATACACATTCCCATTAAATGACTATAACCTGTCTTGTCTTTCGGGAGGTGAATGTTGAAAGCAGCAGGGTCTCCAAGGATAAACCTTTCTTTCTCTGGTTGAGGCGTGTATTTCCCTGATGTACAACCAAGAAGTTACTTCCAATTTTCTGTCAATGTTTTGTTCTGCTTGAATTTAAGCCCCATTCCTCTTGTGGGTCGCATGTGGACATAAACGAGAGCACTTGACATGTTATTCTTTGCATGCTTGGAGCTGAGGTGGGAGGCATGCAGGGTGCTGGGGGTGGTCAGAGCACAAGTTCAGAATCAGAGAGACCAGGATGGAACTGTGTAGCTACCTTGTACTTCAAGCCTCAGCTTCCTCATTTGTCAAGTGGGGATATAGAAATACCCACCTCATGGGGCTTTTGTGAGAATTAATGAGGTAACATGTGGGGGATGATTTCATTGCGAGGTGGTATAAGTAGTGGTTAAGGCTCAAGAGATTTCAAACTGCCTGAATCTGAGTCCCCATCTCCATCACTTAATAGTCATATGATATTGAAAACACTGGGGTTGGTGGCTTCATTTAGAAAATGGGGATAATGATAGTTGCTACCGCATTAGGGGGTGTTGAGATGATTAAATGAAATACCACGTAATAACGACCAACACGTGCTTGGCTACTGTTGATTAGCAGTGTTTCTTCTTGGTCTTCTCTATTGAGAAATCTGTATTTCTTTAGTCTTTTATCATGGGGATTGTTTCTCAACCCTTTACCCTTCCTTAATTTCAGATTTTTCTGAACTCCTGTAGTAATTTTCGTACCTCTCTTACAGCACTTACCACGGGATAGTTAATTTTACGTGTCAACTTGGCTGGGCTGCAGTACCCAGTTATTCAAACGCTGGTCTAGATGTTGCTGTGAAGGCATTTTGTAGATGTGGCTAGCTACTTTAGTTGACTTTAGGTAAAGAATATTACCCTGGATCATGTGACCCTGGATCAGTCAATTGAAGACCTTAAGAGCAAAAACTGAGGTGCTTTGGAAAAGAGGAAATTCTGCCCCAAGACTACAGCATCAACTCCTGCCTGAATTTCCAACCTGCCAGCCTGCCCTGTAAATTATAGGCTTGCAGTCCCCATGCCTGTTCCTTCAAAGAAATCATAAATCTCAAACTCTCTGTCTCTCTCTCGATAGATAGATAGATAGATATAGATAATAGACAATGTGCATTGGTATATATATATATATATATATATATATATATATATATACAGAACCTATAGGAGGAGAGCTTACTGGTTCTGTTTCTCTGGAGAACCTTGACTAATACACGCTGCTCCCCGCCTCTTTTTCCCCTTCGTATGCAGTTTAGTTGTATGCATCATCTGTCCTCCTGGATAGGAAGCTGCTGGATGACATGGCACATGCTACAGATCTTTGTATCTGACCCAGTTAGCACCTATGACTGTACTTACCCCATGGTAGATTCAAAGTCACAACCTTGCCTGCCCCCGCTTGGCTCTTTTCATGTGGATCTGCACAGTATTTTTAAAATTTTTAAAATTACTTGCCAATGTTAAACAAAAAAGGGGGTATTTCTCATAAAAATTTGTGGATTCAGTTTCTCTTATACAATCAGTAGATTAAGAAAGATGGAGCCCATGTTCCTCCATGGCAACAATTCAGGATCTTTTCCCGGACCGGGGCACGAACCCGTGTCTCACGCGGACTCTCAACCACTGCGCCAGCAGGGAAGCACACAATTTGGGATCTTTATGGGGGTTCTTTGCCCAGGCAGAGCTGTTCTCTAATGCACTATGAACATCTGTGTTTGTCAGCTCTTTTTTTTTTCCTGCTATCAAGTCAACATCAATTTTCCTTGCAGAAGGAAGTTCAAGTCAGATCGAAGGCCAAGGAAAAGGGTCACTAGTTTGGTGTTAGGTTATTGTAAGCACAGGATCTTTGACAGCATAACCAGGTTAATGAACTTGCTGGGGTGCAAAAGGAAGCGAGTTCGTCCTTCCCCCACCACAAGCTCTTGCAACGGGAGATTCCCCCGTCCTCGCCCCCATACAACTTCCTGGGTTCACTCTATAGCCTCCTGGGCTGCTTCCATTCGTAAGAACAAGTCAGTTAAGAGCTTTTCAGGTATTAAAACATCACGTCGAAGTCCAAACTTCTCCGTCCCTCCATATTGAAACATTCCTCTTCCTGTCGTTGAGGCTGAGTCCGCTTGGGTCAGAAGTGGGGAGGGATGTGGGAATCTTCTTCCCCTTTTTCTTACCCATCACTCCTCCTCCCTACTTCTGGGTCTTTCTGGGTCAGAGCAGGGTTGAGGGGACCACGAGGAACTCAGGGGTTTTGCTTGGTGGTCCTCTTAGCAGTGATCTCTTGACTCTGAATGTTGTGTCACAGGCATCACGTGCTGCTTATGAGGACCCCGTACAGGGCCGTTCTCTCTATACAGTTCCTGTCTGTGGTTGAGAAACACTCTGTCAGACCTCCTGCGTATGGCCCCAGCGTCCCACCTTTGCCCCTGACCCTCACAGAGAGTCCTCTTACTGGGAGATTGGGATTGACATATATACACTATTGATACTATGTATAAAATAGATCATGAGAACCTACTGTATAGCCCAGGGAACTCTACTCAGTGCTGTGTGGTGACCTAAACAGGAAGGAAATCCAAAACAGAGGGGATATATGTATACGTATAGCTGATTCACTTTGCTGTACAGCAGAAACTATGTGTTTGCCAACTCTTGATGCTTCACAGGTGTTTGTTAAGTACAGAAGGATCAGTGATCGGGGAATTAATTTAAATTTGTATATCTTTATTGGAATATCCAGTTTATTTTTAAAGTTATGGTGGCCCAACTATTTGCAGGACCTTTAAGATTATCTATCTATCTAAATTAAATAACCTGATTATGTATAACCTAAAAGTTGAATTAAATAACCTAATATTTACACGACCTAAATTCCAGGAAGGGAAAATAAATGCTAGAATGTTAGACCGGGGAAAGGGCCTCGAATGCAAAGTTCCAGCAGTGACAGGTTGTGACAGTGGTTTGCCCCGAGTCCTCTGAATGAAACCAAGGCCCTTAGTGCAATGCGCTGGTCATGGAAAACACATCCATTTTTATGGTATCAAGTAGATTTAACATTACTATGAAGACTCCAGACTCCTTTGAGTTCGATTCCCCCTAGATCAGCCATTTCTTATTTTCCATTTGTTTACTACTTGCTTTATTTGCCTTGCTTCACTGTGCTTAATGAAATTTTTCTGGAGGCTCTCCTGATTCATCTCAAATTAGAACCAGAAGAAATTAACCTCCAAAAACAGAACCGCGATGGTCTGGTTTCTGGGAAATGACTTAATACTGAGTGAAGTCATATTTTCTGAACTAGAAATTTGTGACTCTTTGTTAAAATATTGAGCTGCTACCACTTCATGTATCACACACGTGTATCATTTCACGTGTATATGTATTGACGGCAATTCAGAGACAAGGGCCAGTCACATTTCTGCGTGAGTATGCATCGTGACGCAGAAACCAGAAGAAAGAAAATTGCCCGCCAACACCTGCCTAGGGCGAACTAACAGGAGATGAAGGGCAGAGCTCTGACTCAGTGACAGCAAAGCTGGGGTCATCTTTAACCAACTTGGGCGACACTTCATTAAGCCACACTGGGCTCATTACTGGTAACCTCTTCCCCATATGCATTTGGCGCCTCTAGGATGGGATGAGAGGGCAAGAAGTGGAGTTAACAAGGAAAGAGCTGCCACAGGATCCCAAAGGGGCTTTACTGACTGTCTTGTGGATGTGGAGAGCTGTATGATGGTGGTACCAATTTTAATTATTAGCTGATGGAATTAACAAGCTTGCTTTGAAAGGAATTATAGTTAGGTGTCATTGGCTATGCCCCTCAGCCATACCACGTTAGCACATGCCACCCTGCTAACACTGATGTCTCTTTGCCTGTGGGCTTTCTCTGTCTGCGTCCCACAGTAGGACAGAATGCCTGGGATGAACACATGCAGCCCTCCCAGCAGCTTTAACTAATGATAGATAGGAATGGTGTAGAAATACCCTGGTGGAAGGAGATAACTTCAAAGCACTAATTCTGTGCTGTTCCCTAAGGTTTCCCAGCAGGATCAAGTTCTAGTCGCCCACAGTAGTAACTGGCTTGAGATCACACCATTTATTAGCCTCCTTCCTTCCCAGTTTCACTTCTCCACTCCCTGGCTTTTGTTTTTGGCACCTCTAGGATGGGATGGGAGAGCAGATAGGTAGATCCCAAATAGATCACTTGCACTTGAATCCTTGTCTCAGTGACTGCTTCTGGGGGAACCCAAGCCAACATAGCTACTATTTTTCGAAAGTTTCTTCTTTGTCTGTGGAATAATACCGTGAATGCCTGGGCTGCCATATGTTCATTCATTAATTCATTGACTCATTCCCTCTTTCCAGAAAATATTGATGGATTGCCTATTTGATGCAAAATCGCTGAGCTAGGTGCTGGAAAGACGGTAGTGAACAGGCGTAAGTCTTGTCCCCTAGAGCAGCCTGTCCCATAGAAATAAGTTATATGCCACACACGTAATTTAAATTTCCTAAGTAGCCACACTGAAAAAGAAAAAAGAGGAAAAAAGAGAGAAACCCAATATAGTCAAAATACTATCATTTCAATGTGTCCTCAGTCTTTGAAATTCAGTGTTTGTTTTATATCTGCAGCGCCTCTCAATTTGAGCCAGCCACATTTCAAGCACTCAGTAGCCACACGTGGATAGAGGCTTCTGCCATGGAGAACAGCCCAGTTCCTGAGGTTATGGTTAGTGAGCATGAGGAAGGAGAGGGTCATCTAAGAGACAATCACACAACAGCAGGTTGGTCATCTGAGCTGGTGGCCTCCCAGCTTGGTGTGTATCTGAATTGCCTAGAGAGCTAATACAGGACACAGAGTCCAAGACTCATGGCAGTAGGAGACAGCCTGGGACCAGGTATCTTCACCGAGTTCCCCAGGGGATTGGATACACAGCAAAGTTTGTCTGCTACCGCCCTACCTCACCCCAAACCCGATCTCCTTACTCTCGGTTCTTTATGAAAGTATAGGGGAGTAAAAGTAATTTTCCCTTCACCCTTCCAGGTTCCTGGCCGAGTGCCCCTTGTGATAAAAGACAGGTTAACAAGAGAAAAACAAATGAAAGTTTACTAGCATGTATACCTTACATATACATAGGAGATGCCCAGGAAAACTGAGTAGAGCTCCCTGAAACGGCCCAAGCTACCACCGTAAATATGTCTTCAGTGAAAGACAAAAGAAAGGTGTTGGAGGTGTGGGGTGTGCAGGAGGCAAGCCAGCTGTGGGAGGGTACCAGGAAACGCCCAGGAAAGGAGAGTGAGGTTGTTCCGCAGACTTGAGGGGTGCCTTCTCCACTGACAAGTTTCTTGTGACTTACAGCCATCCTGCTACTCCTGGTATAGAGGGAGACATCCCTACAGATGGAGATTTCCCTTATAAATGTAAATGTCCCTTAGTAAAGGATAACTTCTACTCTGTTTTCGGACCTTCTCCCGTGTCTGCAGTTTCTCAAAATAATCTTTATGCCAAAGATGCATAGGCGGATTTTGGGGTGGCCTAGTCTGCTACTGTGCACGAGACAGCTGTTCTCAAACTCTTTTGTACCTTGGATACACCTAGGAAGTTTTTAAAAATACTGATGCCTGGGTCTCATTCCAGAAATTCTAATTTAGAGGTCAGGATTGAGGCCTGTCCAAGGGATTCAAAGTCTCCCCAGGTGATTATAATGAGCAGCCAAGTTTATGAACCCCTGACCTAAAATACGGTGTGTAACAGACAGCACTTACTTCAGGGGTCCAGTTTTGTAAAAATAGTATCTCTATGTATGTGTGCCCACAGGAAGGATCTTGAAAGATATGTACAAAAATGCCATTCCGGGAGATGCCAGTATGGCTGTAGAGGTGTTCTTTCTGATTTTTCTGTGCTGGGTGTGCACAACTTTTGAAATGCAAGCTAATGAAAAGAAACCCAGTGAAAGAAACTATATGAGTTGGACCTAGATTTATTTGGAGCTTTTCTTTGGGTTCTGCTTCTAATTTTCAACTATTATGTCTGCTCTGCTCTTTGGCAATGCCTTCCTAAGTGTTTAACTTGGCCTTGAATTGAATGGTGGGGTAAATGTTACTCATCCTTGCCCCTGGAAGGATGGCTCTGGCGGCCCCATAGAGACCGCTGGAGGGGGTAAGGGGTAGGCAGAGAAACCAGTTAGGGAGCTGGCGTTAGGCTTTTCAGGACGTGGTTGCATATGTGGGTGTGCCTTCCTGCACTGTTTCTGGACCTCTGGTCGGTGGGCCTTGAGGTTGTGGTCCTGAAGCCTCCTTGGCACCTGGGAGTCTGCGTGAGGCTTTATGCTGGGTTGGGGCTGTTGCCCCCGTGAAATGTCAGGCCTTGGCTTCGGGCATAAACCAACTTGCATTTAAATGAAATATCGAATGAATTTAAGGCTATAAACATTGATCTTCTCTGAGAACAGTTGCATTTAAGTCTGAGTGGTCAACTTCAGCGGTGCTAAATTCTGTGTGTTTGTGTAGCTAATCCCTGATGTTTGACATTGATCTGAGTGCATTCACTCGGGCCCAGCCATATCTTATGGAAACGGAGTCTGTCTTCTCTTTCAGCTGCTGCGAAATGTGTTTAGTGTTTCAGTTTATTCGTGCAAGTCACATTAAAGCACTTTTTAAAGTTCACTTTGAAAATTGAAATAAAATGAAGCTTAAACTTAACTTTAACTTGCTCACTTTTAAAAAGTTGTCTACACAGTGGTTTGATCTGTTCTGAAAGAAATGACAAATTGAAGCCAAAAAGAAAGGGCATCATTTTCACTGTTGGATTTCATTGTTGTCTTCCTTGGTTTTCATATCCATGTTTACGTGTTTTGCTTTGCATTTCCTTCCCAGTGAACTCAGCCTGAATCGACAGACTGCTTTACAGTAGTCAGATGTTAAATTTGTTTTAGCACAGTGCAAACTAGTTTCATGCTTTCAAAATAGGCTTTTGTGGGGCTTCCCTTGTGGTCCAGTGGTTGGGACTTCGCCTTCCAATGCAGGGGGTGCGGGTTCAATCCCTGGTCCAGGAGCTAGGATCCCACATGCCTTGTATCCAAGAAACCAAAACATAAAGCAGAGGCAACTCTGTAACAAATTTAATGGAGACTTTCAAGGTGGTCCACACCAAAAAAATCTTTAAAAAAAAAAATAGGCTTTTGTTTTGGAATATAAAATGACGAGGGAAATGCATGTAGCCGAGATCTTTACTTGAGCCTGTGACAAGGTTCAGACCTGTCTGAAGAGCTGTCATTAGGCGGTGATTTGCCTGAGTTGGTCTGCATCCAGCCTGTTTTGAGTTGCAGGAAGGGTGAGGAGGATTTTGGTGTGTCTGGGGAGAGATAGGGGCGTGGGGAGGGTGTTCTTGCGCCTGTTCTGTCTCTACCTTGCTGGCCTTGGGGAGTCATTGGCGAGAGACTCAGCTCCCTCAAGCTCCTGGTGACAAAATATGGCCCAGAGCCAGTGATGCTTTCTCCCCAGTCTTCGGACAATAGGTCACTAGACTATCATTGAGTTTTGGTCCAATCGGGAGCATTCAGAGAGAGCCAGACCATGGACTTGGACCTCCATGTGATGGGCACTGGCAGCAGAGGCCAGTGTAGCTAAGAGCAGAGAGCCTCAAAGAAGAGACCAAGAGAGAGAAAGAATGTGGGAGTCCCTCTTTGGGGATGTAGGGGATATAGCTAGGGGTCAAATTTGGAGCCCAGATGAGACACAAGTCGGGGACACTCAGACAAAACCTGTGACACTTTTCAGTCAAGGATCAGAGAAATATGGGCTTTTCCCATTAATATGACTCCATTTATACCCATCTCCTGTATTAAAGGCAGACAGAATGGAATCACTTTTATTCAGGAATGATAGGTTACATTAACAACAGAAATGCTTCCTTATCTGAATAGGTCCCTATGTGGGAAGGTCCATGGTGAGAGGCTACACATCCAGTCTTTGGTTATGGTTACTAGAAAGATTCCTAGAAATCTTGCATAACAATAAACAAGCAATGTTTGGATTTTCACAGAGGAAATGCCCTTGGCCAGCAGTCCTCCACAGGAAATCTTCAGAAATGCATGTGATGCCCAAAGAGGTGTTGTTTGGGGAATACCTTGTAATTAGTTCCAAACTCTTACCAAACAGTTGCACAGCCTATAATTTCTATGTAAACTCAGCTCACTGTTTGAGTCATGCTATGTTTCTTTCTTTGCTCAAGATGTGTCATCCATTAAGAAAACAACGCCTTTGGCTATACAAAATAGGCAGTCACCTGAAATTGCTGGAGGGAAAGGTAACTTTGTTCCATGGGGTTGGCCTGTTCAGGTGAGAAAACCAGGAGACTCAGAGTCTGGAAGCCTGGGTTACTCCCTTACTCATTGTGTGACCCAGAGTAAGCATCCTCTGAGCCTGGGCTTCCTGTCTTGTAAAATGAGGGCCTAAATCCAGGCTTTTATTCAATAACTACTTGTTGGGTAACAGATTTGTGTCAGGTGTTTCCATAAGACTTCCTCAACCCAATCAACACCACTTCATTTCTGATTTCCAAGGTCCACTTCAGTCCTAAGAGTTTTATGTGTCTGGGAACTTAAGTTTCAAATTCTGTGAGAAACTTACTTGGTGTGTAACAAAAATGGAACCATCTCAGTTGATTTTCCTGATTTTAATTTGCCAGTTATAAATATTCATACAATACAGAAATTTATAGAATAAAAGTCACTGGTAAACGTACCTGTCAGCCATAACCACAGTCTGTAGTTTGGTGTAGTCACGTCTAGACCTGTTTCTGTGGAGACTCATACACATTTATTTTTCCTAGGGTATTTTCAGAAGTCTTCCAAATCTTCATATGTCTTTCCCCCACCTCATGTTATGTGGATATCTTTCCATGTCAATGTGAAAACTTTTCATGTCAAGAAATACAGATCTACATCATCATTTTCTTTTTTTTTTTTTTTTACATCATCATTTTCAATGTCTTCAGAACACTCCATTATATGGTTAGATCATAATCTATATAATATTCCTTGTTGATGGACATTGGGGTTGATTCCACTTATTGTATGAAAACAAAGAGAAGATGAACATCATTGTATATCCATCTTTGTGAATGGGAATATATCCCCATTTCTCTATTTTTTTCCCCTTTAGATAAATTCCTGGGAGTGGAAATCCTAATTCAAAAGATACCCAGTGAGGCTGTACCAATTTACATTCTTACCACAATGTTTAAGAGTACCCGTTTCTCTAGACTCTAGCTATATTAGCATTATTGTCCTTTTTAATTTTTACCAAACACCAGACAAAAGGCAGTATCTTGTTTTTATTTCTTTGACTACTAGCAAAGTTGAACATCCTCTTATGTGTTTATTGACAATTTTATTATTTTCTTTTGTAAATTGTCTATCTATGACTTTCCTTCATTCTTTTATAGGAAAATATTTTCTTATTGCTTTGTAAAGACTCTTTCTATATTAAGGATAATCTATAAGTGCTAATACAGACAATGTACCTTCATTCTCAAATTGCTTTCCTTCTAAGTTAAGGCTTAATTCATTTGTTAGTATATAATGTATAAAAGGAAAATTTGAGGTATGTTGAGAAGAGTAGATTGCTAGATGGAGAAGGTCAAACCTTATTTTATATAATAATTTATTTCCAAACTTTACTTTTTTATTTTCCTTTTATTTCACTCCCACTCTTTGTATACAACCCTTTCCTAGCTCCAGACTCCCATTTCAACTCCCCAAAAGTGAGGCTATTAAGATACTGAGTGATTAGAGGATTTGAACATTTTGAAAGAGAAGTGGGTGGTGACGGCATGTTATTGAAACTTGAAAGAAAGCCAGTGTGATATAATTTCACACTGGGAGCTGATCACTATGGCAACAAAGAACGAACTTTGAAAAATAAGGTTCAATATAATAGAATTTGGGGAGAAAATTGATTAAAATAAAAGGACAGTTTATCTTCTGTTTACTCTCAACCTGTTTATCATATGCAGCAAAACTCTACATGAGCACCCAAGAACATATTTCTGCTTTTTAATGCAAACACATTTTCATTATATTTACATGGTATGAAGCCACAAGAAGGTAATGCTTTTGGTAATATTGCTTTTGTTTGTAATAATAGTGACAGTATCTCTTTGGAGTGTTTTACTTGAGAAGAAATAGTGTGATTTACAATATATACATAGCTTTGAATTCTTTTTATTTTCTACCTTAATACTTTCATCCACCCATTCATTCGTCCAACAAATATTAATTGAGGCACTGTGTTAAAAATTGAGAATACAGTGTTGAGGAAAATCAGACCTGGTCTCTATTCTCAGGAAGCTTACATTCTATAGGAGATATTGTCACATATTCTTTGAAACATGAATTCAACAGTATCTAACGTTCCAGTGTATGTATATGTGATAATTTAATTATCTTATTATTTCTTGACATTCAGACTGATTTTAATTTTTTATGATAATAAATGATTAAATGATGAGCATATCTGTATGTTAATCTGAGTTTCTGATTGTTTCCTTAGGATTGCTTCCTAGAAAGGGAATTACTAGCTTAAAATATCTAAACTTTTCTCTTTAAGAAAATAGAACTTTAAAAATGATAAAAATCACAGTCTTTCCAGTAAAAAGATTATCCTATCTATAACACAATTTCTAGAACTACAGCATGGCTAGGATAGGGCAATAAATTCCTTTATTTTATTGGTGTCTCCTAAAGTAGGTATGGAGTGCTGAATTTTGCTTTAGAAACCAAACCAAAGTTTAATAAAATGTCAAAATTCAGTACTACTCATTGTATAGAGGCTGTGTAGAGAAGGTCAGCTTTTTATCAGAAAGAAAAGAGATGCCGTATCTACACATTAAGTTTGTGTTTGAGGGAAAAACATGGTCCAGTTTAGACGTTAATCTCCTCCTTCAGGAGCTTATTCCCAGAAGTCAACAGGCACATTACAAATGTCAGAGTCCAGTGGTCTAAGGAGTCAGTCAAGAGGTGACTGCCTTATTGGTCTGTCATCACTCATGACCATAACTCCCTGTGACCAGTGATGGCTTCTTGCCACCTCGTTTTTTTAAAGATTTCTCCTTTCTTCTGTAAATTATGTCATTTTCCAAAATATAGAGTATTTATATGGAATGCATTTTATTTGCTCAAAAGACATTTCCATTACATTTTGCAAATCATTAGACCCACCAACACAGTAGTCTACAAAATTTGCATTTGCAAGAACCAAAATTATAAATGCTGCTTCCTTTCGTTTGGCTCAAGATATATCTGTTCCAGTGATTATTTCTCAATTAACTAACTTCTCCCTGATGAGGAAATGAGAGGAAAACTGCACAAGACTAGTGTGCTAGTCTTGGGTCTGAATTTATATGACTTCAGGCAAGTCACTGAGTCTCTCTGCGTCTGAGTTTCCCCACCTATAAAATGAGGAGGTTGGACTAGATGATCTCCAGTCACGTCCAGGGGTCCTTCTTTTCATTTTCATGCCCTCACTTGTGGTTTATCCCATTTTACTCATTACCATACTCTATTTTGTAAAAGATCTTGAGAATCAAACCTGTATATATGCTATTTATGAGTGTTGGACATTCAGAACCAAAGCATAAACTTCCTGAGAAAACAGTACTCTTGCTCCTCCTAGCTCCTCTCTTCCCCTCTCCCTCCTTCTCTTTATATTTTATTTTATTTTTAAAATTTATTAATTAATTAATTTAATTTTATCTATTTTATTTTTTGTTGCGTTGGGTCTTTGTTGCTGCTCACGGGCTTTTCTGTAGTTGCAGTGAGCGGGGGCTACTCTTCGTTGCCGTACGCAGCCTTCTCACTGCGGTGGCTTCTCTTGTTGCAGAGCACGGGCTTCAGTAGTTGTGGCACTCAGGCTCAGTAGTTGTGGAACACGGGCTTAGTTGCTCCGTGGCATGTGGCAATTTCCCGGACCAGGGCTTGAACCCGTGTCCCCTGTATTGGCAGGCGGATTCTTAGCCACTGCACCACCAGGGAAGCCCCCTGCTCCTCTTTATATCTACTCCTCCTTCTTGTTCTGCTCCATATCCTCCTCCTCCTCTACTGCTTCTTCCTCTTTTCTTCCTCCTCCTTCCTCCCTATGCGGCTGTCCATCCCCTACTATGGCTTTGCTGTGGTTTTGTTCAAAATTAGGTGCCTCGAGGAGGACAGAGCTCAGCCATCTTGATATGTCATTTAATTTCTGTGGGCTTTGAATTTTGGTCTTGCCTCCTTATTCAGCCTAAACTCCCATGACATCCCCTTACACACACACACACACACACACACACACACACACACACACATTAGGTTGAACCATATGAAATCACTGTTTTTGCAAGTAAAAAGCAATTTCAGATGGTTCAGTCTAATACAGTTTTCTGTTTGGGAGCTATGGTTACCAACTAAAATCAATCTCTTTGTCTTCTCTGACATACCGCTTACATGTTTCTTCCTTAGACTAGAGCTCAGGCCCCTTCTCAGGGTTGGTTCCCTGTCCTGCTTCATCTCCTGAACCCAGTTCAAATGGACCTCCTTCAGGACGCCTTCCACAGTGCTCCTGGCAGGTTAGGACAGCATTGTGATTTCAACCACGCACAGCAACCCCATCACCATCCCTTTCTATCTGTAGCTCCAGACACACATCAGTAATATACAAAAATATCAAAATATTAAATACATACATAAATAACAAAGGCATGCAAGATAAAGATCCTCCAAGCAAGATAAAGATCTCTCTAGACCCGAACACAGGACGGAGCAGTGAGCAGGGTTGCAACTATGACTGGCTGTTCTCTGGGTCTGAGGGAACAGTTCAATGTCTGTGGAGTAATTGGGACCAAATACCTCATGAGAGGTATATCAGGCACACTGCCTAAAACGGGAGTTCCACCAAATCCTGGCACAAACAGAGGCTGAGGGAAGTGCTGGTACTACCTGAAGGGGCAGTGTCATAAACTTATGAGCCTGAGTGGCAGAAGGAAACAGATGCAGCCTCACTCTAGGAAGGGGTCCAATCGACTAGGTAGCCACAGTCAATACCTCTGTGATACCTTAATATTACCTTCACGTGGGAGCCCTGAGATTCTCCATTAAGATCTGGATTTCTGGGCTTCCCTGGTGGCGCAGTGGTTGAGAGTCTGCCTGCCGATGCAGGGGACACGGGTTCGTGCCCTGGTCCGGGAAGATCCCACATGCCGCGGAGCGGCTGGGCCCATGAGCCATGGCCGCTGAGCCTGCATGTCCTGAGCCTGTGCTCCGCAACGGGAGAGACCACAACAGTGAGAGGCCCGTGTACCGCAAAACAAACAAACAAACAAACAAAAAAACGGTCTGGATCTCCCTGGAAGCACAGGGGTAGATTGTGGAGGAAACAGCAAAGTTGTCAGTAAGGGAAGACTAAACTGGAGAGAAGGGAACATATATACCCTTGAACTCCTACTCATGAGGAGCTCTTAGCCTCCAAGTCCAAAGCATGTGAAGAAAGCTGATGCTGAAAAAAAGATTTACTCCCAAGGAAATGAAAATAATGGAGCAATCTGAAAATGACTTTAAAGTAAATATGTCTGCAGATGGCCAATGGGCACATGAAAAGGTGTTCAACATCACTAATTATTAGGGAAATGCAAATCAAAAGTACGATGAGGTATCACCTCACACCAGTCGGAATGGCCATCATCAAAAAGTCTACAAACAACAAATGCTAGAGAGGGTGTGGAGAAAAGGGAACCCTCCTACACTGTTGGTGGGAGTGTAAATTGGTGCAGTCACTATGGAAAACAGTCTGGAGCTTCCTTAAAAATCTTAAAACAGAGTTACCATATGATCCTGCAATCCCACTCCTAGGCATATATCTGGAGAAAACTCTAATCTGAAAAGATACATGCACCCCAATGTTCATTGCAGCACTATTAACAATAGCCAGGACATGGAAGCAACCTAAATGTCCATCGACAGAGGAATGGATAAAGAAGATGTGGTACACATATACAATGGAATATTACTCAGCCATAAAAAAGAGTGAAATAACGCCATTTGCAGCAACATGGATGGACCTAGAGATTATCATACTAAGTGAAGTAAGCCAGAGAAAGACAAATATCATATGTATCACTTATATGTGGAATCTAAAAAAATGATACAAATGGACTTATTTACAAAACAGAAACAGACTCACAGACATAGAAAACAAACTTATGGTTACCAAAGGGGAAGGGGTTGGGGAGGGATAAGTAAGGAGTCTGGGATTAGCAGATACTCACTACTATATATAAAATAAACAACAAAGTCCTACCTTATAGTACAGGGAACTATACTCAATATCTTGTAATAAACTGTAATGGAAAAGAATCTGAAAATGAATACATATGTATGTGCACACATATATATATATATATTCATACATAGACGCATAGATGTAACTGAATCACTTTGCTGTACACCAGAAATGAACACAATGCTGTTAGTCAACTATACTTCAGGTGGTGAGTGGTTAAGTCTCCGTGCTCCCAATGCAGGGAATCCTTGGTTCGATCCCTGGTCAGGGAACTAGATCCTGCATGCTGGAACTAAGATCTCGCGTGCCACAACTAAAAAATCCCATGTGCCGCAACTAAGACCCAGTGCAGCCAAATAAATAAATAAATAAACAAACAAATGTTGAAAAAACTATACTTCAATAAATAAATAAAGTATGTCTAAAATCAAAAGAGACAGAGGAAGGAAAAACATTCATTTGAACCTACAATAACTAGAAAAGGAGGTGTCATTTTGTTCTTTGCTAATTAAGGGTCTGAGGCTTAGACAGATTAAGAAACTAGCTCAGTGTCCCACAGCCAGTAAGTAGGAGAGCAGGGTGTCACAGTCAGGGGTCTGAGTACAAAGCCAATTAGTTAAGCACTGTATTATTATCCCCATCAGTGTCAGGGCAAAAATGTCTTTGCCTGTTTCAGACCATCCTGAAGGAAGAAATACAACGAGTACTTCTTTAAAAATAATTTGGGGCTTCCCTGGTGGCGAGGTGGTTGAGAATCCGCCTGCCAATGCAGGGGACACCGGTTCGAGCCCTGGTCCGGGAAGATCCTGCATGCCATGGAGCAACTAAGCCCTTGCACCACAACTACTGAGCCAGTACTCTAGAGCCCGCGAGCTACAACTACTGAGCCCATGTGCCGCAACTACTGAAGCCTGTGTGCCTAGAGCCCATGCTCCGCAACAAGAGAAGCCACTGCAATGAGAAGCCTGTGCACTGCAACGAAGAGTAGCCCCCGCTCGCCGCAACTAGAGAAAGCCCATGCACAGCAACAAAGACCCAACACAGGCAAAAATAAATAAATAAAATAAATACATTTATATATAAAAAAATAATAATTTGGGCATGCAGAGATTTGGCCTGCACTGTATGCTGGACTAGAAAACGATAATTCATTCCATAGAATTCCAATTCAATAAATATTTATTGAGCATCTACATCTTGTCCAGCTCCCTGCTAAGTGCTGTGAGGCTGGGTGATGGTGGCTGGGAGAGAAAACAGTAGAATTTACAGTCTACTGGGGAGAAGGACCTGGGCCTGTCCACCAGTTTACCATAATGTTCAGCAAGATGTGGCTACATGGGAAAAGGAACGGTGCAACCAACCAGACAATCAGGATGTCAGAGAAAGCAGTGCCCGCGGAGGCATTCAAGTAGGGTATTGAAGCACGTGCACGATCTGCATAGGGTGATCTGCCACGAGAGAGAACTGCAGGGAACAGGAATAACTTGCCAAAAGGAAAGAGGCAGGGAAAACAGAGCCATTTTCAGGGCCCAGTAAATATACCAGAAGTATACCGATTAGCTAATCTGATCGCTATACCAGATTAGCGATTAGAGAGGATTCCACTGAGGAGGTGGAAGAATGCATTTGTATAGATCAGGTTAAGACCAGGCTATAGCTATCCCTTGCTTAGTAAGTGTCATTCATTCCTGCAAATCTTGCTATAAAGTGAAAAGCCATTAAGGGAAGAAAAATTTCCATTAATTTTAATAGGAAAAATTAGAATGTGTTCCAGACCAGCACTAAGATGCCCAAACCATGTGCATAGGTAGAAAAGTATATCACTTGAGCAATGATACTTTTATATAGGTCCTAAAGAACAGTCTGAAGGTCAATAAATACAGTTTGTCCATGATGCGCTAAAGGTTTTGGTCCCCAAGAAGGAAGACAATGGCTCCTGGTGGTTGATGGAGGAGAGACACCATGAAGTCTTTTTCTCTCTTCTGCTCCATTTTCTTCACCAATTTTTCTACCTTTGGAGGGCTCATGATTTTCTTGCATTAAAACTGCACAGCAAAATGAAATTTTAACTCAGAAAGACATTTCTGGGGCAAAATGAAAGAGCTGTGGTGAAACACCTGGAAACAGGCTGCACAGCACGGGGGGAGGAGTTGTTGGAGGTGGCACTCCTACATCCCTCTGGTGTATCTAGGCAAAGCCAAACATCTCAGAGTCACCCGAACGTGGAACACGATCCTAAATCATCCCTAATGGGCGTCTCTGGGTAAACTCACGAGTATGGAGTATGGCTTTGCCTGAACTGTAATGTTGAGCGATCTATTTTGCTATTTAAACTGTGGGGTTAAAAGTCATTATGTTAGAAAAAAAGGAATTGGTTGTTTGCAAAGTAAACCTTTTCAAGAGTCTTTAGTGTGAAGTATAGCTGATTCACTTTGTTATACAGCAGGAACTAACACAACATTGTAAAGCAATTATATTCCAATGTTAAAAAAAAAAAAAGTTGTTAACGGAACAGTCCTTAACCTTGTGAAGCAGGTCTGTGCTTGGGAGGGTGAAAGCGAGGTGGAGGTTTCTGGTGAGGTAACTCAGCTCTTCCTCTTGGAGACAGATGCCACTACCAAGAAATACCTGCTTCCACCCCTGTGCAGGTAACCTCCCATTGTACTTGGAGGTAAACAGAGGCAGCTGCCTCGGTCCTCAGATACACTGTGGTGGCCTTTTTCTGTCAACACCTAAAGAATGGGATGTTTGAATTGCAAACAATTATGTATCACATTTTCATAATATTTGTGGTCTTATGAAAAGTGTGTTACCTCTGTGTGTGACCTCCTCGATAAATACCTTCTGAGGCCCTGGCAAGCTTGTTATCAAAATAGCGTAACAAAATTATCAAGACCAATTCATTTGTTATAACAAGAGTTGTTTGCTTGATTTCTTAGTTTGATATGTAAAGTAAGACAAATATTGACTTCACTGTTCAACTTGATGCTTCCAGCCTATATACCACTAGCCTCCTAATGAGGAGACATCTGCTTCGAGTGGTTGTTATGAATGATATTTGGGGAACTGCAGGGAGAGTTCCACGAATAACAGTTAACATTTCCCCCCTTACTTTGTTGATTTAAACAGGGTTCTGCTCACCAGAGCTGGTTTTAAAATGAGGAAAGGGAACTCTCCAAATAAAATGCTGTTTGTTTGAAGATTTCCAAATCAACATGGTTTTATTTTGTTAAAAAAGAAAAGAAAAGGTATAGCACAGGAAACTATACCAGTATTTTGTAATAACCTATAAGGGAAAAGAATCTGAAAAAGAATATATATAGACATATAACTGAATTACTGTGCTGTACACCTGAAAGTAACACAATGTTGTAAATCAACTATACTCCAATATAAAATAAATATTTTTTTAAATGCAAAAAATTTTTTTTTTTACATTTCTAGGTACATCCCTTTCTCTGCATGTTTCCCTCAGCTCACAGGGGAAATATTCTGTTGCAAAGAACCTTAAGACCTTAGTCCAATGTCCCATCCCTCTGTAAAATTATTTCTGTCTTGTGGCCACCCATCCCCTCCCAAATACCTCAAGCAGTGCATTACATATTTGGACAGTACTGACTATTGCCAAGTTCTTTAAAATATTTGCCTAAAAATCTGTGTTCTGGGCTTCCCTGGTGGCGCAGTGGTTGAGAGTCCGCCTGCTGATGCAGGGGACACGGGTTCGTGCCCCGGTACGGGAAGATCCCACATGTCGCGGAGCGGCTAGGCCCGTGAGCCATGGCCGCTGAGCCTGCGCGTCCGGAGCCTGTGCTCCGCAACGGGAGGGGCCACAACAGTGAAAGGCCCGCATGCCGCCAAAAAATAAAATAAAATATAAAAATCTGTGTTCTTTTACTTATTGCTACTTCTACCTTCTGGTGCCACAAAGGAAAATGGTTTCCTATTTTACTCAATAACCCTTCAGGTATATCTTATATCACTTCATATTGTTCTTGTGTGTTTTAAATTATCACTTATTTATTCAATTCATTCAGAAAAGAAATTTTACTTACTACCTTATCAGAAGCTGTACTTGAGACTAGAGAGTACAACAGGAGGGAAAATGATGCAGTCCTTAACCTCTTGAGGTCTATTTACAGTTAAGTCTTTTTTCCAGGTCAAAATTTCTCATAAGAGTTTTTTTCAACTCAATAGCAAAAAACGAACAATCCAATTAAAAAATGGGCAAAGGATCTGAATAGACATTTTTCCAAAGAAGACCTCCAAATGGCCAACATGTGCATGAAGAGGTGTTCAACATTAATAATCATCAGGGAAATGCGAACAAAACCCCAATGAGCTATGACCTCACACTTGTTAGAATGGCTATGATCAAAAGGACAGGAGGTAAGTGTTGGCAAGGATGTGGAAATAAGGGAAGTCTGGTGAACTGCTGACGGGAATGTAAATTGGTGCAGCCACTATGAAAAACAGTATGGAAGTTATTTAAAAATAGAACCACCATATGATCCAGCAATCCCACTTGTGGATATATATATCCAAAGGAAATGAAAAATTGAATCTTGAAGAGATATCTATACCCCCGTGTTCATTACCATGTCATTCACAATAGCCAAGACATGGAAACAACCTAAGTATTCATCAATAATAAATGAATGGATCAATGGATAAATAATGGATAGTATTATTCAGCCATGAGAAGGAAGGACATCCTGCTGTTTGTGACGACATAGACAGAAATGATGGAATTTTATTGAATATCTGGACCATTCCCAAATAAAATAAGATACTGAAACATTACTGAACATAGGCTTCCTTTCACAGAAAAACTGAAAATTTTTAGGACTATTAATAAATGTGTTTGGTGCCACACTGAGACATTTTCTATAAGAAAGCACATGTTTTTAGAAATTATAAATAGCATTTATAAGATTGTCATTCTACAGAATGCTAATGTAAAGGACAGTTTACAATTGATTACTTCTTAGTTTTTACTAGAAATTAAGGTTTTTAAAGGTTAAAGATTCTAATTAAAATATTCTAATTAAGACTACTAAAAATTAATTGGGAAAACATCACTGTATGCAAAAGAAAGAAGATATAAGGCATGGAAGTGCATTTTGATAAGGGTAAAGAAGGTCATTTTGTCCTAATAAAGAGTTTACAAAAAGAAAAAAAGAGAAAAGGATGGAATCTGAAGGTGAAGAGAGAATCTTTGAAGTTTTGTGGAAGAGAAACCCTGGGAAAGGAGTTTTATATGTGATCAGAACTGGCTAAGATTGGAAAGAATTTTAATAGTAAAGGTAAGGTGGTACAAAGTTAGAATTTGGTTTCTCTCTGTTAAGAGGACTAAGTTTTCCTAGACTATTGCTCTGATGTTTTTTCCTTTTTTATTGAAGTATAGTTGATTTACAATGTTTTATTAGTGATCTGCTTTTGATAACATTATAACATCTCTTTACCTTTTAAGTAGTCTGTTGCAACTCTCTGTATTTACCTTTGAAATCTTTTATTGTCACTAGGCTAATTTATTAAGCATTGTTTCACAGTGACCTATGATCATCTTTGACCAAGTGTTTTAAAACATTTTGATATCTTTGATAAACTTCCTTAAATCAAATTCTAAATGAAGTTATTTTGACCTCTAGCTAACTTTGACATGCTTCAGAGAGCCCCTGGAACGTCTCAGAGAGATATTAAACTAATTAGGCTTATTTAGTATGTTAAATTGCATGGGAAACATTGTCAAATGAGTGGTTATAAACCTTCTGAGGTTATATTGTATGAGTAAATGTCATTACTATAAATGTTCTAGAAATTATATGGAATTTCTAATAATTGAATGTGTCCTGGTATAATGTTATTGGTCATAATTCTAGTTAACATTTTAATATTGTATGTCCAAAAATAACAAAATTTCTTTGACTATTACATTGTAATCAGGCCTTTAACTGTGACTTTTTGAGTCTTTTGTCGTTTACAGACAGTTATTGTTTTACTATGATGCTTTTGCAAAAATCCTTCATCTTTAAGAAGAACCATAGAAAGAACTTTTTGACAAGCAAGGTTTCTGATAACTTTCAGATCATACCACTGAATTGGGTAATAAAGAATTCTAATGTAAAACCTAATGGCTTCATAAAATTGTTAACAGAAGATCAAGATCAACAAGAATTAGATAGAGCTGAATGATAATTTTTAGACTTTTTTTCTGAAATATAATGGCTTTAATCTTTGTTTTCCAGATACAAGGGAACTTTCCCCTTAAGCTAATTATGGCTTACAGCAATTTGGTAAATTATACCTCTGTGAGCAGAATTGAAACATTTTTTCTCTCTAACTGATCCCTGCACAATCTAGAAACTCTTAATGAGATTGTTATTTTCATGATAATATAATTATTTGCATAAGTATAATGAGAATCTGTTTTTCTTATAATAGGACATAATTGGAAACACTGGTCATATTATCGTGGCTTTGACTGGAATGTCATATTTGAGAATGTGCATAGAATCAGGTAAGACCAGATGGCTTTAAGGAATTAAGGTGGACTTTATGGAGCCTTAAAGCTCCTTGGAAAAACAACCTGATACCTTGCTTACAGGGTTCCCAGAAACCTTACCAGGTAAATAAGAAAGGTCACTTTCTGGCAGGTACAGGAACCTCAAAATATTTTGAGAACCTCGAGAAGAGAGGAACCAAAACAAATCTGTAGATATTGTAGGAGAAATCTGATGACAAGTCCTTGGCATGGCTCTCCTGGTCTTGAGAGATCTTTTAAAAGTTCAATCTGAGATTCCTTATGGAAAGTTCCAGCAAAGCCAATTTAAAAGAGCTTATATCGGGACTTCCCTGGTGGCCCAGTGGTTAAGACTCCACCAAGGCAAAATAAAACAAAACAAACAAACAAATCAAAGAGCCTATATGGGGCTTCCCTGGTGGCGCAGTGGTTGAGAGTCCACCTGCCGATGCAGGGGACGCGGGTTCGTGCCCGGGTCCGGGAAGATCCCACATGCCGCGGAGCGGCTGGGCCCGTGAGCCATGGCCGCTGAGCCTGCGCGTCCGGAGCCTGTGCTCTGCAACGGGAGAGGCCACAACAGTGAGAGGCCTGCGTACCACAAAAAAAAAAAAAAAAGAGCCTATATGATCAATTTTACTTAGGTAAATAATAAGGCCAAGTTTATTAAAAGCCAGAGTTATTTTGCAAGCAAATTAGTCTTAAGTTGGCCATATGTGGAAGAAATGAAGGTAATTTTAGAGAGAAAAAATTATGCTTCAGTGGATATTAAATTCTAGTTAATAACTGTCTTTGAGGTTTTCTATTTAGCCTAAGTCTCACTTCCTAGATGGCTCCTTGTTACTATGTTGCATTGTTGTAAAGTTTAATTGAATCATTAAAAGGACATTCTAAACTTAAAAAACAAAACAAAACAAACAAACACAGGGTTCTGCTCACCAGAGCTGGTTTTAAAATGAGGAAATGGAACTCTCTAAATAAAATGCTATTTTTTGGAAGGTTTCCAAATCAACATGATTTTATTAAAAAAAAAGAGAGAAAAGGTATAGCACAGGAAACTATACTAGTATTTTGTAATAACCTATAAGGGAAAAGAATCTGAAAAAGAATATATATATAACTGAATTATTGTGCCGTACATCTAAAGCTAACACGATATTTTAAATCAACTATACTTCAATTAAAAATGCTAAAAAAAAGAAAAACCATAATAAACAAACAAAAACCAATACAGAAAATGAGGAAGTCCTGCCACACTCTGTTCTTAATTGCTATTCGCAGGCGATTCCACTCAGTCTTCTTCTTTAAGGTGAACATTCTGACTGAGGGTTTTTCCCAAATGTGCTCAGAAGGAGAAATCAAAGAAAATACAAAATTGGAGAGAAATTCTGAGTTACTATCATGACAAAGGGAAATAGATAAACTAGTCATTAATCTTTAGTAATCGGTTTTTTCTTTTCGGTCATTTTCAGTGTCTCTCTTCTCTCCAATTTCTCAAATACAGAAATAACCAGGTCAAACCCTGTGCAGGCTTTACAATTGGCTATTCCTCAGAAGAAAAGGGCAGTAAGTCTGCAGGTCTTATCTCTGATTTTGGCTGAATATTTTTTCTTTCATCTCCATCTAAATGAAAGCAGATGTATAGTGAGGTTGAACTTCACATTCACAGCTGAATTAAATAATAACTCAAGAGAAATAAGAAGGCCTCTCGATGTTTACTGACACTTGACGACTCTATTAAATAATTAGTTAGGGCTTCATCATTTATGGTTAATAATAAGGACGATGATAATAATTAGTTATGCAGAAGTGACACATGAACCTTGAGGCATCGTGGGCCATCCTCCCTACTGAGATGTTAAAGAGCTTTCAGGATCTATCTAAATAAAGGCTAATTTAGTCTGAAGTAACTATGGGCAGTGGAGCAATTATATCAAAGGTATTTGCATCCTTGTATATATTGTAGCTCTCAGACCTGGGACCCCTTGAGGTGTATGTATTTTTCAATCTTAATTGTAGAACACATATTTAGCCCTAGTTTATATTCAGGAAGAGTCTGATTGAAGAATTCTTAATAACTAATGCGTGAAAACCAAGACTACACATGTATGTAATGGCTAGACAATTACGTTAATGGTTAAATAATGTTCTACCACACATTTTAATTATACATTTTATCGGCAGGTTGCTTTCAGAAGTGGCTTTCTCAAAACAAGGCTGAACTTGTTATTGTCACTTAGCAGAAAGGGGGGCGTATGGAGTAGACCTTGCTCAAGGTCAGAGAAGCAAAGTGGGAGATAGAATTCCCAGCCCTTGAGCTTGAGTTGTTTGCTTAGTTCTTCGTTGCTTCTGTTCTGTTGCCTAGAAACAGCGGTGCTTCCTTACCCAGTAGCATAATATCTGCAGAGCATGCTATATATCAGTGTGGAGTTTTTAAGTGGAACTCAAATTCTTGTTAAGTCAGTTCTTTGAATTCTGTATGTGGCAAAAAAAAAAAAAAAAAAAAAAAAAAGAAAGCAAGAAAGCAGAAGTTCTTCTGAAAAAACCATAGTTTGTGGAGGTTGAATTCTGTCAAGGTTTGAAAAAAAGAATTCTTCTCCCAAGGACTTATATAGTGTCACTTTTCTTTTGGAGTTTCCTTTTCTTTTTATTTGTTATTTACCCTTTTAATTTATTTTTTGTCTTTAAGAGGTAATAGCAGTATATCACAGCCAAAAGGAATCTGTGGCTCCTAGGAGAGAACAGTAATGGAAGAACTTTGAAAGCAACAAGAATAATAGCTGATAATAATTGGCCATTTACTAGATGCCAACACTGTTTTCAATATTTAGCTTGTAAACGGTGGCATCAGAAATTGAGCTTAGGACTCTTGACACCGACGTGCAACCATCAGGCTCCTGACATTACCTTAGGATAGTGCAGTGGCTATGACCATGAGCTCTGGGGTCAGCCTCAACATCCTTTCCTGGCTGTACTCTTTATTACCTTGGACATACAGTTCTAATGCTCTGGTCTTCTTCAATGAAAAAAAGGGAGGGTAATAGTATTCACCTTTAATACAATTGTTACGAGGTGTCGACTGACATAATGCATGTCAGGCACCTTGCACTATGCCTGGCACACAGTAGGTGCTCTGTGTTAGCTATCACCATTATTATCTATATTATTAATCAGGAAAGATATCTGCACAGGAGACAGAATCTACGTGCAAAATATGGCAGCCTTTCAGAATTGGAAGGGATCTTTAAGTTCACTCTTCAACTTCATTAATTTCTAATGAAGAAACTGAAGTGGGAAGGGCTAAGTGATTCATCCAAGGTCCCCAAATTAGACAACGCCAAAGTCAGTAGTGGTCAATGTTCTCAAGATGTGTGAGCCTTCAAGAGTGGGAGGGTGTGTGTGTGTGTGTGTGTGTGTGTGTGTGTGTGAGCAGAGGTAGAGGAGGGACTGCAGAAATATAATGGGAGATTCAGACAGCTTTGAGAGCCAAGCAGGGAGGTGTGCACGTGCGTTTGTGTGGTGGCGGGAGCATGGGTTTCTGGAAAGCCAATTTGGTGTAGCACGGAAACTCTGGAACAGTACAGGATTTGAGTAGGTGGAGAGTCCTGTCTATGAATACAGCTGATGGACAATGAAAGATGCATGTAAGGCCCAGCCATGGAAACAGGATGTCAAGCACACCAGAAGGAGGGCCTCTCAGGTTGCCAGAGGAGGGGTCAGCAGGGAGGACGGGGAATACAGAGCCCCTGCTACCCGAGGGACCGCATGGCCATAACTGCTAGAGTCCAACTGCCACCCAGACCATTTACCGAGGCCTCTGCTCCCTCTGTAGCCCAGAGGGATCTATCTCTGGACCCTGCTGGCTGCTAGGTCAGTGGCTGTGTGCTCACTACTAATCACTGCAAAGAGTCTGGAACTTACTGCTATTAGCAACTGAATTTGCCGATCGTAAATAACTTTATAATACCCAATGTCTGCCTATCTTGGACATTTTCCTCTTATAGGATGTGACCTTGGGAAGGATATCGAAACACATGGAAAACAACTAAACACAATCTCCAAAGTACTAAGGTTTTACTCCAAGATCTTCATGTACAGAATTTAATTCTAGCTCTAAGCTCTTTAAGAGAATAAATCAGCTCTAATCTGCGGCTCTTCATCCATTACCACGCTAACTTCTCCTTGCTGAGTACTGTCTGGGTTTTGTGTGGACAGGTGGGAGGCACCTCTCTTAGTGAGGACTGTGGGCCCTACAGGTGCTCACACAAAGCAGCATTACTGGTGGAGCTGGGTTGGAAGACCACAGAAGACCACAGCTGCACCTGGGACAGCTATCAGGAGAGTCAGCCTTGAGGGACAGGTTGAGGATGGACAGGCAATGACTACTGAGGTGGGAGAGAAACACTGGTGAGGATTGGGAGGCTTGATGGGGTGAAGCTTGCAGGACCGAGTGCAAACAGACACGATGTGTGTGTGGATATGTTACAAAAAAGGAAGCCATAGGTTTCTTTTACTTTCCACCTGATGGAAGCTAAAGTTTTTGTTTGTTTGTTTGTTTGTTTTAATACATTAAGACATTTCAGAGCCCTCCTTTAGAGAACCTCTCCTGAAAATGACCTCTTTGGGCATAGGGCTGTACTCCAGATTCTCCCCCAGGATTAAGCGTGGCTGCATATAACAGAAGACCCCAGTATGCAACCTAACAAACCAGAGGTTTGTTTCTCCCTCTTGTAAGGAAGTTCTGGAGGTAGGCAGTCTAAGGCTGAGATCAGGCAGTTGAAGCTCATATCACAGGGAGCCAGGCTCCATCAGTCCTTCTGTTCCACCATTTCAGCAAGCATCTTCCATACTCAGATGGCCTCGTGGTTCCAGATGGCATCTGGAACTTTAGTCACTGAATCTGAGTTCGTTGTGGAATCAAGGAGAAGGGGAAGCGTGGAGGGGTACACCTCTCAGCTGAGTCAGTCCCCTTTATGAAGGATCAAGGGAGCACCCCTTCACCTCTGTTTACATCTCATTGTTCGCTCCTAGCAACAAGGAAGCCTGGGAAATGTAGTCTTTGAACTAGGCTACTCTACAGTTCTATTAGTGAGAAAGAAGGGAAAATCCATACTATAAAGGCAACCCCTGGTCTCTGCCACACCCCACCCCCACCCCATTACACTCTTTCATTCATGCCACTCCTTACTCTATATCAAAAGTCTCCTGACTTGTCTCTGATTCCCAGCTCTTTTCCTAGAATTTTTTTTCTAACGTGTTAGTGGCTAGGAGGGCTTAATATGCAAGGTTGCCTCAACGAGGAACTGTTAATGGCAGAATTTCAGGTAATTATGGAGATCTGAAGATAAGATGAGGGGAAAAGAGAAATTATTAGGCGAATGTACTTTACACATAGAAAACGTCATTGTAATGTCACCTCCTTCCCCTAATCTCAGGGACTTGCTTGCCTTCCTTCCCCCTTTTCTGTGAGTTTCAGAGCTGGATCAAACAGTGCTTCTCACCTCCAGGATTTGGGCTGCTCTGATATCCAAGTCAGTGAGTTTTAACCCTGGCTATGCTTGAGAAATACCTCTCTGTCCATAACACATGTATCTGGGCTCCATCACAATATCTGAGGTTGTATTATGCTCATGTTTATTTTGAAAGAGCACCCCAGTTTATACTGGTGGGCATTCTTTGTGAGAACTACTGTTTTTAGGCATTTCTGGTTAATGTGGGAATTTTTTTAATGCGTCAGCCTCATCTCAAAAATAATGAGGGAGACTTAGCATTGAGAATGACACCCACCCCAAATCCCATTAGCCTTGCCAGGGCAGCAGTGCCTGTTGGAACGTGGAACATCTGGAGTTCTCCATCAGTGCCAGAATCACAGAGCCCTGTCACTGAGTGGTCCCTACGCTGAGAATGAGGAACATCTGTCTGAGATGCTTAAAATGGATTCTGCAGTTTGCTGAACTAGACTTTCCTTGAACCCAGTTCTAAAATGGGTGGCTAGCTTGATTATACAGTTTACCATAGTGAACATCTGTTATTTGTGTCTGGGAACATCTCTTCCTTTGGGACCTATTTTTCATCCTGGTCCATGTGGTTCTGATGCGGCTACACATCAGAAGACCCTGTTACCATGCCAACCGCAGGGTTGGCACACCACATCAAGCGGGGTCAATCAGACTCTCTTTTTCACAAATTCTAATCATTAACAAATGTGGTTGGAAGAGAACCTTCAGGAGACAGCCTATACATTCCTGAAGTTGAGGTTCCTGAAACTTACCATTCCTACTTTTTCCAAAGTTTGGTTGTTAAGAAGTTCTTTTGATTTTATGTTACTGAGTTTATTCCCAATTAGCCCTTTTTTTTTCTTACTTGGGTTAGTCGGAATTGATTGTTGTTATTTGCATCCAAAGATCCCTGAATCATACAAAAATTGACAGGAAAGAGAATGAAGGGGTGGGTTGCAGAATATAGGTCCTCAAGGAATGGGGATTATTAGAATTCGTTATTAAATCAATTTTAAGAGAATGAGAAATTCTGGGAGCGTAGGAATAGGATGGTTTCTAACATCATTGGATATTTTAGCTGTATCAGACTTTGAACTTCCTCAAGACATGGGACAAAACTCAGAATCTTTATGAGATTGTGATTGAAACCCATTATTGTGCAGTCATTACCAAGAGTTTAAAAATAACATATAACAGAAGAGAAAATATGATAGTACATTACATATAGCTGGAGTAAGAAATATTTCACGTAATTTTTCATTCAACTGTATGTATGTGTGAACTTATTTGTGATAGAAAATTTATTTTACATGAATAATGTAGGTTATGGCCAGAAGTGCTTGAAAAACACTGAATACTTATAGCTTGCTTTTGGCTTGTGGACGTGGGGCTAAAATAGCTCAAAATGAAATTCACAGACTGACTCTGCAGGTTGCTAATTTAAGTACCAGTTTAATTTACAATCTGACCAGGTCTTTTACTAAACATTAGGGCTTTGACCAGGGACCTCGGTAACTGGAATGGGAAATATGGTGAGATTCAAAGTGTTTTCAGATCCTCCAAACTTTCTAAAGTCAGCATTTCCCTTAACAGATGAAGCCACATCTTCTATGTAGAAGAAAGACAATAATTTTCCACATGCCCTATCTCTTACTGAGGCTCTAAAGATCTTAAACACAGTATGGTTTAGGAGGTTGAAGTGCAAAATTTAGACACTGTGTTTAGGAGAATCTAAAAGGATTTGTAAATTTATATCCTTAAATGTCTAGATGGATTTTTCTGAAACGGATTCTGAGGATGTTTCACCAGGGATGCAAGTCTATGTACATGGGTGTACTTACTAGAAATTCAGCATAAAGTGGGCTAGGGTTAGCTAACCAGCTGTGGTTCTACTTGTTTTCTGGGTTAATTTATATAATCTTGGATTAAATGCTGACCCTTACTAAATGACACAGAAAGACCGATAAGGATCTTATAGGCAGGAACAGTAATTTCAAGAGTTTGTCTAACAGACGCTGAACTGGATCTATCACGTGTGCCTGGCCTGCCCCCTTATTCTATCTCCAGATAGGACTGAGAAGACTCTCCCTCTACCCTTTCCATGAAGACTGTGTTGATGAGAGAGGCATCACAATATTTAAAAAGAGCTTTACAACCTGTTCTTGAGAGATCAAAAATGCTGATGACAAATGCTGCAATTGAATCAGTTTCCTTGATCTCACTGTTGTTGAAAGAATCTCAGAATGCCTGAGTTCAAATGACAGCTGAAGCCAAGTGGATATGGTCATTTCATTATGCAGCAGGGTAAGCACGGTGTGAAGAATTTAAGAGATTATCAGACATGTATACTTTTCTGGCTGTGGTGTTTAAATTACAGGCTCCTTAGAAATGAAATCAATAGGCAGTCCATGGATGAAAGGAAAATTTGGCTCAAGCTATTACTTTAGAAAATGAGACTTCTTACCCAACTACATAATACGAGTCAGTCAAAAAATCTAGAGCCTCTTGAATGAAGGTGTAGCTGAGTACCACTGATTAAAGGATGCGCTATATTAGTGCATGCGTCTAACAAGTTCCTTCTGACATTCTCCCCAAATAATTGTGGGTATTTTATTGGGAAAACTATTATATGCTAAGATTAAATGAATTCTCAGTAATACAGAATGTCAGTTTAGTTTATTGATCAGAGTAATTGGCCAAACCCACTGAATAGTACCTAGAAAGCAAAATTCTATTTCTGGGGGAATTTCAGAGATTATGTCACAATCAGATATTTGAACATGAATGTCTAATGGTCCTTGATTGCATTCTGATATGTTTTCCAGCTTGGCAAATGCAAAACGTGGAATGATCCTGTATAATAGTGGTAAATTATAAATCTAATTAGGTGGTAATTTCCATTGTGGATGCACATCACACTGAATTTTATTACTGGAGCAAATTTATAAAGCTCTTGTACTTGATGGGCAGTTATTTAGCTGGTATATTTTTTATCTGTTTTAATAAATGGAGAACACCAGAAGTATCTTGCTTTCACCCGACAGGTCAGCAATATACATTTACCATCTTGCCGCAGGTATCAACTCTGACTCTGTGCCCCACCCTAATCCATGAAGATTGCAAACAAATTATCATTCTAAAGTATAAACCCCTAATGCTTGCACTGATGACATTAGGCTGACAGATTGTGGAGAATAGAAAGTAGCAGGTTCTTTAGTTACTCTCCTAAGGCACATGAATCAAAGATATTGTAAAATAACATATAAAGTTTCTGGAGTTCTAGCGCTCCGGGGAATATTAGGTTATTATCTTTTTCACTAGGAAACAGATGCCGCTTAATATTATGTCTCCTACCACCAGGAAAGAGGCATGGTTCAAAATGAGCCTCTTTGGATACTGTGTGTTCTATTTGGACCAATTTACCAAGTGGACCCCCCCAGCTGTCAACCTTGTATGAAGCCTAGAATAAGGTATGACTCTCCAGTGGACTTGCTTTTATTTTCCTCTTTGGGCTCAGAACATTCAATGATTTCTAGAGGATCTGTGGTGTATCAGAATGTAGATGAAGCTTATGGCAAGTCCTTATGGGAGAATCACTACAAAATCCCCAAGGAATACTGAGCCATGTCATGCTCCCGTAAGCAAGTAACGATTCTCTTTTGAGAAACAGCTCTTGACTTGTTACTGGGCTCTGATCTAAATGCATGATCATGAACTGGATACTATCTGACGACTCCCTCCTGCACACACAAAGTCAGGCTGCAGTCGTGGAGTGTAAGAAGCAGCTATAGGAGTAGGCCTGGGCTGGCTCTGAAGACACAAATAGGTTTCACGACCATGTGGTTCAGGCTCCCAGCCTGCCTATTCCGTCCACACATCTGTCCTTCCTTCAGCCCACACTTGTGCCCACGTGGAGAGCTCCCTGTGACTGAAGTTTTTAAAAAAGACCCAACTTTATCCTGTTCATAGATACTCCTTCTAGATGCCAGCCTCTGCTAGAAGTAGGTAATAAAAGCATTTCAATATGAGGGTAGTGAGGAAGGGAAACCCTCCCAGTGGGCAGGATTTTGAACAGTATATCTCTTTGTTCACTTTCCTAGAAGGGGAGGTTATCTGAAGTAATAAGGATTTACTCTGATTTCTGGATGTTGGTTCTGGCCAGATGATCAGGAGTTTGGAAAGAACAAGATTGGAAGATTTGGACAAGGAGGTCTGGAGAACGCACCGGTCTTCTCAGAGTGGGTCCCAAGTGTGAGAATCTTTGTGTCTCATTTGGATGGTGGCAGAACTTGTCTGGAAGTTCTCTGAGCTTCCGTGGGTATAGGATGAAGAGAACCTCACTTGAGAGGGCCATAGGAGACATTCAACTTCAGGGAAGGGCATGGAAGTGGAGGCAATAATCATGAAGGCCTTGTGGATGGAAGGAGCTGCTCAAAGTCTGGGGAGGGAGGAAAAGAATGAGAGTTTGCACTGGCGGAGCACAGTACAGTGTAGGAGACTCTAGGCTTAACAGGGAACTTATATTCTGGGTTTTGACCAAGGCTAATAGAGAGGTAAGACATGGAGGGCTTAATTTGTCAGAGGGAGTCCTGAATCTGCTAAGAGTTAAATACAGCTAGTTGTTAAATACAACTAGGACTCCAGCTGGAGAGGGAACTCTGACATCTGTAGAAGGATCCAGACATGGGCAGGACTGGTGGTCCAGGGCTTCAGGGCTTCAGGGAGGGACTCCAGTCTGGGGGTTGACACCATCAAATACCCTTTTTCTTCTTCTTTCTTTTGTTCTTCTTTTCTTCAGGATGGCATGCACGCCTGCCCCAAATCACTTGATTTCTCAGGTTCCCTAGCAATAACCATGTGACGTAAGTCTGAAAGTCCATTAGTAAGGCTTCTTGGAAAGCTATTATTTTCCTGTTAAAAAGAAAGACTCCACAGGCATGCACTGCTTGTCCATTGACTGGCTCCCTTTCTCCTGCCTGAACCCAGTTGTGTTGCCACCTTGCAACCATAGGATCAATACTTCAAGCAAAGGATGGTGGAGAAAAAGTTAGGGGGAGTCTAGGTCTTTGATGATGTCCGCAATCTACATACATCAGCTCTGGACTTCCCCCTCTGGACTTCTTGTTTAATGAGAACTTGTTTAAGGCACAACTGTTGAGTTTCTGGTACTTGCAGCTCAATGTAATCCTTACTGAAAAAGCTCTCTGGGTGAAGATGGACGCATGGATAGAGGCTTGAAGGATTGGAATCTAGTCTCCAAAAGTTGAATTAGTTTTCTTTCTCAGTGTCTCATTGTTGGACCCTGGACAAGATGAGAAGGTGATATTAGGGCAGAGAGGAAAGGACACTAATTCAATTGCCTGGTGAGGTATGGGCTTATTCTTATGCAATCAGTACAACAAATAATTAAACGGTAGCAAGGCCTCTTGGCAGTCAGCAGCCCCAAATCAGCCATATCTCCATGCTCCTGTCTATTCTGGACTCTATCGACATGAGAATCCCGACCTGGGAAGATTTAAATCATGGAAAAGCAGAGGAGAAACAGTGGGCAGAACTACACATGCCCAGGATTACCAGTCAGTAAAGTCACCTTACCTCCTCGGGGGCAGAGTGGATGGGAGAAGCCTGTATTGTGCTCTGAAGCAAAGAGAAACATGAGTCCTACTGCATTCATACTTAGACTAAAACTCTAGTTCTAAAACTCTGCCAAATCCTTTCTTATGACTTGGTCAACAGGTTAGAGACCTAGGCCCCTCGGGGTCCATATCGTATTCCATCCATGATGTTTACGAAAATGTATGTAAATCATCAAATATGCAGAGCCTGACACATAGTAAATGTTCAATATGGGAAGAGAGCATCATTATTTTCTGTTGCTATTATTAGTAAATATGGGAGGCAGTTTAGTGTAGTGGAAAGACTATGACCCAGAGACTTGGGGTGTAATCCCAGCTCCTCTCTTAGTAGCTAAACGACTTGGAGAAGCCATCTTCTCTAAGGGCCTTATTTTCTTCATCTGTGAGGGTTTGATAATCTATGTGCAGTGTACAATTCTAGGAGTCACCAGCACATAGAAGACAGTGTAAAATGTATTCCCTGGGGCTGTGCAGTGTGAAGGGCCTGTAGCTGAGAAGTTCCCTCCATGGCAGAGCCCAGTAAGCTTTGTGACTTGCTTGGCTTGGAGTCAATGCTATCTGATTGCCCTCCCCCCAGTCAAGGGGTAATCCATTAGTCAATGGGATGTGCTTGAAATCACTGATGAAATGCCCACCTGGGAATTAGCCAGCCCAGCTGTAATGAGCTTTAGGCTGGTGAGATTGTACTATTTTTCAGGTGGGAAGCAGCAAATATATATCTAAGAGGGAAGGAGAATGCTTACTCATGTTCTGAAGTTCTAATCTCTACAGGAGATAGCCAATCAGGCTAGCCGCTGGGCTCTTGAATTCTGAGCTTTCAAGACCCCTGGAGATAAGTTCTGACAGGCTACTGGAACATCAAAGGAGACTGAGTGGAAACAGGAGGGGCCAGCTGGTGCTGAGAAAAACTTGAGGCTCCTGTACACATACAGGGGAATTAACTATTGGGATGGTTGTCTATACATCATTCACCTCACCGTCCTCACCACCTTGCTTATTGTCTTCTTGTGGACATCTTCATGTCTTTCCTCTTTTGGCATTAGCCTGATGTTCGTCATGGATCAGAGTTCACTTAGATACAATATTTTAGGAGTGGTGTGTAGCGTAAAAGGGTAGAGAACAGATCGATTCCCCAGTGTCATTTGGAAAATATACAATCCAGATAGCTCTTTAAAAGGTTAATGGTCTGGCTTCCCTGGTGGCACAGTGGTTAAGAATCCACCTGCCAGTGCAGGGGACACAGGTTCGAGCCTTGGTCCAGGAAGAGCCCACATGCCGTGGAGCAACTAAGCCCGTGCTCCACAACTACTGAAGCCCGTGCACCTAGAGCCCGTGCTCTGCAACAAGAGAAGCCACCGCAATGAGAAGGCTGTGCACTGCAACAAAAAGTAGCCCCCGCTCGCCGCAACTAGAGAAAGCTTGTGTGCAGCAACGAAGACCCAACATAGCTAAAAATAATAAATAAATAAAATAAATTAATTAAAAAAAAGTTAATGGTCCACTTTTGGTCAAGTAACAAAAGTAGAGGTTGGAAGAAGGGATTTTTAAAAGGAAATACCTAAAAAGCCTGCCCCTTATTGGAGGTCCTTTTCTATGATGCACTCTGCTGCTATCATATTCTATCTACTCCAGAGTGGCCAGACTACATTTTAAAACAAATAATATGGGTGCAATAACCCTGCGCATTGCATAGTAAGATGTTGCTGCTACAAACTGTTATATCCATTGTCTCTCCACCTCCCCCTTATGCCCCATTAAAACATCCTGTAAGCACCTCCCATTAATTGCCAAATACATTAATGAAATAAGCCTACTCTGCTGCTATCATATTCATAGCAGGTGTTTGAGTGGATGTTTCTCCTTGTGCAGGGACCCAATGATTCATTGCAGGGAGACTTTAAAATAGAGATAAATAAAGTTTTATTTTGGTAAATGTTTCACAACCGATTCTCTAGAAAAAAACAAAACCAAACCCTAATTTATAGCATTTGCCAATATCTGTGGTGTAAATACTATCACTGTGGCCAATTTCAATCTGCCAAAGTGCTCTCCCTGGATGCAGAGATAGGAAGAGAAGCACATAAGCAGCTCACGTGAGCGGGTATGAGCTGCTATCTCACCACCAAATGAGTTCCAAAGCTCACTGTTTAATGCAGGAGAATTTCATACATCTGCCAATAATCCTGCAAAATCCAAAATCCAAGAGGATTTAGTTCAAAAGGTAAAGTGTTCGGAAAACAAAACCAAAGCCAAAAGGGTTCGGTTCCATCAACTCACAGATATGATTAACTTGAGCTTTTGAAGAAACAAGGGTTGGAGCAGAAACCACAATCCTTTAGCAAAGTGTCTGGAAATTATAGTAAGCACCAAGTTATTACTTGTAAAACTTCAACCATATTTGATTATTGACTGTACTCTTATTTACTTAAATATTTTAGTTAATTTTATTTAACTCTTTAAAAACCTTAGCTTCATCCCAGGCAATTATATTCATTAAAGCATGGAGTTGGTGAGCTGATTATGTTTTCAAATATACATTTAAACAAATATATAACCTTAAGTTAACCATTCATCGTTGGGGGAGAGGGATAAATTAAGAGGTTGGGCGTAACATATACACACTACTATATATAAAATAGGAAACCAACAAGGCCCTACTGTATAGCACAGGGAACTATACTCAGTATTTTGTAATAACCTATAAGGGAAAAGAATCTGAAAAATTGTGTGTGTGTGTGTGTGTGTGTGTGTGTGTGTGTGTATAACTGAATCACTGTGCTGTACTCTTGAAACTAGCACAATACTGTAAATCAACTATACTTCAATTTTAAAAAATTCATCAGATAGGACCTAAAATCACTTTGCATACCGCCTCTGGTATCTGAACATGTACTTGGGCCATACTTTGTGAAACAATGCAGCAAGTAAATGATGTCCATTATTAATATTTACCTTTGGAGCCTGAATATTGAAAGGCTCGCTCTAATAATGCAGGTGGTAAATTCTCAATACTATATTTAGAAAAGTCATCAGAAAACTTGGCTCCAAGTATCCTGAAAAACCTTTAGGAAAAATATATTTGAACTTTCTTTAAAAGGTCACTGCTGCTAAGCACATCTTTCTTCTGGGATGCTGACTAGATGTCTTAGATTTTATTAAAGCACCTGTCTTGGTGTGGGTGGAGGTGGAGGATCGCCTTCTGTTCGTCTGACATGTTAGTAGCCTAGGAAGCACAGGGAGGACCACCGGACTGTATACAGAAACGTTCGTGAATTTCCTTCCCCTGCTTTTAAACATCTGCGGGAGGTCTGTGCTGTAGGCAATACTCGGTAAACTGGAAAATGAGGAGCTCTGTGTTTCCACCTTGGGCCTGCCTCCTTGCTAGGTAATCACTGGGCAGCCGCCCAGACAGGTTTCCTGTTTGTCAAACTGGTTAGAGCAGGAGCCTGTCTCCAATTGTGGGGAAGATCAGATTTCAGAAATGGAACATATTTTGCCCATCCTCGCTCCTGAGTTGATCAATGGTAATTATTAACGACAATAATACATTGCAGGTAATTTTCTTTGAATTCATTGATTTCTAACCATGTTAGAGAGAGCTCTTCCACTGTAAATCTGGAAGAGATGTACTAGGCTCTGGCATTACATTTTTTCCCCCTTGTTTTAAAGGAGGCTATAGAGTTCAAACACAAATCCAGATCAAAACCCAGATTCTTCAGGTGGTTAATTGAATGAAAAGAAGCGTTGCTCATAATCACCAGCTATCTCCGATTGCAGGGTTATCTGTATTCATCCATAACTAGTAAATTCATAATTTATGAGGCCCTACACAGCCACTTGCCTTAATAGCCTTCATTTTAGAGAGCTGATGTCTTCGAGCCAAAGGATGCTTAACACAATATTTATTAACATTGATATGCCTTGATCAACTGTTCTGAAGTACATGCCTGTAGTAAAGGAAGTACTTTCTAATTCATCTCTGCTGAATCTGACTTCACTGAAGAAGCCAAAACAGTTCAGTGCATTTTCAACCCTCCAATTAACAGCTGGTATGTAGCTGGTCCTCTAACATGTCACATTTCGCGTTCAATGATTCCGACTTCTTTCTTGACAACAGGTACCAGAACTCCTAGTTTCTCAAGAGATCAGTCTGGGAAAGAGACCAACAGGAAGAGGACCCTTGCCTCTGGCAAGATTTGACCACAAGTTTAGAGCAGGTTACAGTCATGGTTTCTGTGAAGGAGGCTGTTCCTGGATCCGAGAGACGGTCCGAGTCAGCAAATTTGAGCAAAAAGGGCCACGTGGATGCCACAAAAAGGTCAAATGCACCACAGAGAAGACTCCCAAGCAAAATGGATTTAACTTGTGGGCAAGTATGATCTAAGAAGAGACATAACAGTCTCAAAGATTCTGACTTAAAATCCTCTTGGAGTAGGAGGGAAAACTACAGTCTGTGTGATGCACGGGGTTGGCGGTGACCTGGTTAGACCTGATGTTACCACCTAGCTTTGTGATATTAGGCAAAGCACTTACCTTTTTCTGTTTTCTAAGCAGAAAATGAGTTGGACAAAATATTTTCTAAGATACCCTCTAGTTCTACGGCTCAATTATGTATCTTTACCTCTGGAATCTCACTGATTCCTCTGAACAATTAAGTCATATTTCCAACTGGGATTGTAGTATCTGGAAGGAAGTTAATGATACGGAGATTAACAGTTTCTAGAGTCTGCATTTTCTTCCCCAAGGCGTTTCAGTGCTTCCTTCCTTCTGGGCTTAGAATTCACTGCCCAAGAATGCCATGGATCATGCCTTAACTCCTTTCTGCTTAGTCTCACCAATGAAAAATGGAAGACACACACTGGCATAGAAAGAATGTAATACGTTTTGGAGCCAGAGAGACTTAGGTTCCAATTCCAGCCCAATCCCTTACTCTCTGAGTGATGTTAGGTAAGGATTCAAGGTACCTTGCCCTGTAAAGTGGGGATTAAAATGTCATGCCATGTGGAATTGTTGAGAGGATTAAATGCCCTCCGTATCTCAAAGGCATTTAATGGCACAGTCATTTAAAACTCACCTTTCACTCCATTCTCAGAGATTTCCACAATCACATGGATGGTCCGTCTTTCACATTAGAAGTTCAGTTCCTCTTCCTCTTCACGTTCATTATTTTCTTTTGTCCCAAGTAAACTATCGACTACCATGGTGAAAACATGAGCTTTTCATCATCCTGAAAATCAACCTCAGCATCCCATCCTCTGACCACCACCTTCTATCTCCCTTATTCTAGAGCCTCCTCTCCAACAATTCTGCAGCCTCAGCAAGGACTCTAATCCTTTGGTCCTATTATATTTTCACTCTCAGGGATTTACCATATTTTCATTTCCTTCCTACTCAGGTTAGGGTCCATGGTCCATTCTCCTCTTGCACATGCCATGAACTTCGTAGCCCCTCTCCCCAGTGGCTTCTCAGCAAACCTGAAATCTTGATTGAACGCAGCTCTCCACCTCCTCTGCGCCTTCACTCGAGCAGCTAGTTATGGCTGGAAAATAGTGCCTAACCGCCTTGACTCGTTCTTGCTTTTGTTTCATGATGACAAATCTCAATTGTACACTCAATGTCAACCTTGTTAAGCTTTTCTAATGGCTTTGTTTTCTCAGTATGTAATATGACTGCTTTACACCTTCTTCACTCCCCTCAAATCTTTTACATTCCTCCGTGTCTGCCTCATATTCAGTTGAGGAAATGAAACCCCTTAAGCACACACTCCCTCATCTGCCTGTGCCTTCCCGTTAATGACTATGAAGGAGGGCCAGCACCTCCACTTTACTCTTGGGTTTCATCTCCCCTTACCTGCTCAAAGGCTTTATTCTTGCAGTTATTGACCCTCCCCGTCCTCCCAGTCTTCTTCTCCCCACCTTGGAACCTGCTTTGTGACAAGCTTTGAGCTGGCTCTGGAGAACAACGAACAAGACACCATTCCTTCCCTGAGGCTTTCCCAAACAGATGCCTAGACCACTAGCTGTAAGACCATGTGATTTGTGTCTTTCTTGGGGGAGGTGCAAAGTTCTAAGAGGACACAAGTAGTTCAGGGATACACTGGGGTCAGGGAGTGGGGGTCAAATAATTCCTGTGTTCAGTGGAGATTTAGTGGTGATGCCATAAATCGTCTTTGCTTATTTGGGGGTGCATTAATTTTCTCATTGTTATTAATGATAATCTTACTCTTATTAGGGCCCTGCACTCCTTTTTACTTTTTATAAAGTGAAATCCTTCTCATTCATGTAAGATCAGTCACCTAAATTGATGGAGATCATTAATAATGTCTGTTATGTGTGTTCCAAGTTTTTTTTTTCTATTTTTTACATGATTACTCACATTTTATCACATAGAAACTTTCAAAATGGTATGAAGTCAAATTTACCTATTGCTTTATAATTTTGTTTTGTTGTCCTGAAATAACATCTTTCTTCTCCAAAGCATATTTTCCCATTCATTCATTAATTATTAATGGAATGCCTACACTGACTCAAGAATTTTTGTTGGCCCTGAGCATATATACAAGGCAATCTCCTTTGGGCAACTTGCAATTTTACTTGGGAAAGGGAGAAAATATCATTTGAATGATAATTTAGGATTGTCATCAAGGCTTTGAAGGACATAAACGAAGTGATAGGATTGACACCTCCTGGGGAAGGGGTGAAAGGGCCACTTGAGATCGAATGCTAAGAGATCTGAGACCAAAAGGATGAAGACGAGCCAACCCTCCATGTCCCCTATGGGGGAGGGAAAGGTACGTAGGCAGAGGGAACATCGAGGACAATAGTTCTAAAGCAAAGAAAACTGTGGTGTATAGAAGCAGTGAGGACAGATTGTTGCAGATGGAGTTTTGTGAGCAAAGGAAAAGTGTGCTGAGGTGAGGCTGGGGGTTAGACAGGGTCTTGTGAATGATGAATTCTAAGACCAGTGGGAAACTACTGAAGGATTTTAAGTAGATGAGGGCACAAGAGTGCATGTGGTCCCCAGCAGCTAAGATGACATCAGCCCTGCCCTTTTTTTTTTTGTGATACGCAGGCCTCTCACTGTCGTGGCCTCTCCCGTTGCGGAGCACAGGCTCCGGACGCACAGGCTCAGCGGCCATGGTTCACGAGCCCAGCCACTCCACGGCATGTGGGATCTTCCCAGACCGGGGCACGAACCCGTGTCCCCTGCATCGGCAGGCGGACTCTCAACCACTGCGCCACCAGGGAAGCCCCAGAGCCACATCTTTTATTTCCGTACTTACTGTTTAGATCAGGAGTAATTACGTGAAAGTATATTATATTATTCTTCTGCTTTCAACAGAGGGATATATTTAAGGTATCACACTGGAGGTTCTGCTTTAGGGAATACTCTATTTTCAAAGTAAATTGCAAGATTCTAGATGGTTCATGAACTCAGAAGCAGGATTCTTTCAACAGACACATGTAAGTGAATACTATGAAGAAGATGCTATGCAGTAAACATAGTTTTATAAGAAGCTGCCTTTGTTCTCCGGAGTCTAAAATCCATCAGTGAAGATAAGACAAGAACGTAAATACCTACAATATGTGATAAGGCTCTGAAAAGCTAGAGTCTCCTCTAGTTCGAGAGAGAGCTATGCTTGAGGGCTGGGGAGACCAGGCAGTGTTTGAGCAGGTTCTCCGGGAGCTCTAGGATAGATGCAACCCAGGGGGGAGCATTTCTTGCTGTAGGAAATGATGCTATGAAAGTCAAGAAAGGTTAGGGATGTGTGTGTAAGCCAACAGTACAGCTGGATGAAGGTGGAGGTAGATCCAGGGGATTCGTGAGACACATGGCTTCATGGTGGCAGGTTGAGGACAACACAACTGGCAAGGCTGTAGACTCAGGTTGGGCCACTACCTGAGTCTGGGTATTTGAAATTGAATACTAACTCCTTGATTCTCCTGGGCTCTGTTTGTCCTCTGCCCAGAAATCCTCGGGTCCCTTTTAACATGCGCTTGCACTTTTTCCCGAAGGAATCTGTGTGCTTTGATCTCCAAAGGTTCAGATCTGTTTCTCTTTTTCAGAGGACTACCCTCAGGCTACTGTAGCCATCTGACCTTCAAGATCAAAGAGCTAGACGGTCAAGTCCCTCTCTGGCTCCTTGCAAAGGTGGATTGTGAAAGCTCCCTGGCCTCAGGGCAGGACAACTCAGAGTTCCCTGCAGAATGAGGCTGAATCTACTCCATGGGACTTGGTCTGAAATTATGCCCGCACTTGGCTTCTTCCTCTTCCTTCTGCTTCCCCCACTTCTCAGCCAGGCTCCTTAATAAATCACTTGGAAAGGAATTCTTGTCTCCAGGTCCACTTCTGGGGAAACTGCCTAAGATGATGGCCAAGGGCTACTTTCATTTCTCCAGACTGATCCAGGGTGAGAAGTCTTGTTGAATGGCCCTGAGGACCACTGAGAAACAGCTTTAGTGGAACAGCAGGACACAAGCCAAATTATAAGGATTAAAAGGAGTGGGTATCGTGGACAATTTGTCCTTCTTTTTGGGTGTGTGTCCTACACTTTTTGAAACCCTTGCAACGTTTGGGGTATTTCTGACCTTTTGCATCTTGTCTCACCAAAAACAAAGCAGAACTTAGAAAATTGAGACTCCCAGCCTCTCTTGCACTTGGGATGCAAGAATGTGACTCACGCAGCACTGATCAGACACGCCCATATGAAACATCTGTTCAGAAAGGAACAACTTGGGTAAAGACTTACTTGTAGAATCTTCTATTATTTTTGTTGGGTGGGTGGCAACAGAGGTGTTAGCTTTTTGAGGAGCAGAGGTTGTGAGGTTGCAGTCCCAACTCAAAAAAATAAAGTGTCACTGTTGGGGTGTGACCGTGACCACCATGGTTCCCTGTGATGCCCAGTGAGGCAGCAGTAACAACAGCCACAGCGATGGGAATTGTTTTCTCATCCTGCCAGTTCTGTGGCCTGGTTTGGGCATTGTTCTTGGAAATGTAACTTCAGCCACCTTGGGTCACCAGCCATCCCCCAAAAATCTTTTTAATAAATTCCTCTTCTGAATACTTGGAGTCAACTTGGATTGTTTGCAGATAGGAATTCTACCTGAGAGAGTAGAGGATGAGAAATTGTGGCCAGTGTGGATGGGGGAAGAAGAGAGTGTCTACTGGAGTCTGGTAGCCTCTACGATGGCCCCTGTGGTCATTGTCTTTTAGTGTTCATGTACTTCTGCTGTTCCCTTCCACGTTGAATCAGGGCTGGTGTGTGGGACCATAGAATATAGTGGAAAGAGTAGTGTGTGGCTTCCAAAGCCAGTTTATAAAGGTATTATAGCTTCTGCATTGGAGGATGATCACATATACAGTGATAGCTTTGGCAAGGAGGATGACCTTCTTTTCTCGAGATAGGAAGAAGGAGGGAATAAGATTGTTAGGGTCAAGGATGAGCATAAAGGAGGCGTAGACTGAGAATTTCACTTTCTCAGCACAGTAGAGGTCAAGCAAGATCATCTGCAAAGACTGAGGGGGGCTGGAGTGAGTGGGTCTATTTTTTAAGCTAACATTTATTGAGGGTTGATTCTGTGCCAGGCATTCTGTTAGCCTCTTCCATGCATAATCTCATTTAACTATTCTATCAACTCAACAAGACAGGAGCTGTTCTTTTCTTAATTTTATAAATGACAAAGCAGAAGCTAATAGTAGTTAAGAACTCAGCGGATGAACCGGTTCTGTTGAACACTGAGGGTAAACTCTTCCTCATTCGCTACACCCCTTGAGCGGTTTACTTAAGGACACCTGCTGTGAGGAATTTAAAAAGTGAGTCTATGTGAGATAAGCCAAAAAGAAAAGGAAAAGATTTCTTCAGGAAAATATAGGACACTTGATATTCACAATTTCAACCACAAAAATAGCTCTAAAGATAAATAGAATTTTGCCTAGCTGTTTAAAGAGAATTTTTAATATCCCCAAACAGCCAGTTATGTCAAGAAAGAGAGTGAATATTGTTTTTTTTTTGTGGATATTGTTTTTCATGGCAAAATATAATGAAACTTTGGACCTCACGTCAAAAAGTTCTGTACAGGGCTTCTCTGGTGGCGCAGTGGTTGAGAGTCTGCCTGCCAATGCAGGGGACACGGGTTCGTGCCCCGGTCCGGAAGGATCCCACGTGCCGCGGAGCGGCTGGGCCCGTGAGCCATGGCCGCTGAGCCTGTGCATCCGGAGCCTGTGCTCCGCAACGGGAGAGGCCACAACAGTGAGAGGCCCACGTACCGCAAAAAAAAAAAAAAAAAAAAAAAAAGTTCTGTACATTCCAGTTTCTTTTTTGTGGAAAGGCAAAGCTATCAGGGCACTCTGAGGAGCCTACCTCTATTCATATCTAATGCTCTACGTTACAGCAACAAAAGATAACTGCTTCTTTGCCAAAAATGTGGGCAGACATATCAGCTTTGGGGTTTGAAATTTGATTTATGACATAAGAAGCCAAAGGTAGAAAGTAGAACAGTAAGAGCACACCTTGTTTGTCAAAACTGAGTTGGCCAGGTGTTTTAAGGCTAAAATATAGTTAAAATCCTATGATACTGGAAGAAGAATTGACAGATCAATGAGATAGATTGGCTGTCAGACTCCTGAATATGTCTTAGGAGATATATACATAATTAAGGAAACATCACAAAAAAATGGCAAAGGACGTGATGTTGCTAAAAGCCAACATTGTGCTTGATCAGGAATGAAGTTAGGATAGTAACCATCAGCTCTGCTATTCCACCTTGTTCTGGAAATAATATAGAGACTAATTATGTGTTTTTTAGTGGGGAGGATCTTTCTAAGCATAAGTATTTTGAAATCACAAAGAAAAGATTCATAATTTTGACTACAGTATATTCAATTTAAAATTTAAAATGTAAAGCATTGATATGACTTTATAAACAGTTAAATGGCAATTGGAAAAAGAAAATGATAAGATAAAGAGTTAATGATGGATGATATTAGCATCTCTGATTATAGTAGCACCCCAACAAAAAAGCAGATCAAGACCAAGGAGTATAGGAGATTCACAGAAGAAACCATACTGGCTATCAAAGCAACACAAATTAAAACAATGCAATGGTAATTGTCATCCAAGAAGCTGGGGAGTTGAAATGGCTGGTGAGATTGTGATCTGCCTGCTGAGGTTCTGGGGGGCCTGCCCCACATTATGATACACAATAAAGTTCTACATTGTGTGTCAATCAGGTGTAGAGTTCACACCACTTGACCCCACAAGTGTACTTATGAAATTCTATAAAGGAGAAATCAGAAAATCACAGAAAGATTTGTACAGAAGGATGTTAGTCACAATGTCATACATAAGGGTTAAAAAAGTCTAAAAACATTCAAGAATATGAGAATATTTCAATAAAATATGGTTCAGTCACACAGAATATTAGGTCATTAAAATCATTCTTGAAGAATTTTTAGGGGTATGAGAATAATCACGACTTGTGGAAAAAACAGGATACAAACTCTTTTTTTTTTTTTTTTTTTGCGGTACGCGGGCCTCTCAGTGTTGTGGCCTCTCCCGTTGCGGAACACAGGCTCCGGATGCGCAGGCTCAGCGGCCATGGTTCACGGGCCCAGTCACTCCGCGGCATGTGGGATCTTCCCGGACCGGGGCACGAACCCGTGTCGCCTGCATCGGCAGGCGGACTCTCAACCACTGCGCCACCAGGGATGCCCAGGATACAAACTCTTATACTTCATTTTCTCAATTGTGTAAAATAAAGAATTCCACTGGAAACAGCATGGGACATCCTCATGTACAAAAAAAAATGCCAAAATGTTAAGGGTTTAACACTCAGAGGTTAAAAGTCAGGTGATTTTAATTTTCTCCTCCATAGCTCTCTAGATTTTCTTTGTAAGCATATTATTTTCTTTTATGATAAAAAAAATTTTTTTAAGTAAAACTTTCCATGATCCATGAAGACGGGCCAATGACCCTTCTGCAGTCAGTAAGGTTCCAACCTGGGCAGAGAATTAGCCTCTTGTTTTAGCTCCAAAACTAAAGCTTGGGATGGGATGGGGATTCCCAAGACATCTAAACTCTGGTTAGGGATCGTTTAGATGAATTCTATCTAAGTGTCCACAAATTCTTTCTCTATACAAACTCAGAAAAGTGAGATGACAACAGATGTCAATTAAAGGGTCCTCCACCGGTTTCAGTCCGACGCCTCGCAAACATTAATGCACACGTGAATCAAATAGAGGTGTTGATAAAATACAAATGCAGTTCAGTAAGCCGGGGTGGGACCTGAGGCTTTGCATTTCTAATAAGCTCCCAGATAATGCTGGTGCTGCTGGTCAGTGGACCACACTTTGAGAGGACAGCCCAGCATTCCCTGCTTGCAAATATAAAAGATTTAGAAACAAGTTCATTCAGCAAGCATTAATTAGATGAGTAATATGCATGTGGTGTCTGGGAGCCCATATCTGGGGAGACTGTTCTGGGTTTAGGGAGTCATTAGGACATTAACAGATAATCTCATGGTGCATGTGCACACCCAGGAGTGTGTACATGCATATACATCTTTTGACATGTGCATTTTGTGTATTTGTGGTGAACTTCTTTTAGTAAATTCTTGGGCATTTTGCTTCATCTTTCCTGATGGTGTCGCATTAAAGATCAAAAGAGCAAACCACCAATCCTTTTCCCTTGTCAATTTTCTCCCCCTGTTTCACAAAATCTGTGGTCTCTGCATGTGTGCTCAGTAATAAGAGAAGCCAAAGCTTCCTATGGGTCCTAGGAAATGCATTATCTCATCTAAAAATAGACAAGAGCTCATTGTCTCATGCAGAAGTAAATCCCACATACTAATCCCGCAGAAAGTGATCTAGCCTTTTAAAAGATTTATTAGTTCCTTATCTTCTCTCTATGCATGACTATTTTTCATCTCATTCTGTGATGGATAAACTGAATTAAGCAAGAGTTAATAACTTCTTTTTAAAGATATACAAATCTTTGTGATCTAGATCTTCAGGTTTAGGAGGCCTCAAGGTATTTGGAGACTCAAAGCATTAAGGGAGAAGAAAGAGAAAAGTAACTGTTATTATAGAAACAGATGGGTTCCTAGCAGTGGTGTGTAGTAAATGTTTAAGAGTCAACTCTCAAAAAATAGGAAATATTGCCAGGCCTTGAGGAAAGGGCTTGTGTGTGTGTGTGTGGGGGGGGGGGTAATTGCTAATGGGTATGGGTTTCTTTTGGGGATAATGAAAATGTTCTGAAATTTGATAGTGGTGATAGTTGCACTACCTACTGAGTTCACTAGAGATCAAAAAACAAATAATCTGATTTAAAAATGAGCAGAAGAATAGACATTTTTCCAAAGAAGATATACAGGTACATACAGATGGCCAACGGGTACGTGAAAAAATGATCAATATCACTAATAATTAAGGAAATGCAAATCAAAACCACAATGAGATATCATCTCACATTTGTTAGAAAGGTTATTATCAAAAAGACAAAAAATAACAAGTACTGGTGAAGATGTAGGGGAAAGGGAACTCTTGTGCACTGTTGGTGGGAATGTAAATTGGTGCAGCCACTGTGGAAAATAGCGTGAAGTTTAAAAATTAAAAAAATGAAAGTACCATATGCTCCAACAATTTTACTTTTGGGTATTTATCTGAAGAAAATAAAAACACTCACTGGAAAAGATATAAGCACTCCTACATCATTACAGCATTACTTACAGTAGCTGAGATATGGAAGCAACCTAAGTGTCCATAGATGGGTGAATGGATAAAGAAGATGTGGTACACACACACACACACACTCACACACACACACTCACACACACACACACACACACACACACAATGGAATATTACTCAGTCATAAAAAAGAATGAAATTTTGCCATTTGTAATGACATGGATGGACTTTGAGGGCATTATGCTAACTGAAATAAATCATACAGAGAAAGACAAATGCCATATGATCTCATTTATATGTGGACTCTTAAAAAAAAAAAAAAGACAAAAAGCCCTAGAGCTCATAGATACAGAGAACCCATTGGTGGTTGCCAGAGGTGGGGGTTAGGGGTGGGCAAAAGGAGTGAAGGAGGTCAAAAGGTACAAACTTCTGGCTATAAAATGAATAAGTCATGGGGATGTAAGGTGCAGCATGGTGACTAGAGTTAATCATACTGTACTGCATATTTAAAAGTTGCTAAGAAAGTAGATTTTTCTTTTTTTTTGTGGTATGCGGGCCTCTCACTGTTGTGGCCTCTCCCATTGAGAAGCACTGGCTCTGGACGCGCAGGCTCAGCGGCCATGGCTCATGGGTCTAGCCGCTCCGCGGCATGTGGCATCTTCCCAGACTGGGGCACGAACCCGCGTCCCCTGCATTGGCAGGCGGACTCTCAACCACTGCGCCACCAGGGAAGCCCTAAGAGAGTAGATCTTGAAAGTCCTCATTACAAGAAAAAAATTTTTTGTAATTATGTATGGTGATGGATGTTAACTAGACTTATTATGGTGATCATTTTGCAATATACACAAATGTCAAATCATATTGTACAGCAAAAACTAATATAATGTTATATATCAATTATATTTCAATAAAAAAAGAAATGCTATGCAAATATATTATTTAAGTAATCTCCTTTTTCCTATTTTCAATGGGAAAGATGACCAATGGTAGAAAACTGCTTAGCATTTGATGTTGCACCTAAGATTAGTCATTCTCAACTTCAGGTTGAGTTCAGAAGGATGGGGTGGGAACCAGGGGTGGGAAGAGTCTGAAGGAATGTTCTCAGCATGAACAACTCTCAAATAAGTTGTTCTGATCAATCCCCAAAGATTGATTAGGATATTCTTTCTTATAGTGTGTAAAAGTTTTCCTTCTTTCCAGAACTTGTGCTCATTTTAATTTTTGGGCCTACCTCTCTATATTTTCTCAATGACTACACTTTATTCTATTACATATTGTCTTGTTAGATTTCCCTATTATTCTATGACATCCTAAGCTTTCTGAAAAAGAAAAAATAATTAAACAAGAATATGAACATATTTACTTGCTTAGGTTTTAAGAAAAAGAAAACATAATGTAAAGAGTTACACCAACATATTTAAAATGTTCTCTCTAGATGGTAGCATTTGGGATGTACAATTTTCTATATAATGTAGATGATCTACAAAAAGCAGGTATTATTTGTATAATCAGGAAAAACTGAAAATCTGCATATAAAATTTTGAATACTCCATATATTGACATTTATATGTAAAAAAATATGAACAACAATACCAGAAGAAGATCAACCCGTAGGTTGGCATGGTTGTATCTGGATGTTAGATGCACTGATGATTTTTTTTTCTCCTGTTTTTCTTTCCAAGTTTCCTGTGATGAGCACACTTTTACACCTTAAATATATTTATGTTTTAAAAGAATGCATTGCATATAAATGATATAATGTAGTTGCTGTGAATGTGTTTTGTTTTAAATAATTTTCATAAGTTATTTCTATCTTTTCCACTTTTTAAACTTAAGATGAAACTGTAGGTTACTGTGTGTGTATACATGTGGGTAAAATTTAAAGTAAAACTGTAATCATTTTTTTTATGTATGACCAGAATCGCCATGTATTTGATGTTTCATTTAAAGAAATCAGCCGTCCCTCAGAGTCACCGTCTCACTGTTCAGCGGGTGCTGGCTTCCAGAGCCTAAAGGGGGAACACTGGTTTTTCAATAACCACAGGTCAGGTACAGGCTTCAGAACAGAATTCTGACCTTCTGCTTTATAGGGGAAAATGCCCTTTAAGATGTGGTCTCTGGGCTGATCAGATCATTAATTTTAGTTTAGCAAGGTCATGGCAAAGAAAACAAGTGGTGACTTGCATGTTAATTCTAGTGTATTAACATTTCTTCAAGTTTCCTTTTGAAGGAATGGTGGTTTTTATGGAGTTAATGAAAAGGAATTCTGATCTTTGTTTCTAATTAATTTTTTCTATTCTCACTTGCATTTTATTTGTGAAAGTCCTTGTTAAGCTACATCTGAATGAAACAAGAATTCCCTGGGGACAGGGAGTACGTTCTCCTTGTTTAAAAATCTACTTGTGGGGCTTCCCTGGTGGCGCAGTGGTTGAGAGTCCGCCTGCCGATGCAGGGGACACGGGTTCGTGCCCCGTTCTGGGAAGATCCCACATGCCGCAGAGCAGCTAGGCCCGTGAGCCATGGCCGCTGAACCTGCGCGTCTGGAGCCTGTGCTCCGCAACGGGAGAGGCCACAACAGTGAGAGGCCCGCGTACCGTAAAAAAAAAAAAAAAAAAAAAAAATCTACTTGTGAAAGAAAGCAGCACAGAACAGGGAAACTTGGAATTAATGTGATTGCACATTTGCATTCTGTATCCCAAAGAACTCTTCTCGCCAAAAGCTATTTTGTGTAAATTATGATGGCTGAGCCCTTAGGATAGAAGCAGAGTCGCTCGAAACTTGCACGTGGCGTAATTCGATGGCTCCTTGCACTATTTTGCTATCTTCATTCAATTTCTTTGCTGACATCCCAGAAACTGGAATCTTTTCATAAATCAAACTCTCCGTTTAAGAACCCGTGGGTGTTTCCAAAGCTGCAGCAAAATTACTCTTTGATTTCGCCAATCTCTGTATCTTTCATGAACTGTAGCCACGTCCCCAAGCCCAGGGAATTCTTTTCCTTTAGCTAAAGAGACGCCATTATCTAAGCTTCCCTCAGGCTCTTGTGACATGAAATGGCAGGACTTTTATGAAAATGTGTTCAGTGTTGCTGAAGCATTGCCTTTGGCTCTTTGAGTCGCTGGAGTTCTGTGTTTGTTCAGCTGGAGAGGTCAAATGATTTGTTCTTCCAGAAGTTAATCATTTATGACAAATTTGCTTGGTTGACACATGAGCTCTGGGTTGCAGGCTAGCTGGAGAAGCACAGGCGAGTGCATTTGCCTCTTTACAAACGCTCATGTTCTTCAGGGTACCTCCCCCCATCCCCTTCATACAGTAGCCTCAGGCCACCGGTGTTTTCTTGTCACCTTCTCTCCACCATTTCCTTCTGTCCCTTCTGGACTCCCCTTTTCCTTGGTTGTCAGTTAAAGGTCCAGAACTTACCTTCACCTGCCAGGGCACATCAGGGACTCAAACCTGACTTCTCACGCTTGGTTGGAGGTGGATTTTCTGAGGAAGCTTAGCTTCAGGGTCCCTGGATCGTACTGGCCCTAGCAACGTGTTCGCAACGTCACATATTGTAAAAGGTACAAATGTCAGGTACTTTGGCCTCTCTCTATTCCAGCTTCTCCTCAGGTACATCTCCCCTTATATGACTGGAGGTCAAGTGGCCGAGGCATTTTTGGGAACCGTCTAAGGGAAAGTTCAGTTGGGGACCCATCTAATTTGGGTTTAGTGGAATATACTTATTTGGTTTGCACTCCTGTCTGTCTACAGTTCAATTATTGCTCCTGTCCTCAAAGAGGAATGACCCACTCTGCTGCTCTCCTGGTGGAGAGACACCAGAAGGCCTGGTACCCAAATATGTGGGAGGCGGGGAGAAGTGCAGTCGACACGTTGTGGAGCATGCAGCCAGTCTGTGAAAACTCTTTCAAACTGGAAAGCTCATATGTGAAGGAAACTTGATAGAAATCTTCCCAAATTTGACAACAATTCCTAAAACATTATCAATAACAGTTGTGATGCTTTAGAGACTTCTAAGCTCTCAATTAAAAAAATTTGACCAACGATGCTAGAGCAAAGATCTCTGATCTCGTATTTGCTGCTACAGAATCTTTGTCATATGAAGAGGTGATCAGAGAGCATGTGGCCAAAAATGTAGGAAGGAAGTATTTTTGAGATGTGTCAGGACTCTATTTTTATATTACGTTAATTTTTATATTATCTCCTTCCTGGGTTTTATGATGCTTGTGATATTCATCAGTTTTCCAAAATTTTTATTTTGTTGTAATTTCTGATTTCCTTCACATCGTACCCAGTTTTGGATCCTTTTCAAAAAAGAGGAATCCTGAGACTGTTTAAGCTTTGGAGGCTTCGACACCTACATCTACCCCTGGTTTCAGCTGTTTGAAACCCACTGTGATGCTTCTGAAGAAATAATTTTTTTTTAATTTAGAAGTAAAACTTCTAAATCAGGAAGTTTCAACTTGTAAGTTAAAACCTTGAAGGCAAAATTCCTCCTCTTCATCTGTCTCATCTACTGTGTTCCAAGGTACTTGTAACCAATATTATGAGCCTGGAGAGAAGTCCATCGATATTGGAAACTGCTATTCTGAATCCCCTCTCAGCTATTTCTGGCTCGTATAAAATGAGATTTCAGCTTAGAGGACATCCATTTCCACTTGTTAGAAGAACACTCATAAAAATATAAGGCAACAGTCAGTAGGAAGGAAGCCATATCTCGAGAATAATTTGGCTGTTTCTTAAGAACACTTAGTAACTGGGCACAGCCAAATTCAGTGTGTTTGTCTTCTAACAGATCACAATACCAGGTGGCACAGAAAAAGAAGGAGAGGAAATGCATGTGGCATGTTGCAAAGGGGATTGCCATGTTATGCAAAAAGCGTGGATCCCAGAGGAGGCATGTGCTGTCCTTGCTGTTCAGATGGGGCTTGTCTGGCGCTTGGTAGCAATGACTGGGGGAGTATCAGCCTGGAAGGATCTTCTCCCGGGGAAGGAACCTTACGGTGCCACTTATGCGTATAGGCCCCAAAGGATAAATGCCTTTGGGACATAGAGTAATTCAGATCCTATTATATTGTTGTGGTTCTCAAACTGAAGGACCAACAGCACCTGGAGGCCTTGTTCAAACAGATTGTAGAACCCACCCCCGGAGTTTCTGATACAGTAGGTCTGGGATGGGGCTTGAGAATTTGCGTTTATCTAACCAGTTCCCAGGTGATGCTGATGCTATAGTCCAAGTTCCACAGGAACCACTAGAAGTTGATCAGATTTGCCCTTCTTTATTCAGAGTGTGTTCTAGCAAGGAGTCAGCCACCAGCAATTACGTGTTGGCCAGGGGCCCTGAAGCTAAGCTTCCTCAGAAAATCCACCTCCAACAAAGCGTGAGAAGCCAGGTTTGAGTCCCTGATGCTCCCTGGCAGGTGAAGGTAAGTTCTAGGCCTTACATGTTGGCAGAGAAGTGGGGAAGCTTTAGAGTGGAAAAAATGGGAACTTCACGTCCAGCAGAGCACCATGCACTGTTTATCAATGCTGAGGGAGTAGTGTACCACGCATCTTCCAATCCCAGGGAGAGATGCTGAACACTTCTGGCCATTGCATCTCAGTATCGGAATCGCTAGATGGAACGGATGGGACAACACTCTACTCACATAGAGAAGAGACAGAGCGAGATCAGCTCCAATAGTGGGTGTCCATCACCCATGGCCCGCAGAGCATGGAAATCTCACACCTGTTCTTAACTCCTTGGACTGAAGATGGCTCATCACTTTTGCTCACACATCATTGGCAAAAATCAGTCACAGGATCCTCCTACATGCTTAGGGTCTGGGAGTTAGAGAGAAAGACAAGGACACATAGTAAGCACTAACAGTTTCTACAAGAGAACAGCACGTACACAGATCACAGGCAGGAGGTAGTGCTGCGTTTTTGAGAAGCCCTAGGTAGGCAGAAGCATAGGACACAAAGTGTTCCGGGCAACTGTTAGCACTAGAGAGGAAGACAGGAGTCCAGCTAATTTGGGAACTTGGGAGCCGTGTTGGAGAATTTGTGCGTCACTCAAATGGGAGCCATTGAAAGGTTGAAAAAGGGAAGTGTTGAGATCAGATCTGTGGCTTTTAGGTTGTTCTGGTTTCATCCTGGATAATGGGTTGAAGCAGGGAAAGATTGGGCAAAGAGAAAACAATGAAACATGTCAGTGTTCTATAAAATACAGTACTAATGGATTCTTCATCTTTAGTTGACAGCAAATACTTTGAGTTCAACATGAAGGTAGTATTAAACAACTTCAAAGTTATCTGCTTCATTTAATTTTTTTTTTGGATTGCTAGTTTTATCATGGTTCTATCATGCTTCAGAAAAAAACGAAACTGAATCTTCCTTTGGAGCTTAGATGTTTGAGCGTGATAATTTTTTCTTGGGGAAACAGAATGCCTTGTACTTCTAACGTGATAGGGACCCATTTTATTTTGAGTGGAAGGGAAACGGAGATCCACAAACCTGTAATTAATTGACTTGGCACAGAAAATCCTCACAGTGGGAGAAATCAGCCTAAAAATTTGGAATTCAAGGGATAATAGATTTTAGCTGCTCTCTGGCTTTGTCACAGTGTTGTGTCTGTTTTTGAGTAAATTGCTTACATGCCTGAGCATTCTCTTGGCCGCCCCATCAGATACAAGGGAGGACCAAACCTCAGATTTACTCTGTAGGCATAGGAGGAAAGCAAGGTCAAGTAAGTATCTTCCAAAAGGCATCAGTGAAGTAAATGAATTCTTCTAAGCATGTTTGCTACATAATCCAGGAAACATAATCAGATCACTGGATGAGAGTTTAGGGGAAGAGTCTTTTTTATCTGCCCATTTCCCCACCTTCCCACCCCACTGTTGCTTTTATCATTCCATACGGGATAATGACTTATCTTTCTGATTTAACCACAGGGCATCTTACTGCATGGAAGAGTCTGGTATTCTCTCTCTTTTTTTTTTTCTTAAGAGTAATGCAATACAGTTGGTTTTGAGAGCTTCACTAACTCTATTGCATTGTTTTCTCATGAAATAATTCCTGTATCTGCTTATTTCAAAATGGTTGGAGTTACACATGAGTCAACAAATTGAAAACTGTTTACTTCTTTTGCAGACTCTTGATACCAATGGTCTCTTTAGTGCTTTTCAGGATGTAAAACAAAAACAACAACAACAACAAAACTGGTGCATGCCTGTGTTCCTTTTTTTTTTTTTTTTAAGTCAGGGGAGCGTCAGGAAACACAATCCATGGAAGAGATCCAGGCCTCAGTTCTGTAGCCCTCTGTTAAGATCATGGCCACATTATTTCCAGGTCTTGGCTGGAAGGATTAGACTTATTAAAAATCTGCTTTGCACATTCTCTTAAGATTTTTAGAAAGCCTAAAGTTACAAGGTAGTAGATAAAGATTATGATTTTGTAACTTCAGAGCGCACTCCTAGTTCTTCATGAGGCTCTAACTACGTGGTGGGGATGGAAATTTAAGGTAAAAGTCATATGTGAATAGAACCCTTAAGGTTTTATTTTTTTTACCTGATTTTAAAAGTAGCTTAGGCTCATGCTCATGGTCTTGTCCATTTGGGCTGCTATAATAAAATACCACAGACTCGTTGGCTTATAAACAACAAACGTTTATTTCTCACAGTTCTGGAGACTGGGAAGTCTAGGATTATGGCACTGGAAGGTTCCGTGTTTGCTGAGGGCTTCCTAATTCATAGAAGGCACGTTTTCACCATGTCCTCACATGGTAGAAGAGGTGAGAGAGAGAGCTCTCTGGGATCTCTTTTATAAGGACACCAATCCCATTCATGAGAGTTCCACCTTCATGACCTAAGGACCTCCCAAAGGTCTGCCTTTGGGCATTAGGATTTCAACATCTGCATTTTGTGGGGACACAAACATTAAGACCATAGCCCTCATTGAAAACAAAAAAATACAAACAAGTAGAGAGATTTTAGAAAGCTTCATCTAATGTAGACTGTATTGTATATAGTATTTCACTTATTTTAGCATGACAACTTCCTCCATGTCATTAATATTTCTTTGCAAATATACTTTTAGTGGCTATGTAATTATTGTCTTATGAAATTTCCATAATTTAATTAACCATTTATCTATTGGTTGATACTTAGGTTGTTTCTACTTTTGGCAATTACATATAATACTGCAATGAATACCTTGGTGTATACATTTTTTGGTCTTTATAATATCCATAGATTCCATAAATTCCTCGAGTTAAAAGGCATAAACATTTTTAAGACGTTCTTTTAAAGTTACCATTAAGATTTTTAGGAGATTTTTCTTATTTAACCTGTTGATGCAGTAAATTGACCTCATTTAAATAATAAAGTAGGAAACATTTGAAAGAGATGATACCCACCTAATTGTCTAGCATGTTCCTAAGGTTAAATTAGGTAGGATACTGGTAACTCAATGCAGAAGAGCACCTGAATATCAGTGAGCGTTAACAACTTTTGCCATAAGCTGGCATGTGCAAAGGTCCAAAGGCAGAGGAGAATGGTGACAGAGCACAGCAATGAAGGGTTGAGGAGCCTCCATGTGCCATTTCCTCTGTTTTCTTGCATCATCTTGGCCACGTAGGGTTCTTCACCTGGTGGGATGACTCAAACCTTCAGTCATGTGGGGTCTGAGGCCTTGGTGGTTTTGTCTTTATTGTATTACCTCAGTTTTCCATTGACCAGAAGTATTGGGCCAAGAATTGTTAAGAGGTACCCCATCAACCTTCTGAGTTCCAGACCTAGTGAGTCACAGCATCCAATGTCTTCCTGTCACCTTGTCGGTACAGAGACCCTCTCCTCTGCTTTTGGGCTCCATTGTATGAAGAGCTCAAACTGGCCATGGAACAGTCTCAGCTTCTCCTGTACAAGATCCAAAACTGTATTCCTTGGGCAAAGAATTTCTCCTTTGAGCATTAAGACTACCAAACCCTTTGATCCCAAGAGTCGGAAGGGAAAATAAATTTTCCCCATGAAGTAATCTGGCATAAAATTGAAAGTGGCCATTTCTACCCCCTGCCCTTGGTTCCCAAGCCTATGCATACTGGCTGTGGGGAAAAGAGAGACAAGGCACACCTCTTTTAGAAGTAACCCATTCCCTCTCACACTCACGAGTCAAAACCCAGCAGCGTGCCAAAGCTTACCGCAAGGAGCCTGGGAAATGTATTCTGGCCGTGTGCTGGCAGGAAAAGGAGATGAATCTTGTGAGCACACAGCAATCCCCACCACACCTCCCTTGCCTCGACCAATTCAGTTGTCGCCGCTCTTTGCAGTCTTTCTTCCTTGTATATGTTTCAAAATGATGATTCAGTCCTAGTTTCATTAAAGATGCATTAAATACAGCTTTAGTGTTTGGTTTGTTTCAAAGAGAAGACAAGTCACTCCTCCATTTTTAACCAAAAACCTGGACACCATTGGTTAAGCTACCTAGTTCTTTCAGTGGCCACATTCTAGGCTGCTATAGATCTTCACATTTGAAATAATTTAGGTTTTTGCTCTTGGCGTGTCGATTACTTCTTTAGGTAATTAAGTATAATTAATATAAATATAACTTGGTGCTGCCAGTTATGTTTTGAAAATACCTTAGAAATGATTTTCTTTACTTTGTATACAAAAGTATCCAGAGAACTCCAAGGTCAAACACTAAATTCAATCTTGTAAGTTTTGAATACAAATCTTTTGTGTTGCTAGCAAAAAAAAAAAATCATGAACAGTGGGTTTTCGGATGAATTCTTAGTATTATTTTATGTAAGAACTTCCAGCTAAAGCCCCCTTGGTGATAAGAATTCCTCAGTCAAGTCATAGCTGAGTCAGAAAACCTGGTGTAACCACTTCTTTGCCATGTGGCAGAGCCAGAGAGAGGGTGAGGAGGCATCTCAGTCAGCACTTATTTATCAAGTGCTTCGTGGCCACCGAGCACGGCCTGGAAACCCAGAAACCCCTGCTTCCTGTAATGATGGCTGCTGTTAAGGGTGGGATTCAGCATATTTGAAAGGCCAGTAACCTTTGGTGCAGGTAATTTAAAAAGTTTCATAGAACCATCATAGAAAGACTTTAGCATCAAATAAAGACTTTAGCATTTGTTCACTCAACTTTTTCTTTTTGTAAATTTCAAACAACCCTGATGCTCTTTTGAAAAAAAATCTGTCTAGACACAATGAAGGGGCTTTTGGAAATTAGAAGTATGCCAAAAAAATAGGTTTTTGGGGTATAATTGAAATAAAATAATATATGAGATATAAATACATATGATGTAAATAAATACATGTATAAAATAGATCGAGAGGGAAAGATTTTTAATTGGGAATTTTTTTTTCAAAAGAGCTTAAAAGAAGAAATATTTATTTATTTTTCTTAACAATTCACAGAAATGCAGAACTCTTTTTAAAACTGGGCATCCCCTTATTTAATCAAGTGCACTTTTGTAGAGATAAATTTACTGATACTCAGGCAAAATTGCTTACTGATAGGAACCAAAGATGTGATTGCTTTAATTGTTATCTGGAATAGTGTTTTTTTTTAATAGATCTTTATTGGAGTATAATTGCTTCACAATACTGTGTTAGTTTCTGTTGTACAACGAAGAGAATCAGCCATATGCATACACATGTCCCCATATCCCCTCCCTCTTGCGTCTCCCTCCCACCCTCCCTATCCCACCCCTCTAGGTCATCACAGAGCACCGAGCTGATCTCCCTGTGCTATGCACTGCTTCCCACTAGCTAACTATTTTACTTTCGTTACTGTATATATGTCTATGCTACTCTCTCACATCGTCCCAGCTTCCCGCTCCCATCCCACCCCTGACCCCGTGTCCTCAAGTCCATTCTCTGTGTCTGCACATACATTTGTGTCCTGTGTTTATGTGGTGTGTTTACAGGTTTTTAATTCAAAGCCTTTCAGCCTTGCTTCTTTTGGTTCTTGAGGTACTGCAGTAATACCTGCCCTGGACCCAGAATATGTGGCATGTTAGGAGGCACAGCGTTCTGAGATACAAGGTTACCTGTCATGGGTTTGGTACAGGAAGTCTTCTTACATGTGGATATTCCTCGTTTGCCTTTTTTTCCTCTTTCTCCTCCACCTTTTCTACTTCCTCTTTGTTCTCCCCTTTTCCGTGGTTCTCTTTTTCTTACCATCGTCCATTTGTGACTCCATGAGCCACCGTTAATATGCTCTGGGGGGCGGATTTTAAACTGAGGAGCGTATGGGACTTCCCTGGTGGTCCAGTGGTTAAGATGCCACGCTTCCACTGCAGGGGGCGTGGGTTTGATCCCTGGTTGGGGAACTAAAATCCTGCATGTTACACGGTACGGCCAAAAATTAAAAAAAAAAAAAAACAAATTTGGGAGAGTAAATCTACTTTCAATTATTGGGAGAATGAGCTGGGCTCTTGCAGGGAACTCAGTCTTGGTATGAAATGTGGCCGAATTCTTGATTGTCTTGAAGCTATGAGATGCTGGGAGAAGGGGCTTGCAGTGGGGGTGGCAGTGGGATGTGCCCAGACTGCTTCTCTCTCAGGTCCCTCCCCGTGCGTTCTCCCCTGCCTGCACACCTCTGCATGACTCCCCCTCATACTTCCTTTAGGCCTGAGCGGTGGCTTACCAGAGGCTTCCCCGACCATCTTACAGAGAAGGACAATGCCCTCTCCATCCCCCAGCCATGCCTCTTCTGCTTTCCCTGCTTTATTTTTCTCCATAGAACTTATCAGCCAGCACTCATGTAAGCTACTTGTGTCACCTGCTAGAATACAGGACTTTGGTCTGCTCACCTCTGTATCCCAGCATCTGGAGTAGTGCCTGAGCACGGGAGGTACTCAGTGGGTGTTTGTTGAATGAATAAATGAACAGCGTCCCTGAAATTTAAAAGATGCTGCTGCCCTTGCAGGTGTTCCAATTGACCTATGGCTTGTGCATTGATAAAGATCCAGACATATCAGCCTTGCTAAATAGTGCATATGGGTAAATTTCTCCTTAGATTTTTGGGCATAGTTATTCTTTTCAGGGAATGCCAGTGTCTGAGTCTTTTCCTTTATCGTCTCCCTACTGTGGACACCAGCCTCAGCTTTCTTGTGGTGAGTAGTCTTGCCCTGAGAGTCCACGGGAGGATATATTTAGGAATAGGATGTGGAGAAGGTGTCAGAGATGCTCTGATTCATCAAAAAATGTGTAGGAAGAAAGGGTTGATTGTCAGAGCAAAAATTAAAGCAGAGATCTAACATCTGATGCTTTTATTTGGTGAGTTTGTCTTTTTCATATTTAATCACAGTTTTGAAAGGGACAAATGAGGGAAAGTATGACAATGCTAACTGTGGTGGTTTAAAACCATGTCCACATATTCTTTGATACTCCTCTAATCGGGAGTCTAATTTCCCTTCCCGGGAGTATAGGCTCACTTCTGATGATGAGAATATGGTGAAGTGGCACAGTGACCCCAGAGGCCAGCCTTAAAAGGCGATCACCTGGCTCTTTTTCCTGGGATTCTTGCTCTCAGAACCCAGTTGTCCTGCTGGAAGAAGCCCAGGATGCCTGGGGAGCCACGGGTAGCTGTTCTGCCCAGCTGAGCTCCCAGCCTAGAGCCAGCATCACCCGCCAGAACTGTGAGTGAGGAAGCGTCAAGAAGACCCCAGCCCTTGTCCTCTCTGACAGCAGCCTCGTGATTGACGCCAAGTAAGAACCACCTAGCTGACCCTGGTCAACCCATGGAAACCAGTGAGACTGACCTTTTACCATTAAAAAAATTTTTTTTTTTGTGGTACGTTGGCCTCTCGCTGTCCTGGCCTCTTCCGTTGCGGAGCACAGGCTCCGGATGCGCAGGCTCAGCGGCTATGGCTCACGGGCCCAGCTGCTCCGCGGCATGTGGGATCCTCCCGGACTGGGGCATGAACCCGTGTCCCCTGCATCGGCAGGCGGACTCTCAACTACTGCGCCACCAGGGAAGCCCGAGACTGACCTTTTCTCCTCTTCTTCCTGTTCTTCTGAATGAAAATTGTTGCTGTTTTATGTTACTAAAGTTGGGCTGGTTTAATACACAGCAATAGATAATGAAAACACTAATCAATGGCAGATTTTAAAAAAATGATCAAAGGCCTCATACTAATCTCCTCTTAATATTTTTTCTTTCTCCTTTATTTTTTATATTTCTGTAAGAAAGTGTCCTGATGATAAAACATGAGTGGCGGTGCAGAGGTGGGTTTTGACTAAGCATTGCCCCAGAGGGTCCAAGACTGTCTGACCTGGCCACATCCATTAGCATCTGTGAGCAGGACCAGGTTACAAAGCTGAAGACGTCCCTTCAGAATCTCTCCATAGGGTAGTTCTCAGGTAAAGGGTGAGATACACTTAGGTGGATATTTGCTTTGTTTCTTAAGATAATCATGAATCATATGCTTTGGTTCAGTTTCTCTCCATGACTTTTATTGGACTTGGGGTCGGGTTGTGTGGTATCGCATGGCAGTGTGCAAACACCAAGTTTTCGAGGTAGGTTTTTGTGAGGGAGAGGACAGCTCTAGATGGCAAGGGCAAGAGGAAAAGTGGAAATCATGTAGGAGGGAGTAATAATAATTATTAACTCCCATTGTACCTGTTGTCACATTATTCTTTTTTTTTTTTTTTTTTTGAGGCTTAAACAACAAAGATTTATTTTCTCACAGTTCTGGAGGCTAGAAATCTGAGACAACATGTCAGCAGGGTTGGTTTCTTCTGAGGCCTCTCTCCTTGGCTTGTAAATGGTCGTCTTCTCCTGTGCTTTTACATGGCCTTTCCTCTGTGCCATCTGTGTCCAAATTTCCTCTTCTTATAAGGACATCAGTCGTATTAGAGTAGGGGCCACACTAATGACCTTATTTAAACTCTCCGAATATAGTCACATTCTTGGGTGCTTGCTTCCAAATTACTGCAGCAGGTAAGAGCAAACGAAGCATTCTTCCAAGCGGTTAGTCTGGATTGACAGTCCCACTGACAAAGGAGGGGACCAAACGCTCCTTCGCACCAGTGTCGGCAGCCGGAGCCGGCGCCTCTCACATCATTCTTTTTACATAATATATATTTTACCCTATGGGTACCATTCAAAGACGTTCAAAACCACTCTTCTCACTTTAAATGGTGTATCATTAAATTTGCCGTTATAAAGTCATAGCTATTTTATATCTGGTATGGAGCTCTTAGCAATACCTCACTCAGGCATCTGCCCCACCTTCTGAAAAAAGAACTTTTCTTGGTTTCCTTAGAGTCTTGCAGATGAGAGGAAGAATTGAACATTTGTGAAGTCGTCTGGAAAGACAGAGAGGAGGGAGATGATCAATGCCAGGGGAGCTGCGCTCCCTGGTGAGAATTCTGGAAGCCTAAGAGAGGGGTCTGCCTGACTGATTCTCTTCCAGCCTTTGTGAGACAGGCAAGGAATAGCTTTGAGATGGAATGGTTGGGGGCTCTTGGCAGAACTAAGGAAGGAGGAAGACCATTCCCTGGTCTGCTTTCCTTAGTCATTCTCTATTTTTTCCACATTTACAGAAGCGCTGTGCCACTGCAAGAGGAAGACAAGATGAGTAACTCAGTTGACTACCTGCTTATTGAGGACATTCTAGGTGCTGGGCTCTGGGGGGACAAAGATGAGTATGCCACAGTCCCTGCCCTGAGACAGATTCATAACCAGTGATCTGTATATAACATGCTGAGGGAGTACGTGGGGACCCCTCCAATGCTGTGGCTTAAGGAGGCCACTCTTACTGATTGATTGGAATGCTGATGTTAAAATACATTACCTACTACCTTAAGATACCTTCTCTTTCTCACTCTCTTGAGATCATACTCCTGTCTTGTCGCTTACCACTTTTTAGGATGATCTGCGCCATTTCTTAGGAATGTCCTAGAAAGGATTTGTACATGTAACTAAATAAAAAAGTCGTATTTGAGGCTTCCTGGGTGAGGCACCATATGAAGACTCCCATCAATATCTTCTCATTGAATCCTCAGGAAAAGTCTACTGAGAAGGTTCTATTATTACCCTTGTTTTACAGATGTGACAAACAAGGCACAGAGAGCTTCAGTCACTTGCTCAAGGTCACACAGCTGGCACTTAGTAGAACCAGGATTTAGACCCAGTTCCGGAGTCCATTCTTTGTACTTCTGCTTCCAACTGAACGTTGGCGTCCCTCCTAATCATGAGATTTTATTGCTCAGGTCATAAACTGATCCACCCATGGATCAGTACCTTGACATCACTTGAGGGGTCCCAGGTAGCTCTCAGGGACACCTCCAGAGAAGGCAAGCTGGGTGTGGGCTTACGCACGTGGGTCAGAACCCTCACCCTCTTAGGACTCGGAAGCAGGGGCCACATTGTGCCCACCCTGAAGCTCTTCCAATTTTGGATCAGTATCCTTTTCCTTTTAGCCAATGTCAGAATTTAATTTGTTTCCAGATGCTTGTTAGGGTCACAGTCAAGCCAGAACCCTTTCTTCTTCATGAGAATCCAAGTTAGCTTAGCCATGTTTGGCTGCCCCAAATATGTAAGTTGGAAAACAAAGATTTTCCAAATACTCTTCCAGGGTGTGTTCAGTGTTCAGATATCCTGAGCCACAAAAAAGAAAAAAGTTACAAGATGCCTGTGGTAGGTAAGGTTTTCACAGTTTTCATCTAATTTTCACACTCACAGTCAAGTTCATTCTGAAGGACTTTTCCATCCTCTGGCATTCATATATGATTGTGTAATATGGTGAAATATTAACCAAAGTTTTCTTTTCCTGGTATTTCCTTTTTTTTTCTTTACAGGTCCCCTTCATTGATACTCAAACTGATCCGGCACTAGAATCACCTGGGATCTTCTACAAACTAACCCTATCCGGGCTTTCGCCCCCAGAGTGCATGAATCAGTATCTCTGGGTGCCTGGCCCAGATATGTTTTTTTTTTTTTTTTTTTTTTTGCGGTACATGGGCCTCTCACCGCTGTGGCCCCTTCTGCTGCGGAGCACAGGCTCTGGACGCACAGGCCCAGCAGCCGTGGCTCACGGGCCCAGCCGCTCCGCGGCATGTGGGATCCTCCCGGACCGGGGCACGAACCCGTGTCCCCTGCATCGGCAGGCGGACTCTCAGCCACTGCGCCACCAGGGAAGCGCCCAGATATGGGTATTTTTGAAAAGCTCTCCGGAGAATTCTAATGTGGAGCCAAATTTGAGGACCACTGGAGTGACTAGGGGGATGCTTATGCAAGGGATAAAAATTCAAAGAGAGAAAAGAAATATATTCTTGGGTTTAAATTTTAGCAGACTAGCAGGGGAATGGAAAGGACACGAGACAGACATGGAAGAAAACAGCGTGAGTCACAAGGAAGCAAGGCTTCCTTCCCCCAGGAAAGAAAAAATTCCTTAGGTTGTAAGAAAGGTGAAAGGGAGAACCAGAGGGAAAGTGATGGGGCTCATTTATTTTGTGGTCTTGGTGGCCCATCTAGACACAGGGACAGACCTTGATGGGGCACCAGGCAGGGCAGTGGACATCTTCACAGGCCCCTTCATGGACAGACCCATAGAAGATCCGATGCCACCTCCCTCCCTTGCCCCAGTCGCTCAGCACAACAAAATCTTCTTACACCTTTGATGCCATTCTTAGGAAGGAAGGAGGAATATTGAATTTTGATGGAGAGGGGGGGCTCAAAACAGAAGTTTTAGGTTGAGTTATAGAAAATAAGGAATGCTAAACATCTCACACACCTGCTTCTGACATGTATAGACATTGCATTTGGGCCTATCTTTTGGCAGAAAGAATGATGAGGAAGCCTCTCCTCTGTTGGTCCTGTTGATTCTGCTCATCATCAATGGATTTACCTTTTGCCAACTGGTAACTGAGTCTTTTATGTTCCCAGCAGAGGCCCAAGGAAATAACAACAGTGGTGATTGAAGGTTGATTCTAATCACCACTTTAGTATGAATGTACTCTACCAAACTGACAGTGTTCCTTTGGGTAGCACTGCCAGGTAATCCTGAATTTAATATCCCATAATCTCACCCACTATTAGAAGCAATTTAATGAATTGAGAAATTTAAAATAAATTTCATTTGTATATTGAATATACACAAATAATGTGTATTCCCATTATTTTAATACAAGAGAGAAAAAAAATATGAAACTGTCGTAAAACATCTCCATTTATTCCTGTTCCCCAGCTACCCGGCTCACTTCAGAGCAACCAGTGTTACCAGTTTCTGATGTGCCCTTTGGAGCTGTTCAATGCAAACAAGCAAATGTGCAAGGATTTTCTTATTTATTTCTCTTTTCCTCCATGGCAGCTAATATAAATTGATCTAGACTTTGATTTCTATATCAGGACATGATGGGGTCCTTCATTCTTCTTTTTTTTTTTTTTGGTGGCAAAGTATTTATTTATTTATTTTAACATCTTTATTGCAGTATAATTGCTTTACAATGGTGTGTTAGTTTCTGCTGTATAACAAAGTGAATCAGCTACATATACATACATCACTGTATCTCCTCCCTCTTGTGTCTCCTTCCCACCCTCTGTAGCCCACCCTTCTAGGTGTACACAAAGCACTGAGCTGATCACCCTGTGCTATGTGGTTGCCTTCCAATAGCTAGCTATTTTACATTTGGAAGTGTATATATGTCCATGACACTCTCACACTTTGTCCCAGCTTACCCTTCCCCCTCCCTGTGTCCTTAAGTCCATTCTCTACATCTGTGACTTTATTCCTGTCCTGCCCCTAAGTTCTTCAGAACCATTTTATTTTATTTTTTTTATGGATTCCATATATATGTGTTAGCATACAGTATTTGTTTTTCTCTTTCTGACTTACTTCACTCTGTATGACAGTCTCTAGGTCCATCCAACTCACTACAAATAACTCAATTTCTTTTCTTTTTATGGCTGAGTAATATTCCATTGTATATATGTGCCACATCTTCTTTATCCATTCATCTGTTGACGGATACGTAGGTTGCTTCCATGTCCTGGCTATTGTAAATAGAGCTGCAATGAACATTGTGGTACATGACTCTTTTTGAATTATGGTTTTCTCAGGGTATATGCCCAGTAGTGGGATTGCTGGGTCGTATGGTAGTTCCATTTTTAGATTTTTGAGAACCTCCATACTGTTCTCATAGTGGCTGTTTCAAGTTACATTCCCACCAAGAGTGCAAGAGGGTTCCCCTTTCTCCACATGCTCACCAGAATTCACTGTTGGTAGATTTTTTGATGATGGCCATTCTGACAGGTGTGAGGTGATGCCTCACTGTTGTTTTGATTTGCATTTCTCTAATGATTAGTGATGTTGAGCATCTTTTCATGTGTTTGTTGTCAATCTGTATATCTTCTTTGAAAAAATGTCTATTTAGGTCTTTTGCCCATTTTTCAATACGGTTGTTTGTCTTTTTGATATTGAGCTTCATGAGCTGCTTGTCTATTTTGAAGATTAATCCTCTGTCAGTTGCTTCATTTGCAAATATTTTCTCCCATTCTGAGGGTTGTCTTTTCATCTTGTTTATGATTTACTTTGCTGTCCAAAAGCTTTTAAGCTTCATTAGGTCCCATTTGGTTTTTTTTTTTTTAATTTCCATTTCTCTAAGAGGTGGGTCAAAAAGGATCTTGCTGTGATTTATGTCATAGAGTGTTCTGCCTACGTTTTCCTCTAAGAGTTTGATAGTTTCTGGCCTTACATTTAGGTCTTTAATCCATTTTGAGTTTATTTTTGTGTATGGTGTTAGAGAGTGTTGTAATTTAATTCTTTTACATGCAGCTGGCCAATTTTCTCAGCACGATTTATTGAAGAGGCTGTCTTTTCTCCATTGTATATTCTTGCCTCCTTTATCAAAGATAAGGTGACCATATGTGTGTGAGTTTATCCCTGGGCTTTCTATCCTGTTCCATTGATCTATATTTCTGTTTTTGTGCCAATACCATACTGTCTTGATTACTGTAGCTTTGTAGTATAGTCTGAAGTCAGGAAGCCTGATTCCTCCAGCTCTGTTTTTCTTTCTCAAGATTGTTTTGGCTATTTGGGGTCTTTTTCTCCATCTATTGTGATCATCATATGGTTTTTATCCTTCAATTTGTTAATATGGCTTATCACATTGATTTATTTGCATATATTAAAGAATCCTAGAATTCCTGGGATAAACTCCACTTGATCATGGTGTAGGATCCTTTTAATGTGTTGTTGGATTCTCTTTGCTAGATTTTGTTGAGTATTTTGCATCTATGTTGACTAGACATATTGGCCTGTAGTTTTCTTTCTTTGTGACATTTTTTCTGGTTTTGGTATCAGGGTGATGGTGGCCTCATAGAATGAGTTTGAGAGTGTTCCTCCCTCTGCTATATTTTGGAAGAGTTTGAGAAGGATGGCTGTTATCTCTTCTCTAAATGCTTGATAGAATTCACCTGTGAAACCATCTGATCCTGGGCTTTTGTTTGTTGGAAGATTTTTAATCACAGTTTCAAGTTCAGTGCTTCTGATTGGTCTGTTTATATTTTCTATTTTTTCCTGGTCAGTCTCAGAAGGTTGTGCTTTTCTAAGAATGTGTCCATTTCTTCCAGGTCGTCCATTTTATTGGCATATAGTTGCTTGCAGTAATCTCTCATGATCCTTTGTATTTCTGCAATGTCTGTTGCTACTTCTCCTTATTCATTTCTAATTCTATTGATTTGAGTCTTCTCCCTTTCTTTCATGATGAGTCTGGCTAATGGCTTATCAACTTTGTTTATCTTCTCAAAGAACCAGCTTTTAGTTTTATTGATCTTTGTTATTGTTTCCTTCATGTCTTTTTCATTTATTTCTGATCTGATGTTTACGATTTCTTTCCTTCTGCTAACTTTGGGGTTTTTTTGTTCTTCTTTCTCTAATTGCTTTAGGTGTAAGGTTATGTTGTTTATTTAAGATGTTTCTTGTTTCTTGAAGTAAGATGGAATTGTTATAAACTTCCCTCTTAGAACTGCTTTTGCTGCATCCCATAGGTTTTGGGTCTTCGTGTTTTCACTGTCATTCGTTTCTAGGTATATTTTGATTTCCTCTTTGATTTCTTCAGTGATCTCTTGGTTATTTAGTAGTGTATTCTTTAGCCTTCATATGTTTGTATTTTTTATAGATTTTTTCATGTAATTGATATCTAGTCTCATAGCATTGTGGTCAGAAAAGATACTTGATACAATTTCAATTTTCTTAAATTTACCAAGGCTTGATTTGTGACCCAAGATATGATCTATCCTGGAGAATGTTCCATGAACACTTGAGAAGAAAGTGTAATCTGCTGTTTCTGGATGCAATGTCCTACAAATATCAATTAAGTCCATCTTTTTTAATGTATCATTTAAAGCTTGTGTTTCCTTATTTATTTTCCTTTTGGCTGATCGGTCCATTGGTGAAAGAGGGGTGTTATAGTACCGTACTATGATTGTGTTACTGACGATTTCCCCTTTTATGACTGTTAGCATTTGCCTTATGTATTGAGGTGCTCCTATGTTGGGTGCATAAATATTACAATTGTTATATCTTCTTCTTGGACTGATCCCTTGATCATTATGTAGTGTCCTTCTTTTTCTTTTGTAATAGTCTTTATTTTAATGTTTATTTTGTCTGATATGAGAATTGCTACTCCAGCTTTCTTATGATTTCTATTTGCATGGAATATCTTTTTCCATCCCCTCACTTTCAGCCTGTATATGTCCCTAGGTCTAACGTGGGTCTATTGTAGACAGCATATGTGTGGGTCTTGTTTTTGTAACCATTCAGCCAGTCTATATCTTTTGGTTGGAGCATTTAATCCATTTACATTTAAGGAAGTTATCGATATGTATGTTCCTATTACCATTTTCTTAATTGTTTTGGGTTTGTTATTGTAAGTCTTTTCCTTCTCTGTGTTTCCTGCCTAGAGAAGTTCCTTTAGCATCTGTTGTAGAGTTGGTTTGGTGGTGCTGAATTCTCTTAATTTTTGCTTATCTGTAAAGGTTTTAATTTCTCTGTCGAATCTGAATGAGATCCTTGCTGGGTAGAGTAATTTTGGTGGTAGGTTTTTCCCTTTCATCACTTTAAGTATGTCCTGCCACTCCCTTCTGGCTTGCAGAGTTTCTGCTGAAAGATCAGCTGTTAACCTTATGGGGACTCCCTTGTATGTTATTAATTGCTTTTCCCATGTTGCTTTTAATATTTTTTCTTTGTATTTAACTTTTGATAGTTTGATTAATATGTGTGTTGGCATGTTTCTCCTTGGATTTATCCTGTATGGGACTCTCTGTGCTTCCTGGACTTCACTGACTATTTCCTTTCCCATATTAGGGAAGTTTTCAACTATAATCTCTTCAAATATTTTCTCAGTGCCTTTCTTTTTCTCTTCCTCTTCTGAGACCTCTGTAATTCAAATGTTGGTGCCTTTAATGTTGTCCCAGAGCTCTCTGAGATTGTCCTCAATTCTTTTCATTCTTTTTTGGTTATTCTGCTCTTCAGTAGTTATTTCCACTATTTTATCTTCCAGGTCACTTATCCATTCTTCTGCCTCCGTTATTCTGCTATTGATTCCTTCTAGAGAATTTTTAATTTCATTTATTGTTTGTTCATCACTGTTTGTTTGCTCTTTAGTTCTTCTAGGTTCTTGTTAAACATTTCTTGTATTTTCTCCATTTATTTCCAAGATTTTGGATCATTACTATCATTACTCTGAATTCTTTTTTAGGTAGATTTCCTATTTCATCTTCATTTGTTTGGTTTTTACCGTGCTCCTTCATCTGCTGTGTGTTTCTCTGTCTTCTCATTTTTCTTAACTTACTGTGTTTGGGATCTCCTTTTTGCAGGCTGCAGGTTCATAGTTCCCATTGTTTTTGGTGTCTGCCCCCAGTGGCCAAGGTTGGTTCAGTGGGTAGTGTAGGCTTCCTGGTGGAGGGGACAGGTGCCTGTGTTCTGATGAATGAGGCTAGATCTTGCCTTTCTGGTGGGCAGGATCACGTCCAGTGGTGGGTTTTGGGTAATGTGACCTTTTTATTATTTTAGGCAGCCTCTCTGCTAATGGGTGGGGTTGTGTTCCTGTCTTGCTAGTTGTTTGGCACAGGTTGTCCAGCACTGTAACTTGCTGATCATTGAGTGGAACTGGGTCTTAGCTTTGAGATGGATATCTGTGGGAGAGCTTTCGCCATTTGATATTACATGAGGCAGGAAGGTCTCTGGTGAACCAATGTCCTGAACTCGGCTCTCCCACCTCAAAGGCTCAGGCCTGACACCTGGCCAGAGCACCAAGACTCTGTCAGCCACAATGCTCAGAAGATAAGGGAGGAAAAAAAGAAGAAAGAAAGAAAAAAAGTCATAAATAAATAAAATAAAGTTGTTAAAATAGAAAAAAATACTAAAAATAAAGAAATAAAGAAGTAATAAAAAAAAGAAAGAGAGAAAGAAAGAAGAGAGCAATCAAACCTAAAAACAGATCCACCAATGGTAACAAGTGTGAAAAACTATACACACACACACAAAAAAAAGAAGAAACAGACAGTTGGAACCATAGGACAAATGGCAAAAGCAAAACTATACAAAGAAAATCACACAAAGAAGCATACACATACACACTCACAAAAAGGGAAAAAGGAAAAAATATATATATAAAATAAAAAGAGGAAGAGAGCAACCAAATCAATAAACACATCTACTAATCATAATAAGCTCTAAATACTGAACTAAGATAAACATAAAACCAGAAATAAATTAGTTGCAGAAAGCAAATCCCAAGTCTACAGTTGCTCCCAAAGTCCACCACCTCAATTTTGGGATGGTTCGTTGTCTATTCAGGTATTCCACAGATGCAGGTACATCAAGTTGATTGTGGAGATTTAATCCACTGCTCCTCAGGCTGCTGGGAGAAATTTCCCTTTCTGTTCTTTGCTCGCACAGCTCTTGGGGTTCAGCTTTGGATTTGGCCCTGACTTTGCATGTAGGTCACCTGAGGGCGTCTGTTACCTGCTCAGACAGGAGCGGGTTAAAGGAGCAGTTGATTCAGGAGCTCTGGCTCACTCAGGCTGGGGAGAGGGTGGGTTACAGAATGCAGGGCGAGCCTGCGGTGGCAGAGGCTGGGGTGACTTTGCAACAGCCTGAGGTGCGCCGTGTGTTCTCCTGGGATGTTGTCCCTGAATCACGGGACCCTGGCAGTGGTGGGCTTCACAGGCTCCCGGGAGGGGAGGTGTGGATAGTGACCTGTGCTTGCACACAGGCTGCTTGGTGGCTGTAGCAGCAGCCTTAGTGTTTCATGCCTGTCTCTGGGGTCCGTGCTGATACCCGCGGCTCACGCCTGTCTCAGGAGCTCATTTAGGTGGTGCTCTGAATCCCCTCTCCTCGCACACCCCGAAACAATGGGCTCTTGCCTCTTACGCAATTCCAGACTTTTTCACGGACTCCCTCCCAGCTAGCTGTGGCGCACTAGCCCTTTCAGGCTGTGTTAGCGCAGCCAACCCCAGTCCTCTGGGATTTGACCTCCGAAGCCCGATCCTCAGCTCCCAGCCCCCACCCGTCCCAGCGGGTGAGTATACAAGCCTCTTGGGCTGGTGAGTGCTGGTCAGCACCCATCTTCTCTGCGGGAATCTCTCTGTTTTGCCCTCTGCATCCCTGTTTCTGCACTTTCCTCAGTGGCTCTGAAGCTTCCCCCCAGTCCACCCATTGTCTCTGCCAGTGAAGGGGCTTCCTAGTGTTTGGAAACTTTTCCTCCTTCACCGCTCCCTCCCCAAGGTGCAGGTCTTGCTCCTATTCTTTTGTCTCTGTTTTTTCTTTTTTCTTTTGCCCTACCCAGGTACATGGGGAGTTTCTTGCCTTTTGGGAAGTCTGAGGTCTTCTGCCAGCGTTCAGTAGGTGTTCTGTAGGAGTTGTTCCACATGTAGATGTATTTCTGATGTATTTGTGTGGAGGAAGGTGATCTCCACGTCTTACTCCTCCGTCATCTTATTTTTTTATTTATTTATTTATTTTTTTTGCGGTACGTGGGCCTCTGACTGTTGTGGCCTCTCCCATTGCGGAGCACAGGCTCCGGACACGCAGGCTCAGCGGCCATAGCTCACGGGCCCAGCCCCTCCGTGGCATGTGGGATCTTCCCGGACCGGGGCACGAACCCGTGTCCCCTGCATCGGCAGGCGGACTCTCAATCACTGTGCCACCAGGGAAGCCCTCCTCCGTCATCTTGAAGGCGCCCCTCCTTCATTCTTTTCTATGGCTGCATGATATGTTGCTGAATGTATACCTCAGGATTTATTTAATCACTCTTTATGGATGGACAGTTTTTGATTGTTTTCCATTCATTAAGTGTTTTAAAAGAATGATTGAAGATCTAGGATCCTCTGAAGACCTTCAACCTCCTCCTTCTGTAGTATGACCAGTTTGATAATGATGTATGAGTTTCAATTACTATGACTTTATCAGCATTTCAGTTCATTTAGAAAGGATTTTAACTTTACACATTAAAAGATACTTTGTCACTAATGTTACATTTAGACTCATGAGGTTTTATGAGCTTTTTTTCCCTGCTCTTTGCTAACCTCATAAGGTTTTTATGTTCCCAATTTTTGCCATTTTGGATAATGTCTGTTTTAGTGCAATTGATAGTATGCTTCAGTGTGCTATCATGCTTTTCTACTACGTCAAAGTAGAAAACTTAGAAATATTATTAACAACAAAGTCACTTTCCATTAACAAATAGAAACGTCTTGCTAGAGAAACACATCATACTTTCCGTTAGTTATATTTTTCATAAATAAATTCAATGTATTGGCCTCATCAGGTGTTAAGATTTTAAGCAATTTGTGGGTGAAAATGATGGTATCTTCCTTCCCTACAACTGTCTGGTTGTGTTTTGAGATTCCATATTGATGTTAATTAGATTTAGAGCTATGGATTCTTATCACTGGAATGGACATGAAGAACACAAGAACTGGCCATTAGTAACATACCTGGGACTCCTCTCCCCTGACCAGTAGCTGCCTTTGCTTGGAAACTATCTGGGGGAAGGAAATAGCCACCCCAGTAGGAAGATCATTCCACCTTTTTTGTTTTTTTCTAATTTTTATGCTTAAATATAGTTATCTTCTTTTTAATCAAAATAACAGCATATCATACCAGCTCTTCTGGTAACAGAGGGATTAAGCTAAAAACAAATGATGGATGATATAAATCTAATATCAACAGAAATCTGAAAAGGCATGAGAAAAATTTTCAAAAGATGTTGATTTCCTTCAAACCCAGGGTCATAAGTATCAGAAAAAACATGTTAAATTTTTTCTTTTCCTTGACTGCTCCTTAAAATTCACCCAAATGATCCTTTGGATGCTAGGAAGATTCACTAATGTTTGGAAGCATAATCTTATTCTAAAGATCATGACTCCACATTCTGTTACTGTCTTCATACCTTATATTGCTGTAAGTTAGGACAGGGCTAAAAGTCAAGAGCTAGGTGATTTCCAGGTGACATTTGAAAATGAGATTGTTACAGTTGATTTAACACTCAAAAATTTTACGTTCTTCCATGGGTAATATGGGCATAATAATTATAGTGATGCTACATTTATACATGGTGGCCATTGTTTTTGAGTGTCAAGGATCCATCTTCTACTCCCCTGAAATCACACTTCAATTTTCCTTTGGAAAACAGTACCTCTTCTATTGGATATAATGCTGCTGGGACTGGTGTGCAAGGCATCTCTCATTCAGCTGCCATAGGGTGGGCATGTGTTCTCAAGTTCAATCACACTTTCTCCTTGGAAGTTGAATTTTAGGCAGAGAGGGAAAACAATTAGTATTTAGTCATTCATTCATTCATTCATTCACTCAAGGGTATTACCCCAGAGATACTAACATTTAGCTCCCTCATGGGATCTGTTTCTAGCTTTGCCTCCCACTCTGTGAGCCATTCAATAAACTCCATTTTTCTCTTAAATTAGCTTGATCTGGTTTTGGTGCCTACAATCCAAGAACTCTAATGGATACAATGATGAAGACAGGATATTGCTTATGAATAATTTAGATATCCTCGGATGATAGCCACACTAGGAATTCTATTTCTTTTGCAAAGGTTTTAAACAACAAACCAAATAAATCATTGTTGGGAGTTTAGTTATGGGATCTTGAACAGCAAATGGACTTGGAGAAAACCATATTAATAAGCAACTTACACAAATCTTTCTACAGGTCTATTCTTTTGGGATTATTTTATACTCTCCCTTGGATGAGTTATTCAAGTTGTTGGTACTGTCACTGTAGCTTGGAGTTGGGGACTGGTCTGGACCTGGCAGATTTCACAGTGAAGGGGAGGAGCTGTTCACCCAACCCTTATGCTGTTTTTCTCTGGTCTGGATCATTTTTGTTCCAAAAACCCATCTCCAGATTCCATTCTAGACTTTGAGACCCTTTCTCAAAGCTTCTCTTTATCACCTTCATGAAGCCCCACAGATGGACTCAATTGATCTGTGGAAGCAGCGTGGATGTCAATTTATAATTTTAATTTTGAAAATAAACTTTTTTCAATAAGTGAGAAAACTGACCTTACACTATTTCATCTCTGTATCTCAAAATCCTATCTATTCCTCAAGCCTAGTGGAAATTCCAAATATTTTTGTAACACTTTTCCAGTTGACCACAGTCTCTCATGCTATGATGTGGATAGTCTGTACCAGTTTTGTTGGCATTGCTTTATAATCTGGGCCTTTATTTACAAATTTTAGCTCTTCTCATCGTCCTTTAGCTCCTAGATGTCAGGGATTTGCATCTCCTATGGTGGTGGGCCTGAGTGAATGACATCATTTTGCAGCTCGCTTCCACCTTCTGTCCCAAACCACTGAGCTCAAAAATTGATGAACCCTATTACTAATTGATGGCATTCATGACAATGAGATTTCATGACAGAAACAGCCATAGGGAAATAAATATTCTGGCAGCATATCAGAATCAGGGTGTCTTGGGCTGTGGTCCACGGGCCATTGCAGTCCACAGACATGTCTCAAAATACGTGTTTAAAATAATTGGAATTCAAAGACTTTTAGCAATGCACATGCTTTCCACTTCATTGCAAGACCCTCCCCTCCTCTCTGCTCCCACCCCCATTTACACATTTATATTACTTGATAGGCTCTGAAGACATTTGAATTTGGGACCCTCATTATGTTTTAAATCTTGTTGCTATATCTCCAGACACTCTGTGTATCTGCCCATAGACCTCCATATTTCTCTAGTGTGTGTATTTAAAACTCCTTGACAGGAGTGATGCTTAAATACAGACCACTACAGAGCTAGGCCTTCACTAAATATTAGCAACTGTTGATGTTGAACTTGAGGTTGCCAGGCCAGCCAACCTGGGCCATAGATCAACAGCCAGTTTTCCAGCTATGAAATCATGCTTCAGCCTCAGGGTGAGCTCTTCTCTTCTATGAACTTTGCAAATATTTGCTCCCTCAGTTGTGCTTTAGTTTTTCAGAAGAACAAATAGCTTGAATAAAAATTATATTTGTCAAAGTGCTTGTGTAGTGAGCCCATAGCCAACAAGAGTGGCATGACCATCTGGGTGTCTGTGGGCAAAACATAAAGGTGCTAAGCTCTGTGATTGTTTTCAGCTACTGAAGTTGATGTGCAGACTAACTAGTCTACAAACTAGACATGCTAATAAAGACTAGACTAACTAGCAAAGCTTTTAGGAGAGCTTTTTTTTGTGTGTGGTACATGGACCTCTCACTGTTGTGGCCTCTCCCGTTGCAGAGCACAGGCTCCGGACGCGGAGGCTCAGTGGCCATGGCTCACGGGCCCAGCTGCTCCGCGGCATGTGGGATCTACCCGGACCAGGGCACGAACCCGTGTCCCCTGCATCGGCAGGCAGACTCTCAACCACTGCGCCACCAGGGAAGCCCGAGGAGAGCTTTGAATCGTAGCCAGAGCTGTGCTCACCCAGGTGATGAGTAAACATAAGGGACTCTCAGAGGCTTCTTGTGAATTCTTTCTTCAGGTAGAGCTTGTCCTAAGATACCGTCTTGCTTTGTCGAATGACCTCAAGGCTCAGACTTGTTCTGAGACAGGCCAAAAAGGGTAGATGGAGAAGTGAAGAACCAGCAAAAGTGGCAGATGGCCTTGAGAAACAGTAGCAGGCATTCCTGGAAGATCTTTCACCTGGGGGTTTGGGGTTAGTAGATGCAAACTATGACATATAGAATGGATAAACAACAAGGTTCTACTGTATAGCACAGGGAACTAAATTCAATATCCTGAGATAAACCAAATGGAAAAGAATATAAAAAAGAATGTATATATATGTATAGCTGAATCACTTTGCTATACAGCAGAAATTAACACAACATTGTAAATCAACTATACTTCAATTAAAAACAAATAAAAAGAAGATCATTCAGTACCTCAGAATGATTTTTAGACAAGTAAAAATAAACAGAAAAAAGCAGAGAAGGAGGAGAGTTTTTACAAATTTGTTTTTACAAATAAGATATCATATTATCTTAATGCATATTAGGACTCAATATATATATGTTGACTATTGATAAAGGAAAGCCTTTTCTAATTTTTAAAGTCAAATACTGTGTTACGTATATTTGTTTGTTAATATTTTACATTTACATACCATCTCACAGATTATATTCTTTCACTTATTACTCTGTTTTGAAAACAATACAGAAGACATAGGTAGGGATATATCCCTAAACAGAAAGACAATCGGCTTGCGATGCCCGGTTGGTCCCTGATGGCAGGTCTGGGGCTCCCACTAAAGCTTCCGACATCCATTTTACAGCTCCTTGTTTCTGAGATGAGTTTCAGTGCATTTTTGAAATGAGGATTAATCATTAAATAACATTCTCATCATGCACATTTGGGTTTATCTCTTTGCATTCCCCAGTTCTGGAGGATGAGGGGAGAAGGCAAATGCAAGGCTGGCTCTGCCTGTGAGGGGCACAATGGCTGTGGGTGCCTGACTGGTCACCATCAGACCCGTGTTCACTCTGCCTGGTTTCATCCATGGCACTTACGAGGCGTGTGGTGTTTACACTTCTGTGGAGTAACAGCAGGACACCCAGAGTTATAGTTTATCCTGTGTTACTTTTCTTTAAGGGTAACATTATCTATTAACCACCTTCCCTTTGCCCGCATCCAAGCTAGATGTTGTGAAGAGTAGAGATGTAAAATTTCTGAATAACTTAAAACTATGTTTTTGTTTTTGTTTTTTTGCGGTACGCGGGCCTCTCACTGTTGTGGCCTCTCCCGTTGCGGAGCACAGGCTCTGGACGCGTAGGCTCAGCAGCCATGGCTCACGGGCCCAGCCTCTCCGCAGGATGTGGGATCTTCCCGGACCGGGGCATGAACCCGTGTCCCCTGCATCAGCAGGCGGACTCTCAACCACTATGGTAAGGAAAAATCTTTTTTTGCAGGAAGTGGGGTAGGGGAGAATGGGAGGGAAATTTGTGGGCTTACGTCTCCCAATTCTGTTAATGAACATAAATATGCTAGTGCTAACTTAATTTGCTCATAAAACTCTTTTTTTTTAAATAAATTTATTTATTTTTGGCTGCATTGGGTCTTTGTTGCTGGGCGTCGGCTTTCTCTAGTTGTGGCGAGCAGGGGCTACTCTTCGTGACGGTGCGCGGGCTTCTCATGGCAGTGGCTTCTCTTGTTGTGGTTCACGGGCTCTAGGCACAAGGGCTTCAGTAGTTGTGGCACACAGGCTCAGTAGTTGTGGCACACAGGCTTAGTTGCTCCGCGGAATGTGAGATCTTCCTGGACCAGGGCTCGAGCCCGTGTCTCCTGCATTGGCAGGCGGATTCTTAACCACTGTGCCACGAGGGAAGTCCGCTTGTAAAACTCTTATGCTAGGAATATTCTGGGATGTGAAAAGCCATGATGTCTTGTTCTCATCGATTTCCTTACTTTCTGTCATTCCCTATGTGACACTTTGTTCTCCACGTCAGCTTTCTAACGCAGAGAACTTCTCATGAGGGCACTTTCCAGCCCCTCTTTTCTTTTTCCAACCCACCCAGGTTCATCAGCAAGCTTATAAGGTCTGGAGCCCCCCAAAGCCGGTTCTGCCTCTCTGCTTCCTCACCCCTAGGTCTTCAGCCCCACGGGCCACTCCCACGACCTTGAGCTTTTGGCCATGTCACTTTCTCTCCCTTTAGTGCTCTCCTTCCAAATTTCCTTCTCTAACCATTTCGTGAGTTTCATTCTTTTAAAAAGTGTAGCTCAACTGTCCCTTTTCCAGGAACTTCTCTGTCTCCTCCTTCCTCTAATAACTGATTCCCCCCGCATCTGTTTCCCATAACTTTCCTGTGTCACCTTTAGAGATCTGCTATTGTATCCTATATAGCTAGTTGTTTAAGGGCTCACTTTGGAGAGTGGTGTGTGTGTGTGTGATTGTGAGGGGCACAGAGAGTCAGAGTTAAAGGAAGAAAGCACAGAGCTTGGAGAGCTGGAGACTCCTTTCAGAGAAGGAGCGATCCCAGTAAGGTGCACTCTCAAAGCCCACGCTAGTTTTCTCTATCGATGTCTGCCCTTCCTTTGCACCGCCTTTCCTCACACCAAGAAAAACTGACTAGGTTACAGAGGAAACCGTTCTTTCCTGGAAATTCCCTCACTTCGCTGGGACTACCCTGAAGGCGGGGACTTCTGTAGGAGGTTCATCTGTACCTCCATCTAGAGCACTGCCTGGTCCAGAGCAGGGGCTCAATGATTGTTGGTAAAAGGGATGACATAGCAGACCAGAGCCTTTTCCTCCATACGTGACTCTTCCACCAGCCTAGGTCCTGTCCCTCACTTTGTACCTGAGACCATCTCTCTCACCTGCCCCAGCTGCTCCTGGATGACTCTAAGCCAGCTGCCTGCACTGAGACCTTGGCTGAGTCACACTTTACTTGCTTCTCTTCATCTGTGTATACGTAGCTGGTAGCGTGGTTGCTGGGTGAGTTTCAAACAACTGAGAGTCTGACACATTCGCCAGCTCAGGCTCTGTCCCCACCTTGCCCCTTCCTTGATAGAGACTTATGTAGAAGTCAGCTCTTTCCCCATCCATAAGCTCTTTCTCTCTCTTAGCTGGGAATTACTTGTTCATGAATTCTTTCTCCCTTCAGGAATGTTTTTGGTGTTTTTTAATCTAATACCTTCTCCCCATAATAAACCAATAAAAGCAAAACAAACCCCCAATACAGCCAACGCTGTATTCTCCTAGTTGTGATTCTGTGTCTTTAAAAAGCAAATAAATTGGTGTGAGGTCCTGGGTGAATTTCATCTCTTTGGCCCAACCATGCTTGATGCCCTGACATTAAAGCCTTAGGCAGTGCTGATTAAAATCATAAGCTTGCTCAGATTTCACTCTTATCAATTTTTGTAGATGGGCCACAAAAAAGGAAGCTTGTTTTTAGTCAGTGTTAGTCGAGCACCAGTAATAGGTGTGGGGGATAAAGCAGAGGAAGTATGAGAGGCAGGTACAGTTCTAGTTCTAAAAGCTGCCAATCCAAAAGATAAAGATTGAATTTCCAATCCTCCCTTAAGCTGGCTCCTTACCTGTTCCTAAAGGGTGGGAGGCATTTCTCTCTCAAAGTTCTTAGACTCACAAAAATTTTAAGCATCAGGACAAGAGAGAATTCAAAGTATTTCTAACTCAAGAAATATTATTACTCATTTGTTTATGTGTTTGAACTTGTCAAACCTAACTTTTTAATCGTTGTGTTTGTTAGTAACAGCAACAAAAAGGGTAAAACCTTCCCCACACACAATGCTTTTTTAGTCCAACAGAGTTGAAGAAAATAATCTGGCTGGCACCAGGCACAAAACAATGCTGTGGAATTTGAAACATATGCTTGGTGAGATTAATGGAAAGAGAATTTTTTAAAGTATATTTATAGATTCAGAAAGTGGATTCAAAATGTCAGACTTTATATTGTTGATCATATATTCATTTGGAATTTCAAAAATGACCTCTGAAGCTCTGTGTTCTAGAAAAGAATAAAAGGAAGATTGAGAGACTTTGGTTTCTGGTGAAGATGGAGTAGCAGGGACTGGACTTAACCCCCGCCTGAAACAACAACAAAAATCAGACAAAAACATACCAAAAAATAATGGCCCTTAACACATAGAGCATTGGGTAATAAAGGACAATGGTCCCAGAACATGGGAAACAAATGAAGGGAGCCCTACAATTGTCCCAACTTATTCTGTGAAAACAGTTTCCAGTCTGAAATGCAGGAAACAGGGGACACTGAAATCTAGTGGTCTCCTTGAGTTGAGAAGAAGAAATACAACTCTGGGGAAGCCAAGGTTGCTAGCTTTTGCAGGGCAGAGCACCAGAGAGGAGAGAGCTGTGAATAGGGAGAACTCAAGATCTGAAGTATTCAGTTAAGTTCTAATCAGTGCAAGTGTTTGGGGAAACTGAGGCTGGGGCAAGAATACCTTAAAAGATGAGAGGAAACTGTATCCAGTGTTCACAGAGTGTCAAAATAGTACCTGTTCCCAACAGCCAGAGTGAAGAACCATCTAAAAAGCATCTTGTGTCAGGACTAGGGAAAACTTAAATCTAGATTAAATGCTGCTCTGGCCCTATCTAACAAATCATAAAAACAAGACTCAAAAGATTTAAACTATTTAAGTAATTTATTATTACTGTATCATTTCATAAAAGCTCAAGAAAATTTAGGGACTCCCCTGGCGGTCCAGTGGTTTAGACCCTGTGCTTCCACTGCAGGGAGCTCGAGTTCTATCCCTGGTCAGGGAACTAAGATCCCACCTGCCACTTGGCCAAAAAAATAAGAAATATGAATCTTAAAAAAAAAATTATAGGAATACAAAAATACCCAGCACCCAACAGAGAAAATCCATAATGTCTTGCTTCTAAACAAAAATTACACAGTGATAGAATTAGTAAACAAAGATATTAAAACAGCTGTTGTGACTGTATTTCATATGTTCAAAAAGCCAAAGTTTATGTAGAAATATGGAAGAGAAAAAAAAGACCCAAATTGAACTTCTAGAGTTGAAAACTATGATATCTGAAAAGAAGAATACACTGGGTGAGATTAACAGCAGATTAGACACTGTAGAAGAAAATATTAGTGAACTTGAACATAGCAATAGAAACTATCCAAAATGAAGTTATAGGGAAAACAAGAACAAAATAGGAAGAGAATATCAGTGAACTCGGGGGCAACTTCAAGCAACCAAATATATATGTAATTGGAGTCTCCAAAAGAGAGAAGGCCTACAAAATATTTGAATAGCTAAAATTTCCCCATATTTTATGATAACTATAAACCCAGATCTAAAAACTTCATCAAACCTCAAGCATAAGGAACAGGAAGGAAATTACATCATGGCACACCATAAGCATATTACTTAAAGCCAGTGAAACAGAGAAAATCTTAAAAACAATCAGAGAAAAAATATAATTCTATATAGAGGGGAAAAATAAAAATAATAGCAGTTTTCTTGTCAGAACAGTGCAAGATAAAAAATAGTTTACTGAAAGAAAAAACCTGTCAACCTATAATTCATTACCACTGAAGGCTTCTTTAGTCAAACAAAGGTGAAAGCATTTATCACCATCAAACCTGTACTACAGAAACATGATCTATAAAAGAAAAAACTATAAGTTTTTAAAATTCAATTCACTAAAATAAAAACTACTTTTCTTAGGAAAACAGTGTTAAAAGAATGAAAAGGCAAGCCATGGACTGAGAGAAAACGTGTGCCTATCACATATCTGACAAAGGACTTGTATAAATCATAATAATGAACTTGCAAAACTCTATAAGTAGAAAATTAAAACTCAGTGAAAAATGGGCAAAAGATTTGTACAAGTAATTCACCAAAGAAGGTATATGGATGACAAATAAACATATGAAATATTGCTCAACATCATCAGTCATATACATCATCAGTCATAAGAGAAATGCAAATTAACACAGTGAGGTACCACACACACCTATAAAAATGGTTTAAATTGTAAAAATTGACTGTTGATGAGGATATGAAACAAAGTGAACTCTCATATGCTTCTGATGGAACTGTAAAATTGTATAGCCATTTTGGAAAAGAGCTTGGTAGTTTCTCTGAAAGTTAACAGACACATACCAAATGATCCAGCCACTGAACTCTTAGGTATCTACCTAAGTTGAATAAAATCATATGTCCATACAAACACTTGTACACAGATGTTCATAGTTGCTTTATTTTTAATAGCCCAAACTGGAAGCAAACCAAAATATTCATCAACAGTTGAATGGATAAAAATTGTGGTGAAATAGAATACTAGTCATGCAAGTAAAAAGGGATAAGTTATTGACATACACATCAAGGTGGATGAATCTTAAGATCATTATATTATGTAAAAGAAACTAGAAAAAAATTGAGTACATACTGTGTGATTCAATTTATATAACATTCTAGAATATTCAATCTAATCCATAGTGACAAAAAGCAGGTTGCCTGGAGATAAGGGTGGGGAGAAGAAAAGGTTGGAGAAGAACGCGAAGAAGGAATTTTAAAAGGACGAAAGGAAACTTTTTGGATGGATGTGCTTATTATCTTGATGTGGTGGTGAGTTCACAGATGTACACAAATGTTAAATTTTTCATATTTTACACTATAAACATGAGTAGTTTAATATGTTAAATATGTCTTATTAAACTGTTTGAAATAAAAGGCTGTGATATAGAAACTCAGTCTGGGTTTAAGGAAGGAACTAGTGTTTCTATGAACTAGAGACTTTAATCAGTGAAATCATAGAACTATTAAAATATAACTATTATAAGTAATTTAAAACAACAAAATATTGGAATCCATGGAAAAATATTCAAGTCAGAAAATAAATGCACTTTGAAAACATATGGGTGAAGGTACTGTCTGTGTGTACAAGATTTGGTCATTCCAAAAATGTTGCCATCTGCTAAATAATTCTGTTTTAATAGGAAGGAATGATAACACAAATCTTGACATGATTTGGTAGTGCAAAAAATATCATCAAAATTGGTTAAATCTTTTCAAAATTATCAAGGAACCAAAAAACTTGAAATGCCATTAGCCAAGCAGTCATGGTAACATGGTCACTAATAGAAACAATGATAAAAAACGAAAGTGTTCTTGTCTTAAGAAAATACATTAAAAGTTTACAGTAAGTTTTAAGATACTTAATTTTAGACACATAGATTTTAAACAATGAGGTTTTTTTTTTCTTTTTTTTAAAAAAACACCCCAGAGTCCTAATGGAGTTAGCACTCAAAATATTTTGGAGCGAATTCCCTGGCTGTCCAGTGGTTAGGACTTGGTGCTCTCACTGACGGGGTCCCAGGATCAATCCCTGGTTTGGGAACTAAGATTCCGCAAGCTGCACAGTGAAGCCAAAAAAAGGAAAAAAAAATTTTTGAATGAATGAATATGAATATTCATTACAGACTGAGTTTTGGGTCTGAATCTTTTTCTTAATTTTTGCAATTCACATTGCAACTGAAAGAGAACATGGCTCATGTGAATGGAAATTACCACTACATTTGCCAAAACTTTCTCCTCACTTTCCATGGTATTTCCAGAAGCCATAACAGTGCCTGGTACTTGATAGATCCCAATTACTATGTTTTAATGAATTAAAGGATTTTAGTAATCATAAAATGACCTAGGTTCTTCCATCAGTGTCTCTTATGCTTTGATGACTTAACTCTGAGAGAGAGACCACTTAACTTTCCCCTCCTCCACAAATTCTTCTGTGCCTTCCAGTGAAGGCTTTACTGCCATGCCTGGGTCATTCATCATTTTGATATGTTCGTGTAGGAAGCTGACAGCCTTCAGGCATTGTTAAACAAGGATCCTGAAACTTGAAACACAAACTTGATAGATGTCTTGCTTGCTTAGTGCTGATGGCCTTTTCTCTGAAGACCCAGACATGATCAAAATGCTTATGATCATGTAAGTTGAAAGCAGGAGAAAGAACATTCATTGCTATGATTTTGGACTTTCTTTTCATAAACTACTTGGAGAAAAATGGGTGTTTGTTTCTTTTCCTGGTGGTACACCATAGGGAACACAGTTTGATCCATCACTCTGATTTTTGCCCTGAAGAAAATTACAAATAGGCACTTAACTTCTCAGAGACTTTGCTGTTGCAGCAAAGATCGATGTGTACTTTAAGGGCATTTGGTTGACTTATTTCTTTTCCAATATTAAAAAAAAAAAAACAACAATAAAAAAAACCCAAACAGACTTTCCTTTTAGTGCCTGTTATTTAAATAATTAATCCAATACTGAAAATTTATTGAAATAGATTTTCAACAGTGACAGATGCCCTGGAGCACCCTATTAGGCTTTCTATTGTATTGGGCTTTCTTATAAAGACAGATTTTTAATTCCACAAAATAAAAAAGTACCCTTAAGCCTCAACCAAATTAAAAAAAGATCTATTCTGAGAACTTAAATGGTTTTACCTCTTAAACTTGAGCTAATATGAAGCACACAGTCAATGCATGAGTTATAGTGCTCGTGCAGAAGTGTGCTGCTGGCCTTGAGGCTAGCTAAAAGAGATACAAGCCAATTGCTAAATAAAAAAAACCCAATCAGATAGAAAGAAAATTGCTTAAATAGTTTATTAATATGGTGATTGTTGGTGAAAAGCCCCTCATCTTCCTGCTTATATACTGTATTAGTCAGCTGGAGCTGCCATAACGAAATACCATAAACTGGGTGGCTTAAGCCACAGAAATTTATTTCTCATAGTTCTGGAGGCTAAGAAGTCCAAGATCAAGGTGCTGGCTGATTGGCTTCTCCAGTGAGGGCTCTCTTCCTGGCTTGCAGATAGCTGCCTTCTCACTGTGTCCTCACAAGGCAGAGAGAGAGAGATGGAGAGCGATGGAGAAAGAGGAGGGGTAGCGGTGAGGAGGCAGGGCGGGGTGGGGGGGCGGGCGGAGAGAGAGAGAATTTGTTCTCTCTTCTTCTTATAGGGACACTAACCCCATCATGGAATCCCCACCCTCATGACCTCATTAGGTAATTAGGTAATTAGGTAATTACCTCTCAAAGGCCCCACCTCCAAATACCATCACATTGGGAGTTAAGACTTCAACATATGAATTTTAGAGGGAAACAAACCTTCAGTCTATAACAGCCTACACTGATCCCCCCAGTTATGTTCTTCTAACATATGAAGTATATTCATTCTATCCCAATAGGCCCAAAAGTCTTAACTCATTCCAGTAGCAACTCTAAAGTCTGAAAGTCCAAAGTCTCGTCTAAATATCATCTAAATTTGATATGGAAGAGCCTCGAGTTATAATCCATCCTGAAGCAAAATTTCTTTCCAGTTGTGAACTCATGAAACCAGACAAGGAATGTGCTTCCAAAATACAATGACGGGACAGGCATAGGAGAGACATTTCCCTTCCAAGAGGGAGAAATAGGAAGAAGGAAGCGGTGATGGTTCCCAAGCAAGCCCCAAATGTAGCAAGGCAAATGCCATTAGATCTTCAGGCTCAAGCATAATCCTCTTTGGTTTGATGCTCTGCCTTCCGGCCCACTGGGCCAGTAGTTCTACCTCCACAGCTCTGGGGGGTTGGGGTCTTGCCCCCAAGTATCTGGGTGGCTCCATCCCCAAGGCTTCTGCCCCCCAGAATCTGTGCAACTGCTGTCTGAAACCAAGGCAATGTGCCTCCACAACCTGCCTGAAACTGAAGAGGCAGCCCTGATGGTCTCTGAATCTCCTTTGGAGTCATCCTTCCCTTGTCTTGAAGAATAGTGCACGTTCCCAGCTGAATAACTCTATGGTCCCATTCCATGATATCTAAGAAGTCCAACAGCTTTCCCTCATTTTGTCCCATCTCTGTCCCCTTCAGTTCAAACTGGCAGTGTTTCTGCTCATATAATCCCATAATCTCTTTATCAAGTGATTGTCCTGCTACACTCTAGGTGTTCTCTTCCAAACACGTTTTCTTGTTTTTTGCAATGTGGACAGACTAAGAATTTTTGAAATCTTTAAGTTTTGGTTTTTTCTTCACTTTCTCCCTTAAAAATCCCTGCTTCCATTTATTTCTCCCTTTTTGCATTTTACTATAAGCATCCAGGAAGAACCAAGTTGCTCCCTCAACACTTTGTTTAGAAATCTCTTCAGCTAACACCGTTGCAATATATGCAGTGTCGGACACCCTAACAACTTTTGTTAACTTTTTTGCCTACTTTAAAATAAATTTCAGCAGCTGTTAGAGTTTTCAAAATGCTGTCTTGACCTAGGACAAGAATACCCTTCCTCATTCCAGTGTCCCACTTTATCTTCCTGTCTTTTGTAAATGTAATTTAAGGCCCCTCTGTGCAATATCCTCTTTATCTCTGGCTCATGAAAGAAGTGTGATATAATTCTAATGTGTTTTACATGCCATATATTTAATGTTAATCTTCCGTGATTCCTGACCTCAGTGTTTCCTCCCAATTATTTATTTTGCTTAAACTTTACAGAGTCTGCTCTGTTTATTTATTTATTTTTTCAAGGAAATGGTGCCCTACGTATCATCAATCCTTAAAATTTTGCCGGAATGTCAGGGCTTTGCCTACTATGTTATAAGCACTTGATGGATTAAATAGATAATTACTTATCTGTGCTTTGGACTCTTAAAATAGTCAAAACTCAGATTTTATTCATAGAATGTTCCAAGTGTTTTTAAAAATATGTGTACATTGCATGATTATATTGGCAAATAATGACCACCAAGAAAATGAGTAGTATACATACAGAACTTGGAATATAGACAAGGTGAGTCACATTTAACTGCCCTTGTTTTCTCTAGGTAGCAGTATATGTTGAATAGAAAGTACAGTAGTTCCCCTCATCTGAGATTTTGCCTTCCTTGGTTTCAGTTACCTGCAGTCAACCATAGTTTGTTAATATTATATGGAAAAATCCAGGACTAAGTGATTTATAGTCTTCAATTGAAAAAAAAAAGAAATCTCTTTAGCTAAATATCCAGTTTTATTGCTCACAAGTTCTATTTTCCAGAAAACAGTAGAATCTGAACACAGCTCAACGATGTTCTTTGTCATTTTATAACAAGGATGACCTTTCTTCGGTTTCCAATGACATATTCCTCATTTCCATCTGAGAATTCACCAGAATGGCCTTTAATGTCCATATTTCTACCAACATTCTGTTCATGCTTATTTCTGTATTCTCTGAGATGATGGAAGCTTTTTCTCCAGATCTCCTCTTTTCTTTCTGAACAGCAGACACCCTACAAGGCTGGAGACTTGAGCTGTAATTCAGAGTATCTTAGAATGATATTCCACATTTGATTTTCACAGCTGTAGGAAATAAGGGTCTTCTTTAGGTGTACATGGTAGATTTCAGTTCACTTATGTGATGCTTGCACTTGGAATTTGAATCCCTGAGCTCATCCTTTTGTTTTACCACTTTGTCCAGTAACATTAGGAGCAAAAAGCCAACATCACTACATTTGTTAGATTTCCAAAATGCTGGAAAGTAACATATGCACTGTCACCTAGATCCTTGCTTCTTCTAAGTGGTTGATGAGAAGTACCCAATGATTTATATATGACTACCAGTGCTCTCTTTAGTACTGGAAATATAGTTGACAGTATCTTTAAAACTAATCAGTTTATAGAGCTATTTCTGGACCATCCAGAACCAATTTAGAAAATTCATCCTTAAAATTCTGTTCCATAGAACCACTCTTGGTACCAAAATCTTTATTAGTCTGGGTTCTCCAGAGAAACATCATATATTTATTCTGAGAGAAGGAGAGAGAGAGAGAAGAGAGAGAATATGAAAGGCTATAAGACATTGGTTCATGCGATTACGGAAGCTGAGAATTCTAAGATCTGCAGTTGGTAGGCTGGACACCCAGGAGAGCCAATGATATAGTTCTAGTCTGAGTCCAAAGGCCTGAGAAGCAGGAGAGCTGATGGTGTAAGTTCCAGTCTGAGTCTGAGTCCAAAAGCAGGAGAAGACTGATGTCCCAGCTTGAAGATAGAGAGAGAGAGAGAGAGAGAGAGAGAGAGAGAGAGAGAGAGAGGATTCTGACTTAGCTTTTTATTGTATTTAGGCTTTCAATGGCTTGGAAGAGTCACACTCACACCGGGGAGGGCAATCTGCTTTACACAGTCTATGGATTCAAACGTTAATCTCATCCAGAAACAACCTCACAGACACAATGCAGAATAATGTTTACCCAAATATCTGGTCATCCCGTGGTGGCCCAATCAGTTGACACATAAAATTAACCTTCACATTTGCCAGTTAGGGAGCACCACCTGTATTCAATAGTTGGGCTAAACCAAGAGCTCAATCTACTAAAGGGGAGAAGGTGTGCTCCTCCAACAGCTGCTGGGATGCCAGCCCAAGTTATAGCTGGGAGTAGCTGTGCCTGGCTCCATGAGAAAAACCAGCTCAGATCAAATAGGAAGGAAGTAAGGTTCATTAGTGACTCTTTTTGATTTCAGAAAAGCAACTTGATTCTCGAATGGGAGGTGATGTTGTTTGTAGTTATTTATTAAGAGTTAGGGGAGTCTGAGGAGAGACCCCATTCTCAAACTCTGCTCTGAAATGTGAACCATACATCCCTGGCAAACAGGTCTGGCCCCAGACCTTTTAGAAAGTTGATCTTTGCCAAGAGTGGAGGAAGACTCACTTTGGTCATTCAAAACCATTAAGTTCATTGAGTTGATAACCAGGCAACACACACACACACACACTCACACACACACACACACACCCTTCTCCCTTAATCAGTCCACACTTGTACAGATTCTGAACTGAAGAAAATACCTGTACAGTTTTCTATTGTTCAGTCATCAAAGCAGGATTCTCATCGTCTTTTCATCTCTCTTTCTTTGGGATCATTGTTTTATTTAATTGCTTTCTCATCAGATAGACTTGACATCCATTATAAAGTCTCATTTCAAAGTGCTTTGACCCTTCATTTTGGGGGTGGTAGTGGTGATTAAATTTTTATTGACTCATAACATGCCTGAAAGAGTACACAAGTCACTTTTTAACTTAATTGACTTTTTTTTAAAGCGAATACATTTGTGTAACCACCACCTAATTCAAGAAATAGAACATTACTTTAGTCCCCTCCTAGTCCTTTAAAAAAAAAACAACCCAAACTTCTAAACCTTAATTATTGATTAGTAGAAACACAAATAGAGTGAGGACAGTAGCAGTGAGAAGGGGTGAGACTCTGGCATGGAGACTGCGCACACTGGGCCAACTTGATTGACCCTGACAACACAGGCATAATCTTGGCCACAGCTCAGCAGTGGAAAGATTCTTTGACAGGGTGCTGGATGTGGCTCCTGTCATAGGACAATATTAAAGGAACTGGCAAAGTCTAGTGAGCAGGAGATGACATGCTGGAACTCAGAGAGGTGGATGGTCCCATCTCTACCAATGTCAACTCTTCCAGGATATTGTCAATGAGCTGCTTCATTTCTGCCATGAGGCAGTTCATGAGCCAGCTCAGGTCTTTTTTTCTTGCCCCCCTCCTAATTCTTAAAACCCCAAATGTAAACCTATCAGTTAGTTCTGCCTAAATTTGTACTTTACCTAAATAATACAAAATTAGATAAATAAATAAAACATAGAATAATACAATATTTAATTTTTTGTGTCCTGCACTTTTCAATGTATGGTCTCCACAATGTCAGGTTTATCTGTGTTGTTGAATGCAGCAGTAGTTTTTACATTTTCACAGCTTTATAAAATTCCATTGCATAAATATGCTAAAGTTACTTATTATTGTATTACTGTTGGACACTTAGGTTATTTCTGCTTTGGGGAATTGATGAATAATGCTAGTGTGAATATTATAATATACCTGTTTTGTTGGGTATGTGTGTGTTTCTGCTAGGTCTACATCCAGCAGTGGAATTCCTAGGTCATAGTGCATGGATTTGTTCAATTTAGGAGGCAACGCAGATTTCTGTAGTGGTTGTACCAGTTCACACTCCCACCAGCTGTGTGTGAGAGTTTCAGTTGCTCTATGTCCTGTCATTGGTATTGTTATTCTTTTTAATGTTAACCAATTTACTGAATATGTAGTGGTATGTTATTGGGTTTTTAATCTGTATTTCTCTGATGGTTATGAGGCTGATCACATTTTTCATATATGTACTGACCCTTTGTATAGTCTCTTGTGAAGTGGATTGAGTTGTCTGTGTTCCATTGGTTTAGAAGATGCTAAATGGATCCAAACTTGGATCATGTTCAATGTGGCTATTTTGTAATTGAGCGTATTCATTTTCTAGATGGCAGAGATCTGATCTCCAGCTGACACATTAGTCAAATATGTCTGGTAATCATTCTGTTCTTAAATGAATGGATTATTATTTACACTATGGTGATGTCGTCATAAGGTTCTCTTTTTTTTAACTTTTTAAAATTTATTTTTATTGGAATATAGTTTATTTACAATGTAGTGTTAGTTTCAGGTGCATGGCAAGATGAATCAGCTATACATATACATATATCCACTCTTTTTTAGATTCTTTCCCCATATAGACCATTACAGAGTATTGAGAAGAGTTCGCTGTGTTGTACTGTAGGTCCTTATTAGTTATCCCTCATAAGGTTCTGTCACTTTATTAAAATAGGGATTCCTGGTGGCTGCCAAAGGCTCATTTTTGACCCAGGTTGGTTGCTGGAATTTTGTAGGAACACATACAGTGGTCCAATAATTCGTCTTGGTAACATTGGTCATTATCAACTGAATGTGTCTCTCCTTCCAAGTCCATACGTTGAAATCCTAACCCTCAGTACCTCAGAATGGGACTGTATTTGGGGATGAGGCCTTTAAAGAGGTAATTAAGGTAAACTGAGGTCATTAGGGTGAGCCCTAAACCAAAATGACGGGTGTCCTTATAAGAAGAGGAGATTAGGACACAGACAGGTACAGAGGGAAGACCCTGTGAAGACACAGGGAGAAGACGACCATCTACAAGCCAAGGAGAGAGGCCTCAGAAGAAGCCAAGCTTCACAACACCTTGATCTTGGACTTCTAGCTGCCAGGACTGTGAGAAAATAAATTCCTGTTGTTTAAGCCACCCAGTCTGTGGTACTTTGTAATGGCAGCTCTAGCAAACTAATACTAGCAATCCATCCTGGAGAATCAAAACCATTGAACCTTGGAGTTGGAAGTTCTGGTTCAACATCTTTGGCAAATAAGACATTCAGGCTCTATTCTTTTGGGGATAGAGCAATTTTGATCCTCCAAAGAAGTCTTAGGAATATTCCATTTGACCCTCGAACTACTCAGAGAATGTCCTTTCTGTGGGTAAGCAGTTCTCCCATACTTAATATGATCTGCAATTCCCTTCCCCACCCTTCTTCTTGGATACTTTCCACTACTTTCCAAAGCCAGAGCACAAAATCACTTCTCAAGTTGGTCCACTTAAAGCTGCTCCCAGCTGGAAAGCACTAACAGTATTCCTACCAACTGTGCTCAGCCACTCTCTAGCCATATGTGAACATTTTAAGTACAGCGCATTGTGGCAAGTTATATTATGGTTCATTCAATTCAACCACAGTGTTTGTGTGCCAGGCGCTGCATAGTGGGTGAGGGGTGCTGAGATGAATGGAACACTACGCCCACAATTAAGGAGCTAAATTGCTCAAATACTGTGAGGTAATCTGGTGACAGTAAGTGGGAAATGATACAATAGGGGTCCTGGAATTACTTAGCAAGAGACTGAGGAATCACTTTGTGGTGGATAATGAAAGATGGCCTTCCTCTGCCAAAAATAAACCTGTATACACTTGCCTGTGTGGCCCTGGGGGCCCCAAGGTGTCTGTCTTCTGAAAATGCACCAGGACCAGAGAGAAACCTGGAGAAAAATAAATGCATAAATCTCCCTATGGAACCAGGATCCCTATAGTTCTTTCTGGATCACTCTGTGTTTTGTAATTTCAATTCTCTACAATGTCTTGGGCACTTAACACGGCACCAAAGAGCACATTTTTTGCTCCCATTGCACACATGCTACAATTTAGAAAAAATGAGAAACATCTCAAAGACCTGGGAAGAGGCAGGGTCTGCTCTGGAATTACAAAGAAGCGGAGGGCAGGGACCTGAGAGGGGGTGCATTGGGCACAGTCTAGGAAGGGAAGGAGCAGGGAGGCAGCCTGTAAATTTCTTTTTTTTTAAAAAAGGAATCAGGAGCTATTTCTTGGTTTGTGAGCTTTGCTAACATTTGAATTTTCCCTCAGAGGGCTGATCGTGTGGGTGGATGGTATCGTTCGATTGTAAAATGGGGCAGCATTTGGTGAGTGGTTCATTTAAGAGCAAATCACTGGTCTGACAGAACAACCCATGTGTCCTGTCCCAGAAGCGTGGGGGAAGGGGAGCTAGCACTGCATTTCCTCTAAATTGACTCTGTGAAGCAGGTATTAGTAACTCTAGTTTGCAGAAGATAGATTTAGAGAGGTTAAAGCAACTTCACCAAGGTTAACTTGAGGGCAGAGTTGGGAATTTGAATTTAGCTTAGGCTGTGAACATTCCACCAAAGAATAGTTTTTATTTTATTTATCTATTATTATTTTTTAATGCTAAAGAGAAGAAATTCAGTGGTATCCAGCTGAGGGGAGAAGAAAGTGCACAGGTAGCTGCACTGCAGGGTCTGTGACTGGTCCAGATTTCCTTGGGTCAGCCTCCCCCGGAGCCCCTCCTTTCTGAGGTGGCAATGAGGTCAGCAGGGCTCCCCTTCATATACTCACTTCTGGAGCAGAAGACTCCATGCTTGATGCCCTTCAGGAGGTCTGAGGATCAAAGGGTGACTGATAGGCTATCTGATCATTCTCAGAGGCCTTCCTCAGGCTAGGGAAGGCCATACAGAAAGACCTTAAATTGACCTAGAATGACCATTATGTGAGGACTAGGCACACAGGGGTGTGAAAATGATTGTTTCTGAGACATTTTCAAAGCAGTGGGCTCCTCTCTTAAAATATCAGTTGATGTGTGTCCCTGAGAGTCCCCGTTACCACCTACCCCTTCCCCACTGCTGTCTCTTCTGAGAAATAGCCTAGGCACCTCTACTCCTCATCAGAAGGAAAAGCTGAGGCAGCAGCATGAGGGAAACTAGGAGGTTCTTTCCCCTTGGCTTTTAACTTTCAGAAGAGTAGGCTCCTAGAGTGACATAAAAAGTTAAATTGCAATCACCCTTGTGCATCTTAGACAATAAAATGGATTGGAACAATGCAAATAAAACAAGACAAAGTTTTTGTCCCCTTCTTTCTACTAGAAAAAGCTTCCTGGACCAAGGGAGTGTGGGGAAAGACAGAGAAGAAATGTAAAGGGAGAAAGTTTGTAAGGTTCCCTAGTGGACCCCAAGTAGAGGAATGCCATTGGCACTCAAAGATCACCAGCCTCCTCTGGAGCCAAGGCCATCAATTACCAGCATCCAGGGTCCATATGGGAACTAAGAAGCACCTGACAGCATCTGTTCAGTGCAACAACGTCATCACACTTCCCAGTGGCTTCATTTTTATATCAGTCCGACAGGAGTGTCACATGTTTGGGCTCTGAGTCTTTTCTCAGTCTTCATTTGACTTAACCCACATGTAAAATCTAGGCTTCCATTTTACCCAGATAGAGAATGGGTCCTAGTCCCTGTAAGGGAGTAAAATGTGCCATCCCAAAATGTGTCTCTCTGGCATGAGGAATAATGTAGGCTGAGGATTTTTAAGAGACAGAAGACTCAAGAAGTCTTTCTTTTTACCCCCTCTCTAGCTGCCTAAAGGAATTTAGATAAAGTGCTGTTTTGTTACTGAACCAAACTTGAGTTGTTCACCCAACCCACAACAAAGTCAATCTACTGACACTGGGTTGTGGTGAAGGAAAGTACAGCATTTATTGTAGACACCAAGCAAAGAGAATATGTAACTCATGCTCAGAAGACCTGAACTCCCTGATAGCTTTCAGGGATTTTTTTTTTAAGATGGAGACTATTTTTTAATATATTTATTGATTTATATATTTGGTTGCACTGGCTCTTGGTTGCGGTACGTGGGCTTCTTAGTTGCGGCAGGTGGGCTCCTTAGTTGTGCCTCCAGGGCTCCTTAGTTGTGGCATGCAAACTCTTAGTTGCAGCATGCATGTGGGATCTAATTCCCTGACCAGGCATCAGATCCAGGCTCCCTGCATTGGGAACAAGGAGCCTTATTCACTGCACCACCAGGGAAGTCTCAGGGAAGTTTTTAAAGGCGACATTGGGGTTGGGGATGCAGCTCATGGACTTTCTTCTGATTGGTTGGTGTTGAGGTAACAGGGTGGTGTTTTGGGAATCTTAATCATCAACCTTCTAGTTCTAAACAGTCTGGGGTCTACGTGCCTGTGGTCAGCAAGTAGTCACCATCCTCCACCTGGGGGTGGGGAGGTGGGGGATGTCTTAGCTCCTGCAGAACAACTCAAAGATATGTATCAGATTGTTATGTATATCCCTTTGAAACCAAACAGGACCCTGTGGGGCTCCTGGGTATGGAAGCCTTTCTGTTCCCTGTTTCTTGTTTGTAGGGAACAGACTCCAGCCTTCATGACCTTCCCTGGGTTCCAAAGGGCAGATCTGGACAGTTGCTAGTTGGGGAAGAGAGGGGATGCAGAGACAAGAAATGACCTGAGGCAAGATTAGAGGAACCAGAGAAGCTCATCAAGATTCAGAGACCACCTGAGATGAGATTAAAGGAGTGCAGGCCCTGCACACACTCTAATCCTCATCAGCAACTCCATCCTTGAACCATTGTTATAAAACTCCTTATCAAATCCTTCTGGGTTGATACAGTTTTTGAGGGCAGAAGGCTGCTGTGTCCCCCTTTGCTTGGTAAAGCAATAAAGCTATTCTTTTCTACTTCACCCAAAACTCTGTCTCCGAGATTCAATTTGGCACTGGTGCACAGAGGCCAAGCTTTCGGCATCACCTTGAAGAGAAACTAGGACTCTGTTTTATCTCTGAACTACTGTTTAAGCTATCACTACTTTTCTTGTTTGACTGCTTTTCCTTTGTTTCTACATTCCCTCACTTCTCTAATAGTCAACTGCTTGAGTCTGCTCTTTGGAACTCAGGGAAGACCTAGGAAACTAAAGCCTTTATCTAGAAACAAGAAATGGGAACACAGAGGGGCTGTTATACCTGGGAGGGCTCTGCAGGGTCCTGCTTGCTTTCATGCTCCCACAACAGAGGTACCACCAGAGATATCTGCAAAGAATGTGGGCTTGGTGTGGTGGGGGGGAAACTCTGCAGGGACTAGAGATCTGAGTCCACTCTGTGTCCCGTTGTCTGTGCATGGCTCAGCAAACATTTGTTTACCAAACACTTGCTTTTCCTTCTCCATGTGAATTGCCTTCCCCCCACTTCGAAGTCCCAAACCACTACCCCCAACATCCCCTTTTGTCTTTAGCTGAAGATGGTATTTAAGCTGAGGGCTCCAGTCATTTTGGTGAGTTACTCAGTTTCCCTGGGTACCTCTCACATATACATTAAACTTTTGTTTAATTTTCTCCTGTTAATCTGTGTCCTTTCAATGCAATTCTTAGGCCAGCCAGAAGAACCTATAAGTGTAGAAGTGAAATGGAGCAAGACCCTGTGGGGTCCTCCCAGGTACGAATCCTTTCTATGTCCATTTCGTGGACCCAAACCAAACTTGGGTCCACTAGCCCATGTGCAGTAATGCCAGTCTACCAACACAGGGCTGTAGTGATGGAAAGCAAAGGCACCAATACAAGGAAAACAAGTGGCTCATGTTCTAAAACCCCAAACTCCCCGAAGGGTTCAGCGAAGCTTTTTTAAAGGTGTGCGGGGGCGTGTCTCAGGGTATGTGATCAGCTCATGCACAGTTCTCTGACTGGCTTATGGTGAGGTAACAGGGTGGTGTCACAGGGGTTAACATCATCAGTCCTTAGGCTCCAGGAGGCCTGGGGCTATGTGCTCATGGTCATCAAGTAGTTAAGGGAGGATATAGGAAAAGAGTCTGCCTCAGGAAGGTCTCAAAGGGTCCTGCTTTGTTACACTGTTTGCAGGAAATAGCAGATTCAAACAGTTGCTAATCCAGGGAGGGAATGCAGAAACAAAGGTGGAGCAATTAAGAAACTAGTGCAGGGACTTCCCCTGGTGGCACAGTGGATAAGACTCCATGCTCCCAATGCAGGGGGCCTGGGTTCGATCCCGATCCCTGGTCAGGTAACTAGATCTCACATGCATGCTGCAACTAAGCGTTCACATGCCTCAACTAAGGAGCCCACATGTCACAACTCAGGAGCCCATGTGCTGCAACTAAGAAGCCCACCTGCCGCAGCTAAGACCCCACACAACCAAATAAGTAAATAAAATAAATATTAAAAAAAAAAAAAAAAGAAACTAGTGCAGTGATAAATCAGGGTCCTGGTTCCTCCTCAAGGAATATACATAACAATACCTTTGAGTTCTTCTGTAGGAACTAAGGCCCCCACTCAAGTGGAGGATGGTAACTTCAGGCTGAGCACAAGATTCCTAGAACACTACCCAGGTACCTCACCACCAATCAATCAGAAGAAAGTATGCACACAGTGGAAGATAAAGAAGAATTTGACCCCTTCCGCAAATGATTCTCCTTTTAAAAACTTTCATGGTCGAATAGAATCTTCGGAGTTGGTGTTTGGACATGGGTCCACTTTCTCCCCAGGTTGCCAGCCTCTTGAATAAAGCAACCTATCCTTTCCAACCAACACTTGCCTTTCAAGTATTGGCTTTTGAGTGGTGAGCAGCCGAACCTGAGTTCAGTAACAGAGGAAAATTTCTTTCTCCCGACATCACTTACAGAGGGTCGTAGTTAGAAGATGTAGGAGCCCCTCGCTTGGGTTTGGATGGACTGAGAGGAACCAACCTCAGGGTTCAAGTTAGGCCTTGCTCCCATGCCCCATGCCATCTGCTTCAGCATGAAGGTGCTTCCATAGGTGCTTTCTGAGGAGCCATGTTTCTGCAGGTACAAGAGTAGACAGACAGCTGTCTTGCTGAGACATCAGCTTATTTGTTCCTATGGCCCTCACAGGGCCAGCAGAAGTCTGCTGCTAAAGCTGGCTTTTTGGCACAATCGCTTCAGTGTTTTAGGTACTTAAAATTCTATCTGTACAAGTTCAGACATGACCTGAGTGCTTGTCAGTTCAGGTTCAACTCAGCTCTCCCAGGGCTTGGGCTTGTGTTACCTGAAAACTGGGTTCACCTCTTGGTGGGTATTGAGCCAAAAGACACAAACAAGCCAAAGATTGGGAGAAGGAAGGATTTATTATTTATTATTATTACTGGGGATCTTTCCCAAAGCAGTGTCTCCTCAAACAGCAAAGCTGGTGAAGTTTTAAGCTAAGTGTACATGCGTATTCATGAAGGGACTTGGGTGGTCACCCAGTCCAAGCTTAGCTGATTAAAGTTACAAGGGTCAGAAAAGGTCAACATCATCATCCCTTAGGTTCGAGCTGATCTTGTGGTTGAGTGCTTCAGGCTAATATTTACCACTGAAACAGAACTGGGAGTCTTTACAACTGATGCAATGATCTTTGCTATTGGTATTTCTCTTGCCATGATAACAGTCTTCTACATTCTTTTGTTCCCTTAAGATCATTAATTACTGAGACCTGTTAAAGGGCAAGCATTGTGGTGAGGCTTAGATCACAAAATGGCTTAGGCCCAAAATGGCTTCTCTTCTGTCAAGGAAGCCATGCCTTTTTCTCTGGGGACCCCCTACACTATCTGCTTGCATTTGGGAGAATGAAATGTTCTTCTCTCTCTCCCTCATGTACCCACTCTGCTGAGTGAGCAGCTCCATCTGCCTCAGACCATGTATTCTGGGATGTGTTGTTGACAAATTTGGGAAATTTCATTATCCCCACCCAGTACTTACTGAGAATAAACCAGGAGATGCTGGAGGAACCCTCTGGTCTCTGGATGAAGACGGAAGACTTTTGGGAAAAGGTGAGCCAGCCTCGCCAGCACTGGATAAATTTGTTGGTGACACAACCCAGGAATGGAGTCAAAGCTCGTGACTTTCTAGAAACCCAGGACAAAATATCAGCCTTCCTTGCTATGGGCTGATGTCCTAGAATTCAAAGCAACTAAATATTAAATGAAGGAATGTATGGGGGACCGGAGATGTGCCACCCACATCCTCATTCAAAGGAGGATCTTCTCCCTGTGCTGCCTGGAGTGTTGTCAGCAGACAGCCCTCAGCTCTCAGGCCCTTCTGAGTCTGCCTCAGCTGCAAGGAGATGCCATGCCCAAGAGTACACCTTTCCCAGGGTGGGCCATGTCCAGTGATGATCAAGGCAGGGTCATAAAGGCCATCTCAGCCCGCAAGGACTCTGACATCAACTACCGAGAGTTGGGCCAAGCTTCTCAGGTTAAGGGCACCATCTGCCACAGGATGCTCTCACTTCAGAAACAAACCACAAATTGCAGGTCCCCATGTTACCAAACTGAACTTGGGCCCACTCACTCAACCCACAGCAAAGCTAATCTACCGACACCTGGTTGTGGTGAAGGAAAGCACAGCATTTATTTCAGGTGCCAAGCAAGGAGAACAGGCAGCGAATACTCAAAAGACCCAAACTCCCTGATGACTTTCAGGTGAGGGCTTTTTAAAGGCAACATTTGGGATGAGTGTAGCTCATGGACTTTCTTTTGATTGGTTGGTGATGAGGTAACAGAGTGGTGTTTCGGAAATCTTAATCTTGGGGAAACCTTAAACTTGGGGAAGACCTAGGAGACAAAAGCCTTTTTCTACAAACAAGAAACAGAGGACATGGTGGGGGGTGCTTTTGTATCAGGGAGGGCCCTGAAGGGTCCTGCTCAGTTTCAATCCCCTGTTTTCTTTGACACTCCTCCATCCTGAAGGGAACAGGGACAGGACAAGAAAGGGAATACTGTTTTGAATGGAGAGGTTAATCATAAACACAGCAGGGGAACTTCATTTTAGTGGGACTCAGCTTCACCCAGGCCACTCTCACTTCTGGCTGGCTACAAATTTGGAGGTTCCCACTAACACTGCAGGTCTGATACTTTTCTTAGAATAACTCACAGAACTCAGGAAAGCTCTACACTTATGATTAAAGTTTTATTATAGCACAAAGGATACAAATCAGAACCAGCCACAGAGAGAGACACATAATGTAAGGTCTGGGAGGGTCCTATAGGTAAAGCTTCTTGTCTTTAGGACATGTTACCTTGCAACACCTCAACGTGACAGTACACCAAGCCAGCCAGGGAAGCTCCCCCCAGCTTTGATGTCCATGATTTTTATCAGGGCTTCCTTATGAAGGCATCATTGATTAACTCTTTGACCATGTGACTTAATCTCTAGTTCCCTTCTGCTCCTCCAAGGTCAGGCTGATTCAAGTGGCTCACACCCCCAAACCTCTAATCACATGATTGGTCTTTCTGGTGTGAGCAACCTCCATCCTTAGCCACCTCATTAGCATAAGCCATCAGGTGTGGTCCAGGGGCTCACCATGAATGACAAAGGCATTCTAATCATTGAAGGAATTCCAAGGGCTTAGAGGTTCACTCCCAGGAGCAGGGTACAAAGGCCAGCCAAGTTCTTTATTGTACATAGCCCAATGCCGGACAAGTCTAATGGACCATTTCCCCTCTAGAATCCCTATGGAGGTGATGAGGCCACTGGGACAGTTCTACTTCTTTCCAATCCTTTCACATGGCTCCAAGGGCATTCTCTGACAAGCATCCTAGGCATTAACTCTGTCTCAGAGTCAGCTTCTGGGAGAACCTAAACTGTAGCAGTTAGTTCTGGGAGTGGCCCAAGAGAGTAGGTGATAAGATGAAGTATTGGAATTTGATCACACACCGCCCAGCTGGTCCTGAGCCCCTCATCACTGATTGTGGGTGAAGCCAGGATAGGCTCTAGCACAAGGGGACTGTCCAGTTGTTACACCTTTCACCCACCCATGGTGATTCAGTGCTCTAGTGGAAGAGAATATACTGGGGCGATGTATCAGGAGTTTGAAAGTATGGGGGATATAATGACTATAAGGACTATGGGATGGATGGCTGTTGCTAAATTCTATTGAAAATGATAAATTCTAGAAAACAATGAGAAAAGGCCAAGTGTGAACGTCAGAGGGCATCCTTGGTACCTTATAAAGAAGTCTCATCTCCTGAAGTGGGAAGGCAATAAAAGCTGAGGCTCTGGGCCAGAATTTAATCATCAGAGTCCTGAGCCTGCAAGACGTTAAACTCCAGCTGGGACAGTGCTGGCATGCCAAGGTCAGGGCCCTGGCTGGGAAAAAATTGGATCCCAACACATGGATGGCACAACCGGGTTTATACTCCTTCAAATATTGAATTTGAAGATTCCAACATAACCTCTGAGCCTGAAAAAGTGTTATCCCTCCCTTAAGAGTCAACACTGCTATTCTAGGGCTTATGGGATGTTTGATACATCAGCACAGGATCAAATGTAACACTGTGTCAGGGGTCCAGGGGACCCACTTTACATCAAAGGAGATGCAGGAGCAGGCCCATGACCATGGGGTCCACTGGTGATGTCACAGGTCCCCCTCCACCCGCCCAAGTTGCTGGTGTGGCTGAAGATTGGAAGAATGTGCATAGCTTCAGTGCCAGCCTTTTTAAAATTAGTTAATTAATTTATTTATTTTGGCTGTGCCAGGTCTTAGTTGTGGCATGTGGGATCTTCGTTGCGGCACGCGGGATCTTTTGTTGCAGCCTGCAGACTTCTTAGTTAAGGCATGCGGCCTTCTTAGTTGCGGCGTGCATGCGCGATCTAGTTCCCCCAGGGATCGAAACCAGGGATTGAACCCAGGTCGCCTGCATTGGGAGAATGGAGTCTTACCCACTGGACCACCAGGGAAGTCCCCAGTGCCAGCTTTGAGGCAATACTTTATGAGGATGGGATTTCTTCTTCTGGTGAATCAAGGACCTTGTCCAATTCAGTGAGCTTGGTATCCAGGTGACCTACTTGATACTCCCTTGCCCAAGTGTAATAGCAAATGGACAAGGGCAGCAACCCAGGCTTGAGGGGAGCTGAGGACCTGTCTCAGATGGGTCATGCTTCCAGGTGACCCACCAAGATGGGTAGATGTATTTTCTGAGGATGAGGACAATCTAGGATGGAGAGTGGAGGAGGGGAGTGATGAGTATCAGGGGCAACACCGAGCCCATCTGAAACATCTGCCAGAGTCTCTTATGTTTGTGTATATCTTCACCAGCTGAAACCAGCTCAGGCATGGAATCTCACACATCTGAACATGCTCAGAGAAAAATTCTAGTGGAGTCCATTGCTCCTGTGTTGCCTAAAACAACTTGAGAAACCAAAAAGGAGCCTCCCTCCCCTGGCAGCTGTTCACAGGTCCACACCCTGGATCTCTTGCTTCTAGGAGCACTGAGATAAGGTCCCTATGATGCTTTATAGTCACCGCAGGGGCCGGACAAGGTCATCCCCAGTGACTCTGAGATCTTTAGTGGCTGAAGATGATGGTGACAGTGAAGTCTTCCTGGGAACCACTGGACAAATAATGGGTTCTGGAGGAGATAAGGGGAAGGAGGGACCCTGCTTCAGTAGGGTCATCCAGGGTTTAGGAAGGGAGTGGAACTTGTTCTGGGTTTTGTTTTGGGGAGAGGAAGGCATGGGAAAGGCACTGTGGGCAGGAGGCCACGCCCAGGCAGAGACAAGTGGTGAGAAGGGCACTGATGAGTCAGCAGAGGAGAAAGAGCAGGTAGGTGGACCCAAGTGGGGGTGAGGAGGAGAAGAAGGGGGACAGCTGAGGGCCAGGGAATGGGGGTGGGCCTGGAGGTCCCGAGCTGTGTGGCCCAAAGGTCCGGGCCTGCAGGGGGCCAGCCGTGCCCTCCGCACATACCTTCCTTGCCTCTGGTGCTGCCTCTACCTGCTGGCCTGGCTTCTCTCCAAACAATCTCATGCTTGTGCCTGCTCTTTGCTCTACTTTCTCTGAGTCCTGTGGGCAGCCCTCTGTGCTGGGGCCTCCTCTTCTGCCCTCTGTTGTGTGCTTCGTCCTGGGGGAGCTCAGAAATGCCCTGGAAGAGTCCCATCCCACCCCCCACCCCCCCACCTGCAGACATTGCCTTCGTCTTCATGCCCAGTCTGCCAACTGTTACAGACATAGCTAGGCTGAACCTCCAGCATCTGGAAATCACACTTGCCTTTCTCTCTAAAATGAACACTTCAGACTGTCACTTTATTTTTCTTAGCCTCTCAAGCTAGAAGCCTTTGACTTTTTTCCCCCCAGTGCCTCATCCAAACTGTCACAAAAATCCTGTGGCTTCCTCATGAGGTATTTTTCTCAAAATCTTTCATTCCCTTTGGTACCAGACACACGACGCCCCAGGTCACCCGTACCTTATGAAATCTGTCAGAAACTCAGGATAGGGATCCCAGGAATCTGTATTTTTAATACCTTTCCAGGTAGTTTGCCTTGCACCAAGCAAGACTGAAATCTCTGTTCTAGAAGGAATATAATCAGGGTGGATTAGGTTATGCTCCTGTAACAAATTAATGCTGAAATCCCAGTGGCCTAACATAATGTTACTCACACAAATTCTCATATGGGTAGGGCAGTCTCCTCCTTTTGTAGCTACGCCATCTGGAACATGTGGTCCCTAAGATGTTGAGACTGGGGAGGAATTAGCTGAAGGGATGTTTCTAAGGGACAGGCCTGGAGTTGGCTAGAACTGAGCTGCAAGGGAGGCTGGGAAGGGCCTGGGAAGTTCCCAGGAGGGGGAAGAATCTTCGCTGCAGCGGTCTCCGGGGCTCATCTGGGTTTCTTCCTCTCCATGACTGCGGTTGTTCTCAGGTCCCTGTTATACTAGGAGGCAGAAGCGACTTTTCACAGGTGTCCTGCAATGCTCTCCACCACTCACACCAACTGTAAAGAGTCTGTGTTCTCAGCACTAAAAGAGCAGGGCTCAGCACTCCTCTAGAGCAGTCCCGGGGCCCAGCTGCACCCACCTTAGAGCGGCCCCTGTCCTCTTTTCAGCTGTTTGGATTATTCCAGGATGCTCAGGATTTCCCCCTCAACTTCCCTGGAATTTCCAGTAGAGGGAAAAAGTAGAACTTTCCAGGAGTTGCCTGAATGAAGATCATCTGACACTGACTTTAGCTTTGGAAGATGAACCGAGATAAAACAAAGAAGAGCTTAGGAATGTGGACCGAATGTTGAGGTACAAACAACCATTTCTGAGTGGTGGCTCCACCTCGTCTGTTAAAGTAGAACAGTTTCTAAACATTCAGAATATTTAGGAAGGCAGCACGACATGGAGGTTAAGGACGGGTGGATTCTGTAACTAGCTTGCCTGGGTTTGAAATGCAGCCTGCTTCTTTCTAGTGGCTAGTCTTGGGCAAGTTACTCTACCTCGCTGAGCCTCGGTGTTCTCATCTGTAAAAAGGGACACATATGCATGGCCATCTCCTTAACTGTTACGAGTATCGAACTCAGTGATCACTGTACCTGGCTTACTGTGGATGAGTAAAAGGATGCTATACCCCGTGTTGTTATAAAATCCTCGTCTACCCTTAAACTTGAACATCTTGACTTTTATTTTTGATAGATAATCTGTAAATGTCAATTTCAGCAACAAATTTAGGACACGTATCCTAAAAAATGTACTCTGCCTATTCCTATGGAAATCCTATGACAGAGGGATGTGGGTGGGAGAAGGAAGCTCTCTGACAACCACGAGAGGGACCGTTGATCTCCTTTGCTACGTATCAACAATCTCTGTTTGTCAAGTGGCAAACATTTTGTGACATGAAATGTTTGAAAAGTTGTACAAGAGCTTATGGGAGGGGACTCTGTTCCTCAGATTACTCCCATCTGCAGGGTCCTCTGCTTCTGCTGGATTTGGGGGGTGTGGCCTAGGCCTGCCACCTCTGCTTTTGAGAAATGGACGAGAAGTAAGGAAGGGGGTGGGCACTCTAGGGATCTGAGTCGTTGTTGCCTTGTCTTGTGCTTTTCCCCTTTCTTCTCTGAGACCCCAGGTGACGGGAACGGCAAGAGAAGGTGAAATTAAGAAAATTAAGGAACGTGTGTGCCGGATCTGAAATACATTGCTCGACAGCAGGGTCTCCTGTCCTCGTGTGGGCACATGGGGGTTTTCTTTCAGGCTTTGTTTTTTGTTTTTTTTTTTAAATTATATTTTATTTTTATTTTTTTCTTTGGCTGCGTTGGATCTTTGTTGCTGCCTGTGGGGGCTACTCTTCGTTGCGGTGCGCGGGCTTCTCCTTGCGGTGGTTTGGCTAGTTGCGGAGCACGGGCTCTAGGTGTGCGGGCTTCAATAGTTGTGGAGCAAGAGCTCAGTAGTTGTGGCTCACGGGCTTAGTTGCTCCGCGGCATGTGGGATCTTCCCAGACCAGGGCTCGAACCCGTGTCCCCTGCAATGACAGGCGGATTCTTAACCACTGCGCCACCAGGGAAGTCCCAGGCTTTGTTCTTGATAACGGGGGTGGAGGAGGCGGAAGTGAGGGTGTCATACATGAACCATAAAGAAAACTGGAGTTTGTGTACAACAATGGGGAAGATCTTGGAGTAAGTTTTTGCCATAAAATAAAGAAAATACCGGCTGAATTATTTTCCTTCCCAGGGCTAGGATAAAGCATGGTATGCAGAGGTTGCTTCTGATGGGCCTGTAAATTAATGTGAGCAAACTTTTCGGACCACTAGCTCAACATTTCTCTCTTGAAAACAATTTTTTGTTGTTGCTGTTAATCAAAGGTTTTCTAAGACTTTGTTAATTAACTTTCCAGTTTCCTAAATCACATTTCTTAATATTTTAAAATTAAAGTTAGCTGAGGACATTTCTGCTTTCAGGAGTATCGGATTTACCAGCTTAGTTCAACTCTACCTAATTCCAAATAGCTGCAAGTATATATTTTCTCCTTTCAATTATGCTTTCGCTCTCCATTCTGATTATTGCAGTTTATGCAAATCAAGCTGGAGAAGAGATTTAATTCAATCAACTGTGGGTCTGCTTACACTAATTTGAATATTAGCTGCCGTCTCTATGTAAATGACTAGAGAGAAGGAAACTTGTTGCTATGCACCAATTGTGATGCCATTCTTACTGGCTAACCTTGTGTCACATCTCAAGGTCAAGCTCAAAATCAAATGGTTATGGGAGGTTGTTTGTGGGTCCTGGAGGAAGACACCACCTCCCAGGTCTGTGCTCAGGGTGATTCTAAAAGATGGCTGATTTTTTTTTTTAACATCTTTATTTGAGTATAATTGCTTTACAATGGTGTGTTAGTTGCTGCTGTATAGCAAAGTGAATCAGCTATATGTATACATATATCCCCGTATCCCCTCCCTCTTGCGTCTCTCTCCCACCCTTCCTACCCCACCCCTCTAGGGGGACACAAAGCACCGAGCTGAGCTCCCTGTGCTATGCAGCTGCTTCCCACTAGCTAGCTATTTTACATTTGGTAGTGTATATATAAGACGGCTGATTTTTTAGACACTGTCAGGAAGACCTCCATCTTGTCCATTATTTATGATCTATGAGAGAGAAGGAAGGAAAGAGAGAGAGAGAGGATTGTTTCTCTTTACTGAGAGTTCACTCCAGTCACTCAAACGAAGCAGCATTCTTCACATACCAGGTCGAGGAAGGCAGCTAAGGTATCCATCCCGCCCCGCGGAAAAATTGGAGACTTAGCGAGCTAGGAGGAGAGTCTTTCTCCAAATCTCACAAAGGATCAAGAACAGAGAAATTAATAGCATAGAGTGAATCTTTAGCCAACAGGGGAGCAGAGGACAAACTAAGAAAGAAGGTTCCTCAGGAACCTTGACCCTGGCTGCCCACAAGCAAAACACTGTGTCTTTGAAGTGCTAATGTTGCTTTTCGTGGGGAGGAAGAAAAGAGAGGGGACAGCAGGGTTATAAACATGCTATTTGTTTGTCTTGAAGGTGCTAAACCAGTTTCCAGGTACAGGTGTTGTTTTGCTTTAGAAAGCTAGAGATGCGTTCTTCATAGGAAAGCTGACCAAATCCTAGAGCTGATTCTTCTTCCTCTTTTTTTTTTTTCCCCGCATACTAAACTGGGTCAGGGAGAGAGTTTCATATTTTTGTTGTTGTTGTTACACTGCCAGCTCAGAAGCAAGATGATTGGCTGAGACTTAGAGCCTAACAATTAATGTTAAATACAGGCAGCTGGCTGGGTTTTGATTAAAAGCCACAATCAAGAAATCTGGCAATCTGGAACTTCGTGATAGCTGAAGCCTGTTTTTTTTTTTTGTTTTTTTTTCTGTTTTTGTTTTTAACCCCATATACACAATTGCTAATCTTTCGGGGTCTTTTCCTTTACTGTCACTACAGTTTTTCATGTTTAAAAAATTGGCAGAAATCGTCTGAAGACATGCAAGATTCCTTGATTCTCAAACAGCTGAGGGCTTCTGTGTTGCTGCCCATGTGATTTGGAGTTTCTGCTCTATTTGATGAAAACGAACACCGAAGACGGTAATCAATTTGTTAGCACAATGTTTAATTATTCTTTTTTTTTTCCTATTCAATTAATTGCTCATAAATGGGGAAACAAAAACTACTCAAATCAACCCCTTTTATTGGTAGGGCTATTCCGGAGACTGTATTTTTTGCTTCTAGCGCCACCTTATGGACGACAGCTATATTTCAAATATGGCAGTCAAGAATGGATTCATTTAGAAAGCGTTAGTATACTGTCCGCGTAACTTCTTGGTTACGCGGACAGTATACTACAAGTGTGATGATCACCAAGTATAACGATCACTTAGTTTCTATTAGGGAAAGATTTCAGAAAATACCCTATAACAGGAAAAACTAATTGTGGTGAGTATGGAAATGTGTGCACCACTATGAAATATATGAAGAAAATCCAAATTTTGTAGTTCATATAAATCATCTGCATTTCCTTACAAGTCCTCAAGTCCTTTATGGGGGGGTGCACAGGGAGTGTCCACATTTTCCAACTATCTCAAGATTTCAGATTTCTTCTCTCTGCTGAACTTGTGGTGGTGAAGAAGGAGAACTTGGGGCCCTGGGTCAGTGACCCCACACCTAGTTGCAGATGGGCTGAACCATTTTCTGGGCCTCTGCATGGAGTCTGCCTTGAGCAGCTGGTCCCTTCTGGCTTTCTGGGTATCATGTTGGGGATGGGTCATGAGTCAGTGTGCTCCACAGACCCCATGGCCCCTTAATTGTGACCTTGGCTGGCACAGGCCCTCTCATCACTTCTGGTCTCTCTACTGGGGAAGGGACAAAGTTCTGGATCTTCTGCAGACCATGTGCGGGCTCTGGGGTGTCAGTGACGTGTTCTCAGGCCATCTGTGTAGACGTCTTACCCACCATTGTTAGTCTTGCTTGTTGGATGTGGTACTACACCAATGACCACTCCCTAAAGACATGCTTGGGAAGTTGCCTGGTTTCCCACATCTACCCCAAGGTGGGAGTGAAGAATACATATGACTTGGAGCAAATCTGTAGAATCAATTTTGGCAAGCTTGACTTAGACGCTCACAGAATTGTCAAAACTATCATATTTGCAGGGACTGAAAAATACAAGTTTTGTAGTCAAAGCTGAAAATTAACTCTTTTTCGTGTGTGCATTTTAGATGTAATTATTTTGATTCCTCTTAGAGGCAAATGGATGTTTCTGGCAGAATGGGAGAGCATAAACTTGGAAATGCAAATTGAAAAACACATCAATGTCTTTCAATAAAATGTTGCTTCTTTTCATTGTTATTAGTTCTAAAAATGCAAACATCTCATAGTTTGAATAAAAACTTGGAAAGCAAATTGCAGCGTCTATATTACTTCCTCTTAATGTTTCTTTCCTGACTTGACAAAAGTCAGATTGGTTGATATTTGGTTTTGCATTGACATTTTCCTTAAGAAGAGGTAGAAGCAACAAGATCGGAGAAGCTGGTGCATTTTAATAGGTACCCAATTTCCTATCACAAACAGATGAGTCCTGGTATAGACAGTTTTCTTGCCAATCCAGTCCCTACACCAAAGCAGTATTAGCCCTTTAAACAAAATCACCTTTATTACTTTTTCCTTTGAAAAAACCTTCAAGTTTCCCCAGGGGATATAAATTGAAGTTCAAGCTCCCTCTTTACCTCTTCAGATGTACCTCCCACTACTCTCTTGTAGATTGCTTGCATGCAGAGAAACTGTTTCCTGTCTATGTCAGCCCGACAAGCTTTGTCCCTTCCCATTACCCCACCATGAACATCTATTTTTTTAATGCTATTTATATTTAATTTATTCTTCCAGGCCAATTCAAATCTCTTCTCATCTGTGAAACTTTCCCAAATCAATCAGCCTCTCCCTTTTTTCATTTCTTAGGTCAGTGTTTCATAACCTGAAGTGAGCATCAGAATTACCTGGCTTGCATTTTCTACGCATGTTCTAGCCTCAGGCTCAGAGATTTTAATTCACTTGTTCTGGGATTGGATCTACATGGTTCTGAGAATGTCCCTGTTTTTTGTTTTTTAATTAATTCATTTATTTTTGGCTGTGTTGGGTCTTCGTTTCTGTGCGAGGGCTTTCTCTAGTTGCGGCGAGTGGGGGCCACTCTTCATCGCGGTGCGCAGGCCTCTCACTATCGCGGCCTCTCTTGTTGTGGAGCACAGGCTCCAGACGCACAGGCTCAGTAGTTGTGGCTCACGGGCCCAGTTGCTCCACGGCATGTGGGATCTTCCCAGACCAGGGCTCGAACCCGTGTCCCCTGCATTGGCAGGCGGATCCTCAACCACTGCGCCACCAGGGAATCCAGAGAATGTCCCTGTTTAAGAATCAGGCTGAAGAACGGAACTGGGTCACTTGCAGAAACGTGGATGGACCTAGAGACTGTCACACAGAGTGAATTAAGTCAGAAAGAGAAAAACAAATATTGTATATTAAGTCATATATGTGGAATCTAGAAAAATGGTACAGATGAACCGGTTTGCAAGGCAGAAATAGAGACACAGATGTAGAGAACAAACGTATGGACATTTGTTTTTTCCCCAAGGGGGGAAAGCAGGGGTGGGGGGATGGTGGTGGGATGAACTGGGAGATTGCGATTGACATATATACACTAATATGTATAAAATGGATAACTAATAAGAACCTGCTGCATAAAAAAATAAATAAATAAAATAAAATTTAAAAAAAAAGAATCAAGCTGAAGTTTAAGGTCTATCCTCTTCTAGTCCATTCCATTCAGCACTTAACCACTATTGCTTTGTCCTGTGTAACGTGGTGCCTGGGCAGGGTCTGAGATCAACTGTCAGACCGTCAGGGCTGAGGGTCCACACATTTCCCTGGAGTCCTTTGCGTGTCCCAACATAGCAGACTTCTGCTTGTTCATGGAATGCTCTAGAAACTCAAGGATGTTAAGAGTTACTATTGTTCCCACTTTCCTTGATTTATATTACAGTCAAGGACAGGGGCTTTTCCTGCCATTGGTGTTCAGACATAGAGAGGCCCTGCTGGTCTATAGGATAAAACAACCAAATTCCTGAAAGAAAAAATCACCACAAGGGACAAAGAAGTACTAATTCATTAAACCCACATTTATTGAACACCTTTTATGTGCCAGACAGTGCGTTGGAGGTACATGATAACAGAACAGACAAGCTATCTCCCTCATTTCAGTGGGGACGTGAGAGTGGACAGACAGAAAAGACGCGGAGGAGTGAGTACACAGTTCAGAGAGGGACCAGAGTTATGAAGAAGGGAATGTGCACCAGGTGAAGCAGCAGGGGAAAGAAGAGTGGGTCTTGTTCTGTGTGGGCTGCACCTCTCTCTGAAAGCTGGGGCAGCCCCTGATGTCACCCTTTCCTGGGCCTGCAGCCTCACTCCGGGAATGCTGGGACTCTCAGTGCAGGACAGGTTTAGGCCATGGAGGAAAAGACAATGTTACTAAGGACCAAATAATGGACCTGTGTTAACAGAGGTCAGCTGTTAGGAGGATACAGGCATGGATGTGGACACCGGCCATGCAGGTTTGGGTCTGGAGGTGATCATAGCAGTGTGGGCCAAGGCCCAGGGCTAGGTAAGTCACAGCAGGAACCAGGGCAGAGGGCTGGGCAGGCAGGACTCGAGTAGAGGAACTGCAGAGCTCCCACTAACCCTAAAAAATACTCTTTCTGCTCCCACCCGCTCAGAATCCTAGCAGGAAAGATACCCTACAAGGGTCTCTGGACACTCAGGTCCCTTACGTAGTCAGTCCTAAGGACTCACGTAGATGCTCCTGGAAATAGCAGTCACAGTTAACTGGCCAGTGGGTGCTCAGAGTGGGAGATGGGTGTGTGAGAGTGAATGGGTGGCTAAGCTGTGCCCACCCACCACTGAAGTCTGACCTGCTCTTTTTTTTTTTGCGGTACGCAGGCCTCTCACTGCTGTGGCCTCTCCCGTTGCGGAGCACAGGCTCCGGACGCGCAGGCTCAGCGGCCATGGCTCACGGGCCCAGCCGCTCCGCGGCATGTGGGATCTTCCCGGACCAGGGCACAAACCCGTGTCCCCTGCATCGGCAGGCGGACTCTCAACCACTGCGCCACCAGGGAAGCCCTGACCTGCTTTTTTATCTCTCTTTTGTGAGAACTTTGAGGTCAAGGATTCCTTTATATTTGGCACTAATCAGGGCTTCTCAGAGTAAGAATTAGGAACTCAGCAAATACTTATTGGTTTCCATTTGACTATTTTGACTTTGGGCTTTGTTTTTTATTTTTCTCTCACTGAGGAAGCATTAAAATGACGACTGGCCAATGTCAATCAGATTGACATGGGTAAATTAGTGGTTGATTACATTTAGACTTTTTTTCTTCCTGATCCTCCTGCAAGTATGATTCACAATTACACCCAAGGAAGAATTAAACAATTCTGTGGTGCAAATGAGATTTAACTCATAATGCTCCTGGGGATCAAATACACACAACTGCTTAATTGCTGGAAACTTGCCCGAAGTTGGTGTTTCAGTTATTTAATGCCGACAAACAAACCACCTTAAAATTTAGTGGCTTAAACACTATTTTATTATCTTTCCCAATTCTATAGGTTGACTGGGCTCACTTGGAAGAAACTTCTCTTCCACAAGATTATGGTTGGGGCTGCAGTCATTTGGGAGCTTGACTGAGTTGAAAAGTCCCAAATGATTCATTCAAAGAGCTGGCCATTGGCGTTGGCTGTTGACTGGGAACTCAGCTAGGACTGCTGACTGAATGTCTCAGTTCTTATTCATGTGGCCCTCTCCATATGCAGCTTGGGCTTCCTCACAGCATGGCAGCTTGGTTCTTGGGAGAGGCATGCAAGAGAAAGGAAGCCGAAGTTGCCAGTCCTCTTAAGACTGAACTCACGTTCACCACGTTCTATTGGTCAAAGTAGTCATGGGCCAGCCCACATTTAAGAGGAGGGGAAATAATCTCTACACTCATTATAAGAATGGCACACATGTACAAGAAGTTTCCATCTTTGGAAACTATCTACCATATTGGCCCTCTGGCCACCACAATTCACATCTCTCTCCAATAAGCAAAATATACTCACTCCTCCCAACCAGTTAGCATTATGTTATTAGCTCAAAGTCCAGGATCTCATTATCTAAATCAGGTTCAGTTATGAATGGGTGTCCGTGGGTGCAACTTCTCTGGTGTGGTTCCTTGGTGTAGAGTCCTGTAAATTGAAAAGACATTATCTTTTCTATACACACCCAACATACAATGTGAGAAAGGGACAATATAACTATAGTAAATACAACAACAGGTGTATAGCTTTCACTAGTCCATAGTAAATCTGAAATCCAGTCATGCATATGTTAACAGGTTTTTTTTTTCTTTTCAAATTAAAAAATCAGTCTCTAGTTCTCCTGGGGAGTGGTTCTCTATGGCTCAACTCTTCAAATCATCCTTTCCTTTCCATAAGAAATTACCTATGCTTGCAGCTGAATGGTTGTCTCAGCCTACTTCCTTAGCATAAGAAGTTAGGGGTCCAGAGACCTCTTTTTACTTTGAACTGTCTCTATCTCTTTTAGTCCAAATTAGTATAATTCCTTAAAAAGCTTTATAGATTTCCTGTGTATCAAATTAGAAATCCACTCCATTAGACAAAGTCTGTAGCCAGAAGTCTCCTTGAGACAGGCACCTCTAAATCTTGGAATGAGAGTCAGAATGCTGTGGAAAAACTCCCTTAAGATTCTTGGAAGTCTTGTTGTCTAGCTGAGAAGGTCTTGAGGCACTGTTTTAAATCCTCCTGAGGTCTTAGAAGGGTCTTACAACTGCATTCTTGCTTTGAACTTTACTCTGAGAACACATTTTACATGGAAACATGGACTTAACCTTTGCCTTGATGTCATTCCTTCTGAGAACATTTTGTTGAGTCCTGGGTCTCTATGTGTTTTGTAAATTCTGCTCTCAAACTGGACTGTCCTTTTTGAGGGGGTTTCATCTCTCCCTTTTCTCATATTTTCTCAGAGGCAGCTACAGGAAACTGGTTGTCACTCTTAACATTCTTCCCAGAAATCTCTTTGTCTAGGTGCATACACGTATTAGTTACCCTTTCTATTCTCAGCATCACTGCAGAAAATGTTGCCCAAATTTTATAGTGTTGCCAAACTTTCTACCTATCTGTGACATGGATTGCCTTTTCTTTAGCCTCCAGTGACAATTTCCTCACTCACTCTCCTTCCAGGCTCCATTAGTGGTTTCGTTGAGGTCCTTTTGGCTCCTGTCTGCCGCCCAGCTCCAAAGCCAAAGCTGCATATTTTAGGTTTCTGTTACAACAATACACACTTCCGGATATTAAGCTCTGTTTCAGTTATCTAATGCCACAGAATAAACCCTAAACAAAATAAACCTCAAAACTTAGTGGCTTAAAACAACATCCATTTAATTATGTCTCAAAATTCTGTAGGTTGAATGAACCCAACTGGGCAGTACGGCTCCCATGACATCAGCTGGGGCTATGGTCATCTGAGGGCTCTCCTGGGATGCATGGCTAAGCCTACTGACTGAAGACTTCCATTCTCTTCCACTTGGGTCTCAGCATGTAGCTGTTTAGGCTTCCTCAAAATTTGGTGCCTGGGTTTCAAGAATGAGTGTTCCAAAAGGAAGGAGATAGAAACTGCTAGCTTAAGGTCTGGGTTTGAAATTCACTTCTGACATATTTTCTCAGTCAGAGCAAGGGGACAACTCAGATTCAAAGGGAGGGAAAAAAACTCCACCTCTTGAATGGCATGCTGGTCATCTTTGGAGACTACCGCTGCTGGGGAGTAATGATTGCCTCTTGTAATAAGAAATTACATTGAATCGGGTGCTACTTTTCTTTTGTGGAGGAGATAGACCTCACATTTCTAGAATCTCCCAATAATTTTTCCCTCTGATTCATCTTGCATACTGAAGGCATATTGATACTTATTGTTCAAACAATTGATGTTTTGCTTTATCTACTGAGAATCCGGTGTAAGACAAATGCATTTGATGTTTCTTTCTGTTGGGCAGTAATTCTTGGTAAAAAGTTGGAAAAACAGGGATTGAGGCTTGAAACAGGGATTGAGGCAAAGTTTTAATTTAACATCGATGTGTGATATAGTCACCACAGCACTCCTTTTTTGTAAATATGATTTTTGTAAACTTGCAAATTCTCTGACTGATCGTGACCTGGGTAATAGAACATCCATGAGGAATGGAGCCCTCCCTAAAGAGAAAAGAGGGAAAAATTTCCCCCACTTAATTTGTTTTAGTGTATGTCTTTAAAAAAAAAACAACACACAGTTCAGAATGACATGAAATAGAAAATATCTCTCTGCTCAGTCCTCACCACCTTCAAAAACTCAGCACCACTCTTCAGAGACAACAGTGAATGCTGACAGATCTTCTGGTGGTTGCTATTATAAATAGATTTAATATGTTTATACCTCTCTTTCGTTTCTTTTAAATAAATTTATTTATTTATTTGGCTGCGTTGGGTTATCGTTGCTGTGCACAGGTTTTCTCTACTTGTAATGAGCCGGGGTTACTCTTTGTTGCGGTGCACAGGCTTCTCATTGTGGTGGCTTCTTTTGTTGCAGAGCATGGGCTCTAGGTGTGCGGGCTTCAGTAGTTGTGGCATGCGGGCTCAGTAGTTGTGGCACATGGACTTAGTTGCTTCGTGGCATGTGGGATCTTCCCGGACCAGGGCTCAAATGCATGTCCCCATCATTGGCAGGTGGATTCTTAACCACGGCGCCACCAGGGAAGTCCCTATACCTCTCTTTCTTGATTGGTAAATTTAAGCAGTATTTATTGTGTCCTTGGATTAGAAAGCAGTTTTACCAAAATTTTAACGTGTGTCAAAAACAAGTTGAGTGTTTCCTAAGACACCCCCAGAGTTTCTGAGTTGGTGGGTCTGGGATGGGGCCTGAGAATTTGCATTTCTAGCAAGTTCCCAGGTGGTGCTGATGATTTTGTTGGGGACCATATTCTGAGAACTACTGTCATGAAAATAAACGTTTTTGTTTTTGACTTAACACTACATCCTTTTCTCCTCTCTTATTTATCTACTGATTTTTCTGAATTATATATATTTTAATTCTGGCATTTATATTTGTGTCATATGAAAATATACTTATGTGTTTATTACTTGATTGGTCATCTTTAGGCAGTATCCAGTGACAGACAGCAGCTATAAAAGATGAGGAAATATGAGAATTATTTTTGCTTTATAATTTTGTTACTATTATAAGCGGTGCCTTTGGGGAAAATTGTGTTTTTAATCATTTGGTGCTGTTATAGAGAAATGTAATTTATTTCTACATCTTGTTCTTATATCCAGTCACCTTGCTAATCCTTTAGTAATTCTAATTCTTTACTGGTAAGATTTTGCATGTTGATACCTGCAGCTCTAATTCGTTCATTGTTAATGTATAACGTTTCATTTTCTCATTATATTACACATTCATAATTCATTCTCATATGGATGGACATTTAGTGGTTCAGATAGTCTCCTCCTCCTTCTTTGCTATTATGCAATAATGCAACAATACAATTTTAGCACCTGTGTCCTTGTGGACATGTGTGATTTTTCTTTTCCAAGACATACCAGGGAGTGGAACCACTGGATTGTGGAAACTCAGACACCACTTGTGCACAATTCATAGCCTGTTGGCCTGACCTGTTTTTCCAGTTATTGCCATGGCAACTGGCTCTGAGTGAGCTCCCAGTGACTTTGCACAGGCGCTCTCTCTTGTTTGTGCTGCCTGTCTCTTGTCTTCAGCCCAGGACAGGGCAGGGGACACAGAAGACCCTTGCTCAGTGTACACCTGTGCACAGTTGTGAGGTGTGGGGAGTTAACACCCCGTGGGTAGACCTTTGGCACTGGGACAGGGGAGCCAGTGCATAAACCTCACCCTTCTCCCCCTGGACTAACTGCCCTGCAGTGTCGTTTTTTTGGCCTCTCGAAGGGGGATCTCATTAGACTCAGGCCCCTTCTGTGCCTCACTTTGGTCACTTCTAAGAGACCACTGGTCCCTTCGGGGGAGGTGCAGCAGAGTTCACGGGCTCGTCTCCATGCCTCCTGAAGCTGCTCTGAAGTCTTCCTGTGTCAGAGGGGTGGGAGGGATGCGGACGGGTCATGAGGAAGAGACTACTCACATTCAACTGAGGTTTGGGGGCTTAAGTGACTCACATGGTGAATGCTGTGCGTGGGAACAGGTGGAAAGCTGGGTTTCAGCTTTGGGTTCCAACTAGACAAAATTGGTGCTAGCAGAAATGACAGTTTCGAGGTTGGTTTGGAACAATGAAAATCAGCTAAGGATTTAGTTGTACATTCAGAGTCAGGACGTAGAAAAAGATGTGACCTGGATGCCCATTACCAGCTTGGATTAGTAAACAGTGTCAGGGCAGAAGTCTCAGGTCCTGATTCTGTGTACTTAAGTACACAGTTGACCTAATTTGTAGATTATGTTGCATCACAGTCCATGGTATGATCATTCATGGTACAAATATTTATTGAGAACCTACTATATGCCAAATATTGCTCTAAGTGTTATAAAAATATTAACTAATTTAATCCTCATAACAACACTCTAAAGTAAGAATTATTATTATTATTATTATTAGCCGTGCCACAGGGTTTGCAGGATCTTAGTTCCCTGACCAGGGATTGAACCCAGGCTCCCTGCAATGGAAGCACCGAGTCCTAACCACTGGACCACCAGGGAATTCCCGGAAGTAAGAAACATTATTATCCCATTTTATAGAAGAGGAGATTTAGATACAGGGAGGTTCATTATGTACCTCAGGTCCCACAGTGGTTGAACCCAGGAAGTCTACACCTAGGTCCAGGCTCTTAACCACTTTGCTACACTGATTACTGATTCTCTTGTTAGTTGCTTCTTCCACCCATCCTTCCTTCCTTTCTTCTTTCCTTCCTTCCTTCCTTCCTTCCGTCCTCCTTTCCTTCCTTTCTTCCTTCCATCTGTCTTTCCTTTCCTTTTCTTTTCATGTCAGATTTGTTGAGGTATAATTAACATACGGTTGGACTATATTATTATATAATTAATATATGGCTATATTTTCTTATATAATTAGCATAAGGTTATAATATAATTAGTATATGGTTAATTATACCATAATCAAGATATAGACATTTTCACCACCCCAAGAAGTTCACTGTGTCTTTTCCTTCACCCCCAGCCTCTGGCAACCACTGATCTCTTCTACCTCCCTGTAGTTTTGCTTTTTGGAGAATGTCACAAGAGCAGAGCCATGGAGTCTGTAGCCTTTTGAGCAGTCTTCTTTCACCGAGAATGATGTACATGAGCTTCATCCCCGTCGTTGCCTGTATTAGTGGCTTGTTTCTGTTTAGGACTGGGAGCATTCTATGGTGTGGATGTTTATTTATCCATTCAGTAGCTGATGGATGTTTGGATCATTTCCAGTTTTTGGTGATTACGAATAAAGCTGCTGTAAATATTTGCCTACCAGTATTTGTAATGGGAATATATTTTCAATTTCCTGGGTAAATACCTAGGAATGGAATTGCTGCATCATATGATAAGTGACTATTTAACTTTATAAAAAGAGCCAAACTGCCTTTTTCGAAAATGCTGTACCATTTTGCATTTTCACCAGCAATGTATGATTTTGCCAGTTACTCTACATCCTTTTCAGCCCTTGATACAGTAAGCCTTAAAAATTTTTTCTTTAGCTGGTTTAATAGATGTTTAGTGGTATCTCACTGTGGTTTTGATACGCATTTCTCTCATGACTAATGATGTTGAGTATGTTTACATGGGCTTATTTGCTATCTGCATGTCTTCTTTGGAATGCTTTTTGGAAATAAGATTTCATTTACCACATGCTTATTAATGAATATCATTAAGTCCAACTCTACAAATGGATGTTCACATACAGTTCAGAGTTTTTATTTCTGGTCATTACGGAGGATGCAGAATAGTGTAGTAGTTAAGGACGGGAGCAGGGTTCAAACTACAGCTCAGTAACTTACAAGCCATGTGCCCTTGGGCAAATTGTTGTGTAATCCTGTGACTGTTTTCTCATCCGTAAAAGGAGGATAATAAGAGCACCTACTGTAAAGAGGTATTGTGAGGAAAATGTGAGATGATTCATGTGATGTATGTAACACAATGCCTGTGTAGGTGCTGTATAAGTGGTGCTATCATCATCTTCATCGTCATCTTCATCGCCATCATCACCATAATCATCATCTGGTCCATGACTGAGTCCCTGAAAGTATATATCAACTAACATACATTCAGAAAATTCACTCATTTTTATTTAATTCCGGAACTGTAAAGAGACCAAGTTCAATCCCCAAATATCAAAAAAGAAGGAAAGAAAATCTGGAGAATGTATCTTCATTACATAGTTCACATGGCCAGCAATTTGAAGACCCTGCAGATACTTTAGAAAATACCAGTTTCAATATGGAAAATCTCAATAATTTCCAGACCTGCTTTGGCATCGGGAAAAGTATAATATCTGGTTCTTCCATTTCTCCTCCAGATTCTCTAGCAGTCAATAGACTAATGTTTAAAACATGCTTAGACTTAAACAAACGTGTAAACCACTTTGCCACTTGCACACACCTTTAATTTTAATCAGGTGGAAATATGTCTTTGCTTTTTGTTGGTACAGCTCAATGCTGACTCTCTTTTCTGATGGGACATCATGATATTACGAGATTGTAATGGGGTTTGGATTTGTGGAATGAATCTTGGGAAAACAAATTTAAACACAACTTAATGCTATAAAATGACTTTAGCTATTGATGTCAGAGACCAGCCCAAGAAGAACTCCTGTTCTTTTCAGGGGGAGGATATATAATTGCTCAATGAGTCCACTGAGGGGAGCCATTTCCATAGCAAAGATATTACAGACGTGGACTGGAGCTTGTGTCCAGGGTACGACATCAGCTTTAGGGTTTAAAATGCACAAGGTCTTCAGATTCCTAAAAGCACTGTAATTTTACAATAATCAGACAGAACCAAAAGGCAGTACAAACACTTAGCTGCAATGATTTAAAATAAAAACCTATTGAATTTAGGTGGTGATACATGGGAAAGTCAAGAACATCTTTTTTCTCTTTGCATTCCCTTTGGAAATATCTAGCACCAAATGAAAGTTAGTTGTAGGTAGCAATAGCAATAGATAACGTTTATTGAGGGCTTGCTCTGTGCTAAGCCTGTCATAAGTATTGACTTATTTAATCCTCACAATGATCCTATAATTTTGGGAGTAGTTATTATCATCCCCATTTCATAGTTGGGAAACAGAAGCACAGAGAGGTAAGCGAACTGTCCAAGGTCACAGAGCTATTAAGAAGCAGGCTGTCCGGCTCTAGAAACCACAGTCTTACACGTCACTATGCTGCCTTTTAGTGGGAGAGTTCATAAGGCTTAGCTGAAAAAATGATGAGTGAATGAAGGGGAACGTGGGAGAATGAGACGGTGAAATAAGGTGGTTTAGGCAATTGTTCCAGTGATCAGAACTAATATTTTCATGGAGACCGAGAGAGAAAAGTCAAAACTGGTCTCCTAACAGTTGCATGAAGACAGCACAAACATCAAGAGAAAATAGATGAAGATGAATTTGTTTCAAGTATATTTTAATACTGGGAACTTTGCCAAAAGTCCTTAAGGGTAATGACATTGGGGATATTAGCAGAAGGTTTTGACCCAGATGAACTGAACAGAGACATTGATGCAGTTTCAGTGAAAAACATGCTGTGTTCGACAAAATTGAACTTTGCTATGGTTTCATTTCTCCATATTTTATTTTATTTTATTTATTTATTTTTTTGCGGTACGCAGGCCTCTCACTGCTGTGGCCTCTCCCGTTGTGGAGCACAGGCTCCGGACGCACAGGCTCAGCGGCCATGGCTCACGGGCCCAGCCGCTCCGCGGCATGTGGGATCTTCCCGGACCAGGGCACGAACCCATGTCCCCTGCATCGGCAGGCGGACTCTCAACAACTGCGCCACCAGGGAAGCCCTCCATATTTTATTAACATTTCCGAACTTCCCTCATCTTCCTGGGCTGTCTTTAAAATTTTTTTCTCCCCTTTTTTTATTCTCATTTTTTTGCAGCTGTTTTCAAATACTCTGGCTTTGCCATGTTTTCTTGGCTTTGATGATATGTGAATCCCAATTTACCTGGTGATAAAAGAAGTCTCACAGAGGAATCTAGAAAGTTAAACTGCTAAGCCAGTTTTCCTTGACTTAAAATGATTTCAGCCATATTATATGCAACACATAAATTGTCAAAGATGAAAAAAGTAAATGAATCATTTATAACCCCAAAGAGAGGAACAAAAATTTCTGAGTGATTCTTCTGAGAAAAAATATCTAACATGGAACCTGAGAGATATGCTTTGTTGTCCTTGGAGGAGCTCGTGACCCATCTCTGTGTTCACTTGCAAATTATTTTCTTGGCTAAAAAATAGCATATGTTAATTTAGAAAAATTGACTTATGGAGACTATCTGCTTTGCCAAGGGAAGTGAGAGAACCCAATTTTATTATGTTTGTGAGTCATCTCTTTTCCTTGGTTCTGTAAAAAGATTGTTATGAAACTCATCAAATATTACTTAGAAATAAAACTAATGTTTGGGATTCATTTATAAAACAGGAATTAATTCACATAATTAAATGTCATTTTAACTTCAAGGTGCTATAAAAAAGACATTTGCCGTTGAAGATCTGCCTGTTTCCAGACATCAGTTGTTTGTATAGAAGCCTTTCTGGATGCTCTCCCGTGCTTCCTTTCAGTTCAGAGTAAGAAAGATGGTCAGTCTTGGAGTTCTGGTCAACTGCTTGGCCTTCTGGCTGAATAGTGCAAAGAAAGTGACTTGTCTTTTATCCCAGTTTGATTTAACCTCATGAAGGGCTTGAGTAGCCAGATAGCGGTTCCCAGCCAAGGGGAGCCTAGGAGAGCTCAGCCAGGTCCTAGAGAAGGCGGGGGGTGGGTGGAGAGGGGGGGTTGAGCCGAGACTCATAACTAGAGAACCCACATCTCTCTGTAAGATCCAAAGGGATTTGGGGTCTGGGGCTGTGAGAGAAGCCACCCAGAGCAGGGTCTGTGAAGCCACAAGCACACAGTGGGGATTGGAGAACGCAGGTGAGAGCAGAGAGTGTCTACAAAACTGCCTCTGGTGCGCCCCCGGGCCACTGCTGGTAGAGTGGTGTACTTGACACATGTCCCGTGGCAAGGTCAGAGCAGTTAAAGTACAGTAAGTCCCCTATATATGAACCTTCAAGTTGCAAACCTTCCAAGATGCGAACGTGCATCTGGTTCCTTGTTGGAACTGTGCCATCAGCGTCAGGTGTGAGTGAAACTGCAGCTTGCCCTCCGTCTCCTGTTGCTGACGATCCTTCAACTCTGCCATCTCCCACCTCCTCTCCCTCCTCCAGTCAGCAACTCTTCTTGCCTGTTCACTCGATGCCAGCCCCTGTATGCCGGCTGCTATACTGTACTACTGTACTTTTCAAGGTACTGTACTGTAAGATTAAAAATGTTTTCTTTATTTTTTGTGTTTGTTTTTTATGTGTTATTTGTGTGAAAAGTATTATAAATCTATTACAGTACACTACTATGTAGCTGATTGTGTTAGTTGGGAACCTAGCCTAACTTTGTTGGACTTACGAATGCGCTCTTGGGATGGAACCTGTTCATATGTAGGGGTATTGTACGTGGTAGGCCCGAAACCACAAAAGCAAGAAAACCAGTAAAAGGACACATCTGACTATGTTAGAAAAAAATGTCTATCTGGTAAATGGCATTTTACGACAAAGTTGACGCTGTCTCTTAAGACCTTAACCCTCGGTCTATGAATGAGGAGAAAGGAGCTGGGCAGGGAAGTGGTTTGGGTTGTGAAGCCTCACCCATGTTTGCCCTCTCATTGGGGACTCTCTCTTGTGGCCCTACAGACTTTCCTTCATCTTCCTTACCTATCCTCCCACCCCACCATATTGATGGAGGGCTGGGGGTGACTTAGAATCAGGGCATCCCAAGGCCCATGACTGGGTAGGTAATCTGAGAGGAAGGGAGGGGAGAACCCATATACGAAGGTAGGAACTTCGCTTCTTTTCTACTGTTACACCTGGGTGCATGATGGCTTCTACAGGCTTCTGTGGGTGAGTCTGAGAATCTATCACCTATTATATATATTTTATATAATTTCCATATAAAGTGTTTGGTAGAAAATACCCCCACATATGTTTCCTTTGGGAACCCAATACCTGACCCGTATTCCTTCTCTAGAAGGATCCTAGCATTTTTCACATCTTGATGGAGCCTCCTTTTCCAAGATAAAGGATTAAGATGAATATCTTAGAAACTGTATCTTCTTGGATTTCCTGCTTATCACACTGTGCACTTGAGGATGATGCATGACAAGATACAACTGTTTATATGAGCATAGAAAACACTGCGCTTTGTTCTAAGTACTTTATATACTTTTACTCCTTTAGTCCTAACAACAGCCCCTGGGATGGATGATACCCATTTATAGATGAGGACACTGAGATAACAAGTAAGTTCCAGGCTGGCTCTGAGTTCAGCTGTCTTAACCATGCTACTAGTCAGTTTCTGAAAATGGAAAAGCAATTCATTCTTTTTTCCCTGTTTTTGCATTAGAAGGATGGAACGCCCTATCTCTGGTGCCCTAGAGCTCCTGGAAAATTTGGATATTAAATTTTCTAGACTCTCAAGGGAAACAGAACTAGTTTTGTTTTGGGGGAAGTTTCTGGGTCTAATGGGCTATCTACTCTAGTGTGAAACAGCTAGCTGAAAAGTGGGCTTGAGATGCAAATGGCTTTGGAGGTACCATGCGATCTCCAGGGGATAGAAGAAGGGAAATTACAGAGGGAAATTATGGCCCAGGAAAATGGGGCTGATCCAAGAGAAGCTGCCCAAAGGATAAAAGGAGTCTCACCCTGGGAAGACTTGGATGGGTACATGGATTTAGCACAAGACTGTCATGAATGATGGAGCATGTTGAACTTTTGTGACTCAATGAAGCACCCCTGGTACTCACACACGTGTGTTTCCTTCTTTGGATTCTGATCTGGGTCTGTGAGTTGCTGTAACTAATAGGATGAAGTAGAGGTGCCACAGGGCCAGTGTGGACTCCAGGTTTAAGAAGGTCTAGTAGATGTGATCGTGTGTTCTTGGGAGCCTCGAGCCGCCATATAATAAATATGGATATCCTTGCTGAAGAGACCACATGGAGAGTTCTTTGGAGAGGCTGTGTGGAGAGGGAGAAGCCCTGACATTACATGGAGGAGATCAAAGGCCAGCCGATTGAGGCCACACACCTGCGAACCCAGTCAATTGGCTCAGCCAGCTTCTAGCTGTCGGAGCCATTCTAGTGGAGGCACCAGATATATGGGTGAAGAAGCCCCAGCAGATATCACATGGGACAGATGTGTGTGTGTGTGTGTGTGTGTGTGTGTGTGTGTGTGTGTGTGTGTGTGTGTGTGTGTGTGTATGAGCCTATTGGTTATTTCTCTGGAGAACCCAGACTATTACAGAGGGTAAGGCTTGCTACATATATTCTTTGTGTTGCTGAATAGGATAAGCTCAAGACCTTCTGAACTGGGACAGTGGTGAATGACCCTTTGTTACATGTCTTAAAGCAATTATTGGATTGAGAATTTGGAGCTCTGTGTTAGGCTTCTGGCTCTGCCCCTCTGTGACCTTGGGAAAACCAATCAACCTTCCTGGACCTCAGTTTCATTATGGCTATAGCTCTCAAAAATTTCTGCAATTTAAATATGGTTATTAGGATTAAAAAAAAGAAACAATGGAGCCCTTGTTACTGCAATAATGAGGTTTAATCATGGTGCAGGTGGGGACAATATAATAAGCTTTTTAAAATAAAGCTTTTAAAAGTGGGCATATTTTGTACTTCCTACTTTCTGCACTTTAACTTGTATGAGCTGAAAAGAGGCATATTCTTGGGGGTTACCATACTTAATCAATTACCCAGGGACATTAACTGGCACACCTGTTCACATTTACCTTTTTATTACTTGGCCTCAAAGCCAATAACGTTAGTTTGTCCAATTCGTTTTCATAATGCAACAATTGCTTTTAATCATACATTTTCTTCCAAGTGTCTGAGTGGATAGGAGAGAATGGCCACGTAAGTGTCAGGGACCATCACTGAAAGGGAAAGCCAAACGGATTCTTTTTGGCTTCAGAGGCCCGATCACCAGGAGGTGTGCCCTCTGGACCTGGGCCGTTATCTGTCTGGTTTTAGTGTGTGTTCACTAGAATGATTATGGGCCTGTGTAAGCACAGTAGCCCAGTCCCTGGTGAGCGTTAAGGAGGACTCTGACAGGTCTGTGCATTCCCAGGGCAGTGTCTCACGCCATTAAATGCCCACTGGTGAGGGGTGGCTCAGGTCATTCATGATAAAACAGCTGTGACACAGGGCTTGCGAACAGAGGAACTCTCTGATGGACACAGATGCCGGGGTGGAATAACTTTGTGGTTCGTGCCTGTTAAGTGCTTTCTGACTCCTGGGAAGACCCTCGGTCTTGCTTACTGGGACCTATTCTCTGGACACACAGTGACGGTAGATTGGTTGTTGCTGTTCCACATGGAGTTCTGGAACTGCAAAGATTTAAGACTCAGAGATGGTGGTTTTCAATTTTAATTTTAACTATGGAGACTTTTGTTCAAAAGAAATGGGTACAGAGGTGCAGTGTGGGAAGCTGGTAGAAGGGAGTACTTCAGGTTGAAGGGGTCAAGGCAGAGCATGAAGGCTAACACTTCCTGGGGCTGCTCCCTCAGGCCTCACAAAGACCCCAAGTGGGGAGTCTCTGAGAACCAGTGGTGCGGCCCAACTTCTTCCTCCTACACATGAGGGAACTGAGGCCCAGGGACCTTCCCAAGAGCACTCTGAGAGCAAGAGGCACAGCCTGGGTGTTTCTTCCAGAAGCTTCTCCACACCAGCATGTTGCTTTTACCCAAGGTTTGCAGCCATGATGGATTTTGGTTTGTGGTTCCTGTTGTAAGTCATGCTGGGCTGCTTCCCATGATCTCCTGGAAAAAGTTCTGTGGTTACATACATCCCTCTTGGAGATGCTTTGGTGAAGGGAGAGAGCCCCAGCCTGGGAGCTGGCTGCCACATTTCTTAGTCTGGACTCCCCTGTCTAGCTTTGTGATGATGCGGAAGTCATTTTCTTTCACTGGGCCACAGTCTCCTCATCTGGAAAGTGGAAACCTGAACATCTGGAATTCTGGTCATATTAGCTTCCTATTGCCACTGTAACAAATTTCCACACGTTTGGTAGCTTAAAACTGCAGAAATTTATCCTCTCACAGTTCTGGAGGCCAGAAGTCTGTGATTAGTTTTGCTGGGGTGAAACAAAAATGTTGGCAGGGCTGTAATCCCTCTGAAGGCTCTAGAGGAGAATCCGTTCCTTGCCTCTTATAGCTTCTGGAGACTGTGGACAGGTATGGGAGGGGTGGTGGGAGAGTTTGAAAGAGTGGTAAATGTCTTTCAAAGCCCCCCTAAAATTGAAATGTTTCAAGAAATAAAACACAATGATTGGAAACAAAATTTTGATGGTGGGCCAGACTGAGTATACCCATGAGCTAGAATCAGCTCAGAGGCCAGCACTTTTCAATTCCAGTTTATGAGATACACTTATCAAACTTCATAACGTCTGCCCAGCTGAGGTTAGGTAACTGTTTCCCCCAACATCAGCATGAGGAGGGCTCAGTGGAGAGAACTGACGTCCACACCCTACCCACGAAGCTCAGCCTGCAATGTAGTTTCGAGTTGCCCTCCCATGAAGCTGTCTGTGACACTGGGCACAAACTGACCCCTCTCCCCTTGAATCCTTTTATACTTAGCTTCAGCACTCGATCTAGCCCTTGGCATTTATTTCCCAGCATATTGTGAGAATCCAAAGGAAAGAAACATTTCAAAACTTTTGGGAGGCTTCTCATATTGCTTGATAGAGCGAATATATATGAAAATGTTATGTAAATTGTGAAGCATCCTATAAATGTTGGTTGTGGTTTTCACTGTGGCTGCCAGTAGATGTCTTAAGATTATTGTCTGAATAGATGGTGGGTTAGGCCTAACCACCAGTTATGATCTTTTTTGGGGGGTGCTTTTTTTTATTAGCAAAAGACAAAGGGAGTAGGAATGGCAAGTTATCACCTTTTGTTTTGAATCACTGCACTGTCCTTCTAGTTATTGCTGGTGAGCAGTGTGGCAGATGTTACTACTCTTTATTAGAGTCTGGTTTCCCTCTGCTTCCAGGCAGCTGGGAAGATTGTCCATCCCTGTCTCCCTGAAGTTGGGCATGGCCATGTGACTTGCATTGACCAGTGAAATATGAGCAGAAGTGATACTCCCAGGTAAGACTTTAACCGATGATGCTCAGCTCTTCAGCCTCTTTTCCCAGCTTCAGCAAGTGTGGAAACATTAATTGATATGGAGAGGTGATGCTGAGTCATTACATGGAGGACAGCTTCCCTGAGGAGTTGCCCTGACCTCTCAGAGATACTTCATGCCACCAAGAGTTGGGGATTTGTTTCCTTAGATTAATCCTAGCTTATCCTGACTGATACAAGATTTCTATCTATCTCTCTATCATCTATCTCTCTACATTAGGCCATTATTTAACAGGCCATTACATATTAGATATATAGTATCTTTTAATATTTCATATATAATATATATGTGCATATATATAATTGCCTAATAAATATATTATATTAAGACATTATTTAACAAAATGTCACAAAATGCTACGGAAGAGCACAGGCTTTGGAGCCAGACCTGGGTTTCATTGCTTTTGTGCTCAGTGGCCTCTAAAACTCAGTTTCCCCATTTTTGAGATGGAGAATAATAATTAGGACCAACTTCCTTTATCTGAATGAAAATGAGAAACTGTGCAATTTATATATATCACCTTGAGTTTTTAAGAGTACTGAGCATGAAGTCTGCATCCATTCAGTAGGGTGAGGCAAACAAGGCACCTAGAGGGCAAAATGTAAGGAACACCCACACTCAGGCTCATGCAAGAGTGGATATTTCCATGCCTGTGTAAACATCTGTAACTTCCTGGACAGGAAATTGTAAGCTTCTTGCTGGTCAGAGCCATGTCTGCTTCATCTTTCTCCAGGGCCTGGTCCCTTGAGTATGTAACATGATTTTCATTTATGCAGAAACAGACCAGCACTTTTTTTCCCCTTCAATCAGAGTGAGAACTGATACTTCAACAAAAATTCCATTGCTAGCCCTGGACCATCAACTTTTATAGAAATAACTGTAGCTCTTTCTTTTCTGCTTGTGGCAGCTGTGATGCTTTGAAACAAAAGGGGGTCTTGGGGGTCAGGAGTCAGGTTGGGTTATCAGGGGTGTTTGGTGATGCCCTTTCAGTTCAGATCCACTGTTTTGGGCAAACTCCCAATCCACTTTGGACTGTTGTCAATAAAGAGCTAGAGGCAGTATTTATCCCAACTAGGCACAATTCCAAATTATTGACTAAACTAGACTAAACTAGGACTCATGGAAAAAACTTGCCATTGCCTTTTAATAGCTGAGTCAGTTTAGAGGTTTGGATGCAAAACAATCAGTGTTTGAGACATTGCATTTAGAAATATTCCAAGTTTATCAGGATAACTTGCGGCATTGATCGTTGGTTTTGCTCCTTCTCTGGCCTTTTTTCTCTAGCATTTACCAATCTTCTTTGCAGAAAAAGGTGACAGAGAACGTTCCATCTATTCATTTTGCCTTCTTTCACCTGATCCAATGTGGGTTAGGAAATGAACTTGGGAAAAGGCAATAATCTGGTTTATTTAGTTAATGGGGAGGCTTGACATGTCAAACTAAACAATCCAACAGATGTCATGAATTCTGTGTACCAAGGTTAGTTACCATCCTAGATAAATAGGCAAATGATCATTTCATCCCACAGATACAGATGTTTCTTTTGTCATGTGATATGTACCTTCCCCCAAATCCTGAGTTCTGCAAAACTGAGCACTAAAAACAACAGGGCTTATTTTTGCTTTTCACCTCTGTAACTGGACAGCACAAACAATCATCCTAAAAAATAAATATGACTAGAATATAGAACTCTATCTTTAAAACAAAGATGAAGATGGCTTGATTGAAGGAGATCTAAGGCAAGGAGAATCTGCTGAGTTCTGAAGACAAGGGTGTAATGCACAAAATTTGGGGAGAACTGCACAACATGCCCTTGCTATACAGAGCACACGGCTGGACTGAGCAAAGAAGAATGGGGGATGAATGGCACCTCGTACAGCCTCATAATCCTCCATGGTTTGCAGCTTTCATCCCTGTTTGTGTACGTGGCATTCAGTTGTGCTCCACTTTAACACACTGGGACAAATCACGTATGAATCCATGTAACTTCTACTTATATTATTAATCAAATCTGAAATAGGTTGTGTTATAGAAATACGCATTACGGCAGAACTGACTGGACTGTGTTTATGGTCAGGCATGACCTGTTATGATTGGGATCTAGGGAATTGTAAGGAGAACGGGAAGGTTGAATATTGACCAAAGAGACTCAGATGGTCTCTAGTTGACTTTTTTTTTTCACATAATTTTCTCTTCTCTTATCCAGAAGGGAAACTCTCAGTATCTTTTTGTATTGACTTATATTGAGTATAATCTCATCAAAGAAACTTCTGTCTTTTTAAAAATATTAAATTTATAAGCAAATGAGTTAAAATGCTTTAAATAAGTGTAGTGAAAATTTTCAGAGTAAATGGATCCAGATTCGGATAAGGGAGGGAGGTTTGGCTTCTCAATTTCTCTTATTTTAGTCACCACTGGCATGGGAAATCGTTATCCTGAAGGCATCTAGATGTTTTAGGAAAAACAAAATTTTAAGCTTTTTTTTAAAGCTATTTTGATTCCTGGCAAAATCCCATATATGTTTGCTGGTTTTGGTTTAGTTTTTGCTGAACACTTTGTCTTATTATCTTTAAAATCGAAGTGTTGCTCAAGGGAGATTTAACCTGCACAATATGGTTCTGATTATTTGTGTATAACTCAGCAAAATTGTGTTTGGTCAGAGTTATTTATTTATTTTGTCATCTCTTTAATTTTCATTGAATCTCTTGAATTTTTCTTCCCATTTCCTTTCTTCGGCTTTAATTTAATGAATGTCCTTTTCATGGACAATGAAATATTTGCATTTTGAGAGGCTCAAACTTTGTTGAAACATCAGTGTTACCAAAGTGGGACATGATGCATTTCCTATAAGGAACGTTGGGTTGTTTAGAAGCTGGAGGTGGGGCTTGGAAATTTTTGACTATTTCTCTTATTTCTTGACTTGTCTTTTTGTGGATGGTTCTTAAGGCTACTTATGGTTGTTTCGGTGTTACCAAAAATGGTAAGACACCAAACAACAACAATAGCAACCCTCCCATTCTTATTAACCCCTTTTCCCCTGCAGAAACATGTAAACTAAATCCCTAGTCAACACTTTAAAAAAGAGTAGCTCAGAAGTAACATGTTTAAGGAATCTGAAGTATTTTTCATGGGCTCAAAAAGTAACAAGAGTATTTATGACCTGTCGACTTGGAGATAGTATTACATTCTGTTGGGAGGTTTAACTTATTTTCTCTCCTTAATTCTACCAAATGACTTCTTTTATCTAGTTTTCCCATCATTCTGCCTTCCTAAGTGGACTAACTCAGCATTTCCAGACTTCACCACCGTGACAAGTGTCAGGGAGCCCTTTGCTCCCAGACTGCTGCACTGACGTGCCAACTTCGGCAGGACCCCACGCGAGGACAGCTGGTATCCGAGAAACTCAGGAAGGTCCCTGGCTCTTCAGTGAGTCCCAGGCTGCTCACAGCCTTCATCTGCAGAGGGCAGGACTCTGGCACTTGCTCTTGGGTGTCAGCTGTCTCCAACAACTTCCCCAGGAGCTTTCAGAGTGTCGGTGAATTCAGGTGGGAATTGGGATCTGTGGAAAAAAAACAGGAGGGCAAAAAATGGGGATGAAGCATTTATTCTTTGCTTAAAATGATCCAACCGTGCCATGAAATGCCAGCCCATTTTCCCCCCACCCATGGAACATATTTCCTCTGGATAACGCCTACACTCACAAGTTGAAATCTTGAATTATTACTGGCTTTATTTACATGAACTTTCCCACTTTAATTTATGATATGGTATGCTTGGGTTCAAACTGTATTTCCTTCGGCCTTCAGCAATGCAGATTACTTCAACTAAATAAAATTAATAACTTGTTTGGTTTCCAGATTCACTGCCTGGGGTGGATTGGAAGGTCAAGAAAAACAGAAGGAATGCAATTATACAAAACCCAATTTAAGAATAGTATTTCACGTTTTTTAAATAACAGCTTTAGTGAGATGTATTTCACATACCATAAAATCCACTTTTTAAAAGTATACAATTCAGTTGTTTTTAGTATATTCACAAAGTTGTACAATCATCACCACTATCTAATTTCAGAACATTTTCATCACCACAAAAAGAAACCTGGTACACTTTAAGAGTCACCCCTCATTTACCTCTCCCCCATCCTCTCTCAATCACTAATCTAGTTTTGTCCCTATGGATTTGCCTATGATAGACATATTATAAAAATGAAGTTATACAATATATTGTCCACAAGTGACTGGCTTCTTTCACTTAATATAATGTTTTCAAGGTTCATCTATGTTAGAGCATGAATCAGCACTTCATTCCTTTGCTACTGCTGAATCATATTCCATTATATATATATATACACACACACATATCTATTTCTATATCTATCTAGCTAGCTAGCTACACCTCATTTTATTTATCCATTTATCAGTTGATAGATATTTGAAGACATTTTTGGCTATTATCAATGGTGCTGCTATAAACATTCATGCACAAGCTTTTGTGTGAACATATGTTTTCAGTTCTCTTGGATATATAGCTAGGAGTGAAATTGCTGGGTCGTAAGATAACTCTATATTTAACCTTTTGAGTAACTGATTGTTTTGCAAAGTAGCTGCACCATTTTATATTCCTGCCTGCAACGTATGAGAGTTCTAACTTCTCTACACTCTCTCTGACATTTGTTATTATCATCTTATAAAAATTTTTAGCCATTCTACAGGACTTCCCTGGTTGTCCAGTGGTTAAGACTTCACGTTCCAATGTAGGGGGCGTGGGTTTGATCTCCTGTCGGTGAGCTGAGGTTCCACATGCCTTGCGACCAAAAAACCAAGACATAAAACAGAAGCAGTATTTCAACAAATTCAGTAAAGGCTTTAAAAATGGTCCACATCAAAAAAAAATCTTGAAAAAATTGTTTTAGCCATTCTGTTGGGTGTGAACTGGTATCTCATTGTGGTTTTGATTTGCATTTCCCTGATGGCTAATGATGTTGAACATCTTTTCTTTCTTTTTTTTTTTTTTTTGTGGTACGCGGGTCTCTCACTGTTATGGCCTCTCCTGTTGCGGAGCACAGGCTCCGGAGGTGCAGGCTCAGCGGCCATGGCTCACGGGCGCAGCCGCTCCGCGGCATGTGGGATCTTCCCGGACCGCGGCACGAACAAATGTCCCCTGCATCGGCAGGCGGACTCTCAACCACTGCGCCACCAGGGAAGCCCTGAACATCTTTTCATGTACTTCTTGGCTATCTGTGTATCTTCTTTGGAGAAATGTTTATTCAAATCTCTTACCTATTTTATTTTAATTTTTAAATTTTTAGTTATTTATTTACATCTTTATTGGAGTATAATTGCTTTACAATGGTGTGTTAGTTTCTGCTTTATAACAAAGTGAATCAGTTATACATATACATATGTTCCCATATCTCTTCCCTCTTGTGTCTCCCTCCCCCCCACCCTCCCTATCCCACCCCGCTAGGTGGTCACAAAGCACCGAGCTGATCGCCCTCTGCTATGCGGCTGCTTCCCACTAGCTATCTACCTTACGTTTGGTAGCGTATATATGTCCATGCCTCTCTCTCGCTTTGTCTCTCTTACCTATTTTAAAATTGAGTTATTTGTCTTTTTGTTGTTGAGTTGTAAGAGTTCTTTACGTAATCTGGATACAAGTCCCTTATGTATGATTTGCAAATATTTTCACCCATCCTATGGGATGTCTTTTCACTTTCTTAGTGGTTTCCTTTGAGGCTCAAAAGTTTTTAATTTTGATGAAGTCCAATTTATTTTTCTTTTTATGACTTGTGCTTTTGGTGTCCTATTAAGAAACTCTTGCCTAATCCAAGGTCATGAATACTTACTCCTATGCTTTCTTCTAAGGGTTTTTATAGTTTTAACTCTTATATTTGGATCCTTGATCCATTTTAATTTTTGTATATGGTGTGAAGCAGGGTTCCACGATCTTCTCTTTTCTTTTGCAGTGAATATCTGGTTGTCCCAGCACCACTTGTTGAAAAGACTATTCTTTCCTGTTAAATCACCTTGGCATCCTTGTTGAAAATCAAGGTTTATTTTTGGGCTCAATTCGATTCCACTGATCTATGTGTCTATAATTATGCAAGTACTGCACTGTCTTGATTATTGTAGTTTTGTAGTAAGTTATGAAATTGGGAATTAGGAAGTCCTCCAACTTTTTTTCAAGATAGTATTGTGAATCCATTGCATTTCTATATGAATTTTCAAACTAGCTTGTCAATTTCTGCAAAAACAGCATCTGAGATTTTGATAGTAAAATAGAATTTATTTTAAAAAGAAGAACTATGCAAAGAGATCATGACTCAACCACTGCCATTATATTTATCTTAAAAAATAAGAAAACAAAATGATTGTGAAGTGCGTGTTTAGTGATCGAGAGAGGCAGAATAAATTGTAGAGCATATTTAGAATCAGGGAAGTCTGGTAGACTCCTTCTGGGTTCATCAATTACTACTATGATTTTATGTAAGTTATTTAACTTTTCTGTTTCCTCGGACAAATCGTAAAGTTGGGATAACAATGGGTACCTTGAAAGGTGATTGTAAAGATCACAGGCAACTTGCTTTTTATGCTCCTGGCACAGTGCCTGGCACATTGGTGCCCAGTATATAGTAACAATTATTGCTGTTTTTGGGCATTCCCCCATTCTTCTGTTAAGAAGGGAATTAGAAGAAATGAGAAAAACTGTAGACCTAATTACACAGATTATAAATGAGAATTCTTGATATAAACTTGTGAATAACTTAGTAAAAGAAGTCTTGGCTTCTTCATCTGATGGAATCTAAAACAGCAGAACAGCCCACAATGTGGGGCCTTTTAAAGTATACTATTTCCTGAAAAGAGAAGACGATAACATACCCATGATTTTCGATGTGTGCCGTGAGGTCCGTGAAGGTCAAAGCTATAATACTAAGCTGTTATTTGCCTTTTCCATCGTCTTTCTCTTAGCGTGTGCTGTGGAGTTTTCCAGAAACTAGATAACGTGTGATGACATCATCACTCGGATAGCTAATGGAATGTGAGCTTCTGTATTCTTGTGTTTTAGACATTTTTTAAAGCTTTAATACCAAATACAGTAGATATCAATACATGTAACCCTTATGAACAAAAGTTTGGGGTCCTCCATAATTTTTAAAAGTGTAAAGGGGTTCTGAAACCAAAAAGTTTGAGAGCTGCTGTACTAGACAAACCCTTACCTAGAAATGATAACAGTTTTGAGTATCTTCTATCCGCCCAACACTGTGCTAAACGTTTTCCTGTGTTATCTCATTGAAGCCTGACGACAAGCCATCGTTGTATCTCATTTTAGTGATGAGGAAAGTGATCCTGAGAGGGATTAAATCAGTTGCTGAGGGTCACATGGCTGGTAAGCAGCAGTGTTAATATTTGAACCCATTATGTCTTGTTTCCTGGGCTCTGTCTGAAGATTCTGTAGCCTTGGAGATTCAAAGGATGTTAAACTTGACAGTGAACCCCTCCTCTGGGATCTGAGGAGCTGAAAGTCTGAGGTATGTGCTGAGCACACTTTTAGAAGCCAATTTTGGATTATGAATCTCTAGCTAGCTGATTGGAACAAAAACCTGAGGCCAACATTGTGTCCAAAATATTTTCAGAGATCTTGCCTTGACACTCCCAGCTCTTTCAAAGAGGGGTTTGTTGGCTGCCCTCTGTCCTTTACCTCGTTAGACTTATGAGCTCTTAACTGCAGCAGACAGAGCTGGCCAGAACTTCAAGCCCTGCAGTGGGGGCTGATTAATCATGAGTTCCTGAGTGAAACTCAGGCGACAGTGCAGAACAGCCAGGAAGGTTACAGACGGGGCTGCACCTCAGCACGCAGGCTCCTTTTGGTGCCAGTGTCTCCACTTTCAGTATTTGAGAAACAGAAGTGGACCAGGGATAGCAAAGGAGGCTGTGGATAGGGGGCTTTCATATCCACTGTTAGAAAGAAAGAAAGAACAGGAAATAATCCCAACATTTGTGTATTGTGAAAAATTCCTGATCTAGACTTACATGATATTATGGATATCTGAAACTTACCTAATTAATTTCCATCAGTAAAATACCTTTTAATGATGACTATTTGTTATGTGTGTGATCCACAGGAGACCCCAGACTTGACTTTGCCCCTGCCCCCAAGCCATGCCCAAGCCCACCTTTGGCTCCATTCTCCCCCAATTTCCTGACGAAGAAACTAAAGACCAAAGACTCTCAGTGGTTTGCTTGAGATCCCACAGCTGGTTTACAGCACAGACATCATGTTATTTTCTCTTTTCCAGATGTTCCATATTTCTGGATGTTAAGGACCAGCAAAATTTTTTAAAAAACAGGAATGGGGGAGGGAGGGAATACAACAAAATTGCCAACTTTTTGTTTTTAACAAGTAAAAGCATTAAGAAGCCATAACCACTGTCTGATGTCAGCACTTCTCATAAAATAAAGGGCATTTATGTGTATTTTAATGTACTTTAATAGCCTAAATTTAGCTCTGTGCACTTCTCTCTGCTTTTCTACCTTATTTGAAGGCAGGCTGGGGTAAACTTTGCCAAAGATCACTCTTTGTCCTTAAACAAAGACCACTGCTGAGCTATACTTTTAATTCAAGAAGAAGGTGGAGCACAACTCTCCCACGGGCTTTTCTTTGGGGATGAGAGAGAGCCCTGATTTCTGAATAGCAGGTGTGAATCCTAATACTTGTAAGCTGAGCACCGAAGGCTGGGCTGCAGGCAGAGTCCTCTGAGAGCCACATGAAAAGATGCCTGAATGCCCATGAGGGCAGTGTGCACCTGACATGGGTTCCTGGCTCCTTACCTGGGCCATTAAAGTGACACATGAGAATCTGTGGGATGGCTTTCCTTGTCATTTTCACTTGGATCCCAAACCTGCACGATGAAGGTTTATGCAAGCCTTTTCTTTTCTTTCTTTTTTTTTTTGGCTACACTGCACACCATGCGGGACCTTAGTCCCTGACCAGGGATCGAACCCGCACCCCCTGCAGTGGAAGCATGGAGCCTTAACCACTGGACTGCCAGGGAAGTCCCTATGCAAACCTTAAATATCTCTACTAACTGTCTAACCTTCTGTAATTAGGGCTCTGCAAGAAATGAAGGCTCTGGTTTTCTTTTTTTTAATTAATTAATCTATTTATTTATTTATTTTGGGCTGCTTTGGATCCTTGTTGCTGCGTGCAGGCTTTCTCTAGTTGCGTTGAGCGGGGGCTAAACTTCGTTGCAGTGTCTCGGCTTCTTTCTCACTGTGGTGCCTTCTCTTGTTGCATAGCACAGGCTCTAGGTGCACGGGCTTCAGTAGTTGTGGCAGGCGGGCTCAGTAGTTGTGGCTCGCAGGTTCTAGAACACAGGCTCAGTAGTTGTGATGCAAGGGCTTAGTTGCTCCGTGGCACATGGGATCTTCCTAGACCAGACTCGAACCTGTGTCCCCTGCGTTGGCGGGCGGATTCTTAACCACTGTGCCACCAGGGAAGTCCAAGGCTTTAGGTTTCATGTAAGTTGAACACAGCTGACTGCAAATGACCACAACTAGATAAGGAGAAATAAGTGAACTTACTTGGATTCTTCCATGACCTTCATAGCAATATCTTGGGCTTTCCATACTAATGAAGTGATAACTATTAAATCAGAGTGGGTGAGTGTGAGGGCACTGTGTGTCTGTTAATCATAGGTGAAAAAATGCTTCCCCTAAGCTGCTCCATTTATTCCTGAGTTTCAGCAAAAAGGGAAACTCTCAAGGTTAAGATGCCCAGTACATTGGTAGGATGACCAAGAGGCTTGGTCATTTCAGGTGAATGGCTGACCAGTGGGGTGATTGAAAATTTCATTCCTGTAATTTTAGGAACTCCTAGGCCTTCTAAGGTGTTCTTGGAAGTCTGAATTAAAGTGGGCTATGGGGAGTTTCCAAGAGCAGTGACCCCATACCTAGGATGATGCAAACCCTTACCCTCATGCCTGGGACATTAATTATTAGATACTATTTCACACACAGAGGGTGGACCTTTTGGTTTACTGCCCTCTTCCTGACACCCTCAGCCTTAACTTACCATCTCTGGATTAGTTTGGAAGCTCTGAGATCAGCCTGTTTTTTCTGGGGGTTGCAGAGTTTGTCATGCCTTGGAGTGATAATGGGAGTTTAATCAGGGTTGAGGATACAGTTAAACCAAGCTAATAAGTATTTCCTGATATCTACTGTGTGTCAGGCTATATCCAAGTCCCTGACTCTGGTCACCTTGTTGCAGGTAATGGACAGGAAAAAGTGTTGAGAAATTTGAAGTCCTTGGGAATTTGAGTCTTTGGAAAGGGTCAACTCATTACCACAAGAGTATTGATTGATTTGGCACATGATATATTTAGTACATACTTGATCTCACTGAACTATCCTTCAAGGCAGGTGCTACTATCTCCATTTTACTGAAGCTCAGAGAAGTGAGGTGTCTTGTCTGAGGCCACATGGCTTAATGAGTGGCAGAACCGAGGTGCACACAGCTCTAACTCCAAAGCTGACTAAGCCATGTTATAATGACTCCCAACCCACTTCTCCAGACTCTTCCCAGGAAATAAATTGTAACACGATGCCTGAAACCACCAACTCATCCCAACTCAATGATCTTTTTAATTTTACCACTGTTTTGTAGCGTTTCTATAGCTATGCTGATCTCGCCAAACTTATCCCAGCTACCTCAAGGGTTATAGTGCTGGAGAAGATTGTTTTGGCATGCTTCTCTGTGTGGAGACCCAACTGACCAAAGCCCAACTCCACGAACCTCAGGGCTATAGGAGCTGCCTCTTTGACTCTGCCCAGCCTACTTAGAAGACTGACCCTCCTTCGGCTAGGAGATGGCTAATCTTTTTTCCTCCTTGCTGCTAAAAATGTCCATGGGTTATGGGTCCTGTCTTCCTGAATCATAAATTACAAATGTAGGTTCAAATCGGCCTTCAGCAGAATTGGAGATGCTCAGGCCAGTTAGATCCTTGGAGTCGGCTTGTACGACACAGGCCATCACTAAATTTGAAAAAATGGGCTTTGCTACTTTCCAGGCCTGGGTTGCAGACATGTCTGAAACGTTAATGACCTTCTCTGTCCATTAAGGGATCTGATAGACATGAAGTTTTATTAGGTAAGGACCAAAAATGGATCAGGTTGTCGGTGCCGAAATTCCATTAGGCCTGCAATAAAGGATGCATTCGATCTATTTAGCAGATATATTTTGAGGTAGTGAAATGAAGTAAAATAATAAGACCTTTTAAATTTAATTTTTATTCTAGGCACCGATCATTTAAAAGAGAAATGTTCTTAGTGCGACTGGGTAATATGTTTTTCTGCTCTACTTTTCCTCAGAGGTCTAGTTAATTTTCTCTTTTCCCTGGGAGGCAAATTTTAACATGTTGGCTCATGGCAATAGATACTGGGCCGTTCTTTCTCTAGACTGATTTCTCTTTGATTCTGTTATCAGAAGGGCCACAGGACGGGTGAAGCAAATTCTCCAGCCAGCCATCATTATTTGGTTCAGCCCTACCACCTTAGTATTTGTCCCATCTTCTTTACTAAAATGAAAAATCATTTGATTTGTTCTGAGTTTATTACTAACAAGCATATGTCCTGATAGAAGATTGGTTAAGAGAGTGAGTTGAATGTACCTGCGTACCACCTTTCTAGTTCTTGAAGAGATAGGAAAAGTTGTTAAAAAGAACATGTCCTTTGGTACAAGAAAAGATTTCATCACCAGGGAGCCAGAAATTTTATTCCTGGAATATAAGAGAACATGTGGTTATACTTTCAGAGAAACCAGAGGGTAGAAAATGCAGGTGCAAAGCAACCTTAGGAAAAAAATCATTGTAGAGGTAAAAGCAATTTCAGTGACTCTCCAAATTCATCCATGTTTAGCTGCTCAGGTGCAGATGAAGAATAAGCAAAGCTGGGTTTAACCAGAGTTAGCTTTGCCCAGTGCTTATGACGGGAAGAGACAGGAAAGGAGAGTGGGTCCTATGTGCAGAGAGAGATGAGAATTTGTGCACAGAATGACCAGAGTGACAGGCTGTGGAGTCTAGTTTGAAAAGGGAGTGAAGTGACAAAACAGTGTGTTCACTGTTCCTAGGGGGTGATGAACTGCTGAAGATTGATGCCAGGAGTGGGGGAAGTGGTCAAAGACAGACAGTAGGATGCTTAAATGTGAGATGCTGGTAGTGGTGCAGCTACACGTCACAACAAAGTCGAGGATGGGGCCACAGGAGTTGCTGTTTGTATGGACAAGGTGGAGGGAGGTAGCACTGTTAAGTGTGGAGGGCCAGGAACCCTGTCCTCCCAAACAAAAGAAAAAGCCCAGGAGAAGCTAGACCAAACCCAAACAACAGCAAAAACCCATCAGCACCACCACTAAAATACAGCCATAGACTGTTTAACAAGGATGTGCCACCCCCCAAAAAAAACCCAAGAACACTAAAAATAAGAAGAACAAATTCTGGCCGAAGGAAAGCTAAGCACAGGAATATGGATGGCTGATAAAGATAATGTCTCAAGGGGCTTCCCTGGTGGCACAGTGGTTGAGAGTCCGCCTGCCGATGCAGGGGACGCGGGTTCATGCCCCGGTCCGGGAGGATCCCACATGCTGCGGAGCAGCTGGGCCCGTGAGCCATGGCCGCTGAGCCTGCGCGTCCGGAGCCTGTGCTCCGCAATGGGAGAGGCCACAACGGTGAGAAACCCGCGTACCGCAAAAAAAAAAAAAGGTTGTAAAGATAATGTCTCAGGGAAAAACATTAAAGGAGGAAAAGATTTATTTCTGTTTGGTAAAATTTATAGTCCACAAAGGAGATGGAATCGTGATGAATCTTTATGTTCCAAACAATGTAGATTTGAAATATATATATATATATACATATATATATATATACATATAAAGTCAAATTATTAAGAGAAACAAACTCACAATCATGTTGGCAAACATTAGTGAGATAGTGTAAGAGAGTATAAGAGGCATAATTCATAAACAGCAGTTATACATGTACTTTTAAAAAGTTTTTATTTTATATTGGAGTATAGTTGATTTACAACATTGTGTTAGTTTCAGGTGTACAGCAAAATGATTTAGTTATACATATGTCTATTCTTTTTCAGATTCTTTTTCCATGTAGGTTATTACAGAATATTGAAAAGAGTTCACTGTACTATACAGCAGGTCCTTGTTGATTATCTATTTTTTAAAATATTTATGTATTTATTTACTTATTTTGGCTGTGCTGGGTCTTAGTTGCAGCATGTGGGATCTTTTAGTTGCAGCCTGCGGACTCTTAGTTGTGGCACATGGGCTTCTTAGTGCAGCATGCATGCAGTATCTAGTTCCCTGACCAGGGAGTCTTACCCACTGGACCACCACGGAAGTCACTCTAGTTTATATATAGTAGTGTGTATATGTTAATCCCAACATCCTAATTTATCCCTCCCCCCAACCTTTCCCCTTTGGTAACCATAAGTTTGTTTTCTAAGTCTGTGAGTCTGTTTCTGTTTTGTATATAAGTTCATTTGTATCATTTTTTAAAATTCCACGTGTAAGTGATATGATATTTGTTTTTCTCTGATTGACTTACTTCACTTGGTATAATAATCTCTAGATCCATTCATGTTGCTGCAACATGTACTTTTTATTTATACAAAGACATGCAGAACCTTCAAGATGGCGGAGGAGTAAGACGAGAACACCTTCCTCCCCACAAATACATCAGAAATACATCTACACGTGGAACAGCTCCTACAGAATACCTACTGAACGCTGGCAGAAGACCTCAAACTTCCCAGAAGGCAAGAAATTTCCACATACCTGGATAGCGCAAAAGAAAACGAAAAAACAGAGGCAAAAGAATAGGGACGGGACCTGCACCAGTGGGAGGGAGCTGTGAAGGAGGAAAGGTTTCCACACGCTAGAAGCCCCTTCATGGGCGGAGACGGGGGATGGCAGGGGGGAAGCTTCGGAGACACGGAGGAGAGCACAGCAACAAGGGTGCGGGGGGCTAGGCGGAGAGATTCCCACACAGAGGATCGGTGCCGACCGGTGCGCAGGGGCTGGGAGCTGAGGCTCAGTCTTCGGAGCTTAGATCGCAGGGAGAGGACTGGGGTTGGCTGCGTGAACACAGCCTGAAGGGGGCTAGTGCGCCACGGCTAGCCAGGAGGGAGTCCGTGAAAAAGTCTGGACCTGTCTAAGAGGCAAGAGACCATTGTTTCCTGGTGCGCGAGGAGAGGGGATTCAGAGCACCTCCTAAACGAGCTCCAGAGACGGGAGCGAGCCGCGGCTATCAGCGCGGACCCCAGAGACAGGCATGAGACACTAAGGCTGCTGCCGCCGCCACCAAGAAGCCTGTGTGCAAGCACAGGTCACCATCCACACCTCCCCTCCCGGGAGCCTGTGCAGCCCGCCACTGCCAGGGTCCCGGGATCCAGGGACAACTTCCGCCGGAAGAACGCACGGCGGCCTCAGGCTGGTGCGACGTCACGGTGGCCTCTGCTGCCGCAGGCCTGCCCCGCACTCCGTACCCTCCCCTCCCCTCGGCCTGAGTGAGCCAGAGCCCCGAATCAGCTGCTCCTTTAACCCCCTCCTGTCTGGGTGGGAACAGACGCCCTCAGGCGACCTACACGCAGAGGCGGGGCTAAATCCAAAGCTGAACCCTGGGAGCTGTGCGAAAAAAGAAGAGAAAGGTAAATTTCTCCCAACAGCCTCAGGAGCAGCAGATTAAATCTCCACGATCAACCTGATGTACCCTGTATCTCTGGAATACCTGAATAGAAAACGGATCATCCCAAATTGAGGAGGTGGACTTTGGGAGCAACTGTAGACTTGGGGTTTGCCTTCTGCATCTAACTTGTTTCCGGTTTTATGTTTATCTTAGTTTACTATTTAGAGTTTATTATCATTGGTAGATTGGGTTATTGATTTGGTTGCTCTCTTTTTTTCTTTATATATATATATTTTTTTTTTTTTTTCCTTTTTCTGTGAGTGTGTATGTGTATGCTTCTTTGTGTGATTTTGTCTGTATAGCTTTGCTTTTACCATTTGTCCTAGGGTTCTGTCTGTCCATTTATTTTTTTTTATTTATTTATTTTTTTTTTTGCGTTACGCGGGCCTCTCACTGCTGTGGTCTCTCCCGTTGCGGAGCACAGGCTCCGGATGCGCAGGCTCAGCAGCCATGGCTCACGGGCCCAGCCATTCCGCGGCATGTGGGATCTTCCCGGACCGGGGCATGAACCCATGTCCCCTGCATCGGCAGGCGGACTCTCAGCCACTGCACCACCAGGGAAGCCCTGTCCATTTATTTTTGTTTGGTTTTTTTGGTATAGTTTTTAGCACTTGTTATCATTGGTGGATTTGTTTTTTGGTTTGGTTGCTCTCTTCTTTCTTTCTTTTTTTATTACTTTTTAATTTTCTTAAATTTTTAATAATTAAAAAATTTTATTCTAATAACTTTTTATTTATTTTTTCTTTCTTTTTTTCTCCCTTTCCTTTTGAATTATTTGGCTGACAGGGTCTGGGTGCTCCAGCCGGGTGTCAGACCTGTGACTCTGAGGTGGGAGAGCCGAGTTCAGGACATTGGTCCACCAGAGACCTCCGGGCTCCAGGTAATATCAAACAGTGAAAGCTCTCCCAGAGATCTCCCTCTCAACACTAAGACCCAGCTCCACTCAACAACCAGCAAGCTACAGTGCTGGACACCCGATGCCAAACAACTAGCAAGACAGGAACACAACCCCACCCATTAGCAGAGAGGCTGCGTAAAATAATAAAAAGGTCACAGTTACCCCAAAACACACCACGGGATATGGTCCTGCCCACCAGAAAGACAAGATCCAGCCTCATCCACCAGAACACAGGCACCAGTCCCCTCCACCAGGACACATACAGACTGAAAGGGAGGGGATGGAAAAAGATATTCCATGGAAATGGAAATCAATATTCTCCAGGATATATCATATCTTGGGTCACAAATCAAGCCTTGGTAAATTTAAGAAAATTGAAATCATATCAAGTATCTTTTCCCACCACAACACTATGAGACTAGATATCAATTACAGGAAAAAACTGTAAAAAAAACAAACACATGGAGACTAAACAATACACTATTGAATAATCAAGAGATCACTGAAGAAATCAAAGATGAAATCAAAATATACCTAGAAACAAATGACAATGAATACACGATGATCCAAAACCTATGGGATGCAGCAAAAGCAGTTCTAGGAGGGAAGTATATGGCAATACAATCCTACCTCAAGAAACAAGAAAAATCTCAAATAGACAACCTAAACCTACACTTAAAACAACTAGAGAAAGAAGAACAAAAAACCCTCAAAGTTAGCAAAAGGAAGGAAATCATAAAGATCAGATCAGAAATAAATGAAAAAGAAATGAAGGAAACATAGCAAGGATCAATAAAACTAAAAGCTGGTTCTCTGAGAAGATAAACAAAATTGATAAACCATTAGCCAGAATCATCAAGGAAAAAGAGAGAAGACTCAAATCAACAGAGTTAGAAATGAAAAAGGAGAAGTAATAACTGACACTGCAGAGATACAAAGGATCACAAGAGATTACTGCAAGCAACTCTATGCCAATAAAATGGACAACCTGGAAGAAAAGGACACATTCTTAGAAAAGCACAACCTTCCGAGACTGAACCAGGAAGAAATAGAAAATATAAACAGACCAATCACAAGCACTGAAATTGAAACTGTGATTAAAAATCTTCCAACAAACAAAAGCCCAGGACCAGATGGCTTCATAGGTGAAAACTATCGAACATTTAGAGAAGAGCTAAAACCTATCCTTCTCAAACTCTTCCAAAATATAGCAGAGGGAGGTACACTCCCAAACTCATTCTACTGGGCCACCATCACCCTGATACCAAAAGAAAATAAAGATATCACAAAAAAAGAAAACTACAGGCCAATATCACTGCAACATCACTAACCATTAGAGAAATGCAAATCAAAACTACAATGACTGGGCTTCCCTGGTGGTGCAGTGGTTGAGAGTCTGCCTGCCGATTCAGGGGACACGGGTTCGTGCCCCGGTCTGGGAAGATCCCACATGCCACAGAGCGCCTGGGCCCATGAGCCATGGCTGCTGAGTCTGCGCGTCCGGAGCCTGTGCTCCGCAATGGGAGAGGCCACAGCAGTGAGACGCCCGCGTACAGCAAAAAAAAAAAAAAAAAAAAATACAATGACCTATCACCTCATGCCAGTCAGAATTGCCATAGTCAAAAAATCTACAAAAAGTCTACAAAACAATAAATATTGGAGAGGGTGTGGATAAAAGGGAACCCTCTTGCACTCTTGGTGGGAATGTAAGTTGATACAGCCACTATGGAGAACCGTATGGAGGTTCCTTAAAAAACTAAAATTAGAACTACCATACGACCCAGCAATCCCACTACTGGGCATATACCCTGAGAAAACCATAATTCAAAAATAGTCATGTACCACAACATTCATGGAGCACTATTTACAATAGCCAGGACATGGAAGCAACCTAAGTGTCCATCGACAGATGAATGGATAAAGAAGATGTGGTGCATAGATACAATGGAATATTACTCAGACATAAAAAGAAATGAAATTGAGTTATTTGTAGTGAGGTGGATGGACTTAGAGTCTGTCATACAGAGTGAAGTAAGTCAGAAATAGAAGAACAAATACCATATGCTAACACATATATATGGAATTAAAAAAAAAGGTTCTGAAGAACCTAGGGGCAGGACAGAAATAAAGATGCAGACGTAGAGAATGGACTTGAGGACATGGGGAGGGGGAGGGTAAGCTGTGTCGAAGTGAGAGAGTGGCATTGAAGTATACACACTACCAAATGTAAAATGGATAGCTAGTGGGAAGCAGCTGCATAGCACAGGGAAATCAGTTCAGTGCTTTGTGACACCTAGAGGGGTGGGATAGGAAGGGTGGGAGGGAGATGCAAGAGGGAGGGGATATGGGGATATATGTATACGTATAGCTGATTCACTTTGTTATAAAGCAGAAACTAACACACCATTGTAAAGGAACTATACTCCAATAAAGATCAAAAAAAAAAAATGCAATGCCCATGTCCTGGGATCCATTAATTCTTTAGGCTCTATAAACACACACACACACACACACACACACACACACACACAGAAGAGTTTATGCAAATATACATAATTTGTTCTTATTTCAGAATCTGTGAACATTAAAAAAAAAACTAGCTACTGAACAAATATATTGTGTAAACAGCTAATAACACTAAAGTCCCAATTGCTATTAGAAGAAAATTCCGAGTTTATTAATAAATAGCTGATTGTTTCTATCTCACCAAAGTTTAAGTCTTAAAACCTAAAAGTGAAGGAATAAAATCTGCTCCAGCAATTTAATAGGATTCTGCCTCTGACCTTCATTCAATTCCTGTTCGTGTCTAAGACATAAGCCTTAAGAGTCATTAAATTCCCATTTTAACTGGTTGCTGGCTGTAAGTTAACACACAGACTGATCTAGCTTCTTCCCCCCACCCCCCATGCTTATGCACAATGCTATCAATGTTCTGTGTTTTCCTTGCCTTGGATTGCCATTCCATCCCAGGAGTCTCACTTCCTTTACTCCTGTGTTTTGGCTGGCATAATTTTGGAACTTAAAAAAAATATGCGTCGTCTGTCCTCTTCTCATAATCTTCACCTGCATTTTAGTCTATTTTGGATATTTTTTTCTGCAGTGTCTTCAATGTGCCTTATTTCCTGTTTTCATAAGCTTTATATAACTTAAGAAAAATGCAATCCAAGACTTGTCTAGGTTAGAGGTTATTATTATATTTTTACTGTTATATGGAATAGATGGGCCTGCAGAGTATGCACTGGGCATGGCTATTTGCAGGGCTGTCTCTAAATGACATTGACTAGAGGTAATTTTCCAGGGTTCTCACCTTGGTGACCTGGGGAGGCAGCTGGTGGGAGGTATGTGTAGACAATTAGCACATATATACCATACACCCTCTCATTTCCAAAGCAAAAAGGATGAAATAGTTTCTGCTCTTCTTCCATTAGTACGATTTCCTTGTTTTTCATGTTAACAGTACTTTATTATATTCAGTAAAATACATAAGTCTTAAGTGTTCAGCACAATGAATTTTAACAAATTTATATATGCTGATTAAAACATAAAACATTTCCATCATCCTAGAAAGTTATCTCATACTTCTTTCTGGTCAATTCTTATCCAACAACCCCCAACTCCAGGGAAACACTGATCTGTTTTCTGTCACTATAGATTGTTTTTTATTTTTATTTTTGCTGTATGCGGGCCTCTCACTGAGTCCTCTCCCGTTGCGGAGCACAGGCTCCGGACGCGCAGGCTCAGCGGCCATGGCTCACGGGCGCAGCCGCTCCGCGGCACGTGGGATCTTCCCGGACTGGGTCACGAACCCGTGTCCCCTGTGTAGGCAGGCGGACTCTCAACCACTGCGCCACCAGGGAAGCCCAGATTGTTTTTTTTATGTTCAAGAACTTCATATAAATGGAATCATACATGTGTGTTCTTTTGTTTATGCAACATTTTGCTCAGCATATTTTTTTGAGACTCATCTATGTTAATTTGTTCTTTTTTTTTTTTTTTTTTTTTTTTTGCTTAGTGTTATTCTTTGGTATGGACATACCACAATTTGTTTATCCATTTTCCAATGGATGGACACCTGGGCTATTTCCACTTTATGCTTTGTATGCATAAATCTGCTATTTATAGATCAGCTTGTTAGGAACCTATACAGTTGTTTCTCTTGGTATATATCTAGGAGTGCTGTTGCTGGGTCTTAGGGTAGGTGAAAACTTAAATTTATCAGAGAGTGCCAGTTTGTTTTCAAAGTGATTGTACAATTCTAAACTCCCACCAGCGATGTATGAGAGTTCTAGTTGTTCCACATTGTGTCAACACTAAGTATAGTCAGTTTTAATTTTAGCTTTTCTGGTGAGTGTGTAAAGGTATGTGGTTTGCTTTGCATTTCCCTGGTGACTAATGATGTTAAGCACCTTTTCATATGCTTATTGACTGTCTTAGTCCATTCTGGATGTTATAACAATAGCACAGACTGGGTGGCTTAAACACAAATATTTATTTCTCATAGTTCTGGAGGCTGGGAAGGCAGTGCCTTATGAGGGCAAATCCCTGGCTTGTAGACAGCCATTGTCTTGCTGCATCCTCACATGCTAGAGAGATATAGATAGAGAAAGAGAGAGAGAATGAGAGAGAGAGAAAGAGATCTCTTGTGTCTCTTCCCATTCATGAGGGCTCCATCCTCATCACCTAATCACCTCCCAAAGCTCCCACCTCCTAATATCATCACACTGAAGGATTTCAACATATGAATTTGGGGGGTACACATTCCATCCATAACACTGAGCATTTGAATATCTTCTTTTTGTGAAGTATGTGATTAAGTCTTAAACCAATTTTTAATTGGGTTATTTGTATTTTTAATATTTTATTTTCCTTTGAAGAGCTTAAATGATTCATATGCTTTCATCAAGAGCCAATTAGATGTTTGGATTGCCACAGGTTTTCAGATTTAATATCTTAGACATACAACAAACTGTTGAGGTCAATGCATTATTCCCATTTTACAAATAGGAAACTGAGCCTCAGACACATTGAAAAACTCCCTCAAAGTTGAAGCTTTTTGACTTGAAGTATACAGCCTCTGGTATACAGCATCACCAGAGAAAAAGGTAAGAGAGAAGATATTGCAAGAAAAATTCAGTCTTTGAAATTGGTCCTAACTTAAAGAAAATAATCTTATATTTTAGAATAGCTATATATTTACATGAAAGTTGCAAAGATAGTGCAGAGAATTCCCATATATCCAACTGGTCCTGTTCTTTTTTTAAATAATGGCTTTATTGAGATATAACTCATATACCATACAATTAATCCATTTACAGTTAAATGGGTTTTAGTGTATTCACATATATGTGATGTACAACCATCACCAATGTCAACTTTGAAGCACTTTTATCACCTTAAGAAGAAACCCTGTACATTTTAGTTATCACCCCTCTTCTCCCCTATAATCCCTCTCAAATCCTAGGCAACTGCTAATCCGCTTCTGTCTCTAAAGATTAACCTATCCTGGGTATTTCATATGAATTGAATCATATAACAGTGGTCTTTTGTTACTGGCTGCTTTTGGTCCTGGCTGTTTTAAGGCTGTTGTAGCCACCATCACTCTTGTCTTGTTCTCCCTGGACACTCTGCAAGCTCCATTTCCAGTCCCTTTGCAGGCAGGTGTGGCATGTGACTGAGTTCTGGCCTAAGAGGTCCAAGCAGAAGTGATGTGTGTGCCATTTCTAGGCTTGTATCTTTGAAAGCCAAACCAGGCCAAACATCCTAACCTCCATCCTCACACGCTTTTCTCACACTTGGACTGAATGAGGAGAATTCTGAAGACCTAGGAGAAAGTGAAAGCACAAGGTAGAAGGAGCCTGGGACCCTGAAATAGGGGGAAAACCCCACTCTTATTGGACTGTGCCCTGGGCTCTGAACAAATGTTTGTTGAGATTTAGGAGTTGTCTACTACATCAGCTGGTCCTAGCTACATTTCCTACTAAAATACTCTGTGAAAGCCCATGATCATGCATATCCCTAATGTATCAAGGATTCTGATCATGCGTTATCATTTTATTAAGGTGTCTTAGATTGGCCACCCACCCAAGATTAAGAATTAAGAATCATGATTCCTGGGCTTCCCTGGTGGCGCAGTGGTTGAGAGTCCGCCTGCCGATGCAGGGGACACGGGTTTGTGCCCCGGTCCGGGAAGATCCCACATGCCGCGGAGCGGCTGGGCCCGTGAGCCATGGCCGCTGAGCCTGCGCGTCCGGAGCCTGTGCTCCGCAACGGGAGAGAGCACAGCAGTGAGAGGCCCGCGTACCGCAAAAAAAAGGAAAAAAAAAAAAAGAATCATGATTCCTTTAATATGATTCCCTTGCACATGGCACTGGCACACATTTTCGTTAGTTCCAAGCGGTCTAAAAACAGATCTTTCCTAAACTTATATCTCTCATTTTGTTGGAAAGAGTCAGAGAGGGAATTGTTATGGAATAAATCACATATATCCAAAAACATTTATCAAGATCCTTATAACAAATTCTTCAAGCTTAGTATTTATTTCACTGTCTTTGCTTCATAATCTCCCAGCACGTAGGAGACAACACAGGAAACACGAGGAACAGAGCTCTGCGCATTGCGGGGCATTTCATGAATTACAAAAATATGTTCAGTTCTGAAGATCAAAACCTCCACCCATCTGGGGTATATAAATCTTATACATAGAATTTATGAGGGGGGTTATCTTGAATTATGTGTTGGGCGTTGGGTTTGGCACATAATAAATATAAATGATCCTCTCAGGACAGTAGATTAACATCCAGGGGGAAAAAATATCAGGCATCTGTGGAATTTAAATGGGAAGATGTCCTACAATTCTCAGAGAGAAAAGGGCTTCCAATCCCCAGGAGATAGGACTGTGATATTTGTTTTTAAACCCCTTACTAACTCCTTCTCCTGGGAGAAGGAGAGGTTTAGCTGCTCAAGCATATTTGGAAAAGGAGCTGTGTAAGTTTGGTTTGCCCCTCTTGATCATCTCACTTTCAAAAGGGTGTCTCTGGCTGTCTCCTGGGCTGCCAGCTGGCCATGCTATGGAGGTCTGTGGAAGGCCAACAGCACCAGTGACTGGTGGACGAATCTGTCTAATTCCCAATTCCAGAAGGAGGTGTTGGGAAGCCGGTTGAGGTTGACCACTTAAGCCACACCCTCCAAAACAGCTCGGATTAGTGATGGAGTTCACATTTTCATTTTCTGCATGACCCCGCGTCTCTCAACTGGTTCTTAACTTAGAGTGTGGGAGGATGGACCATGGAAATATTTATCGATCCCTTGGATTCCAACAGATGCATAGCTGATATATTGCATGTCATACATAAATCAGTGAACACCTATGGCATGCCTGCTATGTGCAAAATTGCACTAAAGACTGTGTGTAACTTCAAAAGAACAAAAACATTTCTCAAATAGTCTGAAATTCCTTGAAGGACAAACTTGCATGAAAGGTAAAATCAGCCAAACATGGCATTTGTAAGGGTTGTGTGATGTGGGATAGACTGCAATTCTAACAGGAGTTCAGAGATATGAGATGCTGCTACAGACTAATATTTCTGAAGGTTGAGCTTGGCCCTGCAGCTGTCTATAACACCTGGATGTGTGTAAGTTTACATACAAAGAGACAAAAATTTTCAGTTGACTTCAGCCTATGTGGTTTCAGTTTTCCAGAAGTTATTTCTGGTCCCTTCTGCCTTTTTTTCCTTCTAGTTGTGGTTGCTCCATGGCAGATAAGAAATGGTATAACCACAAATACAAAGCAAATCTAAGGACGTCAAGTTAATGTGCATTTTGTATTTAAAAATAATGATCTGTATGTTTTGAAATGCCCATAGCACATCAATGTTAAGATGTGTCAATGGGAACAATGTAAGAGTCGACGTGATCTTCAGTCTTTCTTGTCATTACACTCCACATCAAATGGTTTTCTCCATATACTTCTCCTCCACCTATTCTTGCTCTGTAATGTGTCCTTCTTTAGAAGAGTGGATAAGTCAGCACTTTCTGGGGCATTATCATGAATCAAAAAAGGAACCAACATAGTCTGAAGAAAGCAAGTGGTAAGAATAGATATGAACATTGGAGATGGGAACACAAGGATGAGATTGTGAAGTTTTGTTCTTGAGATGGTTGTTGCCCTTTGGTTGTACTGCACCATCCCTGGTTCTAACTTCCATCAATCACCTGAATGTTGGCCAACATCTACTCAGCTAACCACAAGGCCTTAAAGAAGCACAGTAAAGTAATCTCAAGTCACAACACGTGGGGCAGTGTCTCTGAGAACAACTCCCCAGTAGTGTTACTGGGAGAGGGGCACCTTCACTAGGGGCCAGAATTGAGCCTCCAGCTGGAAGTCTGGGCGTCAGACTCTGGTTCCTGCTGACTAGCCTGCATCTGCTGTTCACATAGCCCCTCTTTCTCCTCTCCTTCACTCTGCACAGATGGAGTTGGGTTGGGAGACAATGACCTTAAGCACCTTTAAAACTGATTCCAATATGAGAACCCAGTATTCTTGCCAATCACACAGTTTTGTTCTGCATTCCTCCTACCTTGGACAGAGGGTCATTCCCAGCAGCTCCCTGAGCTGAGCTCTGTAGGAGGAGAAGGGAAATCTTTGGTTTTCTTGCGTGTGATAATGTCTTCCATAGTTAGGGGTGTTTTACCTTTAGCCATAAGATCAGACACATGGGCCTTTAGGTTATTGGAATATGGAATGATACAGAATTCCATATATGGAATATGGAATGATCATAGATCAACACTTCAGAGACTTTGAAACCAAGGGTATTTAATGGCTCACATATTCTTGATAAAATCATGCCTTCTTTTCATTTAGATTTATTTTTTAAATAAGCTGGACAAATTTAACCTCTTTATTGTCCAACATTTGAGGCAACAGGCTACGGAATGGTTTTGTTATACTTCATAGAAGCAAGGATTCTACCTTCTGCACACCACTCAATCTCTCTGAGTTTGTAGTTTCTTGAAACTAAAGGACACATTATATGCTAGATGTTTAAATGATGTTTCAGGCACTTGTGTCAGACCCTGTAGTTGCTTATCTAATAGTCTTTCATTTTTCTTACTAAGAGAATCACACTTTGTTGGGTTGGCAATGTACCTACCTTACATATGTACTTTTTCTTACCCCTCTTGTATGTGATATAGTTGTAGCCAAGGAGATGTTAACAGAAATCACTGGATAAGGCTTCTGGGAAAGGAATTTTAAAGGGATTTTCCCAACTGACATACACTCTTGCTCTGGGCCCTTCTATCTTCCTTTTGTCTGAAATGGCCATTTGTAATTGTTGGTGCTCCAGCAGCCATTTTGGGACCATGAAGACAATAAGATTGTGCTAAGGATATAAGAAGCCTGCATCCTGATGACATTGTGGAAATTTCATACCAGTCATCAATTTCTCATCTCTACACTTCTTTTAAATCACTGTTCCTTATGTTTTCTGTTACAGTGCAGCAAAACTCAATTCTTAACTGATAAAACACTCAACCTTCAGATTGCTTTACTTAGAGATAAAACAGAAAAATGAATATTTGACATGAAAAAAATTTTTTTACACAAAATAGTTTTGGTGAAATTCTAACTTTAAATATTGAAGATGGGGCTTGTCTTATCTCTATAAATCCTATATAGCATCAAGTAGGCCTAGATTAAAAAACAAAAGCTGCATCCTTTTCAAGTTTAATATAGCCTGAGGAAAAATCCCATTACTTTGGCTTAGTTGTCATTATCTGCATGTGAAACCTATGTTAGTAGAAATTTCACTGGGAAGGGCATGTAGTTCAGTGGAAAGAATAGGAACTTTGGCATCAGGATTTGGGTTTGAATCCTGACTCCTCTCTAAACAGGCTGTGTAATTGTAAACCCATTCTCGTATCTTTCTCAGCCTTTCTGATGTATAAAATGAGGAAGGCCTCAGGTTAAAAAGGAAGAATCTGAAAAATAACATATCAAAGGGACCCAGTGAAGTATCTGGTACCATATATGATCAATTTCCTGCATTTGTGTCTTGTTTCTCATCCTTTCACTTAACAGATGTTTACTGAACAACTACTATATGTCAAGACTGTGTTGAGCATTTAGCTTTTTGACTCTCTGAGTTTGGCCCAGATGGAATTATGACTTCAGGGCTGAGCTTCAGAAGGACTGACGGTTGATCCATTTAAAAGCTTACTGGTACTAACCAGGGGAGAGTGAGTGAATTGAAACCTTCATCACAAGGTTTCAATTAAGAAACCAAATCGAAATCTTTCTTTGTGGCATGGTTAGGTTTGGTGATTACCATCCAAAACCAGATGTAAGGGCCAGAGTTGGGTCTGGTGGACAGGGTCAGTATTTGGAAGCTGGAACAAAACTTTGAAATTCCATCTGGAAAAACTTGTACCTCTCCAGGAAACAGAATGGTTTTGGGCATACAGAGACCCCCAAAACTGAAATGAAATGGGGCTTATTTCCTTGTGAGTTTAGTTTCATATGTCCTACAGATGTGAGACCAAGTACTTGAAAATATTTAAAGTCAATAAGTTATTTACAACAAGAAAGCATGTATTTTGCCCAAGGCAGACCCTGAACCTTTTCAGTACATCTTTTCTCGCTTATCTCTTGATGAACTTGTTCAACTGTGTGAACTCTCAAATGGTCAGCATATTTGAGTCTGTTCAACATGTATTATTTGCGGATCATGACATAAAATCAATATTTAGAAGAAAGACTTTGGGGAGAGAGAGGTGAAACAGTACAGAAAAATTTACCTTGTGAGAAATTAAGTTGTTATTCATTTTCCTTCTTTTATTCATCAAGACCCTGAGCTCAAGGGATTTGCAATTACAAAGAGCAACTATAATAGTGGTTCATATCTGCTGAACATTTTTCAAGTGTGGGGACTTTATGTGGCTTATTATCATCTTTAGTCCTGACCATTAATAACTGTCTTTCATGATACAAAACTCGCTGTGGTTTCATTGGGAAGCAGTGCCATAGGGGAAAGAATAGGGTCATTGGCATCAGTGAGACTGAGTCTGAATCCTGACTCTATAACTTTGAGCACATTAGTGAATGCCTCCCAACCACAGTTAATAATTCTCCATAGTTTTCCCCATTTTTCAAATGAGTAAACTGAATCTGAATGGAGTTGGGCCACCTGCCCAAAGTCACACAGATAGTCAAGAGAAGAGCCATAGATATAGAGAGATAGCGATCTTCCACCAATGAAATCCTGTGTTTTCCCACAAGCTCGTATACTGCCCAGATGTCAGGGACCCCAGTGGATCATGAAGGGACAGGAAACACCCTCCTTCCACACGTGAGAAAGTGGGGTTCTGAGAGGGTGAGATGGACGCCCCAGTGATGGCAGGAATCCTAGCTCCAACCCAGATATCCACCTCCACACAGGACCTGAGAATGAAACATAAGTCAGCATAAGGTCTGGTTAAGATCCATTCTCCCGGTTTCCAACATATCACATTTCTACAAGATTTATGGTTGTTTTCTCCTCAGTTGGAACTAATGTTGTTGGATTATCAGGTTGTGTTTACATTTTTCTCTTATCTCGGCAGCATCGTTTTGGTCCAGCTGGCTGGTCTGCTCTCCGGGGATCAGCTTTTGCCATTTGACTCTTTCCCGTGTCCACACAACTTTCCCTTCAACTTCTTTGTGGCTCTGTGTTTCCTTTGTTATGAGTTACCTGTTTTCTGCCAGCATGGCTTTTTGTGTAATTCTCCACCTTTTGTTTTCTGGTCAGTGCAGAGATTATCTCCTAAATAGTCGTGCACACTGGGGATCAGCATTTGTGATCCTTATCTCTCTCTGGAGGAAAAGACTTCTTTCTCCAGTTTCTTAATCCTGACCTCATAGTCAGTCTTTTCTTTCCAATTAGCAAATGTTTTCCTACAGTTTTGAGTTTTCAGCAGTTTTGAAGCACACTTCCGGGAGATCCTCTATAACACAGAAAACATTTTTGCTTTGAGCCCCAGAACTTTATTTTGTGGAATTTTCTTTTTAAAAACAGAACAAAGAGCAGTTGCAGCTGCCAGTTCCTCGGCCCTAGTTGTTTCCTTCTAGGCCCTAAATGGTAACCAGACACTGACTCAAATTCCATGGCCCCATTGCATGCCGCTCCCCGCCCCCGCCCCCCCCCCCACCACCGTTTTCCTCTTGAGGTTCATTATTTTCTCCAAATTAAAACGTTCTGGTTGGAATGAGTGAGTATAAAGAGACAGGGCAGCAGGGAGCTCCGGCTGTACAGAGGGATTAGATCTTGGGGAGGCCTTCCTCACTGGTTTGTGATACAATTAATCGGCCAAAAGGACCATAGCTTTGTATTTGAGGAGATCGGTTTTGAAAGGAAGTCTGCTCTCATTACCTGTGACAGTTGAGTTTTACAAACAATTCCTTAGAATATTTGAGACAACACAGAGATGTTGGCTTTATCCAGATATGAAGGTGTTATTCTTTCATTCATTCATTAGCTCATTCATTGATCTTTTCTGCAAATATTAACTTCATGGCTACTATGCAGCAGGCATTGTGCTAGGTTCTGAGGGCTCCAAGGCAAGCAAAAAACAGACTGGCCCCTGCTCTCTCAGATCTTACAAGGAAGTTAGGGTGACAAATATTAAGTAAATAATCACATGCATAAGTGAACATCTGCAAACTGAGATAAGCTCACTGCAGGAGAGGAGGGTCTCAGGGCAGATAACAGAAGGTCTCACCTAGGACGTGTATGCTTGTGTCTGTGTCAGGGCAGGCTTACTCCTGAGGAAAAGATCGGCGAGCTAAGATCTGAAAGGTGAGAGAGAGTTCACTGGGCGATGGCTGGGAGCCAGGTAGGGTATGCTTTTAGTGCATCATGTTCCCGATCTGACAGAGGGGGTAAGGTGCACAGGCCAGATGGAGGGATGAGCATGGTGCACGAGGAGAAATGAACCTAGGCCAGAGAGGCTGGATTTCTGAGTGCAAGAGGGAGAATGGAGCAAAAGCAACCTGAGGGTTAGCCCGATTCTAGGACAGGATGGGAGATTTAGTCTCAAGCCTTAGAGCCACTGACAGGTTCTACAGTGGAAAATGGCAGGATTAAATTTACATTTTGAGAAGATTGCTCCTGTTTCCTGTAGAGAACAGATGCTCAGAAGGCCAGGGTAGTTCCAGCCAGTCATTCATTCATGACACGTGGTGAGAGGGAAAGAGATGGTCCCTGCTCTGTCAGAAGTTATTGTTGAGTGAGTGAGAACAGATAATAAACAAACACACAGATTAAGAGAAAAAATTCTTTCTAATGGCACTAAGTGCAATGAAAGAAATCGACCAAGGGGCATCTGGCTGACAGCACAGGGGCACTGTTGGCAGTCAGCGCTATCATCCCGGCTACTGAGTTTTCAGCGAAGGCCTCTCTGAGGAGCTGAGGTTTTCCTCCCTAGGTATAGAGTCCTTATGAGTCTCACGTCTTGTCTAGAACTAAGCCAATCTCCTCACCAGCTCACTGAGGGCTTGTCCTTACATGCTGACTCTGTAAGTGGACCCCTGGACCCCCCAGTTTCTCCTGGCCTTCATACAAGAGTGGAGTATGCGGAGCTTCCCTGGTGGCGCAGTGGTTGAGAGTCCGCCTGCCGATGCAGGGGACACGGGTTCGTGCCCTGGTCCGGGAAGATCCCACATGCCGCGGAGCGGCTGGGCCCGTGAGCCATGGCCGCTGAGCCTGCGCATCCGGAGCCTGTGCTCTGTAACGCGAGAGGCCGCAACAGTGAGAGGCCCGCGTACCGCAAAAAAAGAAAAAAAAAAAAGAGTGGAGTATGTGATCCGGAAGGAACTTTCAAGATCATCTCATTCAACTCTCTCATGTTACAGGCAACTAAGCAGAAGCCCAGGGGGCACAGTTGTACTTTCAGAGGCCATGCAGCCTGTTTCCGAAGCACTTTACATCCCTGGGTGCATAGGAGATTCCAAATATCTGCGGAAAGTGATTAATGGTCTTTTTTTTTTTTTTTTCCCCTGGCATCTCCTAATGCAAAAAATCTTGGACAGCAACCAATTTAATTTAGACTCCAGAAATTGCTACTTTTTTTCAACCTGGCTTATATTAATGATATTTTTTAAAAGCCCTGAAGCTCTGAAGCATATTTAAGATCATGAAATAACATTGCAAATCTTTTGCCATTTATAAAATTTTATGAAATGCGAAGTCTAAAAAGAAAAAGAATTCTTTTTTTCTCTTTGGTTTCCATAAACTCAATAAGACATTTCTTATTTAAGATTTATAAAAATAAATTTTTTATATAATTGAGTCATTGGTTGAAGTTTACTCTAGAACATAGTTTTCATGACTGACCTGAAAATCCCTTTGGGGATCATAGTATAACCTAATCTGAAATAATGCTTCCTGAGCTGGTTATAATAAAGTTCTTTTATAATATATCTCTTAGGAGATTCCTCCTCCAATTTTTCTGGGAGGAGAGATATTGTTTTGGGAGAAAAGTCCATGTTTTTGAATCCATCAGATTTAGTCAAGGCCACAGGCATTGAAGAAAGAATTTGGTGGTAATATTTATCCTGGGAAAACATTTTATTGATAAATTTCAGATATATCCTACTGCAAGGGAAGTTTCTTTTCTCTTTCAAATGAGATGGGTGTTTTACAATCTTCATTTTCAGATGAAGAAATTGAAGCCCAGAAAAATAAAGTAACCAAATTCACACAGTTAAACCCTAATCATTATGACCATCAAGTGGCTTGGAGGACATTTTGTATGACATTTCAGCTTAGATGAGAGAGTAGCTCAGTGCAGGTAAGGGTGGGCAGAGCTTCCTTGGAGCCAACACTCAAGCTTAGAAATTCATGTCTGAATATCCCTTTAGGGCTTTTGTTTCCTCCTGTTGGTTCTCAAGAGGTCAGAATGGCACAGAGATACTGAGTTCCTTGGGTCAGCTGAGGAGAGGAAAGAGTCAGCTCTTCCTTGGAAAAGTCACAGAAGTTGGTGTGCTGAGATGCACTCGGCATCACAGCAGTGACTGCATGCAGCTGCCAGGTACTGAAGGTCGAACCCAGGTAACTGCGTCTAGTAGTTACCAGTGGCGGCTTTAACAACCAATGGCTTAAAACAACAGAAATTTATTATCTCATAGTTCTGGAGGTCAGCAGTCTGAAATCCGTCTCACTTAACTGAAATCAAAGTGTTGGCAGGGCTTTGCTCTCTCTGAAGGCTCTAAGGGAGAATCTGTTCCTTGCCTCTTCCAGCTGCTGGTGGCTGCCAGGATCCCTTGGCTTGTAGCAGCATCACTCCAGTCTCTGCCTCCATGGTCACATTGCTTTCTCCTTTTCTGTCTATGTCAAATGTCCCTCCACCTCCCTCTTATGTGCTCACGTTTAGGGTCCACCCAGAAAATCTTCGATAATCTCCCCATGTTGTGATCCTTAACTCAATCATACCTCCACAGACCCTTTTTCCTGATAAGGTGAAATTTACAGGTTCCAGGGATTAGGACCTGATATCTTTGGGGCCGGTATGGAGCCCATCATATACTGAGCCTGGATCCATCATGCTGACATCATTTATTTATGGCTGACAAAGGACGAGGCTGCGGGCAAGAGGTCAGGAGACGAGAGCCTTTCTGTTCTCTAGACGTGGGGAGAAATGTCATAATCACTGTCTGGCAGAACAAAAGAGTGAAGGAAAAAGCTTAAGCAATACTCAGCTCCAGAGTGACCACATGGCATGATTACTGCTGAGTTTGTTTATGAGAGGAAAGAAAGTAGCCATGTTGGGAGACTTGTGTGGTTTTCATATCCTGGAAGTTATGTAGAAATAGTTGGACAGGAATGAGTTATTCAGGAGTATAAAACAATTTTTTTTTATCTTTGACTTTTCTTTTTAACATCTTTAGTGGAGTATAATTGCTTTACATTGTTGTGTTAGTTGCTGCTGTATAACAAAGTGAATCAGCTATATGTATACATATATCCCCATATCCCCTTCCTCTTGTGTCTCCCTTCCACCCTCTCTATCCCACCCCTCTAGGTGGTCACAAAACAGAAGCTGATCTCCCTGTGCTATGGGACTGCTTCCCACTATCTATTTTACATTTGGTAGTGTGTACATGTCAATGCCACTCTCTCACTTTGTCCCAGCTTACCCTTCCCCCTTCCCGTGTCCTCAAGTCCATTCTCTACGTCTGCTTCATTCCAGTCCTGCTCCTAGTTTCTTCAGAACCATTTTCTTTTCTTTTTAGAGTCCATATATATGTGTTAGCATATGGTATTTGTTTTTCTCTTTCTGACTTACTTCACTCTGTATGACAGACTCTAGGTCCATCCACCTCACTACAAATAACTCAATTTTGTTTCTTTTTATGGCTGAGTAATATTCCATTGTGTATATGTGCCACAACTTCTTTATCCATTCATCTGTCAATGGACACTTAGGTGCTTCCATGTCCTGGCTGTTGTAAATAGAGCTGCAGTGAACATTGTGGTACATGTGTCTTTTTGAATTATGGTTTTCTCAGGGTATATGCCCAGTAGTGAGACTGCTGGATCATATGGTAGTTCTATTTTTAGTTTTTTAAGGAACCTCCATACTGTTCTCCATAGTGGCTGTATCAATTTACATTCCCACCAGCAGTGCAAGAGGGTTCTCTTTTCTCCACACTCTCTCCAGCGTTTATTGTTTATAGATTTTTTGATGATGATACCTCATTGTAGTTTTTATTTGTATTTCTCTAATGGTTAGTGATGTTGAGCATCCTTTCATGTGTAAAACGGTTTCTTGTTCAAACAGACTACAAACCTTGAGGGGTTAAAATATCCTCCCAGAGAGGAGAAATGTAAAATGCCCTTAATGTTATTAATGTAGCCCTCTGGGGACAAAGAATCACATCATCCCCAGTCTCTTGTTGATTTTACCCCATGGAGCCTGGTTGTTGAGGAGGGGCTGTGAAGTTGAAGCATCCGGCCGTGGTAACTGAACGACGTGGTGAGGAAGCGTACTCCTTCCTGACTTCATTCATGAGTCAGGAAGGGGAATGAAGATGCCGGTTAGTGGAAGCTACACATTCTTGTCCATTTACTTGCTTTAGATGAAAGAACATACCACAATATTGCTCCCCTCCCCCCGCAAATAAATAACATTAGCCTGGATCTTCTCTCATAAATTGTAGAAACATCAGTAGCAAGGGCAGCCGAGAAGCTTCCCTGCCTTCCCAACACCTGAGAAAGTGGGGTGAGGTTTTTCATTGAGATTTTCCTAATGCAGGTCAAAGGCATTTCTAAGCTTCCTACGGGCCTTGGTGATTATTTTAAGGATTGAAAATACCTTTTTTCTTACATGACCACTTATCACCTTTCAAAATTCTGGGACTCCTTGAAGGCCCAAGTGTCTTACCGCTCTTCTCCTCTTTCCTTCTTCTTCCCTCACCATCCTAAATAATTCATACAATCAAGTAGTTTCCAGACATGATGTTCAGGTAAAAATTCTTGCCCAGCCCCAGTTACCCAACAGAGCCCTGAAAGCTGCTATTCTAGAATAGAACTACTCAAATTTAAGTTGATCATCATCAAGATGAATGGCTAGACTAGAAGCAGTTTAAAAGATTTCTTCCTGTACCCCCAACTCAATGACCTTCCAGCCAGCGTCCTACGGGATGCTAAACACTTTCTATCACCTGTTCACTCCTTTTGCTTGAATGAGGAACATCAACTTGGTGTTTCTTGTTGAAGGGCTATGCACTGGGGCACCCTGTCTTATTAAACTGTTAGAGCATACCAATGCCTGTGGCATTTTTTTTTTCCTTTGCCAAAGGCAGCTCTGACTAGTACAATTCCATTCCAGGGCACGACAAGAGCAAAACTGAATTGTCTTGGGACGTCCTGCCCCACCAGTGACAGTTTCACACAAGACCAGTCTCAAGGACCTGGTCTGTTGCCACCTTTATCTTTCTCAAGGCTGCATTGTGGAAATAATATTCCTTTTCTGGCGCATAAATGCCTTTTCATCCCTGCCCTTTCTAAGCCCATTTTTCCCAAACCACCAAGAAATTGACGTGCACTTGTCCTCCACATGGTGTAGGACATTCGTACTCTCCTTGATTGTATTTCTATTAGAAATAGAAATATTTCTTTTTCTATTGTAGCTGATTTAGTAACCAGGCCTAGGATATTGGCGATTGGATTTGTTCAATCGCCAGTTAACAGTAAACTCATTGAAACCTTCCAAATACTTTCCATTTTTCTGGACCCCACTCAGACCCCACATTTAGAATGAAGCTGTCCCTTAACTCCTTGCTGTAAAGTGACGTTGTACTCTGAGGTCCTCTTACTCGTTGGTACAGAGGCACCACAGGGCCTCCTTTTCCTCTATGGCAGCACACCGACCTGCTGGAGCTGGGGGAACTAGCAAGTACCCATCACAGTTTTCAACAGATAGCGATTTTCATTTGAACTGATTCAGCAGGGACACATATACCCACATAGGAGAAATACTGGGATCTCTTGACTGGTGCTTATAAGGCGAAAAATATATACAATATAATTATTTTTCCACAATATAAACTGCAAGAAAGAGAGGCTAGACACTCCTATTTTGGTGGGCTAGGAGAGCTCCTAGCCTGATGGGGACAAACAGAAAAAAAGAGAGAGAAAATATTGTATCGGCATGAGTTAAACACAAGGATGACCATATGTCCAGTTTTCTCATTCTGTCCCAGTTTATACTTATTGTTCAGGAATAATTATCTATAGCACCTTTTTTTAGCTCTTCAAGTATCTTGGTTTAGATATGAAATTATATAATCACCCCAGTTAAACAAAGGTTGAGAAACACGGGTCTGATATGACCCCCAAAACAGTTCCCAAAGGTAATTATTTTCAAGGTTTGATATCTCAGAGGAACGTTTGGGTTAGCAGGATGGCTTCCCGACAAATTAAATCCCACTTTTGATATGCTTCTAACAGATACAAAGGAAACAGGTTGAAAAGAATCAAATACAGTTTTTGCAGCTGAAACATTTAGATATTATTATAAAGGAGAGTGATGGGAGCCTTGCAGTAGAGAAGAGAAGGCTTAAAAAAATCTATTAGGAGTGCTTTCTTTGGACACTCTGGATATCTACTCTTTGGTGACTGTTTCCTAGTTATCTTAACTCATTAACACAGTATGAGTCGGATAACTTAGTTCTAACTTGATTCTAATTTCTTTCTCCTGCAAGGAGATGGGGGCATAGCTGAAGACAAAGCCTTGCTTGGCTTCCACATTCAGTTGGGTCATATGGTTGTTCCTCGATTGGTCACGTGGAGGACTTGGCATGGTCTATTCCAGAGAAAAGCTGGCCGAGTAGCTTTGTCTCTCTCTCATCCATCGATCTGGCTAACAATACGTTGGAACATGAGTCTCAATTGGTCATTCGGTTTTTCAACTCATGCATGAGAAACTATGATTTAAACAACTAAAGCAACAACAACAGCACGAAAACAAGATCAATGCTTGCAGCCAAGTTGTTTGAATGACCACTGCCAGTTTATTTTTCTCCTGCTAAAATCTCATCTCTGCACTTTGACATGTTAATTCCCTTCCTCCCGTTTGGTTTGTAAGCAAAGACACAAGGTGACAACCCATCCATAGCAGCTGTCAGGAAACCATTACAGCCAGTGTGAGCCCTGATGGACACCAGTTGTCTGACGGTGATTCTTCTCAGTATGCTAAAAAACCCCACAAAACTGTACTTTTTTGTTTCAGTTAGTTTTACAGGCGTTTCAAGCTGGAGCCTGCATTTTTCTGTGGTAAGCTCACCTTACCACCCTCAGGATTCCCCTGGAGGTCTCACTAACCTCGGCCACATTCATATTTTATGTGAGCCGAGCTGCACGAGCTTGATGCTGCCGTTTGTTTTTTCTTGCATTGAAGTAATTTGCTTTTCCCCTTCTGTGACCCTGGGTTTCAACAACTTGAAGCTGGCCTACAGACTGAGAGATGAGAAAATAGGCTCTAAGGTTATCACATCACAGATATATGCTATCTAAAAACTGAAGAGATGCTGACGTTGCTTTGTTTGAGTCAACACAGATGCCAAGTTATTTGTCCTTCATCAATGTGGTTCTTGGGAATCCTTGGTGAATGAATACTTTCCTAGGAGGTTGGGTCTCATTGACAATGTTTGGAATTAGGTGCTATTTATGTCAAAGGGAGTCTTTAAAAAGATGGCCAACTCCATTTCCATTTTATATAGTTTTCAACATCTGTCTTCATTTTTCCTCTAATATGAGTAGGTATTCTGAATACATTTAACAATTTCTGTGGACTGACTCAGAACAAAGGAAGTTTGGATAAATAGTAAAAGAAAATTTCGTTGAAAGTTTCTCTTTTGCCTGTTCTCTGCTCTTTTAGTATACAGATGCCTGGAAAAAAAAATAGACCATTATCTATATATGGTTTGGTTCAGGGTAACAGAAATTTGCTCTGAATTAAACATTTCTGTCTTATTGGCCTACTGGGACACTTAAAAATCCCAACCTTTAGACCACACACTCTTAATTGTGGCATGTGGGTTTATAGGAGTTGAAATTAAAAAACCCGCAGAAGGTTATTTAACAGTTCCAGCTTCTCTCCTCCAGTTTCAGGCTTTTTGGCCAAAAATGGTGACAATTGGGTTAAGACATTAAAGGCTTTTGTCTAAATACCAATCTTGGTGGTGGTCGTGGAGGGGCAACAGTGCACGATGCCACCAGCAGCCGTGATGGCCTTACTGGGAACTCATTGACTAACCCAGTCCCAGGAAGGCCGTGTTGAGCAGGATAATAAAAGGAAGAGGGAAGGGGTAAAGGAGAAGGACCTGAACTGTCCAGTCACATGATTTCCCTTATGTTGTCCTAAAGGAGTAGATAAGGTTCATGAAAATATGCCCCTGAAAAACCCAAGTGACTTTATCTTTTGCTTAAAATGTATTTTTAATCTTTTACCAGCCTTATTGAGATAGGTCACACGCCATATCATTTATCCATTTAAAGTGTGCAATTTAATGGTTTTTAGTGCATTAAAAGGGTTATGCCACCTTCATTTAGGACTCTGCTTGTCTTGTCATCTTGTCCTCTCCTCCCTCTGCAACGCTCTTACCCCAGATATGGGTTCATTCCCTCCTCATGGCTCAACTCTTTGCTCAGATGTCGCCTGTAAGGAACTCAGAGCTTTCCCTCCATCTAAAATACCACCGCTGCCCATTGTGCCCTCTCCTCCCAGCTTTATTTTGTCTACAGCCCTCGCCATGGCCTGACTTAGCGCTCTGACATTTTCTCTTTTGTTTATGGTCTGCAGTCCTCAGCTCTCCCAGGGCAGAACCTTTGTCTCCTCCCTGCTGTTTCCTCAGTTCCCAGGCCCCGGCCTGGCTAGAGTTAGGGCCTGGAGGAGGGAGCCAGTGCGGATGGCTGTCCTCTCTGCACCCTCCTGTAGGTGTTGGAGGAGGGGAAGTGATTGGAGCAGCAGCTAAAGAGAACGGCCAGCTCACCGCCACTCGCCACTGGGCCAAACCCCTCCCGACACTGGCCCCGGGAATGGATGCTGCCACGGCCACCAGGAGCTGCCCGACGTGGAGAAGGCCAACATGGGCCTGCGGTTCTGGGAACTTGAGTTCTCCCTTTCTGTATCTGGAATCCCTCTGCAATTACCTGGCGTCTCTGAGACTCTGTAAGAGGAGGATATTGGACCTCCGAGTCCTCGTAGTTCTGACACTCTGGAATTCTGACAGAATTCTCTGATAAGGCACGTAATTGAACACTTACAGGTAAAGTGTACCTGGAAGCACCCCATCTTTAATAAACCCCGTCTCTATGGCTAACTTTGCCATATTAAGCTGCATTTCTCTCTTCCTTCTTCTCCACTCCCACCACAGTCTTTTTTAAGAATGGACTTTTAAAAAAAAATTGAAGTATAGTTGATTTACGACGTAATGTTAATTTCTGCTGTACAGCAAAGTGATTCAGTTATACATATATATACATTCTTTTTTAATATTCTTTTCCATTATGGTTTATCACAGGATATTGAATATAGTTCCCTGTGCTATGCAATAGGACCTTGTTGTTTATCCATCCTATATATAATAGTTTGCGTCTGCTAATCCCAAAATACCAATCCATCCCTCCCCTCCCCACCCTCCCCCTTGGCAGTCACAAGTCTGTTTTCTATGTCTGTGAGTCTGTTTTTGTTTTAGGTTCATTTGTGCCATATTTTAGATTCTATGTATAAGTGATATATGTGGTATTTGTCTTTCTCTTTCTGACTTACTTCAGTTAGTATGATAATCTCTAGTTGCATCCATGTTGCTGCAAATGGCATTATTTCATTCTTTTTTATGGCTGAGCAATATTCCATTGTATATATGTACCACATCTTCTTTATCCATTCATCTGTTGATGGACATTTAGGTCATTTCCATGACCTGGCTATTGTAAATAGTGCTCCTATGAATACTGGGGTGCACGTATCTTTTTGAATTAGAGTCTTGTCTAGGTATATGCCCAGGAGTGGAATTCTGGATCATACGGTAATTCTATTTTTAGTTTTTTGAGGAACCTCCATAACTGTTTTCTATAGGGGCTGCACCAATTTACATTCCCACCTATATTGTAGGAAGGTTCCCTCTTCTCCACACCCTCTCCAGCATTTGTTATTTGTAGACTTTTTAATGTTGGCCATTCTGACCGGTGTGAAGTGGTACCTCATTGTAGTTTTGATTTGCATTCTTCTAATAATTAGTGATGATGAGCATCTTTTCACCAGCCTATTGGCCAGGATGGACCTTTCTAATGCTTGGGGTCTTCAACTCATGTGACAGAAGAAAGGACAAAATAAAAATTATGCTTTGGATGTGCTATTTGAGCTGGAGCTAAATTTGAGTAAAAGCTTCGTCTGTGAGTTTACAAACATACAATTTAGGCTCTTACAGTTATCTAAATCCACTTTCTTGCCTTATAATTTTATGGTTAGAAGCATTACAGTTGTTTTTAGATTTTCATTATAACTTCAGTGGCTACAGACTGAACCAAATAGTGTTTGTTTATTTGTGCAACAAATTATGCCCCTCAGCTAACTTTACTGTGTAATTTACATTGGGTGTGCATTTTGCAAAAAAAAAAAAAATATACATTGGTCTGAGGTTCTCCTCTTCCTTTTCTTCTCTCTTCTTCCCGAAAGCAGCACTGACAATAGAAAATTGGGAAATAAAATGCACATCTGGGCATTTTACTTATGTGTGTACAACACACATGCCTACAGATAGACAAACTCATAGACGGAGAATTATATAAAGATATACAAATTCAAATTCCATTAACATTTAGGCTGGGTAAACTTGGGGAAGTCAGCCTGCTTCACTGAGATTTTATTCACATTTAGCTCCAGCGCCAAAGCACATGCGAAGCACACTTTTGATAAATGACAGAGATTTTTGTGTATAACCAGAAAAATAGTCCTCTGAGTTGCTGTTGAGTTCAAAGAAGAAAGTTTCTGAAATTCCATTTCCAATTGTGAGGTGCTTTCTAAATACATGGTAGAGGTGACTAGAGTAATAGGAAATGAGCACTCTCCATCTCGGCAGGGTGAAATTTATTTCAAGGTAAATTTAAAAAAATCTGCATGTATGGAATTTGCACCTCAGACTGAATAGGATAAACTTCCTGCCGTTTGTCCATCTGAGATCCTCTGTGCCAGGACTGCTGCCTACCTGGTTGACCACAGGGGTCCCAGCTAACAGAACTGGGAAGACTCATGATGGAGGTATATCCCTTTCTGTGTTCTCTTCTGGTTATTCGAAGCAGTCAATAAATTTCTATGGAGACCTCATTGCCTGTGGGCATCCAGTGATTTTTGTCCACAGATGATTTTATCCTTAGATGTTACTTTTTCTTTGGTCTCACCTGTGACGAATGGTGAACCTGAGTGAGTGTTAAAGCTGAACTTATTAAAAAGGAATGGAAAACCGGTAATATATTTAAGCAATTTGAATTGATTAGGCACTTGGGTGGGGGTAATTTTTTAGTTCAAAACAACATAGGAGGTCTAAATAAATTATTAGTTCCTTATATATGCCTAGCGTATTCTGGATTCTTGCTGAGATAAAATAATCACAGACATAACTAAAGAATAATGTAAATATGTTACATCAAAATACCTCTTTATAGTTCATATATTGTAACACTTTCAGATAAATCATACCCTGAGAGATCTTGTTTCTGCTATAGATCAGCTGATGACCTTGGCAATATCCTCTTCATTCAGGGTCTTTAATTTCCCACCTTGGAGGGTGGGAGGAGCAGCTTGGGGTCATCCTTGTAGCAAAGCTCTTTCTAGCTCAAAAAACCCTCTGGGACTGGTAACTTCTACTTTTAATTCTCTCTGCTTTGTAGGTTAGAAATGAGAGGACTCGCGAGTCTCTTGTGATTGGATAGAATGACTTATTTGAAATTTTTAAGAGAAAAATATGAATTCCCTCCTTCCTTCATTCCACACATGTTGCCAGATTCCTACTCTGTGTCAGGCCCTTTTTTTTTTCTCTAAAGCTGAAACTACAGGAGTGACTAAGGTGGACAATGCCAAGATCTTCTAGTGGGGGAATAGTGACCCCCCTGTCCTGGGATTCCTGATAAAACTGGGAAGGTCCTGGGTAAACTGGGATCAGTGGGTCACACCAAGTGGGAGAGGCTGAGCATAAAGGAGTTAAAGAATGAGAAAACAAGATGGTTTCGGAGAGTGACAAGTTTTCTGTAGCAAATCCTCAGGATGACACATTTGGGGGTGGGAGAGAGTTGGGCTTTAGTGTGGGTGGTCTTCAGGAGGTCTCAGAGGAGATCACATTCACACTCAGTGGGAATGGAGGAGAAGGATGCAGACACGTAGAGAGCTGGGGGCTTATGTTCCAGGCAGTGGGAACAGCAAGAGCAGGAGTCTGGGAGGGAGAAGATCTTGGCCTGATGGAGAAATAGAATGATGACCAGGATGGAATGTTCTGGAGGGAGGAGGAGAGGGATAAGGGCTTTGTGGGTGTCGGTAAGGAACTCAGACAATAATAATAATAGCTGATGTTATACTCTGGGCACTGACTCATTTCATTGCATCAATCTTCACGGTCACCCATTTTACAGATAAGGATACTGAGGCACAGGGACTTGAATAAGCAGAGTGTCTCAAGTCACACAGCTTGCCATGGTGGAGCCAAGATTCAGCCCCCAACAAATGATGCAGTATTTATAGTTGGCACTACACTTAACCAAGGGGAACCCCTTGGTCATCGGGAAGGTGTATCCTTCCTTCCCAACTCTCTGTGCCCACTGGTACCCACCAGCCCCCAGGAGTAAGGACAATCTCATCATTTTGACGCCCCCTCCCCCAGGCAGCTGCAGTTTTTGCTTAGCCAGTAGCAGACGCGGGAGGAGGCCTCTACAGCTTTTGTGGATTTCCTCCAGCACTGAATGGGGGCAGTTATGAGACGGCTTAGAAATAGTCACTCTGTGTGTAATCAGGTCACTTCACTGAGAAAACATTTTTGTTTCAGCTTCCTTCCTTCCCTTGGTCTTCTCCAGGGAACAGTGTCTCTGACCTTCTAAGGCACAAAGTACAGAGATAATGGGGCACAGCAAGTCAACAGAGTCAAAAGAGGGGAGAGTCTGTGGTTAGCACACACACACACACACACACACACACACACACACGAAAACTGTTAAGAGTCACTAGCCAGGGAATCACACTGCAAATATGCTTAGAAAAATATGGCTAAGAGATAGATGGAAACTTACCTAGTCTGTAACTCTTTGTGGTTGCAAAGATCTCTCTTCTGCTCAGAGCAGAGGAGGAAGAACGCACTCTGCTCTGAGAGAGCGCAGAGCATCACACGAGTGTTTCCTCCCCTTTGGGCCTCTGCTCACATTCAGCTTGGCCTTTGCGGTTTGGATTTACCCTGATGGGCTCACCAGATGTGCAGACAGAGTCAAGACATGGGGTCTCACACTTTCTTTTCAGACTGCTTAAGTACGAGACAGACCTTTTCCTATAGGGGAAAAATCATGCCTTCTAATTCGTTAGAGCCAGAGATGAAGAATAAAAGCTACATGGAAAATTCAAAGGATTGGGGGTTTTATTTTGAATTTTTAAATTAATATGGAAGAGATTTAACGAATTGCTCAGGCCCCGAAGTAATGGCCCTAAAAGGTACATTTCAGTATCATCTTTTTTTTTTTCTCCTTTGTCACAGTACACACACTGGCAGCTTAAGATGTGGGAATCGGGAGAAAAATGCAGAACGAATGTCATGTTTTGTTTTAAAACTTTCTTTACTATTGCTTGGTTTTGACATTCAATCTCTTTTCTTCATGAATTGCTAACTTCCTTCAGGCCTAACTATAATTCTTTGACTTTTACAAACCTACTGACTATAAATCCTGTTTAATTATAGCACGGCTCACGTGTCCTGAAGAGTTATGTTAATGATTAAAATGCCATCGATTAGTAACCAAAGATAGATTTTGTGGAGAAAAAAGGGAAGAGAGGAAATCTTTGGGGTTCAGGCGGGAAAGCTAGACTTCTTTCCTTGGCCTTCTCATCGCTGCCCCAGCTGCAGGTCTTCCCAGGTTACTGTGGACAAGGACACACTCCTGGCAATGCAGAATTTGTAGGACTGGCGTGCTCTCTCCTTCTTCCAGTAACATCTTTGCTTCCCTCCGTGTCCCTCTTGCACACTCTTGTTAGTGTCTCAGTTCACACTGAGGCGTTGGTCCTCGCCATTCTGAGGAGCACCGACTGGATTCAGAGCTGATCTGTGTTCTGGTTCCCTCTCTTATCAGCTGTGTGACTTTAGGCAAGTTACTTAACCTCCCTGAGCCTCAGTATTCTTATAAAAAAATAATGTAACTACAGCCTCAGAGGGTTGTTAGAATTAGCTCAAATATTGTAAGTTAAAGGTAGGCATCTGGTGTTTTTGATTATTATTATCATTTTAAATCTTGAGCTTTGAGTCAAAGTCAGATATAGAGGAAGCTGAGGCCCTGGAGGCAGTGTCTGGAATTACTGGGGCGCGTATGGCGCAGGTGTGGCAGTGGGACATGAGTGTGAGGAGGCTGTAACCGGCACTCCCCTCCTTTGCCCTGTGTTGGCATGTGTCGGCTGTGTTCCCAATCAGGCACTATTAGGCTTTTTGGTCCCCTGTCAAAGGGCACATCTGGTTCTGGTGTATGTTCAGCCTGAGGCAAATCTTGAAGGAAGTCTTAAACGTCCCTGGTAAAAGGCACTAGACTCAGAAGTAGAAGAAAGGGATTCTAGTCCCATTCACCAGGTAACCTTGGGTGAGCCATTTCAGAACTCAGGACCCTCCAATATAAAGTTTACATCCTCCATAATACCTCATGTGGTTTCAGAGGGGAAGTCAAATAAGGTGATGTGTGTGTGAAACGCTTTGCCTGCTCTAATAGTAATATCATTAATAATAATGATAAATTGTTTTTTTCTCCCAAGGCCCAGTGTTCTGATGTCTATTTGCTACCTTCCCAGAGTCTTCTCTTAAAAGCTTTGCTTAAACTTATTAAGTATTCAAGTTTTTTTTTTCAGTTTTCCCTTCCCTAGACGGCATATCTAATTTATGCACACACTGCACACACTGCGCACACTGCACACACACAAACATACTCATCTGACTTGTCCCGTAATCTTTAGGGTCTTGTTCCCTATTAGTCATCCTGAAGACTAACTAGCCTGACAGTATTTTCAGAGCTGTTGATGGGTTAATGTAACATAAAACTGCTTTTGGTAGAAAATACCAGACCAGGGGTCAGCCAACATTTTCTATAAAGGGCCAGTTAGTAAATATTTTCAGCTTTATGGGCCATGGGTCTCTGTCACAATAGCAACTCTGTTTGTTGTAGCAGGAAAGCCACCATTGATGATACAGAAATAAACAGGTGTGGCTGTGTTCCAATAAAACTTTATTTGCAGAAACATTTGATGGGCTTGATTTGGGCTGTGAGTGTAGTTTGCTGACCTCTGCAACAGACAGAAGAATGACAGTAATGGTGGCAAACCCAGATGTTATGGCCAGTTATTAGGAAAGAGACTTAGGGCAGATGAGGGCTTTGGCAAGCCTTCCCTTCCACTCTTCCCTGCCTGAGTGTCCTGACCTGAGATGACAGCAGGGCTGGGTACACGTTCTCACCCCAGAACCCCAGAGCTTGCTGAGTCGTTGACTAGCCTGGGGGGTTTTGGAGGGTGGAAATTTACAAGTCGGCCAAGAGCCGTCTCTCTGCCAAGGACTGATTCAGGGTTCAGGGATTAAGCCTCTGGCGTGGGGATTAAACTTGAATTTCATAGGAACAGACGCTAGCGGCACCAGACGTTGGGCTGGGTCTGGTACGGTGTGTGCTGTTGGCTCTGAGAAGGTCCTCAATTCTATTATGGGCATAAAAGTAAAGAAAGAAATGAGGGGTCCTGGTTTTCAGCTTTCAGCCTCGATTTTTAAAAAAATATTTCTACTGAATCTGAGATGAGAACATACTTTGGAAACAACCAAGAGCATGAAGGAATTTATTCCCAAGGCCAAGAGTGACTAAACTGCTGAGTGTTAAATTCTCAGTAGGGAAGGGATGAAGAGAAGCATGGGCACAAAACCCACATTTCATCCCGGGCGGCTTTGTTCTGCTGGCTCCATTGTGCTGCTTCCTGTGGTTCTGGAAAATGCCGCCCCCTTCCAGGAGCTCAGTGTGCATGTGCCGGCAGACAGGATGTTGCCCGTGACCCACTGTCATTGGGTACCTCTTGCTGTTGTCAGGCATCTGGTAAACAGTGCCCTTGGGGGAGCCTGTGAATGGTAGCAGCTGAGGAAGGTGTCTCAGAGCCAGTGCACCATTTTGTTTTCACACGGGGAACTTGAGACCCAGAGAGGAAGTGAGTGTTCAGAGTCTCACGGATAATTTGAGGTGAGTGGAGGACTCGAATCCAGTCCTCTGGGCTCCTGTCCCAGTGGTCCGCTCTGAGGCAGAACTGCACTGCTACTCTGTGAATCATCACAGAGGGTCATAGTGTCACAGGTACCAGTAGTCCCTTTGAAACCATATCACAGATCCAAAGGCTCTTTGACCTTGAAACGTAAAGTTTTTGCCTCATTCCATAGATCCAACTTCATGAAATCACATAAAATAACTTTTGTTTACTCACTTTTTGTTGGAGAATTTAATCCACTTACATTTAAGGTAATTATCAATATGTATGTTCATATTATCATTTTCTTAATTATTTTGGGTTTGTTTTTGTAGGTCTTCTCCTTCTCTTGTGTTTCCTGCCCAGAGAAGTTCCTTTAGTGTTTGTTGTAAACCTGGTTTGGTGGTGCTGAATTCTTTTAACTTTTGCTTGTCTGTAAAGGTTTTAATTTCTCTGTTGAATCTGAATGAGATCCTTGCTGGGTAGAGTAATCTTAGTTGAAGCTTTTTCCCTTTCATCACTTTAAGTATGTCCTGCCATCCCTTCTGACTTGCAGAATTTCTGTTGAAAGATCAGCTGTTAACCTTATGGGGATTCCCTTGTATGTTATTTGTTTCTTTTCTCTTGTTGCTTTTAGTACTTTTTCTTTGTATTTAATTTTTGATAGTTTGATTAATATGGATCTTAGTGTGTTTCTCCTTGTATGGGACTCTCTGTGCTTCCTGGACTTGATTGACTATTTCCTTTCCCACGTTAAGGAAGTTTTCAACTATAATCTCTTCAAATATTTTCTCAGTCCCTTTCTTTTTCTCTTCTTCTTCTGGGACCCCTATAATTCAAATGTTGCTGTGTTTAATGTTGTCCCAGAGATCTCTAAAACTGTCCTCAATTCTTTTTATTCTTTTTTCTTTATTCTGCTCTACATTCGTTATTTCCACTATTTTACCTTCCAGGTCACTTATCCATTCTTCTGCCTCAGTTATTCTGCTATTGTTTCTGTCTAGAGAATTTTTAATTTCATTTATTGTGTTTTTCATCATTGTTTGTTTGCTCTTTAGTTCTTCTAGGTCCTTATTAAACTTTTCTTATATTTTCTCCATTTTATTTCCAAGATCTTGGATTATCTTTACTATCATTACTCTGAATTCTTTTTCAGGTAGATTGCCTATTTCCTCTTCATTTGTCTGGTTTTTACCTTGCTCCTTTATCTGCTGTATGTTTCTCTGTCTTCTCATTTTTCTTAACTTACTGTGTTTGGGATCTCCTTTTTGTAGGCTGCAGGTTTGTAGTTCCCGTTGTTTTTGGTGTCTGCCCTCAGTGGGTGAGGTTGGTTCAGTGGCTTGTGTAGGCTTCCTGGTGGAGGGGACTGGTGCCTGTGTTCTGGTGAATGATGCTGGATCTTGTCTCTCTGATGGGTAGGGCCACGTCTGGTTGTGTGTTTTGGGGTGTCTGTGAATTTAGTATGATTTTAAGCATCCTCTCTGCTAATGAGTGGTGTTTTGTTCCTGTCTTGCTAGTTGATTGGCATGGGACATCCAGCACTGGAACTTGCTGGCTGTTGGGTGGAGCTGGGTCTTAGTATTGAGATGGAGATCTGTGGAAGCGCACTCACCGATTGATATTACGTGGTGCTGGGACGTCTCTGGTGGTCCAATGTCCTGAACTCAGCTCTCCCACCTCAGAGGCTCAGGACTGACACCAGGCCAGAGCAACAAGACCCTGTCAGCCACATGACTGGGAAATCAGATGTTTCCCAAGGGTTCGCATTGATGGTTTCTCTTGTGAAATCCAAAGTCCTCTGGAAGTGGTTCTGTAGTATGAATGATTGTACTAGATTACCTGTTTATTACACAAGGATATAACTCAGGAACAGCCAGATGTGAGAGATGCATAGAGAAAAGTATGTGGGATGAGACACGAAACTTCCATGCTCTTTCTGGGTGTGCCGCTCTCCCCACATCTCCCCCTTCCTTTTTTTTAAAGTGAACCTGAAACCTCAGTGTATGGGTGTAGCCTGGAAAATTCTTGACTTTTAATGCTTCCCTGAGATGACTACAGCAGGCAGATCTAAATTCTCTAGAAAGATATGAAGCCCCAAAGCAGGAAAAGCTGGTGTGGAAATCTAAAATGTCCAGGATAGGTTAGAATTTAGAGTCACTGATAAGGACTTAGAACTCTAACAGTCAGAACTGAATATGTGTCCCGAATGATTGCCTTGGAACCAATTAATGACGGAGGGCTTCCTAGAAGTATGAGATACACCCGGGACGGCTCTTCACTGCCCTCACGTGGAAAAACCTAATGGAAACTGTCTATGAAGTAGGTTCTAGTCTCTACTGGTGATGTCAAATATGTAAAAAAAAAATGACTAAAAAAACCGGACGTCTGGAGTTGGGATCTTTTCTGGATCCCACAATTATTCCTAAAGTGTTGGCTGGTGTCCAGAGGCAGGGCTATATCCCAAGGATCAACAAGGATGCAATAACCTTCCATGGCTCTATAGTGTGTGATGAGCCAGGCAACAGTGAGGCCAGTTAGCCGAGGTTTCCAGGGAACTCATGACAGCAAACAGGTCACCAAGTCAAGTATCCAAACTAGATGGAAGATGGAAGAGGAGTGCTTTAGGAGCAGTTCAGGGGAGGGGGTGGAGGCAGGTCAGATTTTTCTTACCTCATTAAGGTCTGATACCACCATCTGGTTCTGGAGCCCATCCTTCCCGGAAGCTTGATTCACAACCAGGCCCTGCACCACCTGTCACTGGAGAGTAGACTGGGTTTCAGAGTTAGCAATCCAGTTTCTTGCTGGAACCAGGATCCTTACACTATGGCTAGATTCCTTGAATCCTGGACCCTAACCCCATACCTTCAGCACCAGTGTGGCACCCTGGGCCTGAGAGTTCCTTTCCTAGAAGCTTCAGCTGCCATGGCCAATCTGACTTCTTTTATAGCTGTCATCTTTTCTAGCCTCACCTGAAAAATTGGCACTCCTCAGGGCTTCAAATTAAACTCAGATCTCAGTTCCTGTAACTGAGTGTCTGTACTGAGCTGCCCTTTCTTTTCTCTGTAGAGGAGCTTGACCAGGGTAAGGGACTGAGGGCTGTTTCTGTCACCAAGGACCTCCCCTAGATCAGGCCCAGGGTTCCCATGTGCAGTGGCTCTCTCACAAAGCTCTCTCGAAGTTATCTGGAGATGGTGTGGGGCATGGTGGAGCTCAGCCAGACCTCTCATCCTGGATGATGACTTTATACTTTATTTTCATGTCTGCTGCTGCTGGGAATGGTTTTAAACCTCTGGAGTGAAGTTTGCCTTTTATAAGAATGCTTTTAAAGAATGCTTGAAAAAACCCCACCCCACTATCTTAATCCCTATTCCATGTATTACACATGTTTAAGGCTTTTCTCCTTTATTTCCACTCTAAAGGTGACTTTTTATTGATGACAAATATGAGATTTTGGTTTCTCATATGCTTTGCAAAGAAGAGAATGTTATTTATTCAAGTTAAACTGACACATTTACTTTATTAATGACCCATATTCAATATAATAGAATCATAGTATTTCAACATGGTATTTTCAATCACAGTGTTTTGGTAGCTTAGGGACCATCTCGTCTAAGTTCTAATTTTACAAATGAGGAAACTGAGGCACAGAAAGGAAAATAACTTTTCCAAAGTCATCCTAAAGTATTCCTTCATGAATGCTCTTTTTTTTTCCCTCTTGCTGGTCCGGTGTTATTTTCTGCAAGCTACGTTTCCCTTAGTGATCTTGTCAGGTCCCTTCTGTGTTCTGCTTTTAGCTAAAGGATTATCAAACAGTAGTATTTTTAAAAGGCTAAATAAGCAAGTCCAGTTGTGCAAGTTGAAGTGTGAGCTAGAGAGTAGATCAGGATGTGGGCTTCAGAAGTCTGATAGCAACTTCTGCTTGCATGGGTCTCTTTGCTTCTGTGTCCTGGAGTCAGAAAATCCAGGGCAAGGCTGAGGGAATGTTGAGAGACCTGAGGGTCTCTTAGGTGGGGCAAGAGCCACCTTGGGTGTGTTGGCCAGGAGGCTGATGGAGCTGTGGAGAACCCGAGTAGGCATCAGGCTGGGGGACTGCTCGGGCTGCAGTTTAAATAAACAGTACTTTTCCAATTGGCGTTTACCAGTTCACAGTTGTGGATGTTTGGGGGCAGCTCAAGAAAATGTTTTCACAGCCCTTGGGGACTGTGTAATGAGAATCACGTGTAAACTGAATGTCCAAGGAGCCACACCTGGGACATATTTGAACCATGGCGGATCCTCACGTGGGAAAATGTTTTGGGACCTGAACCGTTTTATGAAAAGATGTCCATCAAAACCAGCATAAATACACAGACAAACCAGTAACAACAGATACCACAGAGTCTAAGATTTAAGCAGAGTTTTCTGAACAGAAAAGCCTCATCAACACTGACGCTCAGAAAGAAAGCCAGTGAGGGAAAATGCCAGAGTCTGAAGAAAAAGGCTGTTTCACTTCTGCTTCTTGTGCATCTCCCGCAGGGGCTATCGGGTTACCTTCCTAATGAGAAGCAGGCACTTTAAAAATGACTTCATACCAAATGAAAAATGATGCTAAGCTGAGTAGGGCCTGATGGCGGGTGAGTATGGGACTTGGTGGGGATATATGTGGCTCCTCTCATCTCCTGGGCCCAGGGTTACCAGGAAAATGGAGATAAGGAAAAGGATACAGCCGATCTGAACAAAAATGCCAACCCAGGCAGGGAGTGCCTTCAGACTCTGCCCTCATCAATAGGTTGCTTTTTTTTTTTTTTTTGGCTATTAGAATGTGAAAAAGCTAAAGTAAGTCTTGCTTGTCTTGATTCAAGGAGTCCGGAGTTCTAGCATTTATTCCATAGCAAATAGGGAGCCACTGAAGGCTTCCCCAGACAAATGCAGTCCTTGGCTTGGCAGAAGGAGCCACTATGACAAAGTGTTTGCTTCTTCCCGCGTTGTTTCCCATTCTTGTACCTGAGCTCAGTTTACCAAATCCAGTGCACTAAATGCCCCATAGTTTCTCATACCGCCGTTCCTTTGCCAATGTTATTCTTTCTTCCTGCAATGGCTGTCCCTACATCTCATCTGCTGGCTGATGCCTGCTCAAAAATCTCTTTGTCCTGAGTCCTTTGTTCCATCCCTTAGCCTGGGACAGGTGTCCTAGTCATTGCCACATGTTCAGCTCTGTAATGGCATTAATCATACCCTATTATAGTCGTGGGGGGCATTGTCTGCATTGATCATGGACTCTAAGCTCCTTGGGTGCTCATTCATCTTTAAATCTCCAGTGTCAGTAACTAGTACAGCATCTGATCCGATGCGCGTGGTAGGTGCTCAATAAATAGCATTGATGGAGTGAATCAAAGAGTCTCAAGCTCATGGGCTTATAAAGCTCCACCTGATTGGCCAACTTTGGATAAAGACATTGAAAAAGTGGCTCATAGACAATCCAACAGAGAATCCAAGGAAGAGAATTCTGGGTTCTCCTTCTATGGTATATGGTGTCTCTGGAAGTCACTGGAAACAAAAGGCTTGCCAGACAAAAAATTTATTTTTCCTTTTACCTTTGCCTCTACCATCCTATCCATTCACAGCTCATTGCAAGCTCCACACGTTCAAGAAGTTTTCATTACCTCCCAGGGTTTGAGTTATTGTTCTTCATAGAACTCCGAGGGACATCACGTAAGAGGAGTGGTATAGGCTAAGAAACTTCATGGTGAACTTTTCTGCTTTTGTTCAGTGTGATTTTGGGTTCTGTCCTTGGAATGCTTAATGTCGAATTGTATTACCAAGTAAATAAAAATGACAGTTATCAAACTACAAGCACTTTTGGGCTGATGGTTGATAGCATATTTGCAATTTTCAGCTTTATTTCCTCTATTAATACAAGCAAATAAGCAATGTGAAACTTTAGGCACTGTGACAAGATATGTGGGTAACCTAGGGTTCTCTTGGTTGTAAATAAAAAAGGAGCCTTGACAGGCTTAAGAGACAAAGGAATTAACCCACAGAGTTGAAAAATCCAGAGGAAATTTGGCTTCAAGCACGATTCAGGGGCTCAAGTGAAATCGTCGGGCAATCTATTCCTGGCACTCAGGTCTGTCTTTGCCTGTACTGGCTTCATTCCCAGGTGGTATCTTGTGGCCGCCATAAGTCCAAGGTCACTCTCCCCCAGTCCATATTAAATGTAAAGGAAGAGACTGTTTCCTCTTGGAATCTCCTGCTCTTAGTCCTGCGATTCATTCTGATTGGACCAACTTGAGCCAGGAGTCCCCCTTCACCCATCCCTGTGGGCCATGCTGACACTTGCTTTATTTTGGAGACTGGGGTAGAGTCCCACCCGAGTCATACTTCCAGAGGAGGGGGCATGCCTCAAATCACCAAAACAAGGGGGGATGGATATTGGTGGCCAAAAATCAATCAGTGTCCACTCCATGGAGATAAGGTCCAGGTAGACTATTCCCAGAGCTTATGAAAGCACAGATGCCATGTGCTGACCACAACCTAGGCCAGCTCTGCAAACAATTTCTTTCTCGCTCAGTATCTAAAGTTTGGGAGATGGTCTTATTATACAGGGAAGAATAAATCCTTGATTGGATGAAAGGCAGAAGGTACTTTCCATATGCATGTGAGATGCCTTCTTTTTGAGCATCCTTTATAACACCTGACTATAGTAATACAAAGAGGATGTGTTCTAGTGACTGCTTCTTTGTCAGAACCTTTTGGTTGGAAGCCAAGCAAGGAAACAAGTGAAGGGCTAAGCCAGGGGCTCTGCAGCCCTAGGTGGGAGTGGAAGGCATTCAGGTCTGGAAGGAGCTGGGATGAAGGGACGGACAAGCCTCTATGCCCCAGTGGCCTCTGCAACTACATCCAAGAGGAGCATCTGTGGGAGGGTCATTTCCACCCATTCATGCACTCATTCATTCATCAACATTTTCTGAGCCCTCCTCATGTACTAGAAATACATGATAGTACCCAATAGATAGTATGTTCTCAATAAATACTTGTTGAATCAATGAAACCTGGGGAAACAGCCTTTCATTTCCCAGTTAGACATGTAAGGTCAAACATGAAAATACATCACTGATGTATACTTTAGTGTCAATGAACTTCTGTCCTGGTGGAAGTTCTGGTTAATAGATCCTTTCTGATTTGAATGGTGAGATAAGGGTGATAAATAAAAAGAATAACATTGCTCACAGTCAACACTGGAGTTTCCTACATGCTTTCCATGCTAATTTCACTTGCACTCACGAACTATTTAATCCTCTACAACAACTCCACAACTCTTACCATTCATTATCCTCATTTTACCGAAGAGGGGATAAAGGCAATGAGAAGTTCACCAACCTGCCTCTGATCATACAGATAACAGTTGACAGAGCCACAGTTTTCCTAGAGGCCAGTCTGCTTTCAGAGCTCAGTACTGGGCAGGGGGGGCTGGGGCTGGGTGTGCCAGGAGGGAGCTGGGAATAGAAGGACAGAGGTCACAGAGGTATTAACACTGGCTACCAGAAAAATTGTTTACATTCAGCAGAATCAGGCAGCTCTCGGGGAGGGCTTTGGGGGTCTCTCTCTCTCTCTCTGTCTTTGTCTCTTTCTTATGTAGCAAAGCTGAACACACAAGGGTGTCACTGTATTTTAAACTCTTGTGAGTTCCAAATGGGTCAAAGTCAACTGGACACCAAGCAGAAGGGGCTTGAGGCTGGTAGGCTGGGAGGAGAAGAGAAGTGGAGAGTGGGTTTTCCTCTAAGCCTAGTCTCCCCCTGCTTCTTCTTGTCAGTCTGTCATTTCCTCTGCTCTCCGGTGGAGACTGGAAATCCAGCGCAGATATTTATTTTTAAATTTTGCTCTCACTGGAGCGAGATTGTGAGTGGGGACTCTTGAGTTTGATCATGGACTTCACTCATGTGGGCAAAGGACTAAAGAATCAAGCTGTGACTTTGGAGAACAGCTCTTATCAGAATGTTTTGACGTCTGCCCATACACAAACAGAAAGCTTTGTGATGGCAAGTTTTTCCTTCCTGCTATTTCTGTGCAGTGACTTTAAAGAGGTGTCTGCCAGAACGTCGTTAAGAGAAAATTCACACTGAATGCAGTGTGATAACTCTGGCTCTGTCTCCGTTTATTAAAAGCAAAATGTGTAAGAGAGTTCTGGTCTGGAGGCAAGCTGTGCTTGTAGATCTCATAGGTGTAGTGTTGCTGATACAGGACCTGATCCCGATCGAGACTTGACCCTGTTTTTGAAGACCGCAAGCTTCTGCCCACACACACTTGGTCACCGTTTGGAAGTAGACTGAGGAGTTGCCACGTGCTGTTAGAATGGCTTTTCCTGGGACTGTTAGGTTTCTGTGTGAATTCCAAAATAATCTGTAGCATTTCGCTGCTGGGAAGGAGCTTGGGGTTCTTGTTATGGGATCAGAATGACCCTAAATGTCCCCAGTGCTGGGTTAATGACAGAGCTGGACCTAGAATCAGGGCTTCCTCTCAAGAGAGGAGGGCCCACCCTTTCGAGAGAAGGGCATTTCTCTGGAAGGAGGCCCTGGCCCATCACTGTGATCTTCAGACAGCTCCAACCAAAGGATCCCCTCTGTACTGTGTTGAACACTCAATGGCAATGGTCTTGCCTGGACTCCTGACCACTCAGAAGCGCCCTCTGGGCCTGAGGTTAGTTCTGGTGGGCTGTGGAGGGCATGCAGCCAGCCTTCAGCACAGACCTTGCGGGACTGGGCAAGAACCCTCAGGGGGAAAAGTGGTCACATCTCGTCACCTGAGCCTCCTGTTGCTCTTGATGTTCTTATTCATTTAACTTTAATGGAATCTTATTAAGGGAAGAATCACTGTGTTGTGTAAAGGGAAATCGCTCTGGATTCCAGTTGCCTGGGTCTGAATCCAAGCTCAGCCATTTACCAGCTCTGTGACCTTGGCAAGTTATGGAATATCTCTGGGCCACAGGTTTCCTCATTTATAAATCAGGATAATAACTGGACCTGCCTTCAAGAAATCCCCTGTGTACAAAATGAGATAAAGACATGTAAGTACCTGGAGCAGTACAACGTTCATATAGTAAGCATTTAATTTATATTATTATTATAGACATTAAATAGAATATATAGAGACTATACGTAGAAGACAAATGTTTGGGTTTCTTTCTGACATGAATTTGGCTATTTCGTTGGCTGTATATACGTATCTAGTATGTTAAAAATGACTAAATGCTAGTCCTTTGAGGCTTTGTCTTATAATTGGAATTCATTCATTCATTGATTCATACAACATATACACTCCATGGCTGGCACTACACTAGGCTCTGAGAGTCCGGGAAAGAGCAAGTTAGGTGTTTCTAGCACTTCGAGTTTACAGTCCAGAGAGGCAGGTATCTAGCAAGCATTTGGATAATTCCTATAAAGGAATACAAGGAGTCATGGCAGAGGTAAGGTCTTCAGACCCACTGTAGCCTGGAGGTCTGGGAAGGCTCTGGGGGTTAGCTTTTCACTCTATTCTTTTGTGTGTGGGGCAGGAGATGTATAGCATTTATCCACTGACAAATCAGCAGTGGCCATGTCTGAAGCTGACTAGCTTTGACGGAGTCTGGGAGGGAGTTTAAATGAGAGGAAGTTTCCTTCCAAGGATGAGAATCCGTGAATCCATCAATCACTCTGTATTAACTGAGCTTTCACCGAAGCAAAGCAGCGTGCTAGCGTGTGTGGTTAGCAGTGGGCCCTGGAGGTAGAAAGTAAGAGAGTAAAGAGAATGCCTGCTCTCAAGGAACTTATAATCTTTTGTTGGGAAGACACAAAGTACACACGCATGAGAAGACAATGGGAAACTATCCCTGACTTAAATAAGTGAGACTTATATCTGTTCCTTTCATTAGAAAAGCCCAATTATGTGACTAAGACAGCATAGGAACATGCATTCCCTCTGAGATGTCTAGGCCTGCCAGCTCCTCCTGGCTGGGAAGTGAAATACCCTTCTTGGAGAAAAGGAATGTCTTTTAATTTTCCCCATGGCTGTGTCTACTCAGGCAGCTTTATGGTCCCCTCCCACCTCCCAAGACTTCTCTTTTTCATCTCTGGCTCCGGCTGGATGAACCATGGCCTGGCTGTGTGCCCGTAGTAGGTTGCATAGACCTAGCGCCTCTATCAGAGCATTTTCCACGTGACCTGGGAGTAGTTTCTGGGTCTCTGCTCCCTTCCACTATGGGTTGGGTTGGGTCTTATGTTTCAGTTCTCTATTGCTGCATCACAAACCACTCCAGAACTCAATGGCTTAAAATGGCAACCAACTGGTCACGATTCTGGGGTCAGGAATTTGGGTGAGGGTGGTGGCTTAGCTGGAGCTGGAGGATCCCCCATGTCCCCCCACCCCCAACCCCATCTGGGGCCTTGGCCTTGGCTGTTAACTGGGGCATCTTGTTCTCTTCCCTGTGGTTTCTCTCTGTCCAGCTGTCTGTCATCATTCAGTGGTCTGGCTAGAGCCTTGTCACATGACAGCTGGCTTCCAGAGGGCAAAAATCACACATTGGCTAAAGCAAACTTCAGGGATGCCCAGATTCAAGGGGAGGGGTATTAGACTCCACCCTTTGATGGCAGGAACGGCAAAGTCTTGCTGCAGAAGAGCATGAGGGATGGTGGTATTGATGTGGCCACCTGTGGTACGTCTTATTTATCCTCAGCACTTAGCACATGCCTGGAACAATGATTGCTTACTAGTAATAAGATCTGGCATTTAACGAGCTTCACTTAACCTAAGTATTTCCATGTACAGTATTATCTTGTTTAATCCTTCATGACTCTTTGAGCTGTTACTATTCCCATTTTGCTGAGCAAACTGAGGCTTGGAGATATTAGGTAAATTGCTCCAGATTATTAAGTTAGTGAAATGTGGAACTAGAAGTCAGAGTCAGCAGCCTGGCTGTAGAAGTTAAGCACAGAACTCTCTACTGACAAGCTGAGTGATCAGGGTTTTTGTGGTTTACTCTTGCCTGGGATCGTTTGTCACCATTACAGCCTGTAGCTGCTTCGATTGTTATCCTGTTCAGACTTGAAGAAGGTAGACGGCACCTGATAGGTGGAATCCCTTTGAAACCGGAAGGGACATGAGCAGGCCACGTGGGCTGGGCTCTAGCTTTGAATCTACTTCTGACTCCTCTTCTCCTTTTCCAGAGGGAAACACCTCTGGCAGCCCATGCCCCTCAACAATTGATTTCCAAAAGCAAAGCTTCTCTGTGATGTGATGTCAGTTGGCGGTAGAATAGTCACATTTTGGTGAGATTTTCATAAAGGTTGTGTTTATTCACTTTTAAAGTTATGAGATCATGTTCTTTTTTGAAATTAATATTTCATTTTAAGAAATGGTAATAAGAATAGATTGTCGATGATTTTGAGTGAAGATACTTGGCAACAAAAATGAAGAGCAAGGGCGGAGAGCTTGCATTCTCTCCTACTACTGATCTTAGAACGTTGAGAATTTCACAGTCCTTCTTAGAACTATTTCTTAGCCTTGCTATTGCACCAGCAATGTGGATTGGGGATTGTTGTGATGATCTGATGGCATTCCTTGCAGAAAATACTTCCTTTGAAGAAGGTCTGTCATATAGTAATGCACAAGAGTGTGAAATTATCATTATTATTGATCTCTATGGGATTCCTGTGCACAATGACGGTTGGCTTTCTTGTAACTATTTTCCCTCAACTGGCCCTGGCCAAGCAATTAATGTTCTCAAACCAACTCCATGAGACAGAGATGTGGAGCTGCAGAAACACCAGTGACTAGCTGAGAGCCCTGTAGATTCCTGAAACAAAATCAAGCTGTCAGAAGAAAAGGTCTTTTGTCCTTCATTCCTCAATCTTGAAAAATTATCTTGTGGTTCTCAAGAGTCCTGGCTAAAAGATTTGAACAGCAGCCAAATGCCACTCTTAAAGGAGCTAAGAGAACAATGATATCTCATCAGAAAGAATTTTAAGATTCTTAACGTTGTGTCTAATGGAGCAGATTCTTGGAAGTTGGCAGTGAGTGAGCACTTCTGATGCCCTCCATGTCCACCTCCGTGGGGTCACCTACCAGCTGTCCTGGGTGCATGGCTGCCAGGCTTGCGAGTGAGCAGGACGAGAAGGCTGTGACCCTCAGGCTCTGTCAGGGGCCAGAGGAGGCCAAGCAGGTGCAGAACTTTGCAGTCTGGGTACAAGCTTGGATGTCTGAGGGTGGGTGGTAGAACTCCATGGCCCCCAGTGATCTGTGGCCCCAGAGTGTGTGCTGTGCCTCCCTCGCATGTAATCCTAAGAGCACCTCTGGGCTTCCTGGGCTCTGGGACTGTGGGAGGAGATGTCTGGTGAGCTACTTCCTGTCTTCCCATGAGGCTGGGTGAATGCAGATCTCTCTGCTTGAGCATCCCCGTGGGAATAGAGGCTTTCATCTGGTGCCTCATACAAGCTGGCCACTTTACCTGCAGTAATCTTCACCCCCATGAGGTCATGTCATGACTGCTCAAGTTTTCCCATTAATCTGACTTGAGCCCCAGGGATGAAGAGAAATAGGACCAGGCAAAGAAAATCTACAGGGAACCCCAGACAGTGGGGGAGCTAGCTGAACTCTGAGAATAGGCAGCTATAGAAGGAGACAAATCAATCACACCTGGACAGTAAAAATAATACAAAACCAGACATCTTGGAATGAGAAAACTAAGCTTTTAATTTAAAAATTCAGTAGCTCTGTGAAAGAAGGGCATAGTTGTTAAGAACAAAAAGTACTGACCTGGAAGATCAAATGGAAGAGAGACTTCAAAACAAAGAGCAAAGGCATAAAGTCATCTTAATAAAAGAGAGGTGGTTGATAAATTAGTAATAAAAGTGTAATTGATCATTAGTGTAGAGAAAATAATGCTTTATCAGGCCTCAGCTGATGGGGTGTTAGGTGAGCGGTAGGTGGCTCAGCTGACTTGCCAAGAATGCTGAAGATACTGTTCTCCTGGATGTAGCTCAGATGTCACAGAGCAAGACTGTGTCCATCACTCTGCACCAGAAAAGGCAGGAGACAGGTGTGCAAAGGTATTAATTCTCATGTTTGAGCTTGCTATTCTTTTTATTGGCATGGCAGCCTGGGCCCGCTGACAGACATGAGCAAAAGGTTTTGGCTTGATGCCAAGAAGAGGGAACCATTGACTGGGTATTAAAGAACCTTTTAAACAATAAGAGAAGTAGAAAAACTAGAATGTATCATCTCAGGTGCTGGTTGAGATACCATCCCTTTCAATGATCAAAGGAAGAATTGAAACCAGTATTAGGTATATTCATTAGCTTTGGAATGCCAGCTGACACAGTCATGAGCAACCTTGCTTGGAAAATAAACTCCTGCAATGTGTCTTTGGCAGTTTTCTCAATATTGTAGTGGAATCACTACAAAGTTTATCAGAATATCATTAGCTAATTGATTTGGGCATGGATTTTTAAAAATTTAACCTTTGAAATGGTTTCTATCACAGATGGAGCTCTGGGAGGGCTTGTGTGTGATTTGTGTGTGCGCATGGTTATAGCAGAGGAGACTACTAGCTGTCCACCCACACTGCTTTCTGCCCACCTTTATACCAGCTACACTATAGCTCCCAGCATCCCTTGCAGTTAGGTGTGAATGAAAGCTCTCCGTGCAATGGGAAAAGAACACATATGTGCCATGTCTAAGCCTGGCCCATAAAATCTTTGCATTCCTGCCCCTTCAAGCCCTTTCCTGTGCAAATGAATCTAAGGCCTTAAAGTAAGGCAGAACTGTAAGATGGAAAAAGCTTGTGCTGCTGAATCTCCAGGTAGAGGAGAATTGCTTATTCACCAGGATCACCTCCATGTCCCTCTATGTCTGCAAAAATAAACTTTTGTTGCATCAAGTCATTGACATGTTAGTGCTTCTTTGTTATAGCAGCTGGTAATACCCTAAGTGAGGGGCTGTGAACTGACCACTGTATTTACTCAATGGAAGTGTGGTCTTGAAATATTTGAAGGGATTTTCTAAAGAACTGTATCCATTATGTATTGTCTAAAAGCATGTGCTTTTTCCCCCAGGGTGTATTTGCATTCCCACATTCCTGTCCCTCCCAAGACTTTGTAGAATCAGTAATCAGTTGGAAAAGACGCTTGGGCATACTGCATTTAACCAGTGGTGTTTGGATACCAGCCACATAATGGGGCCTGTGCTAAGATGTGGGATACAGATGGAGTGCCTGTTTTCTGGTTGCTTGTCATTGGACTTTAATTCAACATTTTCTTGCGTTGTAAATCCAGGTAAGTGTCAATGTTGGACAACTTCCATGACAGAGGACTCTGTTCCTCCAGTAGTCACCCATTTGATAATAAAATTACTAAAATAATTAAGAATGTCTTTCTAATATTGAATAATAATCTGTCTGTAATTAATATCTGCTAATTGGATCCAGCTCTAACAGCCATCTAAAAGTTGAAGACATTTTTTCTTCCCATTAGAATTTTTCTTCTTCATGTTGAATGTACTGAGATCTTCCTCTCATTCCTAATTTGACCTGGCTTTGAAGGCCTTCCCCATCTACTAGAGGAACATCCCAAGATGGCCCTGCCTATTATTTTAGTTTAATCAATCACTTTAATGAACTGGTGCCCCAGAATGCCAGGTGACAGTCTCCTCTGTGGTGTTTCCTCTGGCCAGGTCCTTACCTCTTAATCCTGGATCACTATTGTAACCATCTAGATGCTTTATTAAAAAAAAAATTTGTTTGCTCTTCCCTTAGTTTTGTCTTCTCAAATCATCCACTATTCTTTCTCTGATAAACTAAATTTATCAAAAGCCTGATCTCATGGTCTAACTCCAATGAATTATTTACCCATCGACTGATTTCAACATATAACTTCTATGCATATAACTTTCAGCAGCCTTTTCTTCTCTACAACTTTAAGTCTGGATTCTACTCTCTGGTTTTCCAGTGTCCCCAGGACACCATGAAGAAGCACTTGGTCCTGAAGGCTGAGTCAAGTTGGTGAAGGAGCTTGGACTTTGTTCCACTGTCCTGTGCTTCCTACACAGGAAGAGTCCTGGCCTCTTTTTCTGGGAAAGAGAGGTATGGAAAGCACAGTTCCAGGAGGTGAAAGTTCACAGGGTCTGCAGCACACAACTTCTGAGAGCATCAGATTGTACTTGAAAATGTAGGAAAGAAATGTCCCTTCAAATTTTTAATATATAGACTGCTTAATACACTATTTTATAATATTTCACACAATGAAGTACATAACTATTTCCAATTATACATTTACTCTTTTATGTTTTTAGACATATGAAAGCTGTAGTCCAGAGTTTATCAAACTGCACGTCATGACTCATTTGTGGATTAAGAAGTTAATTAGGTTGTTTTTTTATTTTAACTAAACTTAAATTTTATTTTTCTCCATTTCTTAAAATGTCAGTAGATTAACAAAATATTCAAATGGTTTTAGATAATATTGTGTATATATCTGTTCTCAAATTTTTTGAACAATATATGATAAATGTAGATGGAAAAAGTAATTGGATGATTTTTTTAAATTTAATTTTTACATCTTTATTGGAGTATAATTGCTTTACAATGGTGTGTTCGTTTCTGCTTTATAACAAAGTGAATCAGTTATACATATACATATGTTCCCATATCTCTTCCCTCTTGCATCTCCCTCCCCCCCACCTTCCCTATCCCACCCCACTAGGTGGTCACAAAGCACCGAGCTGATCATCCTGTGCTATGCGGCTGCTTCCCACTAGCTATCTATTTTACGTTTGCTAGTGTATACATATCCATGCGACTCTCTCTCTTTGTCCCAGCTTCCCCTTCCCCTTCCCCATATCCTCAAGTCCATTCTCTAGTAGGTCTGTGTCTTTATTCCTGTCTTACCTCTAGGTTCTTCATGATTTTTTTTCTTAGATTCCATATATTGTGTTAGCATACGGTATTTGTCTTTCTCTTTCTGACTTACTTCACTCTGTATGACAGACTCTAGGTCTATCCACCTCATTACAAATAGCTCAATTTCGTTTCTTTTTATGGCTGAGTAATATTCCATTGTATATATGTGCCACATCTTCTTTATTCATTCATCTGGTGATGGACACTTGGGTTGTTTCCATCTCCTGGCTATTGTAAATAGAGCTTCAGTGAATATTTTGGTACATGACTCTTTTTGAATTATGGTTTTCTCAGGGTATATGCCCAGTAGTGGGATTGCAGGGTCATATGGTAGTTCTATTTGTAGATTTTTAAGGAACCTCCATACTGTTCTCCATAGTGGCTATACAAATTCACATTCCCACCAGCAGTGCAAGAGTGTTCCCTTTTCTCCACACCCTCTCCAGCAATTATTGTTTCTAGATTTTTTGATGATGGCCATTCTGACTGGTGTGAGATGATACCTCATCGTAGTTTTGATTTACATTTCTCTAATGATTAATGATGTTGAGCATACTTTCATGTGTTTGTTGGCAATCTGTATATCTTCTTTGGAGAAATGTCTATTAAGGTCTTCTGCCCATTTTTGGATTGGGTTGTTTGTTTTTTTATTATTGAGCTGCATGAGCTGCTTGTAAATTTTGGAGATTAATGCTTTGTCAGTTGCTTCATTTGCAAATATTTTCTCCCAATCTGAGGGTTGTCCTTTGGTCTTGTTTATGGTTTCCTTTGCTGTGCAAAAACTTTGAAGTTTCATTAGGTTCCATTTGTTTATTTTTGTTTTTATTTCCATTTCTCTAGGAGGTGGGTCAAAAAGGATCTTGCTGTGATTTATGTCACAGAGTGTTCTGCCTATGTTTTCCTCTAAGAGTTTGATAGCTTCTGGCCTTACATTTAGGTCTTTAATCCATTTTGAGCTTATTTTTGTGTATGGTGTTAGGGATTGTTCTAATCTCATACTTTTACATGTACCTGTCCAGTTTTCCAAGCACCACTTATTGAAGAGGCTGTCCTTTCTCCACTGTACATTCCTGCCTCCTTTATCAAAGATAAGGTGACCATATGTACGTGGGTTTATTTCTGGGCTCTCTATCCTGTTCCATTGATCTATATTTCTGTTTTTGTGTCAGTACCATACTGTCTTGATTACTGTAGCTTTGTAGTATAGCCTGAAGTCAGGGAGCCTGATTCCTCCAGCTCCATTTTTCGTTCTCAAGATTGCTTTTGCTATTTGGGGTATTTTGTGTTTCCATACAAATTGTAAAATTTTTTGTTCTAGTTCTGTGAAAAATGCCAGTGGTAGTTTATAGGGATTGCATTGAATCTGTAGATTGCTTTGGGTAGTAGAGACATTTTCACAATGTTGATTCTTCCAATCCAAGAACATGGTATATCTCTCCATATATTTGTATCATCTTTAATTTCTTCATCAGTGTCTTATAATTTTCTGCATACAGGTCTTTTGTCTCTTTAGGTAGGTTTATTCCTAGATATTTTATTCTTTCTGTTGCAATGGTAAATGGGAGTGTTTTCTTGATTTCACTTTCAGATTTTTCATCCTTAGTGTATAGGAATGCCAGAGATTTCTGTGCATTAATTTTGTATCCTGCTACCTTACCAAATTCATTGATTAGCTCTAGTAGTTTTCTGGTAGCATCTTTAGGATTCTCTATGTATAGTATCATGTCATCTGCAAACAGTGACAGCTTTACTTCTTTTCCGATTTGGATTCCTTTTATTTCCTTTTCTTCTCTGATTGCTATGGCTAAAACTTCCAAAACTATGTTGAATAAGAGTGGTGAGAGTGGGCAACCTTTTCTTGTTCCTGATCTTAGTGGAAATGCTTTCGGTTTTTCACCATTGAGGACGATGTTGGCTGTGGGTTTGTCATCTATGGCCTTTATCATGGTAAGGAAAGTTCCCTCTATGCCTACTTTCTGCAGGGTTTTTACCATAAATGGGTGTTGAATTTTGTTGAAAACTTTCTCTGTATCTATTGAGATGATCATATGGTTTTTCTCCTTCAATTTGTCAATATGGTGTATTATGTTGTTTGATTTGCATATATTGAAGAATCCTTGCATTCCTGGAATAAACCCCACTTGATCATGGTGTATGATCCTTTTACTGTGCTGTTGGATTCTGTTTGCTAGTATTTTGTTGAGGATTTTTGCATCTATGTTCATCAGTGATATTGGCCTGTAGTTTTCTTTCATTGTGATCCTTGTCTGGTTTTGGTATCAGGATGATGGTGGCCTCCTAGAATGAGTTTGGGAGTGTTCCTCCCTTTGCTATATTTTGGAAGAGTTTGAGAGGGATAGGTGTTAGCTTTTCTCTAAATGTTTGATAGAATTCGCCTGTGAAGCCATCTGGTCCTGTGCTTTTGTTTGTTGGAAGATTTTTAATCACAGTTTCAATTTCAGTGCTTGTGATCGGTCTGTTCATATTTTCTATTTCTTCCTGGTTCAGTCTCGGCAGGTTGTGCATTTCTAAGAATGTGTCCATTTTTTCCAGGTTGTCCATTTTATTGGCATAGAGTTGCTTGTAGTAATCTCTCATGATCTTTTGTATTTCTGCAGTGTCAGTTGTTACTTCTCCTTTTTCATTTCTAATTCTATTGATTTGAGTCTTCTCCCTTTTTTTCTTGATGAGTCTGGCCAGTGGTTTATCAATTTTGTTTATCTTCTCAAAGAACCAGCTTTTAGTTTTATTGATCTTTGCTATCATTTCCTTCATTTCTTTTTCACTTATTTCTGATCTGATCTTTATGATTTCTTTCCTTCTGCTAACTTTGGGGGTTTTTGTTCTTCTTTCTGTAATTGCTTTAGGTGCAAGGTTAGGTTGTTTATTCTGGATGTTTCCTGTTTCTTAAGGTAGGATTGTATTGCTATAAACTTCCCTCTCAGAACTGCCTTTGCTGCGTCCTATAGGTTTTGAGTCATCGTGTGTCCATTGTCATTTTTTTCTATGAATTTTTTGATTTCCTCTTTGATTTTTTCAGTGATCACTGCATTATTAAGTAGTGTATTGTTAGGCTCCATGTTTTTATATTTTTTACAGATCTTTTCCTGTAATTGATATCTAATCTCATAGCGTTGTGGTCAGAAAAGATACTTGATACAATTTCAATTTTCTTAAATTTACCAACGCTTGCTTTGTGACCCAAGATATGATCTATCCTGGAGAATGTTCCATTAGCACTTGAGAAAAATGTGTATTCTATTGTTTTTGGATTGAATGTCCTATAAATATCAATTAAGTCCATCTTGTTTAATGTATCATTTAAATCTTGTGTTTCCTTATTTATTTTCATTTTGAATGATCTGTCCATTGGTGAAAGTGGGATGTTAAAGTCCCCTACTATGAATATGTTACTGTCGATTTCCCCTTTTATGGCTGTTAGTATTTGCCTTATGTATTGAGGTGCTCCTATGTTGGGTGCATACATATTTACAATTGTTATATCTTCTTCTTGGATCAACCCCTTGACACATTATGTAGTGTCCTTCTTTGTCTCTTCTAATAGTCTTTATTTTAAAGTCTATTTTGTCTGATATGAGAATTGCTACTCCAGCTTTCTTTTGGTTTCCATTTGCATGGAATATCTTTTCCAATCCTCTTGTTTTTAGTCTGTATGTGTCTCTAGGTCTGAAGTGGGTCTCTTGTAGACAGCATATATATGGGTCTTGTTTTTGTATCCATTCAGCCAGTCTGTGTCTTTTGGTGGGAGCATTTAATCCATTTACATTGAAGGTAATTATTGATATGTATGTTCCTATTCCCATTTACTTAATTGTTTTGGGTTTGTTATTGTAGGTCTTTCCCTTCTCTTGTGTTTCTTGGCTAGAGAAGTTCCTTTAGCATTTGTTGTAAAGCTGGTTTGGTGGTGCTGAACTCTCTCAGCTTTTGCTTGTTTGTAAAGGTTTTAATTTCTCCATCAAATCTGAATGAGATCCTTGCTGGGTAGAGTAATCTTGGTTGTAGGTTTTTCTCCTTCATCACTTTAAATATGTCCTGCCAGTCCCTTCTGGATTTCAGAGTTTCTGCTGAAAGATCAGCTGCTAACCTTATGGGGATTCCCTTGTGTGTTATTTGTTGTTTTTACCTTGCTGCTTTTAATATGTTTTCTTTGTATTTAATTTTTGACAGTTTGATTAATATGTGTCTTGGCATGTTTCTCCTTGGATTTATCCTGTATGGGACTCTCTGTGCTTCCTCGACTTGATTAACTATTTCCTTTCCCATATTAGGGAGGTTTTCAACTATAATCTCTTCAAATATTTTCTCAGTCCCTTTCTTTTTCTCTTCTTCTGGAACCCCTATAATTCGAATGTTGGTGCATTTAATGTTGTCCCAGAGGTCTCTGAAATTGTCCTCAGTTCTTTTCATTCTCTTTTCTTTATTCTGCTCTGCAGTAGTTATTTCCACTATTTTATCTTCCAGGTCACTTATCCGTTCTTCTACCTCAGTTATTCTGCTATTGATCTCATCTAGAGTATTTTTAATTTCATTTATTGTGTTGTTCATCATTGCTTGTTTCGTCTTTAGTTCTTCTAGGTCCTTGTTAAATGTTTCTTGCATTTTGTCTATTCTATTTCCAAGATTTTGGATCATCTTTACTATCATTATTCTGAATTCTTTTTCAGGTAGACTGCCTATTTCCTCTTCATTTGTTAAGTCTGCTGTGTTTTTATCTTGCTCCTTCATCTGCTGTTTGTTTTTCTGTCTTCTCATTTTGCTTATATTTCTGTGTTTGGGGTCTCCTTTTTGCAGGCTGCAGGTTCATAGTTCCCATTGTTTTTGGTGTCTGTCACTAGTGGCTAAGGTTGTTTCAGTGGGTTGTGTAGGCTTCCTGTTCAAGGGGACTTGTGCCTGTGTTCTGGTGGATGAGGCTGGATTTTGTCTCTCTGGTGTTCAGGTCCACGTCTGGTGGTGTGTTTTGTGGTGTCTGTGGACTTATGATTTTAGGCAGCCTCACTGCTAATGGGTGTGGTTGTGTTCCTGTCTTGCTAGTTGTTTGGCATAGGGTGTCCAGCACTGTAGCTTGCTGGTCATTGAGTGAAGCTGGGTGCTGGTGTGGAGATGGAGATCTTTGGGAGATTTTCGCTCTTTGATATTATGTGGAGCTGGGAGTTCTCTTGTGGATCAGTGTCCTGAAGTTGGCTCTCCCACCTCAGTGGCACAGCACTGACTCCTGTCTGCAGCACCAAGAGCTTTTCATCCACATGGTTCAGAATAAAAGGGAGAAAAAGTAGTAAGGAAGGAAGGAAGGAAGGAAGGAAGGAAGGAAGGAAGAAAGAAAGAAAGAAAGAAAGAAAGAAAGAAAGAAAGAAAGAAAGAAAGAAAGAAAGAAAGAAAGAAAGAAAGAAAGAAGGAAGGAAGGAAAGAAAGAAAGAAGGAGGGAAGGAAGGAGGGAAGGAAGAAAGGAAGGAAGGAAGGAAGGAAGAAAGGAAGGAAGAAAGGAAGGAAGGAAGGAAGGAAAGAAGATAAAATAAAATAAAATAAAGTAAGGTAAAATAAAGTTATTAAAATAAAAAATAATTATTAAGAAAAAAAATTTTTAAAAAGAAAAGAAAAGAAAAAAAAAAACAAAAACGGACGGATTGAACCCTAGGACAAATGGTGAAAGTAAAGCTATAGAGACAAAATCTCACACAGAAGCATACACATACACACTCACAAAAAGAGGAAAAGGGGAAAAAATAATAAATCTTGCTCTCAAAGTCCACCTCCTCAATTTGGGATGACTCGTTGTCTATTCAGGTATTCCACAGATGCAGGGTACATCAAGTTGATTGTGGAGCTTTAATCCGCTGCTTCTGAGGCTGCTGGGAGAGATTTCCCTTTCTCTTCTCTGTTCCCACAGCTGCCGGGGCTCAGCTTTGGATTTGGCCCCGCCTTTGCATGTAGGTTGCCGGAGGGCGTCTGTTCTTCGCTCAGACAGGACGGGGTTAAAGGAGCCACTGATTCGGGGGCTCTGGCTCACTCAGGCCGGGGGGGAGGGAGGGGCTTGGAGTGCGGGTCGAGCCTGCGGCGGCAGAGGCCAGCATGATGTTGCACCAGCCTGAGGCGCGCCGTGAGTTCTCCTGGGGAAGTTGTCCCTGGATCCTGGGACCCTGGCAGTGGCGGGCTGCACAGGCTCCCCGGAAGGGGGGTGTGGATAGTGACCTGTGCTCGCACACAGGCTTCTTGGTGGCGGCAGCAGCAGCCTTAGCATCTCATGCCCGTCTCTGGGGTCCGCGCTTTTAGCCGCGGCTCGCGCCCGTCTCTGGAGCTCCTTTAAGCAGCGCTCTTAATCCCCTCTCCTCGCCACCGGAAACAAAGAGGGAAGAAAAAGTCTCTTGCCTCTTCGGCAGGTCCAGACTTTTCTCCGGACACCCTCCCAGCTAGCCGTGGTGCACTAGCCCCTTGCAGGCTGTGTTCACGCCGCCAACCCCAGTCCTCTCCCTGGGATCCGACCTAAGCCCGAGCCTCAGCTCCGAGCCCCTGCCTGCCCTGGCAGGTGAGCAGACAAGCCTCTCAGGCTGGTGAGTGCTGGTCAGCACCGATCCTGTGTGTGGGAATCTCTCCGCTTTGCCCCCCCGCACCCCTGTGGCTGTGCTCTCCTCCGCTGCTCCGAAACTTCCCCCCCTGCCCCCTGCAATCTCCGCCCGCGAAAGGGCTTCCTAGTGTGTGGAAATCTTTCCTCCTACACAGCTCACTCCCACTGGTGCAGGTCCCGTCCCTATCCTTTTGTCTCTGTTTATTCTGTTTTCTTTTGCCCTACCCAGGTATGTGGGGAGTTTCTTGCCTTTTGGGAGGTCTGAGGTCTTCTGCCAGCGTTCACTATCATTATTCTGAATTGTTTTTTCTGAAAGTTTGCCTATCTCCACTTCATTTAGTTGCTTTTCTGGGGTTTGATCTTGTTCCTTCATCTAGTACAAAGTCCTCTGCCTTTTCATTTTGTCTGTCTTTCTGTGAATGTGGTTTTTCTTCCACAGGCTGCAGAATTGTAGTTCTTCTTGCTTCTTCTCTTTGCCCCCTCAGTTGGTATTCTTTTTTTTTTTTTTGTAAACATATTATTATATATATTCAGTTTTCTCCCAAAGTCAAAGATTAAAGGGTTTTGCTGCTAACTGATTAGTGAATGAAGAGAACAAATAAAATAGACCATAAAAAGGTATTTTTTGGGGCTTCCATGGTGGCGCAGTGGTTGAGAGTTCACCTGCCGCTGCAGGGGACACGGGTTCGTGCCCTGGTCCGGGAGGACCCCACACGCCGCGGATCGGCTGGGCCCGTGAGCCATGGCCACTGAGGCTGCGCGTCCGGAGCCTGTGCTCCGCAATGGGAGAGGCCGCAACGGTGAGAAGCCTGTGTACCGCAAGAAAAAAAAAAATGTTTTTTTTTTTACATTTTGTGTTCCATACTTCTCTGACAGTTTTCTTTTTTTTTTTTTTTTGAGACAGGGAGAGATTGATTGATTGATTAACGGATTCAATGAGTGCCATTTGACATAAACTCAATTACATTTCTGTCAATCAAAATGATTAGGAAGACAGGGAACATCTAAAAAAATAACAGTTGCTAACATTTAATGAACACATAGTCTGTGCTAAGCACTTACTTGCATGGTTAATACTTACAATAACTCTTAAAGGCCATCCATGTCAGTGTATTTGGAATATTCCACAATAAATACGTGCTTCAATTTACTTAATCTTTTCCACTACTGATAAACATTTAAGTATTTTCCAGATTTCATTTTTACAAACTAGATTGTTATAAACATCCTTGTTCAGTTCTGCAGGAGTTATTCTGGGATAGATATTGATAAAGGGAGTTGCTGCCTCATAGGACGTATAGTTTTAAACACTTCTGTACATATGGAAAATCACATTCTTCACCACATCACTGTCTAGGTTTTCCTCAGTTATGTTTAATATTTTCACACAAATTTTTTTTGTCCAAACCTGTGCATAAATTTCCACCTCATCATTTTTCCTAGAAATATGGTGACTTAGAAGTTTGGAGAAATCTCTCTTAAAGTAGTATACTTTAAATGTTGGATAAAGTATTGTAAACAAACAAAACCAAAAACCTCTCAATGCATGGCTGAATTGGAAAGCAAATCAGAGAATTCTACAGAGACCAGAAAAAAAAAAGAAAGTATGAACCCACAGAATAAGTGAGATTGTGTCTTCTTGGTTTCTTTTATCAGTTGTAGGTGGTCTCTAGCTAGGGTTTAATGGATCACATGTTCAGGGAAAAGGCAAAAGAAAAAAAAGAGAGAGAGAGAGTGAGACCCTCTATCAGTCAGAAACCACTAAAGGACTACCTCCTTTTGTGATAACTAGAAAAAAAAATCTGGCCTGGCAAAGTGCTATGATAGGCTGTCTTCCTGTTTCGACCTTGACTCTGGGTGGAGCAAGTAAGAAAAGATGCTCACATTTAAAAATTAGTAAGTTTCCACAGATGTTAAAAGAATAATAAAAGAACACAGCAAACAACACTAGATGTCTAGATAATTTAGATGAAATGGGCCAATTCTTCAAAAATCACCAACTGCCATAACTTGCTCAAGATAAAATAGATAATTGAATTCATAGTTAAAATCCTTCCAAAAAAGGGAAATCTTCAAAACCAGATGGTTTCACTGGTGGTTTCTTCCGAACATTAAAGAAGAAGTAATGCCAAATTTATAATTTCTTCCATAAAATAAAGAAAAAGGAATATATTCCAACCCTTTTTATGCTACCAGCTTTACCTTAATACCAAAAGTAGACAAAGATAGTACAGAGGAAGAAAACCACGGACTAATATCCTTCAGGAACACAATATTAGAAAATTGAATCTAACAATAGGTGGAAAGAATAAAACACCACGCCCAAGTGAGGCTTATTCCAGGAATGCAAGGCGGGTTCAATACTTAAATATCCATGTAATTCACCATGTTAACAATCTAAAGGAGAAAAACCATACAGTCATACAAATTAATGCAGAAAAAACATTTAACAAATTTCAACATCTATTTATGATTAAAAACTCTCAGTACACTAAGAACAGAAAACAGGTAGGAGATGCAAGAAGGAACGCTATAAAGAAAGAAAGAAAAGTGTTAAACATATGGATAAATTTGAATAATCATTGGCTAAAACAGTGTCTAATTTGTGGAAATAATAATTCAAGATGGCAATAAATATATAACAACAGTTCTTTGTAAATCAGAGGAGAGGTGATATTATAATGAAAACATATCAAGTTTTTTGTATTATTCAGATGTTGGCAAATATAGATTTTTTAAGGTTAAATTATGCATGTTAACATTTATGGAGCAGTCATCGAAAGAATAGCAACAGAGTATATGATTCTTATACTGGTGCAGGAGAGCAAGGATGTAAGGAGAAAAACAATCTCAAGAAGAATCTTAAGGAAGGTGAGACAGGTAATGATAATAATAGATAACAAAACAACAACAATCATAAAATAACTTTTATAAAAAGCACAAATAGGGCTTCCCTGGTGGCGCAGTGGTTGAGAGTCCGCCTGCCGATACAGGGGACATGGGTTCGTGCCCCGGTCCGGGAGGATCCCACATGCCGTGGAGTGGCTGGGCCCGTGAGCCATGGCCACTGAGCCTGCACATCCGGAGTCTGTGCTCCGCAACAGGAGAGGCCACAACAGTGAGAGGCCCGCGTACCGCAAAAAAAAAAAAAAAAAAAAAAAGCACAAATAAAAAATGCAAAGTAAGATTAAGAATGTGTCTTAGTCAGTGGGCCAGGTTGTGTTGTGGCTATAAACCAATCCAGATATCTCACTGGAACAAGGTCACAACAACAAAGTAGGAGAAATGATAAAGCAATGCACTCTACTGAAAGCTATTTTCAAACCCAGCTAAGACCCAATGGATATAAAATGCTGCTTTGGGTATAGCTACAGAGATGAGTTATAGGCATGATGCAGGCCCCATACTTACCCAGCAGGCATGTCTGACCCAGCAATGAGATGCTGCCAAAATCAACAGTCTCTTTAATCCACTCAACTAAGGATCGAGGTGAACATGCATCCAGAAAGATCTTTGCTTGCCTGTACCAAATGTTGATCAGGCCCAGAATGTTGCCCACCTATTTCCTTTAGCGACTGAGGCCAATACTGAGGTTGTGTGGATAATTTCCGTAACAGTCATGGTTTAGACAAGAACCAAGTTCCATACCTGCTAATGTCCTAGCACACAGGTGTGCATATATTTACTCATAAATTCTCACACTCTTTCTGTGAGCAAGGCTTCCCCGCAGCTTTGGAAGACCTTGCCCTTCCACAGGAGCAGTCTCAAGCCACTTCCCAGGAAGAGTTAAGGGTCTGTTTGTGTTTACAGCCATGGCTGCAGTCTACAAACCCGCTGGGCATCTGTGAGGTCCCATGAGGCTAGGAGGGTTCATTGTGAGAAACTTCAGGCTAGGGTGGCTGCAGGAAGAAAAGCACATTGTAAACATGGAAGTGGGGCACTTTTTGTGGTGGTTGTTGTTTTAACATGTTCTTTGTTAGCATAGCTCCTTTTCATTCACTGTTATTTTTTACTTCTCTCTGTCCATTGTCAGCAGGGTCGCAGTGAGGGGTCCTGTCTATGAACTGCCTCTGATTAGAATTGGCTCAGCCGTGCTGTCTCTGTTGTGATTCCAAGTAAATGTGATCATTGATGGGAGGCCAATGGCTTAGAAATGGAGGGCCAGGAAAAACAATTACAAAAGAGACTTAGCAATGTAGGTTCATTTCCTTTGTGTGGCTCTGTGAGCACACAGGTGCCTCTGCTTTTCTCTGAATGTCCTGTGATACACATCATAGAAATGTGGACATTGCTTCTGTTTTGCTGTGACTTTCCACTTAGCTATTTCATTGGGTCCAGTACTTAGTCAGTTCAGCTGTTAAACACCCCAAGCTTCTACACTGTCTTCCAAAGAAGTCGCTCTGCATACAAGGAGAGAGGGTAAAAGGTCATTGCCAGTTCAACTGCAAGAGAATACTAGAATTAGCTAGTTTTTTGTCTTGTTTTGTTTTTGATGTAACTCATATTTGTATATTCATTTTACAATTTGCAAAGCATTTTAAAATAAATTATTTCTTTTGCTTCTCTCAAAAACTTGATGAAGAGTATTCAAGAAATTGTTAATATTGATTTTCTCTAGGGAGTCAGGGAAATTACACTTATTTAAATAATTGCACTTATATAAATCATTTTATTTTTCCAGTGCACATACAGTATGTTTGTATTTAAAAAAGAGAAAGATTGAAGAAATATATAGAGAGAAATAATGACAAAAATGAGAAAAATGTAAGCATTGGTGAATCTGGCTAATGGCATTTGGAAATCTTTGTACTACTTTTGCAACTTTTCTGTAAGTTTGAAATTATATCAGAATAAGAAGTTACAATAATGGCATAAGAAGATAAGACATATAATTCTTGGGTAATGTTTAAAATGGGTAATTCCAATAAATTTGCTTGGAATTTCCCTAGGAATCCCAACAACAGATTGTAGGCTTTGCTTAAAATCGTAGATTTGAAATATAATAGAGTAAACTATTCAGGCTCGGAGAGAAGTTATTGTACATTTGAAGTACGGTGTGACTATGTAGTCAGTTCATAGCTTTCACTGAAATAGAAACCAAACTAAGGAATTTTGAATTTCCTTTGTATGCAGGTGTGCAATTACAGGGTGACTCTGCTTTTTTCTGAACATAGTATATTCCATACATTAGAAGGTGATAATTACCTTGTTAAATATCCATTCTCTTTTTTACATACCATGAAACTCATCAGTTTTAAGTGTATAATTCAACTACTTTACTAAATTTATAGAGTTGTTCAACCATCACCACAATCCAGTTTTTAAATGTTTCCATCACCCCAAAGGGATCCCTTGGGCCCATTTATAGTAAATCCCTGTACCACCCCCAGACACAGGTAAAAACACTCTCTGTCTTTATAGATTTGCCTGTTCTAGACATTTTATATAAATGGGATCATACAATATGTGGTCTTTCCCATCTGGCTTTTTTCACTTAGCAGAATGTTTTTGAGGTCCATCACCCCTGTTTCTTTTCTGGGAATTTTTCCTTGGCATAAGAGGTTACTTAGAGAATAAGTAAATGCCTTACTTTTACTCTGAGGAGTAAAGAAAGCAAGACACTAATACATACGAACAGGTCTGTCAACAGCTGTATCTGCATCGACAAGAACTCAGCCTGAGAAGTTTTTCTTGTCCAGAAGGTACGTTCTGGGAAAAAAACAGTTGGTTAACTGTCTACAGTATCTGCTAGAACCTAGGAGGTTGCCATTGATTAATTTCTGAATGACACAGCAGAGACCGAAAGATATACGATGACGGAGACTCAGGTACTACACAAAAGATGCAAAACCAACAGGGCATCTCATGTTGTCTAGAAATTATATTTATTAGACCTAAAAATAATTACATGCTCTCTTTCAAATGTGAGCATTTGTGGGCACAAATACATTAACGTTTTTCATCTCACAAACAGTAGAATGATGTAATAAAGGTGAAAATACTGCAGCATCTGGGATGTGACTCACATATCTAAAGACCACCAAGTACTTCTATTCCAAGAAAAGCAGTGACCCCCAAAAGACATAGGTTTTGTGATCATATCATCTAGTACCAAATGTAAGCTATAAGGAAATGGTAAGACACAATTTGGTTTTAAGAGAATATTAGTCTCAGGAAATATTGTATTTATTATAAATGTATGATGCAAAAATATATTAAGCATTTGTTATCATTTTAGAGTAATTTCAAGCATCCAGGGTTACCAGAAAATGGAAAAAAAAACACATTAGATTAAAAAGCTCAGTGGGTAATTTTTTCTTATCAGTTTAAACAGTTTGAAAATGAATTTGCAATATGCAAACACTTTTCCTTAAAAATGACAAAAGAAAACATCTTTCAATTACATGTTTTTATTTATATAATTTTTATTTTTCAGGAAATCCTCATTAAGCTGTGGGCCATGGTGGGACAACAGTCTTCTTGTCAAGCATTTGCTGCAACAGTGTCTGAGGAACTGAAGGTGACGTGGATGCCACAGTTCTCTTGAGGGTACCCTGCAGTGTCATCTCTTGGTCTTGCTTTAACCTACTTTTTCAGAATTCTCTTTCCTTTTCAAACGTCTCTGATTCAGTAATAAATGTCATATCTTCTATGAAAATTATGAGATTTTCATATCAGCTCCTTTATAGAGTTTTGCTTTGTTTACTTCATCTGCATTTCTTTTTCTAACTGAGTTGCCTAGGCTGTCATAGCATCACCTCCTGGTCAGTTTAAAGCCAGGCCTCTGATACTGTCATTATTCAGGTTCTTATGATTTTTTTAAAGTGAGGTATTTCACAATAATTGTAATAATAATAATTGTACAGACAATTCTGTCACCTGAAAGCTCCATGTTTTTAGATTTCTGAATAAAAGCTGTTTTACCAAATCTAATTTTCATTAATTTGTTTTCTTGGGACACCCTAATTTAAAACAGAAAAAACTCTAAACATTTCTACAGTATTTTCCTCAATGATCAAGGAATTGTATGATTTCAGGGATGGGCACATGCTAGTCAGCTTCTCACAGGTTAGATTCTGAGATGAAGATGAGAAAATGTAATAAATCAATATCTGAAGTTGCAAGTCCATGAGAATAACAAAGACATTTATGATCAGCCCAACTTCAAGCTTAACCACTGGGACATGACCATCTTCACAGGCTCCCTAGGTAATAAAATTCACACAGATGGAGCCGAGGAGCAGACTTGGCACCAGTGGTGGTCTTCTGCTCCACGTCTGTGACTGGTGCCCTAAGAGGTCCAAGACACCACATTGGATTGTTCTGTCATCACTATGAAATCCTGACTCGCTTCCACCAAGAAACAGTCCATCAAAATAACACAAATATGACTGAAGCTGTAATTAATTGTTTCAGGGGAATGAGTGATCTAAGGGATCTTGGGGGTAGGCAAACTATCCCATTCCCTAAAGACATCACAGGCAAGGAGAAATGATGTTCTAAAAGGTCTAAAATTGAGACTAGAAATTTGAGACTTTGGAACTTCTAACATTGAATCTGGACTCTCCCATACAAATGGAGTGTCTGCACATGGTTTGGGCCTTTATTTTCTTCTGAGACTCACCACCCAACTTGGAATGAGGCCCTAAAAGAGTGGGGCATAGCTCCTGGTCCCGGTCTTGCAATGTGGCTTAGAACCTTCCTTCCATCAAAAGTTGTGTAATTTTTAGTTTTAGAGTGTCCCTGCCTTACTTCCCTCCTTCCTCTGCCAGCCATGCCTCACATTTGAAATTCTTAGAGGATTATGCGGATGTGATGTACCACCATCTTCAACAACCATTACTAGCAGCATCACAATCATCATTATCAGGGTCATTGTTACTTAGAGGTGACAAGAAACAGTAATCACTGCAGAAGGACTTAGGCTTTGGAAGAGTAAACCTGAGAGCATCCTGAGTGAGCAGATGACATCCAAGGACAGCTGTCTCCACCTGTGCTCTCCCGTGCACATTCCTCACCCATTTGATTGGTGAAACCCCCAGACAGACAAACTCCACACACAACACTTCTAGCCTGCTTTTCTACTGGAATGCAGTTGTTATGGTTAGCTAAAACATCAACCATCCTAAAGATTCAGTGACGAAATTATTTCCTTGAATTTCTCTGGGGTTGATAACATTGCAACTCATTCTGAATTGGAGGATTATTAGCATTTGTTACGAATCAGTATGTGCATTAAGGGAGACTAATTATGATATTTCACTTTGGGAAACAGCATAGTTTTCATCAGCCAAACAGAAAAACTCTGACTTGAAAGAAATACAGGTTTTCTGCCTTCTTCATTAAGTACAAAGTGAAGTAATGTAGGCAAGTAGCATTTTAGCAGCAGTCTATTTAACTAGCAATCTTATCTTCAACAATATTTTATGTGAGGAGTATCAGGCTAGGAAATAATAATATAATAATGAATAATAATAATAGCTAACACTTATTGGCTATTTACTATGATTCAGGTCTTGCTTCTGTGTATCAACTTTAATTAATTGACAGTGGCTGCCTGAAGCATGGTGTTGAGATGGATTCCGAGACCATGTCTGGAATTAGTGAGAAGGAGTGTTATGATTGATTAATAATGTCTGCTTTGGGCACAGGAGGGAAGAATGATGGCGTATATCAACATATTAACAACCCATGGTTTAGTATTATCAATAAAGATAAAATGTGACAAAGCACACTGAGGGAGGCACAGAGTAGTGTGAAGTTCAGAGCAGATATTCAGGAAAAGCATTAATATGGATGGAGGTAGAATTTGACTTTAGCTTTGATAGAGGGTCAGACTGTGTTGGGTGACGTTGAGAGAAGAGAGAAGAACTTTTAGAGCAGAGGGAATAATTTGAACAAGTCATTGCAGCAAGAAGATGTAAGGAGTGTTAATGGACAGCCACTAGTTGGGCCCATCAGCTGCTTATAAGGAACAGTGGGAACTTAGCTGGGCAATAGTTTGGAAGAAAAATAGAGAGGGATTCAATATTGACTGAAAATGATTAGGAATTGAGAGGTATTTAAGCTATTTTATTGGATGGTCAGATATGATGTGTGTCTTAGACCTATTCTGAAAAGAACCCATAAAATGGATCCAAAGGAGAGGGATTGGAGAACACCATTGCTAATGCAATTGCAGTAGTCTGGTTGAGACATACAGGGTCTGACTGGGGTGTAGAAAACAGCTGGAGTGACATCTGAAGGTAGATGTACAGCCTTGGTAACCAACTGGGCACCTGAGTGAGGACAGAGAAGCTTGTGTGTCATACATTTCTGTGACGTTTATTTAGCAGAAATGAGAACGCCAGAAAGTTTTATAATGATGAACTTTGTTTTCTTCACCTTGATATTAAGGTGTTGAAAGGAAATCCACATAAAAATATCTAACAGGCAGTTGGAAATTATATTTTGTGATCAGGAGACATACAAGGCCAAAATGATGGTTCAGGGAGAGGTCTGCCTGGAGATGATAGCTGAAGAACTGAGAATTCAGGGACTTGCCGAGGATAGGGCAAAGAGACAAGGAGGATAAAAATGGATCATGGCACCTGCCTCATTTAGAGAGCACAGGAATGGAGCTGAGTCAGCAAAGGTGACAGTCAAGGAGAAATTGAAGAGAATGACCAAGCCCAGAACCATTGTACACAATCCTATCTTGGATTTTCTTGCACTTTAGATCTTCAAATCATGTTCTCATCTATTCTATTAATTAATGCTCATGAGTTTTGTTTTATAACATGTTTATATATATTATGGAACATCCCCGGACAGTTCCTTAGTTTTGTGCTATTTTTGAATATGAACAAGTAAAATTTAAGTCGTCAAAAAAAAAATTTAAGTTTTCCTTGAGCCATTGTTTTCTCACATATCCCAAACATTGAAACATGCAGTGTTAAGTGTGAAAATGCAGTGTTATCATGCCAGGCTCTGTGTTGAATGTGCAGTCTCCATTCCCTTCTCTGCTCTCAACTTCCTCCAGATGTCGGTCCTCCTTCCTCGCTATGGACTACACCACTGGGGCTCTTTCTCTTGGAGTCATATATAACTTCCATATATAAAAGCTGGAATCTGAAAATCTTGATATAAATAAAAATTTTGAAGATCCTTGTTAACTTTATTTTCTACACTCCCTATTTTTCCTTTTATCTTTCCTTTCTCCCTCTTTTCTCTTTCAAGAGAGGACATTCCTCAAATTCCTGAGAATTACATATTTATTGTTTATTAGCTGTTCTTTATAGAACTTCGTATATTTCTGTATTAGCCATGTATCACAATGGCTTGTTGGAAGAAGGTAAATACACAAACAGGTTCTCATGCAATTAAATAGAAATGTCCACAGTGTAATTTCACAAAAGATAGAGGGTATTACAAACTAGGGCTACTCACATTTCTAAATCCTGGAATCAAGCTCTTTGGAAAAATATTACTAGAAAAGATCATAAGACTGGTAGAAAGTAGGTCCTGTAAAACACATCAAGGGAAGTAAAAAAGTGAATATATGGACAAAAATATCCATTTTTCCCTCTGCTTTATCATGTTTCATGATTTATTTCAAGCAAGAGCATTCATTGAAACAAACCATACTTTTTTCTTTTAGAGCAGTGTTTCTAAACCTTTTTTCTCTATTGCTCCCTAAATAGCCTTTTACACATTTTCCCCCAATCACCCCCCCCCAGTGAAATTATAATACCACAGACCATATACATGTTTATGTATTATATGTATAGTATATCTTTTATACATTTTGAGTAAGATTTTCTTACCCCTCTGAGGAACTAGTTTTTGATCCCTTGGAAATGATATTAACCTCTTGAGAATGTATGTTTTATATTGCAGGAAAATAGGAATGCCATATAAGCTGCTGAAAGATGGGAGGGCATAGGTATCAAGGTGGCCCACACTTAAAGGACAGTAACTAATCAGAATAAAATGGGAGGATGTAGGTATGACTTCCTGCAGATTCCCCTCTATATGTTCTTACTGAAGTAAATAAAAATAGTAAGTTACAAAATCTGAAGCAAGTCAGCCAAAGAAAACATCAAGAAAAAAAAATCCAGAAAACATATTTGATACAGTATTGGGAGATAAGCCCCTGAAAATTCTTAGAGTCCTTTTTTTGAAAGAGAAAAGAGAGAGAAAGGAAAGATAAAAGGAAAAATAGGGAGGGTAGAAAATAAAGTTAACACCAATTTTGTAAAGAATTGCTAATTTTGAAATAAATATTGTAAAGTACACCATCATAATATCTTTGGGGGGCTCCTAGTATCTTTTACACAAGTGTTTAATATGTCACTTGCTATATGTCATTGAAATTTTTATTTTATTTGTGTGTGTGTGTGTGTGTGTGTGTGTGTGTGTGTGTGTGTGTGTGTATTTGTTTGAGAGTTCTCTGATAGGAGGAAACACAGAATACTGTGGAGGCATGTTGAAGAAAAATGCAATTGGGGGTAGGCAAGGGCAAGGGGGTAGGTAGGGGGAATCAAGGATTTAGTTTCCAGATCAAAGGTCAAAGTAGGAGCTAAGTCTTAGGAAAAAAATAGAGAGGCCATTTCCAGATCTGGGTACAAAGGTCAGAACTAGGTCAGTAGCCAGAGTAACCTAAGACTGTGTCTCAGAGTCCCTAGGGAGAGGGACCAATCTTCTCTGGGACCAATTGACCTCAACCATCAAGAGAAGAGAGAGAAGCAAGATGTAGCGATGAGGCCTGATGAGAATCATAGTGTTTTGTATTTGGAAGGGTCCATGGAGATCATCTAGAAAGCTACAAAGGACTTATTATTCTGCTAGAGTAGCAGAGGTCCACTGAGGCCCAGGGAAGTATCAAAAGTCCCGACACTGTTTGGAGATGAGCTGGGGTTAATACCAAGTGCCCTGGGCCTCACTTCTGCACATTCTTCTTTATACAAAATAATGATTTTCCAGAGCGTCAGTTTTCCTTTTCAAAGTCCATTTCTTGGTTCTGCATGATATTATATGCTGGAATTCTCACAGGCGAAGACCTGAGATATCTCAGTGATAGTCAACAAGTGAACTCAAAGCATTAAGGAAGATAGGAAAGATTCTATAATGTTCTAGAAAGGTGAGACAATAAAAATCTGTATGACTTTGTCTAAAAATTTGTGTGATTAAAGCTTTCTAAGGTTACCAAAGCATTCTTTAGGATGAAAGTCTTTAATTTCTGGCCTGGTGGCTTTTGTATACTAACTATTTTTTCCTTTCTCCAATTTTCAGTCATGATTCTTTTTATTTCAAATGTATGTATTCTTTTTCCCCTTGGAGAAATCTTTGTGCAGAGTAATTTTTAGGAGTGTATACATACCTCCCTATGCATTTCAGAATGAGAAAGGTACTACAGCCACTAGCTGAATATTCAACAGCACTTTTTGGGCTTATGATGTGGGACGGAAAGAAACAGCAATTAAACCTCTCTTCTTTCCACAAGCCACATGCAGACTGGCTCCAAGTGAAAGGTCTTCACACAGGCCAGTTTCTGTACTATGGATTTACCCACTTTCCAACAAGCCCTGAGAGGTATTTTAATCTCAGCCTCTGGTAGCTGAGGCCATCCCTTAAGCACAAGTGTGCCACTGTGCCAATCATGGAGTGGCTTTATTTGATGAGGACCACAGCTCTCTGGCAGATGGGCTCTGTTTTCATTTCCCAAACATCCTGGAGGTGAAGGAAGATTTTCTGACTGTGGTCAAGAAAGTCCCAATTATGAATGATTCCCTAACCAAGTGTTGAAACACTGCACTGTGTAATTAAAATGCAAAACACACACAAACTGGCAATCATAGAAAAATTATTTTTCAGGAATTTTCCTTGAAAGTTTGGTTTTTCACTTCCTTCAAGTGTCTTCCCTCTACATCTACCTTGATTTCCTTTACTCTTCCATAAATAAAATAATCTCTTCTCATTTCTTTTATTGGTATTGTCTCTCAAGAAACATGGATATGATTTATTAGTAAAATATATTTTAGTCATTTGCTTTTCTTCCCATGTACCTCAAACCCTGTCCTCATTCTACGTTTCTGCTTCTGTAACAAGCAACTCTGTGCTACTAGGAAAATGAATGAAAAGAAAACTCAAGAGAAAGCAATTATTTCATTTAATCTAGTAAAATTTTGCTGTGGGTATTATAATGCTCTGTTATTGGGTGCATACGGGTTTAGAATACTTCCTTGGTGAATTGAATCAGTTAGCATTATGTGGTGACCCTTTGTATTCCTAATAATGCTTTGTGTTTAAAGTATATGTTGTCTGATAATAACATATCTGCAACAATTTACTTTTACTTGGTAGTATTTGCTTGTTATATTTTGTTCCATTTTTATTTTTTCAATTTTACCATGTTTTTCTTTTTTACTTTCCATATAGCTGAATTGGAGGGGGGCAGGACAGGAGACTAATGTGGGCTAAGATCAGTAGAGAGGGGACTGAGACAAGGGAAAGGAAGGACAAAGATGCATTTAACAAAAAGCATCTATAGTTTACTAACTATGCAAATGTATCTATGCATCTGTGTGTGTACATATATATATATATGTATGTGTGTGTGTGTGTGTGTATATATATATATATATATATATATATATTTATGAAGAATACTAAAAGAAGAAAGAGAAAGGAAAACTTCCAACTGCTAAAGTTCTTACAAAGTCAAATAGCTGTCATCAAGCCAGGTGAAAATAGTTTTAACATGTGTTACAGGGAAAAGAATACTTTCAGAATATATGAAGAATGTATATGAATTGATGAAAAAAAAACCACATCAGAAAAAAAGGGGCAAAAGATATGAATAGGCAATTCATAGAAGAAAAAATGGAAATGACCAGTAAATTATTATTTTTTGTGGCATTTTATATTTTGTTCTTCTGTATTTTTTTAACATCTTTATTGGAGTGTAATGGCTTTATAATGGTGTGTTAGTTTCTGCATTATGACAAAGTGAATCAGCTGTACATGTACATATATCCCCATATCTCATCTCTCTTGTGTCTCCCTCCCACCCTCCCTATCCCACCCTTCTAGGTGGTCACAAAGCACCGAGCTGATCTCCCTGTGCTATACAGCTGCTTCCCACTAGCTATCTATTTTACATTTGGTAGTATGTATAAGTCCATGCCACTCTCTCACTTTGTCCCAGCTTAACCTTCCCCCTCCCCGTGTCCTCAAGTCCATTCTCTATGTCTGCATATTTATTCCTGTCCTGCCCCTAGTTTCTTCATAACCATATTTTCCTTTTTTAGATTCCATATATATGTGTTAGCATATGGTATTTGTTTTTCTCTTTCTGACTTACTTCACTCTGTATGACAAACTCTAGGTCCATCCACCTCACTACAAATAACTCAATTTCGTTTCTTTTTATGGCTGAGTAATATTCCACCGTATATATGTGCTGCTTCTTCTTTATCCATTCATCTGCTGATGGACACTTAGGTTGCTTCCATGTCTTGGCTATTGAAAATAGAGCTGCAATGAACATTGCGGTACATGACTCTTTTTGAATTATGCTTTTTTCAGGGTATATGCCCAGCAGTGGGATTGCTGGGTCATATGATAGTTCTATTTTTAGGTTTCTAAGGAACCTCCATACGGTTCTCCATAATGGTTGTATCAATTTACATTCCCACCAACAGTGCAAGAGGGTGCCTTTTTCTCCACACCCTCTCCAGCATTTATTGTTTGTAGATTTTTTGATGATGGCCATTCTGACTGGTGTGAGCTGATACTTCATTGTAGTTTTGATTTGCATTTCTCTAATGATTAGTGATGTTGAGCACACTTTCATGTGTTTGTTTGCAATCTGTATATCTTCTTTGGAGAAATGTCTATTTAGGGCTTCTGCCCATTTTTGGATTGGGTTGTTTGTTTTTTTGATATTGAGGTGCATGAGCTGCTTGTAAATTTTGGAGATTAATCCTTTGTCAGTTGCTTCATTTGCAAATAATTTCTCCCATTCTGAGGGTTGTCTTTTCATCTTGTTTATGGCTTCCTTTGTTGTGCAAAAACTTTTAAGTTTCATTAGGTCCCATTTATTTATTTTTGTTTTTATTTCCATTTCTCTAGGAGGTGGGTTAAAAAGGATCCTGCTATGATTTATGTCATAGAGTGTTCTGCCTATGTTTTCCTCTAAGAGTTTTATAGTGTCTGCCTTACATTTAGGTCTTTAATACATTTTGAGTTTATGTTGTGTATGATGTTAGGGAGTGTTCTAATTTCATTATTTTACATGTAGCTGTCCAGTTTTCCCAGCACTATTTATTGAAGGGGCTGTCTTTTCTCCATTGTATATTCTTGCCTCCTTTATCAAAAATAAGGTGACCATATGTGCGTGGGTTTATCTCTGGGTTTTCTGTGCGGTTCAATTGACCTATATTTCTGTTTTTGCATCAGTACCATACTGTTTTGATTACTGTAACTTTGTAGTATACTCTGAAGTCTGGGAACCTGCTTACTTCAGCTCCATTTTTCTTTCTCATGATTGTTTTGGCTATTCGGGGTCTTTTGTGTTTCCACACAAATTGTGAAATTTTTTCTTCTAGCTCTGTGAAAAATGCCATTGGTAGTTTGATAGGGATTACATTGAATCTGTAGATTGCTATGGGTAGCATAGTCATTTTCACAATTTTGATTTTTCCAATCCAAGAAAATAGAGTATCTCTCCATCTGTTTGTATCATCTTTTATTTCTTTCATCAGTGTCTTATAGGTTTCTGCATACAGGTCTTTTGTTTACTTAGGTAGGATTATTCCTAGGTATTTTATTCTTTAGGTATTTTATTCTTTTTGTTGCAATGGTAAATAGGAGTGTTTCCTTAATTTCTCTTTCAGATTTTTCATCATTAGTGTATAGGAATGCAAGAGATTTCTGAGCATTAATTTTGTATCCTGCTATTTTACCAAATTCATTGATTAACTTTAGTAGTGTTCTGATGACATCTTTAGGATTCTCTATGTGTAGTATCAGGTCATCTGTAAACAGTGACAGGTTTACTTCTTTTCCAAATTGGATTCCTTTTATTTCTTTTTCTTCTCTGTTTTCTGTGGCTAAAACTTCCAAAACTATGTTGAATAATAGTGGTGAGAGTTAGCAACCTTGTCTTGTTCCCGATCTCAGTGGAAATGGTTTCAGTTTTTCACCATTGAGAATGATGTTGGCTGTGGGTTTGTCATATATAGCCTTTTTTATGTTGATGTAAGTTCCATCTGTGCCTACTTTCTGGAGGGTTTTTATCATAAATGGGTGTGGAATTTTGTCGAAAGCTTTTTCTGCATCTATTGAGATGATCATATGGTTTTTATCCTTCAGTTTGTTAATATGGTATAACAATGATTGATTTGCCTATACTGAAAATTTCTTGTATTCCTGGGATAAACTCCACTTGATCATGGTGTATGATCCTTTTAATGTGTTGTTGGATTCTGTTTGCTAGTATTTTGTTGAGGATTTTTGCATCTGTGTTCAGCAGTGATATTGGCCTGTAGTTTTCTTTCTTTGTGACACATTTTCCTGGTTTTGGTATCAGGGTCATTGTGGTCTTGTAGAAAGAGTTTGGGAGTATTCCTCCAACTGCTATATTTTGGAAGAATTTGAGAGGGATAGGTGTTATCTCTTCTCTAAATGTTTGATAGAATTCGCTTGTGAAGCCATCTGGTCCTGGGATTTTGTTTGTTGGAAGATTTTTAATCACAGTTTGAATTTCAGTGCTTGTGATTGGTCTATTTATATTTTCTATTTCTTTCTGGTTCAGTCTCAGAATGTTGTGCTTTTCTAAGAATTTGTCCATTTCTTCCAGGTTGTCCATTTTATTGGCATACCACTGCTTTTAGTAATCTCTTATGATCCTTTGAATTTCTGTAGTGTCAGATGTTAATTCTCGTTTTTCATTTCTAATTCTATTGATTTGAGTCTTCTCCCTTTTTTTTCTTGATGAGTCTGGCTAATGGTTTATCAATTTTGTTTACCTTCTCAAAGAACCAGCTTTTAGTTTTATTGATCTTTGCTATCGTTTCCTTCATTTCTTTTATTTCTGATCTAATCTTTATGATTTCTTTTCTTCTGCTAACTTTGGGGGTTTTTTTGTCTTTCTTTCTCTAATGGCTTTAGGTGTAAGATTAGGTTGTTTATTTGAGATGTTTCTTGAAGTAGGATTTTATTGCTATAAACTTCCCTCTTAGAACTGCTTTTGCTGCATCCCATATTTTTTGGGTCTTGGTGTTTTCATTGTCTTATTTTTCTAGTTATTTTTTGATTTCTTCAGTGAACTCTTGGTTATTTAGTAGTGTATTGTTTAGCCTCCATGTGTTTGTAGTTTTTACGGATTTTTTCCTGTAACTGATATCTAGTCTCATAGCTTTGTGGCTGGAAAAAAATACTTGATACGATTTCAATTTTCTTAAATTTATCATGGCTTGATTTGTGACCCAGGATATGATCTATCTTGGAGAATGTTCCATGAGCACTTGAGAAGAAAGTGTATTCTTTTGTTTTTTGATGGAATACCCTATAAATATCAATTAAGTCCAATTTTTAAAATGTATCATTTAAAGCTTGTGTTTCCTGATTTATTTTCATTATGGACGATCTGTCCATTGGTGAAAGTGGGGTGTTAAAGTCTCCTACTATGACTGTGTTACTGTCTTTTTCCCCTTTTATGGCTCTTAAGCATTTTCCTTATGTATTAAATGATCCTATGTTGGGTGCATAAATATCTACAATTGTTATTTCTTGTTCTTTGATTGTTCCGTTGATCATTATGTAGTATCCTTCTTTGTCTCTTGTAATGGTCTTTATTTTAAAGCCTATTTTGTCTCATATGAGAATTGCTACTCCATTTTGATTTCCATTTGCATGGAATATCTTTTTCCATCCCCTCACTGTCATTCTGTATGTGTTCCTAGGTCTGAAGTGCGTGTCTTGTAGACAGCATATATACGGGTCGTGTTTCTGTATCCATTCAGCCAGTCTATGTCTTTCGGTTGTAACATTTAATCCATTTACATTTAAGGTAGTTATTGATATGTATGTTCCTATTACCATTTTCTTAATTGTTTGGGTTTGGTATTGTAGGTCTTTCCCTTCTCTTGTGTTTCCTCCCTGGAGAAGTTCCTTTACTATTTGTTGTAAAGCTAGTTTGGTGTTGTTGAATTCTCTTAGCTTTTGCTTGTCTGTAAAGATTTTAATTTCTCCATTGATTCTGAATAAGATCCTTGCCAGGTAGAGTAATCTTTGTTGTAGGTTTTTCCCTTTCATCACTTTTAATACGTCCTGCCACTGCCTTCTGGCTTGCAGAGTTTCTGCTGAATGATCAGCTGTTAACCTTATGGGGATTCCCTTGTGTGCTATTTGTTGTTTTTCCCTTGCTGCTTTTAATACTTTTTCTTTGTATTTAACTTTTGATGGTTTGATTAATATGTGTCTTGGTGTGTTTTTCATTGGATTTATCCTGTATGGGTCTCTCTGCGCTACCTGGACTTTATTAACTATTTCCTTTCCCATATTAGGGAAGTTTTCAACTATAATCTCTTCAAATATTTTCCCAGTCTCTTTGTCTTTCTCTTCTTCTTCTGGGAACACTATAATTCGAATGTTGTTACATTTAATGTTGTCCCAGAGGTCTCTGAGACTGTCCTCAATTCTTTTCATTCTTTTTTCTTTATTCTGCTCTGCAGTAGTTATTTCCACATTTTATCTTTCATGTCACTTATCTGTTCTTCTGCCTTAATTATTCTGCTATTGATTCCTTCTAGAGAATGTTTAATTTCATTTAATGTGTTGTTCATCATTGTTCATTTGCTCTTTAGTTCTTCTAGGTCCTTGTTAAACTTTTATTGTGTTTTCTCCATTCTATTTCCAAGATTTTGGATCATGTTTACTATCATTACTCTGAATTTTTTTTCAGGTAGACTGTCTATTTCCTCTTTATTTGTTTGGTCTGGTGGGTTTTTACCTTTCTCCTTCATCTGCTATGTGTCTCTCTGTCTTCTCATTTTGCCTAACTTACTGTCTTTGGGGTCTCCTTTTCACAGGCTGTAGGTTGTTTTTCGTGTCTGCCCCCAGTGACTAAGTTTGTTTCAGTGGATTGTGTAGGCTTCCTGGTGGAGGGGACTAGTGCCTGTGTTCTGGTGGATGAGGCTGGATCTTGTCTTTCTGGTGGGCAGGACCATGTGCGGTGGTGTGTTTTGGGATGTCTGTGATCTTATTATGATTTGAGGCAGCCTCTCTGCTAATGGGTGCAGTTGCGTTCCTGTCTTGCTAGTTGTTTGCCATGAGGTGTCCGGTACTAGAGCTTTCTGGTCATTGAGTGGAGCTGTGTCTTAGCACTGAGATGGAGATCTCTGGGAGAGCTTTCACTCTTTGATACTACATTGTGTTGGGAGGTCTCTGGTGTACCAGTGTCCTGAACTTGACTCTCTCATCTCAGAGGCACAGACCTGACACCTGACTGGAGCACCAAACCCTGTCAGTCACACGGCTCAGAAGAAAAGGGAGAAAAAATGAAAGAAAGAAAGAAAAAAAACCTAAAATAAAGTTATTAAAATAAAAAGTAATTATTAAAAATAAAAATAATTTAAAGTAATTAAAAAAGAAAAAAAAAGAAAGAAAGAAGAGAGCAACCAAACCAAAACCAAATCCACCAATGAAAACCAGCACTAAAAAGTATACTAAAAAAAAAAAAAAAAAAAAAGGACTGACAGAACCTTAGGGCAAATAAAAGCAAAGCTATATAGACAAATTCACACTTAGAAGCATACACATACACACTCACAAAAGGATAAAAGGAAAAGAATATATATATATAGTTGCTCCCAAAGTACACCACCTCAATTTTGGGATGATTCCTTGTCTCTTCAGGTATTCCACAGATGCAGGGTCCATCAAGTTGATTGTGGAGATTTAACCTGCTGCTCCTGAGTTTGCTGGGAGAGATTTCCCTTTCTCTTTGTTCGCACAGCTCTTGGGGTTCAGCTTTGGATTTGGCCCCGCCTCTGCGTATAGGTCGCCTGAGTGCATCTGTTCCCGCCCAGACAGGACGGGGTTAATGTAACATCTGATTAGGGGGCTGTGGCTCACTCAGGCCAGGGGAAGGGAGGGGCATGGATGTGAGGCGATCCTGCGGTGTCAGAGGCCGGTGTGACATTGCACCAGCCTGAGGCGCACTGTGTGTTCTCCCGGGGAAGTTGTCCCTGGATCACGGGACCCTGGCAGTGGCGGGCTGCACAGGCTCCCCAGAAGGTGGGTGTGTATAGTGACCTGTGCTCGCACACAGAATTCTTGGTCGTGGCAGCAGCAGCCTTAGCATCTCATGCCCGTCTCTGGGGTCCACGCTGATAGCCATGTCTCGCGCCCATCTCTGGAGCTCGTTTAGGCAGTGCTCTGAATCCCCTCTCCTCACACACCCTGAAACAATGGTCTCCTGACTCTTAGGCATGTCCAAACTTTTTCCCGGACTCCCTCCCGGCCAGCTGTGGCGCACTAGCCTCCTTCAGGTTGTGTTCACGCAGCCAACTCCAGTCCTCTCCCTGCGATCTAATCTCCGAAGCCCAAGCCTCAGCTCCCAGCCCCCGTCCGCCCTGGTGGGTGAGCAGACAAGCCTTTCGGGCTGGTGAGTGCTGGTTGGCACCGATCCTCTGTGCGGGAATCTCTCTGCTTTGCCCTCCGCACCCCTGTTGCTGCGCTCTGCTCTGTGGCTCTGAAGTTTACCCTTGCCACCCCTCTTCTCCACCAGTGAAGGGGCTTCTTAGTGTGTGGAAACCTTTCCTCCTTCACAGCTCCTCCCCTAAAGTCCTGTCCTTATTCTTTTGTCTCTGTTTTTTCTTTTTTCTTTTGCCCTACCCAGGTACGTGGGGAGTTTCTTGCCTTTTGGGAAGTCTGGGGTCTTCTGCCAGCATTCAGTAGGTGTTCTGTAGGAGTTGTTCCACAGGTAGAAGTATTTCTGATGTATTTGTGGCAAGGAAGGTGATCTCCACATCTTACTCTTCCACCATCTTGAAGGTCTCTCTCTCCCAGTAAATTATTTTTCAATGCACAACCATACTAGTAATCAAAAAATACAAGTTAAAATGAGTTTTTATTTTTCACTTATTAGATTAGAAAATATTTTAAAATTAGATGATATTATATATTGAGGAGGGCATGGGGAAAGGTAACTCTTCCTTTAAAGGAAATCTCTGGTCAAGAGTCAGTGTTGTACTACCTTTTCATAAGGCACTTTGCCAAGCCATTTAAAATTGCACTTATCATTTGAACCAGCTATCCCACTTCTTGGTATTGACCCAAGAGAAACACAGCCACATGTGTGCAAGGGGGCATGTACAAGATTGTTCCTTGTAGTATTTTATTAAATAGTTTTCTTTCTTTCTTTCTTTCTTTTTAAAGAAAAGCAACCTTGAATTTCCACTAATGGGGTTACAATTTCATAATGCATCCTATGGAATACTATGCAACAATTTTTAAAATGCAAGAAATCCATATTTACACTTATAGAAATACTTAAAGATTTCTTGCCAGTTAAAAACATTCAGAGAAGTGAAGAATTATTCTATTTGTGTAAAAAATACTGACTTTACACAAAAATATTTGTATAATTTCATATGTCAATAGAAAAAGGGTTGAGTGGATACACACTAAATTCATGGCAGACATTATACATAGTAAAAGAACTGGGACTGGAGGTAATGGTTTAGAGTGACTTTACTTGTATCTATATTATTTCAATTTCTTACAATCAGAAATGAATTCATATTTTACTATGTAATTAAAATATTTTTTTAAAAGAGATGACCCTATATTTGACTAGTGGCTGAATATTTAGTGTGATTTTTTAGTATGATTTGATTTTCACTGTTTAGATAGATTGGATCATATCAATAGTTTTTAATGAAATCATGAAATTCTCTAAATTTAAAAGACAGGCCAACACATAGCAAAATCTATTGGTTGACCACTGCGTCAAGAAAACTTAAAAAACTTCAGCTTTTAAGGAGAAACTTTATGTCTACAGTGAAATGAACAACTGAGAGCTATGAGCCAATCTCTTTTCTTTGCCATGGGGAACATTGATACCCCTTTTAGTTAAAATCGTGAGGGATTCTCAGTAGACAGTACTGACAGGCAGAAGGTGGTTGGAACTGTCTGGAACAGGTCTTGCTCCTCATTTCATTAGGTATATATTACCCTCTCAGCTTGAAAAGATCTCTTGCTTTTGAGTATCCCATGTACCTGTCTAGGTATCGCAAGCCTGGGAGGCATAGAATAAATAGTATGATCCTATAAAATGTGTCAATATCTTTAGGATTATAAAGATGGTGAGGGCCTCAAACCCTACAAACTGTGATGATTGAACCTTGCTTAAATAATATAAGGCTTTAAAAAATTAAACTCTGAGCTGCCATGGACTGTAGTCTAATCTTTCATGTCACAAAGGGACAAACTGAGGACCAGAAGGGTTAAGTGTCTTATCAAGGTCACTCAGTGACTTTGACAGTGACTCATATTCAGGTGTCTCCAAAGAGTTTGTAAATCACCCATGCAGCCTCTCTCAGGACCCAGGCACTCCTCAGGGGCTGCTCATTGGAGGGACTTGTCTAGAGCTGCCTGCTCATCTCATGATAATTCTGGCCGATGATCAATCCTGAACAGGAGTTTTTAGATTCAGAGTCCCCAGATAAAATTATTTACTTACGGAAAACTCCAGAGGTTATTTATTGTTTCCTTTTCTCAGGCTGTCATGACCTTGTATTGTTTAAATTCTACTTTCAAGTGAGATTTTTAAGCTATCGTCCTTATGAACAAAGAAGAAATTAAGTTATCCAAGTATGGAGATGCCAAGTTTACACATGTGTAAACTGTGGAAATTTAGAGCAAAAGCTATTCTAGTTGAATACTTATTAATAAAAATCAGTTATCATGTTGTGTTAGGTGCCCTTTTCCCACAATTCTGAAGTATCTTCTTCACAGCAAAGATGAAATGAGGAGAACATATTAATCTTTCCTTTACGTTTATTGGATTTCCTGGGTTGACACGGCTTGCAGTATTATTTTGCTTTGTTTAAAATACACAACATCTTTTTGTAACTGAAACAGGATCTCCTCTTCCCTTCCCCCATTTCCTTTGTTCTCCTCCTCCCTTGTGTATACACACACACACACACACAATGTGATCTTCAAAATACATAACTAAAGCAGGACCTGGAAACTCAAAACACATCGTCATCTTTCTGTTGAAACTGTGCATGACAATGCAGAGTATTCTTACATTTTCCCCACCTTTCCCTTTCACTTTTCTCGGCATTGTCCAGGGAGATTGACAAAGGATGGAGACCGAGGCTAGGAGGCCCATTTATGACGCTTTGACTCCATTACAGGCTCAGCTGAGGACACATCTGGAACCCATTTCCTGCCGGGGTGGACGGTGGATGCCGGGCTGCAGTCAGCACTGAGCAGAGTCTCTCTTGTCTGGCTGTCGACTGCCACCCTGGCCAGAGCCTGAGAATGTGGCTGCTAGTGAAAGTGTTTATGTGTGTATGTGACCACAGGTATGTACCCTCAGTGACAGAGCCCCTACTCCATGTTGTATGTCCTGGCAGGCAAGTGGGACGTGGGATGGAGCCAGAGGGAGTGTCCCTGAGGTTTGGATGTCACCATCAGGAGAAGAAGGAGTGTCCTGGGTGTGAAATAGGATTGTGGCATTTCTTCTGGATTTGGGCTGGATGAAGCCTTTTGGGAATGACACTTCCTCCACAGTTAAGTTCAGTTATGGTTTTGTCCAGTATTAGGGGCAAAGGAAAGTGTGTGTTTGGGGGGTGCTAGCCTGTCTCCCAGTGACAAGTCCTCAGTTCCCTGCACTGTGAAGGCAGTTTCTGGATGAAGCAGTCACCCTTTAGCAAAGGCATAACTGTGGTCATGTGGAGATGGTCTCCTCCCTGCCGTCCAGAGAACTCTGAGCTTTGGCACATGCAATGAGATCCACAGATTGGGATGACATCTGTGCTTGGGGAAGCCCACTTGGTAAGAACACTCTTACCTCTTCCTAAATGTTCCAGGGGGAAAAGTTCTGTGGAAAATAATCTGAATGGTATTGTTAGATGTTATAGGGTCCCCTGCCCTGTGTTGGGCAATATGAAGAACACCAAAGTGATATAAGTCACAGGGTTTATGTTTCGTTGTCATTTTTTTTAATTTTTGCTTTTTGCCTTTTATCTTGAGCAGCTTCAAGCTCAGCGGGGAGGTAAGGCTGAAAATGAAACGTCTCTTTGTGACCTTCCTCAGATGTGCATGTCTTTTGCGGGTTTGCCCTCGGGATGTTATAGACTTTCCCCCTCCTTATTCTGTGCATTTTCCATTTCCAAGGTCCCAGCACTCCTGGTGGTACAGTCACACCCAACTCAGGATCTCTTAGTCACTAAACCCATGTATCTGTCACTTGATGTCCCTGGGCATCTCCCTCTTTCCCATATATGCCTTGAGTGGAAATGTCCCACACTGGGGGCAGCATCCTCTTCCCATTTACGCTTTTCGGTTACCCACCTATTAGCCCAAGGTAAAAATTTCAGAGGCCTTTTTGAAGGCCCTTTCTTTCTCAATCTAAAATAAGATACACAGTCATGTCCTTTTAAGTTTTGCTTTCAGTGTATCTCCTGAATTCATTGCCTCTCCTCCGCTTCCAAAGCTTTAATTGAGGTCTTCAGCATCTCTCTGTTAGACTATCAGAGAAGCCTGGTAGTGCCCAGTACCATGAGATCAAATGCTCCTTTGCATCAGAGAGGTTCTTTAGCACCCCCTTTAATACACTGAGAAGAAATTCAGAAATGACATAATCTACTGGAACATATATTTTGAAAATTTATATAGATCCCAAACTTTAATCAACAGAAAAATTACAATTAAAGAAGTTTGTAATAACATAATACATGCTTCAGCACAAGAAGGCATGGTGTACCCTGAAACTCAGAATTAAGTGTTCAGTTACAGCACCTGTAGGAAGAATCATCAGGGACGTGACAACTACAAAGGCATCCACCGTAGATGTATCCAAGGGAAGGCTCAGATATTGAGAGTGATGTTGCTGCTGGAGACATATTTTCCAATAAGGTGAAAACTCATGGTAAAGTTCTGAACCAAACAAAGTACAATCTTCCCTTAATTTACAGGTGTGAAGTTTGCATCCCTGGAAAATTTAGTGTATATTAAAATCATGCCAAAAAGTCCTTTCGTTTTTATATGTAACTGTCTAGCAGGACATTTAAAATAGTGCAGGACACTGGACCATTCATCATGGGAGATGACATGTAGCCCCCAGTCATTGCAATAGCTGACAAACCCCTCCACAAATTTCCAAAATGTACCTTAGCTATTGGTAGCATTTCCATGGTGAAATCCATCACTGTACTACCTTAATTTATTTATATTAATTTTTACGTATACAGGCAATATTCAACTATCTTTCCTTGTGAAAAATGAAGGTATTACAGTTGAAAGTAAATCTCCTTTGATTTCCATACCCACCCCATCTACCTTACCCTCATCCTAGAGGTAACTATTGTTAATTGCTTAGTATGTATCATTCCAGAAACTTTTACTATATATTAACCTACAATTTATGATCCCTTAGAACATCTGTGGTACCTTTTATGAGTTGAATGGTGTCTTCTTAAAATTTACGTATTGAAGTCTTAGCCCCCAGTACCTCAGGCTGTGACCTTACTTTGGAATAGGGTAGTTAGAGATATAATTATTTAGGTTAAGATGAGGTCATGCAGGTGTAGGGTGGACCTCTAATTCAATATGACTGGTGTTCTTATATAAAGGGAAATTTGGACACAGAGATAACACAGAGAGAGAATGCCACGTGAAGATGAGGCAGAGATGGAGTGATGATTTTCAAGTCGAGGAACGCCAAAGGTTGCCAGCTAACCACCAGAAGCCAGGGGAAAGGCATGGAGCAGATTCTCCCTTCCAGCCTCAGAAGGAACCAACACTGCCGACATCTTGATCTCAGACCTCCAGCCTCCAGAACTGTGAGACAATACATTTCTGTTGTTTAAGCCACTCAATATGTGGTACTTCCTTATGGCAGCCCTTGCAAGTTAATACAGTCCCCTTTTGTATGTTAGATAAGAGACGAGAAACTATCAGAATTAAGATCGGCTGAGGAGGCTGAGGACTGGAGGCTGCTGCAGGTTGGATGAGCTGGGGTGTCCCCTCTTTGGAGACGTCAGTTGGGCTGGTCCTGGACGGATGAGCATACTGCATAGACCTGTGTACAAAGTGTGCCTTTCCCGTGAGCCCCATCTCCCAACAAAAGACTCATCTGTTAAATTAGATTTGCAATCAACTTGTTTCTGTCAAAAAGGAAAAGTGGTAATTAGCATTGAGACTTTTTCCCAAGCAGTTTGTTTTAGAAATGAAAAACACTGAATAACTCAAACTGTACCCCAGAGCATGACAGAATTTTAACTGGCTGCATTTTATAGCCTGTGTGACAGGGAGAAATGTGATCTCCATCTCATTCTGGATCGTTCTCTACACCTTGCATATGTATGCATGATGAAATGAGTTCTAAAACACAGCTTGAGATGTAGTGTGTGACATACCACATATATAAATGAAATGAATAGTTCAAAATCACGAGCACTGAAAGAAAAAGCAGACCTTTAAACATCCAGTTTCATAAAGTAATGCATTTAGAAATAATTTGCAAACTGGAAAGACAATTAAAAGGGTCCTTTTATTCCACTGTGCCATGTGTCACAACCTTTAAGGTTTAATGAGAGTTGCTCATTGAGTCTAGGATTTAGCCAAAGACATTTGACTTGAGCAAAAACTAAGAAAAGCACTGCTAAAATGATTATATTCAATTTAGTGCCTTTAATACTTTCAGTGATGCCAGATTATTCTGAAAATAGGGCTTGTGAAACCTGAGTATTTTGTAGTATTTCACCTTGAAATGTCTACAGGAATATTTCTGTATACTTTAAAAAAGTTATAGTCTAAATGGAAATTTCTGAATATCAAAGAATTCGATAATCCTTTGTTTCTATTTTAACACGTAGAAAACTTGTTAATTTTCTACGTGTTAAAAGTTTAAGATAATAGATGCCTATATTATTTTTCTCTTCATTGAAAACAAGTATTTTTGTGTAAAAGCAATACAGAAATATGTATTTTACTGTAGAATTGCACAATTTTCTATGCCTGAGATAATTGAGATGGGAAATTGTTTATAATTCTACCAACATAACACTGTGAAATTGACACATTTTTTTATTGGAGTATAGTTGATTTACAATGTTGTGTTAGTTTCAAGTATACAGCAAAGTGATTCAGTTTTATATATATATATATATATATATATATATTCTTTTTCAGATTCCTTTCCATTATAGGTTATAACAAGATATTGAGTATAGCTCCCTGTGCTATACAGTAGATCTTTGTTTACCTATTTTATATACAGTAGTATCTATTAATCCCATACTCCTAATTTATCTCTCTACCCCACCCCTTTGGTAACCATAAATCTGTTTTCTATGTCTGTGAGTCGGTCTATTTCTGTTTTGTAACTAAGTTCTGAAATTGACAATTTTTACACTGGCTTTCTAGGCTCATCTAAAATATAAACACTTCTTTTAAAATTTTTGTTTAATAGTTTTCGGTGTTTTTTAACAATGCAGCTAGAATATTATGAAAGTACTTAGTACTTCCCATATGCGTATTTGTCATTTACGAGATGGTTTGGAATAAGAAAGCAGTCTTGCCAATTCAGCAATCTAATCACCTAGTGCTCTAAAGGAGCATTAAATATTTTACCCACTTTAGCTGTCTGAAGGGAATGCTTAGTTCTGTCATCGTGTGACACCACTGAAGTTCTCTGAGAGGCTGATGGGAACAAACAAACCTCACTCCAGCTGTAGCAGTTTTCTGTGTGCAGAGTCTGTTGCTGAGAGCACGTTGTACGCTGCTCTTCATGACCACAGTTAGCTCTGATCAAAGCCCTTGAATGCTTTCTGGGTAACGTGTTTAACAGCTCAAGATGAGCTCATCACTTCGTCTCCTTTGCCCAGACATCCCCAGATTCCCCTGGCTTTCTCTGGCTCCTCTGCCTTTTCCATCTCGCCTTCCTTCTCATCCTTTATGCCTTTAGCAGCTTCCTCTCTGCCTCAGCAAAAGCTTTCTGGGCCTTCTGAACCCTAGGGCAGAGACCCCGCCCCCACTATTACCTCTCCTTTGCACATCACAGTTGTAATGCCGCGTTGATTTATGTGACCATGTGACTAATGTCTGTCTTTACCTGGGGTCTGTAAGCTCCTAAATGCAGGGGTTTTGTTTGATTTTGCTCCCCTGATATCTGGTGGAGTGCCTGTCACATAGTAGGCAATTACTAAATACTCTTAATAAATATTGATGAAAAAATGGGTGGACCATTACTACAAAGTTACATAGTAACCATTTTCAGTTTTAAAACATTGTATTAAGAGATTACTATGATAAAAAAAACCAGAATGTTCTGCCAAATACCCACTTGTGCCCCCTCAAAACCAGCCATGTGCTCAGTGGACTGACCACAGACCACAGACCGCTGTCCTCCAGGGCAAAACGCATGGGATTCTTTCAACAATCTTGAGCACTTCCACATTGAAGAAGCCCGTTATTTCAGTACATGTGAGCAAGGCCTTGTAGAAAAGGGAGTTCGGATGTTGATGAGCTTCTGCATGTTCTTCATTCATTCAAAACCACGAATTGGTGCACTTGTTATGAACTAGGACACGGCAGTGACGGAGGTGGGTGTTTTCTCTACTTTTGCGGAGCTGGCAGTCTCCAGGGCTGTTCTCAATGTGCTTCTAAACCGTTTGCCTCAGAATCACCGGGGTGGTTATGAAAACGTAGCTTCTCAGCCTCCACGGCAGACAGACTAAAATCAAATATTTCAGAATAGGACTGGAGAAATCTTAAACTGGAAGAGATTCCCTCCGTCACTCTCACTGACACTCGAGTTCAAGGAGGCCCAGGAGGGGCATGTATGAATGCAATGTCCATCACTTTTGCTTCTCCTGGGGTAGGTTGGAACCCTATTGCCCAAAATTCTAAGCTTCATTTAGTTCTAAGATGCCTACTGTTCCCTGAGGCAGAGTGGTGGCTCACAATTGCTTCGTGTGTCTCGTGGTTTCTTACAATCATTGTCTGCACGAGGATTCCTTTAGGTGGTAGGCCTGGTGACAGCTGAAGCAGGGAGATCTTAGTGAACCAGAGGACGGATAGGCATTCCTTAGTCACTGGCCCAAGCTGTGTGATCCTGGGTATTTCACTCCACTGCTCTTAAAGAGGCTAATAGAATGAGGACTAACATCTTTTTGCCATAGACTGAGAAGACTGTAAAATTCCTAAAACAGGACGATTTATTTAATAAGTACTTAATGTTGATTCCCATTAACATTATTAACTGGGAAAGGGCTAATGTTTCCTGAACTACAAAAGAGAAGATTAGACTAGAAGGCTTCTAAAGTTCCTTTTTCCCAAAAAACTGAGAGCATAGAATAAAGGTAATAAAACAACCTCACCCGATGGCGCTATGTGAGAGGACGTGCTAGGGACATTTCTACAACCACTGTCACTCCTGCTGACAGCCCCACCATAGCAGGTATGGCAACTAGAACTTCATATCTGCTATGGTCCCAGCAAGAAAGAAAAGTTCACCCTGATGGTTCAAGTAAAGAGACTTAATCTACGCTCTACTTGCAGAGAAGGAAGATGAAGGGCACCAAGAAGAGATGCTGAGAAACCTAGAGACCGCAGGATGCCGTTACCACCTCCCTTAGGACCGGACGGTCCTGGGAGAAGAAAACAGCGCTATTGGAGTATTGGAGCCTACTGAGGGCTAGAGGAAAGACGTGGCTCTTCCACCGAGAACAGTGGTCACGGAGAGATGCAGACGGTTCCAGAGATGTGGCACCACACAGAGAGGAAACGGGGGGAGAAATGCTCGGACTCCTCTCTTCTCTCACCCTCCATGCTCGTGACCGTGCCCCCTGCTGGCTGAAACCAGGCAGAAGCCCGCAGGTGTTGGGAGTGGGGCAGCCGCTGGCAGCGCAGCCCAACTGTTGAGCCTCAGGAGAAAGAGGCTGAGAACAGGTCGGGGGAAGGGGTGGGGGGTGGAGAATAACAGCATATATCCTCGCTCAGGTGTTTATATGGAGCATATGTCCTTTTTGAAAGACTTTTCTTAGACTTTCATAGACTAAGCACAGAATAGGATCATAGAGGACTCACTGGAGAGCACTATTTTTTGATCCATTTCACAAGTCTGAAAATAATCCAGAATTACAAGCGCACAGGGCAAATCAAACGTGTGTAAAGGTCTTTGATAGTGCCTCTATTTTTTTTTTCTTTTAAAATCTATCTTGTTTCAAACTGCACTTGAGGCAGACGTATATTATTGCTGTATCCAATTTTCTCTTGAGAATCTTTATCTCTTGCTAAAGACCATGTATTGACTCAAGAACATTTTCCCTATAGTCAGACAGGAAATGGGAGAAAATTAAAAAACAGAAGTAACACATAATCTTTTTTCAGGATATTCTGATAATCTGTGGTATTCACCTCCAATGCTGATTTGAGTACACAGTAAGTTGTTAGGTGTATACTTTCTTAGCATTTTAAAAATAACTCTTAAGAATGAAAGGAGCTATTCTCCTCTCTAAATAGTCTGCGGGGGCTTTTGTCATCTCCTGTCGATAGTACATCTATGAAGCATAGTTGGTCTTTCCTTTGGCAACTTCTAGCTAATCCTAAATTTCTCAGAATGATATGGGAATTTGATGTCAAATCACGCAGGGATGGAGAGGTTGTCACTTTTTTGGTTTTGCTTCTGTACAACATAAGCTGAGAAGCACTAAGGCCTACAGGGAGAGGGAGGGTGCAAAAAGAACATGGTCTGAAGGTAGACCACGAATGATCTAAGGGAGGGGTTGACTGTCAGTGTTCTCTTTGGGTCAAGGGTGAGGTGATTGGTGAACTCAATGTCCAGACCCCTTGTAGAAAGAGCTTTAAGCAACCCTTTGTAGCCTAATATCTTGGGACGACTACTTAGGGCCCATTGACTATACCATCAGAGCGTCTGAGTGCTAGCCAAGTATGTAAACTGACCACCATGTCAAACAGACGCCAAGCTTCTCTGCTGGGTTATGAATTTCAGTGCAGGCTTTTAGCACCATGACATGGTTTTCTGGTCATGTTCTAACCCCTGAATAATCGGGACTGATCTCCTAAAGCAAGAAATCTTTTGCTAACTGCTGAGCTCATACCAACACAAGTGTGCTTCTATTTAATCAAAGCTACTGACATCTTTTCTTTAGAGATAAGTTAGAATTAAATCTAACTTCATCTCTAAGTTATTAAATTCCATACATTAATAGTTTAGGAAATCATTAAGTTTTAAGGCAGAGAATTGAATAATGGGGACACGGGGAATCCTAAAACCTCATTGCATCTGTTGTGTGCATACGGCACAGGCTGCAAGGGCTTCCCAAGGTTTCCCTTTCTCCTGTTTAATGATTTTGAAGCATTTTCATAGAATTTTCATAATATTGGTGAGATATAGTAGGAGAAGCACAAAGTTTAGGGGAGGAGCCAGATTTCCAGTTGCTGATGCTGACCTATGGCAAGCCACCTCGTCTCCGTGGGTCTTACTTTCTTCACCCACAGAACAGACTTGCTGTGATGGGCCGGGGGCTCTATCAGACTCCGGCACTGGGAAGTGAGAGGGCAGTTCAAGGTAGTATTGAAGCTTCCTCAGTTCTGGTGACGAGGCCCCGTTGCCTCACAGCGAAAGAGCATGAGGTGGTCAGAATCAAGTGGTCAGTGTCAGATGAACTGTTCCCTGCTCCGAAACCTTCCCAGACGCATCGTCCTTGAAGGCATAAAGTCCAAATGCCTCAGTGTAATACTGATGATCTCCTTCCTCCAGCCACACCTGACTCTCCATTGCAGCTGGACCAGTAGTAGCAGCTCCTTCAACCAATTGTCTGCCTCACTGTCTCCCCATCACCCCTCAAAAGAGCTCATGTTTTTTTTTTTCCTGCTGTCCAGAACACATTTCCCTCTGCCAGTCCAAATGTTACCCATTCCATTTATAGACTTGAACTAGCTCACTTTCCCAGCTGCCAGTTCCTTGAGGGGTAATGCTATAGGAAGGGAGAGACAAGGGAGCTGACATTACCGACCACCAAGGAATGGTATATTTGTCATCATTTTGTCCTCATCCCCACCCTGGTGCCATCCCCTCATTGTACTTATGAGAAGGATGAGGTTCAGAGAGGCTGAGTAACTTGGCCAAGTCACACACTACTAATCGGCTGCTTTCAGATTCAAGTCCAGGTCTGTGCGGTACTTCCTGCTGCCTCCCTTGCCTGTAGGAGGGGTGCAGTTCTTCTCTAAGGATGATATACGTAAACCAGCATTTATTTACTGATACAGCTGGAGAGGCCTTCAAATCCTCTTCCACATCAAATGGTTATCAGAGGACATTAGTTCCTTTGTAAATATTTGCCGATAATAGATGCCTGAACATAATATTCAGGCAGTTTTCATTTTTTGGAAATAAGGTAAAGGATTTGTGATTATTTTTCTAAAGCTATATAATGGAGGAATAGTTAATTTTGTTCATGTTGAAACCTACTAATGAGTCGTTAGGGTTTATTTCAAATGATCTGGCAGCCACAGTTCAGAGAAATAAATTCCACATGATCTTATTACCAATGTAATTTCTTGGAATGTAATTGGCAGTGCCTGATTTTAGAAATATGTCTATTTGAGGGACTCTGTGGGTGCCAGTAGCTAGCACTTCTTCACGTGGAGTGAAACTGGCCCCATGGAAGCAGGTGAGTTGCAGCTGTGTCTCCCGCTGAGGTTTGGAAGGAAGGTGAGACAGCCTTACAGGCTGCATGTGGGAAACGAGGCATTTCAGGACTTCTTGTGGATAAACTAAACTCACACCAGGCCGCACCCACACCAGATAAGAAGTTACCAAATCCTGACACTCTGTCAGAAAAGCTCCCAGAGATCTGTGGTCACAGTGGTTGAGGTTTTTTTCTTTTAAGCCCCCTGAGGTGATGATGACTCATTGCAAGGTTAATGCATTTCACCTTTTACCAAAGCTACAGCCAAAATATTTCTCCACCTTTATGACTCACCTTTTTCCCAGGCCTGTTAAATTTATAGGAGTTTAGAGAAAATACACAGGGAAGGCTGTGGCAGTCCCCATCGCCTGCCTGTTGAGCACGGCTGTCCAGTGGCGACCTGGAACTCCTGTGTTTCCCAAGTTCAGGTTTCACTTGGACCTCAGGCCACCGAAGGGTTCCAATGGAAAATGCACTCCAACTTTTAGAAAGCTGCCTTTCCAGTTTCAAAGTCATAAAATTTCTCTGGTTACTATGAAACGAGGCTCGACCTGATAAAAAAGAGGATCTATTATGAATCAGCCAGGGAATATTTTTAATTGTGGGGGATCAATAAGTCTAAGTCTTGAAAGGGCCTTTCAATGTCCACTCCACTCTCGCTTGGCTGTGACTCCCTAAACTTGACTTCTACCAATTTCCTACATTTATTCTTTGTTTTAGCCAACTGTCCTTCTCACATACTGGAAGCCTCACCACTGTACATTTGGCCTTTTCATCTTTGCTTATGATCTCCTTCTCACACCTGTGATTAGATCCTCCCTTCTTCAAATCCATTTATCGAAACCTTAACCTTCTTTCCAGGCTCCAGTTAAATCCTATTTCTTTTGTGACATCTTTCTTGATAAAAATTGCTTCCTCCCTTTAGCTTCTATAAGTGTTCTCTCTTATTGCTTTTAAGAGCCTTTCTTTGCTAGCGGTTCTGTAGCTTTACTATATCTAAGTGTAGGTTTCTTTTTATTTACTTAGCTTGTGACTCATGTCTTTCATCAGGTCTAGAAAATTCTTAGGCTTTGTTTCTTTGAAAATATTTTCTCCTCTCCTCTTTTTCTTTTTTTCTCTACTACTTTTTCTGGAACCCCTGTTAGATATGTATTGGGCCTTCTTATACTTCCTCTCAACTTTCATTACCTCTTTTTCACATTTTCTATCTCTTTCTGTCCTGTATTCACTATAATTTATTTGGATTTATATTACAACTTTGATATTGTCAAATCTGCTGTTTAACTTTCCCACTGAGTTTTTTTTTTTTTTTTTGCGGTACGTGGGCCTCTCACTGCTGTGGCCTCTCCCGTTGCGGAACACCGGCTCCGGACGTGCAGGCTTAGTGGCCATGGCTCACGGGCCCAGCAGCTCCGCGGCATGTGGGATCTTCCCAGACCGGGGCACGAACCCGTGTCCCCTGCATCGGCAGGCGGACTCTCAACCACTGCGCCACCAGGGGAGCCCTCCCACTGAGCTTTTAAAAAAAATTTATTGAGATAAATTTTACATGAATAATTTACAAAAATGCATACGATTTATGCATATAAGCTCAACCATTTAAAATTTACAGTTCATTGTGACTTTTAGCAAATTTACCAGTTGTGCAGACACCATCATAAGATAGTTTGAGAATGTTTCTATCTTGCCATAACATGGCTCATGAGCATTTAGAGTTAATCGTTTTTCCCACCCCCAGCCCTAGGAAACCACTAATCTATTTCTGTCTCTATAAATTTGCTTTTTATGGACATGTCATATAAATGGAGTCATACAATACACGGTCTTTTGTGTTCGGTTTCTTTTACTTAGTATACTGCTTTTGAGCTTCTTTTATGTTGTAGCTTGCGTCAGTATCTGGATTTTTTCATTGCTGAACAGTAGTCCACTGCATGGATGTATCATGTTTAATTTTTCCTTTCATCTGTTTCCACTGAGTTTTCAATGTCAAAGACTACATTTCTTCCAATAAGTTCTATCTGATTCTATTTCAAGTTGGATTGGACAATTGCATTCGATCTAGTTGTTTTCTCTTATATTTATTTCATTATTTAACTTTATTTTAAACATACTTTCTAATTAGCTTCTAATACTTCCGTAACCTGAAAATCATAAGGATCTGAATCAGGTGCTTTGAGATTATGTGATTCATGTCTATTTTGCCCTGTTTCCTCTTATGTTTGGATTTTGAGCTCATATTTTATGGGACTCTTGTATGTTCTGGATTGAGGTTTCCTGGTTGGCACACAGGACAGCTCTTTTGTAGGTTAATTTTTTGGTTTGGAGTTTCCTGGAACATGCTGTGGTGTAAAAATGAATACCAAACCTGTGAAAATGCAAGTCTGTGGTTAAAAATTCTCACAAAAGACTATTTTTTTCTCTCAAACTAGAGTGTAGGAGGAGACAGATGTTTTCTCATATTCTGCCTGTTTTGATTTTCTCACTGTTTTTTTTTTTTTCCCCCTTCACCTTTTCTCTGAGGGTTTGGTTATTGGATTATATGGCAGTGTCTCAGCTGCAACTTTCTGACTCATGCAGGTCCAAGTCCTTGACTCCTGGTCTTGGAGACATTAAAACTAGGACCTTACACTGTCCTCTGGGACACTTGTGTTTTCATTTTACTCTTCATTTTTGGTGCCTTGTTTTATACAGGCATGTAATCACATATGCATTTAAGAAAGTATGTTTGTTCTATTTTATTTAGAATTTTTGAGTGTTCTGTAGCATGAGGATTTGCAGTATATTCAATGTGCTTGGGAACACAGATAGACATAAGCAGCTGATGCTTATCAGACATCAGTATGTCCACATCTGTGAGTTCATATGTGTGCTTTTATATGTGAAATGTCAGTTGCTTTTCTAAAAATGTGAGCTAACTTACCACTAGATCCAGCGTTAGTACCTGAACAGGGTAATGTATTTCTTTATAGGGATAAAGTATACTTTAAGATAAATTTTAAAGGTCACACTGAATGTTTCTACAGGGTCAATGGCTTTTTTGAGCTTCTTGACTTGTGGTGTACTCTACGACACGGTAAATTTCTAGGAAATAATACCATAGTGATTGATGGATTTTATGGAATGTTTTGCATCTTTCATTTAATAGTTTTAGTAATAAAAAGGTATGCATTAAAATTCACGAACACTTTTGTATCCTAAGGGTTGTATGGCCAGAAGAAATGATCTTTTCTAAAGATCTTAATAATATAGCACACTGGGGGCCATAGTCTTGTCTAAACCAGGGAACAGAGTAGTTATCTCCTGGCAGTTCATTTCATCTTGAAGTTTCTGTTTTACGAAGGACATAATACTATCTGACCTTGGAGGGAACCAAGGAAATTATATATTTCCCCAGGTTGTCAATGCCAAATAAAAGCAATCTTGCATGTTAAGTGAAGGCTTAACAATATCTTCTTGAAGCCTAATTTTAAAGCGTCGGGTATCTGTTTTTGAAAGTGTCTATCTTATTTCTCTGAATTTCTTAAGAACTTCCTCTCCAGTTTTTCCACATATTATTTTCATAGGGCTGCCGTAACGAAGTACTACAAACCTGGGGGCTTAAAGCAAGAGAAATTTGTTCTCTCATGGTTCTGGAGCCTAGAAGTCTAAAATCAAGGTGTTGGCAGGGTTAGTTCTTACTAGAAGCTCTGCAGGAGAATGTTCTATGCCTCTCCCCTAGCTTCTGGTGTTTGCCAGCAATCCTCGTCAATCCTTGGCTAGTAGACACGTCACTTCAGTCTCTGCCTTTGTTTTCACATGATGTTCTCCCTTGTGTGTCTGTGTCTCTACATGGCCTTCTGATAAAGACAATAGTCATTGGATTAAGGTCCACTCTAATCTAGTATGACCTCATCTTAGTTAATTACAACTGCAAAAATCTTATTCCCAAATAAGGTCACATTCTAAGGATCCAGGTGGACATGATTTTTGGAGGGACACTTTATATTTAACCCAGTACAGTTCAGTACTGTGGGCTGTGAGCTGGCAAGAGGAAGCATAGGCCCTGGAAAGAGGTGGTCACCATTCCAGGCACCTTATCAACACTCTATGTATCGCCTTCCAGTGGAGGTATAAAGGGCAACCTCAAAGATCCAGGGATCCCTAAATGTGGGGTTTCAATATAGAGGCCCTCAGAGAGAAATGTCTTCTTTATTGTGAAAAGCATTGGCAATTCACAGTAGTCAGATCTTGCTGGCTCCATCCACGTGGGCTGTCTGGTAAGGATGGAGCATGCTTACAAAACATGAAAAAGGACAGAGCTTAACTGTAAAAGAAATATAGTTGGAGTTACCAGAAGGCTTTAATAAACAGAGAGACATTATTTTGCAAAGTCATCTTCCCTAAATCTTGAGGATTCCCAACATTCTCCTGGGCGGTTATGAATGTAAATGGAGCAAAACTGCCTTCAGTCACGACCCTCCACATCTTTCCCAGATTCCCCAGATCACACAGCTAAGAGCCCAGGGGTGTCTATAAATGTTTCCTTTAAAACACACACTCCCATCAAAACTAACCAGCATTATTAGAAAGGGAGAGTAAAAATATTCAGATTTTCTTAAAACCCATGAGAACTTAAACAGTTTTAATTTTTTTGGCTGGATTGCTGTGAGCAGTAATGTTTTCACCAAGGGGCATTAAATGCCGGATCTCTATTCTCCCGTCTTGCATTTTTGTCCAGGCTACAAACCAGCCTCAGCTCTAGCTGCACAAACCTGTGGATTCCAATGAAGCTTCTTCACAGATCAGTATAACTCAGGTAAAAAAAAGAGTTGCAGTGTGGAAGAGAATGCTTCTTGGAATTTATAACACTTCCTTACTTTGCTAACATTTTTAAAGAAAGTAATGCCTGACTGCCTGGGGGATTTTAGAGGAATTGTTGGCTACATACAAAAACTAAAAAATATGAATTAATTTAAATTCCATAATAGGTCCCTGTGGTTGCTGCCTATCTTAAAGGAAGGATTAGAAGAAGGAAAACATTTCATTCCATTCACCAAACATTATAGTTAATACTATTTTGACATGAAATCTTTGTTGATCTAATGTATTAGATGTAATAGATTTGTCAAAGTAGTTCTTCCTACCAGAGATCCTGATTTAAACCTCCTTTAAATCAACTTCCGTTGACTCAGTATGCTTACCCACAATGATTTTAATTCTGCAGAAATAATGACTTAGCTTTCCACTCAAGCTTTACCTTTATCTGTGCCTTTAAAAAGTTATCAAAGCCACTGGTACTGCTATTACACCAGCTAGGCAGGAAAGCTCATGGAGAAAAAGAGCGTGTGTTGATTGCATGGTTTCTTTTTAAGATTTGGGAATTTTCACATCAATGACCTGAAGCTATATTCCTGAGCTTGTTGGGCAGGCTTGCTGTTTCCTTTTTAAGCTCTGCAACTTCTCAATGTTAAAGCATCGGGTAAGAGGTACCACGTTACCTGAACTCATGATAGGAAGAGATGAAGCTAATGGTTACTCTCTTTTTTTTCCTAATAATCACTTCTTATTCTTAATCACTTCCTAAGGTTGAAGTCTAAGCATTTTTTAGTGAACAATATGTTTTGCTACTTTTCTCAAACTGAAAATATGTTTTGTTTATGGTTGTTAAAATAATTACAAAGTGTTAAAGAATTCCAACAATTATAGCAAAGTAATTAAGATATCCCACCTCCCAAAGAAAAATTTTTTTAAATTAAAACATCTCACAATGGGTCACTTTGAGAAAACTAGTGTTAATGTTTTATGGTACATACCCTCAGGTTTTTTTCTATGCAATACATACATTGCATAATCTATAATATGCTTACAGATTATATTTATAAAAGTTGTATTATACTATTTATAGGATACACATAATCTTCTTTTTTCACTCTGTGCTAATTCATGCACATCTTTCAATATCTGAATACAGATCCTCATCATACTTTGAAACGGTCCCACAGAATGCTTTTATGGGTGAACTTTAACCACTTTCCCCTTGGTAGACCTGTGATTTTTCTGTTACAAGCATGACATGTATTTTGTGCATGTTATCTTATCCACAGGCAGTTTACATTTTGTGCAACTTGAACCAGTTGTTTGTTGTCTTACATGTCTTCCTCCCACTATAAATACATTTAACCATCCCCAACCAGTCATTAGTGATCTACCGTTCTACAAAACTTAGTCTCAACCTTGAAGGGTCAGCAGAAGGGGAGGTGGATCTGGGTACCACTTTCCATCACTCCTTCTTACAGCTTACTGAGTTATTCTCCTTCTTACAGCTTACTGTAATATACATGTACATCAGTGGGTCCACACACATGTGCATGAATATACATATATGCATGCATATGCACACACACACACCATATACAGGCATTCATATTCATGACTGTAAACATTTTAGGAAAATGAAGTTCTCCTTCCCTATAATGCTGACAAAATACATCTGCAAATATGCTGATTTTAACATTTTATAGTTTGTTCCACATTTGAGTATTATCTTTGGAAAGTATGTTTCAAGTACTGATTCCAAATATGAAAAATATTTTGAGTATTCTGAAAAAATGGAAAATGGTAAAAGAATCATCTTTCAAGTTCTTCATTTTAGGGCTACATGCATTTAGTACTATTGTTAGGGGAAAGTATGGTACCATGAAATACCATAGCATTTGTGCTGCAGATCATGAAATCCGACTCCTTACACCCTTCTCATTAATAGAATAGTGCAGTGATGACTTAGGTTTGCAGAGCACCGTGTTCACTTGCGTTTTGCCTTTTGTTGTTATAATAGTCCTGTGAAAGGAGCTTGGCTGTGTTATAATCCACATTTCACAGATGAGGACCCTAATCCCCCAGAGGTAAATGACTTGTCCAAGGACACCTCTATCATGGGGCAGAAGAGTCTTGGAGTCAGACGCCAGGGTTCTTTTCATCTCATCTGCGTTTTCAGCGTAGGTGTTACTGGTTAATTTATAACTCCATAAAGTATTTCTGTTATGATGGTTTTCCCTTACTTCAGAGTTTGGGTCCATAAGCACCATTTGGAATGAGATCATGTTCCTGTAAAACTTCTGTTAATAAAACTGTTCCACGACTGATTTGTTAAGGATCCGTCAAGCGTGAGTTTGCCTACCAGGTCCTGGGCATTTAAAAATGTTTCTAGGGGCCTGTTTAGGGAGAAAAGAAAGTTGTCTCTGACATGCTTTAATTTCTAATAACGTCATCACTGGGCTGGTGTGAGTGCTAGCTGTGCATGGCCCTTGTTGCTCCATTTCTGGCTGGACTCTCTGATTATCTCTAAAAAACCATCTCTCCCAGTTCTTTTATTCATCTATGCATTTTATTACAAAAAATATAACAAATTATGCTTTAGAGGTAATCCTAAATCCTATATATGTTTAGCCATAATCACCGTTAGCATTTAGATATATTTCTTCCATTTTTTTCCCCTGTCATGTCCAATTTTTTTTTTAATGCCTGCATTTGCTTTTGGTTAGTTTGTTTTTAATCTTTTTACTTTTTTTTAAAAAAAAGTTGAAATATAGTTGATTTACAGTGTTATATTAGTTTCAGGTGTACAACATAGTGATACAATATTTCTTATAGATTATATTCCATTTAAAATGATAAAATATTGGCTATATTCCCTGTGCTGTACACGGCATCATTGTATTTTATTTAATTTATACCTAGTAGTTTGTACTCCTTAGTCCTCTTTCCCTATCTTGCCCCTAACTCTTTCCCTCTTCCCATGGGTAACCACTAGTTTGTTCTCTGTATGTGTGAGTCTGTCTCAGTTTTGTAATATTCATTTCTTTGTTTTAGTTTTTAGATTCCAAGTATAAGTCATAACAGAGTATTTGTTTTTCTCCGTCTGAGTTCACTAAGCATAATACCTTCCAGTTCCATCCATGTTTTTGCAAATGGCAAAATTTCATTCTTTTTTATGGCTTAGTAATATTCCATTGTATGTATACATACCACATCTTCTTTATCTGTTCATCAGTTGATGGACACTTAAGTTGCTTCCATATCTTGGCTGTTATAAATAATACTGCTATGAATATTGGGGTGCATATATCTTTTTGAATTAATGTTTTTATTTTCTTTGGATATATACCCAGGAGGGGAATTACTGGAACATATGGTAGTTACTAATTTTTGAGAAACTACCATACTGTGGAACTAGTGGCTGCTTCAATTTACATTCCCACCAACAGTGTACCATGGTTTCCTTTTCTCCACATCTTTGCCAACATTTATTATTTGTTGTCTTTTTGATGACAGCCATTTGTGTGAGCTAATATATCATTGTGGTTTTGATCTGTATTTCCCTGATGATTAGTGATGTTGAACATCATTTCATGTGCCTGTTGACCATCTGTATGTCTTCTTTGGGAAAATGTCTATTCAGGTATTCTGCCCACTCTTACTTAGGTTTTTAAAAAAAATATTGAGTTGTGTGAGTTCTTTATATATTTGGATATTGACTGTAAGGAGTCAATATATTGACTGTATTATATTATACTACATATATATATATAGTATTTATACTATATATAGTATAAATATTTACATATTTATACTATATATAGTATATATGCTACATATATATATAATATATATAGTATATATATTATATACTGTAAGGAGTCAGATATATTATTTGTAGATATCGTCTCCCATTCAGTATGTTGCCTTTTCATTTCATCGATGGTTTCCTTCACTGTGCAAAAGCTTTTCAAGTTTAATTAGGCCTCATTTGTTATTTTACCATTTCCCTTGTCTGAGGAGACTGCTCCAAAAAAAGTATTGCTAAGACATAAGTTAAAGAGTGCACTGGCTATATTTTCTTCTAGGAGTTTTATGGTTTCCATTCTTTCCATTTAGGTCTTTAATCCATTTTATTTTTGTGTATGGTGTGAGAAAATGTTCTAGTTTCAATCTTTTACATGTAGCTGTCCAGTTTTCCCAACACCACTTATTGAAGAAGTTATCTTTTCCACATTGCATATTCTTGCCTTCTTTGTTGTAGATTAATTGACTGTATGTGACTGGGTTTATTTCTGGGCTCTCTATACTGTTCCATTGATCTATGTGTCTGTTTTTGTACTAGTACCATACTGTTTTGATCACTGTAGCTTTGTAGTATAGTTTGAAGTCAGAGAGCATGATACCTCCAGCTTTGCTCTTCTTTCTCAAGATTGCTTTGGCTATTTGGGGGTCTTCCTATGTACATTTTAGGATTATTTGTTTGAGTTCTGTGAAAAATATCATGGGTATTTTGATAGGGATTGCATTATATCTGTAGATTGCTTTGGATAGTATGGACATTTTAACAATATTAATGCTTCTAATCCATGAACATGGAATATGTGTCCATTATTTGCATCCTCTTCAATTTTCTTCATCAGTGTCTTATAGTTTTCAGCATATAGGTCTTTCATCTCCTTGGTTAAATGTATTCCTAGGCATTTTATTCTTTTTGATGCAATTGTAAATGGGATTGTTTTCTTACTTCTTCTGATTGTTCATTATCAATGTACAGAAAAGCAACAGATTTCTGTATATTAATTCTGTGTCCTGCAACTTTACTGAATTCATTTATTAGTTCTAATAGTTGTTTTGGTGAAGACTTTAGGGTTTTCTCATCTGCAAATAGTTGCAGTTTTACTTCTTCCCTTACAATTGATGTCTTTTATTTCTTTTCCTTGCCTGTTTGCTGTAGCTAGGACTTCCAGTATATGTCACATAGAAATGGTGAGAGTGGGCATCCTTGTCCTGTTCCTGATTTTAGAGGAAAAGCTTTCAGTTTTTCACCACTGAGTATGATGTTACCTGTGGGTTTGTCATAAATGGCCTTTATTATATTGAGATATGTTTCCTGTATACGAAATTTTTTGAGAGTTTTTTAATCATGAATGGGTGTTAAATTCTGTCAAATGCTTTTTCTGCATCTATTGAAATGATCATGTGATTTTTATCATTTGTTTTGTTAATGTGGTGTATCACATTGATTAGCTTGTGGATATTGCACCATCCTTGCATACCTAGAATAAATCCAACTTGATCATGACATATGATCCTTTTTACATATTGTTGAATTCAGTTTGTTAATATGTTGTCAAGGATTTTTACATCTATGTACATCAGAGGTAATGGTTTGTATTTTCTTTTATAGTAGAGTCTCTGTCTGATTTTGGTATCAGGGTAATGGTGGCCTCAGAATGAATTTGGGAGTGTTCACTTCTCTTCAATTTTTTTGGAATTGTTTGAGAAAGATAGGTATTAACTCCTCTTTTTTTTTTAACATCTTTATTGGAGTATAATTGCTTTACAATGGTATGTTAGTTTCAGCTTCACAACAAAATGAATCAGTTATATATATACATATATTCCCATATCTCTTCCCGCTTGCATCTCCCTCCCTCCCACCCTCCCTATCCCACCCCTCCAGGCGGTCACAAAGCACCGAGTTGATCTCCCTGTGCTATGCGGCTGCTTCCCACTAGCTATCTACCTTTATGCTTGGTAGAATTCCCCTGTGAAGCTGTCTGGTACTGAACTTCTGTTTGTTGGTAGTTTTTTGATTACTGATTCAATTTCAATACTAATAATTGGTCTTTTCAGATTATCTATTTCTCCTCATTCAGTCTTGGAAGATTATATATTTCTAGGAATTTATCCATTTCTTCTAGGTTGTCTAATTTGTTGGCATATAACTGTGTGTATGTTTGTATTCTGTGATATTTGTTGTAATTTCTTTTTCATTTCTTATTTTATTTGGGTCCCTTCTCTTTTTTCCTTAATGAGCCTAGCTAAAGGCTTACCAATTTTTTTTATCTTAAAAAAAAACCAGCTCTTGGTTTCACTGATCTTTTCAATTTTTTTTGTCTCTATTTTATTTATTTCCACTGTAATCTTTGTTATTTCCTTTCTTCTGGTGACTTTGGGCTTTGTTTGTTCTTCTTTTTCTAATTCTTTTAGGTGGTACATTAGATTGAGATTTTTCTTGTTTCTTGAGGTAGGCCTATATTACTATAAACTTGCCTCTTAGAACTGCTTTTGCTGTGTCTCATAGATTTTGGAAAGTTGTGGGGTTTTTTTTTGTTTTTTTCATTTGTCTCAAGGTATTTTCTGATTTCCTTTTTTATTTCTTCATTGCCCCATTGGTTTTTTTTAGTAGCATGCTGTTTAGTGTCCACGTGGTTGTGTTTTTTCCATATTTCTTCTTATAATTGACTTCTAGGTTCATACTGTTTTGGTCTGAAAAGATGCTTGATATAACTTCTAACCACTTAAATTTGTTGGAACTTGTTTTGTGACCTAGTATGTGAACTATCCTGGAGAACATTTCATGTGCACTTGAAAAGAATGTATTTTGGGGTGAAATGTTCTGTAGATACCTATTAATTTCAACTAGTCTAATGTGTCATTTAAGGCCACTGTTTCCTTATTGACTTTCTGTCTGGATGATCTGTCCATTCATGTAAGTGGGGTGTTAAAGTCCCCTGTTATTATTGTATTATTGTCAATTTCTCCCTTTGTGTCTGTTCATATTTGCTTTACATATATATGTACTCCTATATTAGTTGCATATATGTTTACAAAGTTTTTATCCCCTTCTTTTATTGATCCATTTATCATAATACAATGTCCTTCTTTGCCCTTTATTATAGACTTTGTTTTAAAATCTACTTGTCTGATATGAGTATTACTACCCCAACTTTATTTTTGTTTTCATTTGCATGGAATACCTTTTTCATCCCTTCACTTTCAGTATGTGAGTGTCTTTAACTCTGAAATGAGTATTTTGTAGGCAACATATAGATGGGTCTTGTTTTTCATCTAATCAGGAATCCTAGCCTTTTGATTGGAGCATTTAGTCCATTGACATTTTATTTTATTTTATTATTTTTATATATTTTTTTTGTGGTACGCGGGCCTCTCACTGTTGTGGCCTCTCCTGTTGTGGAGCACAGCCTCTGGATGCGCAGGCTCAGCGGCCACGGCTTATGTGCCCAGCCGCTCCACAGCATGTGGGATCTTCCCAGACTGGGGCATGAACCCATGTCCCCTGCATTGACAGGTGGACTCTCAACCACTGCGCCACCAGGGAAGCCCGTCCATTGACATTTTAAGTGATTATTGATAGGTATGTACTTCTTGACATTTTGTTGCTTGTTTTTGTTGTTCTTCTCTGTTCTCTTCTTTTTTCTTTTTTAGTTTCATCCCTTGTGGTTTGATGATTTTGTTTAGTGTTTTTTGTGTTCATTTCTCTCTAGTTTTTATGTATCTATTATAGGTTTTTTGTTTGTGGTTACTATGGAGTTCATATATATTGACTTGTAACTATATTTATTTTAAATTGAGATTCACTTAAGTTCAAACACATTCTAAACATCTCTACATTTTTTACTCCACCCCCATTTTGTGTTTTTGATGTCATAGTTTACATCTTCATGTCTATCCCTCAACTGTTTATTATAGTAATAGTTAATTTTAAATTTTTTATCTTTTAATCCTTGTACTAGCTTATTTAAGTGGTTGATTCACAGCCTTTACCAGTGGGATTTTTTTCTTCCTCTAATTTCTTATTTCTTGTAAACTTTTCTTTCTCATTGAAAGAAGACCCTCTAACACTTCTTGTAAAGTCAGTTTAGTAGTGATGAACTCTTAGTTTTTCCTTGTCTGAGAAGCTCTTTCTCCTCCTTTAATTCTGAATAATAGCCTTTCTGTGTAGAATATTCTAGGTTGTAGGTTTTTTCCCTTTAGCACTTTAAATATATCCTGCCACTCTCTTCTGGTCTATAAAGTTTCTGCTGAAAAATCAGTTGATAGCCTCTTGGGGGTTCCCTTGTATGTGACTCTTTGTTTTTCTATTTTGCTGCCTTTAAAATTATCTATATATTTTTAACTTTTGACATTTTGATTATGCTGTGTCTTGGTGTATGTCTCTTTGGGTTCATCTTGTTTGGGACTCTCTGTGCTTCCTGTACCTGGATATCTGTTTCCTTCTTCAAGTTCAGGAAGTTTTCAGCCATAATTTCATCAAATACATTTTCTATCACTCTCTCTTCTCTTTCTGGGACCCCTATAATGTGACTGTTAGTATGCCTGATGTCTCAGAGGTCCCTTAAACCATTCTCAATTTTAGTAAAAAAGTTGTTCTTTTTGCTGTTTTGATTGGGTGATTTCCATTATTCTATCTTCCAGATTACTTATGCATTCTTCTACATCATGTAATCTGTTGTTAATTCCCTCTAGTGTATTTTTCATTTCAGTTAGTGTAATCTTCAGCTCTGGCTGGTTCTTTTTTATATTTTATAGTTCCTTGTTAAAATTCTCACTGTGTTTATCTATTTTTTCCTTTTTCCTCAAGGTCACTTAGCATTCTTATTGCTATTGCTTTGAATTCTTTATCAGGTAATTATTTATCTCTGTTTCATTAGGGTTTTTTTCAGGGTTTTTTTTTTTACTTGTTCTTTCATTTGAAACATTTTATTTTGTCTCCTCATTTTACTTAACTTTCTCTGTTTCTATGAAATTAGGTGAGACAGCTACCTATCCCACTCTTGAAGGCATTCCTTGTGTGTCAGTGTCCCATGCAGTCTGTGTGTGCCCTGTGGCTTTGGTGGGAGATCTGGATCTGAAGTGAGCATGGGCCATGTCTCCCCCTTGGGTGTGCTGGTAGCCACTACCTAGGTGAGAGATAAGGCTGGATGGAGTTGAAGGGGCTAGAGCCAGAGTCATGTGCAAACAGGGGCTTCTCCTAGGCTCAGTGGCTGTCACCACCCTATTGGGTGTGGCGTTTGGCCTGAGGGGCTGGAGCAGTAACCTTAACAGAGTTCCCAGGTGTGATGGCAGTTTCTGTCTTTGGTTTGGGGCATAGTTAGGGCCTGAGGGCTTGGGGCTGCACTTCTGTGTTGGTTTCACTCCCTCCTCCCCAGTTTGTGTTCCTTAGTTAGAGGCTGGGTCAGGGCCAGAGGGGTTGGTGCCACACTATTGGGCTGGTTTTGCTCCTTTCCACCATGTACCCTGTCAAGTACACTGGCAATAGCAGTGACTGTCCTGGTCAGAGGCAGAGCCAGGATCCAAATAGGCTGTATTCCCTCCTAGTGTGTGTACTCCTATTGGCAATGGCAACCTCTGCCTTAGTAGGGAGAAGTGCTGGAGAAAGAAGGCCTGGTGCTGGCTGGGGGGTGATGCACTGGGGTGGTCCTGGAAAGCCAGCCAGAGCCCCAGGCAGTTTTCAGTCTTCTGCTTCCAGGTGTGACTAGGAGTAAGCAAGTCTGAGTCCTTCAGGAGTGGAGTCTTGGTTTCTTACAGCCCTCCAGTAAGCCTCACTGGTTTTCAGACCAGCTAAGAGGCTTCATCTTCCTGGTGTTGGACCCCAGAGCTAGGGTGCTTAATAGATGGCTTAAACCTTCACTGGGGATGATCTCTGAGCCTGTGACATACTCCTCTCCTCTTCTGTGTCCACCACTAGGGATGCGGGTCCCAACCAGATCGCTTATCCTCTCTTCCTACCAGACTCTGTGTGGATCTTTTACAGCCTTGGTTGTAGATGAGCTGTCCTGCTAGTCTCCAAGTCGATATCAGTGAGGGTCGTTCTATATGTAGTTGTAGTTTTGATGTGTTAGCGAGGGGAAGTGAACCCTGTGTCCTCTTACTCTGCCATCTTGATCTTTTATGCTTTTGATGTGGTTTTAAAAATTTGGGTCATATCGTATTTTAAAACTTTGTGTCTTGTGTTTTTTTTTTTAAATTTTAAGTTATATCAGAAGCATTTCCCCAAGTCATTATGTAACTCAAAGTACATTCTTATGGTGGACTATTATATATAAAAAATATTTAACCTCTCTTCTATTTTAGGCTGTTATGGTTGTTTAGGCAAAACTGCAATGATGAAAGTAGGTAAACCTAGATCATTTCTTGAAAGTTACTGGCAATTTACATTTCTATTGGTGGTGTATGTGAATGTCTTTTTCATTGTCTCTTCTAAAAACCTCATTACCTTTAAATGTTTCATTAAAACTCATTGCCAATTTTATAAGCAAAAATGGTATTCTATTCATTTATTGGACATAGACCTGTTAGCTCTTCCAAAGTGTTTTAGGAGAAATTTCCAGCTTTCTTGCTTTGTGGCATTTTGCTTCTCTCTGTTTGGCTCATTTCCCTACCTCAGGGTGAAGGGAACGCTGTCTGGGTCCAGGGACTGTTGGTGGAGGTGCTGACTTGCACAGTCTCTGTTCCTTATCCCCTTGTAGGTTAGGAGAATGTCTCCCGTCTACAGCTCCTGGCCCAGCCCAGGCTCTATCCAGTAAGTCCTGCTGGACCGAGGAGGGGTCTTCTTTCCCTCTCTCTGCCTGCTCTTCTGACAAGCGGAAACACCCAGGTACACAATGAAACAATGCCTCTTCAGCATGTCCAGCTACTAGCCCATTCCTATAGCATTTTACTTAGTAGGCCTACAGCTCCCTGGATGCACTGTACCACAGCTGCCTTTCTGATAGCTTGTTTTGGGGGTAGGTATTGCATTTTTATTGATGACAAAGGCAGAACTAATTGGATGAGAAGGAGAGAAACAGTCTCATAAAAAAATGATACTCCTACAATAGAAAGAGAGTTTTCAAGTTGCTTGACACTCTCGTCTTTCAGGGCTGACAGAAAGGGGACAAGCTCAGTCTCAGGCTCTCCTTTCAGGTGACAGGGTAGTCAGTTTCAGGTGGTCAAGAGTCACATGCTAGTCCACAGTGTGGGCTTAAGGTAATGGAAATCTTCTCTAATTCTGAGAGTAGGTTGGCCTCCAGTATCAGTTTTAATGTGAGATGTTTCTTCTTTCATTGGATATATCTTTACAGATGTTTTGATTGGAATGTCAGAAGGTTCTATCAGTGAATTATAACCATGCTCCTTAATTTTTTTAAATTAGAAGTTTCCACCTGTTTATTTTATTTTAATGGCAATATGTGCCATCTGGCACTACTATTTGTGCAGACTGCATACCTTTATATGTTTCTCTTGCTTTTAAAGCGAAGAGGGCTTTTTGCCACCCAGAAAACATGTCATTCATTCTCTTCCTATGTTCTGTAGCAACATTTTGTACAGCAGATGGCTTTTCACACTCACTTCCTCAGAAGAACCTGCAAAGTAAGAGAGAGAATTGATATTTTTTTCCTCCTTTGGAGCACCCATCATGTTCATTCACCTCCATGAAGGCCATTAAACTCTCTGGACAGTGGTCCTTATACTCTGTAAGGCTTGTCTGGCCCTTATATACACCAGAAGGTAAATAATAATGCAACATTAAGCATCTTTGTTTCTTTAAAAAAAAAAAGATTCTGAGCTTGATGAGTGAAAATGGTACCTCTAATTCTAACTTTTCTCTCTCTCTTTGTTTTACTAGCCATGCCACTCAGTTTGCAGAATTCTAGTTCACCGATCAGGGATCTAACCTGAGCTCCTGGCAGTGAAAGCCTGAATCCTAATCACTGGACCACCAGGGAATTCCATAACTTTTCTCTTTTTAATTACTATAATTTTGTCATTTTCATGTATTGTCTTGGAATAGAGTTCCAGTTTCCTTGTTTATGAAGAATGATTTTGTTTTGTCTTTTTTATTTGTCCCAGGGAGGATTCTACCTTAAGTTCCTTATAACCTTCTCAGTTCCCAAATTATTTTTCTCATACTCCATCTGGACAAACTGCATGACTTTTTCTAATCTTCTTGCAACATCTTACCTCTCCTCAAAAGCTTTCCTTGATCCATACTTAAAAATACTCATAGTCTGATTTCTGTTCCCATTGCTCTTCTGATACTGCTTTCTAAAAGGCCATTCCTGACAACCCAAATCAGTGGAGTGCCCTAGTCTCCATCCTCCTTTACCCCTCTGAGGCATTTGGTACTTGTTATCACCTCTGCTTCACATGGAAACCTTCTCTCTCTTTGACATTTGTGACCTGGATTCTGCTCCTGAGGGAGATCTATAACATAGTGAGAAGAGTCAGGGTTAAAAAAGAGTCAGGAGTCAACATGGTGGTGTGGGAAGATGCTGAGTTAGCATCTCCCCACAACTAGGGCGTCTGCCGGCCACTGGTGGGGAACCCTGATGTCCAAGGAGATGGGAGGAACCCCCAAGTGAACCGGTAAGACATAGGTAGACTGAGGGGGGAGGAGAAGTGGAGGCCAGACAGGATTGGCACCTCTGAGACCAGAGAGATCAGGACAGGCAGATGTGAGGGACCCTCCGGGAGGAGTGGGAGAGGAGCAGAGGGCATTTACCCTGCCCACTGGGGCACAGGGAACCTGCTGAGCTCCCAGGCCGGTACCCCTCTCCAAAGCCCCCTCTAGGTTGCAGGGGTCCTTGGGAGCATAGGAGGGAGGCCGGGGAGATCAGGAGAGGCTGGTGGGAGGGGCCCTCTGGGAGGAGTGGAGGATGTTTGTCCCACCCACTTGGGCACAGGGAGGCTGCTGAGTCCCAGGCACATCCTCTGCCTTCCAAGGGCCCCTCCAGGCTGCATGGGTCCTTCGGGGCATAGGAGGGAGGCTGGGGAGATCAGGAGAGGCAGGTGGGAGAGGTCCTCCAGGACCAGAGCAGCTGGAGAGGAGAGGAGGGTGTTTGCTCTGCCCACTCAAGCCCAGGAAGCCTTCTGGGCTCCCAGGTAATATCCCCTGCCCTCTGAGACCAGGGGTGGGGGGCATGCCTGGGCCCCATCTGTTCCTTGAGTCTAAGCCCTACCCCCCACAGCACCCAGGGCCTTTTCCAGCACTGTGGGTCATAAGCATAAGATCCACCCACCACTAAAACATCCTTTGCTTAGGCCCCGCCCTCCACAGCCAAGGCCATTCTCACCCTTTTTTTTTTTCTTTTTTTTCTTTTCCCTCCTCCTCTTTTGTACTATTGTGGTGCTGAGGTACCTCCCGGTTGTTGATTCACCTATATTTTTATTTTTATATTCTTTCTAACATATCTGTTAGTTTCCTAGTTTAATTTTATTTTTTACTTTGTTAGTGTTCTATTTTTCTTTTCTTTTCTTTTTTTTTTTTTTGCCACCTCAGGTGGCTTGGGGGATCTTAGTTCATAAGCCAGGGGTCAAGGTGAAGCTCCTGTGGTGGGAGCTCTGAGTCTGAACTGGACTAACAGAGAAACTCAGACCCCAGGGAGTAGTCATTGGAGTGAGTTCTCACAGAGGTCCTCATCTCAGCACCAAGACCCAGCTCTATCCAACAGCCTACAAACTCCCATGCTGGAAGCCTCGGGCCAAAGAACCAGTAAGACAGGAATACAATCCCACTCATAAAAAAAATTAAAAAATGAGATGCAAAAAATTATGTCACAGATGAAGGAGCAAGGTAAAAACCTACAAGACCAAATAAATGAAGAGGAAATACATAATCTACCTGAAAAAGAATTCAGAGTAATGATAGTAGAGATGATCCAGAATCTCGGAAATAGAATGGAGGCACGGACTGAGAAAATACAAGAAATGCTTAACAAAGATCTAGAAGAACTAAAGAACAAACAAACAGAGATGAACAACACAATAACTGAAATGAAAAATGTACTAGAAGGACTCAATAACAGAATAACTGAGGCAGAAGGATGGATAAATGACCTGGAAGACAGAATGGTGGAATTCACTGCTGCCAAACAGAAAAAAGAAAAAATAACGAAAAGAATTGAAGACAATCTCAGAGACTCTGAGACAACACTAAATGCACCAACATTCACATCATACGGATCCCAGAGGAAGAAGAGAAAAAGAAAGGGTCTGAAAAAATATTTGAAGAGATTATAGTCGAAAAGCTCCCTAACATGGGAAAGTAAATAGTCACCCAAGTCCAGGAAGCACAAAGTGTGCCATACGGGATAAACCCTAGGAAAAACACACCATGACACATATTAATCAAACTAACAAAAATTAAGTTCAAAGAAAAAATATTACAAGCAGCAAGGGAAAAACAAAAAATAACATACAAAGGAATCCCCATAAGGGTATCAGTTGATTTTTCAGCAGAAACTCTGCAGGCCAGAAGGGAGAGGCAGGATATAGTTAAAGTGATGAAAGAGAAAAACCTGCAACCAAGATTACTCTACCCAGCAAGGATCTCATTCAGATTTGATGGAGAAATCAAAAGCTCTTTAGACAAGCAAAAGCTAAGAAAATTCAGCACCGCCAAACGAACTTTACAACAAATGCTAAAGAAACTTCCCTAGGTGGGAAACGCAAGAGAAGAAAAAGACCCAACAAACCCAAAACAATTAAGAAAGTGGTAATAGGAACATACATATCAATAATAACATTGAAGGTAAATGGATTAAATGTCCCAACTAAAAGACACAGACTGTCTGAATGGATACAAAAACAAGACCCATCTATATGCTGTCTACAAGAGACCTTGGGACACATACAGACTGAAAGTGAGGGGATGGAAAAAGATATTCCATGCAAATGGAAATCAAAAGAAAGCTGGAGTAGCAATACTCATATCAGATAAAATAGACTTTAAAATAAAGACTGTTACAAGAGATAGGGAGGGATGCTACATAATGATCAAAGGATCCATCCAAGAAAAAGATATAACAGTTGTAAATATTTATGCACCCAATATAGGAGCACCTCAATACATAAGGCAAATGCTACAAACCATGAAAGAAGACATCGACAGTAACACAATAATAGTAGGAGACTTTAACACCCCACTTACACCAATGGACACATCATCCAAACAGAAAATAAATAAGGAAACACAAGCTTTAAATGACACAATAGACCAGATAGATTTAATTGATATTGATAGGACATTCCATCCAAAAGTGGCAGAATACACTTTCTTCTCAAGTGCACATGGGACATTCTCCAGGATAGATCACATCTTGGGTCACAAATCAAGCGCTGGAAAATTTAAGAAAATTGAAATTGTATCAAGCATCTTTTCTGACCACAACACTATGAGATTGGAAATCAATTACAGGAAAAAAAAACTGTAAAAAACACAAATACTTGGAGGCTAGACAGTGCGCTACTAAATAACCAAGAAATCACTGAAGAAATCAAAGAAGAAATAAAAAAATACATAAAAACAGATGACAATGAAAACACGATGACCCAAAATCTACAGGACACAGCAAAAGCAGTTCTAAGAGGGAAGTTTATAGCAATTCAAACTCACCTCAAGAAACAAGAAAAATCTCAAATAAACAATCTAACCCTACACTTAAAACAACCAGAGAAAAAAGACAAAGAAAACCCAAAGTCAGTAGAAGGAAAAAAATCATAAATGTCAGAGCAGAAATAAAGGAAATTGAAACTAAGAAAACAATAGCAAAGATCAATACAACCAAAATCTGTTCTTTGAGAAGATAAACAAAATTGATAAACCCTTAGCCAGACTCATCAAGAATAAAAGGGAGAGGACGCAAATCAATAAAGTTAGAAATGAAAAAGGAGAAATCACAACTGACACTGCAGAAATACAAAGATTATAAGCGACTACTACAAACAACTATATGCCAATAAAATGGAGAACCATGAAGAAATGGACAAATTCTTGGAAAGGTACAATTTTCCAAGACTGAACCAGGAAGAATTAGAAAATATAAACAGACCTATCACAAGCAATGAAATTGAAACTGTAATTAAAAATCTTCCAACAAACAAAAGCCCAGGACCAGATGGCTTCACAGGCGAATTCTAGAAAATATTTAGAGAAGAGCTAACACTGATCCTTCTCAAACTATTCTAAAATATTGCAGAGGGAGAAACACTCCCAAATTCATTCTACGAAGCCACCACCACCTTGATACCAAAACCAGAAAAAGATATCACAAAAAAAGAAAATTATAGACCAATATCACTGATGAACGTAGATGCAAAAATCCTCAACAAAATACAAGCAAACAGAATCCAACAGCACATTAAAAGGATCATATACTATGATCAAGTGGGGTTTATCCCAGGGATGCAAGGATTCTTCAATATATGCAAATCAATCAATGTGATACACCACATTAACAAATTAAGGAATAAAAACCATACGATCATCTCAATAGATGCAGAAAAAGCTTTTGACAAAATTCAACACCGATTTATAAGAAAAACTCTCCAGAAAGTAGGCATAGAGGGAACCTAACTCAACATAATAAAGGCCATATATGACAGATCCACAGCAAGCATCATACTCAATGGTGAAACACTGAAAGCATTTCCACTATCATCAGGAACAAGACAAGGATGTCCCCTCTTGCCACTCCTATTCAACATAATTTCGGAAGTCCTAGCCATGACAATCAGAGAAAAAAAAGAAATAAAAGGAATCTGAATTGGAAAAGAAGAAGTAAAACTCTCACTGTTTGCAGATGACATGATACTCTACATAGAAAATCCTAAAGCTGCCACCAGAAAACTACTAGAGCTAATCAATGAATTTGGTAAAGTAGCAGGATACAAAATTAATGTACAGAAATCTCTGGTATTCCTATACACTAATGATGAAAAATCTGAAAGTGAAATTAAGAAAACACTCCCATTTACCATTGCAACAAAAAGAATAAAATATCTAGGGATAAACCTACCTAAGGAGACAAAAGACGTGTATGCAGAAAATTATAAGACATTGATGAAAGAAATTAAAGATGATACAAATAGATGGAGAGATATACCATGTTCTTGGATTGGAAGAATCAATATTGTGAAAATGACCCTACTACCCAAAGCAATCTATAGATTCAATGCAATCCCTGTCAAACTACCAGTGGCATTCTTCACAGAATTAGCACAAAAATATTTACAATTCATAGGAAACACAAAGTACCCCGAATAAACAAAGCAATCTTGAGAAAGAAAAACAGAGTTGGAGGAATCAGGCTCCCTGACTTCAAACTGTAGCACAGAGCTACAGTAATGAAGACAGTATGGTACTGGCACAAAAACAGAAATATAGATAAATGGTACAGGATAGAATGTCCAGAGGTAAACCCAAGCACATATGGGCACCTAATTTATGACAAAGAGGCAATAACAAATAACATACAATGGAGAAAAGACAGCCTCTTCAATAAGTGGTGCTGGGAAAACTGGACAGCTACATGCAAAAGAATGAAATTAGAGCACTACCTAACACCATACACAAAAATAAACCCCAAATGAATTAAAGACTTAAATGTAAGTCCAGACACTATAAACTCTTAGAGGAAAACACACTCTTTGACATAAACCACAGCAAGATCTTTTTTGACCAACCTCCTAGAGTAACAGGAATAGAAACAAAAATAAACAAATGGGACTTAATTAAACTTATAAAGTTTTGCACAGAAAGGGAAACCATAAACAAGACAAAAAGACAGCCCTCAGAATGGGAGAAAATATTTGCAAATGAAACAACAGACATAGGATTAATCTCCAAAATACACAAACAGCTCATGGAGCTGAATATCAAAAAAACAAACAATCCAGTTAAAATATGGGCGGAAGACCTAAATAGACATTTCACCAAAAAAAGACATACAGATGGCCCAGAGGCACATGAAAATATGCTCAACATCACTAATTATTAGAGAAATGCAATCAAAACTACAATGAGGTATCACCTCATGCCGGTCAGAATGGTCATTATCAAAAAATCTAGAGGCAATAAATGCTAGAAAGGGTGTGGTGAGAAGGGAACCCTCCTGCACTGTTGGTGAGAATGTAAATTGATACAGCCACTATGGAGAACAGTATGGCAGTTCCTTAAAAAACTAAAAATAGAACTATCATATGACCCAGCAATCCCACTACTGGGCGTATACCCTGAGAAAACCATAATCGAAAAAGAGACATGTACCACAATGTTCATTGCAGCACTATTTACAATAGCCAGGACATGGAAGCAACCTAAATGTCAATCGACAGATGAATGGATAAAGAAGATGTGGCACATATATACAATGGAATATTACTCAGCCATAAGAAGAAATGAAATTGAGTTATTTGTAGTGAGGTGGATGGACTTAGAGTCTGTCATACAGAGTGAAGTAAGTCAGAAAGAGAAAAACAAATACTCTATGCTAACGCATATATGTGGAATCTAAAAAAAAAGAAATAGTACTAATGAACCTAGTTGCAGGGCAGGATTAAATATATAGACATAGAGAATGGACTTGAGGACAAAGGGTGGGAGGGGGAAGCTGGGACGAAGTGAGAGTAGCATCGACATATATACACTACCGAACATAAAATAGCTAGTGGGAAGCAGCAGCATAGCACAGGGAGATCAGCTCGGTGCTTTGCAATGACCTAGAGGGGTGGGATGGGGAGGATGGGAGGGAGTCTCAAGAGGGAGGCGATATGGGGACATGTGTATGCATATGGCTGATTCACTTTGTTGTACAACAGAAACTAACATGGTATTGTGAAGTAATTATACCCCAATGAAGATCTATTAAAAAAAAATAATCAGTCAGTTAACACTGCCATTAACTTCTATCTGGTGCTGAGCAAGATGTACATTTTTAAGCTTATCTGTTTGTAAAACTTGGCTTATAATATCTACCTCATAGATCAAATGAGATAATGCAGGTCAGAGCATTTTTATATCCTACTTTAACATCTATTCACTCAACAACTATGTTTTTAGAGCCTTCTATGGACCAGACTCTGCTGAGAATAAAGATGCAGTTGTGACTCTGTTCTTAGGAACTTACAGCTTCTTTGTTTTTTTGCAGTACACGGGCCTCTCACTGTTGTGGCCTCTCCCGTTGCGGAGCACAGGCTCCGGATGCACAGGCTCAGCGGCCATGGCTCACGGGCCTAGCTGCTCCGCAGCATGTGGGATCTTCCCGGACCGGGGCACGAACCCATGTCCCCTGCATTGGCAGGCGGACTCTCAACCACTGCACCACCAGGTAAGCCCAGGAACTTACAGCTTCTTGGCGGAGTCAGTCTGAGCCAAATAATTTTGCAGAAAGATGTATAGTTGCAACTGTGATAAGTTCTGGAAAGGGAAAACATAAGGTGCTAGGAGAGTATTTAGTGGGATGATTTGATCCACCCAATCAGAGAAGTATAAAGGGCTTCCCTGAGGAGTGACCACTGAATTGTGAATGATGTGTAGAGGGCAACTAGGTGAAAAGAGGAAAGAAAATGTTCTCAGGCAGGGCAAAGGCCCTGAGGAGGGAAGGAACCTAGCAGGTCCGGGGATGGAAAGATGGCCACTGGGGCTGAAGTGCAGAGGGAGGAAGAAGGTGGTGAGGTAGGTGAGGATCAGAACTTGTGGGGGTTTGTAGGCCATTGAATTTGGTATTATCCTAAGAGTGATGAGAAGCCATTGGAATGCCTTTAGCAGTTGAATGCTGGGCATTGCCAGTGTCAGATATGTGTAGCTCAGATCTGACTTGCGGTGTGGAGGGGATTGGAAGAAGGTCACAGTGGACCCAAGGTCACTGCTTCTTATTCTTTCCTTGTAACGACTGCTCTTCCTTATCTTGACCCCTAAATGTACTCCCTCTCTTCATGGTTTTTGGCCTTTATATCCTAATTTTAAAATTTTTTAAATTGAAATATAGTTGATTTACAATGTTGTGTTAATTTCTGCTGTACAGCAAAGTGATTCAGGTATACAAATACATACATTCTTTTTTTATATTCTTTTCCATTATGGTTTATCACAGGATATTGAATAAAGTTCCCTGTGTTATACAGTAGGGTCTTGTTGTTTATCCATTCTCTATATACTAGTTTGCCTTTGCTAATCCCAAACTCCCACTCCATCCCTCCCCCACCCCATCTCCCCCTCAGCAACCACAAGTCTGTTCTCTGTATCTGTGAGTCTGTTTCTGTTTTGTAGATAAATTTGTGTCATATTTTAGATTCCACATATAAGTGACATCATATAGTATTTGTTTTTCTTCTTCTGACTTACTTCACTTAGTATGATAATCTCTAGGTCCATCCATGTTGCTGCAAATGACATTATTTCATTCTTTTTTATGGCTGTGTAGCATTCCATTTTATATCTATATCTATATCTATCTATCTATCTACCTATCTATATCACACCTTCTTTATCCATTCATCTGTTGATGGACATTTAGGTTGTTTCCATGTCTTGGCTATGGTGAATAGTGCTGCTATGAACATAAGGGTGCATGTATCTTTCTGAATTACAGTTTTGCCTGGATTCTGTATCCTAATATTAACCACCGGCTGGATATGTCTATCTGGCAGCTCAGAAATTTGAGCACATTCCTTTAGTCTCTGTAGATGGAGCCTAGGAGAATACCTTCAACTGTCTAACTACCTTGGCCCTCATATCCCATCAGTCACATACATACCTAGTGGGTGATGGTCAACCATAGCACCTGTGTAAAGACTTCGTGGTTCATCAGGAGACTATCTTCCTGAGGCCCATCTTGGTCCTCAGATGTGCTCGGTTCCAGTCTGTCATACACTGTGCTGCTGTCAGATCAGTATTCCAATGGGCACCTCCAATTTTGCCTTTTCTCTGCTTAACCTCCCCAAACTCTTTACATCTCTTCTACATTCTAGTCAAATGGATTTATTCACCATCTCCTACTTTTCTACCTCCATCTGTAGATGCTATGTGTGTGCTGATGCTTTCCATCCCAATGCCATTCTGCCTTTATTTCCATCTGTTGGAATCCTCGTCATCTTTTATGCCTCAGCTGAAATACCACTGTGGACAGGAAACCTTCACAGACTCGTCCAATCTTACATGAAGTGTCCTTCCTCTGAACCTCTTATAGTATTGAAATAAAGTACTCTCTCTTCAATGACACATGTCACACTGGGATATGTACTATGCACATATTGTATATACGTACATACTAAGGCTCTCTACTTACCTCTTTTCCCCTTGAGACCTGGGACCACATATTACTCACCTGTGTATTAGTTATAACACTCATATCCATGCTTCGTGCAAGGAAGATGCTCAATAAATATTGATCAAATCAGCATATCTATTATGATAAGTAATTATGCATATGATTCAAACTCACTTTTCTTTCTTCACTGCTGTGGTGTGTTTGCTGCATCCTTTTGGAAGTTTGGAGAAAATAATTTTTTTCTATTATTCTCCCTCGACTACTCCCTAACTCTTTCCCATTTCCAAGTGTACAAATATGAGAAAGATATTCTTGAACTCTATGTTGTAAAGAGGAGAAAACAAGAGGCAAACCAAACAATTCCTTTTACGTTTCATTCTGGTTAGAAGCCAACGTAAATTCTCGTGCTTCAGAACAAGCGTATTTCCTGCTGTGAAGGTTTGACTGTTTATCCTGGGACCCCTATTCACCACTGGCCGCCCTCGAACGACTATTAACCCCTACTTTGAGCCAGCAAACCAGATGTGGGTTTTTTAAGCAAATTATTGGTTACTTCACCACATGTAGTTTTCGCAGTTAAGTGTTTCCAGCTTCTCAGAGCATTCCACAGGAATAACATCATATTTTTCCTCCAACCTGTTAATTAACATAATTATTTATCATCCTGAAACCACAGCTCAAGTTTGTTAAGTGGCCGGCAGAACATATATTCACTGGATGGGACCCAGTGCTGCTGGAGAGTGAAGAATTCAGCAATTAAAAAAAAGGGAAGTCGTGTGGGTGATGGAGACACACTCCATTCCTCCTGTTTCTTAGGAGGCCCATCATTCTGTGTTTGGGCTACACCCCAGCTATTGGCTAGACTTCACCAATAACTAGTCATTGAGTCAACATTTTTTTTTAGAATGAAGTTCTTTTCATGTGATCTTTAAGTTCCCACCAAGCTCCAGTATTTGAAATCTGTCTTTGTAGACCCAAAGGGTTCAATGGTGAAATGGGGTTAAACCCGATTTTTTCTGTCGCTTCCCCAATCTCACGGGCACTTTCTTGGGATTAGCAGTGAGTTCCTCTTGACATTCTGCCCACCATACTCCTTCCTCAAGTTGCTGCTTTCCCATCAACTGGGAAAGAAGAATAGCACCTTTCCCTTTCAACAGCAGCTCTCAAAGTGTCTTCCAGGAGCTCAGAGTGTCCCAGAGATCCTTTCAGGGGATCTGCTAAGTCAAAACTATTTTTATCTAAATGATCAAGTATTATTTGTCTTCTTCCCTCTTGTTCTCTCACAAGTGTACAGAGGAGCTTTCCAGCAGTTCTACATGGGATATGACAGCAGATTGAAAACAGAAACAGAAGGAGAACCCAGCTATCTTCTATGAAGCCAGATATGACATTAAAGAGACTCATAAAACTGCAAAACATGCCACCCTTATCACTAATTTTTTTTTAATTTTGGAAAATATATGTATTGCACATAAAAATGCAATTTTTGTATGAACATGTAATGTTTTATTGTTACTTTTTAAGTAAATTAAGACAATTCTTAGTTTTAATTTCTGACATAGTAATCATCAATAAATATTATTTCCCACATAAACAAAAGTACTTTGGGAGCCTTAATAATTTTAAGACCGTGAAGTAGTGAGACCAAATGGTCTGAGAACCACTGTCTTTCACATATCATTTATTTGAAAAGTCCTAATGCTACCAAGCTTCCATTATTGTATTAGGTAGATAGCATGTTCCTTAGAAGTCAAGCACACCAGGCATACATAAATGTTTTAACACTTTGGCAAGGGTCACAACAAATGGTTCCATCCATAAGTTATCACAGTCAACTGAGATACCTCTCACAGGCCTGAAACCTGCTTGCTCTAGAAACCAACTTCTGGCATAGTTACAGTCAAAGTGCTATTAGAGGAAGCAGCTAAAGGGCTTGGATGAGAGTAGCTGGTGGCTATGGGCTAAGGAGAAAGAAAAGAGAGTCTTGGAATCTAGTTGATGTTTGGGGGAACACTCATCAGTAGGAATACTAGCTATCTACAAATTTTCTCCCTTCAGTGTTATTCCTTGAGAGCATAAAACCCATTTTTGGAATTCAGCTACTGCCTGCACTGTGGTTTTTGTGAAGACAATAATTAGTAGCTTGCAGCGGATTTCATGTGAAAGTCACAGTGGCTCCAGGCAGGACCAGAGATGGATACATGTCCAAAGGTTTAAGTAGAAGTTTAAATGACTGAACCACAGAATGTTTGGATTTGATTCCAATTTCCGTAAAATAGACCCCATCTTGACACTTCCTGTAACTATATTCTGCTTCTCTCAGAGCTCATTGACGAAAAGCCTTTCCAGCAAACAGTGGTTGATTAGCATATTAGTACTCACCCTCACCATCCCATTCTAAGACAAACCTCACACACCCACGGCCCAAAGTCATTTCCATTCTGTTTGCAGAAAGCAAATGATAGCTTATTCACACCATTTTGACCAGGGTCACAATCTCCCTAAGGGTAGAAAACACTGTAGCAACTATTCAGTTAATAAGCTTTTCTTGAACTACTAGAAACATCTCATGATGAGGGTGTGTAATCAGCATTTGGGGGCTGGATTATAGATCCCTTTAAAATTAATATCCAGATTTCAATGACACATTGTTCCTTCCTGCTCATGCATTACTACAGCCTCCTTCAAAATTACCCTCAATAATGTTAGGAGTCATCAAGGTGTTGTCTTAGTTATGCTAAGGAAGATGCCCAATTAGCCTAGACTAACTCCTGAGTGTATTTGCTAGCCATCTAACCCAAAATAGTACTCCTCCATCTTCAGTACTTTAAAAATGCTATTTATCATTCTTTGAACTTGTCTTTTTTACGTGTGTGTGTGTGTGTGTGTGTGTGTGTGTGTGTGTGTGTGTGTGTACTTACTCCCTCCTTCCATTAGAATAAAACTCCATGAGGCAGGAACTTGTCTTGCCTGTACTGTATTCCTAGCATCTAGAACAATGCCTGGTGGCTCTCAGTATTTGTTGATCATGAGACGAAAGTCACAATATCTTCTCTGAAAATTCTTTTTCTCCAGGCATAGTCCCTCTTCTTTGATAGGGTCCACTTTGAACCTCAGAGTTTTAAGCTCTACTAACATTTTTGTTTGTATCTTAGCAGGGATGGACTCAGAGAGAAGCGAAAGGCAGGATTTCTGTCACTTAGGTGTCCATAGTCATCTGGGGTGCTATATCAGTCAGGGTCCTGTGGGAAACAAGATAATTGGGTAACTTAAGTAAAGGCTAATAAAGGGACTATCTGTAAAGGTGTGGACAAGGTTTAAAGAATCAAATGAAGGATGCTGCCATCCACTTTGGTTAGTAAAGCCAGAGAGCTGTTATTACCCCAGAAGCCCAAGAATGTGATCATAAAGAGAGGGCTACCTGAGAGGTAGGACCTGGGATGTTCAGGAGAGGAAATACAGCCACCTTTGCAAAGTGCTGCCGGAATAGAGTCAGAATCAAGAAGTGGAGACAGAGAGGTAGAAGACTGAGGTGGGGGAGAGGGGAGGGAAGAGGAAGGGAGAATGAAGGACTCATGGACCTGCATGGTAGGAAAAGAAACGACATCTTCTGGATTCAATGTGTGTTTGTGATTGCTTGATGGTAACATTGCAATGTTCTCAAAATCATGGCAACCATAATTTCTGGCTCTATCCTGAAAAAGTACCTTGTAGATCCTTAGGTCTTTGGAGTATTTGGAGCAGAGCATTTTCTAATATTAATTGTCTTTGTAGAAGAACTTGCAGGAGTCATTATGCTAACTAGCCCATGTACATGAGGGTAACAAAGATCTGCCCCACCCTCTACCAAGGATGAGAAGGACAGAATAGAGAGACAGAAAACCCTGTCCTGCCCCATATAGAAAGCACGTTTTACAAAGTCTGGCATGCAGTGAGTGACAAACACATGGTTGGTAATAGCTATAGTAGATTCCCAACAGACAGCTTGAGATTTTTAGATTTTCAAGGTCCCTCTTTGGAATCTTGAAGCAAGTGAAACTGGAATAAATAGTCAGAGCCCTTTGAGTGGTACCTCCCAGAGTTATTCTCGAAAGCGGCACATTTAGCCAAATTCACACGTAGGCAGTCCAGCTCTAATCCTTGGCTCTCAAAGCACTGTGGGTGTCCCAGTGTATCTCCTCAGTACTTGCTGACCTCAGGCACACCAAAGTCTGCTTCCTGCCAGCCATATGCTCTCTCTCTCTCTCTCTCTCTTTCTCTCTCTCCTGATGGCTGTCTCTGACTGTAGGCACAGGTAGACCAGAAGTACTGAGGAGTTAAACCTCAGGAGCATCCCTCCACCAATAGCCTAGACTCAGTGGATAGGTACTCCAGCCACTCAACCCTCAAGTGGGATAACCCCAAACCTGTTCTTCATAACCCCTTACCATTTCCTAGCAACCCTGGGAATGCTAGTTGCCCCCAGCATGGTCCTGCTCACTAATGCACCCTGCCCTGGCTTTCTTCCTTTCCCTGACCCACTGTCCACTCCTCTCCTGGTTCTTTCTAGAATTAAGCCTGTTTGTACTCAAATTCTTGTCTGAGGGCTGCCTTGGGAGCAATCCAAGCCTAAGGTACTTCTTACTCTGATCTCCTTACCTTAAATCTCCCCCTTGCTTTAATATGGGAATCACTCTCATATTGATTATTTATACCACAAAGTGAATTTAAGCCAATGTATCACCATTCCCAAAGTTTCTTACATTTTTAATGGGGAGGTCAACCAAATGCAGTCAGTCGTCCTTCTTCATGAGCTGTAGGGGAGTGTTCAACAGATCTAACCTCCTTTTACCTAAGTCACTCCTCTGCCTTGCATTCCAAAGTGTTGCAAAACTGTCCCTCCTCTCCCACCAATAACCCATTGATTCTATCCTTTGGAAAACAGCTGCCTTTTGGAAAAAAACAGAAACAGAGAACACCCATATGATTCTTGTACTTCTGCTCTTTTTTCCACTGCTAAGGTAGGTAGTTCATTGATTTTGTGATAGCAAAAGCATCGATGGGTTTTGCTATCACATTTGTGTGGATAACCTCTAAATCTGTACCTCTGCCATTGATTTCTCATCCAAACACTGGTCTCCCACTGTCTACTTGAACATTTTTACTTATATGTCCTTTATTCTCAAATACAGCCTACTGTATTCGCATCTATTGATGCAAAAGGCAATTCTTCAACTTCACTTCAAAATGTCCCCTCTTCCTAAGTTGCTTATTTATACCAAAGGTAACACTATTCCTACAATCTTTCAGTTTTAAAATCTGTTCACATGTGATTCTTCCTTCTGCTTTGGCTCCTCAACCCTTTACCGCTTCCTAAGTCTTCTCTAACCATACAACTATCCTTTTCAGGTTGCTCTATAAGGGGCTGGGCTAATTCCCCCCCGCCCCCCACCCCCCACCCATATTCTTCATTCACTATGTCATTCTGCAGCTCAAAAAGAATGCCAGTAGCTCTCAGCTAACTTCAGGATAAAATCCAAACTGTGCATGCTTCTTTCTTCTTAAAATTTTTTTTTTTTTAAATCTCCTCTAGTCTGACCAAAAACTCTTTACTCAATTTATCTTTCTCTATTTCCCAAAGTAAATTGTCCTCTCCAACCGGCCTTCAGTTCTCCCTAAACATGGTCATTCTTGTTTTGGGTTTTGCTCAAGACCCTTCCCTATGTTGGTAGGTGACATATCTTGAGTATACCAGGGGTTATGCAAACACTTACATTGTATGTTATCTCATTTGATCTTTACCACAACTCTAAGTGCTAAAAATTATTATTGCCTACGTGTTATAAGTAAAGAAATGGAGGAACCAAGAAAGCTAAGGTACATGGCTACATTATGCAGCTGGCAAAGGTAAAACGAGATGAGAACTCCCTTCTGCCTGAATACTGTTAAGAAAAAACCCAACACTTGGAGACCCTTTCAGTATGGAATCCTTTCAATGTCACATTTGAGCACTAACAGCCTTCAACAGGAAGTACTTCAGTCTTCAGGGAAATGTTCCCTTGTTTGACTTACAACTGAATATTTATTAGAACCCAGGTGCTGAAGTTACTTTAAATTAGTGAAGATTGTCAAGTTGCAAGTGATTTTTATGCAGATTTTTGTCCATTGGAAAAGGGAAGCCCCAAAGTTACAGCTTTGTTGTACTGTAGAACATTAACCAGTTTTGTTTTTAACTTAGCAAATTTATTTCAGTATTCTGACCTTCATTAGCAATATATACTTTGATTTCTCCTTTATTCAGCTGAGTCAGCTTTATTATACTACTGATTCCCTCATTAATAGGCTAAGTGGATCTTTGAAAAGTGTATACTATAAATTTTTATGAGTCATGCTTTTAACTTTTAGAAAATGATACTTTGACAACACAGAGCCTACACACTTAATTATTGTGCTTAATAATTTAGTGCTTCCCAGTTTCAGAATACCTGCCCCTTGTACATATATCCAAACTTTCAAAATTAAACAAAGACTCATCAGTCCTCTTGAAATATTCTCTGAATATTCTAGCTCATGCCCATCATTGTCTTCTTAGAACTTCTAGAAAACTCATTGGTCTTAATCACACGCTACTTTAATTTTTACATTGTTGCCTATTTATCTCTCTGTATCTATATCCAGCTATCCATTTATCTATTATCTCCCTTTCCAGGTGGATGGAGAACCTTATGAAGCATTCCTTCAAGAAGCTTTTGAAAGTATTAATATATTCTCCCATCCCTATGCTGCCCCCAAGGTGCTTAGCATAGTTTTGGGCACATAGTATATGTTCAATAAATAGACACGGAATAAAATTTAATTGAGCTTTGCAGAGTAGCCTTTGCCACAGCTCAGAATTCTCCTGATTTATATTTAAGCAACTCCAGACAAAACAGAGAGGTATTGTATCCAAGAATGAGTAGCCTTTAGGAAAAAATAGTAGTGACTAGGAAATTCTGTTATCATGCAAGGAAGGGAAAAACGTCTTGAGCAAGCCTATGGTTAACTTTAGAATTTATCCACATAGTTAAACCTCATTCCACATGCCACTTTTCCAAAAAGCCAGCCTAGTGGCAGTCTGTGCCTTCTCTTTTCATCCACAACTCTGTTTAATTTCAAAACAAGGGCAGATAAAATATGCTAATACACAGCAAGTCTCCCCATTGCTATTCATTAGGAAGCCCTTTTCCAGTGTGCAAGTCCAGTCTTCCGTGAATTCACAAACAAATGATTGCCCTTGTTACTGGCATTCCACACCGGTGATAAAACATTTGAGTGAATCAGCCTTGGCCCAATTGTGTGAGTTTTCTTCTGGAAGGTGCTGCGTTCTTTGTCTTGAATATATGGGAGTGGATCTATGTGCACTTGTAGGTTGTTTTAAAATAAATGCCCTTCAACATACAGGGACATTAATGGGAAATCCTCTGAGATTTCCTTTGGGAGGTGGTGGTGGTGATGGTGATGGTGGTGGTGGTGGTGTGTTTTATGAGTTCAAAGTCTTTGCACTTAAGCTGGAGGAGCCTGCTGTAAGCAGTGAACTGTTTAACATGTCATGTGTTCCACAGCCCCTGACATCTTTTAACTAGAATAGCAGAGGGCTGGGAAAAGGAGCACGATGGAGTGCTAGCCGCCAAGAGAGAGCAGGATTGGAATGCTGGCTCTGACCACAAATTGGTACGTGGAACTTGTGTTTTTCATTAGGGTTGCTGTAGTAATGCTGGTTTCTAGCATTCCAAAGGATATTCAGACTTATATCAAATTAAGTTCTCCTTTAAAAACATCACTCTGTATTGGAACAACATGAAGGATTAGACTGCAATCAAGAAAATTCAGGAAATATAAAAAACTAAGGCACACTCTGGCCTTTGCTGATGCCATTGGTGTGAATGTCCAGTGTCCATTGTCCATGATTCAGTAGGTAATCTGCAATGTATCTGAAAGATGCAGTATCACCTTGGGCTTTTAATTGACTACTTAGCTCAAGGGTTTTTTTTTGTTTTTTTTGATATTCTTAGTGGATTGTAGAAGACAATTCTGAGTGACCATAAGCAATTTATATACCAGAGCACAAATAAAGACATGAGAATATATTTTATACTGTGTATAAATAAACACTTACGTAAACCATGTATTTATTTAAATGTGCTTATAGGGCTTCCCTGGTGGCGCAGTGGTTGAGAGTCCACCTGCCGATGCAGGGGACACTGGTTCGTGCCCCGGTCCGGGAGGATCCCACATGCCACGGAGCGGCTGGGCCCGTGAGCCATGGCCACTGAGCCTGCGCGTCCAGAGCCTGTGCTCCGCAACGGGAGAGGCTACAACAGTGAGAAGCCCTCGCACCAAAAAAAAAAAAAAAAAAAAAAAAAGAAAAAAAAATGTGCTTATACATTCATTTGTGCAACCTACAGCTAAAATCCCAACTGACAAAAATCAAGTAAAGAAACTTGTCTCTAATTTTATAATCAAACTCTCATAATAAATCACTTCTCTCTCTCTCTTTCTATTTCTCAAACACACACACACCACACCACATACATACACATTTATAACTGCATAATAATATTTCTGAGCTCCCAAATGAGCTTATATACTAGTCAAGAGAGGCTTGGCATTGCTGCAGTAACAGACAACCCCCTGACCTCAGTAGGTTAACACAATCAAATTTTATTTCTCCCTCATGTAAAATCCTCCGTGAGTGTGGACAAATCTTCAGGACAGTTGTCTTCTGTGAGTTGGCTGAGCAACCCAGGCTTTTTCAATCTTATTTCACTTCCATATCAGCGCGTGCATCCAGGACTGGAGCAGCAGGGAAAGAATATTCTGGAGAGTCAAGCACAGTGATGATCACGTGTTGTTTCCATGAACATTTCATTGATAAAGGTAAGTCACAGTCCCATGCATAACTTCAAAGAGGTGGAGAAAAGAGATCCTCCCATGGGTCTGAAAGTAGATACTGGTGAGCAACAAAAAAATCTTATAACATGATCAATGTAATCTAATGAGTACAACTGATTTTGAAATCAATCAGCTAATCTCTCTTACACACACACACACACACACACACACACACACACACACATACACCTGTGTATGTGGAGATTTCAGGGGCACAAATGAAGGCCTTCCCTACTTTCCTCAAAACAGACTAACCCAGATTGATTGCCGAGGCCACTGCATTATTTCCTTGCAGGTGGGATATTTCTTTAACTGAAAGTTTACCATTCTTTAGGTGTTTCACATCACATCAATATCCAGTCTTTAATGAGGAAGATTTTCTATTCCTTTCTTGAAATTAAGCTTTAAAAAAAAGGAATAACACAGGATTCTCTTTCTGAGTAAGAGTGAAGGGTGCAAAGAAGGAAAGAAAAAACTATGGGCAAGAGTGTGGGTGTTCGCCAAGCAGGACTCAGGGAACATATTTTGCTTCAGGCCAACATCCCTGGTGTAGACTTCCAAGTCCTTAAAAGGAACAAAGTGCATTTTCAGCTCTGATGGGATCAGTAGATGTGGGGAATGCAGTGGGCTTTCCAGGATCTAGAAAGGAGCAGTGAGGGATTCCATTTACAAAAGGCTTTCTTGGCAATGCCTCTCCCCCATGAAGGTTAAGAGAGAGGATTGTCGGGTAAGAAGAGAGGTGCTCTGTGTTTGGAAGGACTCATTCATGATGTCCAGATGTATTGCCAACAATGGCAAGCAGTTTTGTGTATGTCCACGACCCTGTATGATCCAGCCCCTGCCTCCCTCTCTCCAGCATTGTCTCAGGCCACTCTCCATCCCCTCATCACCTGCCTCCTAAGACTATATTCCCACCATCCTGGACCTTATTTTCTTCCTTGAGTGAGTTAAGTCTCCCTCCTGCATAAGCAGTTCCTATAAGCGCTTCTTCATCTCTCCTCCCCTGAGGAAAGCCTGTTCATTCTTCAGACCTCAGCTCAAATGCCACTTCTCAGGGAAGCCTTCTTTGATGATCAGGACCACCATTACCTTCATTCACAGCACTGTATGGCCTTCTTCCTAACAACTTGTACAGTTCGTGATTATACTGTTGTGATGGATGGTTACAGTGGTTGGAAGAATATGTCTTTCCTACTAATTTATAAGCTCCTCGGGGACCACATCAGTTTTTCTCACCATTGTATTTTTATTCCCTATCCTAGTGCCCTGAACATATTAGTATGTCAATAAATATTGGCTAAATAAATGCAGTATTATACACATGAATGATCACAATCTCTCATAATTATATATCCTTATTTAGGTACCAAGTACCTTTACCTCCATTTTCTAATTGTATATCATAATAGACATGTTGAATGGTGAGAGATGCCCTCTGGTTGCGACTTGGGGCTGAGGTGGATGGTACCCCATAGCTATGACTGTCCATCCAGTGCTCTGACCCTGTGAAAGTTACCGCACTCCCTTGGTTCCTAACTCTGTGTATGTGAAATAAGTGGTAGATTCAACATATATAAAGAGGTCCTCCAAATAAAGAAGAAAAAATTTAACACTCAATAAGCAAATGGACAAATATATCAACAGGAAATTGGTAGGAAAGGAAATATAAGTAACTAAAAATACATTAGAGGACATTATTCAATGGTGAAATGCAAACAAACGTGGGTCACAAAAGTATTCATAATTCCAATGTCCAGAGTAAATTTTTTTTTTTAATTCTAAAATGTGATCTGGCCTTCCTCTAACTCACTCACTGTACGGCAGGAAAAAATTACATTAAAAAATACTTATCCCCATCTAGTACCTATATTCTATGTTGAAGAAATAATTTAAACAGTCCATCACAGTTATGCTCAATGGCTCTAGGTAGAAATGCTAGTGTCTTAGAGTTCTACCCACTTCCCTTATTTCTCTGCAAGAACTTTGGGTGTATAAAGAACATTATTGGGTCTTCATGGTGTGAGGTTAGCAAGGAGGAAGCCATAAATCTGAATGCTATGTCCATGTAAAGTCTTCTTCCCAGTCTCTCTGTCTACCTGTTTGGTGGGCACCCTGCTGCTGAAGTCTGTAGACCATGAACTTGTTTGCTTGCTCTGCTGACTTGGTTGTAGCCAGGTAAACTCAGGTTCTAGCTGTACCACATCTAGGCTCTCACTGACCCTCTCCGTGTCTCCCCACCACACCTCCCACCTGGACTTCTGGCCTGCTTCTTGCTGCTGCCGAGGGGCCACTTTGCCAGGCCAGAGTTGACCCCACAGCAAAACTGCTGGCTGCTGACTCAGCATCTGTGCTATGCTGGAACGCTGGGAGGCTCAGAATGCCAACCCCAAAGACAACACCCTCCAGGCTCTTATGTGAAAGTCTAGACTCAACAAGGGGAATTTTGCTGGATTGACCCAATAGGGGTGGGACTAGAGGAAAGTATTTCAAGCTCAAGAAGAAAGAAACGCTGAAACCTGAGAAAAAAGAGGTGATATTTGGCCAGTCTAAAAGAAAGAAGGGGCTCCTTAGGGATGTCTGTGTAAGGATGACATCTGGATTCTGCTTCTATGCAATACCTGGATGGGAGTTGAACTGGGATGCTTGGGGGTTGGGTGGGGAGTGTGACTTAAGAGTGATGACATTGAGAGCTGTTGTGAAGGATGCTTATGCCCACCTTTGTCCCAGAAATTTCAGCGTGTTGCCTGTGTTCAAGGGAGATACAGACTGGGGGGTGGGCAATGAACGTGTCAACATGATAGATCAGCAAGAAATAACAATAGAGAGCCCTGCTAGAATGCTCTGGAAGACACAAAACTTCAAAAATTAGTCCTGTTGGTGTAAGGGTATCAGATACCAATATATTAATAATTAATTAAAGGTATAATATCTCAATATCTCCTGGAATGGAATTTCCTACCAGCCCAGTGGGATGGAATTCAGAACAGAGTACACTGTTCAGAAAGAGAAAACAAATGTGTTATTTCTTTCACTCTAGTATGTGGACGAAAGTTCTTGCCCACACATAGGAATGTAAATATATAAAGAGAGGTCAGGAAAAGAGAAGAATGAAATGGTTTTCAATAGTAACTTTTGTGGGTTGGGGGGTGTGGGAGGAATGGGGAGTGACGATAAGGGCTTTTCTGGGTTGTATTCTGTATTTATCTTTATTGTTCGGATCATTGACCTCAAGACTCCATTCTTGCCTTACTTGTATAATAAGAACGTACATTCAAAAGAGAAAGATTGAGCCAGACGATATTTACACGTTTCTGGCAGCTCTGTGAGTCTATGGTGCTATGTGATGACTTCTTCTGAGCCCAGCTACAAATGAGAGTTGTCCAGCCAAGGCACACCCAACTCCTCACGTCCCCGTTCATCACCCTCTACAACAGGACCTCGTTGTTTTTCCAGATTTTACCTGTTAACCTCCCTATCTGTCCCTTAAAATCACCTGGGGGAGTTTTCAAAACACACCAGATACTTAGATCCCGCCCCAGAGATTCTGAGTCAGTTGGTCTAGGGAAGGGGCCAGGCCTCTGTATCCTTCAAAGCTCCCAGCCAAACACAAAACCATGCTGGACACTTCCTGGGGATCAGCATGGACACAGCAACTGTTACCCGCCTCTGCCTTTGTCCTGCTAGACCCTCTGCCCCCAACACAGTCCCTTCTATCTCCTTCTATCAACATCTTATTTATCCTGGAAGACTCTTCCCAAATCCCACCTCCTCTGAGAAGGCTTTGTCTCTCAGCTGTGATCTTTCCTTCCTAAGAACCCTCATTGGACTTTATTAGTCGTTCTTATGTGATCTTTATTTTGGCACATTTTATACTGTAGGTAGTTGGGTGTTTGCTTATACACCAGACTGAAAGTGGTTTGAGACCAGTGGCCGGGGTGTCCTCATCTTATCCCAGTACCTCAGGGGATAAAGAGGGCTCTGTACACAAACAGTGGGGAATTGAATTGCACTGAACTTTCACAATTATTTTATCCAAACTACATACACGTGGACTATATTACCTAAAGGTTTGTGGGAAATGAAAGGATCAATAGATCATATTAGCTTTCAGAAAAAGCACAGCTAAACACGTCTTTGAAAATGTTTTCTGAAGAGCCACAATCTTGATGCACTTACTGTTGTCACTGAGAGTTAGATGGAGAAACTGCCTGCTGCTGGGACAGTCAAATATCTATTTGAATGGAGGGTCTTGGATTTAGGAATTCTGATTTCACTGAAATGAGCTCATAAATCTAATCTTCTTAATGTCCTCTAGGAGGAAAAAATAACCAAAATTTTCATCCAGAAAGTACAGATGAAGTGAGTCCCAAAGAATTTATGAATGTCAGTTAAGTGGAAAAGAAGAAGAAGAAACAAACAAACAATATATATATATATTCTTTCCAAAATATGTACACACCTCACACTCTGATTCCTGGAAATGAAAGTGCTAATGGGAGCGTACCCATAAAGAGGTATTGTCACCTGGTCCATATTAGGATGTGAACTTAAATTGTACAAGCCTCTGGATTTAACTACCAATTTATAGGGAGCGCAGGGACAGATAAATATGTTAAACAACAGAACAGGGGTGCAATTGGTGAAATCCAGACTGAGAAGCTCTACAGTATCGTGACCTGGTTGTGTCAACAGATAAATTGCAAAAGGGCATAAAAAAGGTAGAGGGGTAAATTATAGATTAAAAGAGAACTTAAGAGACATTATCAACTCATTGCAATGTATTGCCTTTATTACGATCCTGATTCAAGCACTAAACTGTAAAACAAAAAGCATTTAAGAAACAATTAGGGAAATTTGAACACTGAAGACGTATTTGATAAAAGTAAAAATATTACTAGTTTTGTGATAATGGTATTATAAATATTATAATATATTATTGTGTATTATAATACCATGTAAAATGTATTATGAAGTTTAAATAAAGAGACAAATCTTTATATTTTGGAGCAAAAATGTAGACTTAAAATTATATAGTGTCTGAGATTTGCTTCAAAATAACCCTGGGTTCTGTGAGTGAGGGTACAGATGAAATAAAATAGGCCATGAGTTAATTCTTGAAGGAATACATGGAGTTTATGATATGATTCTCTGCTTGTGTCATATTTTGTAAAACTAAAGTATTAACAAAAATATATAAGTATATATTATTCTAATTTCAGTAAAAGCAAATGACTAATAAATTCATACAATCATTACACTTTTAAAAATATCTGGGAATGGGTTTAATCATGAGAACTGACTGGTTTGCCCAACTTCTGTTTCCTTGCAGAGTAAAAAAATAGTACATATACAAGATAATAACAGAGGGCAGGGTGGAGGGAGAAGTGGTTTTGATTTAGGAAAGTGTTAGATTTGTGATCTTGTTAGATTTTTGGCCTAAAAGCTGATTAAAAGAGAAACTAGGGTTTCAAAAATTTAAGGCAATTTGCCTCATGGTAAAAAAAACACTGCCTGGTAGTGATAAGCAAACATCTGGAGGTTACAGACTGAAAAACTGAGCAGAGAACAACTGGCTTATATAGACTTTTAAGCTTCCTGGGAACTCTAAAGGAGTTTGACAGAAATATAAGATCAGATGGAAATGCCAAATCAGAAGGTGAGAGGCTGGACTGCATGCAGCTGGGACCCTTCACATATGGGTGAGACACTGGTTGCTGTTCCATGATGACCATGGCAAAGATGCCCACAAGCTCTATTTCTTCAGTTTAGTCATGCATATAAGATGAGAAGGAATCCTTAATCCACCTTTGAACATGAACTTCTGGAAAGTGAGAAACAATGAAGGAAATAATGATTAAAATGAATGCTGAGCTGGGATGGAACAGGTAGACAGGGAAGAAGTCAGCATGACTCCATGCAAGAGAATTTATAATTCCTTCCACTACTCCTTGGATTTTCCATTGCTCCTGCCTATTCTCACAGCAGGGCATCAGCTATAGTGATCAATGATGACTATCCCAGGAAAGGATTATTACCAAAAAAATGAATTGAGAAAAGAGAACTGACTGAGTGATTCAGGACAAAGAAAAAACTCGTGGGGTAGCACTGCATCTGCATCATCGGACACAGACACTGTGAGAATGGGTGTCTGGGGCTTCAGGGAGTAGGGAAGGCAGCCAGAGAGGGTGAGTAAAGGGGGAGAGGCAGAGCCCAGCAAAAGTCACAGAAACGTGGTCGAGGTGACAACAGAGACTGCCCAGATTCCCTTCAAGCATCCACCCCAAAAAGCACACCTGGGGTCCCTTGAAGTCATAGCTGCACCATGCATCTTCTACATCAAGGAGTTCTCATGAGGTTGTCCCTTCTATAGCTGTGGAACCTCAGAAAAGTCTCAAGAATTAGAGCACTAGGAATGTCTTAAAGGTAGGGGATAGTGGAGGGTTGAGAGGCTTGGTCGAAAATTTGTAAAGAAGCAGTCAGACATCTAGATTCAACTGATAAATTGCCTGATGTGTACAGACTGGAGACGGGTTCTTAGAAATCTAAAAAAACTAAAATGTTAATTCCAGGTAAAGCAAAATTTCGTACAAGAATGTCCTTTCATTACATTACATGGCTCAGTGTGAATAATATTTACATAGCCGTAATAATGTAAGTAATGAAAGTCCATTTATTTTTTTTAAAAAAGTAACATAGCTCTATTGGGAGGAAGGGTGGAATGTATATAGGAGAAGTGCATGGAGCTAAATCTGCAACTTCTACAGCATGAAGACAATGACTATTCAAAGGTGACTGGAATCAGGAAACAGTAGTATTTCAGCCAGTTATTTTGAAATATGGACATAAATATCACAACAAACATTAAAAATAGTTGGAAGTAACAATTATTTCCCCCTACAAAATGAGGGGAAAGTTAGTTCTAGCCACGTTCTTCTTCCATGAATGCTGACACAATGAGAGACTCACTTATTAACTGGTGTTTTCTTCAGGAACAAAGAATCTGAGATGGGGATTTGGTAGAAGAGTAGAAGACCACAAATAAGGGAAATTATGGCATAAAAAGTAAAAGAGAAAGACAGGATTTTCAGTGACTTCCTCATTTTTGCTTCTTTACTTTTTTCCTACACAATAGAAAAGACAACCAAGAAACAATAAAGAAAAAGTACAGGAAACTTTTTTTTTAACTAAAGATAACTGCTGGGTCAAATATAAAATCAATTTATCTAGCTATTCTACTTATCCATTAAAAAAATTAAAAACAGGACAAGTCATAAAAATGTTTCATAAATATAAAAATTAAAAATGTAATAATTTGAGGACATAGCCAGTTAAGGAAAGAAAGAGAAAAATAAGATGAGGGGTAGGGAGTGAGAGATTATTGAAGGATGTAAGAGAGGGCCAGTGACAGAGAGAGCCAGAGCCAGAGCCAGAGGGAGATAGAGACAGTCAGGGAGTCAGAGACTATTGCTACCTAGAGGGTAATGCCCCAATTTTGAAACATTTAGGATACTGCTGTGAAAAACTAAACTTCAATCTCACAACTGTTGAGGTACTTGGGTGCTATGGTCTGAATGAATGTCTGTGTCCCCCCACAGATTCTTATGTCAAAATCTTTTTTTTTTAAATTGTATTTTATTTTATAGTTTTTGGCTGCATTGGGTCTTCGTTGCTGCACATGGGCTTCCTCTAGTTACAGCGAGCACGGGGACTATTCTTCGTTGCAGTGTGAGGACTTCTCATTGTGATGGTTTCTCTTGTTGTGGAGAATAGGCTTAGAGTAAATTATACTTAGAGTAAATTATGAGTTGAGCAATCATAAGTTGGGGACTGTCTGAATTTTGTTATAGCAGCCGGAACAGACTAAGACACTGTGCATTGTGTTAAGATGCTCTAAAAGGAAATGTCCTCATGAGTTAGAGGAGTCAGAAATTATATTAAAACTATTTAATAACTGATACATTGAGGGCATTGCCACTGGTCAAATGAAATGAAGCTGCAGGTGTAGGAAAGGATTGGGTCTAAGCATCCTAAGGCCATCTGGTGCTGGGTGCAGGGATGAACACTCCAGCTTTGGATTTAAGGGAACCTGGATTAGTGATTAGGAACTGAGAAGAAAAGATGATACTAGAGAGAGGAGATGGAGGCGCTGGCAGAATCAGAGTTGATATTTTTACCACGCAGACTGTGGTAGCCAGCCTCCAAGATGCCCCCATGATCGCCACCTCCTGGTACTCATACTCTTGTGTAGTCCCCTCCCATGATCATTTAGTGTTGGTCTGTGTAAGCAACAGTATATGGCAGAAATTATGGTATGTCACTTTTAGTATTCGGTTATGAAAGACTGCATCTTCCATCTTGGGTTCTCCCTTGCTCTCTCATAAAAGGAAAAAAGAAATGTTGGAAGTGGTTGCCTCTGGAAAACTGAAATTGAGGTTAGAAAGCATGAGGCAGTGTTTGTTAGATTTCTTTCTTCATTCGGGAGAGGGGATGGTTATATCTGACCCTTAAGACATACACATATAATACTTAGAGTAAATAAATTAAATTTTAAAAAGTATACTTGTATGTCAGTTAGACGATGGAAATAGTAGTTAATCAAGAAGAACTTACCTATGAGAGGTATTATCAACCTAGATATACCACCAAGCTCAAGATAGATATTGGGAAATAATAGACGTATGTAAACTAAAATAGTACATTTTTTTGTAATATACATGGTATACTATTCCATATTTTCCCTATTTTAAAACATAAATGTAACCACTGACTTTTTAAAATTTGGTATTACTAAAATCTGTATATTATTTGACATTTGAGACTACTTTGAGGGCTTTTAAAAAATTCATACAAATGTGTATTAGTAACTTTCTTCTATTTTTCTTTACATTATCCCACACAAAGATAGCTGGTGAATAAGACATCAATTCAGCATTATTTCTGCAAGAATAAGGTATAGCAAAGCATCTGTTTATATCACCCATTTGAAGTCATAACTGTAAGTAATTAGGGTAAATGTTTTAAAAAGCATGTTGGTTTTAATGTTATAAATAAGTGCTTATATATTCCAGTAGGCATCCATAATCACTTTATTTTTCTGAAGCAATAAGCTACTTTACTGGCATTTCCTACTATTTATTTCCTTGTCTTCCTTTTTAGATTTTAATAGATTGTAGGTAGCTATAACATATAGACATCTACCTTTTACAGGTCTTAGGTAGTTGTAATACACGCACTTTGTTTCCTAAACACTTTTGCTAAAAAGACATGGAAACTGACTAATAAAATATTGGTTAACTCAGGGAAGAATGTGTGTGGGTACCAGTGTGAGTTTAATATCATGCTGCAGGTTAGAAGTATGGTCTCTGAACATGACTCACAAATAATTATTGTGCTATGAAAAGAATATAGGCAAGTGGAAGATAATGGGTCACTTACATGTATTTGTAAATGTGACTAGTATGAACTGCTGTTCTCTGTTGGCCACTGAAATCACAGGCTTGGCAAGTGGCTGGCTGTGCATGGATTGGCAAGTTGAATATTTCATTATGTGGGATGAATACTGTTTTCTCTTTGGACTTTTATGCCTTTATAAAAAAAGTCAGTGAAGTGAATGCTGGATTTTTAAAAAAGAAATTAACTGTTGCCTTCTTTAGTAAACTTGATAAGAAAATCAACTGCAGTTTTATCAGGAGATGGCTCCTTTTTTTGATATGTCTTTCTGTGTTCTACTGTATGAAATAAATGAGTGGCATGAAATTAAAAAAAGAACTTACCTATGAGAGAACGTGTAATTTGCTACCAGAATACGTAGGAAGCCCCTAGCATAGTACCTGGGGCAGAGTGTGCTTAGCCATTGTTTTAGTTCCCCAAATCTGGAGGATTCAAATATATTCTGCCTCTACTGGGAGTCTCTTTGTTGAGGATGTGTTTTCACATTTGACATGAAAATGTGCCTTCGTTTCCCACTTTGCCTTTGTGTTTGTATGCATGTGTGTATTGGTGTGTTACACCACTGCCAACCAAAAAAGACTATTAAAAATCATTTTGCTATTGAAGCATAACATACATATGGTAAAGTACACAGATCTTAAGGGCACAGCTTGATGAAATTTTGCAAAGTGAACATACCCGCATAATCAGTACTGTGATCAAGAAACATTACCAGCGGCCCTACCAAATAACTGTCCTCTACATCCTCTCCAGGGTAGACTTCTAACTTCCAAACCAAATACAGTATGTATTCTTTTGTGTCTAGACTTCCCCTTCCCTCAATTGTTTGCTTATGTGATTCATCAATTGCCAGTTACCACAATTTATTTATCTGTTCTACTGTTGACAGATGAATAACGCTGCGGTGAATATTCTTGTCCGTACCTTTTGGTGCATTTTTGTTGAGCAATTACCTATAGGGGGAGCCACTATGTCAAAGGTTGTATACTTTACGGTCAGCCTTGTAACATTCACCAAGTAGTCTTCCAAAGTGATTTTTCCCAATTTGCAGTCCCAAGAGCTGTATATATGGCCATGAACTTCAATTTTGCCCACAATTGTATCATCAGCTTAAAAAATAGTGGGCACCTTGGTGAGTTGTATCTTATTATGGTTTTAATTTGCATTTCCTTTTTGACTAATAAGTAGAGAAATTTTTCATAAATCTCATGGTATTATTTTTTGACTTGGCAATCATGGTGCTTCTTTAATCCATGATTTGGTATCTTTACTCAGGTTTGGAAAATTCTCAACTGCTCCCATTTAAAATAATACTTTTGGGAAGGCTTCAAGATGGCGGAAGAGTAAGACACGGAGATCACCTCCCCCCCCCCCCCCGATACACCAGAAATACAACTACATGTGGAACAACTCCTACAGAGTACCTACTGAACTCTGGCAGAAGACCTCAGACCTCCCAAAAGGCAAGAAACTCCCCACGTACCTGGGTAGGGCAAAAGAAAAAAGAATAAACAGAGACAAAAGAATAGGGACAGGACCTGCACTAGTGGGAGGGAGCTGTGAAGGAGGAAAGGTTTCCACACACTAGGAAGCCCCTTCACGGGTGGAGACTGTGGGTGGCAGAGGGGGAAGCTTCAGAGCCACAGAGGAGAGCAGAGCAACAGGGGTGCGGAGGGCAAAGCAGAGAGATTCCTGCACAGAGGATCAGTGCGGACCAGTGCTCACCAGCCCGAGAGGGTTGTCTGCTCACCCGCCGGGGCGGGGCGGGGCTGGGAGCTGAGGCTCGGGCTTCGGTCGGATCCCAGGGAGAGGACTGGGGTTGGCAGCGTGAACACAGCCTGAAGGGGGTTAGTGCACCACGGCTAGCCAGGAGGGAGTCCAGGGAAAAGTCTGGACCTGCTGAAGAGGCAAGAGACATTTTCTTGCCTCTTTGTTTCCTGGTGCGCGAGGAGAGGGGATTAAGAGTGCCGCTTAAAGGAGCTCTAGAGACGGGCGCGAGACGCGGCTATCAGCGTGGATCCCAGAGACAGGCATGAGATGCTAAGGCTGCTGCTGCTGCCACCAAGAAGCCTGTGTGCAAGCATAGGTCACTATCCACACCTCCCTTCCGGGGAGCCTGTGCAGCCCGCCACTGCCAGGGTCCCGTGATCCAGGGACAACTTCCCCGGGAGAACGCACGGTGTTCCTCAGGCTGGTGCAACGTCACGCTGGCCTCTGAAGCTGCAGGCTTGCCTTGCATCCATAACCCTCCCTCCCCCCGGCCTGAACGAGCCAGAGCCCCCGAATCAGCTGCTCTTTTAACCTCATCCTGTCTGAGCGAAGAACAGACGCCCTCAGGCGACCTACAAGCAGAGGCGGGTCCAAATCCAAAGCTGAACCCCAGGAGCTGTGCGAACAAAGAAGAGAAAGGGAAATCTCTCCCAGCAGCCTCAGAAGCAGCGGATTAAATCTCCACAATCAACTTGATGTACCCTGCATCTGTGGAATACCTGAACAGATAGCAATCATCCCAAATTGAGGAGGTGGACTTTGGAAGCAATGATATATATATATTTTTTCCCTTTTTCTCTTTTTGTGAGTGTGTATGTGTATACTTCTGTGTGTGATTTTGTCTGTACAGCTTTGATTTTTACCATTTGGCCTAGGGTTCTGTCTGTCCATTTTTGTTTTTTTTTTAATTACTTAAAAAATTTTTTTCTTAATATTATTTTTTATTTTAATAACTTTATTTTATTTTATTTTATCTTCTTTCCTTCTTTCTTCTTTTCCTCCCTTGTATTCCAAGCCATGTGGAGACAGGCTCTTGGTGCTCCAGCCAGGCATCAGTGCTGTGCCACTGAGGTGGGAGAGCCAAGTTCAGGACACTGGTCCACAAGAGACCTCCCATCTCCACATAATATCAAACAGCGAAAATCTCCCAGAGATCTCTATCTCAACACCAAGACCCAGCTCCACTCAATGACGAGCAAGCTGCAGTGCTGGACACCCTATGCCAAACAATTAGCAAGACAGGAACACAACCCCATCCATTAGCAGAGAGGCTGCCTAAACCCATAATAAGGCCACAGATACACAAAACGCACCACCAGATGTGGATCTGCCCACAAGAAAGACAAGAGCAAGCCTCATCCACCAGAACACAGGCACCAGTCCCCTCGACCAGAAAACCTACACAACCCACTGAACCAACCTTAGCCACAGACACCAAAAGCAACGGGAACTACAAACCTGCAGCCTGCCAAAAGGAGACCCCAAACACAGTAAGTTAAGCAAAATGAGAAGATAGAGAAACACACAGCAGATGAAGGAGCAAGATAAAAACCCATCAGACATAACAAATGAAGAGGAAACAGGCAGTCTACCTGAAAAAGAATTCAGAATAATGATAGTAAAGATGATCCAAAATCTTGGCGATAGAATGGAGAAAATATAAGAAACATTTAACAAAGACCTAGGAGAACTAAAGAGCAAACAGACAGTGATGAACAACACAATAAATGAAATTAAAAATTCTCTAGAAGGGATCAATAGCAGAATAACTGAGGTAGAAGAACAGATAAGTGACCTGGAAGATAAAATAGTGGAAATAACTACTGCAGAGCAGAATAAAGAAAAAAGAATGAAAAGAATTGGAGACAATCTCAGAGACCTCTGGGAAAACATTAAACACACCAACATTCGATTTATAGGGGTCCCAGAAAAAAAGAGAAAAAGAAAGGGACTGAGAAAATGTGAAGAGATGATAGTTGAAACATTCCCTGATATGGGAAAGGAAATAGTTAATGAAGTCCAGGAAGCACAGAGAATCCCATACAGGATAAATCCTAGGAAAAACACACCAAGACACATATTAATCAAACTATCAAAAATTAAATACAAAGAACAAATATTAAAAACATCAAGGGAAAAACAACAAATAACACATGAGGGAATCCCCATAAGGTTACAGCTGATCTTTCAGCAGAAACTGTGCAAGCCAGAAGGAGTGGCAGGACATATTTAAAGGGATGAAGGAGAAAAAACTACAACAAAGATCACTCTACCCAGCAAGGATCTCAATCAGGTTTGACAGAGAAATTAAAACCTTTACAGACAAGCAAAAGCTAAGAGAATTCAGCACCACCAAACCAGCTTTACAACAAATGCTAAAGGAACTTCTCTAGGCAGGGAACACAAGAGAAGGAAAAGACCTACAATAATAAACCCAAAACAATTAAGAAAATGGTAATAGGAACATACATATCAATAATTACCTTAAATGTAAACAGATTAAATGCTCCAATCAAAAGACATAGATTGGCTGAATGGATACAAAAACAAGACCCCTATATATGCTGTCTACAAGAGATGCACTTCAGACCTAGGGACACATACAGACTGAAAGTGAGAGAATGGAAAAAGGTATTCCATGCAAATGGAAACCAAAAGAAAGCTGGAGTAGCAATTGTCATATCACACAAAATAGACTTTAAAATAAAGAGTATTATAAGACACAAAGAAGGATACTACATAATGATCAAGGGATCAATCAAAGAACAAGAAATAAGAATTGTAAATATTTATGCACCCAACATAGGAGCCCCTCAATACATAAGGCAAATGTTAACAGCCATAAAAGCAGAAATAGACAGTAACAGAATTATAGTAGGAGACTTTAACACCCCACTTTCACCAATGGACAGATCGTCCAAAATGAAAATAAATAAGGAAACACAAGCTTTAAATGATACATTAAACAAGATGGACTTAATTGATATTTATAGGACATTCCATCCAAAAACAACAGAATACACATTCTTCTCAAGTGCTCATGTAACATTCTTCAGGATAGGTCATATCTTGGGTCACAAATCAAGCCTTGGTGAATTTAAGAAAATTGAAATCATATCAAGTATCTTTCCCGACTCCAACACTATGAGAGTACATATCAATTACAGGAAAAAAATTGTAAGAAATGCAAATACATGGAGGCTATACAACACACTACTTAATAACCAAAAGATCACTGAAGAAATAAAAAAAAAACTAGAAACAAATGACAATAAGAAAAATATGACCCAATACCTATGGGATACAAAAAAAGCACTTCTAAGAGGGAAGTTTATAGCAATAAAATCCTACCTTAAGACACAAGAAACATCTCATATAAACAGCCTAACTTTACACCTAAAGCAATTAGAGAAAGAAGAACAAAAAAACCCCAAAGTTAGCCAAAGGAAAGAAATCATAAAGGTCAGATCAGAAATAAATGAAAAAGAAATGAAGGAAATTATAGCAAAGATCAATAAAACTAAAAGCTGGTTCTTTGACAAAATAAAGAAAATTGATAAACCATTCACCAGACTCATCAAGAAAAAAAGAGAGAAAACTCAAATCAATAGAATTAGAAATGAAAAAGGAGAAGTAACAACTGACACTGCAGAAATACAAAAGATCATGAGAGATTACTAAAAGCAACTCTATGCCAATAAAATGGACAACCTGTAAGAAATGGACAAATTCTTAGAAAGGCACAACCTTCCGAGACTGAACCAGGAAGAAATAGAAAATATGAGCAGACCAATCACAAGCACTGAAATTCAAACTGTGATTAAAAATCTTCCAACAAACAAAAGCCCAGGACCAGATGGATTCACAGGAGAATTCTATCAAACATTTAGAGAAGAGCTAAAACCTATCCTTCTCAAACTCTTCCAAAATATAGCAGAGGGAGGAACACTCCCAAACTCATTCTATGAGGCCAGCATCACCCTGATACCAAAACCAGACAAGGATGCCACAAAAAAGTAAACTATAGGCCAATATCATTGATGAACATAGATGCAAAACTCCTCAACAAAATACTAGCAAACAGAATCCAACAGCACAGTAAAAGGATCATACACCATGATCCAGTGGGGTTTATTCCAGGAATACAAGGATTCTTCAATATACGCAAATCAATCAACGTGATACACCATATTAACAAATTGAAGGAGAAAAACCATATGGTCATCTCAATAAATGCAGAGAAAGCTTTTGAGAAAATTCAACACCGATTTATGATAAAATCCCTCCAGAAAGTAGGCATAGAGAGAAACTTCCTCAGCATAATAAAGGCCATATATGACGAACTCACAGCCAACAACGTCCTCAATGGTGGAAAACTGAAAGCATTTTCCCCAAGATCAGGAACAAGACAAGATTTCCCACTCTCATCACTATTATTCAACATAGTTTTGGACGTTTTAGCCACAGCAATCAGAGAAGAAAGAGAAATAAAACAAATCCCAATTGGTAAAGAAGAAGTAAAGCTGTCACTGTTTGCAGATGACATCTCAATTTGTATGGAAACACAAAAGACCCCGAATAGCCAAAGCAATCTTGAGAAAGAAAAATGGAACTGGAGAAATCAGGCTCCCTGACTTCAGAGTATACTACAAAGCTACAGTAATCAAGACAGTATGGTACTGGCACAAAGACAGAAATATAGATCAATGGAACAGGATAGAAAGCCCAGAGATAAACCCACGCACATATAGTCACCTTATCATTGATAAAGGAGGCAAGAATATACAGTGGAGAAAAGACAGCCTCTTCAATAAGTGCTGCTGGGTAAACTGGACAGGTACATGTAAAAGTATGAAATTAGAACACTCCCTAACACCATACACAAAAATAAACTCAAAATGGATTAAAGACCTAAATGTAAGGCCAGATACTATCAAACTCTTAGAGGAAAACATAGGCAGAACACTCTGACATAAATCACAGCAAGATCCTTTCTGATCCACCTCCTAGAGAAATGAAAAACAAAAATAAACAAATAGGACCTAATGAAACTTAAAAGCTTTTGCACAGCAAAGGAAACCATAAACAAGATGAAAAGACAACCCTCAGAATGGGAGAAAATATTTGCAAATGAAGCAACTGACAAAGGATTAATCTCCAAAATTTACAAGCAGCTCATGCAGCTCAATATCAAAAAAAAAACAACCCAATCCAAAAAATGGGCAGAAGACCTAAACAGACATTTCTCCAAAGAAGATATACAGATTGCCAACAAACACATGAAAGAATTCTCAATATCATTAATCATTAGAGAAATGCAAATCAAACTACAATGAGATATCATCTCACACCAGTCAGAATGGCCATCATCAAAAAATCTAGAAACAATAAATGCTGGAGAGGGTGTGGAGAAAAGGGAACCCTGTTGCACTGTTGGTGGGAATGTAAATTGATACAGCCACTATGGAGAACAGTATGGAGGCTTCTTAAAAAACTAAAAATAGAACTACCATACGACCCAGCCATCCCACTACTGGGCATATACCCTGAGAAAACCATAATTCAAAAAGAGTCATGTAGCAAAATGTTCATTGCAGCTCTATTTACAATAGGCAGGACATGGAAGAAATCTAAGTGTCCATCCACAGATGAATGGATAAAGAAGATGTGGTACATATACACAGTGGAATATTACTCAGCCATAAAAAGAAACGAAATTGAGTTATTTGTAGTGAGTTGGATGGACCTAGAATCTGACATACAGAGTGAAGTAAGTCAGAAAGAGAAAAAGAAATACTGTATGCTAACACATATATATGGAGTCTAAGAAAAAAAAAAAAAGGTCATGAAGAACCTAGAGGCAAGACGAGAATAAAGACACAGACCTACTAGAGCATGGACTTGAGGATATGGGGAGGGGGAAGGGTAAGCTGTGACAAAGTGAGAGAGTGGCATGGACATATATACACTACCAAATGTAAAATAGATAGCTAGTGGGAAGCAGCCGCATAGCACAGGGAGATCAGCTCGGTGCTTTATGACCACCTAGAGGGGTGGGATAAGGAGGGTGCAAGGGAGGGTGATGCAAGATGGAAGAGATATGGGGACATATGTATATGTATAACTGATTCACTTTGTTGTAAAGCAGAAACTAACACACCACTCTAAAGCAATTATACTCCAATAAAGATGTTAATAAAATAAAATAATACTTTTATAATTTTCTTTTTCCTTTCCTCCTGGGTCTCCAATTACTTAGAGGTTGAAAATTTCTACCATATCTCATGTCTTCCACTCTTTCCTATATTTTCTATTCTCTTGTCTCCTTGTGCTTCATTTTCAATATTTCTTTTCTGATCTAAATTATTCCCTTTCTAATATGATGTTAAAACCATTTGATGAGCTTTTAATATCAGTTATTGTATCTTTCAGTTCTAGGAATTCCATGTTTAAAGTATTTTCCAATTACAGAAAAATTTTATCCCATTGCATTCTTTGAACATATTCAGCATCATGTTTTCAACTCCAGTTTCTGGTTACCATTTTCTCTTTGTTTTCAGTCAACTGATTTCAAGTACATTCTTATATTCTTGCAGGCCTCTTTTAAAAAAATAAACTTTTTGCTTTGGAATATATGTAGATGTACAGAGAAGTTGTAAAGGTAATACAGAGAATTCATATATAGCCCTCATCCAATTTCAGTTTCTCCTAAGTAAGAAATCTTAGGAGAAGATTACATCTCCTACCTTACAATTGTCAAAGCTAAGACACCAACATGGTACATTACTATCAACTGAATTCTAGACTTTACCTGGCTATTTTTGACAGTGTGCCAGGCATTTAAAATGATAAATTGTAAAGATAATTTGAAGCTCTGGATATTACTATCTTTTTTCAGTGAAAATTTACTTTCCCTTCTTCTGGCAGGCTTCTAGGCTAGGGGAAGATCATTTTATTCCACACAGGAATAGACATAATCTGAATATATGTTTCTGTTATCCTAAGGGCTGACCCGTTTCTGGTTTGCCTTTATCTGTTGGTGTAGCCTTTTGGAGACCCAACTAAAGCCTGGGATGTTTATCAAAGCTACTCCCCCCTTGATGGACCATGGACTTCTTTTTTTCCCTTCGTATATGTGAGACTCTTGAAAGTTCTGTCCTGCTTTTCAGCCTCTCAGCCACCATGTTCACTTTCAGAATTAGTAGTCAGCTTGAGGGGAAATGTGGCCCCATATATGTACATCTTACTTGCCTCAGCTTCTTTCTTTCAGATCTTGAATCTGCAAGTTCTCCCTGTCTTGGTTACTCTCTGATGCTTTCAAGTGGAATATATATGTAATATTTTAAATCCAACTTTTCTAGTTGTTCTTGGAAGGATGGTCAGCCCAAAATAACCTACTCAGCCATTACTAGAAGTTAAACTCTCAAAACATTTTTTTAATTTAAAAAATTTGTGGTAAAATATGAATACCATAAAATTTACCATCTTAACCATGTTTAAGTGTTATAGTTCAGTGACATGAAGAACATTCACATTGTTATGCTATAATCACTATCATCCATCCACAGAACTCTTATTATCTTGCAAAACTGAAACTCTGTATCCATGAATCAACAATCCTCATTCCCCCCTCACACCAGTCCCTGGCAACAACCCTTCCACTTTCTGTCTTTATGAATCTGACTACTCTAGGTAATTTCTACTCTGGTCTCCTGGTGGCTGGCTTATTTCACTTAGCATAATGTCCTCAAGCTTCATCCATGTTGTAGCATGTGTCAGAATTTCCTTCTTTTTAAAGACTAAATAATATTCTATTGTATGTATACACCACATTTTGTTTATTCACTTATCCGTTGATGATCTGTTGGTTTGCTTCCAACTTTTGGCTCCTGTGAATGCTGCTATGAACATGAGGGTACAAATATCTGCTAGAGTCCCTGCTTTCAACTCTTTTGGGTACATACCCAGAACTGAAATTGCTACATCATGTGATAAATCTGTTTACTTTTTTGAGGAACTGCCATATTGTTTTCCACAGTGGCTGCACCATTTTATACGTCCACCAGCACTGCAGAAAAGTTCCATTTTCTCAATAGTTTTGCCAATATTTATTTTCTTTCTTTCCTTCTTTCTTTTCTTCCTTCCTTCCTTCCTTCCTTCCTTCTTTCTTTCTTTCTTTCTTTCTTTCTTTCTTTCTTTCTTTCTTTCTTTCTTTCTTTCTTTCTTTCTTTCTTTCTTTCTTTCTTTCTTCCTTTCTTTCTCTCTCTCTTTCTCTCTCTCTCTCTCTCCCTTGTTTCCTTTTTCTAAAATATAGATGAGCCATCCTAATGGGTGTCAGATAATTTCTCACTGTGGTTTAATCAAAATGGTACAGAGTCCAAGCTCATTCTGCTCACTACAAGACAGGCCAGTAAATTAGGGACAAGCCGTTAGGGCAAGGAATAGTGACTTTATTTGGAAAGCCAGCAGACCAAGAAGATGGTGGACTAGTGTCCCAAAGAACCACCTTACGTGACTTAGAATTCAGGCTTATTTTATATTAAAAGGGGAGGGGACATGGTTGGTTGCTGCAAATTTCTTAGTGTCAGAATCCTTTGTTCTTGTAGCTGTCTACGCAGGGTCAGGATGTTCCTGTAAACCTCCAACAAGGCAAATGTTATTCTCTGTTCTGCAACTTTTTATGTTGATATGAATGGAAAATTACTATACCCTTAAAGGTCAGAGCCTTGAGAATGGGTTATCCTGTAGTTTTTAGGCTAGAGGCAACATTCTTGTAGCAAAAAAAAAAATAGTATACAAAGGTTAAAGTAAAATAAACATATCCAATATGAAGTCAGATTTGTTCTTCCCTATTACAAAAACACTGTTGATGTTTATTTTTTAAATTTACAGTTTGCACTTTATTTTATATGTGTACATTATCTTTAAATAGAACATATATGTGTCTCCATAAATAGTGGGCAGCAGGGGCTTAGCTTGAGCTGAGCCCCTGAAATTTTACTTGTCAGGGTCTTCCAGGTAAACTAATGTGACAGACCTGCTGGAAGTCTGTCTGTCTTGATGACACGAAGTCTCAGTTGAGGTTTCAGGTTGGTCCAATGCTGTCTGTCACTAATTTCTTTTTTTCCTTTTTTTAATATCTTTATTGGAGTATAATTGCTTTACAATGGTGTGTTAGTTTCTGCTTTATAACAAAGAGAATCAGTTAGACATATACTTGTGTTCCCATATCTCTTCCCTCTTGCATCTCCCTCCCTCCCACCCTCCCTATCCCACCCCTCCAGGAGGTCACAAAGCATGGAACTGATCTCCCTGTGCTATGCGGCTGCTTCCCACTAGCTATCTATTTTACGTTTGGTAGTGTACATATGTCCATGCCACTCTCTCACTTTGTCACAGCTTCCCCTTCCCCTTCCCCATATCCTCAAGTCCATTCTCTAGTAGGTGAGTGTCTTTATTCCTAACTTACCCCTAGGTTCTTCATGACATTTTTTTTTCTTAAATTCCATATATATATGTTAGCATATGGTATTTGTCTTTCTCTTTCTGACTTACTTCACTCTGTATGACAGACTCTAGGTCCATCCACCTCATTACAAATAGCTCAATTTCATTTCTTTTTATGGCTGAGTAATATTCCATTGTATATATGTGCCACATCTTTATCCATTCATCCGATGATGGACACTTAGGTTGTTTCCATCTCCTGGCTATTGTAAATAGAGCTGCAATGAACATTTTGGTACATGACTCTTTTTGAACTATGGTTTTCTCAGGGTATATGCCCAGTAATGGGATTGCTGGCTCATATGGTAGTTCTATTTGCAGTTTTTTAAGGAACCTCCATACTGTTCACCATAGTGTCTGTACCAATCACATTCTCACCAGGAGTGCAAGAGTGTTCCCTTTTCTCCACACCCTCTCCAGCATTTATTGTTTGTAGATTTTTTGATGATGGCCATTCTGACTGGTGTGAGATGATATCTCATTGTAGTTTTGACTTGCATTTCTCTAATTAATGATGTTCAGCATTCTTTCATGTGTTTGTTGGTAGTCTGTATATCTTCTTTGGAGAAATGTCTATTTAGGTCTTCTGCCCATTTTTGGATTGGGTTGTTTGTTTTTTTGATATTGAGCTCCATGAGCTGCTTGTAAATTTTGGCGATTAATCCTTTGTCAGTTTCTTCATCGGCAAATATTTTCTCCAATTCTGAGGGTTGTCTTTTGGTCTTGTTTATGGTTTCCTTTGCTGTTCAAAAGCTTTGAAGTTTCATTAGGTTCCATTTGTTTATTTTTTTTTTTAATTTCCATTTCTCTAGGAGGTGGGTCAAAAAGGATCTTCCTGTGATTTATGTCATAGAGTGTTCTGCCTATGTTTTCCTCTAAGGGTTTGATAGTCTCTGACCTTACATTTAGGTCTTTAATCCATTTTAAGCTTATTTTTGTGTATGGTGTTAGGGAGGGATCTAATCTCATACTTGTACATGTAGCTGTCTAGTTTTCCCAGCACCACTTATTGAAGAGGCTGTCCTTTCTCCACTGTACATTCCTGCCTCCTTTATCAAAGATAAGGTGACCGTATGTGTATGGGTTTATCTCTGGGCTTTCTATCCTGTTCCATTGATCTATATTTCTGTTTTTGTGCCAGTACCATACTGTCTTGATTACTGTAGCTTTGTAGTATAGTCTGAAGTCAGGGAGCCTGATTCCTCCAGTTCCATTTTTTGTTCTCAAGATTGCTTTGGCTATTCTGTGTCTTTTGTGTTTCCATACAAATTGTGAATTTTTTTCTTCTAGTTCTGTGAAAAATGCCAGTGGTAGTTTGGTAGGGATTGCATTGAATCTGTAGATTGCTTTGGGTAGTAGAGTCATTTTCACAATGTTGATTCTTCCAATGCAAGAACATGGTATATCTCTCCATTTATTTGTATCATCTTTAATTTCTTTCATAAGTGTCTTATAATTTTATGCATACAGGTATTTTTTTTCCCTAGGTAGGTTTATTCCTAGATAGTTTATTCTTTTTGTTCCAATGGGAAATGGGAGTGTTTTCCTGATTTCACTTTCAGATTTTTCATCATTAGTGTATAGGAATGCCAGAGATTTCCATGCATTAATTTTGTATCCTGCTACTTCACCAAATTCATTGATTAGCTCTAGTAGTTTTCTGGTAGCATCTTTAGGAATCTCTATGTATAGTATCACGTCATCTGCAAACAGTGACAGCTTTACTTCTTCTTTTCTGATTTGGATTCCCTTTATTTCTTTTTCTTCTCTGATTGCTGTGGCTAAAACTTCCAAAACTATGTTGAATAAGAGTGGTGAGAGTGGGCAACCTTGTCTTATTCCTGATCTTAGTGAAAATGCTTTCAGTTTTTCAACATTGAGGACGATGTTGGTTATGGGTTTGTCATATATGGCCTTTATTACGTTGAGGAAAGTTCCCTCTATGCCTACTTTCTGGAGGGTTTTTATCATAAATCGGTGTTGAATTTTGTCAAAAACTTTCTCTGCATTTATTGAGATGACCATATGGTTTTTCTCCTTCAATTTGTTAATATGGTGTATCACGTTGACTGATTTGCGTATATTGAAGAATTCTTGCATTCCTGGAATAAACCCCACTGGATCATAGTGTATGATCCTTTTAATGTGTTGTTGGATTCTGTTTGCTAGTATTTGTTGAGGAGTTTTGCATCTATGTTCATCAATGATATTGGCCTATAGTTTACTTTTTTGTGGCATCCTTGTCTGGTTTTGGTATCAGGGTGATGCTGGCCTTGTAGAATGAGTTTGGGAGTGTTCCTCTCTCTGCTATATTTTGGAAGAGTTTGAGAAGGATAGGTTTTAGCTCTTCTCTAAATGTTTGATAGAATTCTCCTGTGAATCCATCTGGTCCTGGGCTTTTGTTTGTTGGAAGATTTTTAATCACAGTTTGAATTTCAGTGCTTGTGATTGGTCTGCTCATATTTTCTATTTCTTCCTGGTTCAGTCTTGGAAGGTTGTGCCTTTCTAAGAATTTGTCCATTTCTTACAGGTTGTCCATTTTATTGGCATAGAGTTGCTTTTAGTAATCTCTCATGATCTTTTGTATTTCTGCAGTGTCAGTTGTTACTTCTCCTTTTTCATTTCTAATTCTATTGATTTGAGTTTTCTCTCTTTTTTTCTTGATGAGTCTGGTGAATGGTTTATCAATTTTCTTTATTTTGTCAAAGAACCAGCTTTTAGTTTTATTGATCTTTGCTATAATTTCCTTCATTTCTTTTTCATTTATTTCTGATCTGATCTTTATCATTTCTTTCCTTCTGCTAACTTTGGGTTTTTTTTAATTCTTCTTTCTCTAATTGCTTTAGGTGCAAGGTTAGGTTGTTTATTCAAGATGTTTCCTGTTTCTTAAGGTAGGATTTTATTGCTATAAACTTCCCTCTTAGAACTGCTTTTGCTGCATCCCTTAGGTTTTGGGTCGTTTTGTCTCCATTGTCATTGGTTTCCAGGTATGTTTTTGATTTCCTCTTTGATTTCTTCAGTGATCACTTCGTTATTAAGTAGTGTATCATTTAGCCTCCATGTGTTTGTGTTTTTTACAGATCTTTTCCTTAATTGATATCTAGTCTCATAACATTGTGGTTGGAAAAGATACTTGATACAATTTCAATATTCTTAAATTTACCAAGGCTTGATTTGTGACCCAAGATATGATCTATCCTGGAGAATGTTCCATGAGCACTTGAGAAAAATGTGTATTCTGTTGTTTTTGGATGGAAATGTCCTATAAATATCAATTAAGCCCATCTTGTTTAATGTATTATTTAAAGCTTGTGTTTCCTTATTTATTTTCATTTTGGATGATCTGTCCACTGTGAAAGTGGCATGTTAAAATCCCCTACTATGAATGTGTTACTGTTGATCTCCCCTTTTATGGCTGTTAGTATTTGCCTTATGTATTGAGGTGCTCCTATGTTGGGTGCATAAATATTTACAATTGTTATATCTTCTTCTTGGATCGATCCCTTGATCATTATGTAGTGTCCTTCTTTGTCTCTTCTAATAGTCTTTATTTTAAAGTCTATTTTGTCTGATATGAGAATTGCTACTCCAGCTTTCTTTTGGTTTCCATTTTCATGGAATATCTTTTTCCATCCCCTCAGTTTCAGTCGGTATGTGTCTCTAGGTCTGGAGTGGGTCTCTTGTAGACAGCATATATATGGGTGTTGTTTTTGTATCCATTCAGCCAGTTTGTGTCTTTTGGTGGGAGCATTTAATCTATTTACAGTTAGGTAATTCTCAATATGTATGCTCCTATTCTCATTTTCTTAATTGTTTTGGGTTTGTTATTATAGGTCTTTTCCTTGTCTTGTGTTTCTTGCCTAGAGAAGATCCTTTAGCATTTGTTGTAAAGCTGGTTTGGTGGTGCTGAACTCTCTCAGATTTTGCTTGTCTGTAAAGGTTTTAATTTCTCCATGATATCTGAAGGAGATCCTTGCTGGGTAGAGTAATCTTGGTTATAGGTTTTTCTCCTTCATCACTTTAAATATGTTCTGCCAGTCCCTTCTGGCTTGCAGAGTTTCTGCTGAAAAATCAGCTGTTAACCTTATGGGTGATTCCCTTGTGTGTTATCTGTTGTTTTTCCTTTGCTGCTTTTAATATGTTTTCTTTGTATTTAATTTTTGACAGTTTGATTAATATGTGTCTTGACGTGTTTCTCGTTGGATTTATCCTGTATGGGACCCTCTGTGCTTCCTCGATTTAACTATTTCCTTTCCCATATTAGGGAAGTTTTCACCTATAATCTCTTCAAATATTCTCTCAGTCCCTTTCTTTTTCTCTTCTTCTTCTGGAACCCCTATAATTCGAATGTTGGTGCATTTAATGTTGTCCCAGAGGTCTCTGAGACTGTCCTCAGTTCTTTTCCTTCTTTTTCCTTTATTCTGCTCTGCAGTAGTTATTTCCACTAATTTATCTTCCAGGTCACTTTTCCGTTCTTCTGCCTCAGTTATTCTGCTATTGATCCCTTCTACAATATTTTTAATTTCATTTATTGTGTTGTTCATCATTGCTTGTTTCATCTTTAGTTCTTTAAGTCCTTGTTAAATGTTTCGTACATTTTCTCTATTCTCTTTCCAAGATTTTGGATCATCTTTACTATCATTATTCTGAATTCTTTTTCAGATAGACTTCCTATTTCCTCTTCATTTATTAGGTCTGGTGGGTTTTTATCTTGCTCCTTCACCTGCTGTGTGTTTTTCTGTCTTCTCATTTTGCTTATCTTACTGTGTTTGGGGTCTCCTTTTTGCAGGCTGCAGGTTCGTAGTTCCCGTGTTTTTGGTGTCTGTCTCCAGTGGCTAAAGTTGGTTCAGTGGGTTGTGTAGGCTTTCTGGTGGAGGGGACTAGTGCCTGTGTTCTGGTGGATGAGGCTGGATCTTGTCTTTCTGGTGGTCAGGTCCACATCTGGTGGTGTGTTTTGTGGTGTCTGTGGACTTATTATGATTTTAGGCAGTCTCTCTGCTAATGGGTGGGGTTGTGTTCCTGTCTTGCTAGTTGTTTGGCATAGGGTGTCCAGCACTGTATCTTGCTGGTTGTTGAGTGAAGCTGGGTGCTGGTGTTGAGATGGAGATCTCTGGGAGATTTTCACCGTTTGATATTATGTGGAGCTGGGAGGTCTCTTGTTGACCAGTGTCCTGAAGTTGGCTGTCCCACCTCAGAGGCACAGCACTGACTCCTCGCTGCAGCATCAAGAGCCTTTCATCCGCACATCTCAGAATAAAAGGGAGAAAAAGTAGAAAGAAAGCAAGAAAGAGGATAAAGGAAAATAGAATAATGTAAGGTAAAATAAAATAAAGTTATTAAAATAAAAAATAATTATTAAGAAAAAAAATTTTTTTAAGTAAAAAAACAAACAAAAAAACTTACGGATTGAACCCTAGGACAAATGGTAAAAGCAAAGCTATACAGACAAAATCTCACACAGAAGCATACACATACACACTCTCAAAAAGAGGAAAAAATAATAAATCTTGCTCTCAAAGTCCACCTCCTGAATTTGGGATGATTCGTTGTCTATTCAGGTATTCCACAGATGAATGGTCCATCAAGTTGATTGTAAAGATTTAATCCGCTGCTCCTGAGGCTGCTGGGAGAGATTTCCCTTTCTCTTCTTTGTTTGCACAACTCCCGGGGTTCAGCTTTGGATTTGGCCCTGCCTCTGCGTGTAGGTCGCCGGAGGGCGTCTATTCTTTTGGGAGGTCTGTGGTCTTCTGCCAGCGTTCAGTAGGTGTTCTGTAGGAGTTGTTCCACGTGTAGATGTATTTCTGATGTATCTGTGGGGAGGAAGGTTATCTCCGCGTTTTACTCTTCCGCCATCTTCCCCCTCTCTCCTGTCTCTAATTTCTGCTCCAAGCCCAGTCTCTCTTAGGATCCATCTGGATCCTAAGAAAAAGCTCACATTAAGTACAAACTAAAAAAGTGATTTTGATTAAAATCTGTTTATGATATTGCTTTGAGTCTCCCTAAAGAGTAAATGCACACACCCAGGAAGAAAGGAAGTCGCCTGGCTCTGAGCACAACTTTCAATGTGGGAGTAGCTCTGATTGTGAGACACAGAACATGTGGTCAGAGCCTTAGGGGAACCTGCCCACGTACTTGCTCTTCTCGCGTGGAAGCTGACTGCCTTCCGAGGGGCAGTGGGTCTGGTAGGAATCGTGCTTTGTGCTGCAAGTGACAGCAGCGCCTGGGCGATGTCAAGATAGTTCTGACCAGACTTGTTAGTAAGCTCATTCGAGCCAACCTGGATTATCTCAGAAATATTTAGGGGAACTTTTTATGGAAAATAAATTTAGAGCCAGGAGCAGAGGACCAGTTGGGTGAAATACAGAGTGTTATTGTTAATGTGACTCCACTTGTGCCCCAAAGCTGGTGAAATATAGGGAAACTTAAGATGCATGCAGGTAAGAGTTTTTGGATCTAGTTGCTAAATGCCTGCTAGCTGGAGCCTGCTGGTTTTAGCAGCTATTTGAGGAAATCTATCCTCTCATCCTTCACACACATTCCTGAGATATAAATCAACCACATTTCTGGAGGCCATTTCTTCCACAGCATTTCATACTTTGTTGTACTAAAACAACACCAACAACCCCCACCACCACCACCACGTTAGTATATTTTCAAGAAGGGATATCATATGTACCTAATGCTAAAATCAGCCTCAGGAGTTTACTTTCTTGAAACACTACAAAAGAAAGATTTGTCACAAATTACTTGCAAACTTATTATTGGTGCCACATAACTGTATAAGCAATGATTTCAGCAGAAAAACAATAATCGTATGCAGTTATGTCTAAGTACCAGCACAACCCCCGTAATTATCAATAATAATGGTAATCAAACTAGCTTAGTGTTAGGCCCTTAAAAGTTCTTGGTTTAGATGTAATGTATATGTTAACTGTCTAAATACACTTCGAAACAGACCAACTTTTAATGGCCAGTGTGAATAGACAGGAAAATGGTGGTGGTGGTGGTCGTGGTGGTGGTGGTGGTAGTGGTGGTATGTGTGTGTGTGTGTGTGTGTGTGTGTGTGTATCCAAGTTACAAGAAGTACTTTTTATATATGGGCAAAACCATGTGAATACAGACATACACACACTTTTATTAAGAACTTAGTATATGTATGTGTATGGCACAGTTTTTGCCCGCAATGGACATAAAAGCTAATTATGTCTGGACACAGTGGGAGAACAGACGTTCCTAGGAGTGGGAAAAAAAGTTGGGTTATAACTTGAAGTACCAGATGAAGTGGGGCTCAGATTTGTTTAGGCCTGAAGGGTTAGCAAGAATGCCAGCACCAAAGGTTAAAGCAACAAGGTGGAAAACTAGAACTGGTTGGCTTGAGATAGCCCCAGAAAGCCAGAGGGAGAATCTTTGAGATAAATCTCCAGTTACCTTGGCAAAGAAAATGGCCAGAAGATTTCTCAGAGCAAGGGAGGGAGCTGACCTTGAAAAGTAGGACAACTGGGTTGAAATTTATGCATTAAGTAACCTACGTGCCCAAAATTATAGCATCCTTTATTTTCTATTACTGGACTCATCTTTCTCTGGAGTCTTCCAGCTACTGTAAACTTGCCAAATTGAAAGTAACCCAATCTCTGTTGGTTTAACACAAGTTCAATTCAAGGTTAAAGTCTCTATCAGGATAACGCCTTTCCTTTCCCTCCCTACTCTGAGTTCCCAAACCGGAGGCTCTGGGTGGGGGTAGAAAGGGTCCTCCCACTGCCTCCTGGCAATAAGAGCTGGAAGAACCAGAAGTTTGAATGCTATCTGCTTGATCTTCACAGCTTTCTAATGCACTGGGGCCAGAGGATGAGTAAATGGTGCCATCTGGTTCTACTGGGCACTGGCATAGGCAGTTGAAGCCTGCATGGCTGGGATAAGTTGTGGTCTCTTCTCTCTTCATGGATGAGGTGCCATGACTGATTGCTCTTGGGAACTTGTCCATCTCTCCAAGTTGATTAGGCCTAGACAGGCTTTCTCTCAACCATCCTTTGTGCACCAACTACAGCACTTGTAGAAACTGCTGGAGCCCTCATACCTGAAATGAAATGCAGGGAGACTAGGGAATGCCATTTTAGGCTCACCTGTTTAGAAATCTTGTACTGCCCAAGCTGTTCTACTGTGCTTGTGCAATGTTGGTTTCCATAGGAAAGTGGAAAGCCAGCTTGGATGTGCTGATTCCCCTCATTTATCTGAGATTTCCGTTGGAGTTTCTATTGTCTCACCCTCTCCCTTTGGCTGACACTAAGGCTGTCAGGGACCCAGGCAGCATTCTAACTCTAGTCTTATCTCCTTCATCTCTCAGTCCCCTCCACCCTTTCCTGTTTATCTTCTAGGCCAAAGAGGCCCTTCCTCTTCTCTTGTGTTGAAACTCCTCTTCCTCATATCCACCTTCTTTTCCACCTTATATCCCCATGAAAACTCTGTTTTCTGAGTAGACCAGGACTGATATACTGGGGTACTTATTAGAGACATAAAGATGTATAAGGAGGAATTTAGAAAAAAAAATTCTCCAAAAAGCCTGGCTTTTAGAATATTGTATTCTTATGAACCCAGAATAATTAGCTTTGTGAATTGAAGTGGTATGGTTATCTCATTATTTCAGGGATACCTACCCTTCCTTCCCTAGGACAGTAGTCTTATGAATTATCCACAGTGGCAGGTGGGTCTCAAGGAATTTTACTCATTGGTGGACAAAAGGTACATTGACAATATTGTCTGTGTACCGACATATCCCCAGCTAGTGAACAGATACACTTCTGAAGTTACCTCATCCATCTCTCAACCATGTTCTTCTTCTGTGTGTCAATTTTGAGGTAGACAATAAAAAAGGCAACTAATTATACCAAGGAATATGAACAAATGCACCTAATATATAATCCCCTGGAGTGATGTGTGAGTGCACATATACTCATAGGCTCTCAATACATTCTACTCCATGTTATAACTTGATATCAAATAGTACATGTCACTAGTTTACATTTTTAATGCTTTCCCTTGATGTTCAACCTTTACTTCCTTCTTCAAGCAGTGATGCAGATGAGATAGAATATCAGCTCTACATCAAGGTGAGGCTCTATTTCCCATAGGCTCTTTCTGAGTAATTATTTTTCCACCTGAAAAAAATTTTAAGAAATATAAATTATCTCTAGACATGAATGAATAGTTTTTGTTTTATAGGTGAGTTTAAACTCCAGAATACTCTTGCCTGAAATTCTTCCTATACACTGAATTAGATTTTCTTTTAAAGAGCAAGCCAAAGAGAAGACAACTGGAATTCCTGAAATCTGTCCATAAATAACAACAGTTCCTCTGGAGTTTATGTCTCAATCCTGAGTATTTCTACACTGTCCATCATCCCAGGCATAAAAAAAAAAAAGAATTTCATGGAGGTAAAAGATACCAATTTGTTGGGAATAGCAATCAGATTGTAGTGCCGTGATGTGCCTTATATTTGTTTAATTCAAATATATTCAAGAAATATCTATTATGTGCCATGCATTGGGCAAGAAGGATATGCAAAGATGAGTTTATAATATTTTGGAATGATTAAGTATTAAAAAACCATCACTTACTAATACATAAATATTTGAACCTGTATTATGTTAGCTTATTACAGTAAATTCAAATATGTTTATTCAGTAACCATTGATCAGATATGGCTTTGTTGCTAAGGACTTAGGGACAGGAGCAAGTAAGATAGTCTTAATTCATAATTATTTCTATTACTTATCTCATCATTCTTATCCCTCTACATATAGGTTTGATGTGAACCTTTTAAAAATACAAGATTTATAACTATTTTAACAAAAGTCAGGAATAGCTTATTTGGATTTGCCAGTCAATATTTAATGAGATGAGCTTCATGAATATATTTGAAGGTGTTCTCATTGTTATTTATTTCAGAAGACAACTCATAGTATTTTTAGTCTGGTAGCTACCATTCTCTTCTATTTGAAAACATTTTTTTAAAAAGTTTTTAAAATTGTACACTAGAAACAAGAAGACAGAAGCTATTCTGCTCTTGGTGAGGGAAGAGACTTACAGCATATATTAATAATAATAACCATGCACATTTGTATAGGTCTTTTTGTTTCACAACGTATACTTGCATGTATTATTTTACTTTATCTCATAATAAAGAACTCTAGCAATATTAAAAACATTTCAAGTAGGAAATGGACCATTGGTGTGGAAACATCAAAGCCATAGATTCAGGGTAAGGAACCAATTTCCTTCTAGTCTAAGGAATAAAGTCTCCCATCTCCCTTTCGGTTTTTTTTGTACATGTCATGCTGGCCCTTTTAGTGTATGTGCCTTGTTCTTATTTAGATCATTGGAACATGTACTCTTTGAACCCATTCAAGAGCAGTTAAATAAAAGGAGACCTGATGCAATAAATCATAAATCTGTGAAGCTTCAAGCCAGGGAGAATTTTCTTCCCACGGACCACAGAATACATATTAATACTCTCCCATCCACAGCAAGATGTTCCTGCTGATTCATAGGAGGCCCTTATTTTATTATAGAACTGCACTAGCTGCTTTATACTGTAGAACTGAGTGATGAAGACACTTGGAAGAGGGTAAGCAACAGAGGAAGGAAAGGAGGAAAAGGAAGAAGGAACAAAAAGAAAAGGTCAAAAAATTCTGTAATGAAGAAAGGGAGAAAAACAAATCAAGTGTGTGAGTGAGGAAGGGCCAAATCAGGGATAAAGGTCAAAGGACACTCAGCGTTTTTAGAAAGGATTGAATGATTTCTTCAAAAAAAATTTTTATACTCATATAGCTTGTACAATTTAAAAATAATCTAAATAGAAAACTTCAGATGCAATTGTGCTAATTTTTTTTTCTTTTTTGGTTAAGTCAGAACATTTCCATTGTTTTTTTTTTTAACATCTTTATTGGAGTATAATTGCTTTACAACGGTGTGTTAGTTTCTGCTTTATAACAAAGTGAATCAGCTATACATACACATATATCCCCATATCTCCTCCCTCTTTCATCTCCCTCCCACCCTCCCTATCCCACCCCTCTAGGTGGTCACAAAGCATGAGCTGATCTCCCTGTGCTATGCAGCTGCTTCCCACTAGCTATCTATTTTACATTTGGTAGTGCATGTGTGTCCATGCCACTCTCTCACTTTGTCCCAGTTTACCCTTTCCCCTCCCTGTGTCCTCAAGCCCATTGTCTACATCTGCGTCTTTATTCCTGTCCTGCCCCTAGGTTCATCAGAACCTTTTTTTTTTTTTTTAGATTCCATATATATGTGTTAGCATATTGTATTTATTTTTCTCTTTCTGACTTACTTCATTCTGTATGACAGATTCTAGGTCCATCCACTTCATTACAAAAAACTCAATTTCATATTTTTTTATGGCTGAGTAATATACTATTGTATATATGTGCCACATCTTCTCGATCCATTCATCTGTCAATGGACACTTAGGTTGCTTCCATGTCCTGGCTATTGTAAAGCAATTATGCTAAATATTAATAATGATTGATTCTGGGTTAAAATATGAGTTATTATTATTATTTCTTTGTTTGATTTTTTGCACTTTTCATACCAGACCAAACCAGGTCAAACCAAAATAAGACTGAATGGAACTTCACAAACTTCTTTCAGGCTCTATTAGTGATAGCTGTCAACGTCGTCCCTTCTCGGGAGAAATCGTTTTATTTAGTTAATGCACAAAGTAATCACTCACAGCCGTGACTGTGTCATAAGTCAACAAAATTTGTTGAATACCTATTGTGTGCAACTTGTGCTGAATCAAAAAGAAGATTTAGGAAGTTCTTGGCAAAGCTGATTCAAATTTCTAATCTCTAAACTGAAGCTAATTTTTTCTTTTCCTGGCAAGTGCTTATATGCCTTTGGTTCATTTCTGGTCTTTGGAAAGTAGAACATAGTATTAGTAAATGTAGGAAAACACATTCATGCACCCTGGAAAATTAGTGTTGATGCTGGTCATTTTCCAAATAAACAACTGAACTGAACTTTATTAAGATGAAAGACTTATTATAGTTAACTCCCAGAATTACTTGGTTCTGTCTGGGTCCTTGTTTTAATTGATTTAAATACTGAGTGATATCAAATTCCTGTTTCCCAAGTTCAAAGAGAAGTGGATGATCCAGAGAGATGAATGTTAATGATAAGAAAAGGACAAATTCAATACTCCCAGACTATCCAAATAAAAACACAATGTATTTTGATCTTTGGCCTACTTGCCAAGGAATTTAATCTCTAGTAACATAAAGCTTTTGGCCCAGGACTTTTAGAGAGGTGGAGTTGACCATTTACAAAAGAAGATAGTTGTGAATGATTTATACTTGTAAAAATAACTTGTAGCTCATTAATTATTCTTAAATAATAAACTCGTATTTATTTAAGACCGAGTCACATGGATGATATTGGCACGAGATTTACTTGCTTACTTAAATGCAGTTGAAAACCTTTCGCTTTTAGCCTTTTTATGCATTTTGCAAGCTGAAAGAGCCAGTTTCTTTAGTTTAGTACCAGTACCTAACAATACATTTTACAGCCTCTAGTCATTATATTGTGTTTCTATAGGGGAGCAGATTAACTTTTTAAAAAATCAATTGGATTCAGATCATTCTATTGCTCGTTGACTATCAATATAGTATGGGCATGGACCCATCCTAGAAGCAGAGTGTTTAAGAGTGAAGGCATTGGGGTTAGCCCCACTTAGTCTTCCTTGGGCAAAGCTCTTTCCTCTCTGAACCTCATTTCTTGCATCTGTAAAATGGGGATTGAAATATCTTCTTCATAAAGTAAGAATTGTAAGAATTAAATGAGTTGATGTCGTGGGGGCGAATTAAGCCAGTTCTATAATGCACGTTTAGTTATCAGTAAGGGGCTCATTGCTGTTTTATTATTGACAAAGGTAGTTTATTCAAAGCCAATCAATTCCTCGACTGTCCTTGCTGAAAATGTACCTAAAGCCATTTCTAAGCTGTGATTCCTTCCCCACCTCAAATGTCTCCTTCACATGCTCATTCACAGCATGGCTAGTCAAATCTCTTATGTGGGTGTCATTTCCCACATCATCACTCTTTTCTTTAATCTCTACCAGATTTTTATCCCCTTTTAAACAGCCCCTTCATTATAAAGATTTCTGAGAGAGGAGGTATAAGGGTAATGGTTAGTCTTTTCTTTTATAGATTATGCTTTTGGTATACCGAAGACATATTTGCCTGGCCCATAGGTACAAAGATTTTTCTCCCATGATTTCTTCTAGAAGTTTTATAGTTTTAGATTTTACATTTAGGTCTATAATCCATTTTGAGTTAATTTTTGTATATGGTAAAGTATGGATCAACATTCATTTTTATACTTGTGGTAGCCAATTGTTCCAGCACTATCTATTTAAAAGACTATTGCTTTTCCTCTGAATTATCTTTGTACTTATCAGAAATCAATTGTCCATATATGTGTGGGCCTATTTCCAGGTTATCTATTCTGTTGCATTATTCTACTTGTCTATCTTGACAACAGTACCATAGTATCTTGAGTATTGTAGCTTTATCATAGGTCTTGAAGTCAGGTAGTATTAATGTAAGTTCTTTAACTTTATCCCTCTTTCAAAGTTGTTTTGGCTATTTTAGGTCCTTTGCATTTCCATATGAATTTTAGAATCAGCCTGTCAATTTCTATAAATAAAAGCCTGCTTGGATTTTCACCTGGAATGCTTTGAATATACAGATCAATTTGGAGAGAATTATTATCCTAATGATACCAAGTATTCCAATCCATAAACATGCTATATCTCTTCATTTATTTAAATTTTCTTCAATTTCTCTCAGTAATGTTTGGTAGTTTTAAGAATGCAGATCTTACATGTCTTTTGTCATAATTACCTCTAAGTATTTTAATATTTTGATGCTATTGTAAATTATATTAAAAAAATTTTTTTTCAGATTGTTTTCAGTGTATAAAAATACAATAGATTCTTATATATTGATCTGGTGTCCTGTCACCTTGCTAAATGCACTTATTAGTTCAGGTAGTTTTTTTGTTTGTTTTGTTTCTTTTGGATTCTGTAAGATTTTCTATGTAGATGATTATGTGGTCTGTGAAAATCTGGAATTAATGCATTGGCTAAACCCTGTATACTATAATATTGAATAGAAATATTTAGAGTAGATCTGCTTGCCTTGCTGCTTGTATTTAAAGTAGGTTTTGTGAAGTCAGCATATCTAGTTGGATCTTACTTTTTCTAGTATGATAATCTCTAGATTTTAATAAAGATGTTTAGACCATTTCCAGTAAATACTATCATTGATATATTTGGATTTAAAGCTAAAATCTTTCTCTTTGCTTTACATTATGCTATCTGTTCTTCGTTTTCTTTTTTCTTTTCACTTTCTTTTGGATTCAGTATTTTTATGAATTCCTTTTATCTCCTGTATTAGTCCTATTTTTTATATTTTCGTAGGCTTGATATCTTTAGGGGGCAAAGAAAAAATCTGCTTTCAATGGCATTAGTCTCTCCATGGCATCACCTCTATAAATTAAAATCCTGTGGGTACAAATGAGACATCTCCTTTGTTGACTTCTTAGCAATAACTCTTTGCTGTATTATTTTAGTGGTTGACTTAGCGTTTACAGTGTGCTACATCTTTAACTTACTACAGTCTACCTTCAAGTGATATTATACAATGTTACATATAGTGCAACCACCTTACAACAGTATACTTACATTTCTCCCCTCCTAGCCTTTGTACAATTATTTTCATAGAATATTTTTACATATGTTATAAACAACATAATATGTTATTATTCTTTCTTTAAGCAGTTATATTTTAAAGATGTTTAAGTAATTAAAAACATGTCTCATATTTACCCATGTAATTACCATTTCTAGTGTCCCTCATTCCTTTGTGTAGTTTTATATCTCTCTCTAGTATTATTTTCCTAGTTCTTAAAGGATTTCCTACAAAATTTCTCATAATATAAGTTTGCTGGCAATAAATTCTTTTAACTTTTGTGTTCTAAAAAAGTCTTTATTTTGCCCTCATTTTGAATATATATTTTCATTGAGTATAAAATTCTAGATTAAAAGTTGTTTCCTTTTAGTACTTTAACAATGTTACCCTACTGTCTTCTGTCTTGTGTTGTTTCCAATGAGAAATCTGCTGTCATTTACTCTATATTACTAGTTTTAAGCCATTAATAGTGACATGTCTGGGTGGGTTTTTTTCATGTTTCCTGTGCTTGGGGTCCATTGAACTTCTTGGCTCTGTGAATTTATATTTTTTAAATCAAATTTGGAAATTTTTAGCCTTATTTGTTAAAATAATTTTCCCGCCATCCATCCTTTAGAAGACTCCAATTACATATACATAGGCCAAGTGAACTTGTTTCATAGCTCACTGTTGCTCTGTTAATTTTTTCAGTATCTTTTTCTCTGTGTTTTATTTGGATAGTTTCAAGTTCACCAGTCTTTTCTTTTTTTCTTTTTTTTTTTTTTTTGCTATATCCAATCTGATATTAATTCCAAGCTGTATATTTTCCATCTCAGGCATTATAGTTTTATTTCTAGATGTTTGAATTGGGTTTTTCTTATATTTCCATGTTTATATTTAAATCTTTCAATCTTTGCCTAGTTCTTAAATATATGGAATAAGGTTACAATAACTGCTTTAATATCTTCGATATCCTTGTCTACAAATTCTGTCATTTCTGGGACAGTTTCAATTAACTGTTTTTCCTCCTCATTATGTGTTATATTTTCCTGGCTATTTGCATGCTTGGTAATTTTTTACCAAACTGTACCTTATTGGGTCCTGGAAATTTTTGTGTTCTTGTAAACATTCTTGAGCTTATTCTGGGATACATTTAAGTTACTTAAAAACAGCTTGATCCTTTTGGGTCTTGTTTTTAAGCTTTGTTAAATGGAGCCCGATCAGTCTAGGGTTAATTTTGCCCCAGTACTGAGGTAGGACTCTTCTGAATCCTCTCCACAATGCTCCATGAGTTATGAGCGGTTTTTGTTTGTTTGTTGTTGTTTTACTCTGGTCAGTAGAAACAGAAATTACTCCCAGGCTGTGTGAACTCTATGGATTTTTCTCTCTGATTCTTTCAGTTAGGTACTTCTCTGACATCAGATAGTTTCCTTGTATACATTCACAATCAGTACTGAGCTGAAGAGTCAAAGGGACTATTTGAAGTAATTTCGAGCTCTGTCTCTTTGAAGGTCCCTCTTCTCTTGTATTCTCCCCTGTGAACTCTAGACACCTTGGCCTCACTAGATCCCAACCTGTATCTCCTCAACTCAGAGACCTGGATTCCTCTCCATGGACCATGACCTAAAAACTCTCCAGGCAGTAATCAGGGGCCATAATAGAAATCAACTCATTTTTTCCCCAGCTCTTAGACTACCATCTTTTTTCCCCTAAATGTCTTGAAAACAATTTTTACATATATTTTTGTGTGTATGTTTCAAGTTGATGGGTAAATTTGGTCGCTGTTACTCCATCACTCACTGTGGCTTTGGGTTTCCTGCTTTGGAATAGGTTGGTACTTTCAAGGCTATCAGAAAAAAAAACTGCCACACTTCTCACCTCCATCCTCAACTCTCAAAGTCTCTATGTAAATTTATATTTATCTAATAAATTAATAAAGAATTTAGCTTTATAGTATTTATTATGTGAATTAATACAGTTATATCACTTCATTTATATATGTCAGAGGGTCTTGTATGATGCAATATATGTGAGGTGTTTTGGGGGAGGAAAAAGATTCACTGTGGTGCCCCCACTCATTTATTCTCTTTAAATGCCATATATATTGCAGCTTACACATATCTACTTAAGCAGATTGATGCACTATATTATCTAGTTTTAACTACATGATGCCTCTGAAAATGGACAATTAACTCAACAAGGTTCGGCAAAGACACCACGGATAGGAGATAATATAAAAACAAAAGCTTAAGAAAATACTTAAAAAAAAAGAAGGAAGATATTACACTTATTCTATTCCAAGTTTGAGTGTTTTATATACATATATATAACAGCCAAAATTTTGAGTTGCCTAACTCACACCTTCCCAGAGGAGATGGACAGAGGCGAGGCTCTGCCTTCTTGTTTCAGGTCTCGTACTGTGAACAAGTTTCCTTTTTGTGGATTATTTACTGCCATGTTTTTCATCTTTTTGTGCTTTCTGTTGGTGATTTTACTGTGCTTAACTGCTATCTACTGTTCCTAAGTGCAAGAAGGCTGTGATGTGCCTTCCAGAGAAAACATGTGTGAGATAAGCTTTGTTCAGGCATGAGTTATGGTGCTGTTGAAACACAAACGCACATAAAACAAGTTATGTATTTATTGACTGATAAAAATATTGTGACCAAAGGCTCATAGGAATCTAACCATATGTTTTCTCTAGGAGCCAGAGTTCAATATTTGCTAGTTTAGTGTTTGGTGACTTAATAGACTATAATTGCTGCAAATAATGTGAACTGACTGCATATAAAGGGAAAACCCTACAAATCTAATGAGATTTTACAAAAAGTAGGTCAAAACATTAATATTATCAGGAAGTTTATTGAAAATTAGATTGCATGTACTAAAGTTACCAAGTGACATGCTTACAAAAATATAAGCTCTCAAGAACAATTCGTCCAGGATTTGGCAATCATCATAGTAATAACTGATTCAGAAAAAAATCATCAGCGGATGATTGATGTCATCTGTGGATTACTATTTTCTGAGGAACAGAATATTGACTTAGTCTTGAAGTCCCTCTCCACACAATTCTATTAACACAAAAGGGAAAGTAAAGAGTAATTTTACAGTAGTGAAAAATTACGTGGCAGACACCACTTTAACTAAATGATCAAAGTTAACATCAAATGGAAGAAAATGACATCGTGTGCCTCTTGATAAAATGCACTGAAAAGGACACAGAATCACTTCTATGACATTTCTTCCAAAAATGTATAACCTGATTCTAATCAGGAAGAAACAAATCCAAATTGCTTGATTTTTTGAAAAATATCAAGGTCATGAGGAAGAAAGGAAGATTAAGGAACTGCTCCAGATTAGAAGAGATGAAGAGGCATGTGAAGTAACTGCAGTGTGTGATTCTCAATGAAATCCTGGATAGGAAAGGACATTATTGGGATAATTGGTGAAATTTGAATAAAGCTTGCAGGTTAAATAATAGTGTTCTATTAGTACTAAGTTCCTGGTTTTGGAGAGAGAATGTTCTAATTCATAGGGAATATGAACTGAAGGATTTAGATGTAAAGGAAGCCTCATATCTGTAACTTACTATTGGATAGTTCATAAAAAAATAAGGTATGTTTATTCAGAGAGACTGATAAAGCAAACATATATCAGTAAAATGATAACAGCTGGGAGAAATCTATGTGAAGATTATACAAGAGTTCTTTGTACTGTTCTCACAACTATTTCACAATAAAAAGTAAAAAAATAAATGGACTTTTTCTATGATGACAATCATGATTAGTAGTATGCCATGTAGCAGATAGTTTTGGGGAAAAATTTCTATTTACTCTGGTCCTATTAGGAAAAGTGACATTTTAAACAATAAGTGGTTAGAAATGCTTTTTAAATAGAAACTTTGTCACAGAAAGAACATTTGGGGTTAGATATTTGAAAATATTTCTTATTATCATGACCCTTTAAAAACTTTGAGCATACTTATAAAAAATGCTGTATTTGCGCACTTGAATGAAAATGTGGTAATAACATTTTCTAACCTGTTGAAAAGTCTTCCAAATGTGGTGTTTCAGCAGAATTCTGTTTTAGATAATATTTCTTCATAACAGACAACTCCAAAACTAAGTAGTTTAAAATAATTTATGATTACTTTTCACAGTTCTGTGTTCAAAACCAACTGGATGGTTTTCACTTGGAGGTCTTACACACAGCTACAGGTACATGCTGAGCAGGGCTCAAGTCACTTGAAGATTTCTCATTCACATGTCTGGTGTCTGGGCTAGGTTGGCTGGAACATTTGAGGGCTGGCCAGGCATCTCTTTGCTTCTTTCTCCGTGTGGATTGTTTGGGCTTCCTCATGGCATGGCAGTCTCCAGGTAGTCAGACGGTGGCTGGCTTTCCCCAGAGCCTGTGTTCTAAAAGAATCAGACAAGCTCCAAGAGGCTTCTTCTTTTTTTGCTGTGTGTGGGCCTCTCACTGTTGTGGCCTCTCCCGTTGCTGAGCACAGGCTCCAGACACGGAGGTTCAACGGCCATGGCTCACGGGCCCAGCCGCTCTGCGGCATGTGGGATCTTCCCGGACTGGGGCATGAACCCGTGAGCCCTGCATCGGCAGGTGGACTCTCAACCACTGCGCCACCAGGGAAGCCCCCAAGGAAGTCCCCAAGAGGCTTCTTATGGCCAAGCCTCAGAAGTCTGGCAGCTTCACTTTTACATTATTCTACTGGCTAGATCAGTCACAAACCAGCCAAGATTCAAGGGAACGAAAGAACAGACTCCTCGTCTCAGTAAGGAAATGACTTGCATCAGCAAGGAGGGAAGGAATTGATGGTGGCCATCTTGGTGAGAAGCTACCAACTTTTGAGTCTAATTTGTTAAAATACAGAAACTATGACAAGTTCTGATTACTCCATAAGGAAAACACTGATGTATGGAGAAATGGACATTTTCCAGTTAAACTTTAGGAAAAGACGATGATCAATTGGTGGATGGCATTTCAAAATGAATATCTTAATTCGGTCAGTACAGCCAACTATGTACTTCTTCACTTTGAGTCCACCTTTGTGGGGTAACATCTTCATCTATGACAGATAATAAACTGAACTTAGAACCAGAGTTTTGAATGGTTGTATCGAAAAGTGTAGAGTCAAATTTTTTAAAAAGGAATATATTCAATCACTTTATTCTCACTAAATATTGTTATTAATAATAGTTTTATTGAAAGAAGAAACTTTTAATTATTAATAAATATCATAAAATACTAACTACTTTTTATCATCCCTTTTAACTTCCATTTTTATATATAATTTACATACATGATATATGTGTACATTTGCACATTAGAGAAAGACATGAAAGTATTATGCTAAGAACATAGATTCTGGAGCAAGATGCCTGGGTTTATTACTTGCTGTGTGACCCAGAACAGGTTACTTGACCTCTCTGTGCCTCAGCTCTCAATTCTAAGTAGGGGCAATGATAATACCCTATCATAGATTGTGAGCAGTATTTGAGTTAATATATAGCTTGGCTTGTAGTATTTAGCTACAACTATTACTATTCAGCAATATCTTTTAAAATAAAAACATGCAGACCATTTGACCAAGCGATTCTTCATCTAGGTATAACTATAGAGAAATACTCGTGAGCGCCAGAGGCTTTGTACAAGGTTGTCCATTGAGGCAACATTTGTAATAGGAAAAAAGGTGGAAACCACCTAAATGTATAGGGGAAGAGTTTAATAAAGTATGGCAAATAGATATGGTGGAATACTTCACAGTAGTTCCAAAGAGGAAGTAGATTTTCATGTACTGATATGGGAACATCACCAAATATTAAGTTAAAAATCAAGTTGTGGCACAATAAGTATGACATGATTCAATATATACAAAAGACAATAACAAAATTAAGCCATACATTTGTATATTTGTAGTTGTATATAAATATAAATATTTCTATTTGTATATAAATATTTGCATTGTTATATAAGCCTATAAAAACATCTAGAAAGATATATGCCACACTTAGTTTACAGAAGAGTGGGTCAACCAGAACTGTGAGGTTTTCTGTACTTTATAAATATTTTATAAGATTGCATCCATATAATGATTATATAATTTAAGATATATTTAAAATATTTGTAAAAAGAGTGTGGGAGTCACTTATCTAGATTGTGGAAGGAAGACTGCATTGAACTTGACATGTGCACAATTAGTCTCATAATTAGTTACTTAATTGTGATCAGAATGGGGAAAACAGACAAGTGGGCATTTTGTTGTTCATTCTCAGACTACATTTCACCCATTACCTTCAATGTAGTAAGAAGAATTGTTTTTCCTTATTTTTTTCAGCTAAAAAATGGTGGGGAGAAATTTTCTGAAAACATTTACTATAGTCAGCAGCACAAACAGAAAATCTAAGAACTTATGCAGTTTGCTCCTTTCAAAATTCACCATCGATAAGCATTTATAAAATTAAAGAAACATTATCGATTAATCCCATGCATGGAAGAGAGTTTCCTTTAGCTACTGTAAGTATTCCACTCATTTCCTTGAGAAAAAAAGAAGTAGTATGACAGAATATTAAATTCATATCGTATATTATTCCTAAGTGAGAATCACTTTTCAAAAGTCCTGCTCGTAATCGTGTCTTGATATATAACTTTACTACATGCCTTGAAGTCATTGGCAGTTCTCCAAGGAGACCAAACAGAACTTCAAATATTATTTCAGACCACTGAGGGAAAGGGGAGAAGTAAGATTGATTTCGTTTTAAATGACTGGAGCCAGGCTCTGCAAGGGCTAGACTTTTTGCCTTATTCCTGTGGCTTTTCTTTGCCAATTAGGGAGCATCACCTGGATGGGAGAGTGGGCGCCGTCTAACAAAGAGGTGGGGAGAAGCGTGCTCCTCCAACAGCTGCCTGTGTGTGTCAGCCCAAGTTACAGAAGGGAGCAGCTGTGCCCCCAAGAGAAAATCCACTCATATCTAACAGAAAGACAAGTGACCCCTGCAACTGCAGAAAAGCAACTTTATCCCCTTCTGGAAAGTGATGGCCTTTGCAGTTTTTACAGGGTTAGGGGCAGTCAGAGGAGAGACCCCATCCTCAAAATCTGCCCTTTGGGGGGGTCATGTGGCCCTGACAGAAACCAAACGAAACTCCTGAGCCACAGAAGGAAGCCTTTCCACGTGGCAGGTGCTTAAGGGCTTGTGGTTTAGGCGTTTGGCTTTTGGTGCCCGGAAGATGAGAGGGAAGAGGAAAAACGTGCTTTTGCTCTGCCCGGTTTCCACATGAAAGCAGAAATACAGAACCAGAGAGCTGGGAGCTCGGTGAGCGGTCATCATCCGTATGATGGTATTTCCTACAAGGAAATCTTTTCAAAACATACTGGGGGACCCTGTGTCGTGAGCAGAAAGCAGTGAGGGGCAGGGAGGGAGGAGAAGGCAGGTTTCAAGCCCTCAACAGTCCAGGCCACAGAGAAAAAGGATTCCTAATCAAAATGCTTTCATCTTAACCAGTGCCCCTGGGGATTTGGGGGCTCTGCTTCCAAGTGAGGATCATGGAAGGCATGTGACTAACAGACCAAGATGAAACAGTATCCCTGCTAATACCGAAGCCATGTTCATGGAAACGCTGGATAGGTTTACCTCGTCCAGACATAAGGGAACCACTATGATACAGCCCTGGGACAGGACAATGAGGACTATTTCTGTTCTTTTGGTGTGTCTTTAACTGTTCTTAGTTTTTTTCAGATAGGCAATACACTCACGTGGTTCAATAACCAGAACATATTAATAGTGGTACAGTCAAGACTGTCTCCCATCTTCCCAGACCCCATTGGGCAGCCACTTACTATTAACTGTCCTTGCAGAGTTTCTTTATGCAGGTACAAACACATGCAAATGTAGATCATTGTCTCTCCTTTTATTTACTCAATGGCATGAAGTTATAGAGGGCTTCATTCCTTCTTTTTTTTTTTTTTAACAATTTCATAACCTCCCATTGAATGGATGTATAAGAATTAATTTAACCAGCAGGCTGCTGATGGACATTAAATTGTTTCTAGTTTTTTGTGATTATCAACAAAGTAGCCAAGAATGACACTGTACATATGTCAATTCGATTCAACCTTATGCAAGTTTTCTATATAATAGATTTCCCAAAGTGGAATTACAGGGCCAAAAGGCACATGGATTTTGCAGATGTGTTTAAATTATTCTAGATGCCTATAAGCTATCTAGGATAATTTTCCACATTCTCACCAACAGTGTATATTCACACTTTGGACTTTTGCCCTCTGATCAGTGAAAACTAGTATCTCATTGTAGTTTTAATTTTGTCTTTTATAAATTTATTTATTTTATTTTTGGCTGTGTTGGGTCTTCGTTGCTGCTCGCAGGCTTTCTCTAGTTGCAGCGAGTGGGGGTTTCTCTTGTTGTGGAGCATGGGCTCTAGGCGTGTGGGCTTCAGTAGTTGTGGCAGTAGTTTTAATTTTTATTTTTCTTATGAGTGAGGGTGAATATCTTTTTATATGTTTAAGAGCTATTTGTACTTCCTTTTATGTAAATGGTCCAATGCATAAAGTCCTGTCCATACCCTTTGTCCATATTTCTGTTGAGTTGTTTTTTTTCTTATAAATTTCTATTGAGCTCACCCAGTGATTCTTTACAATTTTTGGTTATTGTATTTTTCAGTTTTAGATTTTTTTCATTTGTTTCTTCATTACATATTCTATTTTCTGTGACTTTCTATTTTTCATTTGTTTCAAGCATTCATAATTGCTTTAAAATTAAAACATTTATATAATAGCTGCTTTAGAATACTCAGCAGATAATTCCGACATCTGTGTCATCTCAATGGTGATGTCTGTCGATTGCCTTTTTTCTTCTGAGTTGAGATTTTCATGGTTTTCAGTGTGATGAGATGAGGATTGTGTCCTAGACATTCTGAGTATTATGTTATATGACTCTGGTTCCTACTTAAATCTTTTATTTTAGCAGGTAGTCAACTTGTTTAGGTTCACAATGCATGTCCTGGTCCACTCTGTGGGCTGTACTTCAAAGCTCAATTTCGTATTCAAAGACATGGCAGAGCTGTTCCGGTCTGCCCCACTGTGTGTTCCCCTGAGACCAATCTGAACCTGGGTGATGTTTCAGACAAGTGTTCAGCTTTTCTGACCTTTTAAACCTTTGTTGTGTTGCTTCTTACCTGTTTTATGTACAGGTCACAGAGAGTTCTGCCCAGGATTCCAGATTTAGGAAATCACTTTCTCTAGTTCTCTACTTTCCATAATCCTCCCACATGTTCCAGTTAGGAGTGGGGGCCGGGGGCATCTCCTAGTTGTAGAAGGAGGGATGGCTAAGTGGGTTCTACCCACAGCTCCCACCTGTAACACCTGGTGAGGAGGGGGAAAAGCAAATCTTTTTTGGGCTGTTTGCCTACAGAACAGCAGAAGGAAGAACTCATCTGGCTGAGTTGAAGGCTTTCAAGCCTTTATAAACCACGGTACCTCCATAAACCATGGTTATCTAGGTAGTAATTCTTGGATCAGTCCCACATTTATCTCCTGAGGACAAACATTAATGCTCAGAAGCAGCTGGTTAAGCCCATAAGAAGGAAATACTTGAATAACTACCTCATAATATGCAAAGTCCTCTCCCACTAAGTCCTCGAATTTCACACTATTCTGCCTCTTCTAATATCCTGATTCTAAATTACGCTCCTCCAAGCCTGCCAGTCAAAGAAAGGGACCCATTGCTGAGCCAGCTGTGTCTCAGACACTTACCCCCCTGCCAATTCTTGAAGTCTCCCCCTGCAAGACTTAAGTATGTTCTCTGTCAAAGGCCTTCAGTTGGAGCCCTTTCTGTTTTTCCCTCTGTCTAGGTTCCTTTGTCTTATACTCACATCTCTCCCTTTTTAACAAACAAACAAAAAACCCCAGCACGTAAACAACAGCAGCAACAAGAACAACAAACACACAAAAATTTCCTTCTATTTACTGCTCTCCTCTGGCTATCATCACCTTTCCTTTTCTTTCCAGGACAATTTTTTCTTTTTTAAAAAATTTAATTGACTTCTTAAAACATTTTATTTTAACTTTTCCCCATTTTTATTGAAGTGTAATTGACACATGTCACTGCATAATTTTAAGGTGTACACATAATGATTTTAATTACATATATTGTAAAATGATTGCCTCTATAAGTTTAGTTAGCATTTGTCATCTCATATAGATAAAATAAAAAAGAAAGTAAAAATTTGTTTTCCTTGTGAGGAGAACTCTTAGCATTTACTCTCTAAACTACTGTATATCACACAGCAGTATTAACTAGAGTCATCATGTTGTACATCCCATCCTTAGTACTTACTTGTTTTATAACTGGAAGTTTCTACCTTTTGACCACCTTCCTCCAATTTCTTCCCCCTCCCTGCCCCCCAGTAACCACAAATCTGATTCTTTTTTCCATGAGTTTGATTGGTTTCTTTCTTTTCTTTTTTAGATTCCACATATAAGTGAGATCACACAGTATTTGTATTTCTCTATCTGACTTACTTCACTTAGTGTAATGCCCTCAAGATCCTTTGCTGTCACAAATAGTAGGATTTCTTCATTTTTTTTTTTTTTTACATCCAACCAAGTTTCCTAAAAGAATAATCCACAAGTCTTCATATCCCACTTCCCAGCTTTGGTAAACTCCCTCCACATCATTAAAAATATCCCATCAAGGTCCTCAGCAACCTGAACATTGCCAAGTCCAGAGAGAATATCCTGGTCCCATATGACTCCTCACTCTTTCTCAAAACTCTCGACTTTTTGGCTTCTGTGACACTCCTCTCTTTTTCCTCCCATCCTTCTAACAGTCCTTGGTCTCCATCTATTTCTCAGCAGCCCATCCCTTCAACACAGATGATGCTGTGGTAATGGCAATATTAATAAAAACCAACCTCAATCTTTATTGAACTCTTGTACTAGGTTCTAGGCCAGGTACTTGGAATGTATTATCACATTCAATATCACATATTCTCACAACCCACATAAAACCCCTCTATGGAAATGTGCACCCCGAGAAATGTCAGGTTATTTGCCCAGGTTCATGCAGCTGCTCCATGGCAGAGGACTTGGGTATCAGTTTCTCAAGGGACACATCCTTGGCCGGTTTCTCAGTTCACTCTGTATCCTCTCCTTGAATTATTTTGTCCATTTTCATTGTCTTTAATGAGTGATATCTGAGAAAAGTTTTTCCCAAACTAAGTTTCCAACTCCTATACCAAGCTTCCTCCTGAACTTGTCACTCTGGGTATCCCCTAGAAACCTCCAACTCACAGTATATCTATCTGAACCCAACATATTACTCCCTCCATGTCACCTGATCCTCCTTCCATATTCTAGGTCTTGGAAGTGGGACAGCCAGCTTCCACCCAGCTGTACAAGAGACACACAAAGAACTTTTGACTCTTTCCCTCTCCTTTACCCTTCATCTATCATAAAATCTATTAATTTTTCTTCCTGTTTCTAGAATCCAGCTTTTCTTTTGTCTCTTTTTTTGATTATGGCAGTGGAGTCCTACCAGGTCTTTCTACTCCCATTTTATCTCTTTTAAGTCAGTAAGTTGTACTCCAAGAATCTTCTTCCCCCATAAAGTATAAAAATGACATTCTGGTTATCTGTTGCTATACAACAACCACATGAAGCCTTAGAAGTCTAAAACAAATTTTATTATTGCTCAAATTTTATGAGTTGATGGGGGCAATTCTCATTCAGGGTCCCTCATGAAGTTGCATTCAGATGGTGGCTGGGACTGGAGTCTTCTAAAGCCTTGACCTTGACATTCATGATGGTTTCTGGCTGGGAGCTCAGCTGGGGTGATGACCAGAGCACCTACATGTGCCATGTACCTGTGGTTTGGGCTTCTGACAGCATGGGTTTGCTTCTAAGAAGAGGTATCAGGTCCGAAGAGAGCGTTCCAAGAGACCAGGCAGAAGCTCTAAGACGTCTTAAGACCTACCCTCGGAATGTTGCTTCTGTTACCTTCAAGAAGTTGCTTAGACCAGCCCTAGATTCAAGAGGAGGGGAATTAGACTCTATCTTTGAATGTGATGAGCACATGTACAGAGAGATAAGTCATTGAGGAGGTTATCACGGAGACTATTTAGCTCAACGACTGTATCATTTTTGTGTGCTGAACTCTTTCATTGATCCCCAGTGAGTAGGAGATGAAGTCCAAGCTTTCTCAAATACCACACATAGACTTTCCAGGGTTTGCAACACCTGTTTCTCCAACATCTTTTCCTTCCACTCCCAGCCTCCCACAATTGTTTTTTGCAAATCTCTCCACCCCACCTCTGCCATAGACCTCAATAGCTATTCTTTCCTGTGATCCACCTTAAAATCCCTACCTATCCTCTCACTTGGTCAACTCCTACTTTATCCTTTAAGACTACTTAGACATGAAGCTCACCTGAAATCCCAGCTTGGGTGGGGTGAGCCACTTTTGTGGGCTCCTATTGCACCCTGGGTGCACTTATCATAATACTTGCATTGATATACCTGTTTATGCTTCTCTTTCCCTCATACTCCCAGGAGGTTAGCCTCTTGAAGGCAGGAACCAGATCCCCCTCATCTTTGCACCTTTGATACACAGTGTCTGCACAGAGGAGGTGCTCTAGGATTGGTTGACATGACTGTGTGCTCACTGTGTGGCAGATCTGAGTCTTCTCCATCATCCATGATGCGGTTTTTCTACATAGAACATTGCAGCACCTTTAATGCAAGAAAACAGGGAGTAGAGGGTGTGGCTGCTTTGTAATGTATCAACTTGCCTAGACTGACCTACGTTTCCCAGAATTCCTTCCCCTTTATGTTTAGGGTTAGGGTGGGCCAAAAGAGAGTCTCTTGTGGCAGATTTGGAGGGAGGAAGTGAAGGAGCAGCCGGGATGTAGCTCACAGGTTGGTGCTTCTCTGCTGGCTCGTTTTGTTGGTGTGAGGGCAGCAGCCAGGCTTGCAACCGTTCCTCTCCCTCTGTATCCTCCTTTGGCTTCTCTGCCTCCTGGGACAGCTCTGTGATGAACGGCACCAACTTGTCCTACAGGACATCAATACCGCCAAAGTCGGTGGCAGCAAGAGTTGACATGGGTTTCTCTGTCCCCTTGGATTCCAGCTAGTCCTTGCTTCTCTACTGCCTTCACTGAGACAGTAGCCTTATAAAGACTGCCTGCTCAACTCCCACAATTTTCTAAGGTAAAAATCCTGTGAAAAAGGTATATCTATATCTATATCCATACAGGCATATGTACCTATATATACACATATGCATACCAAATACATTTATTACCGCCTAGTGATTCTGCTTGTCTTATCAAACTATGACTGATGTGGGTGAAGGGAGGTTACTGGGCAAAATTTAAGACATGTCAAAAACAATGACAAGCCACCTGGCTTTCGTAATAACAGTTGCTGTAATAGAAATACAACCCATCAGAGTGCCGTAATAGCTCATGTCACAGGAGAGCATCGGAGTTCACAGTGAGCCTTTGGAGCCAAGAAGCTGGATTTCAAGGCTGGTTCCTCACTTTATAGCTATACTCATTGGGCACACTCCAAGCCTCGGTTTACTCATGGGTAAAATAGAGGGAACAATCGCATGAGATAATCTACATGAAGTTCTTAGTATGTGACTACCATGTAATTAGTGCTTAAACCAAGTTAGCTGATATTAATCATGTAAAATATACACATACTTGTAGATATCACACTTGACCCTAATTTATATTCTATTGATTTACATTATGCCTACAATTCATAAACTGTCTTTATGAAGTACATGCGCACTCCATAAACTGAAGATTAGAGATTATAGTGCACTGTAGAGTTAATGAGTACAAATATTTTGAGACCATCCCTAGTCATTGATGGATTAAAGAATTTATAGTAATAAATATAAATACAAGTATATTTATAGATATAAATATAAATAATGATGTCAGCAATATTAATGAGATACAATCGATGATTACCATGATGTAGTCAGCTTGTGCTTATTATGTAACTTCTTCATTTCTTTTACTCTTTCAGAAATTTCCCTTTAGCCCTAGAGTTTTAAATTCTTCCTACTTTAAAAATTGAATCGATCCATATATTTAAAACTGCTTTGTACATTTAAACCTTATGTTTGGCTCTTCTCCCCATGTTAACTTTTTAGGGAGTCATTTAAGAAGGTAGACAGAGTCATGGCATTCAGAGCCAGCTGAAATATCGATCCTTCTAGATGGCATCCGTGACCTACCAAAAACTTAGCAAAATGAGGAAATGACATAAATCCTAGAAGTCCCGTTGGCTCTCGGCGATGCCGTTTGCAGGGAGTGTGCAAAACAGAGAGTGAGGGAAGGTCTTGGAATGATTTGACTTTTTTACTCTTCTTGCCTTTTGGAACATTTGATTTTTTTTTTTTTTTAGTTCTCTGTTTATGAATTGAAAATGCTTTTGTTTATTAAGCTAATTAAATTATTTTAAGAACATAAACAATGCAAGATAAGGGACTCAAACATTGTGAGTCTCTCTGTCTCTCTCTGTGCTAACAAACGGTCCGTGTCATAATAAAACAAGTCTATTTCTAAATAAGGCAAAAACGACTGGGTCTCGTCTGGCGGAGCAAGACACCAAACACAGCGTCCCACTGTTTCTGCTGCCCCTGCTGCACCCTGGGAACTTCATGAAACCCAGTATTATGTAGCGGAGACCAAAGGTCAGTTCCCAGGCAACAAAAGACAATGCCCTTGATATTTGCTTATCACCCTTGAGTGAGTGGGGAAGGCTCTAGATCATGAGAATTTAAAGCAGCCCCTTCCCCATATCTGCCTGAGACTGTGATGATCTGAATTTGTACATGTTCTCACCTCATGAGCCTATCTATATACACTCGAGAGAACTCCACAGTTTGTATTCCCACCTGGCATATAGGAGGCATTAGACATTAACGGTATTCTATGGAATAAAGAAACAATTTGAATTTTTGTTTTGGAAATGAAACTTCAGGTCAAACATAATCTCATATGAAGTTCCAATTTATAAGATAAAGCAAAGCCGGAGCCTTGGCCACTCCTCTTTCTTCCCCCTTGAGTAAGCTTCCTAGGAGTCCTTAGAACAGTAACTTGAAGATAAAAGATGAGATGAAAATTCTTGCATTTCTAAATGCTACTTTCTGAAAAACCCACTGTAATGTTCTTCAGGCCCAAGAAATGAGGGAGTGTATGTACCTTAGGCAGAGGCAGACAGTATTCATTCTGCTTGCTGTATCTCTGAGGGTGCGCCTCAATGCCGGGCACTGCATGTGACTGATGGATGCTGAGTCTGCTTCCTTACAGATTCTGAACCCCAGCCAGCATGAGTGGTGACTCCAAGGCTACCTCCTGAGGGATGCAGATCTCCAAGCCCAAGGCCCAGGGGCCTGATGCACTCCTGTCTCTTTCCTGCCTGTAACTCTCTCCCTTCTTATACATGGGCCTCTGTCCATGGCCTGATTCGTCCCAGCTCCAGGGAATTCACCAGAAGCATTTATTTACCTAGAATCTAGGAGCACAATGGAAGCTGGGTAAATCAACATTTTTTAGGGACGTGAAGGGAGCTAGTATTTGAGTTACTATTCTGGGGCACATACTCTTAGATCAAAAAGAAAGTAGGTACAGTGTAGAATATATTCTCTCTTTTCAAGGTACTCATGGTGTCATTGGAAAGAGAGTATGTGCCACCTTGTGCTATAGATTTATCCTGAGGGCCAGGTGGTATCATGGCCATGGAAGACCTGCTTGGTGCAAGAGTCAGGTTCTAACTATAACTGGGATCATCGATCGCTGTGAGCATGTGGTCATGATGCATTAGGCACAGTCTAGTCTGTTCATCTTAGTTTTTAAAGTACATTTCAGGAATCCAAGGAAACTTCTGTGTCATAATATCAAAAATGAAACTCAGGGAGGAAGGATGATACTCTCTTGCTGTTAAGGGAGGACTGGGTTTCAGGAAGCAATGTCTCTGGAGGCGGGGTTCCCTCTTCTGTGAAGTCCACTTGTTGCTCTTTGGACCTTGTTGTGCTGGGTGATGCATCAGTCAGCAGGGTGAGACAGAGTGTGCTTGACTGGGTCTGAGCCTCAAAGCCGAATTCATGAAGATGCAGCCTCGTTTCTGACTTCGGCTCTCATTCCTGCCTTTCATGGGTTCACTGCTAGTTTTTGTAAATTAAATATCCACAAGCAGACACAATCTCTGGCAAGTTCAGCTGGAGCCAGGGAGACTAACATTCTAGATGGCTGGCTTGGTGCCCATTGTTTCCTGTTCGGATGATAGATTATGTGAACACCCAGATTATAGCCATGATATAGCTAGAGAGCTGACTTGTTGCATGTACAGTTGAGTAAATTTTTATAATGAGGATGTACAATTTTTCAAACATCAATTATATTATGAGGCAAAATGATGTCTATTGCTTTGCATTCTATCAATTCCTCAAGATTGTGTCTATCGTACATTCTCAATTCTTCACCAGGAGCCCTCATTTGGGGACATACATAGCATGTTTTTCACTATTTTTTAAAGAAACAATTTAAGCAAGCACTCTTTTGTGAAGAGCCTTCAGATAAGAGAGAACGGAGACCCTGGAAAGGGGTGTGTGATGGCCACTTTCCATAACTTTCTCTCACTCCATCTTAGCCATCATGCAGATTTCTCTGTTTTCTTCTTCGTGATGTTGCCTGAGCGGCATCCCAACGTGTCCCCTATTCTTACCTGGGGCTTGGAGAGCAGCGCCCTCCCAGGACAGGGAGAAAGGAGGAAGGGAGTCCACAACTCTGGTCACTCTGACCTTTCCCAACTCTCTTCTCTGGTTTGGTTTTCTCAGCACCATTGTGTCCCTCCCATCCCCTCTCCTTCCATCTTTTTTCTCTCTTCCCTTCTCCCCTCTTTCCACTCTCCCCTGCTCCAGACTCAGCCACTATGTTGGGCCAGGAGAGGATAGTTTCAGTGTGCTTCTTCTTGGAAATCTTTCTTTCTTCTATCTTTCTTTCTTCTAGGTGCTAGAGGGGTTGGGTGGAGGGGAACACAAAGTTCCAGATTCATGAAGAAAACGAGTGCTGGTGGGACCGGGGCTGAAGCTTGTGGAGCTGGGGATGGAAAGACCACTCTTCGTTCTCAACGCCCCACTTTCAAAATGACCCAGAGAGGAAGCTGCAAAATTTCATCCTGCTTCTCAGAGGGCTGACATGGCGTGACAAGAGCTGTGGTTGGAAATCAGCAGGTTGATGGTAAGGGAAAGTAGGAAGAGCGACAGTGGTGGGAGACACAGCATAAAGTGTCTCCAAGGATTTCTCTCAGGGGGAATTGCTGAATTCCTAACTTCCAGCCCCTTGGAACACCCCATCAGCCTTCCTGGTGACTTTTTTTTTTTTTTTTTTTTTTTTTGCGGTATGCGGGCCTCTCACTGTTGTGGCCTCTCCCGTTGCAGAGCACAGGCTCCGGACACGCAGGCTCAGCGGCCATGGCTCACGGGCCCAGCCGCTCCGCGGCATGTGGGATCTTCCCAGACCAGGGCACGAACCCGTGTCCCCTGCATTGGCAGGCAGACTCTCAACCACTGTGCCACCAGGGAAGCCTCCTGGTGACTTTTCTACTCCTTACTCCATGCCTAATCCCTGCTTTCCTCTCCCCAGGACAAAGCACCCTTTGGGCTACTTAGGTGGTGAGGCCCTTTACCATAGATCCTGCTATGGCATCAGGCAAAGGGTCTCAGGCTAAAGCTGACCCCAAACCACCACAGAGGACTACCCCAGCCGAGATAAAAGGGAAGCCTCTTTCTCCAGCCCTCCTAGAATTTTCAGAGCTGCCACCTGCTTGCTTCAGAGGCCTAAGTGCTCCCAGGGCAGAAAGGCCCGGGCGTTCATGTTCACATATGCTGCGGCACTAATGGAGAAATTCTCCTGCCAGTCTACTGGGAGGAATAGCTCATGAAACAGATTGTAAAGGCCTGGGCCGGGACTCGCTCTCCTGTGACTTGGCACTTAATGCAGCTTTTTCCACTGGCAGGGATGGAGCAAGAGGCCAGGCTGTGCCCCTCAGATGATGGACGCCCTGCCCAAACCATGCCTGTGAGGCTCCAGTCCTGTGCTCCCCAATTCTTCAATCCTGCCCTGGGCCCACGAGGGGTTTATTGAGTGGAACTACGCTTGACACCGAGGTGGCAGATTGGAGGCCAACCTCGTGACACGTTCCAAGTGTGAAATGACTTAACTCTGGGGGCCCGGTCCCAGGAGGCCCAGAGGCATGATGCTGGTGCCCAGACAGCGGCTGTCCCCCACCGGCTGTGAATCTGTTTCCCCACCCCTGGGCTGCCTGGTCAATATCAGGGTGTTTGCGGCTGGATTTGCCCCGTGTCTCCCCGGGCGTCTGGGCTGCAGCGAGTGCACGTTTCTGGGCTGCGGGGGATGGGCCGCCGGCCAGCGTGCTGGGGGCTCCCCCCTCACCCCGAAGTCGCAGCTGTGATGACTTCATGACTCTCACATGGCCCTGGGGCTGGGGAACAGGGCCGGGATTGTATTCGCAGGCTGTAAGCGCACGTGTGAAAGAACTGCGTCAGGCTAGACCTCCTGCCGCAGGAGTTTGTGAAAATCCGCTCTTAACTCCAGCAAGAACGCCTGAGTGCCCCTGCCCACTCCTCCAAGACCCTTCAATAGGCTGAGTCCTGAGGTCCTTCTCAGGCATGGGCCACGTGGAGGGAATGATCCACACTAAACCACCTTTAGGTGGGTTTTCAGGTTTTAGGGGAAATAATGACATTTTGCATTTGAATCTGCCCATGAGCCCAGGTCTGTATTAGAGCAGTCCTGGGGAAAGAGATGGCTCTATTACTCTTAGTAGCTTGTTTGCCTCTCCCCCGGAGAGATTCAGGGGAAGGGCCGTGGCCACAAGACCCTCAGGACCTTGCTTCACCAATGTCCGGATAGTGGGAGAAATGAGACTTGAGACCCCATGTGATGTGATTGTCAAGCTTCCTGTCATTTCAATGTGGTGACAGTGTTCCTGGCCATGACTGGATGGGAGGAGCTTGTGCCCAGGGGCCATCAGGTATGTTCATTGCAGCATTGTTTGTGATGGTGACAAATTGGAATAACCTAAGTGTCTATCAAAGAGAATGGAGAAATAAAATATGGTGTATTTAGATGATGGCATTGTATACAGCAGTTAAAACAGACAACCAGACTAGGCTAGAGCTCAAAAATGAAAAAAAAAATTAATGAGTTGCAGAATGATAACTACAGTATGAAACCATTTATGGAGAGAGAGAGAGAGAAAAAAGAAAACAGAAAAACCCTCATGAGGCCAGGCTGTGCTTTCTGTTCTGTGCTGTGCAGAGGCCCGGAAGCCTGGACCCCAAGCTCCAAACTGTCTATGGGAAGGTGAGAGGGACTGAAATTGGGGAAGGTGGTCAAAAGTTCCTTAAGTAAATGTTCTAATGTTTAAGGGGAGAATGATTTCATTTATTTCTTATATAATTAAAAATCGATTATAAAATAGGGGAAAATGAGGTGTTAGTGGTTTACAAACTTAATCCACCCAGATTTAGCAGATGTGGAGCTGTGCGTTTTTGACCTATTTGTAGGTAATTAGTGGTTTCAGTTCTTTTTTCTTTCTCTTTGCTGAGATGTAGCGAACTGATATGATAGAAAGGGTAGGACAAGATACCATGAGTGTGTGTGTTCATAAATCCGCAAGGGGCTGTGTCAAGCGACACTCAAGGAAGTCCTTTGCTGAGCAGTTAGTCTGCAGACTGTGGCCTTGTTGAATCACAGGGTCATCACCTGTGATGACATCACAGGTCATCGTGACAAGCACCGGTGCCGCACTTATTGCTCTAACTGGGCTGGGAGAAGGGGGTGGGCCAGGTACCCAGGTAACCTGCATTGGACGTAGTCCTGACACTTCCCTTTGCACCTTCCACTTGGAAAAATCTTGCAAGCAGATGCATGTTGAAAATTCACTTTACATGGGGGGTTAAGTGAATAATTTAGCTAAGAATAAACCCATATACACTCACAGGTGGTGATTGCTATAATTACAGAGATTTTCAAGCACAAGATAGAGTTCTGTATGTGTGTGTATGTGAATTAATAATATAGAAGTTTAAAGATAAGAAAAGGAAAACATGCTTTTGCAGAGAACAACCTTTAAAATCAGGAAAGAAATTATGAACCCATTAGGAAATGGCTTACTGTGTTTTATAATCAGTACCAATAAGATTAGTTGTGTTCAAAATATTCTTTTCCTTAATTATAATAATTTCATTCACATTGTAGAAAATTTAGCAGTTAAAGAAAAATATAAATAACAAAATTAAAAGCAGACAAAAATGAAGCGGTGGATAGCTCAATGATTTGATTATGGATGTTTTCTTCTAGATTTTTCTATTATTGATATCACAAAAATCTTCATTCTACTGGTGATATTGTTTTGTAGCCCATTTTTATCATAATGTTATTAATAATTGAAAGTCCATCACCCAGAAAAGTTCCCTTAACACCCCTTTCTATTCAATTTCCTACTCACCCTAGGCCTTGGTGACCATTGATCTGATTTGTCACTATACTTTTGCCTTTTTCAAAATGTCATATAAATGGAATCATACTGTGTGTGGCCTTTGTGACTAGCTTCTTTGACTTATCATAACACTTTTGAGATTCTTCCATGTCGTTGCATATATCAGAAGTTATTTCTTTTTATTGCTGAATAGAATTTCATTGTATGGGTCTATTACAGTTTGTTTATCCAATTATCATTTTTAGGATTTGCTGAGTTTTGAAATCTGTGGGTTGAAGTCTTTCATCCATTTTGGAATATTCTTGGAGACTATTTTTTCAAAATTACTTCTGTCCAAATCTCAGTCTCTCCTCTCTGTCTGGGATGAAAGTTGCAGTGGCTACTGTGTTTGCTTCGGTTCCCATATGTCTTATGCTTTGTTCTGTTCTTTCCATTCTTTTTCTCTCTTGCTTCATTTTGAGTCTTTTCTGTTGACTTTAGCTATGCTACTTTTTTTTTTAATCCTTGAATACTCATGATGATATTGCCATAAATAAGGTTGCGCAAATAGAACCTGAAAATTTACTCCTATCCTCCTTTTTAAAAAATTGAAGTATAATTGACAAACAATATCACATCAGTTTCAGGTGTATATCATAGTGATTTGATATGTATATACATTTTTTTTTTTTTTTTTTGCGGTACGTGGGCCTCTCACTTTTGTGGCCTCTCCCGTTGCGGAGCACAGGCTCCGGATGCGCAGGCCCAGCGGCCATGGCTCATGGGCCCAGCCGCTCCACGGCATGTGGGATCCTCCCGGACCGGGGCACGAACCCGTGTCCCCTGCATCGGCAGGCGGACTCTCAACCACTGCACCACCAGGGAAGCCCTGTATATACATTTTTAAATGATCACTACAAAAAGTTAGTTACCACCTGTCACCTTACAAAGTTATTACAATGGTATTGACTATATTCCCCATGCTGCACATTACATCTTCATGACTCATTTATTTTATTAATGAGGTTTGTACCCCTTAATCCCTTTCACCTATTTCACCCACCACCCTAACACCTTCTCCTCTGGTTATCACCAGTTTGTTCCCTGTATCTATGAGTCTGTTTCTGCTCTGTTTTGTTTATGCATTTATTTCATTTTTAAAATTCCACATATAATAAGTGAGATCATACAGTAACTGTCTTTCTCTGACTTAATTTCACTTAACATAACACCCTCTAGGTTCATCCATGTTGTTGCAAGATTTCATTCTTTTTTATGGCTGAGAATGTCCCATTGTATATATATATACTCCTATCCATCTTTTGTTTGGTTAACTCTTAGTCATCATCTAGACTTCACTTCCTCAGGAATGCCTTTTCTGATCTCCAAGATGAGGCCAGATTCCCTGTTATACACTCTCAAAGCACCACATGCCTTTCCTTCTGAGTACTAACCAAAGTCATTATTTTGCTGGCATTTTACTTAACTGTGGAATTGTTTGTCTGCCTTCTCCTCTAGATCATAAGCTCCACAGGACAGGGGTTGTGTCTCCTTTTTTGTTTATTATTGTTTCTCCATCTGTAGCCTGGTTCGTAAAACATCATAGGATCTTAATATTTTTGAAATCTATATGGAATGTGTCCCTTTCTGGTTACTTGAAGGCCTGCCTTATCATAGCGTGGAGTACATCATCTGTGCCTGGACACCAAGCCACCCACCCTCGGGGATGGTCTTTACAGCAACATTTACTATGGACTGCCTCAGTGGACTTCAGAGGCCAAGGACAAACTGTTACGAAGTCTAAGCTCTCTCTGCTTGCCACACAACAGGCCACAAGGTGTTGAGGCAAGGAATACGACTTCATCCAGAAAGCCAGCAGACCAAGAAGATGGTAGACTAATGTCTCCAAAAAACCACCTTATTGGTGTTTGGATGCCGGTTTCTTTTATAGAATAGAGAATGGGGAGGAGATGAGGAAGTAAAGTGAAAAAGGTCATAAGATTTGCAAATGTCCCCTGGAATGGCCAGCCTAGGAGAGGAGATGTGTTAATTTCTTCTTTCTTGCAGCCATCCACAGGTGGACAGGGTCAGCATGTTTCCCTGAACAAAGGCACTTTGGCTTAACATTCAGGCCGAGGGGCAGGGTTCCCCGAGGCAGACCATTATGTACAGACAGTATCCTTTTAGTGAACAAAAGCAGCTGAAGGCAAAGGTTACAGTAAAAGAAACAGATCCAACGTGTAGTCAGATTTGGCTCTTCCCTGTTTCAAAACCACTTACGCAAGGGCACATCAGAGAACCTGCTGTCATAGCATGGATGGAAAACCAAGCTGAAAGCAGAAAAACAATTTGAACATAACTGTTGCAGACAGCCTTTGGACTCATGGAAAACTGCTAGCTCTCTTGGCTGAATTCTTGGTTGTAAACTTCTAATTCTGTGGGTTGACCTAGCAATTCTCATTTCTGGGAAACAATGGAGCCAATTCTCTGTTCTCCTGGTTTGCAAAGGATCTTCTGCTCTTTGTGACTACCATTAAGTTGCCATGCTGCCTTACTTTCACTACTGTGCTCTGGGAGGAGGAGATTTATTTGCCCTCCTTTCCTCCCTCCCTCCCTTTTCTTTCTTTCCTTCTCTCCTTCTTTCTTTCTCTCTTTCCTTCTTTCTTTCTTTCATTTGTTCTTTCTTTCTCTTTCTTTCCTTTCTTCTTTCCTTCCTTCTTTCCTTCTTTCTTTTCTTTCTTTCTTTCTTTCCTTCTTTCTTTCTTTCTTTCTTTCTTTCTTTCTTTCTTTCTTTCTTTCTTTGTTTCTTTCTTTCTCTCTTTCTCTCTTTCCTTCCTTCTTTCTTTCCTTCCTTCTTTCTTTCCTTCCTTCTTTCTTTCTTTCTCTCCTCCCTCCCTCCCTTCCTTCCTTCCTTCCTTCCTTCCTTCCTTTCACTTCTTCCCTTTTTCTTTCCCCTCTCTTTCTATATCTTCTTTCCTGGCAAAGACAAAAATATATAACTCCAAACAGTGAAATTAGTGTTTCAGCCTGGGGATCTCTACATATGCATTCCAGAGGACATAAAGTTTGAACTGGGTGAGAAAGTTGAAGTAGGATTTTCTGCATAATATATCTAATTGCACATAAAGTGGGGAACTTTCCATTTTTCCATATCCATGTATATGGACATTTATGAATCTACAGATAATAAGAATAGGGAAAAGAAGAAATAAATAAGCATAGCTAACATTTACTTATCACATGCATTATCCCATTTAATATTCCCACATATCCAAACAGGAAGGTATTGCTAGTATCCATTTATAGAGAAAGGAACTAGATGCTCAATGGTAAACATCTCTCTAACTCTGAGAGGAAAATCTTGGAATGTACCAGTGATGCTTTTAAAATTTATATTAACCCTTATTTTTATGGAAATGGCACTGTTAGCGAATTTAACTTGCCAGCGCATGTCTCTGATCATTTCCTCTATTGTTGAAAACCTCCCAGTGGTCCCCTATTTTCTAACCAAAGCCAGGCAAGTTGACATATCATGGAACTTTCCAGGGACTTGCTGTTCTAGTGCACACTGGGAATTTCCAACTTATTTTCCCATGGAATGCATTTTCTCCTGGATCATCTTCCAGTTTTCCAGTGACCTTGGATATGCTCACCTGTAAAATAAAATGTAAGTACTTAAATCTTGTTCCTCATACCATAGTTTACTCATTTCTGGCTATCTTGAAAGTTTGATGGAGCCAGGCAGGTAATGTAAATGCAAGAAGCCACAAAGAATGAAGTGATAGGTGATAACTGACCTTCCACAGAGAAGGGAGGTCGGGAGCATGACCCACTAGAAAGTATACACCTGACCAAAGGAGCTTCCAGCTCTAGCTGAATGTTGTGAAATGTAGGCTCACAATGATGGAGATTTTGCTATCCCAAGAGAATTTGGAAGCTGGATTTTGATTTAAACTATTCTGAGTTTTAAAGAATGGCAACTAATGCATGTTTAAAACTCTTTGTGGGTGAACACTGTGAGCCAAGCAAAACACACACACAAACTGAGTTTGGCCAGTGCAACAGCTTGTTCGTGACTTTGACTCTACGTAATAAGATCTCTGCTTCCTTTTTCTGCAATAAGATGACACAAAATTGTTGAATATAAACTTCTTATTTTAGGGAGCAGTATACCAATTCTTTTTATTCATTTTTCATGATCAAATATAAACAAATACTACATACACACACACACACATTTGCATGTATACATATATGCAAATATAAACTGCAGTCACACCTACATTTGGCCAACACGTTTTCTAGATTCACCTCTGTGTGACCAGCCTTCGGACTGCTCTTCTTTTCCACATTCCCTAAAGAGCCACATGCAGTAAGAGACAGTGATCTGTACTCTTCAGTCCCAGGCTATCCACACCAGTGGTGATTGATTTAAACTACTTTTTATGGGATCTATTTGCATGTGGTATAACTGGTGGTGGTTTCTAGGTATCCATATGTTTGCACCTAATACCTTTAAAAATATCTGCAGAAGAAAATGAAAATTATATTGTAGGGTGAGCTTGTTTGCAGCCACATGGGTGAGAAAACTGGATAGAGGAAAAGATATTGATATTCTCCTTAAAAGGTCTATGCCCTGAATCCTGTTATAAATAGAGTTCTGGTTAAATACTAGTGAAGCACTCATTCGGTATGTGTGGGGATTGCTATTGGCATGTACACTTTTTGGAGGATGGACAACTGAGAGTCTGATGTGTCTCTTACCATGGCTGAGCTCGTGCTGAGTCCCTCTTGCCCACCCTCTCCCACTTCATGCCTCCTGTGTGAAGCTTCCTTTAACTGTCTTGCCCTCCCTACTTATGGAGGGCTACTCACTCCCTTTCCTGTAGTGCACATCTGGTGCAATGGGGGCACCCTATGGCAACGCTGTATGAGCATAAAATCTGCTTGTCCATCCCTCTCTTGGACATGCAAGCGTGAGAGCTCTAGGGGCAGTGTTATCTGTGAATTCCAGTTCCTTGCACTGCACCTAGCACACAGGAGACATTCAATAAACTGGAGTGAATGGTTATTTGAACACAACCTGGAAATTTAGAAAGTATCAGGTAGAATAACGACTAGAACCCTCTATCCATGGAATAGGAAGATTTGACATCAGAGCCTCCCATCACTTGGAGTGTTCACGTAGAAGTTGGATGACTGCTCTGGAAAGTATTTCTGTATGGAGTTAGGAGGCTGACTGAGAGCCTTGCCCAGGTCCCTTCTAGCTGTGAGATTTAACAAGCTTTCCCAGCTATTTGTTCTGGTGCCTGGGTAGTGGAGTTAGCGGAGCAGATACTGTGGACACTCCACTCTGTCCCCTCCCCCACCGCCTCAGCGTTACCATTTTTACACACGGGCATGACTGCCACCTGCCAGTACCTGCATTTCACTGCCTGGGGCTTTTGTCTGGCTTCTGGAGGCCACTCTACCTGCAGACACTGCAGGCTAGAGGTGCTGGAGGATTCACAGCTCCTGGAAGCATCCCTCAACCCATGAGTAAAGGGGGCTGGTGGATAAATACCCCAGCTTCGTTGCCTTACAGATGGGATACTGCTACCTGGCTTCCCGCCAGGGAGGTCAAGCTCCAAAGCCCACAGTGGAAATGAGCCTGATAATGCATGCTTTAAGGCCTTTCTTTTTTTTTTTATAATTTTTAAACAAATTTATTTATTTTATTTATTTATTTTTGGCTGCATTAGGTCTTTGTTGCTGCACACAGGCTTTCTCTAGTTGCAGCGAGTGAGGGCTACTCTTCATTGCGGTGCTCAAGCTTCTCATTGTGGTGGCTTCTCTTGTTGTGGAGCACAGGCTCTAGGCATGCAGGCTTCAGTAATTGTGGCTCACAGGCTCTAGAGTGCAGGCTCAGTAGTTGTGGCGCACAGGCTTAGCTGCTCTGTGGCATGTGGGATCTTCCCAGACCAGGGCTCGAACCTGTGTCCCCTGCATTGGCAGGTGGATTCTTAACCACTGAACCACCAGGGAAGCCCATTAATGCCTTTCTTGTCTCCCTTCCCCACTGCTCTCCTGGTGGTTCCTGGGGTCACCTCCCAAATACATGACTTACACTTGAATTCTTGCCATGGTGTCTGCTTCTGGGGAAAACCAAAAAGATAGTTGGACTCTCAGCACATTCCTTCCATGGGCTAATTCAAGAGATACCCGCATTTTTTTCCCAAAGTGGAATTCAATGCAACAAATAGCAGATCCCAGATAGAAGATTTAGAAGTCGCAGGGACTAGGGCCTTGGCTAGAAATGCAGCAGCGGAAATACAGCTGCATTGTTTCAGAAGCTAATTTAGAGCTCCCACACCTCAAAGCTGAGGCAATGTCTAGCACTAAAGCAAACAGTGTGATTGAAACTCTCCACAGTGCCTGACAAGCTCGGCCAGCAATTCTGTATGTGACACCTTTGGTAGCTGCTCTCATTACATGACACGGTGTGGTTTTCAAACGGCTTATGGCTGAATGATAGCAACAAGGGTTCAGGAGTCTCCAGAGATAATTGTGTGGGAACTAGGTAGGGAGACAGGTGAAAGGTAAATTAAAATCCTTGTGGATTATCTTAAACTTGGAGCCAGTTAATATGCTGTGGCAGAGACGGCAGATTTTATGGTTATGAAACACTCACGTAACAGCCGGGGGTACGGTTTTACAGGATCCCTCATAATGACCAGGCTATTAAGCAGGAACTGGATCCCCCCAATCCCCAACCCCCCCACCCCGCAACTGCCCCACCTGAGATTTCTCCCGGGAAAAAGCATAACTAGAGGCAAATACACGATGCCATCCTCAAAGCAAATCCAACCCCGAGAGTGGCAAGTCTCATGATTAATACTGACCCCGGATACACCCAGCCCTAGGATGACCATACAAACAGCTGAGCCAGGAAATACAACATGAGCAATGCGTGACTAAGGAGGAAACCCAGTCCTCTGGGACGTGCTGTCGGAGGGAACGAGCCACAGAGCTTGACCAACGTGAAAGTTCTAGCTTGGCCTGGCTCCTGCTGACAAAATCTGTGATCAGAACTGGAAAGAATACATGAGTGGTGGATAAAGAGGCTCCTTTCATTCCCCTCAGCTAAAGAGGGTCTGTTGCTCTTCTGAAAGCGGAACTCTAAGAGATTCTAACGAAGGCCTCAAAGCTGTAAGCTGAGCACAGGGTCATTGGCACAGTGCCTACTTTAACTTGACCAGAAGATTTTCCAAGCCAAGCCATGCTTTTATATGCATTGGAAAAGGTCTCTATGTCTGCCCGGTTCTGGGAGTCCAGACAACTGTAGAATAAAAACAAGTGGGGGAAAATGTAGTTTCAGTGGTTCCGTGTCTAAATATGCCACTTGAAAAAGAGTCCATTTGTTAAAAACAAAAGAAAAAACTTTAATTTTGTTAAAAGGCTCTAAATACAGATTGCCACTGAGCCAGGTCAGGATTAACTCAATGTTTGGGCTGAGTCTTTGGTTGGCACCTACTTATTTTATGGTATATAAGAATTGAGATGACAAGCATAAACGTAATTATTAACCATGAAATTCTATACCTCCGTCCCATCTGATTTGAGGACCTGTCTGCCCTTCACTCTTCCCAAAACTCTGCATGGCAGGTATTTTCAGTTCCGAGCTGGTCTAAATAAATCCCATGTTTGGGAAGGCTTTGCAGGTATTACCAATCTCAGACTCCTACAACGTGGCGTCCAGAAGACCTCTTCCCATGTCTCACTCTGCTTTCATCCGGATAGAAGGTAAGTCAGTGCTTTGATGTAATACCGGGCAGTGTCTTTTCTCCTCAAATCCAATCCTGTTTGCCTCAAACAGTTCAATTCAAAACGGCGGGGCTTTGTAGGGGGCAGGACCCTCTCTTACTGTCAGGTTGCAGAAACATGGTCATTAAATTTGGGTTTGGCTAACATGCTGAGCATTGACTCAATATCACATCCATAACTTTATTATATCTTCTCATCTGCACTGTAATGCAGCACTTAGGAATCTCTTGTTTCAGGTAAAGAAACAACCTCTGTGAGCGCCACGGTCACTTGTCCCAGTTCCATCATCTGTCCAGGGACAGATTTAGAAAGAGCCAAGCTGGAAACCCTGCTCTGAGCCCCTAGTTCTTTCCATTACAGATGTTTGAGCAATAATTAATTAGGAATGACAGCAGAGAGGAAAAATCTAATGTACCAATAAACTTCATTTTCCTGGCTGCTCTTAAAAAAGCACAAGAGTGTAATTTGAACAATAAATCATTTCTTAAAAATACGACTTCTGAATTTTTTCTTTCTTGCCTACGACAGACTCCTGGTCTCTTTCTCGATGTGGCTGCTCTCCTTTCTCTGATAGACTTCCTTTCTCCTAATGTGTTTCAAGTCCCCTGACCATGTGTGCTGAATGGAGTAAAAGATAGGCAGTATTGCTTTTCAAATGTCTCAGGAAACCCAATATCATGCATTCACTGCTCACTGCACTGAAATGGAACTTCTAACTGCAACAGAGTACACTCCAGGCACTCATCAGCCTCAGACATCTGCAACCTTTCACATTCAAAACATCTGATTTTTCTTTCCTTCCATTGGGTACTTTTCTTTTTTCTGTAAGCATTGGGAAGGTTTTAATAAGGTGGTCCTAGCTGGCAAGGTCAGGGATGAAGGAGTATTTGATGCTGGTTTAAAGTTTGGTAAAGTAAATGATTACACAGTGAGGAAATGAGAACTATTAAAAAAAAGTTTATCGTATTATCCACTTAGGAATTATAGGAAATTTAGATTCTATTCTAATTACGATAATTTTGTTACAGGGTTTGGAACTCAGAGCCTTAATTCAGCTTATGATCACTGAAATTTCAAAGTGAAATTTCACTGAGCCATATCAGATGTTTTGCGGCAGAGCCGTTGAAAACAGAATGCACGTGAGCTGAAATGGGGGGAGGGCATTGTCAAATCCTGGACAGTGAACGTACAGCGAAAGGAGATACCCTTAAGAAAGACATAGGAAGGGGATGTTTCCCCCAGCTCCCTCTACCTCTGAGGGAGAAATTACGGAAGTAATTCCCACACAACGTTAAATTCTTCTTTGGAATATCCCACAAACTCCCAACATTTGCCACGTGGTTGGTTCATTGATTTGTGCATAAAGCTATGTCACATTTTGAAATTCCTTGAGAAGCATTTCTCAGGCTGCAAAATCCAGGATGTGGTAAGCAGTAATTGATTTTCATCATACAAATGGATGGGTTCTGTTATCTGAACCAAATAGACTATACATTCTAGAAATTTGTATTTTGGCTATATTTCTTAACAAATAATGTTATTTGTTGCTTTAGTATTATTTTTTATTGTTTTTTGTTGTTTGTTTGTTTTTTGCGGTACGCGAGCCTCTCACTGTTGTGGCCTCTCCCGTTGCGGAGCATAGGCTCCGGAGGCGCAGGCTCAGCGGCCATGGCTCACGGGCCCAGGCGCTCCGTGGCATGTGGGATCTTCCCAGACCGGGGCACAAACCCGTGTCCCCTGCATCGGCAGGCGGACTCTCAACCACTGAGCCACCAGGGAAGCCCTAGTATTATTTTTTTAAATAAAAGAGAGTTTGACAGTAATGAATACTGTAACCATTTAAGGAAATGCCCAAATAGGGGAACTTATTGCTTCTCCAGAAAGAGACAAACACCTACCTCACTGGGATACTGGGTGCTGCCTGTAGGTTGAACCAGGATCATCCCTGATTGACAGCCTGTCCCTGTAGTTTCTTGTGACTTCACTCTTCCTGGATTATAATTCATCTACAAACCTAACTTTATAGATGCTTACACAAAGGTAAGAGGTATCAAATTCAAGCTTTATAAATTTAGCATTTTGATGCCTTTTTCCATTTAGGGTTTCTTTTTACAAATACTGCAGAATCTACCTGCAGAAGCCAGGAGAGTGGCAGGAAGCTGGGGCAGCATTCTCTACTGAACTCTGGTTTTTGTCCCGGGAACCACGTCAGCTTCCATTTGGTGTCACTCTGCTCAGCTAGCGCTGTCTAGACCAAATCCCAGGCCAAGCGTTCCCCTCACAAGGCTCCCGCTGTATTTCCTCCACTTCATGCAGTCAGTAAGTGCCTGGTAGTGAGTGACAAATCTCCTACTGCTCCCATTTACTCCTTTGCACATGGGCTTTTACATCCACAGACACTTCATGGAAGATAAATCACAGAGAACAGCACAGGGACACAGCGAGCAGCCAACATGCTCAGCAACCTTTCCCTCTCATTCTGTGGCAGACCTGGATTCCTGGGTAACTGGGCATTGGTGTAGCCTGGAGGGGCTGAGAACTGACCGAAGAGGTAAAGGCAAGCCTTCTACAAATGTGGTTTATTTATACCCCAGACATTTAAAAGTCCCCAGAGCTCAAAAAAAAAAAATCACACTTTTAATTAAGGACATTTCCTTTTATGAGTTCCTGAAGGTAATGGCATTGTGCACAGGAATTTAATAGTTTGGGGGATTTTGTTTAAGTACTGATCATTCCCTTACACAATTGAAGCCTATTTCATGGATCAATGTCTTCAGTTTTCAGATATCTTTCATCAAGACGGCCCTTCTTCTAAAGCAACAATTAAAGAAAAATTTGCTGATGTGAGTTTAAGGATTACAGGTGTCTGATGATGGCTTCAATAATTACCAATATGCATTTAGAGAAAACCTAGCTTTCCAATGTGGTAGCTACGGGCCATATGTGGCTATTTAAAGTGAACTTTAAATTAGTTAAAATGAAATGAACTTTTTGGTTCTTTCGTCACACCAGCCGCGTTTCAAGTGCTCACTAGCCACATATGGCTAGTGGCTGCCATATTGGATATACAGATAGAACATTTCCATCATAGCAAAAAGTTCTATTGGATGCTACTGAGTCCTAAAGCGTGGAGGCAGATGGACTGCACAATGGATAATCTACAGATGTGGGAAGTTGTCAGCCCTTGGAAAGTGGGCACCTTCTTGTTAAAGAGATGAACAGTGAAAAGTGATGTTCTGTATGAGCATACTACCAAGATGGAACAGGGGTGAGAAGTCAATGCCAAAATAGAGGCATGACATTCAAAGCTGAATGATCCTGGGCAGGAATGCAGAACCTAGTCCTATACCACGAGCAGACTTGGGGCTAAGAAATGAGTGATGCCAAAGTCTGTGGGAGCAAGAGAGAATAAAAGAGAAAACATACGAGCACAGTTGTGACATGGAGGAGATATAGAATTCTCAAAGAGTGTTAGGTTATTTCTGCTGCAACAAATTACTGCAAACTTTCTCACTTAAAACAGCACAAATTCATTGTTACGGTTCTGGAGGTCAGAAGTTTCACTGGGTTGTAATGAAGCAGTTTCTTCTGGACCCTTTAGTTTTCTTGCCTTTTCCAGCTTCCAGAGGCCTCTTGCACTGCTTGGCTTCTTGGCCCCTTCCTCCCATTCAAAGTCAGCAACACAGCACCTTCGAATCTCTGCCTCATCCCTATTTCCATCTTCAAATCTCCTTCTCTGATGCTCACTTATAAGGAACCTTCTGATTACATTTCCCCCACCAGATAATCCAGGATCATCTCCCCGTCTCAAGGTCCAGAGTCTTAATGACACCTGCAAAGTCCCTTTTGCCATGTGAGGTGACATACCCACAGGTTTGGAGAATTGGGATGTGCACATCTTTGGGGGAGCATTGTTCTGCCCACCATAAGTGTGGTAACATCGAAGAGTCTGCTCAAAACCCTGAGACCTCACAGATATTTATAATTTAGAGGTCACCAAGCTTTCAAACCACAAGAAACAATTTATTAATTTATATTCCACCTTGTTCCAGAGATGAGTTAAATTTATAAAAACATATACATACAAGATAGAGCTTCAAATATAAATAGGATGAAAGGAGAAAGATGGGCTGAGTAAGAATACAATGAGGCAAAGAATGAAGCTTAGAAATATGCTGTGTAACGACCTCATCTCCTCCATTGTGGGAGTCTTAAAGACAGAAGACTCTGTGGAATCGAAGAGTATGTTCTAAATGTTACCACCAGGGGATTCAGACAAGGGGTGTAACCAGAAATTCCAAATAATCACACCCTGAAGGTCAAAAAAATAGAGATGGAAATTGTGGGTATAGGGCAGGACATTTTTTTTTAATGTAGCAGAATGGAATGGCATCCCCCTTTTCCTTAAGTTTTGGGAAGGTACATCCTCTATCAGAAGTGATGCAACGTGCAATATTTCTGACAGTTCAACTCTATTTCAGGTCTTGACCTCAAGGATATGTAGCACTTAGAGTTCATCAAGCTTTTAGACCCTAAGAAGTTATTTATTAATTTATATTCCCCGTTCCAAAAATGAGCTAGCTGATTATAACAATGTGCGTAATATAAGGTATGGCGTCAAATATAATTTGAGTGAAGGAAGAATCAGGAAAAAAATACAATGAGGGAAGGAATGAGGTTTAAAAAACATGCTGTGTATTGACTTGAACCTGTTTTGATTGGGTTGAACATATGGTCTTAACCTGATCATTTATATAGTTGGCAATGTTTTTGAGATGGAAAACAACAAAGGGTATCACTGAGAAAAGCTCTAGTTAGTCTTGTTACTAAAGTGAGACAAGAAATTCTTCCTGGAGTTCTCACATACAGAACATAATGTTTGATGTCCTCAACAATGTCTTATCCTTGAATGTTGGAGTTTTTTAAGGCTTTTTCTAATAATGACCCTTTATTTAGGCTTTTGGAATCCCCAAAACATAATTCATAAAAAGCAATTCTTCAGAGATCCAAGGAAATGAAATCTGCGTGCCTGGCTTCTTTCTGCTCCTCCAGAGTCTGGAGGATAGCTGAGAACACCTAGAAAAACAAATTAACACTGAGCCTTCAAATAGTTTTAAATACTGTTTCTTTCTATTGGACTTTTGGATAAGTACTGGGCACATGTCGGCTTGACATCCTATTCTCCAGCTAGTACCTGGAGTGTTTTATTTCATGTTACCAACCGTGTCATCCCATCTCTGTCCGGAAGAAAGCTGGGATAGTCCCCACTGACACAGGCTTCTTGGAACATAACTATAAATCTCCTCCAGATCATAGGAAACCATCAGACAATTGAGAACTTAAAAAAGTTGCCCTATATAGCATGTCCAAAGAGATCTGTCCTGCCACACGCCCCTTAGTATACTTAAGACAGACTACATTGGTCAACGCACTTGTCTCTACTTTGCACTGTGGTCAAATGGATATTACAGATGTTGAAGACAGGTAATTAATGACAGGGGCAGTGCTTTGAGATGTGGCTATCCCAGATACTTCTGTGAAGGCTGTCAACTTCCCAGCACCTCATGTTTTGTGAAAGTTTAGAGATAATAGCATACTGGTGAAAACAAACCCATCTCTCCACTGCCAGCTTCCCCTCTCTTCTCCCTCCCATCCCTTTCCCTCTCTTCCCCCATATTACCTACTTCTCCTTCCTCTTCTTTTTGTCCTCCCATTTTTCCCTTTGCCCAGCACACTGACAATCAAAGAACACTTAGAAGTTCTGAATGCCAAGACATTATATCAAATAATTTTCATAGGGGACTGTTTTTAAAAGTGACACTTCAAGAGTACACTTCAAGGTGGGTCATGGTGTGCCCTGTACCATCAGAGAACATTTTTAACTCAAGTATATAAGGTAACATATCTCATCCCCCAATTTATCCCTACTGATCTGTACATAAAATGCAAGGGCAAGCACAGAGATTATAAAGCTGAACATTGGCTCAGTGAGTGAATGGTATGTTCTTGTTCTCAAATATTTCACTGCTATAATAAGTAAGGCAGCACAGTGGAGCTAGCTGGATGGGGTTCGTGCCAGGTTAGAAATCAGATGCCTTCGATTGTCCATGCACACCAGTGCTTCTGACACCCAAAATGTGGCCGAGGAGGGGTCCCCTTGTTCAGGCCAGCTTATGACATTCTAATGCAATCTAGAGCCTGCCTTTATCCCCATCCTCCAGAACCTGGGAACAGTGCAGGCACCGCATTGAACTCATCTCGCAGAATGGTGCAGAGGGGGCTATAAAATCTTCAAGCACAAGAAAGTCGTCTTTCTTGAACTTCGAGTTCTGAATGTGCACTGCAAGCTCTGCTAACAAGGGGGACTAAGCCAGCCCAACACTTCAGGGATCTTTCCAGAAAGTTTCAGCCTTCCCCATGGTCCCTGGGGGAATCTTTTCTGCTACTTCTCATCTCCTGAGCAATTTAAGAACAACATACTCATTTGATTTGTAAGGTGAGGGCCTGGTGAAACTGTGAATGAAGTGTCTTGAGGGGAAGAAGATAATGTTTTCCAAGTGCCTTGACTAATATGTTCAGACTTGGTTCAGACGGGTCTGTGTAATTTGTTTGCTCCCATCATGGAGTCACAAAGGCGTCTCTGTCTTGCCGGGAGCACAGAGGGAGGAGAGGGACAGGAGGAGAGCCCATGTGAAGAGCACACCATGCTGTTTTCTCAGGACAGATGCTGTCTACTGGGAGAGAAGAAGCCATTGTGCTGGGTTTGTCTGTTGTGTGGATGGCACATGGGTGTACCCGCAGCCCAGGCCAGGGCACACAGATGCAATCCCAGTGTACTGTTGGGTTTTGCTTTTTCTGGCAGGGGTGCGAAAAGAATGTTAATATTTTGTGACCACTGAGACAGATGTCCTACCTTTACTCAGTTCACCCTAAAGGGTTAAAAAAATCCCTTCATTCCTTCTTTGTTCTCTGACCTATTTAAGACTTAGAACAGTAGAACCATCTACCTCCCTAGGGCAGGGAGAAGCTGCTTTCTTCTCAGACTTCAGATTTTAGCCTAAATGTCACTTTCTGAAAGACTCCTTCTCTGATCCCCAAGAAGTTAAGCCCCTTCCCTGACCCCCATGTGAATTTCAGTTGCAGCTTTTCCTGTGTCACAGATAAGGGGAGCCTAGTGTCAGGCTGGCGAACACAGATCCTGGAGGTGAGTTGCCTGGGCTGAAATTCCAGCTCTCCCATGGTCTGTGAAACTTTGAGAAATTTACTGCATTGTTTTATGCTTTAATTTTTTCATACATAGAATGAGGGTATTAACTGCTTCTCCCTCATGGAGAAATTACAATGATTATATAGGTTAAACAGACATAAAGAGCTTAGTGCCTCACACAGGGAGGCCCTATATATATGTTCATATTACTATTCATATATTTGCTTACTTATTTATGGTTTCTCTTCCCCCCAAACTAAGCTTCCATTAGGGCACAGGTTATATATACATATAATTTTGTTTTCATGTTGAATGAAAGGGAAGACAGGATATCAATCTTCTATTATAGAAAGATACAGTATTAAATTAGAATCCCTGCCTCACACCATTTACAAAGATCAAGGATTAAAGACCTCCATGAGAAAAGTATAACAATCGTTATAAAATTTTGGAGAATATCATTATGACCTTGGGGCTAAGGAAGGGTTCCTTAAACAATAAAAAAGTACTTATCATAAAAGAAATGATAAATGCATTAAAATTCTGTGTAATAAAAATCATCAGAAGCATAATGAAAAAAATTGCATTCTTAGAAAAATATTTGCAACCACATAGCTGATAGAGAATAAGTATTTGACATATAAAGGAAACCTAAATGGTTAACAAACAGAAGAAGTTTAGCATCATTAGTTATTAGAGAAATACAAATTAATATCCCAATAAATAACATTTCACATCCATCAATTGGCAAGACTTAAAATCTCTGACAATACCAAATGTTGGAAGTATATGGAGAAGTGGGGTTCCTATGCCCTATTAATGGGAACGTAAAATTTTACAAGTATTTTGGAAAATAATTGGGAAATGATGAGCACTGAGATAATCAGAGTGGCTTCCCTCTGGAGAGGGTGAGAGGAGATGGGACTGGCAAAAGTCGTACACTGTAAACTTCAAATATATTTGAAATATACTTTTAAATATTTAAAAATAAATATGACGTAATATTAAGATTTACTCAACTGAGCCGTTGGGGATGGCAATTCATTGTATTATTTTCAATTCTCATTTCTGTATGTGAAATACCTTTGTTATTTAAACAGCTAAAATAACTAAATATGAAGGCCTCAGAGATCATCTGGTGCAGTGGTCTCCAAACTCTGGTGCACATTCAGGCACTGCAGGGCTGATAGATCACAGATCATGGGGACACACCCCAGAGTCTCCGATGCAGCAGGTGTGGGGCGGGGACTTGGAATCTGCATTCCTAACAAGCTCCCAGTAAGTACTGATGCTGCTTGTCCACTTTGAGAACCACTGATCTAGCCCAGCCCTTTCATTCTGGAGATAAGGACCACATGACCAGAAAAGAGGAGTCATTTCATTTTTTTCCCTCCAAAAAATGCTTGTAGGGTGCCTGCTGTGTGCCAGGCACAGCTCCAGTACTGGTGATCCAGATCTTAGCAAGATAGACACGCTCTCTGCTGTCCTAGAGATTTTGCTCAGTTTGGGGGAAGGGAGGAGGGTGTGAACAAAAAGTAAACAAGATAATTTCAGACAGTGGCGAGTTCTAAGAAGAAAACCAAATAGGGTAATGTCAAAGGGAGAGTTGAAAGGGCAGGGGCATTATTAAATTGGCTCAGGTCTCTTTGAGGAGGTGACATTTAAGCTGAGATGGAAGGATGAGAAAGAAGATCTGGGGAAGTGAGCTCCAGGCAGAGGAGAGAGAAAGTTCAAAGCTTGGGGCAAGAAAGAAATAATGAAACCCCAGGGACTAGAAAACATATGAAAAGAAGTTTAACATCTTTGGTTATTAGAGAAATAACTAATTGCTGATTAGTAACTAACAAACTAACAACTATTAAAGAAATAGTCACTCTTTTTAGATCATAGCAACCAAAAGGCAGACAGTGGGATGTGAAGTCAGAGAGGTAGGTGGGGACCAAGGAAAGGAGTATGAATTTCCTTCTCCATGGGGGCCCTGGGTGTTCTGACATCCAGGATTATAGGTTTGCCTCTCAATCCCTGGTGCCAGTTTCCTCCCACCAGCCCACACTGCATGGCACAAAACACAAATTAAATGCAGCCCAAACAAAACACAGCAACCCCATCTCCAACCTCAGTGTTAGTGCATTGTCCTCCTTGTGATCTGATCAAGTAAACCCAATACATTTTTAAGGACAACCCCTTCCACGTCTAAACATTTAAAGGAGAGTGTGACAACAATGGTCAGAGATATTAAACTGCAAATAAAATGTATGTTTCTCTTGTGTAGAGGTGTCTTTTTTCTCCTGAGAGCTAAGGTAACAGATTGCATCTATTACTAGTGAAAAATAATAGATTTATAATGACTCAGTCTTCTACAGACAATCAAAATGTCAAATGTGAATTTTATTGAAAAATTTTTACTTACCTTCTTAATTCATTTAGTCATGTGTGTATCAATCCTCTACTTTCCTTAACATTTGCATCTTCTTTAACTGGCAAATATGCGTCACACTCAGTTCCTCCTTTTTGACTGGGATATGGTCCATACCACAGTCTTAGACAATTAAATATTTTTAAGTGGTTATCAATGTCATCTTTCCTGAACAAATTTCTCTTTGGTTTCTCAGTATTTTTATTTTGCAGCTGATATTTTTGGCCCAAGGAATATGCTCAAAAAGTGCTTAATGGCTATATCAATGGTTGAATCTGTTTCAGAGTTTATATTATTATTAAATGTTCTTATTAAAAATTAATTTATTCAGTTGATACATGTTTACTGTTCATCTACTACATCTCAAAGCTCTTGGGATACAGCAAAAACAAACAAATAAAACTATTGTTATCATGGAGCCCACTTTGTAACTGAGGTAATATAATAAATAAATAAATCTATCATATCAGGTGATGGTGAATGTGAAGGGAGACTAAAACAGCATAAGTAGACAGAAAAAGAAGGAGGTGCATGGGGCTATTTTCAGTAGAACAGAGAGGAAATTTCTTGAATAATTTGACATTTGAGCAAGGCTCTGAATAAAGTTAGATGGACAGATATCTGGGAGAAGCAAGGACAAATGTCCTGAGGTGAGAACCCAAGTGGCTGGAGGTGAGTGGATGAGGGGGGAGCCACAGGGGACTAGATAGAGAAGTGGTAAGGGGGCCAGATCAGATAAGGTTGCAGTCTATGGTGAAAACTTTGGATTTTATTCTGAGACAGATAGAGCTCCTGGTAGATTTTGGTTAAAGCAATAATAGGTCCAACTTAGATCTTTTAAAAAAAAATCATTCTATATATTTATAAAATTTATTTTTTAATTGAAGTATAGTTGATGTACAATATTATATGTTACAGGTGTACAGTATAGTGCTTCACAATTTTTAAAGGTTATACTTGATTTATAGTTATTATAAAATATTGGCTATATTCCTCGTGTTGTACAATATATCCTTGTAGCTTATTTCATACATAATAGTTTATACCTCTTAATACCCTACCCCTATATTGTCCCTACCCCCTCTGTCTCCCCACTGGTAACCACTAGCTTGTTCTCTATATCTGTGAGTCTGCTTCTTTTTTGATTATATTCACTAGTTTATTGTATTTTTTAGATTCTACATGTGAGTGATAACATACAGTATTTGTCCTTCCCTGTCTGACTTATTTCAGTTAGCATAGTACCCTCCAAGTCCATTTATGTTGCTGCAAATAGCAAAATTTTCCTTCTTTTTTATGGCTGAGTACTATTCCATTGTATATTTATATTTGTAGCACATCTTCTTTATCCAAGTGGCTGGAGGTGTGTGAATGAGGGGAGAGCCACAGGGGACCAGACAGAGAAGTAGTAGGTGGGCCAGATCAGGTAGGGTTGTGTAGTCTATGGTGAAAATTTTGGATTTTATTCTGAGACAGATAGAGCTCCTGGTAGATTTTGGTTAAAGCAATAATAGGTCCAACTTAGATTTGTTTTTGTTTTTAAAAAGCATTCTATATATCCATCTATTGATGGATACATAAGTTGCTTCCATATCTTGGCAATTGTAATTAATGCTGCTATGAACATTGGGGTGCATGTATCTTTTCAAATTAGTGTTTTTGTTTTTGGATCTATCCCAGGAGTGGAATTGATGCAGCCACTGTGGAAAATGGAAACTTCTCAAAAAAATAAAAATAGAACTACCATATGGTCCAACTTAGATCTTAAAAGCACTCTCATTGTTGTGTTAAAACAGACACACACATTGAAAGGGAAGCAAAAGGATAGAATCAGGGAGAACATTAGAAGGTTGTTGCAGTAATCTTGGCAAAAAGTGACGGAAGCAGAAGCAGAAGAAGGGGGCTGAGAGGTGGCCATATTCTGGATACATTCTAAAAACAGAGCCATGAGCATTTGATAATATATTGGAGGAAGGATCTGAGAGAAAGGAGTCAAGGAAAGAAGATGTCAAGGATTTTGGCTTCAACAACTGGCAAGGTGGAGTTTTCATTTACCTAGATGAGGAAGGTGGAGAAAAAGCAAGTTTGGGTGGGTAATCAAGAGCTGGATATATCCAAGAAGGCAGGAAGATAAGTCTGGAGTTCAGGAGAAAGACTCAGGCTACAGACAGACATTTGGGAGCCATCAGGGTATAAATGGTATTTACTAGAAGAGATTATATGGGGGTGTGTATAGATAAGAGAGGCAATTTGAGGACTGGACTCTGGAACACTCCAAAATTCAGAGATTAGGGGAATGAGAAGAATTCATTAAAGATATAAGAAGAAGGAGGCAGTGATGTAAGAAGAAAACTAGACATAAATGGTGCTCTGGAAGCCAAGTGAAAAAAAATCCTTCAAGAAAAAGAGCATGATCAACTGGCATAAATTCTGTAGACAGAACAAGAAAGAAGACTAAGAAATAACATTGGATTGGATTGACAGGAATTTTAATGGAGTGGGTAGAGACAAAAACCTGATAGGAAGATGTTCAAGAGAGAATCAGAAGAGGTACTATGGGGACAATGAATTTAGAAAATTCTTTGGAGAATTTTTGCTGCAACAGGGTAGAGAAATGTGGCTAGTAGTGAGTGGGGAAGGTGATGTCAAGGGAGGATTACACCTGCTCACTGGAATACTCAAAGTGATCAAAACAGAAATGGACTCTTGAGAGAGAAGGGCACAATTGCAGGAGAAGGGCACAATTGATGACTTTGGAGAGAAGGGCACAATTGATGACTTTGGAGAGGATGGAATCCAGTGTCTGAGGGAGGAGTGACCTATGGAAGGTATAGGGACCTCACTCATAGGAACAGGAGAGGGGTGAGGTATACGGGTCCAGATGCAGGCAGGTTGGTAGATTTGGAGGTGGGAACTTTTAGAGTTTCTCTTATTACTGATTCTATTTTTTCTTGAAGTAAGAAGGTCTTTACTTGAGAGAAAGGAATGAGGAATACATTTTAGTGTTTAAGGATAGAAAGGGAATTATGAAATAGTAGACTTGAAGATTGATAGTGAGAATTGATGAGGGAAATGTGTAGCATTTCTGGCCCATTGAGGTTTGGTTAAGAGTTTAGATCAAGACCAGACAGTAAGCACAAAGTGTTTGGATTTAATCAGGTTGTGGCTAACGGAAGGGGAGATGGGGAAATGGAGTGATGGATAGTGCAAGGGACTGATTATAGTTATAGAGCATGGGATCCAAGTCAGGTCTGGAGGCAGAAGAGGACCTGAGGAGGTGAGAAGCAGTGAAAAGATAGGGGAGAGGAGCTTAGAGGTCCCAGGGGTCAAAGGGTTATTGAGCTTGGGCACTAGAGATAATGATCTGAAAAGATAGGAGCTGGTGGTCATAAGGTAGAATATTTGAAATTGAGATGGTAGAGGGGGCTGCTTACTGGTGATGATAAAGTCTAGAGTGGGATGGATCATTTGAGGTGGGTGGATAAGGTGAGGGTGAAGGGCAAGCTCACAGGTGGTGGGGAGGAGGAGGGAGAATTAAGAAATGAAATTATTGAAAATGTGGATATTAAAATCCTCAAGAATCATATTAGAAGTAGCAGTGAAGAGAATGACAGTAAAACAAGGAAAAACTAAACTCTTCAAGAAACGAGGGAGAGTTATTGGGGGTCTGAAGATGTAGCATGGTCTTATGGCCTGAAGTTCAAAGGAGCTGAGATGGTGGTGGGGAATGAGGATGGAAGGAAGATAAATGGCCCAGGAAAGACAACAAGGAACAAGGAGGACACTGATCTCACCCCCTCCCCCGCTCCCAGAGGCAAGTGGAGGATGGAGGGGCAGGGAATTTAAAAATAAGTAAGTAAATAAATGTCACCCCTCAAGAAGGTCGTGAGGGAAGCAGTATCTTCAGAGGAGAGCCAGGTGTCTGTTATGTACAGTCGATTCCCATTTTTCATGGTAGTGATGTTCTATAAAGTTGTTGTGAACATTGAATTAGCAAATACCATTGCTCCTAGGAAAAATATAAGCTCCTGGCCACAAGATTTTCATCAGCTGCTCAATACACAACTGTGTTTTCTGTGTATTTCTGTTTAAAGACACCTTATTTAATATATATTGTTGATTCATTCACATTAAAGTCGTGGCCAACAACTGTAACTCATGCCTGAGCAAAGCTTATCTAATGCACATATTTTCTCTATAAGACACATCACAGCCTCCTTGCTCTTAGGAGCACCAGACAGCACTTCAGTACTATGCTGGGGCCATTTTAAACAGTAGAATCACTAACACAGACCATAAAAATGTGAAAGAAAGTGGCACTAAATAGATCATGTTTATAGTATGAGAGCTGAAACACAAAGGCAGGGTGTTGCCTTCTTTGATTTTACCTGGAAATGTGTCAGGTGACTCAGACTTTTCGCCACTATGCACGTGTTCACAAATAACTGTGAAAACATTGTGTATATTGATTTGGGGATTACCAATAAATTTTAGCATGTAGGCAAATTCGCAAATATGTTATCTGTGAATAATGAGGATGGACCATAGGTGAAAGGAGGTTCAGAGAAGAGTTTGAGTCATAGAAGATTCTGCTGATGGCCTTGAATTTCAGCAGACCCAGTAGAGGTGCTTGTAGGCTGTCAAAGGGATATGAGATATGGTCAGGTTAGGGGACATACAGAACTTCGTGTGGATGAGAAGGCTGGTTGTGAGTGATGACTTGAGATCCTTGGGCTTTTTGACACACCTGAGACAAATAGAATTGCAGAAGGCAATGGTCTTTGGGAGTGGGATTATTTTGATGAGACTTTTGCTGTTGACATAACAAATCTTGCCCCCTTTCCATCTTTGTTTAACACAGTGCCACTTCTTCCTTTTTCCCTTCTTCTGCATCCTTTCTTCTTCCTCATCCTTCCTTCTCCTCAGTTTAACAACAGCCTTCTCAGAATTTCTAGAGGGATCAAAAAGAGAAGGATGGTACCCAGAGATTAAGAACTGCAGGGAGTGATGACCCACTCTGTGGGTTATGCCCATGTGCCCTTGGCTGCCACAAGGCTCCTAAGGGAGTCTGTGGTCTGCTACTACTGGTACAAGAATAGCATATACCTTCCTCCCACCTCCTCATCACCCATGAGCCTCCCATTGGTATAACATGAATTGGAACCCTGGTGGCAAAGGGATCTTAAAAATGTAGTTTCTGCCCCTGGAATACAGAGCAAACAGAGAAAGACAGGAGTGGTGATGAATACCAACAGATAATACTTGGTGTGCTCTCGACTCCTCTGTTTCTCTCATATACTCCGTATCCACACACATTAGGGAAACCCTGAAAGCATTACTTCAAAGTATAAGTAGAATAAGATCATTTCTTACTACTTCCTCTTGCTCGTGTTCTGTTCTGAACCTGCATTTTCCTGCATGTGGATTATTGTAATAGCTTCCTAACTCCTCTTATCCCATTTCCATTTGCCCCCTACAGTCTATCCATAACGCAATGGCCAGAGCAAAACTTTTAAACATAAATTAGATCACATCCTTTCTCTTCTGGAAGAAATCACATTTTATTTAGAATAAAAGCCAAAGCATGATCTGAACCACCCTTGGCTCTGACCCCACTGTCCCTGTCATTTCCTGTGGTCTGGCCATACTGGCTTCCTTGCTGTTCCTCGAACTCTCTAGTCCACTCCCACCTCAGGGCCTCGCATTGGCCATTCTCCACTTGAAACTATATTTCCTGGGGTATTCACACAGGAAGCTCCCTCCATCCTCAGGTCTTTGCTTCACCTTCTCAGGGAAGCTTTCTCTGACTACCCTATTTAATATTGTAACTCATTCTTACCACCTCTTAGCCTAGCAGGACCTTTGGTCCTTTCCCAAAAGTTCGTAAGACATTTGGTCTACACCAAAATATCCTGGACATTTGGTTCTTTTCAAAATGCCCACAAGACATTTGGTCCATGCCAAAAGGTTCCTGATATTTGGTCTTGTCCAAAACAGTTTGTCATCATGGACCAAATATGCTCATGGACATTTTGGATAGGACCAAATATCAAGGACCTTTTGGCATGGACCAAATGTCTCATGGATGTCTTGGACAGGACCAAATTCCTGCTAACCCCTCTTAGTACTTATGATCTCTCTTGCCTTGTTCCACTTTTGCTTTTTTTTTTTTCTACAACACTTAAATCTTTTAACATACTCTATAATTTACTAATGTATTATATTTATTGTGTATTGCTAATCTACCCCCACTAGCCTATAACATCCGTGGGGCAGAGATTTCTTTTTATTTTGTACACTGACCTATCTCAAGCATCTAAACTAGTGGCTGCCACATAGTGAGTGCTCAATGAATATTTGTTGAATGAATACATGAATAGTTGCTAGAATGGGACAATAATCCATTCTGGAGATATGGAAATCAAATGGCCTATACATTTCAGAAGTCTTTGTTCCTATTCTAGTGTTGTACAAATGAAACTTAAAACCTTCTAGTAGGGACCTCTGCGAGGAGCAGTATTGACTGGGATTGGCATGTGGAAAATACCTGAGTTGACAGAAATGTTTTCTATCTTGATGTGGGTGATATTTGGAAGAAAATTCTTTCAGTTGTACACTTAAGATCTGTGTATTTTAATGTATTTAATACTTCAATAAAAGAAAACAAAATCCATGTGAAATTGAGGAATGCTAGGAAGACTTACCTATGAAGAATTCTCATTTTGTCATACTATGGGAGACAGACACTGGAGACTTTCTAAACCCATGCGTGGAGGAAGATTAAAAAAATTCTTGATCACAGCAACTCTTCTTTTTATTGGCTTTGGCATTTAAGATCTGATTGTATTTTTTTCTTTTTCTCCCAATCCCAAGTAAAACTAATGATCTTTCAAGTCGTTGAGTAAGCCCTTATATTTTGTTTTGGAGTGGTTGACTTTGGCTCAATGAGATATGTGCATGTCTGCGTGTATATGTGTATGTGTACAGGAGCATCTATACTTACTCATGTAGTATGGAGAGCAAGCCAGTTGTTTTATGTTATTGTCATTTCCCTGGCTTTAAAATAAATGAGTTTATTTAGATTTCTAGAAGTGAAACTGCTTCTGTGACATCTTTTGGCTGTTTGGGGTCCTTTGGGATTTGAGCTTTTTACAAAAGTTTCCCCTGTATGTGAAAACTGCAGGGAAGAGGAGAGCATGAACAGTTTAAAAGCAGGAAACACAGCTAAAAGCTAGATTTTAAATTCATTTCCATCTATTTATGGAAGACCTTTAAGTCCATCAGCCTTATTTGGGAAATTTCCTAGACTGAAAAAAATTTCTGCTTTTTCTATTTTCTTTTAACTCATTCAATGTAAAAGTAAAATAAAATCTACAGCCACCACATTCTTTTCATTGATCAACGCTGTAGCACAAATCTCCAGAAAAGCTTTTCATTCTTGATCAGTTTTCTCATCAGTAGAATCAGATGCAGTAAGAGCTGGGAAAGCAACCTCAGAGTGACAAATGATCAAGCAGTGACTTGGTAATTCTTCTTACACCCTGTTTAGTGCCTAGTTGTTAAGGCAGAGAAGAGAGGCTAGAGGCAGGAATCAATTTTTCAGTTGAATATAGTATGTGCTTGGAATACTCTTTAATTATAAATAGTATAATTTAATTGTACTATAGTGACGTAAGTTAGATTTCCCTTTCTGGAGGAAAAATCATGTGCTGTTTTCTTCGTCTGCTTTTGAGAATACTGTGTTAGTCAAATAGGGAGCAATGTGTGTGGGAAAACTTGGATGTGCCTCTCACCCACCATTCTGCCTTAATCTCCTCTGAACTTGACTGCATGCCTCTTTGGTCCATTTAGGAATAAAAATAAACTCTACTTCTCTCTTGATAATTCATGATAGTCTTCCCGGAGTCTTGATTAGAGAGGGAGCAGCAAGATGACGAATTATTTCCTTCATGTTGTAACTGAAGGGAAACAAAGTCCACACCATCACCCGCCTTCCTGGGTCTGTTCTCAGCCCATGTATCTATGGGCTGAGCACAGGGAACTGGCTCTGAAAGAGAGGCTGATGCCTGTTTTCCATGGTCTCGCCCCTCAAGAAAAGAGGGAGGAAAAAAAAGGAAAACCAGAATCTTATTATCCAAAAGCTGTTCTTTCTTCACTCAGTCTGCTTCATTTTGACGCACTTCACTCACCCTCACTAATTTTTGCTTGTTGAGCTCACTTATTTAAAATAAAAATACCTTCACAGAAATGGTTCAGTGCCATAGAGGTAGTGAAAGGGCCTGCGCTTCTCCCAGATGCTTCCAGAAAATTTTTGCCTGGAAGGCGGTAAACATTCATAGCCTTCCTGGGGTCCAGGGGCCAGTTGATCCTGGGTAGTGAATTACTGCCCAGGTTCCATGGAAGGAACAGGCATGTGGGCAGAGATGCTTAGACTGCTGACATTTTAAAGGCTTTTGTGAAAGGAAAATGATTTGCAAGTGTTTGGCAAACAAAAGCTCTGTGTAGCTCTGTGCCACTTTCAAAGTCAACTTTAAACTCCTAAAACTTCTATGTTTATGAGAACACAAAACTTTTATGCAGCCTGATGCTTACAAAGAGCTCCACGGCACTCTGTGTTCAAAGGTTGAGCCTAAAGACTGAGAATCGGGGTTTTATTTTCTGTAGCCATGAACCTTGGCTGGAGCCCAGAGAACTGGGGATAAATCCAGAGGAAAGCAGACAGAGCCTCTTAAAGATGAATTTACTTGGTTTCACTCTTTCGGTTGCCTTTGGGCTGGTGCCTGTGCACAAACTTTTGCAGTGGCGGCGGGGGGGCGGGGAGGGGATCAGTGAGTGGATGGCTCCGGCATGTGCTCCCCTGGAACAAGCAGACTGACGGAACAGGTGGCCCTTTTAAGTAGGTTCAGGCCCACAGTGAATGGGCCTGATCAATTATTCAACATAAAATGATGGAAATAAACTAAACAGAAAGATCGCTCAGGTCTCCGTGCCTGTGGGAATCCTGGTAGTGATTGCAAGACTTTAACCAGAGCACCCCCGCCGTCCTCGGCAGCCAGAGTCCTGGGTTAGAGCTGAAGAATCTGCTAGAAACTCACACCAATACATCACAGGTAAGTTAGATAATTGGGAAATTTAAAAAAAAAAAACTGATTTCATAGACTGATAATGTAAATTAAAAATATTTAGAAAACCAGTTCTTTCATTTTAGAAAGGAGGGCACTGGGTCAGTTACTAAAGCTTTCCTATCTTCTGGGGACAGAGCTGAGAACAGCACTCAGGTCCCCCGGACTCCTGCTGGAGGGCTCTGCCCCCATCAATCATTTGATCCAAACATCACACACAGACCTGCAAAGAGACTTCCTAATACCCAGAAACTAGCATCCCTGATGAAAAGAAATATGTCCTTGTCCACTTTCCCTTCACCTTGACCTTCAGGCTGTCTTTGTAACCTCTTTCCTCCTTCAAATATTTCTTTAAAATTGGGAGGTTGTAGGGGGTAGAGAGGCAAAGAGAAAAGAACATTTTAGAGCTGGAAGGGAGGGTCTAGAACATCGCATTTGTTTCCTGGCCTCCTTTATCGATGAGCAAAAAAGAGGAATGCTTCTAGAAGGAGCTTTCAAATGTAGTTCCTGATTCAGTTAAGGTCTGGGGTGGGGCCTGAGAGTCTGCATTTCTACCAAGCTCCTGGGTGATTCTGATCCACAAGAGCACACTTTTGAGTCTTAAGGGAGTGGACCAAGTGGCCAGCTTCAGGTTGCATAACTAGTTAGTGGTTACTCCAGTGACTGTAGTGAATCTCAATTGATTTCAGATGGTTCAGACCCACGCAACTTTAAGCATGCTTCTTAAACTCTGAGTTATATTTTTCTCATCTATAAAAATTACAGTTTCATGGGATTCGTGACTCTTGTGTCTAGCCAGTGAGGATAACAGAGTCTTCATAGAGGCCTATATTCACAGTATATGGGAAAAATATAGAATTGGAAGCCCAGAGGCCCTGGGTGACCCAGCTTTGTGACCAAAGGAAACACTTCAGGCATGAGTTGCCTTCCCTGAAATGAGAGGGAGATGGCCTGGGTCATATTTAAGATTGCTTCTTTTTTAAGACAGCTTTTTTCTGGGCACACATGAAAATACAGTAAGAGTAACACTTGCCACGTGCCAGGCCCTATTTTAAAAGCTTTGCATATAGTAACTCATTTCGTCTTCACTACAACCCTGTGTTATCATCCCTACTTGACAGATGAAGAAGCTGAGTCCTGGAGAGGTTCAAGGTCATGCAGTTATAAGTGAAAGAACCAGGTAACATGGCTTCAGTCTGTGCTGTCACTGACCCAGTGAACAGCGATGGTTCAACTCTAAGGAGGTTCTAGTTATAGATCTCCTTCATGTGTGTTATTTGAACCAAGTAACCATATTGCGAGTTGTCATAATCAACATCATTACCCCCATCCTACAGGTGAGAAAACCAAGATTCACATAAGTAGCAAATGGAGAAGCCAGGATTTAAATGGAGTCTATCAGAGTCTATCCTTTGCAAAAGATGTGCAAAGCAGTGCCTCAAACCTGCAGCTCTAACTATGAACACCAAACTCTTTGAGACGTGGGAAGCTTGGTCTCCTCAGCTGATGAGCCTGGCAGAGATGGAGTCCACCAAGTATTTCTAACAGTCAGAGGCTTGTATGAAAAATCAAACATAAATTGATTGTCTAAATAGATTTATTGTCCACTAAACTTGCTATAGGTACTTGTTAAATGTACTAATATAGATGTAGCTAATTTTGGGTTTCCTATACAGGCAATACCATTTATAAATAATAAAATGTTTGGTTTTTTATTTCCAGAAAAAGAGATCCCTTCTAGTTCTAACATTCCACCACTTGGAACATAATGTTCCTAGTTTAAATAAGTATAGTGATGTGGAGTTGCGGTGTCTTTGTTTCTGCCGTATATCAATGGTCCATTTAATGCCAAGTTCTTGAACAGAAACAGAGCCCCATAATTATGCATATTTCTATGGGAAAATTTGTCCAGCTTCCTTGTTTCACTCAAGGACATATTCTTCCAAGACATAAGGGGTGAGGGGGAAAGTGATGGAATCTGTAGGCTTTTAACATTCCCATGGCTGGGAGTATTCTGAAGTTATACTTTTTTGTTCTATCACCCAAGTTGAGTATCCTAATTTGGGGACATAACCCCATGAGATCACCACTGGTCCCTTAACTGCCCATTATCCCAGTGATGATATGCAGGCACTGCACAGTGACTGCTACGTTGGGGCTGCAGCACGTGGGCTTGTCACGGTGAGGACTCTCACAATTAACTTGTTTTTTCAAAAAAGGAAAAAAAGGGCTTCCCTGGTGGCACAGTGGTTGAGAGTCCGCCTGCCAATGCAGGGGACATGGGTTCGTGCCCCAGTCTGGGAAGATCCCACATGCCATGGAGCGGCTGGGCCTGTGAGCCATGGCCACTGAGCCTGCGTGTCCGGAGCCTGTGCGCCTCAACGGGAGAGGCCACAACAGTGAGAGGCCCGCGTACCGCAAAGAAAAGGAAAAAAAAAATTTGGACATCGACAGTTACCTGCTTGGTAGAGAATTATGTAACCATCCAAGAATGGTCAGATGTCCCTTTCAGAAAAATGCCCCCTGAGACCTTTCTTAATGACATTTTACATATGCATGACCGATAGCATCTTTACAAACGATGTATTTCAGCTCATCTCATTTTGTCCTCACAGGAACTGGGAGAAGCAGGTGTCCCCTCCCTTCTGTAGAGGAGGAATTAAGGCTCCCAGCAACCAGGAGTCACTTGCAGTGTGACCCCATCAGGACTGCAGTTCAAGCCCCTGGGTTCTTGTCCAGGCCTTTCTTCACTCGACCAAGGCCATGACTCTAACATCCTACAAATGTCCTGTGAAAACGTCCACATGAAATATATGCTCTTTTCTAAGTCTGTTTACTTCTGACCCTGTGGAAAGATTTGAGAGACATTAGTAACTTATTTTTGTATTTTCTCAAGTCCCTGTGAAGGAATGACTGTATCTGTAGTGCTTCTTTTCTGGGCCCTGGAAGGAATCCAAAGCTGTCTCTGTGTTTTCCATTTGGCACATTTTCAAGAATCTCTTGCTGTTTCCTGGAGGTGGTCCTGCAGAACTCTATAGAGCGCCCCCTGACAGGTTGACCGAGGCAGGAATGCAGGCATCACGAAGCCTCGAAATAGAAAAGACTGGTGGGACGTGCAGGTGCACCCTGCTCTGTGCAACTCACTCTAAAGACGGGGAAGGGCCCCTGAGAGAGGGACCACTTTTCAACAGCAGATAACTACCTGTTGCTTTGTCATGGAACTTTTATTTGCTTATTTGTTTTGAAACTTTTTTTTAAAAAAATGAAGTATAGTTGACTTAATTGTGTTACTTTCAGGTGTACAGCACAGTGATTCATATATATATATACATATATATATATATACACATACATATGTGTATATATATATATATTCCTTTTGTCATGGAACTTTTAAATAGTGAATGAATCTAGTGAAATTTTTAAAATACAATTCAACTTATGGAGAGGAATTCACCTTGACTTTCTTGAAATAGTCATAGGTCACAGGTTTGAAAAGCAACACTAAGAAGAAACAGGGAGACTTTCAAAAGAAGGTTGATGGTGAGTGAGCTTCTGTATGACAGAGTCTGAGCTGCCCCACATGCCCAAAAGCTCACAGTACTTCAAAGACCCAGCCAGAAAAGACCAAGGAGAGGATAGGAGTCCCAGCTTCGCTGAAGCTTCAGAAACATCTACATTTACAAAGGGGTTTGCAGTAGAGGCTGCTGCCCATGTTCTTTCTGAAACAGGCCCAGAAAGTGAAACTTTAAAAGGCAATTAATGGGTGAGTTTTAAATATACTGAGGATAGAGGACACCCCTGGTGGCGCAGTGGTTGAGAGTCCCCCTGCCGATGCATGGGACGTGGGTTCATGCCCCGGTCCGGGAGGATCCCACATGTGAGCCGTGGCAACCACTGTTACCTTAATTTTAAAAAGCAACTGCAGTCCTCATAATCCTCTCAAGTTTAAGTCAATCAAAGTGAAAGAGAAAAGGCCTTGCCTGGGCATTTCTACTTAGAAGAGCCTAAGTTTGAATCAATGCTTATGTATGAAGCTTGTTCCTGATAATTTGAGCACATGCTTGGTCCTTCCCTTGTTTTCCCTCTTTCCTTTGCTTCATATGTTGACAACCTTTTTTAAAAGGCATTGGAAGACCTTGTTGTTGAAGGATTCCTGTGGGCAATCCCAGAACTTTGGAGCTGGAAGGGAATCTAGCAACCACTCAATGCCTTTCACAAATGAGGAAAACCAAGAGCCGGGACTTTGAACCCATGTGTGCACTGCACAGGCGCTGGGCAGACAGAGCTCAGTCTCCCAGGTGCTGGGGTCCTCTTAGCCGCCCCTCCCCTTTCTTCTGCCCTCAGGAAGAACATGGTCTTCAGAATCCCTCTATATAAAAGTGAGCCCCTATGGAGAGCACTTAGCCAGTTCCAAATTCAGAAGTCTAGGTAACAAGGCAGTTCCCTTCCATGTGTCTTTTCCATGAAGCACAATGGTACCTGTATTACTTTCCTGTCACTGTCCTAACAAATTACCACAAACTGGGTGGCTTAAGACAACAGTTTATTCTCTCACAATTGGAAAGGCCAGAAGTCCAAAATCAAGGTGTCAGTAGAGTTGCACTCCCTCCAAAGGCTCTGAAAAGGAATATTTTCTTGCTTCTTCCACTTCTGATGGTTCCAGGAGTTTGCTGACTTGTGGTTGCATAAATCCAGTCTGCCTCCATGGTCACATGGCCTTCTCCTTGAGGACTCTGCCTTCTCCTTTTCTTTCCCTTACAGGAACGTCTGTCATTGGATTTAAGGCCAACTCATCTCACCCAAGATGATTTTCTCATCTCAAGATCTTTAACTGAATGACATCAGCAAAGATCCTTTCTCCAAATATGGTCACATTCACAGGTTCTGGGGTTAAGACATGGTAATATCTTTTTGGGGGCCACCATTCAACCTGCTATAGTATTCATGTAAATAGACTCTCAGAAATAGCCCTAAATCCCCAGTGTAAATACTATAAATTCTATATTTGTGTTTCCCAGGGTAAGTTTCTTACACCTAGTTTTGAAGAGTTATTTTCTAAAATGAGTTTCATGGTGAGATGATTTTGATAATTTCGTATAGCAAAGTTAAGCGGTAGCAGCTTTTTTTTGGTTTTGCTTCTTTACAATTGGAATTTCTCAGAACCTTTAAGAAGCTGATGGACATTATGGCTTTTCAGAACTGGGATAATGATGCATGGTATTTCCCAGGTGAGTATGTTTTGTCTGGGTTTTCCAGAAAGCAAGGATTACGACAAGGCTTAAGTGCAAGCTTTCCACTGGGGATTATTTTCCAGGGAGGCAGAGTGAAGGGCAGGGCACAACACAGACAGATGGAGAGCAGTGCCAGGTGGGTCCTAGATCTGGCCACCTCTGAGGCTGTTAGTGGCCTGACCTCATGAGACAGCTCAAATTGCTGGAGGAAATGTATCTGGGGTCTTTCTACTGGGGAAGAGAGGGGGCAGCAGTAATCCACTGGCTTCCACCACCATTAGTCAAAGTGTCCCTTCACCACCCACACAGGCTCTGCACGTCTAAGTGCCTAGCAGGTCCTCACCACGTCCCCTGTTTTTGTGTAATTGCAGCATCGGCACCTGCAGGAAGTGGGTCAGAGCCTGCACAGAAGCGATCACACCATAGTCACTGGCTTGCGATCAGCTGAGGCTGAGAGAATCTGAAGCTGTGCTTGAGAGGTGTCTGTTATGTTCCTGGACCCGTTAGTGGGAAGACATCCCAGGAAACAAGTGTTTCATGGAAGGCTCTTTGAGAAACCAATTTCAGTGTTAAATTGCTCTGATACGTTATTTCATTAATGAACTTGCTTTAATGCTACTTATGCTTCCTGGTATCACCACACACTCCCTCAGTTCTGTATTTGGGGATCACTGTCAATCATCTAGTTTGACAAAATACATTACCATGCCTTTTAAAATTTTAAGTCAGGAGAGAGTTCATTCTTGAAAGAACTGTTTATACATACTGGAAAGCACATTCCTGGAGCTGATTTAATTTTAACTTTATTTGTATTCATATCTGCTGACAGTAAGCTGTGAAAACTGGAAGATTTCTTAGGGTATGGACTACTTCCATTTTTGCTCCTTCAGCCAATGTGGTAAATATCATCTTACCAAAAGAGAAGGGAAAAAGAATACACAGCAGTTTCTTATCTAGCTCAATGGGAGGGAAAAAGAGAAAAGAAGAAGCAAAAGCAAGATCATTGCCTGGTGCAAATTTGGGGACAGTTACATTACACAAAAGGATTGGAAAATGGAAATGTGTTCCTTTGAAATGACTGTAATCTGCTGAATGTTGAGGCTGAGAGGAAAGTAATGAAGGAGAACAAGGCAGGCGAGAGTATTAATTTTCTCTGATGATGGAGGCTATATAGTCACCTTTACAGGAAGAGATCCAGACATTGTGGAGGAGCTGATTTTCAAGAGACCCACTCTGCTTGCTGGAGTCCGTTTTATGGATGGTTGGTTGGCATGAAGGAGCTGTGAATCACAGGGAGCCTGTGTCCTCTCCACAGCAGCACCCAAGAAGCACAGGATCCAAACAGAGCCAGCAAAGTGAGAGTTAACAGGAAACCCTGAGATGGCAACATCCGTTCAATCTGGTTTTGGTGTTGCCATCAATGAAACAAGCTGGAATCATGAGCGTAGAGAAGGGAGGAGGCGTAATGGGCTGGTGGAGGGTGGGACAAAATTGTGTTGGCCCAAGTGTGGAAAAAACCCTGTTCTTTTTAAGACTCCTGAAATGGTCTTTTGGAAGCAGCATGGTAAAAGGAAAAGAACCTAGACTTTTCAGCCATTTGACTTAAAAATGAATTTCTGGATCATTTGCTCGTGAGTTGTGTAGCCTTGGGATAGTCATTGAGCTTCTATGCCTCAGTTTTCTAATCTGTAAAATGGAGAGAATAATACTATGTCATTTAGTGGCAAATAATAGAACACCCTACTCGATGTAGTTTAAACAATACAAGAGTACTTCCAGGCAAGAAGGTTCTGGGCACTCCTCCAAACATATAGCACAATAATGGATAAGGAAAAGGTATAGTTGAGGATCAAAAACCACATAAATATATCTAAAGACCACAAGTGGAAAAATAGTACAAGGTGCTTCAGGCCCAGAAGAAGGCACTATTTGCTGGGAGTTTGGCCTGGGCAGCATTACTACATGGGAAAAAAAAGAAAAGAAAGAAAAGGAAAGGAAGTATAAGCCAGATCAATTGGATCAATGCTTGACACTAGGACTTGGGTGGGACTCAAGGCTACCAATCTATAAGACTAGAGGAAAAAGAAATGGTAAAAGTTTAGCCTCTTGACCAGGATATGAGTCAATCCATCCTCACTTGGTAACTAAACCCATGATATGGAAACAGGGCATGGAACTAGGGCCTCAGAGGGTTAGGGAGAGAAAGTATAGAAGTCATAAAATTGTATGACTCTAACAACATAGCCTCAAAATACAAAAAGCAAAAACTGATATAAGGAAAATTTGACTAATCCCCCAAAACCCACAGGGATATTTTAATATATATAAAATATGATGATTGGTTGAACAGACTTCAAGTTGACAGGAAAGTATGGAAAGTATGGATAGGACAATAAAAAGAATATATGTTATTTTCAATTACACATAGGGTATTTATAAAAATTTACTATGTATAGGCCGCAAAGGAATTGTCTGCAAATTTCAAACAGCAGTATCATATGAATAATGGTGTTCCAATTCAATGCAATTAAAGTAGAAATTAACAAAAAAAAGAGAATAAAAACAGACACATATATATTGGGAAACTTAGAAATGTACTGCCAAATAATTCATGGGTATATTAGCTTCTTATGACTGCTGTAACCAATTACCACAAACCCGGTGGCATAACCCAATAGAAATATATTTTCTCACAGTTCTGGAGACCGGAATCTTGAAATTAGTATCACTGGGTTGAAATCAAAGTATTGTTAGGGCTGTGTTCCCTCTGGAAGCTCCAGGGGAGAACTTGTTCCTTGAATCTTCCAGTTTCCGGTGGCTCTGGACGTTCCAAGGCTTTTGGTTACATCATTCTACTTTGTGGTCACATTGCCTCCTCCTCTTCTGACCTTGGGGAAATCTCTCTCTGCCTCTATCTTGTAAGGATACATGTGATGGCATTTAGGGGCCACCTGGATGTCCAGGATAATGTCTCCATCTCAAGATCCTTAACTTAGTCACATCTGCATTCTTTTTTTTGATCATATATCATTCACAGGTTCCAGGGATTATGATATGAATGTCTTTTGGGGGCCATCACTTAGTCCACCACATGGGTGAAAGAGAAAAATTACAGTGAGAATTGTGAATGACAATACAAGTCATGTATATCAAGACTTGTGGAATACAGCAAAAATCATACCTAGAGGCAAATTTATAGCCTTAAATGTGATTTTTTTTTAAAGAACATTTAAAATAAACAACTTTATTTAACTCAACAAGTTGAATCAGGAATCAAAATACTTCCTTCCAAAAGCAACAGGCCCAGACAAGATTTTGGAAATTTCAAGAAGCAAACATTCCCCATCTTATACAGATCTTTTCAGAGTCTAGACCTAAAAAGGTCAGCCACCCACATAGTTTTATCAGGCTAATAGAACTTTGATATGGAAACTAGACAGAACAGTACAAGAAAAAATAATTATAGGCCAATCTCACTTATGAATGCAAAAATCCCAGATAAAATACAGCAAATTGAATTTAATAGTTATTAAAAATATACAATGACAAAGTTAGGTTAATCCCAGGAATTATAAGGCTGGTCAATACTAGAAAATCTCTCAATGCAATACATACCATTAACAGATTAAAGGAGGAAAATTATATAATCATCTCAGTAGATGCCCCAAAAGCATAAAGTATAAATTCTTCCTCATTCATGATTAAAAAATTAAAAGCATTCAGCAAAGAAAGACTGGAAAGAAGCCTCTGTAACCTGATGATTGGTGCCCATCAAACACCAACAGCAAACATCATCTATATTAATGGGATTTTAGAAGTTTCCCACCTCAGACTGAGGAGAAACTTGCCTGCCTTCACTGTTACTTCTTTGGCATGTCCAGGTTTGGGTGGCTTATGCTGGTTTGTCATTTGCCCTTAGAGTGTTTAGATATGCAAGTGCAGGGGGTAAAAGTATCAAAGCATGGCCTATAGTAGGCTTCTCTTCCTCCATTGTCATAGAGTCCCAGCCAGGCATTCGGTAGCCCAGTTAACTCATATTTCTTCACATTGTGCGATACGCTGTATGTTCATGTGACTAAGTTCTCTGCAGTGGAACACAAGGAAGGGATGTGTAGTACATATGGGTCTGCATCTTAAGACATGGGTGTGCCCCTTCCAAACTCTCTGCCCCTTCCCAATGGCTGGAACTTGGAAGTGGCAGTGACCTAGCTTCAGCCTTACAGGTGATGACAGTCCTGGTAATGATGGAGTAATAGGAAGGAAGGAGCTATGTTCCCTGATAGACCTTGTGGAACAGAACTGCCCCTCCCACGTGGAATGCTTACATCGGGGCTAAGTGATAAAGAAATGACAGTATATATTCTTGAAACTGCTGAAGCTTTGTGTCTTTTTGTTACAGCAGCTTGGCCTTACAACCAACAACCAACAATATGGGAATAATATTAAACACCACATCTGGATGGCAGTTAAAGACTTTGGGTCACATGGTGCTATAGACCTTCAACAGCATCTTTAACATTTGGTTTCTTTAAAAAATGCAGAAGAGGGCTTCCCTGGTGGCGCACTGGTTGAGAGTCCGCCTGCCGATGTAGGGGACACGGGTTCGTGCCCCGGTCTGGGAAGATCCCACATGCCGCGGAGCGGCTGGGCCCGTGAGCCATGGCCGCTGAGCCTGCGCGTCCGGAGCCTGTGCTCTGCAACGGGAGAGGCCACAGCAGTGAGAGGCCCCCGTACCGCAAAAAAAAAAAAAAAAAAAAAAAAAAAAAAAAAAAATTCAGAAGAAAATACGTTACTTTTAAGATGCTGGATTATAGATCTTCTGACATTTGTTATATAATTTTCTATCCTTTTCTGAAGGTTTGAAATATGCAATAATAAAATTGAAAGAAGAAAGTGATCAAGGGAATTTATTGCCTACAAGTATCTCCTGACTTTAAGATAATCTCAATTCCGTCACTCAGTAATGTAACCAGGAATTGCTTTATCTTCAACTTTGGTCTGCCTTCCTCTGGATTTTGGCTTCTTCTAAAATGCCCCTCCTGGACCCAAAATAACTACTAGCATCTTCTCGAATTCATGCTGCCTCATTCATTACAAACAGAAAAGACCATCTTTATCCCCAAGTAGGTAAAACATCAAACTTTCATCAAACATTTGTTAAGATTTTATTCTTTGCCAAGTACTAGTGACACAGAAATGACTCAGACATAGTTGCTTAAGTGGAAAAGTTCAAAATCATAATCTGGACATCCAAAAATATTTATGCTTCTTTCTGCATAAAGATTGCCTTTTAAAATGCTCATACTCTTCAATTTATGACATGCTCAGCAACTGACATAGACTTGGTCCCCATTCTACCTTACCTAGACTCTTATGTCCATGAACATGAGATGTTTACACTTTCTTTAGTCATTCTCTCTGCTTTGAAAATCATTTCATTTCTTCTCCACTAGGCCAAGTTCTACTGTGTCCTCAAAGCCCTCCAGTACATCTTTCTAGGGAGCATCAAGAAATAAGATCCATAAGCAAGTAAGTTTCTGGGGTGATTTCTCCCCAGCTACAATGTCATTGCCTAAGAGTTAGACTTGGTGGATATCACCTTCAAGCAAGTTCATTGTTCCCTCCTTTGTGTTCCTATAGCACTCTCTTTATATCATCAGTACGCTATTCAGATGCATGTACACAACTAACTATAACACGGCATGATTTCTCTTACACTGAGCTTATCCTTTCTTGAGGATAAGGACTCTTGAATATTCACCTTTAAGTTTTGGTCTTCTGGATCCTAACAGACACTTGTGGGAGAGAGTGCTGATTGCCTACTCAATATTAGTTCTCTTTTTCTTCCTCAATAATAGACTTGTGTTGAATATGTCATTAGGCTTGGTTAAAAAAATGTGTCCCATTCTTCCTTCCACATAAAAGTGGTCAATGTGCAAGTAGATATTTTTAGATAGGACTTCCAGGAAAAATTTTTAAAAGGGGCTCACTCACCTGGGAGGCAAGCACCCTTCTCCCCTTTCCCCTTTCTTTTGTCTTTCTGTTCAGAATTTGAATGCAATGGTTGAAGCACCAGCAGCCATCTTGTGATCATGAGTCAACCTTGAAGACATAAGCCATGTATTAAGGGTAGTGAGCAGAAATATAAAAAGTGCAGAAAGATAGAATAACCATGTAATCACAATTGTATTGCTGGGTCATCTACCCCTGGACTTTCTTATGTGAAAGAAAAACACATCTCCATCATTTTTAAGCCACTGTCACTTTAGGTTTATATTACTAGTAGCTGAACATTATCCTAACTGTTATAATGCTTGATAAATGTTTACAGTTAAAGTAATGAAGCATAATTTTCAGAAACTTATTCAACAGAGGAAGCCTACACCAAAGGTAGCAAATCACTGGGCTGCAGGCTGAATCCAGAAACAAGTCAGGTTTATTTTTTTTTAAGTTGCATTAATGGCCAACATCAGAAAGCTGAGCAATTTCATATAAACATTTGGATTTCTTCTTATTTAAAATTTAGAAGGTTTCGCAACATGGGGTCCACATTCCTACCTGGCATGAATCACTGAATGATGGCTGGCCCTTGGAATGTGGCCAAGGGTCTTTATTTCAGCTGCATCTCAGCCCACCTAGCTCCTCTCACCTAAGGGAGCTGTCTAGCCCCTATAGGCAATTAAATGGGTGACTCCAGATCTTAGCTAATGTCAAGTCCCAAGCTGGATTTTCAGCCTCTGATCGAAAGCATACTGTATCATTAGGTATCTACCTTACTTTCCTAAACACACCCTATGTGAAGCCTGGCAGTGGGCACTCCTCCAGGTGAAGGGCCAGTATTATATTTGATAAAATGCTTTTTATTGCTTACTTTGGTTAGTTCAGTGCAATGCTAGTTGTGAACCAGAATCCCCCAGGAAAAAAATTTTTTTGAAATGCAGCTCCCAAGCCCCACCAGAGAATTTCTGAACCAAAATTCCTTGGGATGGGCCTAAGAAGCTAAGAGGTCAACGGACTTGTGGACTAGGGTGTGGCAACAATGGGTCCACCTGGTGCTCAGGTGACCTCCTCAGTGTATCACAACCACCGGCACCAAAGCCTCATGACTGAGAGACAGGGTCATTGGGGCCATTCTTGAATGATCTATCATTCATCTCTCCCTATCTGTCTCTCTCTCTCTCTCTCTATCTATCTACCTATATCTATCTATCTACCTATCTATCAAGTTCTTTCTTATAGAAGAAAAATAAAGAGGAAGAGGAGAAGTGGAAAATAAAAGGGAAAGAGGAAGGTGAAAATAGAAGGAGAAAGGAGAAGAAGCAATCAGCAGAAGGTAATCAACCAGATGAGAAGGAGACACTAAACCAGGTCACAGAAGAGCTGTCAGAGGCCCCTTTGTTAGTTATGGCAAGAGGAAGAAAAAAGCACAGGGACCACAAGCAGCCATCCCCAAACAGCTGAAGCCCTCTGAAGTTGGCAGAGGCACCTCGCGAGGTCCTTTCCACAGGTGTTTGTTGAGTGACTAATGTAGGTGATGGGATAGATCAGTGAACAACCTGAGCCACTCTGTTCATGTCTTGCTTAGCTCCCCAGAGACAGACTGATGATAATCTCACCAGCAAGTAGACTTGTGATGCTCAATGGGGTTAAACTTACTCTCGAAGAAACTGAGATCAGATCGATGTTAACTATATAGAATCTAAGAAAAATGATCCCTTCATTGCACTGCAGTCTAAACTGCCTGATGATGCTTCGGAGGGTAGAGTTCTTTGTGCTTAAATGTCAGCTTTTAGGCAAAACCAGGTATGTTGTAGACAGATGAAAGTATTGGATGCAGGATTGGGCTAGATGATTTTGTCAAGTCTGCCAACCAAAACTGCCAAGACTGCCAAAACTCGGTCATCTCTTATTTTCAGCCTCCCCTTTTGCAATATCCCATTTCTTCACAGAACTCTCCAGAATCAATGAGAGTTGACTCCATGGTGTAAGAGACTGGGTGGTAAGTAAAAGATTTTCCAAATAGTCTTGCAATGGAGTAACCAAAGTGAACTATTAGGTAAGTGATCACCTCTCTCCATGCATTACTCATCATTGTCTAGGTCTTTGGATTAAAAACCATATTTTAAGAGATGTGTATTTAAGACATAGAGGCACTGGAAGAAAGGGTATGGAGTGTGTGAATACTCAATACAATAACTATTTGAACGCCCAGATGCTTAAAGCAAGATGATAGTTACATCTGAGCCATCGAGCACATTGCTACAGTGATCACAAGAGAAACAGAGAGTCAGAGAGGGTAGAAGCTCCATTTAAGGTCAAAAGTGGCAAAGAGAGCATATTTTAGGATGAAAAACAAATATCCAGTCTTCTGTGCATCTTTGCACGACTTACTATTTCAGCAACAGTGGGAAACTTTTAAACCACTTATGTGGGGATCTTCAGTCAGTAATGAACTTTATGTTCACAAGGGAAATCTCTTTTCCCAACCTAATGTTTTATGGCCTAAGTCATGGTAACTCATTTTTCCTCTAGCAATGTTAGTTTCAAAAGCGTATGGGATTCTGTGTTTCCCTAAAATGTGGGACCTCCACAAAATCCAGGCTTTTCCATTTCTCCTTAACAATCTGACGTGAAAACTAAATGCATAAGAAGTTTGACCTTGTACAAGGGCAATCTCTTTTGAGTTACAGATGAGGAAAAAAACAAATCTGAAACACAAGGAAGGATGCAAGGAAACGCAAGGAAAAAATTTTCCTCTGAACATTTTCATTTTTCAAAGTGCTGAAATCCCCAAACTGTTTAATGATTTATCAGCAAGCTTTCTCCCCAACAAAAATTTCTCTTCTAGCTTGAAACTAAATATGAAGAATTAAAGGAGATCACCCTCTCTCCGTTTCTCTCTTAGAGTGTGTGTTTGTGTGTGTGTGTGTGTGTGTGTGTGTGTGTGTACTTGAGATGATGCAAGAATTCTGCCATTAAAGACAGGTCAATGACACTCCTCTTAAGACTAAGTGCCATTACTTTGGAGACTAGTCTTGCCATTCTAGTAAGACATGCACCCGAGCTCAGCACTTCACCTGAACAAAGGATGATCCATCTGCCTTGGGCTCAGTCCAAACTCTCCAACAGTGACAAAGGCCCGCTTGAGTCCTTGCGTCTTCATGGTTGTATTGAATTTCTCCACACAAGAGACAGGTAGTACAAATCACAGAAGAAAGGATCCCTATGTGAGTTCAGAATTTTTCTTTATTTCACAGTTAATGGGAAGCCAAAGCCCCAGGACACATAGTTCAATGTAGCCAGAGAGAATTTTTTTTCCTGTTCCTCCAGGGAGCAAGACAATGCCTGTAATTTCAATAAATCACTCATTTTCTCTTTTCAAAGGGGAAACTGACTTTAATGTTTTATGTATTTCAGGTCTCCCAGCAAAAGCTGGACCTGGGAAGAAAGGAACCTATTTTGGGAGGCTCCCATGAACTCTATGGGGTCACAAACCCGCTTTAGGAAATGATTGTTCCCTGGATAGTAGCCAAAGGCATGGCTCCTAAAGTGTCCAACAGCTTTCAAGGGTGGGAACCCGAGAGAGGATGATCTGAGAGAACTGAATGACATGCATTTGGGGAAACTGAGTCACGTGGGGGTCAGAGCATGTGATGTAGCAGCCAGGGGAACAGAATGCATTTCTGGGACAGAATTTGAACGTTAGGTGCTTGATTTCTACAGGCAAGATCTCTACTCAGTTTTACATAATAAGAAAGGAGCAGTGTGTTAAGTACTTTGTTGGTATATATTCTTTACTTACCTAGGCACTGTAGTTTAGATTTCAATTCATAAAATTAAAAAGAAATGTTTATGCTATGTCCAAATCTTTCAGAAGATTTCTTCTATTATGGAAGCTGGTTTCCTAGGATGAAAAAATGCCAACTCTGAGGAGCTCTGGGAACTTTTGCAGTGTGTGCCTCAGGCCCTGACAGTGCAGAGTGGGGCATGACACAGAGAGAAAGGCATGTGCATGTCCTTTATAAGGAGTAAAGGTGACCTTCGGGAGTTCTGACCTCTTGTTTTAATCACTGCCTAACTGTCACTCTCTTTCTCCTTTCTTCCCTTGTGCTTGTACCCAATTTTCATTTCACTTAAAATAAAAATTAGAAATATGATGACCAGTATGATCAATAGGCCTAAGGAATTAAAGTTCCCTGGGAACAGCCATCAACTCTTGACTACCTGCAGTTGGTATATAAATACCCCAGCTCTCCTGTCCCTCAGGTGGTGGTTCTACGTGGGCTCCTAGAGTTTCCCCAGCAGGATTAAGATCCAGAGACACCCAGCGGAAGCTGATTTAACAGCATACTCTCTGTGCTTCCCTTCCTTGTGTCAGTCCCCTGCTCCCTTCCTAGTGTATCTTGTTTTCACCTCCCAAACAAACTGCACTTGAATTTTTATCTCAGCATCATCTTCTGGAGGGACCCAGAGTAAAACACATATATTCTGGGCACTGAAATGTCAACACATACCATCAGGTAATGGCCGTTCCACCCAGGGTTCCCCTGTCCAACAATGCCTGATGCAGTTCTGCATCATCTTCACAAAGACCTGAGTTACGTGGTTTGGCTAAGTACAAGCTGATGCAGATTTTGCAATGATAGCTATCACCATTTTACTAGAGTTTATCTTCAGCATAAACATGTAAACAAGAAAATGATTCTGTGGGGCAAGGAGATCGAAATGAGAGCTTCTTTTCATGAGAGGGCCAGGGAGCTGAGAGAACCAGCTTTGCACCTGTCTGGCGCATGTGTGGATTCTTCTTCCTCTCCCTTGTCCTGGTCAGCCCTGCTCTTCTGAGTATCTCTCATGTTCTCACCCTGCTCTGGGTTTTCATTGCCTGTTTCAGGATCTGCAACAATCCTCATCACTCCCCATGGCCGTTCTTGGTGTTACCAGCTGCAGTGGCCCACAGCCCACTGGATGGGCAACACACTAATATATTTAATACTATTCATTGATGCTATTTATGAAGACCGTGGAGCCGTGTTTTTCAAGGATTATTTTTAATCCTCACAGTACCTTGTGAGGTTGTGACTTGCATGCTCTCCCACTCCCCCCTCCTTCCAGGGCCATCTCTGGGAAGGTGAGTTTCTTGCAGAGGACAAAGGAGAGTCACTGAACCATTGCTCAAAAACATTTGAGTCACATGATGAAGGAGCCAGGAGGAAATCTACCCCTTAGAAGCAGAGACTAACTTACCAATTGCCAATGTCATTCAGACCACCCTCACAGGAAGTGCAACAGAGAAGGTAACCAGGGGTATGACCAGAGACAAAAAGCAATTGTATCTTTTCAGAAAAGGTTGTGGTTATTTCAGGGGTGACAATCAACCAGTGATCACTGACGATAACGATAATTACCAATTTCTAAATATCCACTTTGTGCCAAGAACTACACCAGATATTCTGATGTTGTCTCTAACCCATGCCTCCCCAACACCAACCCTAAAAGAAGGATATTTCCTCCCTCCCTCCCACCTCTATCTCTTCCAGTTTCTCTTTCTCCCTCTCCTTTCTTTCTTTCTTCTTTCCTCCTGTCCTCCTTCCTTTCTTTCTGTTCCTTTCTTCTTTCTTTGTTTCTTTCACAGGTGAGACTACCAAGACTCTAGGAGGCTGGGTTATTCGATCAACGTCACAGCTTCACCATAACAGAGCTGTGACTTGAGCCCAGATGTGTCTGATTCCAAACCCCATATCCTCCCATGTATTCCTTGGAAGATATAAAGCTTCTAAAAATATGCACAGATGTCTGGAAAATGCTTTTAAGAAGATGGACATCCAAGCATAGGCCTTTCTAAGATAGAAAGTTAGAGAAATTCTTAAATGGCTAAGTATAAAAACACAAATTACTGGCTTTTCTGCATTTGAAGTTTTAGGTAATGCATTACAATAGTTATTGAGAACTTATTGAAACAACTAAACTTAAAAAATGGCATTTTCTCTTCTTTTATGGACCACTTATAAATTCACCCCCTTGCGAAATAGTTGTTGAACAGATGCTATGTGCGTGTTTTCTTATAATAACTGATTGTTGTCTTGCATCTGGAATATTCTTAGTTGAACCACCAACAATGTATTCGAAAAAGAAGTAGTCATTTCTGAAAGAATTATAGCCACACAAGGATCATTTGGCTGGGAATTTCATCCCTTGCCTTCATGGGTTTGACTAGGAGGCCCAACCCAGGACTGTACAAATAAGGATCTGTTTTAAAGTTTCCAGTTACTACTGGCCATTTTTCTTTGTTGGACCACCATCTACAGGGTAGTGGGAAGCTCGATAGCTCAGAGAGAGCTGGTCACTCTTTAGTCATATATATAGTAAAACTTAGTGAAATTTAAATCCTGAGACTCAGAGCTTCCTTCCAAATAGCACTGAGGAGACTTGAAAGCAGCTCCTAGGCCCTACGGGAGGCAGAGAAGGGTAAGGCCTCTCCCTCTCTCTCCTTCCCTCCCTCTGCACCTTCTTCCTTCTCTCTCAACTCAGCACTCCCTCCACACTGGCCTCACCCAGAGAGAAGAGCAGAGAGCATCTGCTTCTCTTCTTTGTCTCCTGGGGACCTCTCCTTCCTCCCTACCCTTTACTTTGTTTGTCCCAAGCAGTACCTGGATCTCCTTCCTAAAACTGAATGGAGGAATATGTTGCAGGGGAGGAAAACACATAAACAAAACAAAGCAGAATACCCAGAAGGAAAACCCACTGGAAGGTATTTCAAAACCACAGTGCCCATTACACTTATTTTTTCCACAATCTTCCCTCTTCCTCTTGAATTTAAGGAGCACGTCTGTGTTTTTCACCACTCTCCCCGGCACAGTGCCTAGCTTCAAGCAGGCACTCAATGAATGTTTGTTGAAAGAATGAAAATCAGTGTGAAATACCAGTATGGTCTCGGGTCTTGAAGAAAGTGTACGATTAGGAGAAAAAGGTAAATGAACAGGGCAGAGCTTCCTGCCTTCAATGAGAAAGGACTGAGCACCAACGATGCACCAGACATTGCTGCTTGGGTTCAGTTAGACACAGTGAAGAATCAGGAATGTTTTCTGCCCTGAGTTGCTCAAACATTGGTGGGATAGGCAATGTAATGGATCACAGTTGTTTTGTTTTGTTTTTTTTAACTTGCCAAAATCCTGACATAGAGATAAGATGTTATAATGTTGTAATAAAAATAATGAGATGGGTACTTTCAGGTACTGGATTTTGTGAGCGAGAGTAGAAATTCTATCAGTTACCTGGGAAATTCAGAGAGGACATCTCCTCCCTAGTCACACTGAAGGTGAGGAAAGCCATGGATGGTGTTGTCTTCAGCATCCACATGTCAGGAACTCACGTGGCATGTAGTTTTCTTCACCTGTAAAGTTCTACCTAATAGCTGGGCTTGCATCAATTTGCAAGGTAGCTATCAAATTATCGAATTGCTGTGCACATTCAGAAACATTGCAAAAGACAATATACAATTTTTTCAGTATTGGGTAATGAGTGGTGATAATTCTCATTGGAAATTTTTGATTTTTTCGGAGACTTAAAGTTGAAATTAGTGAAATCAAGTAGTTTTGCTTTGATGCTCTGCTCACTCTATACAAAAATGGACATTCTGTTGGGGAAGAAATAAGTGGCATAACTAGAAATATCTTCTGCTTGACCAAATTTTATACCTCGTGGGAACTGCTACAACAGCTTCCAATCTGACAGAAAACTTGGATTCTAAATGGTTTTTCTGCTTGAAGATACAGCGACAAATGGAAATCACACAAAACTTAGGCCTCAGAATATAAAAAAGAATCTGTAGACTAATGACGCTCCGTATAGTAGCTACTACTCAAACTGAGATGTACTGTAGGTGCAAAACACACCTTGCATTTCAAAGACGTAATTCTGCCAAAAAGGCAAAATATCTCATTACTAACTTTCAATATTTATTACATGTTAAAATAATAATATTTTGATTATATTGGGTTCAATAAATATATCACTAAATTAATTTTACCTGTTTTTCCTTTTTAAAATATGGCTACTAGAAAATTTAAAGTTACATATGTAGCTTTGCACCATTATCTATTTTTTTGCTCTACTTTAGACTGTAATGTTTGGAACACTCTCTTTTCTTTTTTTTTTTTTTTTTAACAGGAATTGGGAAAGTTGTCTGTTAAGAGCAACTGACCTGCTTTAAAAGAAAATCATAATCACGTGGGACTAGAAAAGACACAATTCCGTTCTCTTCTGTTTTGTTTGGTAAGAGAAAGATATCTGAAACGTCATGCTCAACTGATTTCTTTTTTTTGTAGTACGTGGGCCTCTCACTGTTGTGGTCTCTCCTGTTGCGGAACACAGGCTTCCGGACGCGCAGGCTCAGCGGCCATGGCTCACGGGCCCAGCCACTCCGCGGCATGTGGGATCCTCCCGGACCGGGGCACGAACCCGTGTCCCCTGCATCGGCAGGCGGACTCTCAACCACTGTGCCACCAGGGAAGCCCTCAACTGATTTTAAAATTAAAAACAGGGAGCATAAATATCTTTTCCAAAAAATTGAATAAAGACTCAAAATCTACTTCAATTCATGCAATGGCTGATTAAGGGAAGAGAGAGAAGGAGAGAGACAGGAAGGGCGATGAGGGGGCAGGCTGTGGAGGAGGAAGAGCCTGGTCTTCCCTCTGAGTATTCTATACTCATATTTCCAAAAAATCTTGAAGGAGAAAAGATATGCATATGAGACAAACAAATATCTTCTCGGCCCATAAGTCAATTATCCATGCTAATTATGGTTATTCAGATGAATTACCCCAAATGACATACATTGAGAGAACCAAAGTCTACACAGGCTTTGCCCTGTGTTGTGCTTTTACTTCCAGGAATAACAGAAGCCTCTTCCTTTGATCACAGTGGATTCCTCCAGTCTGGACACAGAGTGGCTGGGTCCATTCACCTTTCCCGCAGCACAGCAGGTTTGATCTGAGAGCCTCTCTAGCTCCAGGGACTCCCCCAGAGGCAGGCACAATAGAAATGGACTGCCAGCCCACCCCTCCTCGCTGCCTCTGCCCAGGGAAGAGGGCCTAAGGACTTGCCAGGTTTCAGTTCCCTCTGCCAGGGAAGCCCCTGGCACCCAGCCTTGGGAAGAGGTCTCCTTAGACTTGAGGGCGCTCACACATGAGCTCAGAGCGAAAGAGGGAAGGCAGGGGTCTCCGGCTTCAGGCTTTCTTCTCCATCTGCAGGCCCAGCAGTGGGGTCAGGGGCGATGCCGAGAGCTGGGCAGTTGCTGCCCGCTCTCTCTTGGTGTCCCCTTTGCCGGAGATTGCCAGCCCGTGGCCCTATTGCTACAGTGTCCAAAAGCAATTCATAAAAGCTCTGGTCAGAGGTCCTGGGCCATGGTTTCCACTACAGAGGCGAGGAAGTGAATTATAAGACATCCACTTAATTTCAACACTGTTATTGCTGCTGTATAAAAACAATGCTTTAATTTTTTGTATCCTACAAGCAAACTAAAACAAACAACCACTCAAACAAATAAACAAGGAAATCATTGACTTTTGAGAGGAAATTGATCCACGTGGTTTTACTTTGGTTCAAACTTCACTTTCCACAGATGAGAAATCTGCTGCAGTAACCAAGGTGTGAGTGACTTTCCCAAGCCACGTGGCCAGCTGGAATGTTCTTCCTGCTGCTCCTTTCAGCCCTCAGTGCTCCCCACTTGCTCACAGGCACTCCAAGGTAGTTTTGGCAGGGTGGGAAGGGAGAGAAATTCTGGAACCCAGGTCCTATCTGTGAACACCCTTAGCTTTCTGATCTGCATGTACCAGCAAGGTTCATTCTACCCTGGAGGTGAACTCATATCTGGCCCTTCCAGGCCAACCTAACTTACCATGAGCGATCTGTTTACAGTTCCTTTTCTAAGTGTATTAACTGCTGCCCACAGGATGCTAAATATTTGCTGTGTTGGGTGCTACTGAAGTAACCTGTGAATGATTCCTGATTCATTTACCATATGAGGTAGATGCATAAGCCACTTGAATTTGTTCCCAAACCTGTGTATGTCAGTTGTCCTTATTTTTTTAACTGTCTAATTTAATTAGATATTACCAAATAAGTGAAAGATGAATTTAGCAAGAGAATTTTCTCAATGAAAATTAAGTTAAATTCTTTGAATAGTTATAGGAGAACTATAAAGCTTAAAGGAAAAACATCTTAAAAATCTAGAGAGATTCTGTGTGTTGATCGTGTCATTGGTTTTAAGATTTTGCTCCCTTTAAAAAGAAATTAAAACTGGAAAGGATAGAATACATATTATTGCTATGGCTCATGTATGGAAGACAATGTAGAATTCCAATCAGATGTCCCCAGCTCAAAGAATAATCCTTGGTTCCTATACCAAATGTTGGCAAATAAATGTAAATGTATATGTTTTGAGTTAAATTATGCAAAGCATGTATCACTTTTTAGTGAGTCTCCGTAATACCTGACTTTTCTGATTGACCTACCATGTATCTGTCATGTCACAAAGATGAGAAGTAGACTCCACTGTAGAAATTAGGAAGCGAGAAGGACACATATGTATTTCAAAGGATGAAAAGTTAAGATTTTTGTGCCTTCTATATGACTAAAGCAACCATTTTCATTGCCAGAAACCTTAAGAAAGTACTTTCCCAGACTTACTTTACCTTAGGCTTTTTAAGAACTAATAATAGAGAGTAAGTTTTGTTCCACATATTAAGTGCTTGTTGTCTTGTTTCTTTTTCTCTAAGACTAACCTAAGTGCTTGTAACATATAAAATCTCTACTAACTGCCTGAACAACCCTTCTGCTATAGAAGCCAATAAAGTTTTCTTTCTTCTCATTTATTTCCTGGTGATCTTATTCTAGGATGCTTGACAAAAAAGTAGTAAATAATAGTAATAATTAGCTGATCAAATGGTGCTTGAAGACAGTTTGGAGCCAGTGGCCAACATCTTGTTATCACTTAATCGAAGTTTGAATCCTGGGCCAGAGTTGCCTCATCTCTGTTTACAGAGATACTCCACTCGTAGCAAAGTAATAATCCTCACTCAGACAAAACTAGACCCCTCCAGCCCGTTAGTAAGATGCTGTACTTAAAAAAAGTTCGACATCCCCCTAAATGTAATTTAGAGCTTTACTGAAGTCTCTCAAACTCAGTAGAATATGAAACCTCTCTCCTGTCTTCTCAAAGCCCTATTCATCACAACAGGGAAATTGCCCATGTGCCCCCTTCTCCCTTCTCACCACTCCCAATCAAGCATCAACACTCAACCCAGGCTTCTCAGGTTCTCTTCTCCACCCCTTTTACTAGCTCTGAGTAAGAATCCATCATTTTCTAGTCACCTAGTAACTTTCTACCCTTTCCATTGTAAATCAAGCAAGTACAGGTAGATGCCTTTCATCACCATCTCCCCAAACTAATACACCCAATTCAATGATCTGCAAAACAAGGTTCAGGAATAGACATTATTCTTCTTAAATGCAGAAAAGTGGGAGAGGCTTTTAGTCCCTGTGGTATTTGGGCTTGAGTTCTGGATCATTTACATGAAGAGCACTGAATCTGACACGTGTTAAACTCCTGCCTCTTAACCCTTGACAACAGTCAAACTAAGCTTCTCTGCTTGTGTGATCTTGAGCATGTCTCAGAAGCACCCTGAATATGAAGTTCCTCAGCCTTAAATACAGAAAACGACAACTCTTCGCAGGCTGTAATGATTAAACAAGATACTCATTTGCAGAGGGCTTTACACTGTAAAATCACTTTCTTACATCGTGAATCCATAGAATGGCAGATAGAAGACTCCCGAAGAGGAATTATGACTCATTGAAAGTGATGTTCTGAAGTGTTCTCTGAAAAGGTGGGCTCATAGAATTGCATAAAACTTCCCTAGTTGAAGATGATAATTCAGTCTGAACTATTTTTCAAATGTTAAAGAATAAAAAAATTTTAAACATAAAATCCTGACTCATATAAAATTAAAAAGAATGCATGGCTAAAATTTTTATGTAACTATTAATTAAGGAGGGAACAAGTAAGATGGTACAACCAGATTAAAGGAAAAGGTGACAATAGAATCCTACCTCAAGAAACAATAAACATCTCAAATAAACAACCTAAACTTACGCCTAAAGCAATTAGAGAAAGAAGAACAAAAAACCCCCAAAGTTAGCAGAAGCAAAGAAATCATAAAGATCAGATCAGAAATAAGTAAAAAAGAAATGAAGGAAACAATAACAAAGATCAATAAAACTAAAAGCTTGTTCTTTGAGAAGATAAACGAAATTGATAAACCATTAGCCAGACTCATCAAGAAAAAAGGGAGAAGACACAAATCAATAGAATTAGAAATGAAAAAGAAGTAACAACTGACACTGCAGAAATACAAAGGGTCATGAGAGATTACTATAAGCAGCTATAGGCCAATAAAATGGACAACCTGGAAGGAATGGACAAATTCTTAGAAAAGCACAACCTTCTGAGACTAAACCAGGAAGAAATAGAAAATATAAAGATACCAATCTCAAGCACTGAAATTCAAACTGTGATTAAAAATCTTCCAACAAACAAAAGCCCAGGACCAGATGGCTTCACAGGCGAATTCTATCACACATTTAGAGAAGAGATAACACCTATCCTTCTCAAACTCTTCCAAAATATAGCAGAGGGAGGAACACTCCCAAACTCATTCTACGAGGCCACCATCACCCTGATACCAAAACCAGACAAGGATGTCACAAAGAAAGAAAACGACAGGCCAATATCCCTGATGAATATACATGCAAAAATCCTCAACAAAATACAAGCAAACAGAATCCAACAGCGCATTAAAAGGATAATACACCATGATGAAGTGGAGTTTATCCGAGGAATGCAAGGGTTCTTCAATATATGCAAATCAATCAATGTGATAAACCATATTCACAAACTGAAGGAGAAAAAACATATGATCATCTCAATAGATGCAGAAAAAGCTTTTGACAAAATTCAACACCCATTTATGATAAAAACTCTCCAGAAAGTGGGCATAGAGGGAACTTACCTCAACATAATAAAGGCCATATATAACAAATCCACAGCCAGCATCATTCTAAATGGTGAAAAACTGAAACCATTTCCTCTAAGCTCATGAACAATACAAAGTTGTCCTCTCTCACCACTATTATTCCACGTAGTTTTGGAAGTTTTAGCCATAGCAATCAGAGAAGAAAAAGAAATAAAAGGAATCCAAATGGGAAAAGAAGAAGTAAAGCTGTCACTGTTTGCAGATAACATGATACTATACATAGAGAATCCTAAAGATGCTACCAGAAAACTACTAGAGCTAATCAATGAATTTGGTCAAGTAGCAGGATACAAAATTAATGCCCAGAAATCTCTTGCATTCCTATACACTAATGATGAAAATCTGAAAGAGAAATTAAGGAAATACTCCCATTTACCATGCAACAAAAAGAATAAAATACTTAGGAATAAACCTACCTAAGGAGAAAAAGACCTATATGCAGAAAACTATAAGACACTAATGAAAGAAATTAAAGATGATACAAACAGATGGAGAGATATACCATATTCTTGGATTGGAAGAATCAACATGGTGGAAATGACTATACTACCCAGAGCAATCTACAGATTCAGTACAATCCCTAAAAAACTACCAATGGCAATTTTCACAGAACTAAAACAAAACATTTCACAATTTGTATGGAAACAAAAAGACCCCCAAATAGCCAAAGCAATCTTGAGAAAGAAAAACGGAGCTGGAGGAATCAGGCTCCCTGACTTCAGACTATACTACAAAGCTACAGTAATCAAGACAGTATGGTACTGGCACAAAAACACAAATATATATCAATGGAACAGGATAGAAAGCCCATAGATAAACCCACACACATACGGTCACCTTATTTTTGATAAAGGAGGCAAGAATATACAATGGAGAAAAGACAGCCTCTTCAATAAGTGGTTCTGGGAAAACTGGACAGCTACATGTAAAAGAATGAAATTAGAATACTTCCTAACACCATATACAAAAATACACTCAAAATAGATTAAAGACCTAAATGTAAGGCCAGACAGTATAAAACTCTTAGAGGAAAACACAGGAAAAACACTCTATGACATAAATCACATAAAGATCTTTTTTGACCCACCTCCTAGAGAAATGGAGATAAAAACAAAAATAAACAAATGGGACCTAATGAAACTTAAAAGCTTTTGCACAACAAAGGAAAACATAAACAAGATGAAAAGACAACCCTCAGAATGGGAGAAAATATTTTCAAATGAAGCAACTGACAAAGGATTAATCTCCAAAATTTACAAGCAGCTCATGCAGCTCAACATCAAAAAACAAACAACCCAATCCAAAAATGGGCAGAAGACCTAAATAGACCTTTCTCCAAAGAAGATGTACAGATTGCCAAGAAACACATGAAAGGACGCTCAACGTCACTAATCATTAGAGAAATGCAAATCAAAACTACATTGAGGTATCACCTCACAGTGGTCAGAATGGCCATCATAAAAACCTATAAAAAATAAATGCTGGAGAGGGTGTGGAGAAAAGGGAACCCTCTTGCATTGTTAGTGGGAATGTAAATTGATACAGCCACTATGGAGAACAGTATGGAGGTTCCTTAAAAAACTAAAATTAGAACTACCATATGACCCAGCAATCCCACTACTGGGCATATACCCTGAGAAAACCATAGTTCTAAAAGAGACATGTACCACAATGTTCATTGCAGCTCTATTTACAATTGCCAGGACATGGAAGCAACCTAAGTGTCTATCGACAGATGAATGGATAAGAAGATGTGGCGCATATATACAGTGTAATATTACTTAGCCATAAAACAAAACGAAATTGAACTATTTGTAGTGAGGTGGATGGACCTAGAGTCTGTCATACAGAGTGAAGTAAGTCAGAAAGAGAAAAACAAATACTGTAAATTAACACATATATATGGAATTAAAAAAAATTGGTTCTGATGAACCTAGGGGCAGGACAGGAATAGAGATGCAGATGTAGAGAATGGGCTTGAGGACATGGGAGTGGGAAGGTTAAGCTGGGACGAAGTGAGAGAGTGGCATGGACATATATACACTACCAAATTTGAAATAGATAGCTAGTGGGAAAAAGCCGCATAGCACAGGGAGATCAGCTTGGTGCTTTGTGTCCAGATGGAGGGGTAGGATAGGGTGGGAGGGAGGGAGGGAGACGCAAAGGGGAGGAGATATTGGGGATATAGGTATATGTATAGCTGATTCATTTTGTTATAAAGCAGAAACTAACACACCATTATAAAGCAATTATACTCCAATAAAGATGTTAAAAAACAAAAATTCTAAAAGGTGGACAAGTGGCATTGTTAAAGTAATGAAACACAAGGCCATTAGACTAAGGTGTCTCTACTGCCTCAGCAACCTACGTAAACAAACTGGACCCTAAGCCAGAGTCAATTCCTAGAAATCCTCAAAGTTAAGAAATTGAAACTTAAGAAATCCAATCACAAATAGCCTTTATTTGGGCTTTCCCAAATAAGGCAACAACTTAAGCTATAGCCAATCCAATGATTTTCCTTGCTTTGCTTCCGAGTCTTCTCCATAAAAGTCTTTCCCGTAGCTCCTGCTGATAAGTGCCTCTAACAACTTTTGTTTGGAAGCACTGTTTGCTCATATAAACTCTTGTAAATTTTAACGTGCTCCAGTTCATCTTTTAATAATTCATCAGTGGTCAGGAATGGTCAAAATAAATCTGCATCATAGTTGCAAAAGTGGCTTCTTGGTGGAAAAATGGGGAGATAAATCAATTGTGCATCCACTAGACACCATACTAGTTCTCATTATTTGCTGATTTAGTATTTGCATAGTCACCTACTTAATAAAATGCAAGAGTTAGAAAGCTTCATTCAGGCATGAGTTATAATGCTGTGGGCCATGAATTAAATGCTAACATAGCTCCAAAACAATAAAAGACATAGATAACCCAGAAGGTTTACCTAGATAGAATACCCAGTGATTTTTTTTTTGCTCTTTCAAAATCTTTCACGATTTTTTCCTGACATAGGAAAACTCCGTTGCTTCAGTTGTTTCAATTAAGCAAGATTAACAGTGGTTGTCAGACTAAGAAATAAGTTCTTTTACCATTTCCACTTATCTACTAAGACCTAATTCTCTAACATTTAAAAATAATGTGACCCCATGCATTGTAATGCCATTTATATGTGTCATATGAGATGCATGGAGTCAATGCAGGTGAAGGTGAAGTAAGGTACGAGGTGGACATAGAAGTTATCTCTTTCAACCCTGGAACTTCTCGAGGAAGCAAATAAGATGACAGTTATTTTGCAGAAGAGGAAACATAAATGTTAATAAGTTAAATAATACTAAAGAGGACACAAAATGGATAAATGGCTTGGATCCAGTTCTTCTAGATCCAAAACCAGAGCTCTTTCTACCTCCAAACACCCTCTATGTTTTATCAAGTGTTTGGAAACCACTTGTTTCACCTTTTTCCCTGGGTTGCTGTTGAAGCCTGGAAAGTTGATTTATAATCTCAGTTTATTATCTCAATGTCTTTACAAAACTGTATTTATTTGTTGATTTATTTTCCTACAGTCTTAACTTTGTTTTTTTCCCCCTCAAAAGCACAAGCAAAGGAAAGGAGCATTGCTGGGCTTGGCTCTGAGAAGGAAAACAAGCTACAAGTCTAAAGAATCTAAGAGGTACTTAGAGAAGCAGAAGCTGAGAGTCCCAGAGCATGAGAAATTCTCATAAATCATGTGTGGTTAGATTTTTTTAACTGTGTCTGCATTTCCTATCTATAACTATCTCAGTCATCTCAAGAAGCCAAAGGAAGAAACAGCTTACATAACTGTCAATTCTTTTGACTTTTGGATTAGTGCCAGTGTTCAGTAGCTGAAACAATTACTCAGAAGTTACAACACCAATATTTCAGTCTCTCAGCTCTCAATTTTTAGAATATTTGTCTGTGTACTCATCAAAACTGTTCTTAAGTCTCTATAGTACTACCTGGTTAGATAGATGGATAGATAGATAGATAGATAGATAGATAGATAGATAGGTAGGACAAATACAAACCTACCTACATAGATACATAAGCACATAGTTGCACAGATAATAATGCCAAATGGATCCTGAAGTTTGTCTGACCCTCATTTACATGATAGACATCATATTAGAGGACTTGTTATTGCTGTGAGTATAATCAATAGATCCAAATTTTCATATATAAGTAATATACAAATAGGCCAGTTTTAATTCATCTCCATAAGCACATGGCAAGAAAATGAACCAAAGTGACTGAGTACTCAAGGCAGCAGAAAATCACTCATTCCATAAAGGAAACCATGGAAAGTTTCTATATGCATATTCTCTTGTATATTTGAATTATTCTGTATTTGGTGTCATAAAGAAAAATCAAAGGCAGCTGAGAATACACTGACAGGTTATAACGTTGTGTGGGGGCTTTTTACTTAGTTAAGCTGGTTCTGGGTTAGATAGAGTTGGCCACAATGTACATTTCTGCGTGATTTGGAAGGTGGCAGTGAAGGGAGGGCCATTACACCCACAAGGTCACTGCAGGGGGCCAAGGGCAGCTCCACATGTGTATGCGGATCTGCTTGCTCCCCATGGTGTCAAGAGGCCGCAGCTGGGCCTCAGATGCCTCAGCTCCTGCCCATCTCCTCCACCCCGACTCTGTGGCCTGGGCCAGGTGCACATGTGGTTTGGCGATGAAGGCTGCCAGCTTCTTCCTGCAAGTCACCCACATCGCTGATGTTGGAGGTGGGGAGAGGGCTGCAGGCTGGAGTTTGTCCTCGTGGATTCCAGTTTGCCCTTGGTCTTCTGCACTTGACACCCAGCTTTACTTTTCCAACTTCAAGCCCTGCTGACCTGCAGCCCTTTCAGGACCAACTGAGACACAGAACAATATCCTCTTAAAGACTCCTTCACCAGCTCCCACCTGGTGGGAGGGGCCTGACCCTTAATCCATATCACTCATGGTGGCTCTGCTTCCCCAACTGCACCCAGACGGATCCACCTGCTTTAATAGCAAGAATGACTTTAGGTCAGGAGATTGGATGCTCACGCTGGCTTAACAGCTGCCTAGCTGTGTGCTTGACACATCACCTGACTTCTCTGTAACTCTCGTTTGTTAGATCAGATGAATATTAGTGGTAGCTCCGGCTCAAGGTTTGAGGCAGTTAGTGAAACACTACCACAACATTTACAACTTACCTTGACATTATATTCAGAGTTTTACACTTCGTAAAAAGCCAGGAGATTGTTTTAGTCAAATGAGGCCGTCTAAGATTCCTTTTTAAAACTGACTTCGTTTGCTGGTATTGGAGTACTAGCCTTTTGTCATAATGTTTTAAAATATTCATCAAGATGAGACAAGTGCAAATGCTAGCGTGTCATATGACTAATTACAAAAATTTCCAGTGCATAAGTGTCTGTAAAATGGCTAAGAATATTTGTTGTCATAAGAGTTGGGTTGTCCTGAATACCTGTAAATGTCTGACTTGCAGGAATCCTGAGACTGAGATGCAGAACACATATATGCTGAATTAATGGGTGTGAGGTGGGCAAGAGAATGACCATGAGTTATTGGATAGCCCTCCTTTCTTTGCCCTGCACCTCTTTGGTAGTTTCCCAGGATATCTGTCTTATCAGAGCCATTGGGAACAAGTATTTCCCAGGAGCTCTTTCATTTTTATACATCAAATAGCAAAGATGAAACACAAAGTTGGAGTAAAAAGCAGATTGAAATGATTGCAGGATGGAATAGGGGCCTTCTGACAACTCCTTTCAATAGGATGATAATAGGGTGAATTCTAGCAAGAGTCCCCTCCATCTCTTAGTGAAAGGCGGCATAGTGAAAACATGGTGGTGAGAGACTGGATTCCTCACCACTATCTCTGTACCATGATACATCATCAAAGAAACAACAATGATGTTGATAAGAGCTACTGCAGTAATACCATCTTGCATTTCCAAGGGACCCATATCTGAGTTGCTTTTGTGCTCTTTCTCCCCCCACCCTCCCATTTAATGACACAGATGTCTACAATCCAAACGCACCTGTGTTTAGAAACATAAGGTTCATTATGAGAACAGAGCACTGATCTCCTCTAGACCGTTCCTCTGTCATGAACAATGGCCACATACATAACTGCAGAGCCAGCAGACCCAAAATTAACCTCCTCGATGGCAGATGCATTCTTGGACTTCAAAATTCTACACCAGTAGGAGCAAATTATAGGCTTAAAGGATTTATTTCTTATTACATGAGGAATGCATGCACACTGATTCTTTTCCACTAGTGATAGATCAACAATGGCTTTCATTTAAAACACAAATATCTTATTTAACAGAGAGGATGAAGAAGAGGACAGGGAACAGGGTGTTTAGGTGACTTTCCAAAGGGTTGGAGGAGTCTAGGAAGCACCTCTTAGGGGTTTATTACAAAGCAAGAATGAAATACTTTTTACTTCCTAAGTACTTAGTTCAAGAGTTAGGCAAATATGTTTCGGGGCATCTAATTTGTAGCAGGCACTGGGGCCATTCTTGAGGAACTTTTAGTCTGGGGAAGAAGAATAGTTTCCTCAACCACTTCTCTTGTCTCTCTCTGCCATCCTTAGCATAGCTTGTAACATCAGTCATTAGGGTGGCCTTTTGTGTTACCAGAAAATGTGGCTAATTTTGGTGGAACAGTTTCCAACACAATCTCTTGGCAAGACACAGAGGGCTCGGAAACTAGTCGTGGGTCATTGTGAGTGAGTGGTAAGGTATATATTCCAGGTCACCTGGGTTCAGTGTGTTTCCTCATCAATTCAATGGTAGTTGAGTGCCTACTAGATAGATGGGCTTGCTTTTATTCCAGGAAGGCAGGCAGACAGCCCACAAATAAATAAAGTAGAAAATAGTAATAGTTCTAAGTATTGGGAAGCAAATATAACAAGGAGATGTGACCAGATGAATGGCAGGACATTTTAGCTACAATGGTCTAGGAAGTCTTCTTTGGGGAAGTAACACGTAGACTAAAAACTGAATGGCAAAAAGAATCCAGTAGTATTAAGATCTCAGGGGAGTTCCTCCAGGTAGAGGGAATTGAGAGTTCAAAGGCCCTAAGAGGAGAAGCCATTAGGCCTGTTGATGACACAGAAGGAGAGGTAGTGTGGCTGGGATGGGAGCTGGTGTTGGAGAGATAAAATAGTTGTGTAGGGTCTAGTAAGCCTGGTATGGAATTGTAATTTTAACTTATTTCTGTGTTTCTTGAACTTTTGTGCATAAAATTCATCTGGAGTGCTTGTTAAAACACAGATTGCTGGGATCCATAACAAGAGATTCTTTAGTGCATCTGAGGTGGGGACTGAGAGTCTGCATTTCTCCAAGCTCCCAGATGATTCAAATGTTGCCTGCCCACTTACCATACTTAAAAAAAAAAAAACTTCATTGATATATAATTCTCATACCATACAAGTTACCCAATTATAGTGCAGAATTCATTCTTAGTATATTGACAAATATGTGCAAACCACAGTCAATTTTAGAACATTTTCATTAACACAAAGGGAAACCTTGCATTCTTCAGCTACTATTTCGCTCTTCTCCCCACATCATCCACCCCTCCCCAGCTCTATGTAATCACTAATGTACTTTCTGCACCTATAGATTTGCCTATTCTGGACATTTTATATAAATGGAATCATATACTATGTGGTCTTTTGTGACTGGCTTCTTTCACTTAGCATAAAGTCTTCAAGATTTATCCATGTTGTAGTATATGTCAGAGCTTCTTTCCTTTTTATGGCCAAATAATATTCCACTGCATGGATGTACTACATTTTTCTTATCTTTTTGTCTGTTTATGGATATTTGGGTTGTTTCCACTTCCACTGACCATATATGGGTTGACACCAATCTAGAAGCAATTGGAAGCCCCTCACACCAATTTACATATTTAAAAGACCACTCTGCTTGCTGTACGGAAAATGGGCTGCAAAAAGAAAGGAGTGGCAACAAGGATGACGGTTGGGAGGCTACTGCCTTGAAGGCAAGAGAAATTGGTGGCCTAAATTAGGAGTGGTAATATTAAAGATGGAGAGAGGTGGATGGGTTAAGAATACATATAGGAGGCAGAATCAACAGGATTTATTGATGGTTGGAATATAATGGAGTGAGGGCAAGAGAAAAATCAATATAGTGCCTGGATTTGGAACTTGAGCCACTGCGAAAATCATGATGCTGTTAATTGAAATGAGAGAACTGTTTTCAGAGATTTCTGGGATTCCACTGTTGCTGTGGGCATTAGGAAGGTGTTTGTCCAAAGAAATATCTCACAGCAATAAAGAAAATTTTTGTTGAATGTCTACTAATTCTATTATTTCCTACTACACCACCAGACCAATTGTGAATGTTGCTGTAATTTGTGTTTGCTGTGTTATTTGAGAATATTTGTTTTTGCTACAGAAAATAAATGGGATGGATGTATGAGCTAGCAGCTTACGAGTAATATACGGAATTCATAAGATGTGTTAAATACAGATTAGGTGGTAACCTGGGAGACACATTATATGTAGACAAAATGAGAAGAGCGTATGTATAGTAAATAAAGATAGAAAGGAAGAAAGGACTAACAGACACCAAATAATCATGAGATATATGAGGCTTTGAATATTTACGATGTACTAAATATCCATGAGGCACACAGGCACTCAATATTCATGAGGTCTTGCATCAGCCACCCATTAGTGACATTTGTCATGGTCCCACATGTCCTGTCCCCAAGAAAGATAGATAAAATCCAAAGATGTTTATCAAGCTAACCGACAAGCTATAGCTTGCATCTCTCCAATAGGTCAACCGAATATTGTTGGCTCTAGGCCCCTTCCATTCATTGGGCCCCCTCACTGAACCCTTAACTCTGGTCTTCATAACTTGGCTGTCATGGGAAGGCTGATGCAGCAAAGAGGAAGAGAGAGACAGGATGTAAAAACATTGCATAACAGAAGATTCTGGGAATGTGGTCGTTCCACCCTTACCAAAAGTATGTTAAATTCTTACCCCATCTCTGGCTTCTGGCTATATATTTTAAATTGACTTTAAAAATTTTATGATTCAAGGATGTTAATTTGGTCTGTCAGCCTTTTCCTTATGTGATCACCAGAATAGCTGCCTGGTAATCTATTTGAAGATCACCATTGCATCCAGGTAATTCCCCATGGGAAGTTACAAACGATCGCATATCAGAGCCCGAGAGAGGAAGAAGATATTGTCCCAGGGATCCAGGCATTAGCATGGCATGGATATCCTTTTCAGTGTATCAATCTTATTAGTTGGACACCAGTGCTAACTTTAAAACTAAAGATTTCCTATTATTTCTCCCATATTAACCCAGCAATGCCCTTTTGTGTGAGGCCAGCTAATCTGAAATCAGATGCATATATAATATTCAACTGCATTAATTATCACATAAAACACATCTGTAAATCATCTACACCAGGGATTCCCAATCCCCAGGCTGCCGACCAGTACCAGTCCACACAGCAGGAGGTGAGTGGCAGGCGAGTGAGCGAAGCTTCATCTGCCGCTCCCCATGGCTCCCCATCGCTTGCATTATCACCTGAACCATCACTCGCATTACCGTCTGAACCATACTCCCCCGACCCTCCGCCCCCGTCCGTGGAAAAATTGTGTTCCACGAAACGGGTCCCTGGTGCCAAAAAGGTTGGGGACTGCTGATCTACACAAAGTAGCTACAACTTCAACAGCTCCAATGTGAAGTGTTTAGCACAACTGTGACAGCTTACAGTAAATGCTGAATTCAAGAAACAAAATCAAACCCAGTTGAAAAATTGAAAAAGAAATGTCCAAGGATGACATCTTCCTCACTAAAGCCTGAAACCCCAGAAGAGGAGAATGGCCTGAAGCATTAGGGCTGACCAGAACCAGAACCTGAACCATGGCCAGCCTTCCCTCTCCCTCCCACCACCCTTTAAATTCTTCTTGTGGAATGTATGGATAAAATTTTACAAAGTACAAGATTTAACCTTATTTTACATGCCCACAGAAAGCTGTAGAAACTCCAAACAAAAATGTGTTCATTACAATAGATAAATATTAGTGAGCTGGTTGGAAAATAGTTCAGCAAAGGAAAGGAAGAAGTCAGAGAATGCAAGAAAGAAAAAAGAGAACGTTATCCTAGAGACAAGAAGCTCTTGGCATTTAAAATAAAATTTTCCATTTGAAATCCTTCTCTCCCACAGTGGAATTTCAGAGCTCTCTAACACTTCTGAGCAGAACCCAGGTTGGAAGGTGAGGAAAGGGAAAATTTTTCCATTCCAAGTTCCCACCTTTCAAATCTATTTCCATTTCTTCATTTGGCACAGTCAATATTGGATCTGCATCTTGGTTCCACGTCCATCTGGGAGAACCATTTGGCTGAAAGAGGAGGATTAGCAAATGCTTCCCAGATTAGTTGTGTCATATTACATTATATAGGCATTTTGTCCACGTTTTTCAGAAAAATAAAAAGAGACCAGTAAAATAAAGACAAGTACTTATAACAGTGGTCACACTGACTTTCACTGAAGAATAAGTTTCTATGTGCTTTTACACATCATCTTATTATTCCATCCTCACCACAGCTCTGTTTGAAAGATAAAGTGAGATTATATATCTTGTCAGGAGTCATTTCTGAGTGATGCTTGAACCATGCTTTTATCCTAGAGAAGAGTTCATCTTGCATGCTCATGTCTTTCTCCATGGTCTGCTGAACTTTGTGAGCTAGGTACACTGATGTCATCTGACACTGTGCAGAGACGGCCAACAGTACACCCACCTTACGCCATTCAGGGACCACAGTGCCACCACATATGAGTCTCAGCATTGAGAATGAATGATGCTACTGTGTGGAGACAACATAGCTGTCCTGGGCTTCAGTTGAGAAGGGAGGAAAACAGAGTCTTCTTCTTGAGTGAGACATTAGGTTCCTGACCATAAACTAGGGTGAGTGGTAATGTTAAAGACAGAGAGAAGTGGCCATGCCACACGGCACAGAAAATCTCATTTGGATAAATGATTAATTTCACCCATGAGAGAGACGAGAGATTTGGGAGTTTGACGCCTGTGCATATTTGGGTGGAATGGGACTCTACAGTGATAAATGAACAATTACCAAACTAGTAATGAAAAATGCAGCCTTAAATAGATAACTAATGAGAACCTACTGTATAGCACAGGGAACTCTACTTGGTGCTCTGTGGTGACCTAAATGGGAAGGAAATCCAAAAAAGAGGGGATATATGTATACGCATGGCTGATTCACTTTGATGTACAGCAGAAACTGACACAGAAGGGTAAAGCAACTATACTCTAATGAAAGAAAGAAAGAAAGAAAGAAAGGAAGGAAGAAAGAAAGAAAGAAAGAAAGGAAGGAAGGAAGGAAGAGAGAGAGAGAGAAAGGAAGGAAGGAAGGAAGGAAGGAAGAAGGAAGGAAGGAAGGAAGGAAGGAAGGAAGGAAGGGAGAGAGAAAGAAAGAAAGAAAGAAAGAAAGAAAGAAAGAAAGAAAGAAAGAAAGAAAGAAAGAAAGAAAGAAAGAAAGAAAGAAAGAAAGAAAAGAAGGAAGGAAAATGCAGGCTTCTTTAGTAGCTTCTTGTATTGCTGAATTGGGGTGGGGGAAACTGGTGCTGATGGAAGTATGTTTCTCATTCAAATGCATATACCTTCCTCTCTCCTTTTGCAGTTTCTGCACAGTCCCCTGGGAACTGAACTTGGCACAGTGGCTTGTGCTGCCTGCTCATCCCACACCAAGGGTGCTGTCAGCACTCTGAAGATAGCCTGATAATCGTATTTGTTTTGGCCTCTCAGCCGCAAGGGCAGATAGTCATCATGCTGATTGGAAGGGATGTGTTGTGACAGGGGAAGGGCATGAGCCAGAGCTAGCCAGAAAAGAACACTCGGTGTTTCCATACAAAATAACTATTTCTAGAAACGTTCAAGGAACCACTAGAAACTTTCTAGAGGTTTCTAGAAAGAAATGAGGTGGCACTATGAGGACCAGAAGTCATCTCAAATTCACGGTGCAGTATGACCAAGTTTGGGTGGAGGCCAATGAGAATATGACCTGGTGGGCACAGCCCTGAGGCAGGGTGGCTTCAGATCCCATCACCTTGGAAACTTGATCCCATCTGTTTCTGTGGTTCATCTGGCCAGTTTGGCTTTGGCATCCAACCAGAAACTCCTCTTGTAAGGAGCTACAGGGAAACATTTGCAGAGGGCTCACTGTGCTTCTCAGATGACCCTGGAGTTCCTGGATCTGGTTTAGGTCTTTCCTTAGAATTCAGTATCTTCCAAGAGAAAGGGTGGGCTGGGATCGCACAGGGTCACTTCTTCTGGTCTTGGCAGTTCAACTTTTCTGCATTCCCAAGGAGTTCCTCACTGGATGAATTACTTCCTCTTACGTGATACAAATCAGAGAATATTTGGTGGGCGCCTATTTGGCACCCCATTCTATGGGGGATGGGCACCAGGAGATAAGAATCCTCAAGGATCTCACCACCTAATCATGAATTTAAAATTAATTGGATTGGGGTTCCCATGCTGATAATCATTCTGTGATATGGGAATGTCTCTGGACAACTTAATAGGACTAATAAATGTGTATGCTGTAATTTCTACCAATACTTTCGTTTTATAGCTTAGTCCATAAGCTTACATGTTTTAGCTTCTTAGAGGCATACCAAATTACCATAAACTGGGTGGCTTAAAACAATAGAAATGTATTCTCTTACAGTTCTGGAGGCCAGAAGACTGAAATTAAGATGTTAGCAAGACTACACTTCCTCCAGAGCTCAGGGAGAGCTTTTATTCCTTGACTTCTAGCTTCTGGAGGTTGCTGGCATTCCTTGGCTTGTGGCTGCATCACTTCAGTCTCTGCCTCTGTGGTCACATAGCCTTCATCCCCTTCTTTGGATGTCTCATTCTCTGTGTGTTTGTCTTATGAGGACACGTGATTGCGTTTAGGGCCCACCTGGATAATCACAGACAACCTTCCCTTACCACGATCCTTAACTTCCTCACATCGGCAAAAAAACTTTTTACAAATAAGGTCCCATTCACAATTTCCAATAATTAGGATATGGACCTAGCTTTTTGGGGGCTGCCATCCAGCCTACTGCACCTTGTATTGTGTAGCTTTCAAAGAGATTTCACATACATCATCTTATTTGATCATCTTAATAAATTTATGATCCTGGAGCTTGCAAACAGTAATCCAACTTTGATTCCTCCTCCCAGCTTTGATTTCAAGATATAATTTTCACAACTATGGGCTCTCCAGACTTGAGTTTGTCCTAAGTGGTCAGAGACAGCTCCTCTCATGCTGACCTTCATCATCTTCTTCTGCTCCAAGTCAGTAACTAAATACTCAAGCTTGTTCCTTCCAATCTCTCTCCTCTTGTTGCATATTTGTATAACTGAACAGAATGAGCCTAGAAGGCAGAAGCATAGAACACTCAATTTAATGTTTATTTCTCACTTTCCACTGTCAAGCAGACTATGAAGTCTTTTTTTGGCCTCTGACCACTATTTCTTTTCAAGATCTGTTAGTGGATACGTTAGTTTTCTATAGCTGCCGTAACAAATGACCACACATTTAGTGACAACACAGATTTACCATCTTACAGTTATGTGGGGCAGAATTCTGACATTATCTCAACAGGGTAACATCAAGGTTTTGGCAGGCTACTTTCTTTTCCGAGAGCTCTGGCCAGGGTGGGGGCAGGGAGCAGAACTCACTTGCTTGCCTTTTCCAGCTTCTAGAGGCTGTCCACAGTCCTCGGCTTGTGGTCCCTCACTCCATCTTCAAAGTCAGCAATGTGGCATCTCTCTGATCCATCTTCTGTTGTCACATCTCTCTCTCTGACCACAGCTAGGAAATATTCTCATATGATTAAATTGGGCTCATCTGGATAAGCCAGAATAAACTCCCATCTGAAAATGTGAACCCTTAAGCACACCTGCAGAGTCCCTTATGCCATACAAGGTAACATATTCACAGGTATCATGGTTAATTTTATGTGTCAACTTGATTGTGCTAAGGGAAACCCAGAAAGCTGATTAAAAAAAAATGATTTGTGGATGTGTCCGTGAGGTTGTTTCTAGAAGAGATTACATTGGAATCAGTACAATGAGTAAAGAAGATCACGCTCCCCAACGTGGGCGGGCAGCCTCCAATCCACTGTGAGCTCATAGAGAACAGGAAGGCAGAGAAGGGGCAAATTCTCTCTTCTTGAGCTGGGGCAGCCGTCTTCTGCCCTTGGACATTGGGGTTCCAGGTTCTCAGGCCTTCAGATTCTGACTGACCTATACCACTGGATTTCCTGTTTCTTCAGCATGCAGATGGCAGATTGTAGGATTTCTCACCTTCCCTAATCAATTTTTAAAATAAATTTCCTCTTATATAAACAAACAAATAAATAGATAAACAAATACATAAATAAAAACTCTGGAGAGCCTTGTAATACAACAAGTTCCAGGGATTAGGGTGGGGGCATTCACAGCAGATGAGCCTCAGGTCAAGCTGTTAGAAAGTGGCAATCTTATTTTTCCAGGCATGGATGCAGCTAACACACCTCAGCATAATACGTCTACATAGGGTCCTTCACCTCTATACAATGCGAAAGTGGTCTCAGCTGTGGCTCAGGACAGTCAAGACTGGCATCGGAGAGCCCACGAGAGAGGGGGCAAAGCCACCCAGAGCACTGGCTGTGGCTCATGGCAGTGCTCATTCGTGACCCTTCCTTTTCCTTCTCTTCCCCCCTCCCCTGAGCTAAAAGATGCTGGAAAAGATTTACTTGGAAGGTTTGTCTTTTTCTCATCATTAAGATAAAACTTGGCATCTCTTATCCTAGCCTGCTTTTATGGATTCCTACTTATACCCCCAGTCCCCTGCCAGGACTGGGTTTAGCCGATGAGCCTTCAGGTTCTCTTTTTCCATTTTTCACTCTTTCATCATATTAGCCAACAGTGACTCGCTTAAGGGCCATGAAACATTCCTGTAAGAACAGGCCATTGTGTGTTATCAATGGAGGCTTCAGAAACCTCCTGGTCAAGGCTGGTTTTTTTTTTTTTTTTAAATAGGGAGGAGGGGAGTTTCTGTCTCAATCAGACAATGAGGACATTATCTTTATTTAAGAGAGAAAGATCACAATAAAATCTGAGACATTGCTTACAGTTTCATCCTCATATCAGCCATATGTTGGATACTCGTCTTCTAAAGAGCCCCAAACAATGGGAAAAGGAAGGAAAAATAAAGCGAAGAATAAACCCTACTTCCACAAAGTAGTTTTCACTTAAAATTTGCTTTTTAGCCTGTTTTTCCCTTGACACACACATGCACACAAGAATAAGGCACGTAAGTTCTTGATACAACTAAGTTATCATAATACCTCTATTCTGAAATAAAGCATAAGTACCTTATATTCAAAAGTTATCCTTTGGATTCACGAACACAGTAAGATTTGTAAAATAGATAAGTGGTTTCAGAAATATTCATGCTACTGATCATTTTTGATTGCTAAATTTCTTACTTAATGATATGAGTGAAAAAGTAGATTTCAACATCTCATGAATATCCTCTGGAAAAGTGAGTTTAGTCCACAATTGGATAAGTGGACTATATTCCTTTCTTCATTCATCTGAACATTTCCACCAGTTGGAAGAACTGTGCTCAGTGTTGGGGATGAAGTGATGATGAGGCCCATCCCTGCTTTGAGGATTCCATGGTTTATGATGACATAATTAATGACTCACCACTTTGGGCATTCTTACAGCATAACATTGCAAGGGGAAGCCTAAAGGTTTTGTGCAGGTCTGTAGTGGACTGCTGGTTTGTTTGTTTGTCTGTGCAACACCCCCCTCCCTATTCTGGTAATAGCATCTTGATTGTCCTCCAGGGAAATGCTCCTTCCTCGCTCTGCATCTGTGTGGTTTGGGGCAGGGCTCTACCTAACTCAGGGCCCCAAAGATGGATGCATGACCCAGGCTTAGCCAGTCAGAATACCCCATCCTTTCTGGCAACAGTAATGTGTTCAGGAACAAGCACATACCCGATGGATTTAACAGGACAAGAATCACTAACTTTTGTACCAAACATCCCCAAATCTCAGTGTTCGGTTTCTCTCTCACAAAAAACCCAATGCGTATGTTCCTGATCAAGTGGCTCTTCAGGATGGTTTCCTCCAAATGGTGACTCAGGAATCCAGGCTCCTTTCAACAATGGCTGTGTCACAACCTGGGACCTCAGAATCCTCTGGGCCCCTGGAACTACGTGCTGAATCCTCTGTACCAGCCAGTCAATGAGTGGAGAGGGAGGTCATGTGGAGATCATTATGCATGACCCAACCGAGATGCAAAATATAGGTTAACTGTATGCCCAGGAGGAAAAGGAAATAATTGGGGGACCACATAGTATTAAATGATTCTGCCACACCCAAGTTAATCACAGCCAAATTCTGGAATTGTTCTTTCTTGACATTACAAGGAAAGGATTTTGAGGGAGGCATAGGTGGAAAGGGGAACGTTTACTAAAATGATAGAATCATGTCTGGACCTTATGGCCACTGCAAGGGAAGAACTCACCTGAGAAAGAAGTTAAGGTGAAAACAAGAGCTGAGAGATGGAGATGGCCCAGGGCCTTGACAGGTAAGGTCAGCAACATACCTAAGGCGCAAGTATACGGAGACAAAGCCCTGCAAGCAGGCTCTGGCTCTCAGGGCCCTTTAAGAGTGGGGTCAGCACTTACACAACTCAGTTGCCTCAAAACCTGCACCCTAGACACCCAGCATGCCTCCCTCCAGACCCCGCCCTGAAGTAGATAAATTCCTGGCGGTATTATTTGAACCCCTGGATCCATCTAGAACCTGTCCCATACCTTGGAATTTTCAGCCACATAAGCCAGTAAACATACTTTTTACTTAAACCCTTTTAAGTTGTTTTTTGTGTCTTACTACCAAAAGGATTCTGATGAATATGCATTAATGTCAAAGAGAACCAGTGCAAGGTTTTAAACAGAAGAGTGGCACAGTCAGATTTGCGTCTTCAAAGAGGCCACTGTAGTTGCACAATCTGTCTGCAACACACGCCAGCCGTTCTCTCTGAAAATAGGCAGAGTTATCTCACCTCTAAGTAGATCTTTCTCTATGTAATTAATGTTCATCTTGCCATCTGAATTCGCATCTGAATGCAAGTGCAAAAGATTTGTCTCAATCAAAATTGCCTTTACATTTGATGCTTTCGAGTTTCCTGCTTTTAGCTCAAAGTCTTTGAAGCTGGTACTGCAAGCAAGGGTTCTTCTGTACCTTTTCTAGTACCTCCAGGACCAATAAAAGTTTCAAATCTTGTAGCAGAAAAACATACTGGAATTTTAACACCGAGTCTTAGGAAAGTGAGTGAAATGAGTGCTTGCCTTTGGGGATTAAATTTGACGTTGGGAAAGAATAAAAAAGTTTACATACTCTTTGTGCAGCACTGCCAACGTCACTCACATAGTTGGCCCCAGTGGGGCAGTGGTGAACATTACCCTAAAGTCCAGAAAGTGGAATAGAATCCACTGTCATTGTAAACTATATCCCTAGACACTGACAGTCACTACCGACATTTCTTTCCCTTGCTCTCCTTGGTGTTGGAGTGTGTGTCACGAAAGTGCCAGTGTTTACATAAAGGTAACAACGGTAACAATGGACACAAACAGGACAGTGGGCCTTTGACATAACAATACTGCTGCTCTGGGCAGACAGAGGAGCCAGGTTGGGGGCGGCTAAGGCAGGAGCGAGCAGGCAGTGGTGTTTCGATGAGTCAGTTTTTAATGCAGATCGATTTCTGTTTACTATATGCCCTAGAATATTGTGGTACATGCTGCCTTCTTATTATCAAATACCAAAATTTCTTCCTGTCAGTGGTTTCTTAATTTTCTAGAGATAGAAAGCAGACATTTCCCTTGAAGCTGTTTCTACTGATAAGTATCCCAGATCATCTCAGGAATTCCAATTTATCTTATCTCCGCAGCAATACTGCCAAGGGAAACATCAGACGTCTCATTTAGAGAAGCCAGAAGGTCATTTGAGTTCATATAGGAAATGAACAGTATGTATATACTTTTCCATTTCACCATTAATTTTGGTTGCAGACTGTCTTAGAATATTAACAGGTGATTTCTCCTTCGAACTTTTTCTTTGGTCATGATGTCTCTCCGTAGATTTGAGGATGGTATTAGGAGGCTTGGGTCTGCTATCCTAGAGAAAATCCCTTATGTGTTCCCGGTCTGACTTGCCCCAGTAGTAAAACAGAAATAAAGCCATTTTCTTGTCAGGATCTCTGAAACACATTGCTACATTGCCTTATAGTTTTATTTTAAAATGAATCTTCTTGAATTCACACCCTTGTATTTTCTACCCTAAAAACTCTCTACAATAGACTTCTCCTTGTCTTAGACTGTTTTATGAAAATTTTATGAAAATTCTAGAGTCAAGCCACCATCCCCTTCTAAGAAGAGTTCCAAGAGGTAGATGCAAAAGCTCTTTGCTTTGCATGACTTTTAATCATTATAATCCATCCCGGGATCCCTGGAAACTCTTTAATGAAGACATAATGAGCAGTTATATGTTTATGGACAATCAAAACATAATTCTATGCTAAACATATGGATCTGTTGTCATTAATCTAGGTATTTACCTCAGCTTATCTCATCTTTACCCAAAATACTATTTTGTGCTAATGGAGTCTACCTGTATTCTAGAATCAGAAAGAATTCCTTCTCCTTCACTTAAGGGCTTGGAAGAGGAGACAAGCAAGGATAATGAGCCCATTTTGGAAATGCATCAAGTTGTGTTTGGTCATACAAATCCCTAGCCATTTACAAGGTGATTTGTCAAAGTGTTGTTTACCCCACTTGGAATGGCTTTCCTTTGGATTCTCGAAAGCCCTCTCATCATAAAAGGCAGGATTCCGGGTCCCTGTCATTCATTCATTCATTCATTCACTTGTCAAATATTGATTAAGTTCCTAATATGGGCCAGGTGCTGTTCTAGGCACTTGGAATGCACCGCTGAACAAAAGCAACCAAATTTTCAGCCCTCATGGTGCTGACATTCCTCTCTGCAGCCTTCACTGGTCTCTCTTTCCTCTGAAGTTGCAACACTTATAGCTGAAACACTGAATTTAATCCTTACCCATGTACTCTTATGTGTGGTGCCCTAATTATTTCATGAGCTAGACTTACAGCATTGAGCTAAATGCACAGACCTTTTGGTCAGCCAGACTTGGTCACATCTCACCTGACGGGGCCTTAGCTTGAGCTAAGTCACAAACTCAGCCTCATTTTCCTCATCTGTGCAACGGGGAAAACAAAACCATCAAACCCACAGAATTGCTATGAAGATTGTATGAGATATTCATGCAAAGTACTTAGTCCTGCGTGTAGCACACTGAAACACTTTTATTTTTTCATTTTTATTTATTTATTTTTGGCTGCGTTGGGTCTCTGTTGCTGCTCACCAGCTTTCTCTAGTTGCATCGAGCAGGGGCTACTCTTCGTTGCGGTGCGCGGGCTTCTCACTGCAGTGACTTCTCTTGTTGCGGAGCGCAGGCTCTAGGCGCGCGGGCTTCAGTAGTTGTGGCATGTGAGCTTAGCTGCTCTGTGGCATGTGCGATCTTCCTGGACCAGGGATCAGACCCGTGGCCCCTGCATTGGCAGGCGGATTCTTAACCACTGCGCCACCAGGTAGGTCCCTGAAACACACATTAAAATGTTAGCTATTATTCAGTGTTGAGTATGAAACACTCTACAGATTCAAGTATTCAAGAAATATCTTTAAAACTGCCCTCATCTTCATCACACTGGGCAGAATAGAAAGTCATTTTTAGTCATTGCTGTGACTTCTCTCTCTCTAGATTTCTTAAGAATTTGAGAGACTTCTGTTTGGAATTTGAGGGGAGGGAAGGGTCTCTCATGTCCCATTGGTCACAATCACCATGATATTGTTGCCGTACAGTATGGTAGCTTTCAGCTTTGGGACCACACATAAGGCTCAGAATCTTTGCTAAGGCTGAGATCCCAGTTCCTGGGACCCTTATAGGTCCCTGTTTCCCCAAACTCAACACTTCAACCTGCTTCTTTGTTGGGGGGAAATCTCTGCTTCTCTCGTTTTGCCCTTGAAGATACACCCCTTTCAGTCCTTTGTATCAAGGACACCCAGAAAAATGTCTTCATCAATCCAGGCTTTTACAAAAGCAAGAAGAGATAAACTACTTGCTTCCAGAAGCTTCAGTTTCCTGCTCTGCCACAAAACTCCCCTGAGGCAAAGGAACCCCTCTGGAAGCAGGGAGTTGTCTGGAAAGGGGTCTGTAGTGAAAGCAGACTCAAATGAATATCTCAATACATCTCCTGCAACATCGGGTTGTTCTTTGCAGTTGGGGCTGTGTCTTGTGCCTTTTTTGTCATGTCACCTGACAAAAAGCACTGAACATAGGGAACAGATGTGGAATGAGTGAGCTAGGCCCATTCTGTGCATGTCTGAGTCAGATTGAAATGGATGTGACTTAGTTCCAGGACTTTGATCTGTGAGTCACAGGCCCATGGAGTCTCCACCTCACATCACTCCAGATGGCATCCTGTAAAATGCATGTCAGCCTTGGATCTCGTTCCTGGAGTGGGAGACACACTTCGTCTCCCAACAAGGGCCCATCGCCTGGACTCTGAGCCTTTCTCCCCTTTACTTTTAGCAAGTGTTGTAATTAAATAGTACGACTCGTATTTGGTGAGATACCCAGTCCCGTCCCCTGATCCTCGGGACACATAATTCTACCCCTGACTGTAACATCATTCCCATCTCTTTCAAACAGTTACTGTTCTTTGTTTCCTTTTAGGTAATTTGCATTTGATATAAAAGTTGCAGACTTTATCCTAGAGAGTCATCCAAGAAAAAGGAGAAGCACATTCAGAAATATTTGTTCAGCATCAACAGAAAAGGAAAGAATATATTATTACCAACAGATTTCTTCTACAGCGAATTAGAAGGTAGGCATCGTTAAGACCTCTTTATGATTTGAAGTGGAAAATTTTGGGGAAAAAATACCCAGAGGGATAAAATTCCTTCTGATTCCCTTTGTAGTTATTAAGAGGACAGACTATAACCAAACCACGGGGTAAGAACCCCAGCTCCTGCACTCGTTGTCTCTAGGACCTGGGGCAACGCACTTAACCTCCCTGGGCCTTCATTTCCTCGCTTGTCAAATGTGTGTGATGATGGTGTTGCTCTTAGTATGGCAGCAGATGCTGGTGGCCCCCTTAAGCCCCCGGGCGCCCTCCTCTTGAACACCAATGTCTTCTTACTGCAGCTTACTGAGCCTCTCTGGAAGGGGCTCTTGGACCACTCAGCCACATGTGAGGCATGCCAGGAGTGCCATGGAGCTAATGGCCCCTGGGAGCAGCTCCTCTAACCAATGAAGGAAGAGACGGGTAGGAAATACTCCAGCTTTCTTGTCCCTGTGGGGAGTCTCTGAGGCGTCTGTTCACCATCCTCTCTCAGAGGGCCCCAACAGAATCAAGCCCAGCTCCCCACAATGGTAACCGCTCATGAATGCACCCACAGTGGCTTCTTTTCCTTCCCAATCTCACTCTCCAACCTGACAAAAACACCTTGGAATCACCTCCCATACAAACTACTTCCTCTAAATTCTAGTCACAGGGAAACGCAACCTAAGACAACTATGAAGTAATTCATATCATAAAACGCTTAGATCTCTTCCTTGCTCAAAGTAAGCGCTACGTAATTATTGGTTAAACCAAGAAAACAATAATAAAGTAACTATATGTAAGTTATTTTGCCAGCCTGAGATAATCCAACAATAGGGTAACATGTTTTACTGGGTTGGAGTTGGCAGGGAACCCAAGACTGAGGGAAAAATAACGCCTGAGAAAGAGAGCATCTGGTAACATAAGATTCCGTACGAGTTTTTGTGTATCTATTATGTACAGAACAAATATTTTCAATAGCAAGGATAAAAGATGAGCCCTCGTATTTTCCCTCCAGGCCCAGAAATTTCCTGACATGTACATATACACATATTCATAAATATATACATATGTGTTTATAGATCTGTACATTCACACTCAACACACACAATCCTACACACTACAGGAACACAAGCATACACATATTTACATGCTTTCTTTGATGAGCAGTGATTGGGAAGGCCATGGCCAAGGGCAGAGTAAGTTTCTGTAATAGGCACGTATTGTGTTGTATTGTACTGTATTGAGCTGTTACGGCGCAGCCATAACCATGTGTTAAAATATTGAAATACCTCCATACCAATTGGTCAGTAGCCACTGTCTTTTCTAGTCAACTATTTACAACATTTCATTAGCAGAAAGTGTAGTAGTAAATGTGCAATAAAGTGTTATAATCCCTAGTCCAGAAATAATTGGAACAGATTTGCTAATGTTGTCATGCTAAATTTATCTTCAAATGAACAGTACAATTTTATAAGTGACCAAGCAACTCACCATCAAGAGTGGTGATTTTTGTTACGGGAGAGGCCACAACAGTGAGAGGCCCGCGTACCGCAAAAATAAAATAAATAAAAAGAGTGGTGATTTTTGTTAAGCATAAGGTCTGATAACCCTCTCCTGGAAATACAGTAATAATAATGAAATAAAATAAAACAAAATAATAAAAACACCTTCAAATTAAATAATAAAAATTTAATTTGAATTTAATTAACATTGAGCAAAACACCATCTATTACATTATTTTTAATGTGAATTTAATTGATTTTGCAGTTTCCTTTGTATTTAACCTGAGAACTTATATCAAGCCTAAAGAGGTAATACCTAGGTTTATGTTCTTATATATTTAAGTGACATTATAATAAAGATGAATTGAGTTGGGGTCCATGGCATTTTTCTCCTTTTACAAAAATTTCGTATCCAGGTCTGGGAACACAGAGCCTGTGGGCTTTAGCACCCAGCAACCCAAGTTTGCATCCTGACCGTGCATCAGACACCAGCTCAGTGTCTTGGGCAAGTCAGTTTACTTTCCTGAGCCTTTGTTCCCTCATCTTGAAAACAAGGCTAATCTCTCCCCCACCCCACCCCATCCGAACAGGGAGTTTTTAAAAGATGATGTCAGCAAAGCATCAGCCTCCTTCCAGCTGGGAACGGGCATTAGTAAATGTAACTTTCCCCGTGTTTTCCCTTTCCTCTTCACTGAGGAGATGGGTCCTTTTCGTCAGCTGTTTGTTTTGTTTTTTGTTTTAACCTGTGAGCGTTAAAAAGCGAGTCAGGTCTTTACCCCGGGAAACTTGAGCTTCCCAGCAGGGCCCCTGCATAATCTTAGGGGGCCCAGCGCAACATGAAAGTGCAGGGCTCTGTTCCAAAGCAGCAAACAGTGCTATGGAAGGTATTAAAATAGAAACCATTTCCTTTTTTTTTTTTCTTGGCTTCTATCTGCCATGGTGTTTATTTCCTAGTTAATGGCACGCCCCCTTGGGCACCAGGATGCCCCGAGGTGAGCGCAGACCCTCATGAACCCCCGGGGGCCCGCTGTCAGACCGTCGTGTGTGCGTGCGCATGCGCAGCGTACCGGCTGCTGCGTTCCCCCTGCCCATCCCCTGGGCCTTCTGCTGTGGCCACCGTGTGACACCGCAGCTGTCCCCATCCTTGTGCCCAGTTCCCCACCAGGGGCACTTGTTGGGTGGGAGCTGAAGGAGGCTGGGGAGGACCCAGAGCTCCGGAGAGTGTGGAGGGGAAGACTCAGAGCATGCCTGAAAGAGGCAGTGGGAAGCTGGACCTTGTATGAACAAGCTTTCAAGATCTAGTGCATACTCAGTTGTCACATCAGGCTTCGTTTACAAAACAAAGTGGAAGATTAGATTATTAGGAATTTCAAGATGGCAACTGCAGATTACTGAACTCTAAGAGCAACACTTCTGAGAGCAGGGCCCTGTTGCCAATGAAGGTGGCCAGTAGGCATGCTTACTGCCGTGGTTATTTCCCTAAGGACTTCACAGAAATCAGAAAATTCATTTCACACATGAAAAGACATGCATCTGAATGGGAGGAAATCGAAGGGTTCCAGAAGGGCCATGGGTGGCAGAAGCTAACTCCTTCCACAGCACACCTGCCGCTGCCCCTCCACCACACCGAAAACATCAGGCACTACGACCAACTGGCTAAACTCAGATCTGAGTAGGCGTGTGTCGAGGGCAGAACTGGCTGGGCCATATCGGACATAGCTCAAGTGGGGTGTGTTTTCCTTCTGTCATGCACAGAGGAGCAGTGTTGCTGTCATGGGAACCGTCACCCTCTTGACAGCCAGGATTTCCCTTGATATGACCCATCCAGGCTGGGCTCCATTGATGCATTTTTGGTTGCTTTGTTTTCTGTTTTGGTTTCCATGCATTCTGTGGCCAAATATAGGATGAGAGATCCAGAACATTCCAAATTTTTCAATTCTGTTTATACATAATGAGTCCTAAAAAGAAATCCAACGAAGTTCAGGCTATGAACCACCCAAAAAGCCAAACTGAATTTCAGTCCAGAATCTTCCTCCCCCAGAGTGAAGACTTTGTAGCCCCAACACCTAGCGTGGTGCCTGCACAGGGTACACGCCCTGTAAGAATGTTTGTTACGTGAATGGCTGAGGGAATGATACACTGATCTAAGCTTTGGTGTTCCCTGTTGCCGCAGTTTCCTTCCCTTCACAGTGACTAAGGCAAAGTAAGCAAAACAAGTATTATTCCCCAATGCACATATGAGGAAATGGAGGCTCAGGAGGGTTAAGTGCCCAAAGTTATCGGGCTGGAATTAGAATATAGGTTTCCTGAACCCCAATGCAGGGCTTTTGGCTTCTAAAGTAAACATAGCAAAATCCCACTGTCAACCTGAATGTATGTTGGCTGTGCCGACAGCCCTACTTTTCTTAGCAAGGCGCATTTACTGTTATCTTTTAAGTTGTATCTTATAGGTTTTGTCTTGTAAGTTACCCCTTTGGTGAGCCAGAGAGAGACAAAACACATTCTGGGGGGGAATCATGTTTCACTAGCTAGAGATGACGGTGAGCTGACAAAGGAAATACTTTAAGGGGATCACTGTCATTATCATCATCAAAAATGCATTTTTTTAATTTTTTTTTATTTTTTATTTATTTAGTTTTTTAAAAATGCATTTTTGAAGGACATAATTAGCTATGGAATTGCCTCTCCAGTGTCCTTTTGATACAGCTACTAGAGAAGCCCCCATTTCTGAGCAACACGTGCTTACGGAAATGGGGAGGGCACAATCACGATTATAGACCCAAGTTCTGGAACTAAACATGCCAAATTCCTGCTCTGCTACTTATTAAGTGGGTGACCTTGGGGGAAATTAATCTCTCTTGGCCTTAGTTTCTCATATGTAAAATTGAGATCATAAAAATAGAAAACTTGGAGGGTGGTTGTGAGACATTACTGGTAAAGCGCTTAGCAGGTCCCTGGCATGTGGTTAACAGTATCATGTGTGTTATCTACACTAATGAAGGCAGATGACTGCAGGAAGGAAGGGGAGCATTGCCTTCGGACATGGATTAATCGATGAAATATTCCCCTTGCATATAGGTCTTGGCACATCTGCGTGTGACAGCATGAAAATATTAAATTCCCTTGTCCAGATGGCTAAATAAATAAAGTACATCAACTCAACTGAAATAAAGGTGCAAAGTTCTGTATTTTCAGCCCACTGTTAGTGGCTTCTTTGTGTTTTATAGGACTCAGACATAGGCACTAAGCTTGCCCCTAGATCTCAAGACACAAATCCTTCTGTGGTTTTTTTTTTTTGCATGTGAAAAAAATCAAACTTGCTTTCTGGCCTTTTGAAAGACAGTTTCAGAAAGTAAGGCTGAGATAGAAAAAAAAAAACCTTATTGTTGCTAAATTCATCCCCAACTGTGACTGGGAATTTCATTGAAAATAAAAGTTCTCAAGATCATTTCTAGCGGAAAATTAATTATTCCAGGTTTATGTTTCCTTAAATGTATGCATGAGGTAGAGTCTCTTTCTACAGCTTTGAAATGTACAATTGCCTTGTGATCCTATTTCTCATATCCTACCACAGAAATCTGTTACTCCTTGCTTAGTTTTCCTCCTTCAAGATAAATCATCTGAAAGGCAGGATGAAAGGGGATGGCGGGGCCAGGCCAGCAATATTTAGACAAGTGGAATCCAACCAACACTTTCAGGTCCTCTCCTCCTACAAGCCCAGCTGTAGCTGTAAGTGTGAGCCTAGTATCCCCATAATAATTGCACTTCCATGTAAACAGAGCTCACGGAGACTTTAGAATGTACACACCAATTGGCTCATTTCTGCTGTGTGGAGAGCAAACAAAGCTATCCAAACCTCTGTTCACATTGCTTTTCTTTAGAGATAAAACCTATTAATGGGTATCTAGGTATAAGGACCCATTTGATTAATGCTAAACCTCCAAATAATAGGAAAAACCGCAGTAGCTGGAGAGAGGACAAAGTAATTTAAAGTATGTTTTGTGGTGTACTTATTCAACAGATACTGAGAAACTTCTGTTTTCTATAGTGTCCTAGGCTTAGGGCATGGAGCTCTGAACAAGACAGACATAGTGTTTTCTATAGTGTCCTAGGCTTAGGGCATGGAGCTCTGAACAAGACAGACATAGTCCCTTCGTTTTAGGATACACAGATTAATGGGGAAGGCAGACAGTAAACAGATCTTTTAGGAAACACATTTTAGGGACATATATGCCAAGATAAGCAAACAAAACAGCAGCACCTTAATCTTCTTACGAAGGAGGAATGTGCATTGTCCTACCATGAGAACTGGGAATTAAATCTAAGACTCAGTTTCTTCATCAGTAAAATGGGAGTGATTCTACTTACACGTTTATGGTGAGGCTCAGATAGTGAGCATTAAGTTTGATTTTCAAATTTGGATAATATGAATCTTTATTGAGTTACTATTTTGTATCAAGCAATACACAGAGAACTTCAACAGAAAATTCCCCACCCAAACTTCACAGGACAGCCCCTGGGAATTGGAAACAACACCAAATGGAAGAATTTCATACTAAGAACCGGTTCCACATGGACTTGTTGCCTTGGTTGGAATATGAGAAGAAAATAAGCCAATTTGGAATTGTCCCAAATAAAATCATGCTGTTAACTTTTTATTCTCACATTCACTAAAACTGATATTCCTTCTTTATTTCTAACTCTCTGTAATTTGCCAAATTATGTTGGAATTAAACCAGTTCTGATGTGCGGATTTCTTTTCTAAGGAAAATGGTGATTCTCTTTGCTTCATACTTGCATGTGTAGGAGTCAAAAATCAGTTTGAAGCTGACACAGAGAAGCCTTAATTAATGGTTCAGCTTTTAAAGCTTGTGAGTCCCTTTGATGATTGGTGAGTCCCTGCTAATTTTAATTAACTCAGGGGAGAGATACATGAGAATTTAGAATGTGGCTACGGTTAAGAATGGGCCCACGTAAAAAATGACATCGTCTTAACGTATTTTTTACCCTGTGCGTCTGATTCTTGGCCATTACAGTCATAGATATAAACAAGTTTCTGCTGTTCAGCATAAGATTACCAGTTTACTCACCCTTGAACAAGTGGTCAGGTGATGCTCCGTCTCATGCAACATCAGCAAAATTTTGATTATGCTACTTGCCTTCCAGGAGAGAAGTGTCACAGGAGGGAGGAAAAAAAGCTACAATCTTTGAATGGTAATTAAGTTCCTCCATGGTCTCCCCAAGCACTGCCTATCTTTCCACCACTTTTATGTTCTAAAAAAATTACATTATGAACACACACACACACACACACACACACGCACACAACGATGTATCAAAGTACTCCACATTTAACATCATAATTACGCATTCATATTTAGAGTATGCCGTTTCCTCCTCCTGAAGCACTTCTCTCCATATTCTCCCCATCTCAGAACTTTATTTTTCAAGTTTCAGCTCAAAAGTCACACCTTGCAAGACCTCCTTGGATCTCCCCAAGTCCGGGTGAAGTTGCTTCAGATTCTCTACTCCCCTGCTCAGAGGGTTTCTGCTTACCAGGGTACTGGGTGTGTGGGGTGGTGGCCACAGATACCCTGCATTCTGGTTCAGACAGAAAATACAGCCACTGCCCATGATCCAGAAGAAGATGGACTGCAGTTAAGGACACGCTGACAAGGCAGAACAGCTTTGATTAGAGGAACCTCACCGAATAATCCACATACTGATTAACTCAGCCGCAGGCAATCAAGAATCCACAGTGTTTCATCCTCTCTGATTGGGCTTATGGCAGCATCTGTCTGTTGCCAAGTCTTGCCATCCTTGTACCAACTCCGGGGCGCGTGCCCCATATTCATTCTTGTTCTCCAGGCCCTAGCATACCTACCATTGATTTTTTAGGGTTCTGGTGGTGAGAATTTGTGCCAGTGATTCCAAAGTTTGCTTGATTTTGAGTCCCACGGCCATAGCCACATCATGTGATGGCTTGCAACCAATCGGGGCAACACCAGCACCCACCTTCTCTTGACCTTGGTAAACACTGACCTGTTCTCTGTCCTTATAGTTTTGCCTGGTCCAAGTGCTAGATGAGTGAGATCCTACAGGACACAGCCTTTGGCTTCAAAGGCTCTATGTTTGCCTAGCATAATGTATGTGAGCTTTATGCATGTTGTTGTATATATCGGAAGTTCATTCTTTTTTTTTTTTTTTTTCTTCGGTACGCGGGCCTCTCACTGTTGTGGCCTCTCCCGTTGTGGAGCACAGGCTCCGGACGCGCAGGCTCAGCGGCCATGGCTCACGGGCCCAGCCGCTCCGCGGCGTGTGGGATCTTCCCAGACCGGGGCACGAACCCGTGTCCCCTATATCGGCAGGCGGACTCTCCACCACTGCGCCACCAGGGAAGCCAGTTCATTCCTTTTCATAAGTATGTTTTCAAGTACAACTCTAGACCATCTCTTAACCTGAATTGTGCCTAGCTGATCTGTAAAAATGGTATTCTTTTTTCTGTCCCCCATACCTCTCCAAAGTCACATGGCCTTGTACTTTTCACTGCAGTGACCACCGCTCATCCACCATGCTAAGCTCTATGGTTTAATTATATTTTAAAGTGACCCCAGAGCAGGAAAATTGATACCTTTGAATACCTAAGAAGCAAAGGCTTTTAAGAAGATGTTTTCTGCCCTCTTCTAAAAATATTCATGATGTCATCTTGGGTCCAAGGTGTCCTCTGGGATGTGATTTAGAAGGACTTGAACAAGGCTACACATGAAAGTATTTTCTCCAATTATATTTCTTCTCTCTTTCCTTCCTCCTTTCTTTCCTCCCTCCCTCCCTCCCTTTCTTCCCTCCCTCCCTCCTTCCCCGCTTCCTTCCTTCCTTCTTTCCTTCCCCCCTTCCTTCCTTTCTCTCCATCTCTCAATTTTTTTTCTCTCTGTTTTTCTCTTTCTCCTGGTAAAAAGTATCTTCCCACCTGGAGCAAATCAAATAGGAAACTGGTTTTTAATTTGGATAGCCTCAGAATTTGTAAACATTTTTTTTCTGGATCATCTGCTGGCAGTCAACAAACACAATTTCCATAGAGTGTATAAAGTGGTGATAATGCTCTGAAGAATAATAAATCAAGAAAGAGGATAGGAAACACCTGGGGAAAGGCAGTCAGTGAGCGTCCCTGCAATAAGCCATGCAGATGTCTGTGCAAAGCAGATTCCCAGCAGATTCCCAGCGAGGACCAAATCCCTGAGGTAGAAACACACTGATGTATTTCTTTATAATCCACTTTGCTGATTCTTTAAAAGGTAATCTTTTGGAAGTTTCTGACAATAGTAACTGTAAACACTGTTGACCTTGAACAACATGGGTTTGAACTGTGTGGATCCACCACTTATATGCGGCTTTTTTTCAATAGTAAATAGTACAATATTACAAGGTTGATTGACTCCATGGATGTGGAACTGTGGATATGGAGGGCCGACTATAAGTTACACAAGGATTTTCAACTAAGTGGCGGGTTGGTGCCCTTACACCCTGCCAACACCACCCTCCCCCCATGCCCTGTGTTGTTCAAGGATCAACTGTATTAAATGTCTTTTGGATTAAAGAAGAAACTTAACACAGTAGTAATATCAAGGGCCACAGAAAGCCCTGCATTTTATCCTCACTGAGGCATCTGTAATCCCAAGGACAATGACCTGGTCGGTTTCCTTTGACAGCATCTCTGACTACTAATCACAAGCTCTGATCCCAGCCTCTCAGGCTGCCTGGTGAGATTGCTGACTCTGACCCCACTTTATTTTTAGTTGAACCAAGGTTATAACAGACACACATACACACACACACACACACACACACACACACACACACACACGCACACACAGAGTGAATGACCCACAAACTCTCAAATCAAAAAGTCAACTGGAAAGAATGTCTGTGGGTGTGTTGTTGCAAAATAGAATAAATTGTTTTCAGGATTTATGACTACTTTTTAGAAAGACAGTCTATCATGTACTTTCCCTTTTTTCCCCATGTTTCATGCTGCTGTCTCTCTGAAATCTCTGTCCAGTGCTCCTGAATTCCCCCACCATCGCTGATATCAGCCAAATGATCTGGAGGGAAGACCTTCAACTGGAGTGTGTAGTTTCACTATCGAGTTACTTTGTATGAGAGTTTGGGAAGTAATTCCTCAATGGATTCCCTGCTAGTGCCTACCACACTTGAGGTGTTTTTTAAATAAAGCATTCCTGAAAAACTTTACATTCTGTAAAATCATGCGCTTAAAATAAGCGGGCTTATGAATAAGAGGAGGGTGGCAAAGCGCTCAGTCCTGATGCCCTGCATATCTAGAGCCTTAACAAAAGCAATGACTTGAACCTGGGGAAGGCATCATGCATTTTCTTGGCTGCAGATATTAAAAATGAATAAAACCAGTAGCGTGAACCTGGCAGCAATCCATTAGATTGGATCACAGCTGCAGGAACTGAGACCAGGCTGGTGGAAGGGGCAGCTGCTAAGGTGAGAGCAAGTGCAACCTGCCCAGAGCCAATAGCATCCTCACAGCAGGGAGCCCGTATCTTGGGGGAGAGTGGGGGAGAGTGGGGGAGGGGCAGGAAAGATGGAATGCAGGAATTTGTGTCAAATTTTGCTAAATCATAGATGAAAGGGCTTGTTCCACAAGTACAGCAGCCAGGTTGAGAGATCTTCCTTCCCTGTGGAAGGTTATAATTCTACTCTTCTTTGCCTCCCATTGTCCAGGATAATTCGTGTGGGAGCTAACACGAATTTCCTGTTACACTGGTAGCACTTCCCTGTTTACCATTTGTTTGGTAAACAGTTCACATTACAGGAGCCACACCTTGCAGGAAAATACACTATATTTGACCTGTTAGAGATTGGATTCTCTTAAATTAGCAAAAAGGTAAAGGGTGTTACAGTGGTTACAGAATAAGAATGGTGACAATGATAGGTCCTATTTATTTAGTGCTTTCCGCAGGCCAGGCGCTTTGCTAAATATTTTATAGATATTATCATATTTAATCATTGCAGCGATCCTATGTCAGAGGAATTTCTATCCCTATTTTACCCATGACAGAGCTGGGTCTAAGAGAGTGCAGTAACTTGATCAATGTCACCTTGCCAGGCATAATGCAAAACTCACAACTCATTTCCAAACCTCATGCTCTTAATCATCTCTTGCTGATTCTGTGAACTTAGAGCTAAGTCTTAAAATGATTATTAATTAAAAGATGGATTTGATACCAGGAGAAAATTATAAAGTAGACCCCAGGCTACAGAGCTCTTCTCTGGATAATAAAACTGAAACATTTCTTATTTTTTTTAATTTAATGCAAAATTTTTTATTGAAGTATAGTTGATTTACAATGTTGTGTTAGTTTCAGGTTTACAGCAGTGATTCACATTCTTTTCTCTTATAGGTTATTACAAAATATTGAGTATAGTTCCCTAAAAGCATAATTTCTGTGCCCCTTTTGCCTCAGGTTTCCATTCTCTGCACACCAAAGAGACAGCTATCCAATCTTAGTGGTATGTGAGCACCATCAAATAAGGTGGGCTTAACACATTGTTCTGTGCTGTATGTTAAATGCACTACAAACAGAATGCCGAGAAGGGCTGTAGGAGTCTTAGGGACCAGATGGAGAATGTAAGACTAAAATACCAGGTAGATAGGGACAAAGAATTGGAAGGTTTAAAACAGCAAATGATTAGTCTTTGCTTTTGCCCTTTGTCTATTTGGCTTAATATAACAGAAATTTATTGTCTCACAGATCTGGGAGCCAGAGCTCAGAAATCAAGGCATCAGCAGGGCCTTGCTCTCTCTAAAGACAGTACGGAAATCCTTCCTGGCCTCACCTAGCTTCTGGTATTTTGCTGTCAATCTTTAGTGTTTCCTGGTTTGAAGCTGTATCAAGCCAATCGCTGCCTAGGTCATCACCTGGCATTCTCCCTGTGTCTCTGTCTTCTTATATGGACACCCGTCATATTGTATTAGGGGCTACTTTTTATGACCTACTGCTTTTGTGACCTCATTTGAACTTAACTAATTGTATCTACAATAACCCTATTTCAAAATCTGGTCACAAGTGGATTTACTGGGGTTTAGGGCTTCAGCTGATCTTTTTTAGGGACACATTTCAACCCATGACATCATTTGATTCATTTTTTTCTAAGCACTGAACATATCGCTTACCTTTCATGGCATGGAATAATGCATCTGAGAAATAGCTCCTTTATTAAATCCTGCATTTATGCCTCCATTACTAGTCCCTGAGTACATTTGACAACTGCTTTTAGAAATGCTTAAAAACGTATATAAATTAACTACAGAAAGAGATATAATTTCAAATCTCAGTTACACGAAGAACCTGAAAATAAACACCAGAGAGGTCCAGAGCTCCAAAAATTAAGAAAAAAATTAGGAAAAAGTTGTCAGTAGCATATGGAATAATAAAAATGCTGCCAATGGAACACTAAGGGGTTAACCTTATTCTCTTCTTTGAACTTATCAGCTGATGCTTCAGAATCAGCTACCCTTACATAACATATTATTCTCGTAACTCTTGGCTTCCTTCTGGCATCAAAAATAACAGGAACATAAAAAAAGTGGAAAAAGGAGGAAGAGAGAATTTTGAAGTAGTGGCAGGAAATAACTGTACCATAACAATTAGCTTTATGTACTTAGTAATGTATAACCTGGATTAAAAATGAAAACAAATTTTATAATTTTCTATTATTCCAAATGCTAAATCAATAGAATTGGCTCTAAATCCATTTAAGTCTTTAGAATACCTTGAGAAACTTCTTCAATTATCTTATCAACCAATCATTCTACACTTACTGTATTTATTTATGTTTTCTCATAGTTTATGGTCTCAACAGTAACATGTATGAGGACCCTGGAAGCTGAAAATAGACACCGAGTGGTTTGTGTCAAGCCATATTATCTAATATGGGTAAAAATTTCAAGAGAGAAATAAAATTTTGAATGAAGAAATAAAATAAAAATAATGATTTTTAAAATCTCACATTAAAATATCCTCATTGTAGTAGCTCAGTGTGATGTTCTATAAAATTTGGGAAATTTATCAACAATCTAGAGGTCACAAAGTAAACCAAAAAAACAGAAAAAAGAAAAAAAATAGAGGTCACAAAATAGATGAAGCCAAATCAACCCATAATCTCAATTCATCTGTATGTATCTCTATCCATTTCCCATCTCAATCTCTGTATCTATCTTCTTATAGGCAGAAAAATATGGATGTAAACTGTATATATACTCCTATGGATTTCCTTTTTCTATTTGCTTTGTTTTTGCCTTCAATTTTTTACTGTGATTCCCTTAAACACTTCAATATTTTGTCACCTTTAAAGGAGAAAAAGAATTATGAAAGAAAGAAAGAACCATAAGAATTTGGAGACATGAGGTGTTAGATCCTTAAGGCTGATTCCCTCTGACCCAAGGCTTTCTCTTGCACACTGCTAATTCTTATGTATACTTGTCTGATCTTTTTTATGTTTAATTAATGCACTAACTTTTCTTTTAAGACTAATTAACACAATAATTTACACTTCTTTTCCTGAGATAAGTGAGGGGGTCTGATTTAATGTGCTACTTCCCTCTCAATCAGGGTATAAGCAACAGAAGAAGTCTGATCTAACAATTTTTATAGAGCACATTATAAAATATTCTCCTATTTAATCATTATAGCAACTCCAGGAGCTAGATTTTTTTTTTATCATCTTCATTCTGTAGTTGAGGAAACACTTATACTTTTATTCATTCCTATACAGACTCAACTGTGTAGGAAAAAATTATGTTACACATCATTGGTTGTCTCTTGCAAGACTGTACTTCAAGACCAGCACAATGTGTAGGTAATATAATCAACAGTGAGCATGCGAGCTTCTTAAATTTTTTCTGTACATACTGTAACTCAGAGATGGGAAAGAAAGAGTTCATTACCACATCTTTAGCTTTTTCTTAGTTTTGTAGATGTCAATATGCAAATTTAATCCAGGAAAATCTTCATTTTAATATTTGAATACAAATAGTTATTTTTCCTTATAAGTAATTACATAAAAGGTAAAAATCATAAATTTTAAAAAGGAAAGAGAAAATTTATAATGTCCACAATCTCACTACCTAGACAATAGGCAAATGTGTTTGAAAATCTTTAACGTGAGTGTGTGTTTGTGTTAACAATGATAGATTCATTATTGTTATAGAGTATCTTTTTCTAAATAATATGCATGTGACTTTTATGTTAATAAATACATATCTACATTATCACTCTCACTAAATGAATATTTTCCCACTGTATGTGTTACATAATTTATTTATCAGTTGTCTACTTTTTAAAATAAAAGATATTTTACATCAGAGCTGGGCATGTGTAACAAATATTGTATGTGAAGGAGAGAAAGGGTAGTTATAAGGATATTTCAAAGGAGAAGATTAAGGAGAAACATCACAGAATTCCAAGTCTAAGATTAGTTTGCATGAAAGACCCAATGATGCAATATTCAAATATGGTTGAAGTTCAAGGTCATGGGGGTCTCTGTGTTGTGGCTGGTGCTATGGGGAAGGTGTCAAGGCATAATTTGCCAAACATCTGTGTTTTCCTTCCATGCTCATCCATGTTTAAAACAATCCAATGTATGGTTTTTAGCTCCAACCAGGAAAAAAGAAACAGGATGTTTTAGAGGTGACAATATTTTGGTGTTTTTTCAAATACTTGACAAGTAACAAATTTGACTCAGGGCTCGAATATTTACCTTATGAGCAATGCTTGACACCACATTGCTGTAGTGTCACTGACGATAAATCACGGCAACCCCTTGCTCCTTCAACTCCTGCTCTCAAAATTTTACCCTCTGCACTCAAAAGCCGAAAAGATTAGAAGGCAATTTCAGATAAATTTCTTGCCAGTCAAAGACTTGCTGCTTGTTTCCTGAAATTTAGAAAACAAATCAATTCAGATAATCCTTCCTCCCTTGCTGTCTACACTCGATAGTTGAATATTCAATATTGGAACCAGGAATTTGGTATATTGGTTTGAGGTGGATACATTAATCAACTCCCAAATGCATATTTCATGGGGGAGGAAGAAGGTTGGAACAAAACAGTGGAGATGTGAGAAACCTCAGTAGATCTTTTTGTTTAACTGTGACTAGGCAATGAAATACAAATTAGTGAAAAGACCTATCACTCTGTAAGAGAGTTGAGAAATGACTTGGGAAGTGGCAATGAGGAAGGAATTATATAGAGCAGAGAACCTCTGATATTATGGTCAATTCAAAAAATCTCTTCTCTTTAATGAAATTAGTTTAGAATTTCCTACTTTCCTTCCTCACCCCATCTTTTTTGCATCCCCTTTTGGTTTGTTGACCTGTTTATTTATTTACTTTTTTCATAATCTAAGTGACTATTATCATTGTCTCTGCGTAATGTATTGTATTATCTGAATTCTTGACTCAACCAGCAGCATAAATGAAATCAAGGCAGCTAGTGAAACCAGAATTCGCTTCATAAACATGGAAACATCTGGAAGGCTTTGGATATTATTTTGCTTCTTCAGCTGGGGGTTTGTTTGCCCTTTGCTTCTGATCTGCTCCTAGATTTTCACTTATGAGACAAAAAATACTTTGACTAAAGCAATGTTTCTCAACCTTGCCGGATCATGAGCATTGCCTTGGGACTACTTGTTAAATGCACAGACCCAGGCATCATTGAATCAGAATTTCTAGGGAATTGGTTTGGAAATGTGTGTTTTTACCAAAGTCCCAGATGATCCTTGTGATCAGATGAGTTCAGGGCTCACTGGACTAAGACATGGACTTTTGTGACATGATCTAAAAGCAAGTCTATCCATGAGTCAATGGTATGGAGCCCCCAGTGTCTGTAAAGCATGAACAGCTCAAGTGATTCATGTGAGACTTTCCTCAACGTCATGAACCTTAGCACCATCATTCGCAAGCTTTAATGTCCACCATTGAAATAAACTGCCGATTTCCTGTCCTGCTCCAGAAGATTTTAAATCAGTAGTTCTGGGGGAGGGCAAAGAATAGTTTGAGAAGCACTGATAAATTTAATGTCATCCATCATCCCTGCTTGAAGACCAGCTTTAGGCAAAATGCTAAAGTAAGCATGATTGTTTGCAATTAACTCTCTCTCTCTCTCCATCTGTCTCTTTTTAAGATTTGAAGTAACCTTACATTACCTCACAAGGGTTTGGATGCTCATGTCCCATCAGGAATCTATCCTCTTTTCCCCCAGTGTTTCATCCCTTCTTCCCATTTCAGCATACAAACTCTCAGACAATCCTCTCCCCCACACACACCTAATGCTGAGGTCTCTCTAAATTTCTCTAGTCCATAAAGATATCTCCCTTGAGCTTCAGATCTTTTCATTGGAAAACCATCTAGACTTGCTACCTGGATATCTCAGGTGTGCTTGAAAATTTGGATGTTCAAACCATATGCTGTCCTACTATGACTATCCACTCACTTGCCTAAGCAGACACTGGACATTTTTCTTGATTCCCTCCATTTTTTCTAAATATCACACTCATAGGGAAGTCTTGTCAATTCTTTATCAAACACACCCATTTGCCTGAGTCAACTATTACTGTCCAGATTCTTAGACCAGTTCCTTGATTTCTTCCTCCCACAAAACAAAACAACATACAAGCAACATACAAACCCTGTTCCCACCTCTCGCTTTCCCTTTCCAGTAAATGACACCACCACCCATTCTAGAATCTCAGCTTGGAGTCTTCTCCTCCTCTCTACCCCTCCCTACCTGCATCCAATCCATAAGCAAATTCTCTGGATCTTACCTTTAAAACATATCCCAAATCTGAGCATCTCTCCCTCTCTCCGTTGCTACCACACTGGTCTTAGCCACATTGAATGTTGCCTCAAATACTGCAGTGACTTCTCTTTTTAATTTTCACTCTTGCCACCACCTGGTGACCATTCGCCATAAAATAACTAGAATCATCATTCTGAAATGTAAACCATTGTATCACTCCCTTTCCGGTGGCTTTCCACTTACTTAGAATAAAATCGAATCTCCTTTCAATGGTCTCCTAGACCCTGTATTATCTGGCCATGCCTGCCTCTCCTTCCTCATTTTCTACCCTTGCCCCCCTCCCATTCTCTCTGTGCAGCCACACTGGTCTTCTTACTGAGGTCATTTGCTCTTAATGTTCCCTCAACCTGCAACCCTTCTCCCTGAGGTCACTGGGGCACTGACACCTTCCCCTCAGGTCTCTGTTCACCAGTCTCCACCTCAGAAAGTCCTGCCGCCCCAGACTGGGCTACTCACAGTGCCACTCAGCCCTGGGACAGTCCCCATTTATGCTTCTTGCCCTGGCATCCTATTTGATTTGGCATTTGTTCCAGATTTTTTATTTTTTTGCAGTATGCGGGCCTCTCACTGTTGTGGCCTCTCCCGTTGCGGAGCACAGGCTCTGGACGCACAGGCTCAGCAGCCATGGCTCACGGGCCCAGCCGCTCCGCAGCATGTGGGATCTTCCCGGAGCGGGGCACAGACCCGTGTCCCCTGCATCGGCAGGCGGACTCCCAACCACTGCGCCACCAGGGAAGCCCCTATTGTTTTTTTAGTTATAGAAAGGTGTAACTATTTTAGCCTGACTCCATAGCTGGCTCCCAAGATTCTGCCAGAACCAGAATCTTGGCTGCATGAAAGAGTGGCTCTCTCTTCATCACAAAGCAAATGTGTGGAACAAATGAATAAACCTCTCACTGATCTCTCTGCTTCTGATTTTTCTCTTTTAAATCCATTCCAGTTGTAGAGTATGGAGGGTGCATTTTCAAAAGCATGTTGCTCTTTGCCAGGACAAAGGTGAGGAAGGCCAGCGCTCAGGATATAATCTCTAAGGAGGCACAACCATTGCCTTATAAATTGCGTCTCTAATTTTATTTTTTTGGTGACTGCTTTAAGGTTTACAACTTGTATCTTTAATGTATTACTGTGTATCTTCCAAAATATTATAGCACTTCAAGCCTATAAGAACCCACAACTGGATGCTTCCAGTTCCAACTCAGAATAGGGGCCTGCATGCTGTGCACGACCCAGAGAGTGGGTTTCACCTTAACTGTTGTTAAGCCACGCATCCTGGCCCTGATTGTTGCATTATTGCTCTGCTTAAAACTGTTCTGTGAAATCTAAAAATAGAGCTACCATGTGATCCTGCAATCCCACTCCTGGGCGTATATCCAGAGAAAACCATAATTCGAAAAGATACATGCACCCCAATGTTCATTGCAGCACTATCTACAATAGCCAAGACATGGTAACAACCTAAATGTCCATTGTCAGATGAATGGATAAAGAAGATGTGGTACATATACACAATGGAATATTAGTCAGCCATAAAAAAGAATGAAATAATGCCATTTGCAGCAACATGGATGGACCTAGAGATTACCATACTAAGTGAAGTAAGCCAGACAGAGAAAGACAAATATCATATGATATCGCTTATATGTGGAATCTAAAATAAAATGATACAAATGAACTTATATACAAAACAGAAATAGACCCACAGACATAGAAAACAAACTTATGGTTACCAAAGGGGAAGGAGGTGGGGAGGGATAAAGGAGTTTGGTACTAATAGATACACACTACTATATATCAAATAGATAACTAACAAGGACCTACTGTATAGCACAGAGAATTATACTCCATACTTTGTAATAACCTATAAGGGAAAAGAATCTAAAACAGAATTTATAAATATATATGTATATGGGCTTCCCTGGTGGCGCAGTGGTTGAGAGTCTGCCTGCCAATGCAGGGGACACGGGTTCGTGCCCCGGTCCGGGAAGATCCCACATGTCGCGGAGCAGCTGGGCCCGTGAGCCATGGCCGCTGAGCCTGTGCGTTCGGAGCCTGTGCTCCGCAATGGGAGAGGCCACAACAGTGAGAGGCCCGCTTACCGCAAAAAAAAAAAAAAAAAAAAAAAAAAAATATATATATATATATATACACAAATATATACAACCACTTTTGCTGTACACATGAAACTAACTCTACATTGTAAATCAACTACACTTCAATTAAAAAAAAAAAACACCTTTCTGTGAAATCTCTATGTCCCTCAGTGTAAAGCTCAAGCTCTCAGTGCCGTGTATAGGCTGTGCATCATCTTGTCCTTGCTTACCCCTGCAGCCTCATTGCTCCCCACTTGACTTTCTTATATTTTAAATGCTTTCTTATACTTTAAAAGCATGGAGTTGGTACTTGCTTTTTTAACCAATCTGACAATCTGTCTTTTTTTGTTTTAAGAAACTGACTTACTGAGATATAATTCACACACCATATAATTTATCCATTTAAAGTACACAAGTCAGTGAGTTTTATTATATTTATGGAGTTTTGCAACCGTCACCACAGTCCAATTTTAGAGAATTTTCATCCCCACCCCCCAAAATCCTATACTTAGTAGCAGTCACTCCCCGTTCTGCCTCCTAAAGCAGCTCTATGCAGTCACTAATCACTTTCTGTCTTTATATTCGCTTATTCTGGAGGTTTTATATAAATGGGGTCATACAATATGTAGTCTTTTGTGACTGGCTTCTTTCACTTAGCAACATGTTTTCAAGATTTATCTATGTCATTGCATGTATCAGTACCTCATTCATTTTCATTGCTGAATAATATTTCACTGTATGAATATATCATACTTTTTATCCATTCATCAGTTGTTGGACATTTGGATTGTTTTCATTTGGAGGATATCATGAATAATGTTGCTATGAACATTTGTGTACAATGTTTATGTGGGCCTACGTTTTCATTTTCTTGTGTATACACTTAAGAGTAGTATTTGTGGGTCATGTTCACTCAAATATTTTGAGGAACTTCCAAAATGTTTTGCAAAATGACTATGTAATTTTACATTCCCACCAGCAATGTATAAGGGTTTCAATTTTTACATATACTTGTCAACACTTGTTATTGTCTATTGTTTTGATTATAGCCATCCTATTGACTATAATATACCATTTCCATATTAGTTTTTTTTTTAAAACAACTTTACTGGAGTTTCATATTACTTTTATCTGCCCCATGTGTTCCTTTTTTTCCCTCAAAGCTCTTTTCCTGTCTTCTTCTGGACTCATTGAATATTATTTTTATGCTTCTATTTTATCCACCATTGCACTGTAAGTTGTACCTCTTATTTTACTTTTTTAATGATTGCTTTAAGGTTTACAATTTACGTCTCTAATGTAGTACTGTCTATCTTCAAAAAATATTATAATACTTCAAGTGCAGTATAGGAAACCCATAACTGCATACTTTCAGTTCTAACTTCCTATCCTCTATGCAATTCTTGTCATACTTTTTATTCCTACGGATGTTCTAAATACTAAAATGCATTGGTACTGTTTTTGCTTCAGACAATCAAGTATACAGAAGTTAAAAATGAAAAAGTATCTTTTATATTTCAAATCATTTTCAGCACCCTAATTTTCAATCATTTTCAGCACCCTTCTTTTTTTGTTGTTTGGATCCACATTTCTATGTGGTACTATATAGACTCCACCCTTCACCCCCTGGAAGCCACTGCCCTTAGACACTGATTATATGAGCTTTAGTAACGGGAGGCAGAGTATACAGCAGCCACTGCTGGTAACCTGCCATCATCCCCTCACCTCATTTCACTGCAAACCTGCACAGCTTCTTAATGCCAGTACCTGTACCTCTTTACCTGAAGGAGTCCTCAACCAAATACCAATACTGAAGAGTATTTGTATTAGACAGGGTTCTCCAGAGAAACGGAACAAATAAGATGTATACGTGTATGTGTGTGTGTGTGTGTGTGTGTGTGTGTGTGTGTGTGTGTGTGTGTGTGTAAAGCAAAGAGAGAGATTTTAAGAAATTGGCTCACATGATTGTGGTGTTGCCAAGTCTGAAATCTGCAGGGCAGGTCAGCAGGTTGGAGATCTAGGGAAGATATGTTGCAGTTTGAGTCCAAAGGCAGTCTGCTAGCAGTCTGTTTCTCTTAAGGTCTTCAACTGATTGAATGAGGCCCACCCACATTTTAAGGGGTAATCTGAAAGTCTACTGATTTAAATGTTAATCAGATCTAAAACAAAAAATACATTCATAGAGACATTTAGACTGGTTTATGACCCAACATCTCAGCACTCTAGCCCAGCCACGTTGACACAGGAACTGAACCATCACAGCATTCATGTTTAAGTTCCCCACTCCCTCCTGCTGGTGTGAAAACTCTGAGTTGTGTTGTACCATTTCCCAGAGTTCCATGTAGGGAGTAAGCTCCCATTGCCTACAGGGATGACTCGCTTGATAAGGCAGCATTTGTTGGTTTCATTCCCTTTGCTGTCCCACCTACCCACCCTTTCGCCAGTGTCTTTTGGAGTCCTTTTCAAAATAAGCTCCTTGCAATTGAACTTGTCCCTCAGTTTGCCTCTAAGAAAATTCAGACTAACTTATGGAGCATGGAATCACCACAATACTACATACAATAAGGGATTTTCCCTTAAAAGAAAAAGAAGGTTTTGACTGCTGGACAATAAAAAATTATTTTTCTACTAAGGCACAGGTATAATATATCTCTATTGAACACTCCTTTCTGAACCAATCACAGCATTTTTTAGTCATGTCACTAATGGAAATTAAGCATTTTGAAAGTTAGAGAAGTATTTTTTTAATCTGAATTATAATAATAGATCTCAGAGACAAAATTATTATTAAAGGAATAATAATGCCTTATCTATTAATATTAAGGGAATTTATAAATTGTGAAAAGAATGTAGACGATTTTATGGAAAGCTTAAAAGTATGATAAAGGAGAAGCCCAAATTTTGTGCCAAGGAACTAAACTCAAAACAGTGTAGAATAAAGATCTCAAGGCTGGAGGTTTTGTCTATATATGTGTACTTCTATTTTCATTTATTAGGCAAAATATATCATATAATCATGTCAGGTGAGTGTTTTGGTGTTTTGCCGATGCAGGGGACACGGATTCGTGCCCCGGTCTGGGAGGATCCCACATGCCGCGGAGCGGCTGGGCCCGTGAGCCATGGCCACTGAGCCTGTGCGTCCGGAGCCTGTGCTCCGCAACGGGAGAGGCCACAACGGTGAGAGGCCCGCATACCGTAAAAAAGAAAAACAGACAAAAAATAACTCTTCCTTACATATCAGTCAAAATAGTCATGAGCATTCGGCTAACCTGGTCATCTCTGATTGAGTTTTGGTAAATGGGCTTTCAGCACATGACTGTTGAGATGAGGGAGACTTCTCCGGTACATTTGATAGCCAGTAAGCAATCTCTTTAAAGAAACCAACAATTGAGTTGAAATTAGCTGGCCCTCTCTCTCAGCACAGAGGCCTGCTATCACCACCTCCTCCAGATGCAACTTCTGGCAGAATGAAGGGATTTGTGGGTAGGGCCTGCTAAACCCATTCACTATAACCCGCGGGATTTTCCATCAGTGTGATGTCATCACACCATAAATAAATAGTAACATAATTGTATTCCCTTGTACTAGCCTCTCTGAGTCTCAGTTTTCTCTTCTGTAAAATGGAAAGAATTAGTCGCCCCTACCTCAGAGGGCGATGTGAGCATTAAATGAGGTAGTGTGTACAGAGTGCTTAGTTCAGCACCTGGCTCATAGGACTTCTCAAATCAGCCCCAAAGAGGGCAGAGTAACTACGTCACTTTACTGATTTGCACAAATAATTCTTTTCAGTTCGTTCCTTCACTTTGCTTACTGTAAAGATCTCGATATATTATGGCTGTTCCATGTCCTAGAACTCCAAAGACCATCAATATCCCAAATACTTCTGTTATCAATGTGATCATTTTTGCAGAGAAAAAACATTTTAAAGTTCTCCATGTCACTGGTTTCTAAGGTGAGTTTGGGTATGCAGGGGATAGCAAAGATACTCCATTGGGATGAACAAAGAAAAATTAGAGTTTCTGTATCAGTTTTCTTTCTTTTGCATTTCATTTTTGCATTACTGCAGTAGGATGTGTATAGGATTTATAAATAAATGTACTAGTATCGCAGAGGCTTACTGTTCTGGGTGTACAGTCACAAAGTTTTGGAAGTCATTGGTATAGAACAGGAGTTGGCAAACTACAGCCCATGGACCAAACCTGGCCCTTGACTTATTTTTATAAATAAAGTTTTATTGGGACATAGCTATATCAATTTCTTTACATATTTTCAATGGCCACCTTTGTGCTATAACGGTAGAGTAAAGTAGTTGCAACAGTGACTAGATGGCTTACAAAGCCTAAAATGGTTGCTAACTGTTACTTTATAAAGTTTGCCAACCCTACTCTGCAGGATGGTTTTATAGGAGGAGGAATACAACACACACTGCTACCTGGTTTTGAATACCTTTTCACTCCAGTATTATCAGATCCACCAGGCAACTCCAGAAGGTGGCTGATGTTTCCCAGCCTGTTACTACTCAGAGATTGGTCCATGGACCAACAACATCAGCATCATCTGGGAACTTGTTTGAAATACAGATTCTTAGGACCCACCTCAGACTTTTCAGAATCTGCCTTTGAATAAGTCCCATAGGAGATACGTGTGAACATTGAAGTTTGAGAAGCAGCAGTCTCACCTCTATAACTCTCAGGTCAAACATTAGTGGACTACTTGGAACATCCAAAGTACCTCAAGTGGATATTAGTTTTAGATTTCTTATTGTACGTATATTTGCTTCTGCAGTGCACTGATGAACTAACTGACTTGCCATATATGTATAGAGAATCTGGGGAGCTGGCATGGTCTGGCTCTCCTCCAGTTCACATTTATATATGGAAAGGCTAAGTCAACCATGTATAAGCTTTGGGGCCTCTCTCCTTTATTAAAAGAAAAAAAAAGGCATCATGGGCTTAAACCACGGTGATGTGTTCATTGATGGGGAAACTTGTGCTGAGGAAGGACTACTGACCTCTACATTTTGTTGTCCATAGTGTTTTAGTTTTTTGTTTTTTTTAACTAAAGTACAGTTGATTTACAACTTTGTGTTAGTTTCAGGTGTACAGCAAAGTGATTAAGTTATACACTTATATACTTATTCTTTTTCAGATTATTTTCCCTCTTATAGGTTATTACAAACTATTGAGTATAGTTACCTGCAATATACAGTAGGTCCTTCCTGGTTATCTATTTTATATACAGTATAGGAGTGTGTATATGTTAATCCCAAACTCCTAATTTATCCCTCCCCCTCCCTTTCCCCTTTGGTAACCATAAGTTTGTTCTCTATGTCTGTGGGTCTATTTTTTAAATTATGACAATTCGTAAGAAGATTAAAGACAGGTTTCCCTATCCTCCACCTCACAAAGAAGAAATGAGTGAAGGATTCACCCAAGGAAAGCAGTGAAGGACAGAATGAACTTCCTAAACACACAAGCTGACCCACTGGGTCAGCCACCTGGCCCGGGAGCCCGAAGGCCCTTCTAATCAGGTCCGCTGTGCCTTCTGGGTCAGAACCAGTCAACCCCTTCCTTCCTTGAGGTTCTGTCATGGGGTTTTCAATTTTCCTAATGAAGTATTAATGAGGTGGGTGTAATATATTGAATAGAGTAAGGCAAACTTGCTGGGCCTGGAGTTGAGTTATGTTTCCTAAAGGGAAAAGAAAGTTATGAAATAAATTATCCCCTCTTTAATTAGCAGCTTTGGCTAGTCGACTTGAAATGGCTGAGCAAAGAGGGAAAATAAGCCAGGAGTTTAGCCAGAAACAAAAACACGGGTCTCATTTGCTGCTCATTGAGAGGTTTATGCAGTTTGGGGTGAATGTGTCGGGGAATCTGAGTCAGTTACTTGAAGCACCACAATGAAATGCTCTCCCTCTGCTCCGGATCAACCCTAAAGCAGGTTTCTTTCCCTTTTTATTCCAGTGTTATGTTCAAAATGAAAAAAAATCTCAAGAACACTAGGGAGAAGAGGAAGCTAATTAGTACACATTCCAATGTTTCCTATTTACCTGTTTACCCTCCTGCTTATCTGTACCAGTGGGTTTTCCTTCTGTGTATCACTTTTACTTTCTCAGCACAGAATGCATATTCTCCCATTTTAACAGCACAGGCTGCTGGCCATCATTTCATCTAAGCCAGAGATATAATGCTCTGTGTATGATCAGTACCTTGAAAACACATGTCATTTCAGCTCAGGTCAGCTTTGTCAGGGCCTAGTAGAACGTGCCAGGTACTGGGCCAAAGGGACACGAAAACAAGTGTGTGAGGGAGGGGGGCACAGGTGATGTTAGAAGAAAAGAAGAATTTTTGAGGGTTCATGGGAAAAAAACAATCCATTATGGAGAAATCTTGACTTTTTTACCATACTAGTGAGAGTACATTTGCATTATTTTCTTCATTTCACAATATAGATCATGCTCAAAAGAACATTGGCTCACTGCCTTCCCCCTGCAAAACTACCCACACCTAAAAACTGCACGAGTAAAGTGTGTGTGTTCTTCGTCCTGCTATTTCTCAGCAGAGCCCACGCACACCTTGAGACTCTAGTTTGAACCCCACCTTCCAGGGGATAGGATCCACGTTCTGTGGCCAAAAATGGTTTCCTGCCTTGAAGAAAAATGACTGAACAAGCTTTGTGTACGTGGCTGCCCAAAACATTTTGGTAAGCTAAATGTGAACGAGTCAAAAACATGTGGATTACATTCTCTTGAATATACCTGAAATTTTATGAGAAATGACTCTGTCCCCAAGCATTCTGTTCTCCTGAACTTTCTGTCTGGACTCCACATCTTACCGTGATTCCTGGAAGGGGCGAGTTTGGCCTGGCATTTTCCCACTGATGATGTGAATTTCTTAGAAACCGTAACGTCTTTCCTGCCTCCTGTTGGCAGATTTTGGGGAGGGGTCAGCCCACAGGAGACCACTCTTAGCTTTCCAGTCATCCTTTCCCTGAATGGTGGTTCCCCACCACCTCCTCCCTGGAAACAGAGGAAGCAAGGATTTCCCATACTTTCTTGAGAAAGTCTCATCCCCCTAGCCCAGGCCTTGAAGAAAAAGAATTACCCTCACAGCTTCCCATTTTAGAGAGGAGGAAAGAGAAAGGATCTGAGACATTTTCTTCTACTACAGAGCTGTCATGAACAAGTCTGTAGCTCACGTTTTCTCCTTACTTTCATCCTGTCCACTTTGTCAGCTAGTACTTCATCTTCATGAAATTCAAACCGTGATATTCCAGGCCCTTCCATGCCTTGCTGTGGAAGAAAAAAACCGCTTTCCTAGAGGCCAATGTCTCTCCCACCCCCTTGATTAAGGCTGCTTGGCCCACCTGCTGCCGAGAAAGCAGAGGTGATTCAAACATGGGCACGGCCTCTCAGAGCTGGGTGCGGAGGGCTCATTTGAGGAAGAACAGACCACTAATAAATTGCACGGTCATTACTCTTTATGCATACTTGTTCTAATAGGTGTTGCAGATTCCTGCCTCCTAATAAGGAAAGGAAGTAGAAAAACACATAAATTCTCTCAAGGGAGTCAGACAGCCCAAAGCCACGTTCAACAGCTGCAAATGTTACCATGAGCACAAAAGCAAAACAGGGCTTAAAGAAGTGATACATTGCCAGGGATTCTGGCAAGATTTCCTTGGATCCAGACTATGTTTTGTGCTGTTTCAGTTGAAAAGAAGAACAGCAGGCCTGCCTGCCGCATGTGATGGAATTCAGAGATTAAATAAACAATGGCATTAATTGATCTAAAAGGGATTCATTGAATGCATCCCAATGTTTGCCTTTATACCATAGATTTGTTTGTTTGCTTAGTTGCTTATTTTAACTTTTTCTTTTACCTCTCTCTCTCTCTTTTTTTTTAAGTCTCAGCAGTTCATGTTTTGGCACAAGATGGAGGGTTCTTTTTGTTTGTTTGTTTGTGTGTTTGTTTGTTTTTTGCTTTTTTTTTGGTCCCATGCCACAGTGTCCTTAGGTCTAAATTTTGAATGTTTGAAGGTTTGCTTGGGTAATGTTTTGTTCCCCTCCCTCCCTTCTTCCTTTCCTTCCTCTCTTCTTTTCTAAGATTTACTTTCTCTGGGTTGATCTGGAAATTTGTTAGAGATGTGCTATACTTATTTATGGTGACAGCAAAGTGGAAATTCAGGTGCCTTTAAGAGGTCATTAGTCTACCCCCCTGAGAGTTTAAGGGCTTAAGAAGAAAATCCATGAGAATATATAGGACAGGAGTTCAAAGTAGACCCCAACATCCAGGGCAGCAGATATGAATTTTTTGTGTATTTTGATTTGGTCCAAATTTGCTTTTGAGTTTTGTTAATTAAGACCCAGTCTTTCCTATGAGCTACAACTAGTTTTTCACAAAGAATGTGTTCTAAACTTTATTTCACATTAACTGTTCTGTTTCATCTAGTCTTTCTCACACTGATTTGGGGAAGCTACTTTTGAGAAGAATGTTTGATTCTGATTTTTTTTTTTAAGTAATTTGTTTCATCTAGTTTTGTACAAAGTGATGCTGGAATATTGAGTTCCTGGAGGGTCCCTTTTTTGAATAAGATGCAGAACCCCACAGAACTGAATGCTTCATTAAACAACGAGGAGATTTCCTCAATTACTTCCCAATATTTTTTTATGCTTCTTCTGAAATGCAGTATAAGTGAAAGTCTCCTTTACCCCCTTCTGGGGACCTTTGTCCCTTTTCCAAACCATAAAGTTAGTCCAGGAAAACAGGAAGTCAGGCCTACACTCAGTTCTTTAGTATCCAGCCAGGCATTTTTCTTTATTTCTCCATTTTGTGTCATAGACAAGGAAACCAAGATACTTTACGGAGTTTCACATTTAGCCGAGGACACATAGGCAACCATGGCAGAAACATAATGACTTAAACCCCAAGGCCAGTGATCCTCCAAATGTTCCAGGAAATTCAAGATTCCAAAACAGTGTTTCAGATGTAGAAACCTTCAATTCCAAATAAATAGCTTTCGGGAAACTATCTGGCAATATCTATTAAAATGAATAATACATGTAGTCTTTGACCTAGCACCTCAACTTTGTGGTAACTTCCTTTAAAAATAAATGCCATAGTATATTTTATATATATATATGTTTATATCTATCTACACACAGACACAGACACACAGACACACACACACACACGATCCTCACTGTTCAATGAAAACATTCTAGTCTGTAGGGTTCTGCATAAATGAGTTATGCATAAGGTTTAATTAGAGAAGAAAGAAAAGTCATGCCAGGTGGAGACCCCCTCAGAGAGGGAGAGATGCCGCAGAGGAGGGGCTGTGAGCATCTCACCTGTATTTGTAATGTTTTATTTCTTCAGGTGGATGGTGTTAGTACAAGAGGATCATTATGTCATTCTTTACACTCTTGTACGTCTGAAATATTTCAAAATGAGTGTTGAGTTTTACAATGTTTTGAAGCCTAGAAGTTGGTAGGTTATTACTGAGTATTACAATCCCAGTGGGAACCACTGGGTGAGGGAGATGGAGGACAATATCCCTAAAGATGTCACACTTACCTCCCCCAAGTTGGGCCTCCCCACTGCTCGCTGTAGAAACGTATCATGACATCCCAGAGAAGCAAAACATTTTAACTTTTGAACACACGATGGTTCATGAATCATTATAGTTTGTGAATTAACAATGGCATAAATTGATTGAAAAAAGATTTGGTTATGATTATTGTAAAACATAGGTCACACTTCTATTTTCTCATGTAAACATCACAACTGCTTGTCGCAATAGAAAATGCAATGAGCATCATGTCATAGAAAGCCTGTTCTCACTACCAATAAACAGGTCGATTAGATGTGCTCTCCCCCTGGCTCTACCACAGTGACACAGTAAGCACTTAACCATGGACTTCAGGGGTAAACAAGATGCCAGAGTCATCTGGTATAACCCTGTCCTTCTGCAGGGATTTTAAGGAAGCAGATTCAGAGAGTTTGAATGACTCCTTCCCGTCCCTACCTTCTGAATTTTGCACTGTATCACACCTGTCACCATAAATCAAAGGGCCTCTCCCAGCCTACTTGAATTAAACCATCATCCTAAAACATCAGCTTGCTTAATTATACTTAATTCCCTAACCTTTCTCCTGTGGTAGGACAGGAAGTGCAACTAGATATTGCTTTCTCTCGTAAATATTTGGAAGAGCTGTACTAGAGTGTTAGAATGAGTGTCTATTCCCAGTCAGAGGAAGTTGCCTTTCAGTGGCGGTGAACTACGGCCACTTGCCCCCAGAACGAGTCATCTATCACTTTACTGCAGAACGAGCTGTAACATCTAGAATGTGTTGCTCCTCTTAAAGGCTCAGAATACTACTCGGAAAGTTACTTCAAATACGGTTTATTGTCATGGTCAAATCAACTCAATGTGGCTGAATATAACTGCTATGTTATTTGAATCTTTGTTTATATATGATGACTGACTTTTCATTAGCATGGATGTGTTGTACTGTAAAATGTTGTGACTTCTGTCAGCAGCAAGGAAGGGAGTGATATTGCGAAGTGCACTAAAGCCATCCCCAGGAGGCAGGTTGAATAGGAAGCGCTCAGGCAGATATGCTGGTCTCCTGCGTGTCCACTCTCAAAGGGAGAGGAAAGCAGGAAGAGGAAGCTGCCCCCAAAGAAAGAAAGAGAAAACAAGGCAAAGCTGGACAGAAGCAGGCTCGCGGAGAAAGGACATTTGATCAGACAACTTACAAAGCATGATCCAGATGCCCTGACAGCTGATGAGATGTAAAACTGTGTTTTGTTTATTTTCTTTTATCTCACAAGGACTCGTTCTTATCAGCTTATCAGAGGTAGAGCACAAATACTAAGCAGAAGTAAGCCAAGAATAATTCTAGGATACGTATGCAATGACAGGAAAGTATTTGCCTTACCTTTTTCTCCTACCTGTGTGTGACGCATTCACTTATTTATATTTGGAATGGAATGCAGTAATTTATCATATCTTTATTCCACAACTGAAGTCATCCTTTTCCTCCCTGAACCAGCATCTCCTCCTGAATTTTCTCTCCCAGTTGGGGCACCCAGTGCAGCGAGGCCCTCCAACCCGTAACCCTTGAAACTCTAGGAGAACTATAATTTTGCTCACTCCCCAGCAACGCACCCTAAACATTTCTTCTTGAAAAAACGAGGCGTAAGATCGCCTCTGGAAGCAATTATTGGTTTCTTTAATGTCAGCTTTATTAAGATATATTTCCATATCATATATATACCTTATATATAGATATATAAAATTCTTACCATTTTTAAGTGTACAATTCAGAGGTGTTTAAAATATTCACAGAATTGTGCAACCGTCAGCAATATCTCATTGTACATCTTTATCACCCAGAAAAGAAAGCCTGTGCCCTTTAGTGGTCACTCACAACCCGCCCTCAGCAACCACTAATCTACATTCTGTCTATGGATTTGCATATTCTGGATATTTCATATAAATGTTAACACATAACATGTGGCCTTTGGCGTTTTGTTTCTTTCACTGAGCATAATGCTGTGAAGGTTCAATCATGTCATAGCATGTAAGAGTACATTTCTTTTTCTGGCTGAGTAATATTCTATTTTATGGCTATACCACATTTTGCTTATCCACACAGCAACTGATGGATGTCTAGATTGTTTCCGCTTTTTGGCTACTGTGAGCAGTGCTGCTGAGAACACTTATTTACAAGTTTTTGTGTGGACATGTGTTTCAGTTCTTTTGGGAATATACCAAGGAGTAGAATTGCTGGGTTATAAGGTAACTCTATATTTAACATCTTGAGACATTTTCAAACTGTTTTCCAAAGTGGCCACACCATTTTACAACCCCACTAGCAAAGTATGGAGGTTCCAATTTCTCCGCATCATTGTCAATGTTTGTTATTACCAGTCTCTTTTATTTTAGCCATCCTCATAAATTGTGAAGTTATATCTTGTTATGTTTTGATTTGCACTTCCCTAATGACTAAAGATATTGAACATCTTTTCATGTGCTTGTTATCCATCTCTGCATATACTCTTTCAAGAAATATCTATTCAAAATGTTTAGTTATTTTTAAATTGGGTTGTCTTTTTACTGTTGGATTGTATAAGTTTATATATTTTGCATTCACATGCTTTATCAGATATATGATTGGCATATAAGGTGTAGGTATTTTCTATCATCTTGTGGGTTGTCTTTTCACTTTCTTGATGCTACTATGTGCAGCATAAAAGTTTTGAATTTTGATTAAGTACATTTTATCAGTCTTTTCTTTCATCACTTGCGCTAAGAAACCACTGTCTAATGTAAAGTCATGAAGATTTATCCCTATTTTTTTCTAAGAGTTTTATAATTTTAGCTCCTACATTTAGGTTTTTCAATCCATTTGAGTTCATCTTTTACATGGTGTGAGGTAGGAGTTCAACTTCCTTTTTGTGCATGTGGATATCCAATTTTCCCAGCACCATTTTTCGAAAAGACTATTCTTTCCCTGTTGAATTATCTTGATACCTTGTAGATGATCAGTTGACCCTAAAAAGGAGGATTTATTTCTGGATCTCAATTTTATTCCATTGAACTATATTTCTATTCCCATACCAGGACAACACCATCTTAATTACTATAGCTTTGAAGTAAGTTTTGAGGTCAAGAATTTTAAGTCCTCTAACTTTGTTCTTTTTCAACACTGTTTGAGCTATTCTGGGTCCTTTCCATTTCTGTGTAATAAAGAACTTGGCTTGCCTTTGTCCCCAGTTCCTGGGAGGTAACCTCTAAATCCTTGGAATTTCCTGAGTCAAAGAAGTATCTTTTATTCATGTTGGGTCCCTGGGACCACACCTGATAGTTTATGCTAATGAGGTGACTCATGGTGGTCCCTTAGATAGTTTATGCTAAGGAGATGACCCAAGATGGGTGTTGGTCATTCCAGAGAGACCAACCATGTGATTACACTGTTGAGGCTTTGAGCCACATGATATCAGCCCAACCCCTGGGAAGGGGAGGGGAGCTGGAGGCTGAGTTTAACCACATAGCCAATGATTCAATCAATCATGCCTTTGTAATGAAGCCTCAGTAAAAACTCTGAATACTGAAGCTTGGTAAGCTGTCCCAGTTGACAATACTCTGAGTATGGTTACATTTGGATGCTAAGAGGATGGTACCTCCCTCAGGAAAATGGAAGCTTTCCATTTGGAATCCTCCTAGATTTCACATGATGTGTCTCTCCTTTTAGCTGGTTCTAGTTTGTAACTGTGATCCTAAGTATAGCACTTCCTGAGTCCTGTGAATTGTTTTAATGAATTATCAAAACTGAGGATGATCATGGGAACCCCTGAATTTGTAGCCAGCTGGCCAGAAGTGAGGATAGTCTTGGGGATCCCCGGAATTTTGGCTGGTCTCTGAAATGAGAACAGTCTTTTGGAGAACTGTGTCTTTAACCTTGAGTTTGGCTAACTCAAGTTAATATCCATATAAATTTTAGGATCAGGTTGTCAATTTCTGCAAAAAAAAAAAGGCAGCTGGAGTTTTGATAAGGATTGCAATGAATCTATGGATCAATTTAGGAAATGTTGCCATCTTAACAATGATAAGTCTTCTGATCAATGAACAGAGAATGTCTGTACATTTATTTAGGGTTCATTCTTTCAATAATATTTTATAATTTTCATTGTACAAACCTTTTGCCTCCTTGGTTAAATTTATTCCTAGATATTTTATTCTTGTTTTTTTTTTGCGGTATGTGGGCCTCTCACTGTTGTGGCCTCTCCCGTTGCGGAGCACAGGCCCCAGACGCGCAGGCTCAGCGGCCGTGGCTCACGGGCCCAGCCGCTCCGTGGCATGTGGGACCTTCCTGGACCGGGGCACGAACCCACGTTCCCTGCATCGGCAGGCAGACTCAACCACTGCGCCACCAAGGAAGCCCTATCTTATTCTTTTTGATGCTCTTGTAAATAAAATTGTTTTCTTAATTTTATTTTTGGTTCTTCATTGTTAGTGTATAGACTACAATGATTTTTGTATAGTGATCTTATACCCTGCAACCTTGCTCAACTCATTTTTTTAGTTCTAATAATTTTTTAATAAATTTTCTATACACAAGATAATGTAATATCAGAATAGAGATAGTTTTTACTTCCTCCATTCCATTCTGGATGTCTTTTAATTTCCATTTCTTTTTATCACCTAACAACTCTGGATAGTACTTCCAGTAAAATATTGAAGTCCCAAGAGTAGACATTTTTGTCTTGTTTCTGATCTTAGGGAGAGAGCATTCGCTGTGGGTTTTCCACAAATGGCCTTTATCAGCCTGAGAAAGTTTATGTCTATTCCTAGTTTGTTGAATCTTTTTATTAAGAATACCTATTGTTTTCTGAAGAGCCAAAAAGAGGAGATGAATGAAACACCCTGTAAAACAACAAATATGAGATGCTCTTTCATTTAGCTAGTTCCTTCTTCTCCATTCAAGTTGTGGCTCTTGAGGAGGGAACCCCTGAATCATAGACAGGAGTCAACCGGGCTGCCCTTAATTGTGTACAAAGAATATGAGGAGATAACCCCCTCACACCCACATTGACCGGCATCCAAATCATCTAATCAAGAAAACATCCAGTTAAAGTGTTCCTGACTTCCAACCTGATGAGCAGCAAAGGGGTCTTGAATCAAGAATAACTATTTCAGGGAAGTATTTTTTAGTTCAGAGAAAGCTCCTGCTTCTTAATGGTCAGCAAATTGTCTCTTACTAGGACATTTTTCAACTTTTCTTCCCCGAAATGGTAGATACTTAAGCAAAGGAAAGAGAGAGGACTGAGAATTGGGGGTTCATTTATTCTCAGTGGTGGCTTAGTCCATCCTTCACAGCATGCACTAATTCTCATAAGCATGGCCTTTTGTAGTCCCCTGGTCCCAACTACACAAGAAGGGAATTTAAAAAGGAGGTTCAGAGTGAGGAACTTTACCAGAGACAGCACTGACTAGAATATTTTCTTTAAAAAGACAACTCTCTATCATGCTATTATTGTTTGCATCATCCCAAGTGTGCAATGAAATATTTCTTTTCATCCTCTGCACAGGCTGACCAAATTTAGAGACTGCCATGTGAAGCTGTGTCAGGGCTCAGTGACTCAGAGTGCTCTGACCAACTAAGGTTGCCTGGCAAGGCCAGAGACACAGGAGGAGATGTGGTGTCCTATCTCAATTGTTCCCTCAAGGTAATTAGTAGTAAACCTCTCTTCAAAAGGTTGATGTAATTGTTGCAAAGGAAGCAAGATAGGGAAGCTGAGGAGAAATGTTTCCTGGTCTAGGGAGGAGAAGGGAGGGAGAGAGGAATTACATTTTTAAATTGCTGTAGACTAAGAAAAGAAGCAAGAAGAAGAAATGAATGTAACAAAGAGGAATTGAGAATTGACTTTGAAGTTTAGCTGGAGTTCCATAGTTGCAAACATTTTTGGATAAAATGCAGAAAAAAAATATTTGCTTTTCATGATCCAGGAGACTTATAAAAATGACTGCCTCAATTCTGATACCTTTCACATCGTGACTCCCACTGCTGTGTTTTTCCGAGCAGATCGTGACATGGTTTTGAGACTTCAAAAAACTCAGGTGCTGAGTCTCTTTTAAACAGGTCTAGAACTGGTACAGGTGTAGAAGGAAAGCCAGGGTCTTATTTTCCTCCCTGACCACTCCAATTTTCCCTGACTGTAAGAGAGACCATTGGAAAGTTCAGGTTGGGACAGAAACCAAGCAACACCTCCCAGACGATGCCAAGACAGGCCAGAGCTCCTGGAGTCACACCATTCATTGCACAAGCAGGTGTTGTGTGAACTCTAAAGCAGTGCTTCCCACTCTGCGCCAAGGAAGGAGGTCAGAATGAGTGATGAGAAAAATAAAAATACCAGTTCGCTGTTGTGGGATCTACACATGGAAGTTTGAGTGAATCACGTGCTCTCTAAAGACAGCTAGACAGGATTCTAAATCCTGACTGTGCACATGTAATTTAGAAAGCCCTGGACAATGTTTTTTGTTTTTAATTTTTATACAAATTTTAAAGGTTACTTTCCATTTACAGTTATTACAAAATATTGGCTGTATTCGTCATGTTGTACAATAAATCCTTGAGCCTATCGTATACCCAATAGTTTGTCCCTCTCACTACCCACCCCTATACTGCGCCTCCCCGCCCCTCCCTAATGGTAATAATTAGTTTGTTCTATATATCTGTGAGTCTTCTTCTTTTTTGTTATATTCACTAGTTTGTTGTGTTTTTTATATTCCACATATAAGTGATATCATACAGTATTTGTCTTTCTCTGTCTGACTTATTTCAGTTAGCATAATGCCCTCCAAGTACATCCATGCTGTTGCAAATGGCAAAATTTCATTCTTTTTTACAGCTGAGTAATATTCTACTGTATATCTGTACTACATCTTCTTTATCCATTCATCTGTTGATGGACACAGGTTGTATGGACAATGTTTTATTTATTTAACTTTAATATTTCCTCATCTGTGAAAAAGGGATAGTAATAATACCTGACTCATGAAATGATGTGTATAATGAACACACAATAAGATGTGTGTGTGTGTGTGTGTGTGTGTGTGTGAATAAAATTTTTGTATATATTTTAACCAGATTTCATGAGTAACATTTTGGGCAGTAAGGATAGAAACTCTCTAGTGTAGATTAGAGTTAATTTCTTCAATATCAGGTTTTTTAATCTAAATAGGAATTAAATATGAATCAAAGAAAAGATTAACTTCAGGATGGGGAAAAACGACACTGTCTTAAGAGGGGCTGTGAGAGGTGGGAAAGAAAAGCTGGGAGAAACAGGAAAAGGTGCTTTTTCTTCTCTAGCAACAAGAGCACTTGGCCGACTCACTCGGCACCCCAGTGGGGCCTGCCTGAGGACTCCCAGTGTGGTGTCAACTCTGGGGATGAAAACCCTTGGCTAGTGGAGGGCCCACTGCAGGGCTGGGTCTCACTGAGAACTCAGAAATTTTGATGTGTTCCTGATGACACAAATGATGATATATTCATGTGCTCACTTGACATGTAACTTCTTGAGCTTTCTTCAACATTTGTGAAAGAGTCACTGAATCATCTTCAGTTGCAAAACTGGAAAGATAGAGGTTAGGGGCTCTGTGTTAACTGTTCGGAGTCTGAGCCTGAGCTAAAAACTCCCAACTTTCAGCTAGAAGGAGCTCTTGATTTACAATCACACCAGGATGGATTACCTGAAAACTCAACCTTCAGGCAAACTGTGATTAACTTGACCAAAGACATCTGGGAGAGCCATCGATGGCCTGAAATTATGACCTTAGTATTCTGGCCTGAAACTAGACACCACTGGAATTGCCTTCCTGAAAGACTCCAGCACAGGGGCCTTTGTTTGGTATTCCAACAGCTTTCTTTTCTTGGAGCAGTTCAGTAAAAAACACCTCCACAGGGACAGTCCATGAAGAAACAACCACGACTTCCCAGCTTAGCAGAAATTGCTTTTTATAAAACAAACTCCATCTTGCTCAAATCATGAGACAAAAAAAAAATGAATGCCTCGATAATTAGCAACCGCTGAATAAGTAGGTTTATCAGAGCAGTGAACTAAATATAAAATTTGGTGCTTGAAAAAATCATATGCTCACAATTAGCTGGGCTTTCCTGCTGATACTGTAAAATCGCAACAGGCTGTCAGGATTCATTTTCGGTTGCTGTTATCAGCAGTGAATAGAGGTTGGAGTGAAATGCGAAACAGACTTACAGGTGCTAACGTAAGTAATTTATCAGTGTGAGGCAGGCTCCCTTTTGTTCTCTGAAAAGCCTTGGGAACTTCAGTGCCTTCTTTTGTGCCAGGGAGTTGACAATCCAGCAGCAGACACAGGAGTAGGACTTGAAAAGAAACTAAAGAAATAAAAAATCAATGAGCCCTCTCACCCAAAGGTGACTTTCAAAAAATTATTTGGGCATAAAACTAAAGTTTTAGACCTGTCAAATATTGATATTTCCTCTGTCTTTCCTTCTCTCTCTCAGCTCTGCCCTCTAATCTGGGTCTTTTGGTCCTCAGGGAACTTGAATGATTTTTTGTCTCTGCAGGGTGCAAACCCATGCCTGTAAGGGCAAGAGGCCTGCAGAGCTTGTGCCCTCGGGCTGAGAGGATTGTGCTCACATTCACAGAAGAAAAATCAGGTTCACCTATTCCCTTCCCACTTGGACCACCTTGAGGGCACAGAAAACGGGTGAAATGAGAATATCTAGATTTATAAAATTAAGTCAATGTTCAGAAAAAGACAGAGCCAATAAAACAGGTGAAAAGGTAAAACTATTTGTGTCCATGAACTTTCCAAGAAAATTGCTGTGGTGGCTTTTCACATTTTAAAAACCAAACTCATACCTTCAGAGGAAAATAAACATAAATTAGGGGATTATACTGATCTCCGAAGAATAACGGAGAGTATTAAGTAGCTTTGGAAGCGCTGAAAATTTTACTAGAGTTTAAATCCCTCAAATGAATTGAAAATCTTTTGTTTTAATGAGAAAGAACAAATGGACGTGGCTGGTAACAAATAGTCCCACTTCTTGGATGAAGTTCTCACATAGGAAGGGACAAGGGAACAGGTGTGGAGAGATGAGCTATCGGTAGCTCAAAGCTGTTTTGAAATATGCTCATCAATTTAGTTTTTACCCTCAACTTCCCTTAATTTTCCCACAACTTATTTCTTAGTATGCCTTTCCTAGTCCTTAAACTTCCTTCCCCAAAGATTTTTAAACATGAAAATCAATTTTGAAATAAAGATTTGTTTTTCTATGGGATTATGAAGATTTTTGTGTAAATAATCTAAGTGAGAACCTTTAGTTTGAACCCTTAGAGGTTTTAGTAATTTACAAGGAATGGAGAGTATTTTCCTAAAGAAAGCACTGTTGAAATGCAGGCATACCTCATTTTATTATGCTTTGCAGATATTGAAATTTATAATTTGAAGGTTTATGGCAACCCTGTGGCATTGAGCAAGATTATTGGCGCCATTTTCCAAGAGTATTTGCTCACTTGGTGTCTCTGTGTCACATTTCGGTAATTCTCATAATATTTCAGACATTTTCATCATTATTATATCTGTTAGGGTGATCTGTGATCAGTGATCTTTGATGTTACTATTGCAACCCGGGGAAGGCTCACATGATGGTTAGCATTTTTTAGCAATGAAGTATTTTTTCATTAAAGTATAGACATTGTTTTTTAAGACATAACTTAGTTGTACACTTAACAGACTACAGTTGAGTGTAAACATTACTTTTATATGTACTGGGAAACAAAAACTTCACGTGATGTGCTTCATCATGATATTTGCTTTACTGCTGTGATATAGAACAGAACCCACAATCTCCGAGGTATGCTTGTACAACTGACAAGGGCAAACGTGTTCCCGAAGGGTATTAATTTGTTGAATACACTTTAAAAGTGCTAAATTCAAATTACAGATTATCAGTAAATTTTGGTAATTTTTAAAAAACATATTCAGGCTTCATTTTCTGAGGTTTCTTTTTGGGACCACTTGTTAAGATTTTTCTAATCTTAGAGCTTCTTAAGAGACTCCAGGATTTCAACTGACTTCCTCATTAGCCCCTTTCCTTTTCCAGTCATATGGGCTTCCTGTGGTGGCAGGAGTAGGGAATAGGAAAGCATCCTTGGTCTAAAGGAAGAAAGTTCTTTCTGTAATTGATTAGAGCTGCCCCTCACTCTTTAAATAACTTTGAAAAAATGTTTTTTAATTTTTAAATCCTAGATGATTTCTGACTAAAAACGTGTGATTCATTTGACATCATGTTAAAAGAGCACAGGATGGTGGGAGTGGGGGTGGATTTAGTCTTAAATCACAGTTTCATTGGGCAAGTCACCATGGTAGCAGCACCTTGCTTATCTACAAACTGGGGATAATATGCATTACATCACCTTATTGACGTTAGAACCCAAATAAAAAATGTCCATTGAAGGCACCTCACAGATGTGAAAGTGCCTTCTAAACAGGAGTTGTTACCAGAGCTATTTGTGGAAGGCAAGTGAGGGGGGTATGTCAGAGCTCAATTGTAGAAATAAGCAAATTTTGCAAGTTAGATCAGGGCTCCAGACTCTTCTTTTTGACAGTCACTGAGTAACTCCAGCTCTTACCATGGATGCAAAGTGTGGTTCCTACAGATATAATCTCCCTCTTCTGTGATGGAGCCGACACACAGATTTCCAGAGAACGTGCAGTTGGGCCTTTATTTCAGGTTCATGTGATCTTTTCTCACCATACAAAGTCCACAAGCGAGAAAGTCTGGGCATCTTTCTCTAATCCATTCAGCTCCTTCCCCTGATTCTTGCCATGAATGTGGCAGGACTGGCAGTCAATTGGCACACACTAGGAAGGCCATGCTGTTTGTTAAATATTGAAATACTGACATAATGGTTGATAAATAATGGTCATTTCCCTGAACCCCACTGAGTGCTTCCCCTGACACACAAAGCTGGTGGCCCCAGATCCTCCCTAAGCTTTGACAAGTAGGGTGACACTGTTATGGTTGGCATACTTTCTGATAATCAAGACCAGCTGGTTAAAATTTTTAATATGAACTGTGGGGTGAAGGGCCTTAGTTTTGGCCGTCACTATCTTCAGTTCTGCAGTTGGCAGTGTCTGTCCTAATCCTTGGACCTTATTCCTTATTCCCCTAGGCTTCATCCCCTCAAAGGTCCAGCCTCTTTGTGTCTGGCCTCCACTGTAGATTTTTTCAGTCGATCTCTGTTTAGTTGGATTCCACTGATGAATGTAGGAGTATGGAAGGTGAAGGAGGTGAGAAGCAGAGGCATTCCGCAGCGTAGTCACCAGATAGAGTGTCCAAAGTCAACAAGATCCTGCAGAAATCAAAGACTGAGTCTCTCAACGTTACAAACATTGTAAGATGTCACTCCAAGTAGTGTTGAAAGCAGCTCTTTTCCCCCTTTCCTGTTTACCCACTTCTGTTCCCCTCTAACCTTAAAAGAACCTAATTATAGGAAGGAGATCACTAGGTAATTCAACCTAACTCCTGACTTATGCTCTCCTGAACGCACAGCATGCCTTGCCTAATCTGTTGATTCTTTTCCTAGATAAAAAGAAGAATCAAGAATCAAGTAGTTAAAGAATGACTAGCTTTCTACCCCCAACAGCCCCTTTTGCAATCCTGAAGGCAGATCATGCAGGCAAGATAACATCTGAAGGAAGAGTCAGCCAGTCTGCACTCAATGAAGAATGACACAGAACCTCCTGCCTCCATGATTCACTGAGATTCTTCCCCCTTTTTCCCCTTTAAAACTGTCATGGCTGAGCAGAATCTTCGCAGTTGGTCTCAGGACGAGTCCAATTCCTCCCCAGATTCCAGGCTTTTCTGATTAAAGCACCTTTCCTTTCTTTCTTCTTTTTTTAAAACAACAATATCTTTATTAAATAAACACCAATTTCCAAACTTGACAACAAATGACAAGTATTACCTACAGTGGTGGAAGCAATACAGAGATCCCACCACAGGTGAGTAGTTTGTAGGCAGCCACTGGAATTGATCTTTTTTTTTTAACTTGTACAGCGTTTTTATTTATTTATTTATTTATTAACACCTTTATTGGAGTATAATTGCTTTACAATGTTGTGTTAGTTTCTGCTTTATAACAAAATGAATTAGCTATACATATACATATATCTCCATATCTCTTCCCTCTTGCATCTCCCTCCCTCTCACCCTCCCTATTCCACCCCTCTAGGTGGTCACAAAGCACTGAGCTGATCTCCCTGTGCTATACGGCTGCTTCCCACTAGCTATCAGTTTTACATTTGGTAGTGTATAAATGTCCATGCCACTCTCTCACTTTGTCCCAGCTTACCCTTCCCCCTCCCCGTGTCCTCAAGTCTATTCTCTAGTAGGTCTGCATCTTTACTCCCGTCCTGTCCCTAGGTTCTTCATGACCATTTTTTTTCTTTTTTTTTTTTAGATTCTATATATATGTGTTAGCATACGGTATTTGTTTTTCTCTTTCTGACTTACTTCACTCTGTATGACAGACTCTAGGTCCATCCACCTCAGTACAAATAACTGTTTCATTTCTTTTTATGGCTGAGTAATATTCCATTGTACATATGTGCCACATCTTCTTTATCCATTCATCTGTCGATGGACACTTAGGTTGCTTCCATGTTCTGGCTATCGTAAATAGAACTACAGTGAACATTGTGGTACATGACTCTTTTTGAATTATGGTTTTCTCAGGGTATATGCCCAGCAGTGGGATTGCTGGGTCATATGGTAGTTCTATTTTTAGTTTTTTAAGGAACCTCCATACTGTTCTCCATAGTGGCTCTATCAATTTGCATTCCCACCAACAGTGCAAGAGGGTTCCCTTTTCTCCACACCCTCTCCAGCATTTGTTGTTTGTAGATTTTTTGATGATGGCCATTCTGACCAGTGTGAGATGATATCTCATTGTAGTTTTGATTTGCATTTCTCTAATGATTAGTGATCTTGAGCATTCTTTCATGTGTTTGTTGACAATCTGTATATCTTCTCTGGAGAAATGTCTATTTAGGGCTTCTGCCCATTTTTGGATTGGGTTGTTTGTTTTGCCTTATACTGAGCTGCATGAACTGCTTTTAAATTTTGGAGATTAATACTTTGTCAGTTGTTTCATTTGCAAATATTTTCTCCCATTCTGAGGGTTGTCTTTTCATCTTGTTTACGGTTTCCTTTGCTGTCCAAAAGCTTTTAAGCTTCATTAGGTCCCATTTGTTTATTTTTGTTTTTATTTACATTTCTCTAGGAGGTGGGTCAAAAAGGACCTTGCTGTGATTTATGTCATAGAGTGTTCTGCCTATGTTTTCCTGTAAGAGTTTTATAGTGTCTGGCCTTACATTTAGGTCTTTAATCCATTTTGAGTTTATTTTTGTGTACGGTGTTATGGAGTGTTTTAATTTCATTCTTTTGCTTGTAGCTGTCCAGTTTTCCCAACACCACTTATTGAAGAGGCTGCCTTTTCTCCATTGTATATTCTTGCCTCCTTTATCAGAAATAAGGTGACCAGGGCTTCCCTGGTGGCGCAGTGGTTGAGAGTCCACCTGCCGATGCAGGGGACACAGGTTCGTGCCCCGGTAAGGGAAGGTCCCACATGCCGCGGAGTGGCTGGGCCCGTGAGCCACGGCCGCTGAGCCTGCGCGTCTGGAGCCTGTGCTCCGCAACGGGAGAGGCCACAACAGTGAGAGGCCTGCGTACTGCAAAAAAAAATTTTTTTAATTCAAAAAAATAAAAATAATTTTCAAAAAAATATTGCAAAGGGCCACATGTAAAAACCAAAATTATAAATTTATTAGAAGAAAGTAAAGAAGAATCTCTTTACAGTCTTGATATGGAGAAGTTTTGCTAAGGAAGATTAAAAAAACCCAGAACCCAGAAGGGAAAATAAAATTGAATTTGATGACTTTAAGAGGAAATTTTCCTGCACTATGAAAGATACCATTAACAACATAAAATACAAACAAATAAATTTTAAAAACCAACTTGGGAGAAAATATTTGCAAAACATACAACTGTTAAAGGAAAGGCAGACAAATCATCCAGTAGAAAAAGGGTCAAAGGGTACAAGTAGTTAATCCACAGAAGGAAATACAAACGGCCAATGAACACTTGAAAAGGTATTCAGTCTCACGAGTAGTCAGGAAAGTGCAGATGAAAAGAAAATGTGATACTGTTTCTGCCAACCTGGCAAAAATGGAAAAGATTGCTAGCCTCTAGTATTGTCATGCTACAGATTCCCTTGCAGCCTGCTTCAGGGCGAGTACATTGGTAAATTTTTATAAACAAATACTGAAATGTAAAACATGTGAATTACTTTATATCTATAGACAAACCCCTGCAGCATTTACAGCGACAGCTGGCAAGACACAGAGGGTTGAAAGCATCTAGGACCTGGTTACTTTTCCTGAGTCTGGAAATTACGAAGGATAGTGAGTAAGGAGCACCAGCAATGAATGGGTCCAAGAGAGGACTGTGGGAAGAACAGGAAAGTTAGCAGAAGGAGGAGCCTTCAAATGACCAAGGGAAAGTCCTAATGGGACTTCTCTGATGCCCGGGGCCAGGGGCTGGGGCGGGGTCCTGGGCTGCAATCAGCTCACACACATACCTAGTTTATTGCACCTATATTTCCACGCAGCAGCAATTGCCTGAGACTCTGGTTTGCTGCATCGGCACAAATTACGCCCTATTGTTTATACCTGGCCAGTGTCAGGCATTCCTATTCCTGTAATGGCCCTGTAAAAAGCGTCAAAAATGCTTGTCCCATGTCCTCTATTAAGTCCACATTGTTGTAAGCTTGCAGCAAGAGAACTTGATAGAGCAGGGGTGTGAGCTGATTTCCCTCCTCTTCCCCCATCCCTCTCTGTGGACTTGCACCTGTTTGGAAAAGTACCTGGACCCATGTGGAGCCCAGAGGGTAAAATAATACCCGAGTAAAGAGGAAGAAACCCAACCCCTATAATGTCCAAAGGTCACCACTAGGACTGTCCTGGGGAGCAAGTAGGTGACTAACAGCATGGGGAGGGGAGCTATCCGTGGCTGGCTGGCCCCAAGGTAAAAGATGAGACCTCCCTGTGGGCCAGAAAAGGCCAAATGAGGGAAACTTTCAACTTTATTTTGTGTTTAGCATAATTTTTATCATGTTTCAATGAGGTTTACAGAACACACAGGACACTGACCCCTGTCTTCTGGAAGTTTACCACTGGGTCCCTGAAATAGAGAAGCACAAACTCAGTGGATGGCTGCTCCACCCTTTCCATTGCTCAGCCCGTAAGTACTTGGATGACCTCATCTTTTTCTTCTCTCTTCCCCTCACACCCAACTCCCATCCAACAGCAAGCCCTGTTAGCTCCACCTCAACAACAGGCTCAGTGTGACCATTTCCCATTCCCTTGCTCTGCCGCCGACCTGGTCTAAGCACCTGCATCAGAAGCACTGCGATTACTTCTTCCCTGGTCTCCCTGCTCCTACCCTTGCCTGCTTCCATCTAGTCTCCACATTGCAGCCAGGGTGATCCCTGGAAGTCAGGTCAAGCCAGTCCTCCTTTATAAATCCTGCTATGGCTCTCATTTCAAAGGGAAAGTCAAGATCTCCACCTTGGCCTAGGAGCCCTACATAATCTGTACCCACCCCCTACCCTTGCTCTCTCTGACATCATCTTCCACAGCAGCACCCCTCCCCCACTCTCTCCAGCTGCAAGGCTGTCCCTTGAGCAGCCCCCTCTCCCTTTCTCCCTTCCTCCTCAGGACTCTGGCACCATTTATTCTGCCTGCCTGCGTCACTCCCTTCTCTTGACTAACCCAGTCCCCTTTTGCAAGTCTTTACCTAAAAGTCACCTTCTCAATGAAACTGACCCAGATTCCCACCCTCCCTCCCCTATCTAAAGCTGCAGTCTGCATTCTCCTGATCTCCCCTGTCCCACTCTGTTTTTCCCATAGCACCTAACATACTACATATTTTACTTATTTATTATGTTAATTCTTCACCGACTAGAATTTAAGCTCCACATGGACATTTTTGTTTGTTTTATTCCTTGATGTAATCCAGAGAGGTTAGAATGAACGAATGAATTAATTAAAACGGTCATTAACAAAGACTGTGTTTGTTAAAGCATAAATTAGTGTTAAAAAAATTAACAAAAGGGCAATCTCATGTTTTCTTAAATAAATGTATATCACCAAGGTGCAAGAAGACTTAATTTGGGGATCATTTTGCCCTTTCAGGCTGAATGCAGACAGTTCAAGGACACATGTGTGCAATTTAAAGATGGAGCTCTTCAAAATAAAAGACAACACCCAACTTTCTGACCTTCTCCTGAACTTTGGCATTTGTTTATCCAAGAAGTCAATTGGCTAAAGTATTTTGAATTCCACTTCAGTAATTCATAAATGCTTTTGATTACTGTGGTGATTATTTAAGGACAAGAAAATAAAATTCAAGAAAAGAAAATTAAATAGGTATTAAGTACTTTTGAACAGTGGATTCACATGCTGTCAGATCTAATGCATGTCAAGTCATGCATTTTCCAGCTGTTTTAAGTCTCAGAGCAGAGTTGACTCTGTCTTGAAAACTGTGTTCCTACAAAGAAGATTATTAGCACCAATTGGGAATACTCAGGTTGGCTCCAAACTGGCTAATCTCAGAGCTGCTGCTCCAGGAAAGACTTTTTCCCATAATTACAGGAGATTGCAACCATGGAAAAATAAAAGGCAGGAGAAAGGGAGAAGCAGATATTCTGTAAATGTAATCTTGGTTAGAGAGAGAGAAACAATTGACACAGAGAAAACAAAGCTATCGTCTCTCATCCACAAACACAATTCAGTCCTGCTATTTTATTCTGTGAATATCTGAAAATGAGATAGTAATTGTTCACATCTTTAAGTTGAATAAAATTATCTTTTGTGATTTCTGACAACCTTGATTTGTTTAGGGTTTTAGTACATGAGTGCATAATTATTTTAAAATATTTTACTGTGTTCAGGTTTGGGGTGCATATTTCAACATTGTATTTTTTTTTCTGGTTTAAAAAAATACATGCTTATGTATAGAATTTTTCTCTACAAAGAGAAAAATGAAATCACCTAATATCTCACCATGCAGTTAACTTTTCGGCCTTCTTTCTTTTTTTTTTAATAATCAAATGAATACATTTATTTATTTATTAACATCTTTATTGGAGTATAATTGCTTTACAATGGTGTGTTAGTTTCTGCTTTATAACAAAGTGAATCAGCTATACATATACATACGTTCCCATATCTCATCCCTCTTGTGTCTCCCTCCCTCCCACCCTCCCTATCCCACCCCTCTAGGTGGTCACAAAGCACTGAGCTCATCTCCCTGTGCTATGTGGCTGCTTCCTACTAGCTACCTATTTTACATTTGTCGACCTTATTTCTTTTCAGTGTTTTTTCAGTGCTTGTATAGTGACTCCAGCTCTCCAATCAAATTATTAAGAGGTTGTCTCTCTTCTCTTCTCAGGGACCTCTGAACCTTCTTGACATTACCAAGAGATCAGGCCCCTTTTATCAGCCCTTTATTGAGAGAAAACCAGGACTTTTTACCATTGACTAAAGGGCTACTTCTTGGGGACTGTTGCCTTTGTTGCAGCCAAATTTAGGTAGTACAATGCAGGAGACATTGCAGGGAGGGAGGTGGGGACCTCAATCAGGTTAAGAGGGCCTGCCAGTCTAGAACATCTACCGCCACAGAAAACTTGAGTCTCGCTGTCACGGTCACTGCCATTCTGGTAGAAGCTTCTCTGGAGGAAACCTCAGAAGCAAAGGAAGCTTCCTTTGGTGGTGTTGCTCAGGCCTTGCAACTGTAGACTGGCCTCCCTAAAGTCATGTCACACTTTCCATTGACCCTCCCCCCCACCATGAGATACACTGGGTTTCTGTAGAGGCACATCCATGTGCAGAGGTATCTGGTCAGGAAGGGGCTAATATCAGCCACACACTGTGCCTCAAACCAGCCTTTCCCTTCCACAATCAAAGCTCCGCTACTGGGTTCAATCCCAACCATCCAATACAAACACAAGCAGCGTATCAGTGGAGCTCTGCAGTGGGAATATCGGAGAGGTTGCCCCACCGTGTCCCTAAAAATCTGACCACACAGTGAGATGTTATAACACTGGAAATAAAGAAGGATGCCTTTCCCATTTGCCTTGTAAATATCACTGACTCCTAGTTTTCAGTAAACTGTAAAGTCAACCCATCTCTTCTGTTCTCCATCTTTACTTTTATCTGAAATGATTCACCCCAGATTGCTGAAAGCCAGTTACTATAAATTGTTTTTCACTTATTAAAAAACAGTATCAAAGATCACATTATAATTGAAGGCAGTTTTAAAAAGTAACAAAATGCAGGCAATGAGTGAACATCATTGTCAGTACAATTGGTTCGTTATCAAATGGCAGTTAGCTATGGCTTATTCATGGTGGTGTAAATAGCATCTCCGCTGTGAGATTATGCACTCCAAGCAGAAAAATATTTTAATCATCAGGAAATGATGCTTACAAAAACCACCGAACAAAAAACTTGAACGTTTGGAAATATATACAAAATTTTTTAAAAGGATGCATTAAAATAAACATATATATGTGTATATACACATATATTCATATACATTTAATGTACATGTGTATGAATATACAAGCTCCAATATTTTCTTTCTGCCTATATATATATTTTGATTTTGAAAATTACTTGCTAAAGAATATACTTTCTACCATTAAATAGGTTACAACTTAACATGGGTATTATTGACACAACTAGAAGAGACTAATTCTACAGAGAACATCTAAACCATGCATGCAAACAAGCAACCAATACTCATGAATAAATAAACAAATAAAATATGTACACAGTTTATGTACAACCTTTGATTTCATACCTGGAGTTTCTATAGAAGAAAAAAGATAGGGAGAAAGAACTTTTATTATTCAGAGAAATCACAGTGCTTCAAGAAACATGTGAAGGAAGGAGTGGAAGTGCTGGACAAAGCATTGCTGGGATAAAATTCCTGGCATGAGAGAGTGTGGGTGATGACCTGGTCTTGTGAGTGAAAAACCACATGAAATTGTAATGCAAACACCAGATGGCCTACGACCGGGAGAGTGGTTTCATAGGTCCTAGGAAGAAAAAAGACATTTGCAGGACATTTACAGCCCATCTTCTTTCTAGATTATTGAGAAAAAAGGTCAAGTTTCAATCTATATTTACTCTTTATAGAGTTCCTTCAAGTAATAGTGCTTCAGACCAATTCTCCCAGAAGGGATAAATGCAAATTTGCTGTCCAATAAACTTAAGAGTATTTCCATCAGTGACTTCCTCCCTTTGAGGGGAATAATTACCTTGGGAGTTAAACAGCACATAACTTTGCAGAAAACTTAAATTTTCATAATAGTGACAAACAACGTCAAGAGGGGCCTTTTGAAATAGTTGGGAGCAATGCTGGGAATTCCAAGTCAAATTTTTCTACTCTAAATTTATGAATCCTTCTTCTCAGTGTTACTTGCTCCCCATCTTTCGTCCCCACTGAAGATGTCCATCCTATTATCATAAAATGTTCATGAAAATTTCTCCTGGAGGTATCACTCCTTCTCTCTGTTTCTATCTGTTCCCTTTTCCTCCCCATCGAAGTCCAACCAGCATGGTGACCTGCACTGGGTTTTACTGGCCCTTTAGAGGAAGATGGAGGAAGGGCACAGTTCCACTGATACACATGAGCTCCATCAAATTTCTGGAACTATTCCTGAAATGTTTACACTATAGGCACCTGGAGCACATTGACTTTCTCTCTTCAAATGTTTAGGTTTTCTTCTGCTTGGTAGCTGCTCTCTGCTCCTCACTTCCTGTCTTAGGTCAAGATAAATGAATTTTCCACCAGGAAAACCATTTGAATCTCTGAGGGTTTAACCCCTAATTCACGCTATCTAGTCCATTGCCTTTAGTTTTTCGCCAGCTCATTTTACACCTTGACTGTTGCCTTCTGCAGTTCTGTATCCACATGAGCTACAAGTCTTCTGAAAGCCCCTTCCTGTACTACTAGCTGCCTCATTGTACCTCTTCTATATTCACTTCGCAGATAGAGGATCAAATGGTAGAAAGTTTTGACCAAACAGAGAAGAGAATGGATTATATGGGAATTAATTATGCAGTCATTTATTTTACTCTGTAGAACATGCCTTCTGATATTTAACCATTCTGCTCCATCACCCATGCAAAGAAAGCATCTTTCAAAGACACCTCAGGAGGGCTTTCAGTCCTTGGACCTGGTTTAGATATAGAAATATTACAGAGTGATCTGGGTAATCAGTTTCCAGTATGGTATAATCTGGGGGTTTGGAGATGTCTTCTTTATCTATCACAGTCCTTAGAATGTTATCAGTAAAGATTTATCCTTTTGGGTTAACATTATCATGATAATATATTCCAAATCTAAAACTGGGACCTACTGAGTGTATGACACACAGGGACAGAACAGATTATGTTCAAACAGATGAAATGCTCAAAGAAATGTATGTCCCTATTCTGTAAGTATGAACAAATTACTTGAAGTGGTATTCCTCAAAATGGCATCAGTCATTCTTACCTTGACGTGAATTAGTCTTATTATAAAATTACTCTCCTGCTTTCAACTACTTGCAATAAAGGGAAGAACATTTTTCAAAATGAAGAAAAGATTATCATGAAGTACAGAGCTTTGTCCCCAGCAGGCTTGGCCTGGCAGAGAATATGGACATCTGGGTAAATGATGGTCAGGAGGTCGGAAGGAAGGATTTGCCAAAATGGGTAAACTGTGCCTTCACTCCTGTAGACCGTATTCTCCAGAAAGCAGGAAAGCCAGTCACCATGTTGCTTCTGAGGTCCCAAAGGAAGTGCTCAGGGTACAGCCTTGTATCTTCTCCATCCATAGTCTTGGCCAAAAGCATAAACCTCTGAATAGTGCTTCCTGGTTTGAAGTGACTTTTGTTAATAAAAAGCTGAAAACAAAAAAAAATAAAATAAAATGGGCCATTGACTAGGGGAGCTAGATACTAGCCAGTCCCCCCACCAAACCAATGGTAGGTTAATAGACTTCTTAAAATCACTTTTATGGGGAGGTGTATTTAATAAAGTTGAAAGTACAATGAAGTTTTACAAGACATTTTCTTTTCTTCAATTGTGTCATTTATTGTGTTGCTTAAGGGGAAAACTCTTTTATACTCTTGCCAAAAAGAAATGTAGCGAGAGGACTAAAAAGGAATGCTGTCCTTTGGATTCTTCTCCGGATAATCCAAAAGGAAAGAATTGGCAAAATGATATTGAAATAATGGTGGATAGTCCTGCTGGCCCCATATTGGACTTTATCTTGAAAAGACTGTTTATTAGATTATACAGGGCTCTTAAAAATTCAAAGAACTCTTACTTTGACAAAACATTTTTCCATCATCTGGTTAGAATTCTTGAGCCAGTTAGCTCAGATCTGCTATTTCCTTTCCATGTGTTTTGCAAACCATGGGAAGAGGGAGTCATTATTTTGCAGGAGTCAGGAATGAGATGCAATTATGGGGGCCTGTGCACAGGATGGATGATATCGTCCCCCAAGCCAGCCAGCATAGAAGACCACTTGTCTGCATTCGGGGGCCGCTGATTGAATTTGGCCTGGTGTATCCTAAAAGGACCTTATCGGCCAGCTCTCCTTGTCTGTTTATTTAGAAAGAAACCATTGTGTGATGTGGTTATTCTAATGAGGACTGCAGAGCAAGTACTGCTTTTGACATGATGAATCTGCAGTGTGCATGTGTGTGTGTGTACACACACACACACACACACAGAGTCCCAGAGGCCCTCTGCCTGGTATGTAGTCTCAGATGGAGGCTTGTGTATCTGAAATTCAAGCAGATAGATTTGGAGTCAGCCAGAGGATTTGCCATCCTCAGTCTTAACCCACAATATTTTGGGGGGATAGTTTAGATTCAGAAATCCAATGTGTTGGAATGTTGGAATAACAGCAATTTTTGGTAATTTGCCTGAGTGTGCATTTGTGCTTTCTTTGGCCTAATCTGCTTAATTGAGACCTGAACTCTGGCTGGCCGCCAGCATTCACAGAGCATGTGGGCACCAGATTGATTTACCTCTATTTCTGTCGACTGAAAAATGACATTCTTCCCACTCCGTTAGCCTCTCACCCTGGGGAAAGTCATATATTGAATCCACTTGCCTGAAAATAAATTAAAACTTTAAGTAAATAAAGATAGAAAGTGAATGTACCCATTTTCACACTTACCCCTCATTCTCTAAAAATCAAGATATGTTAACAAGGACTCCATCTCAAAGGAAAATCAGTAGTGAGCAAAAATTTGTCCTTATTGAACAGAAGAGGGTTCATTTGGAAAGGAAGAAGTATTCAAGCACATGTTCACATGACTGTTGAGCAGCCCCCATGTTCAAGCAGCAATAGGAACTCCAGACAAAGGTCTCCCAACTTTACTTAAGTCCAGAAAGGGAGAGAAACGTGTGCGCAGTGAGCTTTCATGTGCGCCAGCTTGAAAGAAGGTCTGTTTTAGCGATGCAAGCAATGTGCCCAGAAAGGGAATTTGTTTTGTTCCGGGAGGTGGGAAAGAAAGGTTTGTGGAGGGTCCTCATCTGAACTGAAACTCTTCCCATCAATAACAGCTGCGTACACGTCCTGACATGGAAGAGCACGAAATTGAATACACTTTCCTTCCCAGTAAATTGGAACATATATATGTATATGTACATATGTGTTTATATGTGTGCATGTGTATATATATATATACACAAACACAGAGTAACTGTTGGGTGTTTTCAACACTAACTTTAAAATTGTATCTCATAAATTGTTGAGGCATTGTGATAAATTTAGGAGAAGAAAATAGGTGATAATTTATGATGATGTATGTATTGCCTTAACTATTTTTCTATACTCTAAATTAGCTATACATATATACATATATACACTATAAGTTTACACAAATATATATATATAAGCATATATATGCCATTATTGGTTAGGTTTCTATCTTTTTAGATATCTAAATTAAACGTTTTATTCAAGAATAATTGACCTACAATACTATGTTAGTTCCAGGTGCACAATATAGTGATTCAATATTTCTTTACATCACAAAACAATCACCATGGTAAGTCTAGTTACCAGCTGTCACCATACAAAGTTATTAAAATATTATTGACTATATTCCCTATATGGTACATTTCCACTCTGTGACCCATTTATTTTTTAACTTGAAGTTTGTACCTCTTAATTTCCCTCACCTGTTTCACTCAACCCCCGCCCCTGCCCCACCCTGCCACCTCCACTCTGGCAGACTGTTCTCTGTATCTATTAGGTTTTTTTGTTTTGTTTTGTTTGTTCATTTGTTTTGTTTTTTAGATTCCACATATAAGGGAAATCATATGGTGTTTGTCTTTCTCTGTCTGACCTATTTTACTTATCATTGACCCTCTAGGTCAATCCATGTTGTTGCAAATAGCAAGATTTCATTCTTTTTTATGACTGAGTAGTATTCCACTGTATACATATACCATATTTTCTGTATCCATTCATCTGTTAATGGACACTTTGGTCACTGCCGTAACTTGACTACTGTAAATAATGCTGCAATGAACGTAGGGATGCATATCTTTTTGAATTGATGTTTTCGTTTTCTTTGAAAAAAATACCCAGAAGTGGAATTGCTGGATCATATGGTGGTTCAATTTTTAATTTTTTGAGGAATATCCATACTGTTTTCCATAGTGGCTGCACCAATTAATATTCCCACCAAAAGTGCACATCCTTTTCTCCACATCCTTGCCATCACTTGTTATTTGTTTTCTTTTTGATGGTAGCCGTTCTGACAGGTGTGAGGTAATATCTCATTGTGGTTTTGCTTTGTATTTCCCTGATGATTAGTGGTGCTGAGCATCTTTTCATGTGCCTGTTGGCCATTTGTATGTCTTCTTTGGAAGAATGTCTATCCAGGTCCTGTGCCCATTTTTTAATCAGGTTGTTTGTTTTTTTGATGTTGAATTATATGAGTTCTTTGTATGTTTTGGATATTAATCTCATCAGATATATGATTCGTAAATATCTTCTCCCATTCAGTAGGCGGTCTTTTTATTTTGTTGATAGGTTCCTTCACTGTGCAAAAGCTTTTTAGTTTGATGTAGTCCTATTTGTTTATTTTTGCTTTTTTCCGCCTTGCCTGAGGAGACATACGCAAAGAAAAATATGCTAAGACCAATGTCAAAGAGTGTACTGCCTATGTTTTCTTCTGAGAATTTTATGGTTCCAGGTTTTACATTTAAGTCTTTAATCCATTTTTTATTTCTGTGTGTGCTGTGAGAAAGGAGTCCAGTTTGATTATTTTGCATGTAGCTCCCTAGTTTTTCCAACACTGTTTATTGAAGATGCTGTCTTTTTCCCATTGTATATTCTTGCCTTCTTTGTCAAAGATTAATTGACCATAAGTGTGTGGGTTTATTTCTGGGCTGTCTATTCTGTTCCATTGATCTATGTGTGTGTGTTTGTGCCAGTATCATACTATTTTGATTACTGTAGTTTTTCTTTACAGTATAATTTGAAATCAGGGAGCATGATAGCTTCAGCTTTATTTTTCTTTCTCAAGATTGTTGCAGCTATTTGGGATCTTTTGTGTTTCCATACAAATTTTAGAATTATTTGTTCTAGTTTTGTGGGAAATGCCATTGTTATTTTACTAGGGCTTGCACTGAATCTGTAGACTGCATTGGGGAACATGGTCATTTTAACAATATTAATTCTTCCAATACATGAGCACAGTATATCTTTCCATTTATTTCTTCATTCTTCACTTTCTTTCTTTAATGTCTTATAGGTTTCAGTATACAAGTATTTTACCTCCTTGGTTAAGTTTATTCCAGGTATTTTATTCTTTGTGATACAATTGTAAATAGGACTGTTTTATTAATTTCTCCTTCTGATAGTTTGTCATTAGTGTATAGAAGTGCAATAGATTTTTGCAATGTTACTGAATTTGTTTATTCTAACAGTTATTTTGTGGAGTCTTTAGGATTTTCTATATCTAATCTCATGTCAACTGCAAATAGTGACAGTTTCACTTCTTCCTATCCAATTGGGATTCCTTTCATTACTTTATCTTGCCTAGTTCCTCTGGCTAGGACTTCCAAAATTGTGTTGAATAAAAGTGATGAGAGTGGGCATTCTTGTCTTGTTCCTGATATTAGAGGAAAAGATTTCAGCTTTTCGCCATTAAGTATGATGTTGGCTGTAGGCTTGTCATATATGGCCTTTATTATGCTGTGGTGCATTCTGTCTGTACCCACACTGTTACAGATTTTGAACCAGCTTGCGTCCCTGGAATAAATTCCATCCAATCATGATATATGATTCTTTTGATTATTTTGTTGAATTTGGTTTACTAATATTTTGTTGAGAATTTATACATCTATGTTCATCTGTAATATTCCTGTAGTTTTCTTTTTCTGTGGTGTCTTTGTCTGGTTTTGATAGCAGGGTGACACTGGCCTCACAGAATGAGTTCAGAATTATTCCTTCCTTTATGATATTTTGGAACAGTTTGAGAAGGAAAGGTCTTAACACTTCTCTATATGTTGAATTCACCTGTGAACCTGTCTTGTCCTGGACTTTTGTTTGCTGATAAATTTTTACTACAGATTCAATTTTATTATTGATAATTAGTCTGTTCAAAATTTCTGTTTCTTCCTGATTCAGTTGAGAAATTTTATGTTTCTATGAATTTATCCATTTCTTCCACATTGTCTGTTTTATTGGTGTATAGTTGTACTAATCTTTTTGTATTTCTGTGATGCTGGTTGTAACTTCTCCTTTTGATTTCTCATTTTATTTATTTGGGCCCTTCTTTATTTTTCTTGATGAGCCTGGCTAAAGGTTTATCAATTTTGTTTATCTTTTCAAAGAACAAGCTCTTAGTTTCACTGATCTTTTCTATTGCTACTTTAGACTCTATTTCATTAATTTCTGCTCTGATCTTTATTATTTCTTTCCTTTTACTAATTTTGGGTTTTGTTTTTTTCTTCTTTCTAGTTCCTTTAGGTGTAAGGTTAGGTTATTTGATATTTTTCTTGTTTCCTGAGGTAGGCTTGTATTGCTATAAACTTCTCTTTTAGAAATGCTTTTGTTGCATTGCATGGGTTTTTGATCATTGTGTTTCCATTTTCTTTGTCTCCAGATATTTTTTTTATTTTCTCTTTGATTTTTTTCAGTGACCCATCTGTTGTCCAGTAGTATATTATTTAGATTCCATGTGTTTGTGCTTTTTACAGTTTTTTCTTGGTGTTGATTTCTAACCTTATATTGTTGTGGTTGGAAAAGATACTTGTTATGTTTCCATCTTCTTATATTTATTGAGTTTGTTTTGTGGCCTAGCATGTGATCTATTCTGGAGAATGCTTCATGTGTAGTTGAAAAGAATGTGTATTTTGCTGCTTTGGGATGAATGTTATATATATATATATATATATATATATATATATATATATATATATATATCCCTCTGGTCTGTGTCATTTAAGGCTAGTGTTTCCTTGTTGATTTTCTCTCTGGATGATCTATCCATTGATGTAAGTGGAGTCTCATACTATTATTATATTACTGCCTTTAAGTTTGTTAATATTTGATTTATGTATTTAGGTTCTACTATGTTGGGTGTGTATCTATTTAGAATTATTATAACTTCTTATTGGATTGATCCTTTGATCACTGTGTAAGGTTCTTCTTTGTCTCTTGTTACAGTCTTTGTTTTAAAGTTTGTTTTGTCTGATACAAGTATTGCTTCACCAGCTTTCTTTTCATTTCCATTTGCATGGAATGCCTTTTTCCATCCCCTCACTTTCAGTCTGTGTGTGTCTTTAGCTCTAAAGTGAGTCTTGTAGACAGCATGCACATAAATCATGTTTTTGTATCAGCCACTCTAGGAGGGTCTAGTCCATTTACGTTTTTATTACATAATTATTGATAGTTATGTGCTTATTGCCATTTTGCTAATTGTTTTGGGGTTATTTTTGTAGTTCATTTTTTTCCCTTTCTTTTGTTCTTTGCTCTCTTCCCTTGTGATTTGATGACTACATTTAGTGTTATGTTTGAATTTCTTTCTCTTTTTTTTGTGTTTCTATTATAGATTTTTTGTTTGTGGTTACCATGAGACTTAATGTATATATGATTATTTTAAGTTGCCAATCTCTTAAGTTCAAGCAAATTCTAACAACCTGCATTTTAACTATCTCCCACTCCACGTTTACTGTTTTTAACATTATATTTTTCATCTTTTTGTTTTGTGTATCCCTTAACTACTTATTGTGGTTGATTTTACTTAGAGAAGTCACTTTAACGTTTCTTGTAAAGCTGGTTTAGTGGTGCTGAACTCTTAGCTTTTGCTTGTCTGTGAAATTCTTTATCTCTCCTTCAAATCTGAATGATAGCCTTGAAGAATATTCTTGGTTGTAGGTTTTTTTCTTTTCATCACTTTAAATATATCATGCCACTCCCTTCTGGTCTGCAAAGTTTCTGCTGAAAAGTCATCTGACAGTCTTATGGGAGTTTCCTTGTATGTAACTAGTTGCTTTTCTTTTGTTGCTTTTAAGATTCTCTCTTTATCTTTAATTTTTGCCATTTTAATTACAATATGTCTTGGTATGGATCTCTTTGGATTCATTTTGTTTGGGACTATCTGTGCTTCTTGGACGTGGATGTCTGTTTTCTTTCCCAGGTTAGGGACATTTTTAGCTATTATTTCTTCAGATAAACTCTCTGCCCCTTTCTCTCTCTCTTCTCCTTCAGTGACGCTTATAGTGTGAACGTTAGTAATGCTTGATGTTATCCCAAAGGTCTTTTAAACTATCTTCATTTTTTAAATTTCTTTTTTTCTTTTTTCTGTTCAGCTTGGGTGATTTGCACTACTCCATCTTCCAGTTCACTGATCTGTCCCTCTGTACCATCTAATATACTATTGTTTCCTTCTAGTGTATTTTTTTATTTCAGTTATTGTATTCTTCAGCTCTGTTTGGTTCTTCTTTATACTTTCTAACTCTTTGTTAAAATTCTTACTGTATTCATCCATTCTTATCTTGAGTTCACTGAGCATCTTTATGGTCTTTGTTTGAACTCTTTATTCGGTAGATTGTTTATGTCCACTTTGCCTAGTTCTTCCTCTGGGGTTTTATCTTGTTTCCTCTGTTTGGAATATATTCCTCTGTCACCTCATTTTGCTTAATTCTCTGTTGTATTTCTAATAAGTCAGCGCAGTTATGCTTCTTGATCTTGGAGAAGTGGCCTTACGAAGATATCCTATCTGGCCCAGCAACACACTCCCCTCTGGTTGCTAGGGCTACATGTTCTAGAGGTACTCTCTATGTGGGCTGTGTGGAAACTTCTATTGTGGTGGGACGACTGTGGCTGCTCTTGTATATGGGGCTGCCCCCTGGCCAAGTTGGCTGTCAGTCCCTGCCTCATGCAGAGGTTGCTGGCCCACTGGTGGGCATGGCCAAGTCCCAGGGTGGCTGGCTGCTTGGCTTGGGTGGTCCTAGGTCTGATGCCCACTGACTGGTGGGTGGGTAAGCCCACAGTGCTAATAGGGTAGAGGGATGACTCCAAAATGGTGCTTACCTGCACCAGTGTTCTCATGGTAGAATGAGCTCCTCCAAATAGTTGCCACCAGTGTTTATGTCTTCAGGGGAGTTCCAGTTGCCTCTTGCCTTTCCAGGAGGCTCTCCAAAATCTTTAAGTGAGTCTGATTCAGTTTCCTTTCAAATTACTGCTTCTGTGCTGTGTCTTTGAGCATGTGAGATTTTGTGTGATCCCTTTAAAAGTGGAGGCTCTGTTTGCTACAGACCTCTGGCTCTCCTATACACAATCCCTACTGCCTCCAAAGCCAACCATTCTGGAGAATCATGTTTGTGGTGCAGGACCCCCAGACTGGGTAGCCTGATGTGGGGTTAGGACCCCTCACTCTTTGGAGAGAACTTCTGTAATTGTGATTTTCCTTCCATTTGTGGGTCACCTTCCTGTGTGTATGGCTCTTGGCTATACGCATTTCCACCCCTTCTACCCATCCAGTTGTGACTCTTTCTTTATATTTTTAATTGCAGAAAATCTTTTCTGCTAGTTTTCAGATCATTCTACAATAGTTACTCTGTAAATAGTTGTAATTTTAGTGCGCCCATAGAAAGAGGTGAGCTCAGGGTCTTTCTACTCCACTCCCTTGCAGGTTTCTATCTTTTTTATTGAGAGAATAGACATAATTTTTCTATGTCTATGGCTATATGCTGTAAAGGAAACTATTAGCTTTCTGTTCATTTATGTATTTTTTCTTTCAGCAACATTACTACAAAGGTGATCTGCTTTACTTTCAAATAATATGGCTGGAAACACTGGCACTTTCTCCGGCTGACAACCTCTATGTCTGTGGTTCATACATGGCAGCTGCATGGTGAGCTCAGTGCAACCAGCCATAATGGAGTCTAATTTTCCTTGTTCAAATCCTGGCTCTGCCCCATTCACCATGCCTGATCCTGAAGTTACTTAAAGCATTAATTTTTTCATCTAAAAAATAAGGATGGTGACTATACCCGTGTCATAGGGTTGTTACAAGTCTTCAGTGAGACAGTATATGCAAAACATTCTTTGGTACATTCTTTGGTACAAAGTGAGCATTCAATAAATGTCACAGATTATTATATACACAGGGAAATAAGTAGACATAGCATATAACTTAGACAATAGGATTGGTTTCCTTAGAAATATTTTACTGTATTTCACTAATCTGTATAATAATTAAATTATTAGAATATCATAGAGAAAACAGTAGGCCAACACTTCCTGTTCTACTTGTAGTATTGATTTTCCTTCCAGATCTGCCATAATTCAAGTCCTGTTCAGTTAAGTGCAGGGGGATTTGTAAAGGCCAACGAGGGTGGCCATTCTTAGTTGTTATAGCTCATCAAAACAGATTTAACATCAGTGAAAATAGTATTTTGAGGATCTTATTATCCATAGTGCCTCTGATGAATCACCACAGATAGGTCCCCGTAACTATACAAGGCATTCATGTAAATGCAATAAAAACCGGTCATTGCTAGATATTTTGGTTTTTAAGTCTTTTCCACAGGACCGTGATCTTTTTGAAGATGGCCATACTTATCACAGCACCTCCCACAGCACATGGCAGCACATTTGGCTTATCTAGGACTGTTGCCATGAATAGGGAAGAAACAAACACTGCTTCCTATTGTAGAGTGAAGGTTATATGATAGTGACTCAATCAGTTTGACTTAAAGGCACAGAATTATGTGCTCTTTGCCTGATTACAAATATTCAATGACGCTCAGAAAAATCAAGCCCAAATTCTTTAATCTGTGTAGGAAAGGGAAGATATATACAGTCTTTCTGTAATAAAGTATGTTAGATTCTGAGAACACAAATAGTAGCTACTCAATATTTGTGTTAGGGAACAGTGTTAGTGCCACAGGGCCTGGGTGTGTTATCTTATAGAAATTTGTGAGAAAGAATCCAAACCTTTTGAGAAAATAAAGCATAGACACTATGTCAGTGATAATAGGTGCTGTTTTCTTGAGAAGAATTCCAAAATAAATTAAAATATTCAGTTAATAAATGTTCCATTCAGTACATGGGGATAGTTTCAAGCTATTCCCATTCACATGATGAAGACCTTCTTGATCACCCTGGCCTCTGATGACCCAATTCTCTACCTTCTAGATTCCTGGAGTCATGGTTGTTTGTGTGCATCCCCTGGCTCAGGACACCATATAGAGTTCACTGTTTTCTGTGAAAATTCACCAGCTCCCAATCTCGATTCTAAGCTGGGTCCAACCCTGAACTCTATTTCCCTGTGATTGACTATGGCCCAATAGACATGAGCACCCTGCCATCACACAATTCCTTGTCAAGTGAGTACTTCATTTACGGTAGATTCTTTGCAGCTTAGAGCACTTGGTATGTGGGGTTTTCATGTTTCTTCAGGAGTGACAATGTTTGATTAGCATTATCAAATTGTACTTTATTGCACTGTAAGAAATTCCCTCAGGAATGTAGATGAGTTTACTTATGTTGTATGTCAAACAAGAGCCATCTGAGTTACTTGAGCTGAGTTACTATCTGGCAAGTGAATATTCTGCCCAGGGGTTAATCTGGGTGGGAGTCTCTCCAGTTTATGTTTTATATCTGTGTAAATCTACTGGCCAATCAGGAAGGAGATAACTAAATTCAGTGGAAATTAGTAACATAGAAAACAAATATAAAAATAACATATTTATGAATAAACAAATATAAAAATAACATATTTATGAATAAATAAATATACCATAAGGAGACTTGAGAAAGATAAATGTGGGTTATTTGAAAATACTAATAAAATAGATGAACCTCTGGTAAGATTAAACAAAAGTGTTATTTAAAAAAAAAATAGAAGATTGAATTTCCACTCTCAGTCAAGATGGAGTATGAGGAACAGGATCTACAAAACCACCTGAAACAACAAACAAACACAACAGAAAAAATATATGAAACAATGGTTTTCAACACTTTGGACATCAGCAACAAAGGACAGTGATCCCTGAGAGACACAGGAAAAATAAGATAAGGCCTAGGATTTTTCCATATTTGTGCACTGCAAGAGATTCCAGGCCACAGCATGAGGATGAAGAGCACAGGAGGGCGCCCAAGTTGAACGGCTGAAGCTAAACATCTGGATAGGCTAAGGTGGCTGGAGTTTACTGGGCAGCATACAAAGAGGGTAGCTGCATAGACAGAGAACTCCAGAGATCTGTAGAGGTTTTCCTTTATACAGTCAATGGAGTAGTGAGCAGTGCATGTCTGTGAGGAGACTACTCAAGGTTAGGGAAAGATCTTCCCAAAAGACTCAGATACAACAGTGCTGGCATGCACACAAGATTGGCAGCAGTGTCTATTCCTACCACAAGACAGGAAAACAACATAATTCATCTAGCATTTAGTAGAACATTTAGAAGTTGGGATAATTAGCACTAGACTAAACACTGCTCTGGTCCCAATGAACAAATATTAAAATCAAATGTCTCCAAGTAACTCAACAACATCCCAGAGAAAAGATAAAGGATATTTAAAAGAATGCAAAAATATCCATCATGTGTGGCACCCAATCAAAAATTACCAGGCATGCAAAGAAGCAGGAAAGTTCAAACCATAATGAGGAGAAAAATCTATCAAAAGTTTATACATTGCAAAAGAAAAGATCAGTTCACTTGAGAACATAGCAAGAGTCACTATCTAAAGTAAAACAGAGGAAAAAATTTCTCAAAACAAAAACAAGAAACAGAGCTTCACTGAGGTCTGAGACCACATCAAGTGGCCTAATATGCACAAAATTGAAGTCTCCAAAGGGAGGGGTAAACAACTTTTTATAAAATCATGGCTAAAAATTTTCTAAATGGATGAAAAACTATAAACCCACAGATCCAAAAATCTCAGTGAACCCCAAGCAGAAGAAACAATAAAAACCACAACAGCTGTAGCATAATAAAACCACTCAAAATCTGTGAAAACAAAAAGTCTTAAAAGATCTTTTGTTGGAAATAATGCAAACAAGAAGGCAGTGAAGAAACATCTTTAAAACACTGAAAGAAAAAAACCTGTCAACCTAGAATTTTATATGTAACAAAAGCATTTTTAAATGAAGAAAATAAAGAATTTTTCAAATACACGAAAGCTGAAAAAATTATCACCAGCACCTTCACTCAGAAGGAAAATGATAACAGATGGAAATATAGGTCTACACAAGGGAATGAAGAACTATATAGTGGACACTTCCCAAGCGACTTTCAGAGCAGTTGTTTCTTAAACATCATTGTCCACTTGGGGGGAATCAGTTCTTAGAGGGTTTTGAATTGGCTTCTTCCTAAAGCATTGTTATCTTCCTGACTGATCGAGAAGAAAATTAGAATAAAAAGAAATGGTTGTAAATTTGGGGGGAAAAAACAAAAGCATGGTACAGCCTTTTTATCACCTTGCATTGGCTGAACTACCTCTTCTGAATTTTTGTTTAACTTTTGAGTCAAAAGCATCTTACCAGTAAGTATCAATATCATATACATCATTGTGAAAATAATATTGCTATGAGATTGTAAGCCATATATGAATGTTTTATACAACTTTTGGGTTTACATTTAATCCTAATGTGTTCTCCTCCTTTCACATCTATTTATACTATATTCCTATTTACTAAGAGGGGAGTGGGCTTCTTTATAGAGCGCTTTACTGTTAATAAGTCAACACCTGTTCTAAGTCTGGGATGTTCTTTTTGTGAAAAAAATTCAAAATTAAAAAATTACGCCTATGTAGATAAGTATATAATTTCTCTTATTATTTAAATCTCATTAGAATACATTGAATTCTAAAAGTTCTCATAACAAGGAAAAAACATTTTTTTCTTTTTTCTTTTTGTATCTATGTGAGATGATGGATGTTACCTAAACTCACTGTGGTAATTGTTTGAAAATATATGTAAATCAAGTCATTATGCTGTACACTTTAAACTTAAACAGTGCTGTATGTCAATTATACCTTGATAAAATGGGAAAAAAATGTAAAACAAAAAATAGAAGTAAACAGGACTTCATTGTTTAAACAAAAATAATTCCAAAGTCATGTAAGGTAGAAGTAAAATGTATGGCAACAATAGCACAATTATTGGGAGGGGAAAAGTGGACATATACTATGACAGAGTTCTTATATTATATGTAAAGTAAATATAACATCACTAGAAGGTGGACTGTGATGAGTTAAAAATGCATACTATAATCCCTAAAGCAAGCACTAAAATATCAAAACAAAGAGTTATGAGTAAGTCAACAAAGAAGATAAAATGGAATAAAAGATGCAAAATGTGAGGAAATATGTATACCTTATATATGTAAATATAAAGATACATCAGGAAAATAGGTGGGAAAAGATGTATTATGCTAACACTAACCAAAACTACAAGTAGAAACAAATTCATAGTTATAATTGGAGATATCTGTATCTCTCTTTCACTAACAGATTATAGCTAATAGACAGAAAACCAGTAATGATATAAGAGAGTTGAAAAACACTAATAACCAACTGGCCCTGATTGACATTTACAGAACACTGCACTCAAGGATAGCAGAAAACACATTCTTTTTAAGTGTTCAGGGAACAATTGCCAAATAGAACATATTGTGAGCCGTAAAACAAGTCTTAACATACATAAAAGGATGCAAGTCACACAAAATATTATCTCTGACCACAATGGAATTATATTAAAAGTAAAGAACAGAAAAATATCTTGGTGGGGAGGGGAAGAATAAAAAGAAGAACGTAACTTCATTCTGATTGAATTTAAAAGGTAATAAAGCATGATCAATGAAAAAAAGGATTAATATATTTAAAAATTTCTGCTCTGTGAGAAAAAAACACTGTCAAGAGAATAAAAAGACAAAACACAAACTGGGAAAATATATTTGCAAAAGATATATCTAACAAAGGACTATCCAAAACATACAAAGAACTTTTAAAACACAACAAACAAGAAAACAAACAACCCAATTAAAAAATGAAAGAAACAACCCAATTAAAGAAAACAAACAACCCAATTAAAACATGAGCCAAAGACCTTAAGTGACACGTTACCAAAGAAGATATACAGATGGCAAATAAGTATATGAAAAGGTGTTCCACATCATAGGTCAAAAAAGAAATGCAAATTAAAACAACCATGAGGTACCACTGCACACTTATTAGAACAACAAGAACCCAGAACACTGACAACACCAAATGTGGACAAGCGTGTAGAACACAGTAATTCATTCATTGCTGGTGGGAATGCAAAATAATGCAGCCACTTTGGAAGACAGCTGGCTTCTTACAAGATGAAACTTTCTATAGATCCAACAATCATCTCCTTGGTACTTACCCTAAAGAGCTGAAAATTTATGTCCATACAAAAACCTACAAACATATGTTTATAGCAGCTTTATTCATGATTGCCAAAACTTGGAAGCAACCAAGATGTTCTTCTGTAGATAAATGAATAAATAAGCTGATGTATCTAGACAATGGAATATTACTCAGAGCTAAAAAGAAATGAGCTATCAACCTACGATAAGACACAGAGGATTATTAAATGCATATTATTCAGTGAAAGAAACCAATCTGAAAGGCAACATGCTTTATAATCCCATCTATATGGCATTCTGGAAGAAGTAAAACTATGGAGACAGTAAAATGATCAGTGGTTAGCAGGGGCAAGGGGAAAGATGTATGAATAGGTGGAGCACAGAAGATTTTTAGGGCAGTATAAATACTCTGTATGATACTATAATAGTGGATATATGTAATTATACATTTGTCCAACCCACAGAATATACAGCACGTAGAGTGAACCCTAATGTAAATGATGGACTTTGGGTAATGGTGATGTGTCAATGTAGGTTCATCATTTATAGCAAATATACCACTCTGGTGCAGGATGGTGATAATGGAGGAGGCTGTGCATGTGTGGAGGTCAGAGGTATATGGGAAACTTCCTCTCAATTTTTCTGTGCACTGCTCTAAAAGAAAAACAGGTCTTTAAACAAGTAATAAGGAGTTATTAGATCAACTTTAAACCAGTAGATTTGAAAATTTAAATGAAAAGAATTTCTGAAAAAATAAACTAGACTTAACATAAACAGAATAACTGGTTAAAGAATGGAATCAATATTTTTAAATCTTCCTTCAAAAATCTCTAGGATTAAATGGTTTCATGGTAAAATTAGCTAGGTATTCAAGGAACAGATATTCTAATAATATATAAATTATTCCAGCCTGTAGGAAGAAGATACTTTCCCCAACTCATTTGTGAACATTGTAAGATCTTGACACCAAGTAGGTAAAGAGTAGTACAAGACAGTAAAGTTATGTACCAATCATATTAAACCATTAACATTTTATAAAAGATATGACCAAATGAATCCAGAAAACAAGACTGGCTTAACACTCAAGCACTAGTCAAATTAAAGGAAAAACTATAGTAACAGAAAGCAGATCAGTGGTATACTAAAGCTGGGTGAGGATGGTTACTGACTACAAAGGGCCATGAGGGAGCTGTTGGTAGTGATGCAGAAGTTATAAACCTTTTTGTTGCATTGTTTGCATACATTTACCAAAGTCCATTGAATGGTATACTTTAAAATGGTGAGTTTTATTGTATATAAATTGTACCTCAATAAACCTGATTTCAAAATACCAATCAAAATGATAAATCTTTTTAACAAATTGAAAGAAAAAAAAACATGATTATCTCAAAAAAGATGTAATGGAGTCAAACTGACAAAGTTTAGCATTCATTTATTTTTAAAAATTTCTTAATAAACTAGAAATAAAAGAAGATTTCTTAACCTCATAAAAGATATCTACAAAACAATTAGGAAGAACATACACAATTATGAAAGGCTGAAAAAGATTAAAAAATCAAAGGCCAGATTATTCCAAATATTGAAGATCTTAAAGGAGTACATCAAGACATAAAAGAAATAAAACCTGTAAAGATTGTGAAGGAAGAAATAAAACTCTTACTATTTGCTTACAATAATATTGTATAGAAAATCCAAAAGTGTCTATAAACATAGCTCTTAGAAACAGTAAGGCCTCTATGGAGACAATCATGAAATTTTATTGAAAGAAGCCACAAATTAATGAAAAAATATATCATATTCATGGATTGGAAACTGATCTATAGATCAATAAAATTTTAGTCTTCTTTTTTGACACATAACAAATTAATTTCAAAATACATGAAAAACACAAATGTGCAAGAATCTCCAAAACACTCCTGAATGAAAAGGAAAACTGTGAGGTATTTGCATAGTTTGATACCAAGAATTACTATGAAATTATCGAATAAGACAGTGGGTATCACTGGAGGAAAAAACATGCATATATAAAATTTTGATTTATGACAGAATAAACATTACTGTTCAGTGAGGGAAATGATGGGTTTTAAATAAATAACATTAATACAATTGGAAAAAATTAAATTGGACTCTACCTCAAAACACACACAAAACTCAATTCCAGGTGTTTTACAGCCTAATTTTGAAAGGGAAAACTATGATAATGTTAGAAGATAAGAATAACTTATTTCTCAAACAAGATGCAAATTTCACAAGCCATACAGAAAAATATTGATATATTAAAATATATTTTAAAATATCTGTTAATGAAAATGTAGCCATAAGAAAATGGTAAGAGAAGTAAAAAGCTGGGAGAAGACATACATTACACATACTCTTGACAAAGATCTAATATCCAGAATATATAATGAATTTATATGAATCAATAACAGGCAGAAATAGAAAAATGAGAAAAGACATAAATAGGCATTTCACAAAAGCAGAAACATAAATGGTCCATAAATAAAAGTGTCTGAACTCATTACTAAGGGAAATAAACATTAAAATCTAATGCGATATCATTTCTCACACCCCATATTAGCAAACATTTAAAAAGTCAGGCAATAATAATAGTTTACAAGGACATGGAGCAACAGGAACTCTCGTAGAGTGTGGGTGAGAATATAATTTGGTTCAACCACTTTCAAAATTGTTCAAATAGGATTTTCACATAGGGTATGTGTATGTGATTATTTCACATATATATCTGTATATGAGGAGTACACATGTACCTATGTAACTTAGCAATTCCAGCAAATATATATACCAGAGAATGTCTTGTACATGTGTATCAGGAGTCATACTAAGAAAGTTCATGGTAGCTTTATTCAAAAGAGCAAAAATTAGAAACAACGCAAATGCCCAGCAGCAATAGATTGGATAGATATATTGAGATATGCTCATACAATAGACTATCATAAGTCAATGAAAGTTAGGGAACCTCAGCCATACACATCAATATGGATGAATCTCACAATCATATGATTAAGAGAAGGGAACATATTGCCAAAGACTTCATGCCCATGATTTTCTTTATGCTAGATTCAAAAATGGCAAAACCGACCAATTAATTTTCTTAATAAAAAAATTCATACAGAATTTAGGAGTGGCTGCTTTCTGGAGGTGGAAGAGGGAAGTTTATTAGGAAGAGGTATCTAAGGCAAGGGTCAGCAAATGTTTTCTATAAAAAGCCAGAAAGTAATTTTTTTGGCTTTGTGAGCCATATGGTCTCTGATGCTACTACTCAAATCTGCAGTTGTAAAAAGAAATCAGCATAGACAATATGTAAACAAATGGCCATGGATGCGTTCCAATAAAACTTTATTTACAGAAACAGACAGCAGGCTGGATTTAACCTGTGCTCCTGATCCAATGTATTAACAATGGATTTATAGTTGTTCAATGATTTTATTAGAGTATATGCACACATGCACATTTATACATTTATATATATTCACTATTTATGCATGCTGTATTTCATAGTAAAATTTTTTTTTAATAATCTAGATATATGTTTTTTAACTTCCCTAAGAGACCCTAGCCAACCACATATTGACTTCTTAATCAGACCATCAGGAGTGAAAGATCCCACTGCTAAAAGGTAGAGAAGATGTGAATCATACCCAAACTTCACCCAGTGCCTGGCACATAGTATATATCAGTGTCTGGTATTATTATTATTCTATTATTATTATTATTATTCCCAGCCATCCTAAATCTTGGTAGCCATTCTCCAATAAAATTCTTCCAGCTTTACACTCTGCTTCACCTCTATAGATGGGACTAGTCTTCCCTCTGTGAAGGGGCTGTCACCAGGTTGTCGCTAGCACCTTTAGAATATCTTTGAATGGTATCTGGACTGTTTAGGCTCAGTTCGTCCTTCATCACATAGTAGCTGTGTCACCTTGGACAAATTACTTAAATTCTCTGGTTTTAGTTTCTTCATCTGTAAAATCGGAACAAAAAAGTATTTATCTCAGGGTTGTAGTGAGGATTAAATTACTTAATATGTGTAAAATGCTTAGAACAGTGCTTAGCACATGGTAAACAATTTATACATTTTAGTTATCATTATCATAAACAACTTGAGATTATTCCATTACACCCAAAATTTTATTATTGTTTCTTGTCATTGTAGAGACTGCCTCCCTTAGAAATAGGGAATTGTATGACACAGTTATTTCTTATCTATTAAATAGTTGGATTTTTAAAATACAAACATATACCCTAGCATAATTGATTTGAGTTTTATTTTCATGTGTTTTACTTCTCTCACTGCCCCCTTCATTTCTTATTTTTCTATTATTGTTCATGTACAAGTATGATAAAAATTATCCACATCTGTTATTTATCTTTTCATCCTGGGGCAAGGCAAATGTGTATAGTTCCCTCAACATAACAGGAAACATATGGGGCCCATGGAATTATATGTATTATCAGTTTACAAATTCAAACTTTTCCAAAGGTTGTCCACAAGCAGCCCAGGGTTCTTGGGTGCAAGAGTTTGCACTGCGATGTTTATACTCCGCAAACATGTTGGTATAAAATGTGCTTGCAGCTGGTGCCTCATCAGAGTGATTGAGATTAAAAGTGGTTCCTAGTGGTTCTCAAGCTTTGCTGTACATTAGAATTGCTTCAGGGGTTTAAAAATTCCCTGTTCTCAGGCCACACTTCATACCAATTAAATTCAAATCTGTTGGGTAGAATCAGTGGCATCAGTATTTTTTTCTTTTTAATTTTCAAGGCGATTCCAATGTGCAAGCAATTTTGAGAAACAGCAAGAGCTTAAAAAAACAAAACAAAAAACTTTGCATTATTTAGTCACTATAGGGAAATGCCAAAAGGCCAAAACATGCTTTCACTTGGTGCTATTTCTTGCCATCCTGGTTAGGCGACGCACAAGTCTGGGTAAAAATTTCATCCTACACAAATCCCAATTAGTATCCCTGAAGGACTACACCTCACGAATGTCCTTCTCAGAAACAGCAAGCACTAGATTTGACTAAGCTCAGAGGATTTAATCTTGCTGTATTCGAAAGAAGAGAGACTGAGAGAAGAAACTCAATCCGTTTGTCCAATTTTCAAGTCAATTGCTATTCACTCAACAAGTTACATCCTGGGCTTAACACAAGCTCTGTGTCTGTTACGCTTAATCACATACAGTTGGCCTTCAAACAGAGATCAGAAGGTGACACACAAGGTACGTTCCAGGCACCAGCTGGCTCCAATTCAGTGTCCTGGAAAGAGCTGTGCTGAACAGTGGGTCACTTTTCAGAGGATGGCCCACTGGACGCCTCTCAGAAGACAATCTGCTTTGATCTCGAAGGGCATGCTCACTCTCATGAAAATCTCTGGGTCCCACAGCTCCCTACAATGGGCTCAGTGTCTATAGAATCCTTTCCCAAGTTTTCTTGTTGCAGAGAAACAATGAGGCATTTGAATTTTCTATGAAGAGATGTGTTGCCATCAAGAATTGGATCCCTCATCATGATTTCTTTAAAATAGAAATAATATTTCAAACATTAACTCTCCTTTGATATATAAAGTTGTCTTGCTGCATAGAACTGACATATGATTGGTTCAGGTGAGAGATTTTAGTGATTACAGATTATCTGTAAAATGAGGGACTATGCTTTGAAATGGTATAATCTCTGAGACTATTTCTGGTTCTTAAGTTTAAGGTTGTCTGATTCTGAGCATCTAGAGGTAGCTTCATGTAGTATAGTTGAAGTCAGACAAAGGTTAAAGTACCAATTTTACTATTTATCTTAGGCAAATTACTTATTCTTCCTGGGCCTCAATTCTTACACTTCTAAAAAGGTGCTTATCATTGTAGCCTTTCTAGAATCAGGTCTGAACCCCAGCCCCAGCAAACTCAGCTATGTCATTTTGAACAAGTTACTTAACATCCCCATGCTTCATTTCCTTTCCTTATACAATTGCAATGTTTACAGTGAATATTTCATAAGGTGATCATGGGGATTAAGTAAGTTAATGTGTGTTAAACTTGGCACAGAATCTGACAAATAATAAACATTTAAATATAAAAATCATTGCTATCATCATCATCATTAGTGTAAAATGAGATTGCATAAATAAAGTAATTATAGATACTTGAGACATGTACACTCCCATCCTCCTTGTCTTCCCTTATTTCCAGGAATCCTCAATCCCCAAATTCATCTTAATACCTGAGACCAAGCCTGTGGGAGCCTCAGTCTGAGCTGAGGAACCAGGGACAAACAGGGAAAAGGAACTCTTTATATCTCTTGTTCCAACTCCTTTCTTATTTCTTCCTATTTTCTGAAACTCTGTATTAGCAAAATAAAGTTAGAGAAAATCTAATCTTTTCCTTTCTTTACCTAAGCCACTCAATGCCTAAGAAAATCTTCCTTAGTTTTCCAAAAAGGTAAATTATAAATTTCCTCTGCAGGGATGAGCAAATAGAAACAAATTACCAAATTTTAAAATTGAAGTATAGTTGATTTACAACATTATATTAGTTTCAGGTGTACAACATAGTGATTCAATATTTTTAGAAATTATACTCCATTTAAATAAAGCTATTACAAAATAATGATTATATTTCCGTGTGCTGTACAATATATCCTTGTTGCTTATTTACTCTATACATAGTAGTTTGTGTCTCTTAATTCTATACCCTTATTTTCTCCTTCCCCCCTTCCCTCATCCTACTAGCAACCACTAGTTTGCTCTCTGTATCTGTAAGTTTGTTTCTGTTTTGTTACATACATTCATTTGTTTTATTTTTTAGATTCCACATGTAAGTGAAACATAAAGTATTTATCTTTACCAGTCTGACTTATTTCACTAAGCATAATACCCTCTAGGTCCATCCACCTTGTTGCAAATGACAGAAGTTCATTCTTTTTTATGGTCAAGTAATATTCTATTGTGGAAGATCTTCCACATCTTCTTTATCCACCTATCTGTTGATGTACTCAGATTGCTTCATATCTTGGCTATTGTAAATAATGCTGCTATGAACACTGGGGTGCATGTACCTTTTTGAATTAGTGTTTTCATTTTCTTCAGCTATATACCCAGCAGTGGAATTGCTGGGTCATTATGGTAGTTCTCTTTTTAGTTTTTGAGGAACCTCCATACTGTTTTCTATAGTGGCTACACCAATTTACAGTCCCACAAACAATGTACTAGGGTTTCCTTTTCTCCACATCTTCGCCAACATTTGTTACTTGCAGACTTTTTGATGATAGCCATTTTGAGAGGTGTGAGGTGCTATCTCATTGTGGTTTTGATTTGCATTTCTCTGATGATTAACAATGTTGATCATCTTTTCATGTACCTGTTGGCCATCTGTATATCTTCTTTAGAAAAATGTCTCTTTAGATCTGCCCATATTTAAATTAGGTTCTTTGAGGGGTTTTTTTATATTGAGGTATATGAGCAGTTTATATATTTTAAATACTAACCCTTTATCAGTCATATTATTTGCAACATTTCTCCCATTCAGTAGGTTGTCTTTTTGTCTTGTAGATGTTTTCCTTTGCTGTGCAGAAGTTTTTAAGTTTAATTTAGGTTCCATATTTTTTTATTTTTGCTTCTGTTTCTTTTGCTTTAGGAGACAGTTCCAAATAAATATTGCTACAATTTATGTCAAAGAGTGTTCTACCTATGTTCTCTTCTAGGGCCAGATTTATTAAATGCCCAGAACTTAAAAATGTTATTTAGCAGTTCTAAGGAATCAAAAACAATATCCTCTCAAGAAACAGAATTACTATGTGTAATATGTCAGGAAATGAGCTTAAGAAAGTCAGAAATTCATATTTTTGATAGGATTTAGGAAATTATTAAATACAGAATAGGCAGTTAGAAGAGGGAAAAATGCAACTTGAGTTAAGAAAAGACTGCAGGAAGGTAAAAAAATATTTATGTAATTTAAAACCCCAAGGATGGCAGTGAGAAGCTGAGAGTATATTACAGCAAAGAGAATCAGTGATCACAAACCCACTTCAAGAAAATCATCTAAAAAAATACATTATCTTTGTTTGTATTTGCATGAAAATAACTTTGAAAAGTTACATAAAACACAATAAAAGTAATTAAATATTGTGCGTGGTGGTAGCGGCTAAGGGTAGATGAGAGTGGAAAGGGAGAGAAACTTCTGCCTAAGAATCTATAAGAGAAATCTATATGTATTTAACTTTTGAACAAAGTGAATATGTTACATATTCAAAAATATATAAAAACAGTGAAAATTCTATAAACATGTTATTAAGAAATATTAGGGTAATATCAGAAGAAAAGATGAGACTTTAACATGGCTCTGGAGAGAATAAGTACTGGTAGTGTATGGGATACTGTCATATTTTTTTCAAAGCTTGTAACTTTTGACTCGTAAAACTATGTATATGCATTTTATATTAAAAAGAAAATATAAATTAAATCATTCTCCCAGAAATTAGAAGGAAAAAAGAGCTATAGATATTACCAGAAAGAAAAAACAAATCAGAGGGAGAAGAAAGAATCAAAGGTATGATAGAAGAAAAGTATATTTAACTGAAGAAGTATTTGTATTATTAGAGCAAATGGGCTCACTAAATATAAGGCAAAATAAACAAAAAAGGGACAGGCACCAAGAAAAATCCTAGAGAAATATTTACATTTCAGAGAGGATATTAAGCTGGCAACATTCTCCACAACAATAATAAATTACGGCCATGCTTTTTCCTTTTCCCATCTTCAGTACCTGCAATATCTTAATGGCCAACATTTAAGGTTTGCTAAGATCTAGGCACTGTGCTTAGGGTTTGCATGTGCCTTTTCACTGGATCTTGAGGACAACACCATGAGATAGGAATCTGAGTATCAGAAATGATAAATAACTTGCCGAAGGATTCAAAACCAATAGCTGAAGTCATACATTCCGATGAGATGGTCAATACTCCTAATCTCTGCATCTATAGGCATTAGAAAATAAGGTAGTAGGTCTCAGCTTCAGTGGCACATTGGAATCTCTTAGATAGCTTTTTAAAATCCTGATGTTGAAGCTTCACTCATAAAGGTTTAACTTAATTGGTCTGGGGTTAGGGCCTGGTTATTAGATTTTATCTAATAACATTAGATTCTAATCTGAAGCCAGATTTGAGAACTGTTATATCAGAACAAAACTTAGGGAATTTTGAGGATAAAAATGTGTTCAAGGAGACCTAGGAACAGATGAGACAAATGAGACTCTTAAGAGCAAAATTTAAGGGAACACCAAAAAAATCAGCAACCAAGAGAAACAATGTTTTAGTGTGAAATAATAAAAGATAAAGAATTATAATCCATGATGCACAAAATATCAAAATTTCAAATTGGAGGGATCCAATGCTGTACTTGTATGACTCACCTTCCTAAACTTGCCCCTGATAGATCCTGTCTTTATTTAAAATTTTGATATTTTATGAATCATGAATTTTTGTATTAATTTTGAGTTTTTAAAATATTGAGTGGTTTTGTATTGTTTTTTTTTTCTGTCTTACATGAGTAAAAGGAAAAAACATATCTACTCCATCTTCCTGGATGTCCTAAAAAATGTTTTATACCTAACCAAACAATCATTCATTAATTGAAAGCAACTGAAAGTCATCCTCAGGAGTAAAAGGCTTCATAAAAAGTTTCATACATATACCTTTCCTTTAAAAATTGCTCAAAGAAATAGTGCAATATATTCAAGATGGGGAAGAGCTAGTATTATCTTCAAATACTAACGAACAGTAAAATCAGAAAATTCACAATTTAGTCTAGATAATTATAGTTAATGTAGATATGAAGCATAATGCAAATGTCAGCAATAAGTCTTGAAATAGAAGACAATGTAACATAAAAGATCAATGAGCTTTATCCAAAATCCTAAATAATATCAGTAAAAATTAGGAAGAAGTTTAGGGAGGAAAGAAAGCATATCAAATGTATTAGCTTTCAAAGAGCTCTTATTTTTTATTATTTTTTTCTTTATACTTTTTTAAGATGAAATTTACATAACATGAAATTATTCTTTTTAAAGCAAACAATTCAGTGGTGTTTAGTACATTCACAATGTTGTGCAGTGACGACTTCTACCTAGTTCAAAAACATCTTCATCACCTTAAAAGGAAACCTCACAGCCATTAATCATTTGCTCCCATTCTCCTTTATCCAAGGCCCTGAACCATTAACTGTATCCTCTCTCTATGGAGTTACCTATTCTGGATATTTCACATAAATGGAACAATACCATACCTTTTGTATCTGGCTTCTTTCACTTAGCATAATGTTTTTAAGGTTTACCCTTGTTTTAGCATGTATCAGGATGTCATTCTTTTTTATGACTGAATAATATTTCATTGCATGTGTATACCACATTTTGTTTACCCATCCATTCATTCATTGATGAACATTTGAGCTGTTTCTACCCTTTGGCTATTGTGAATAGTGCTGCTATGAACATTCATGTATATATATATATATATATATATATATACCCATTTTCAAACTCTTAGAAGAAAACATAGTGGTATATCTTCATGATTTCAGATTTAGCAATGGATTCTAAGATATGGCACCAAAAGCACAAGCAACAAAAGAAAAAATAGATAAATTGGATTTAATGACAATGAAAACTTTTTATGCTGCAAATGATAACATCAAGTAACTGAAAAGGTAATTCACAGAATGGGAGAAAATATTTACAAATCTGGATACAAGGGACTTGTGTACAAAGTGTATAAAGAACTCTTAGAACTCAACAACAAAATAACAAACAACCCCATTTTTTAAATGGGCAAAGGACTAATGAAGTACAACTTCACATCCACTGCAATGGCCAGAAATTTTAAAAATGGAAATAAGCATTGTCAAGTTGTGGAGAAACTGAAAACTTCATACATTGTGGGTGGAAATGTAAAATAATTCAACTACTGTGGAAAAATTTGGTGGCTCCTCAAAAAGTTAAACATAAAATTACCATATGTTTCAGCAATTCCACTCTTCAGTATATACCCCTCAAAAATTGAAAACAAATGTTCTTCACAGATTTAAACATGAAAATATTATAGTATATTTTTAGGTAAAAGTTAATTGTTAATAAAATAAATACATGGGGTTAAAAAAAAGAAATTTAGCAAACACATAAAACAGAAAACAAGAACAAAAAGATTGATGTAACACAACCGATATTTCTTAAGAAAATAAATGTAAATGGCTTAAATACTCCCATAAAAAAAGAACAAACAAAAACATTATCAGAGTAGTTCAGCTTTTGAAGTCTGTTTGTTTTTTTTTATAAAAGATGCACCTAAAACAAAATGATTTATAAATTAACATTTATAAATGAAGAAATGGACCAAAATGTTTTAGACAGAGATATTTTGTTTTTGTTCTCTTAAGCTACCAAATTGCCTACAGAAGTGGACTACCAGGGAACCATCAGCTAATGAGTAAGTTAATGAGTTGTCAATTTGGGGAAACTTTAAAATTACAGGAAGAATTAAAAATAGCCTCTCAATTCTATGTCTACCGGATGCCCCAAAGCCTGGGCCAACTAAAAAACTTCTGATAATTCCTTCATAGAAAATTATGAGCACCATCCAAGTCAGGGTTTATGCAAATAAAACAGAATCAGATATGACTAAAAGAATTTCACGGTCTTGGATATTTGGTTAGGAAAACTTCCTTACAAGTGTTAGCAAAAGGATCTGAATTCTTTGACCTCAAAGTTTGGCCTCATTCATTCATTCAACTAAGGAATGCCATCTTTATGCAAGTCACAATACTAAATTCTGGGAATTCAGCAGTGAACATACATACCTTGAATTCAGACAAAGTCTAGTCTTCACAGGGCTTATATTCTAGTCAAAAGAAACATGAAATAAACAAGAAAAGCAAAGAATAAATAAAATAATTTCAGATAACACTAAGTGCTACTAAGAAAACAAAACAGTAATGGGTTGGAAATGCCTGATGTGAGAGTCACTTAGCTCTGGTGGTGATGAAAGTCGTCACTGAAGAGACAACATTTACATGGAAATGTTGAAAATGCAAGAAAAGTGCAAGAAAATGTTGATAATACAAGAAGCGGGCAGCCATGCCGAGATCTCAGAAAGATCATCCAGGTCAGCCCTGGGACTGGAAGAGCTTGCTAAATTAGAGGAACAGCTAGTGATCTCTGCCAGTCAGCCGCTCTGATCAACAAAAATCCATATGATTCCTGCTTCCCAGACAAAGAACAAACTCACCTACACTTCAATGGAAATATCCAAATGCTGTATCCATTCAATGCATGCAACTTAACGTCCGTGATCTCTAGGTGATGTGCAATTCTTTTTTTTTTTTTCCACAGAAAAGTCAGAATTAAATTTTATTTCACGTTGATAGAAACGGTGAAAAAGATTTACATTTTCCCACGTTACAGCACAACATTTCAATGGAATATTTCTTGCCATAAATTAGATTTTGCTGATTTGTGTAAGTGAAACAACAGTTGATGTGCAATTCTTTCAGTCAGATCCAGTTTTTGTTCCCTAGTCCATAAATTAAATGGCAAAGAATTTGCTCCCCCCACTCATCACACTCACATGAAATGCAGTGGTGGGGCAGAGATAGGGTAACCACAATACAAACTCAGCAAAGAAAAAGCATGGGAAAAATGCAGCTGTCCCTGGTCCATAACAATGATGGTCTTCTGGGCAGGCATTAGAAAGGCAGATCCCCTGTCCTCATAGTGATTTTGTAATTTTTATTTTTATTTTATTTATTGAAGTATAATTTATTTACAATGTTATGTTAGTTCCTGGTGTACAGCAAAGTGATTGAGCCATTCTTTTTTCAGATTCTTTTCCATTATAAGTTATTACAAGGTATTGAATATGGTTCCCTGTGCTATACAGTAGGTCCTTGTTATTTATCTATTTTACATGTAGTAGTGTGTATCTGTTAATCCAAAACTCCTAATTTGTTCCTCCCCCACTTTCCCTTTTGGTAACCATAAGTTTGTTTTCTGTCTGTGAGTCTATTTCTGCTTTATAAAAAAGTTCATTTGTTTCATTTTTTCACATTCCACATATAAGTGATATCTCTCTCTGTCTGACTTCACTTAATATGATAATCTCTAGGTCCATTCATGTAGCTGCAAATGACATTATTTAATTCTTTTTTGTGGCTGAGTAGTATTCCAGTGTGTGAGTGTGTGTGAGTGTGTGTGTGTGTGTGTGTGTGTGTGACATCTTCTTATCCATTCATCTGTTGATGGACACAGGTTGCTTCCATGTCTTGACTATTGTAAATAGTGCTGCTATGAACTTTGGGGTGTATGTATCTTTTTGAATTAGAGTTTTCATTTTCTTCTGGATATATGCCCAGGAATGGGATTCTTGCTAATAAACTCTATTTTTAGTTTTTTAAAGGACTTCCATATGGTTCTTCATAGTAACTGCACAAATTTACATTCCTACCAACAGTGTATAAGGGTTCCCTTTTCTTCACACCCTCTCCAGCATTTATTATTTCTAGGTTTTTGATGATGGCCATGGTGTGAGGTGATACTTCATTGTTGTTTTGATTTGCATTTCTCTAATAATTAGCAATGTTAGCATCTTTTCATGTGCCTGTTGGTCATCTGGATGTCTTCTTTGGAGAAATGTCTATTTAGGTCTTCTGCCCATTTTTTGATTGGGTTACTTATTTCCTTTTTGGTTTTTGATATTGAGCTGTGTGAGCCCTTTGTGTATTTTGGGAATTTAGCCCTTCTTGGTTGCATTGTTTACAAATATTGCCTCCCATTCCGTGGGTTGTCTTTTCATTTTGTTTGTGTTTTCCTTTGTTGTGCAAAAGCTTGTAAGTTTGATTAGGTCTTAATGTTTATTTTTGTTTCTATTTCTTTTGTCTTGGGAGATTGACCTAAGAAAACATCGCTATGATTTATGTCAGAGAATGTTTTGCCTATGTTCTCTTCTAGGAGTTTTATGGTGTCATTTAAGTCTTTAAGCCATTTTGAATTTGTTTTTGTGTACAGTGTGAGGGTGTGTTCTACCTTCACTGATTTACATGCAGCTGTCCTGCTTTCCCAACACCACTTGCTGAAGAGACTGTCTTTTCTCCATTGTATATTCTTGCCTCCTTTGTTGAAGATTAATTGACCATAGGTGTGTGGGTTTATTTCTGGGCTCTCTATTCTGTTCCATTGATCCATATATCTGTTTTTGTGCTAATACCACACTGTTTTGATTACTGTAGCTTTGTAGTATTATCTGAAGTCTGGGAGGTTATGCTTCCAGCTTTGTTCTTTTTCCTCAGGATTACTTTGGCAATTCTGGGTCATTTGTGCTTCCATATAAATTTTAGGATGATTTATTCTAGTTCTGTGAAAATTGTCATGGGTAATTTGATAGAGATTTCATTAAATCTGTAGACTGCCATTTTTAACAATATTAATTTTTCCAATCCAAGAGCATGAGATATCTTTCCATTTCTTTAATCATCTTCAATTTCCTTTATCAATGTTTTATAGTTCTCAGCTGATAGTAATTTGACAGTAATTCTACCCTCTGATAGGAACTTCCCTGTCAGTTTCACTCCATGGCTCCTAGAGAAGTTCTTCCTGGTTATTTCCCTTCCATGGATACATCTGAATTATAGAAAGTTCTGAGTATACTCTCCTTGAAAAACATACATTTTCAATTTCTTCCTACAAGTATAAGTTTAAGGGTGCAAAGATTGTTTTATGGCTTAAACAGGACTCATGGTTTCTTTGGCCATATACTCTCCTCAAACATTTAGAAAGCTTCTAATTTATCTGCTTCCATACGAAGTTTTTTCATGGACATTATTCTATAGTTGCTTTATCTCTATGCTTCTTCTCCCCCATACTTCCTTTCTCAATTTACTTTAAGGCCTTCTGAAACATGACTTAGCTTAGATGGGCAGTAACATGCTTATAGCTGAGCATTCTTACTGAGCCTCTGTCACATGAAGGCATTTTAGCCTTACTTATTTCCTACTCTTGGGTCCAGAAGCAAGTGGCTTCTCCAACCTTGCAAAGCCTTTAATTGATAATTGGAAATCAGCCAATTCTTTAATCAGCTCATCTCTTCTTGTAATCTCTTTATATAAACCAAATGTAACAGCAAGTAACACACCATAACATTCTAACTTCATTTTCAACAGACTCAATAGACCTGTGGTCTGCCTTATAAGTTTTTCTAGGCAGCAATTTTACTAATTTTTAATGTTCTGTTACTGCATAAGCTGAGTGTCTATCTTTCCACCCTGTTTTATTTATATATCTCCTCCATCTAACTTTTTGACCAAGTCAATATCATCTATATTAAGTTCATATCATAGCAACATCTTCTTTCAAGGTATCAGTTTCTATATTAGTTACGGCAGGCTAAGTTGTGATAAAAAGAAGCAGTCTATTAACCCAGATGAAAGAGGATGGTGGCTTAGACTAGAATTAGCAGTGGACGTGACAGGACATGGTCAAATTCCAGATAAAATTTAGAGGCAGAATCACCAGGACAGGCTGATGCATTGCATATGGAGGTACTGGAAAAATAGATACATAACCTCCCAGGTTTTTGGTCTGCATAAATGGGTGAATGGTAGTCCCATTTTCTGAAATGGAAACATATGACATTTGATCTAAGATCTGAAAAATAAGAAGGATCGAAACAAACAAACACTTATGGGAAGAATATAGAGAAAAAAAAAACAATTAGTGTAGAGACCTCAAGAATGAAAAGAACTTGGCTTATTTGTGGAACAGAAAGAAGGTCATTGTGGCTAGGTTGAGAATATATTTTTTCTTGTCACTGAAAAAAGATCATTTTAATTTGCCATTATTAAAACTATAAGACAATTAATATACTTATATGATAAAAACAGCACGAGAGATTATCAGTTTTAAAACTTGCTGAAATTGTTTTATAATATAAAAATATTTATCTATGAGATAGATGATATCAAATTATTTTCTGAGGAGTTAGTTTTATATCATTTGGGGTACATTTTATCATATCCTTAAATAAGGCAGGTGTATTAACCACTGTACGTGCATTTAAAAAGGATGACAAGTATTAAGTTCAAGTCCTCATCTACTAGAAGTAGAACTTAACTACATAATTAAATTCTTCAAGTAATTAAAAATTGATAATGTTAAAATTTGATATTTGATTCCAAAAGTCAACAAAATCTTAACTTAGTTTACCTATTGTATTTCACACTGTTGGCCAGAATTTAACTGTGTTGAAATACTTAATTGTTGAAATTGTATGGAAAAACCCTACAGAACAAGTGGAATGCTGAAAATTATACCACTGGGCCTGAAGCCATAGAACAAGGTAGGGGCTTATAGGAGTGGCTTTAGCAGGAAAGTCTTATGAACCAAATTTGGATGTTGGGGGCTTTGGTTAGCATGAATTACCGACACCAAATCTTTGTGTCACATCTTCTGCTATGTCAGTGTAGACACTGCCTAAGTAGGTTGCTATGATATTGAATTATTTTTGGCATGAAGACCACTTTCATATGCTAAATAAATATGTTCGTACATCTCCCCTTCTCTTTGAATGTAATGTTTCTGTGGTCTAATGGAGATAATTACAGTAATTTGTATTCATAGAAAACATTTTATTCATGAGATTTCAAGTACTTGAGCAGAACAAACAACTATAATAATTTTCCCAGGTCCCTGAAGTCCCAATTGCATTGGAACTTGCAGTTTTCCAGGGGCGCTGGGCCAATTCAGATACCATTCTGCCTCCATCCTTTTTCGTTTTCTCTCACATTAGAAAATATGCTAAAGAACCATGCACCACACATTTTCTTCTGAGAAGTCTTTTTCCACAAAGGAAGTGTCCACAGAGGTTCATGTCCTGTTTGAAGCCTTTTCTGATCTTTCCTTCCTCCCCCACCTGCACACGACCCAGCACACTGACAGCAGAACTAACTTCTTCCTTCATTTCAACCTCCATTTTACCCTGTTCAAACCTTGGCATAGTAAGGTCTATGAGCTTTGTGCTTAGGAAGTCCTGGATGTGAATTCTAGCTCCTCCACTAACTAGTTGTATGCATTTGGGTCTCAGTGTGCTCCTCTCTAAAATGGACACAACAACCAGAATGATCAGAAAGAACTGTATTGAAGATCATGAGAAACAGTGCAAGATAAAGAACTTAAGATAAGCCTGGTGCATGGGAAGTGCTCACTCACTGGTAGCCATGCATAGCGGCGATCCCAGTAGTTGTCCTGGTTTCATCATCATTGTATCACTACTATTTTGGTCATTTCAATAGATTTTTTTCATACACTTGTTCACATGTCTTTCTCTACTAGATTGTCTCTAAGGCCCATAATGACAGGCGCCTGACCTATTTGGCCTTATTTTCCCAACACCAAGCACAGGACCTCCATAAATGTTGATTGAATCTGTGAATGAACTACTTTTGCCCACAGTTATTATTTTCAGTCTGTTTTTTTTTAACTTTCTAGACAACTTATAATCCTCAAACCATCAACAAATGGCAGTTTAGACTCAGTTCCAACTGGCTTTCCCTAGCAAGATATTTATCCAGTCAAGGACACTGACAGATTTGAAATTCTACTCATGCCAAAAAGATAAGTCAAAAGAGCTCACAGCCAAGGGAGGAGAAAGGAAGAGCTCGCAAGAAGAGTTCTACTTATGGCTAAGTAAGATCACCAAATCCTTAGTAATGAGAACAGTTTAATACTGTTTCTTATATGAGTTGCAACATCTTCACTATCAATTAATTTTTAAATTTTATTTGTGCCTATTGATGAAATCTCATGGAATCTCAATGTGATGGGATCTGAAGGCCCCAAGTAGGTTTGATGGAATGTGTGAATTTTCTCTGTAACAACATCAACACATGCTTAAAGGAAGCTTCCATTTGGTGAAGACTCCACTGCTCCCCTAGAGAGCATGTATATTAACAACTATAACAAATGTAAGCTGTACGATTGCCAGGTGTTTACTAAATGACAGGCACTTTCTAGATGCTTTACATATGTTGTTCATAATCCTCAGAGCAGTTCTGAGAAGCAGACATCAGAGAATCAGTAACACTTTTAGTTGCAGGTAAGAAAATCTTGGACTTAAATAGCTTAAACATTAATTATGACAACAAATATGAAGATGGACAGCCAAGGACTCATTCAGCAACTCCACAATGTTACCAAAGGCCCTTCAAGCTCATTCCTCCCACCATCTTTAGCACATTGGTTTCATCCTTGTGACTGACACCTCATGAATTTAAGTTGGCTGCCAGTTCTCGAGGTGTCACGTCCACCAAGCAGCCCAACTGAGAAACAAGAGACAAATGCCTCTTTCCTCTTGAGGCCCTAACTTAAGAATTCCCTTTCCACTTCTTTGGGCAGAAGTGTAGATTATTTATGCTCATCCTAGAAGCACTCACTGGTGAAAGAGAATGGGATTTTTATTGCTGTCTTCAGTCAGAATTTGTCCACTGGGCCTGGATCTTCCCTGAGTTTGAGAGATCTCTGCCAGTTATCTGAACCCCAAATCTAGGTCCTGTTTATACTGATCCCAAGTGGAATAGAAGATTTCAGTCTTCAACAGCACCATCAAATTAAGAATATCTGAGGCTTGCAGAAAAAGAGGGAAGATCCTTAGGATCAGGGCATTCCTGAAAAAGCAAATCAAGAGAAGAGAGAAGAGAAAAAGTATTTTTTTAGATACTTACCATAAGCCAGGAACTGTGTTATTCACTTTATCTCAATAAGATTCAGAGCAATTGGTTTTTCAGAGAAGGGCCCAGAGAGGTTAGGTAATTAGCCCAAGATCACACAGTATTTCAGTGTGGTACAGTAATTTGAAAACAAGTATTCTAATTCCACAGCCCATGACCTTTGCATGTTACTGCCCTGTCCTTTTGTATAAATGCACACAATGAGACGTCTGGAATAAAAATGTGCACCAGGAGCTGGAAAGTCTGAAATCAAGCAAAGGTTTGCTGGGGGAATGGAGATAGAGAGTAGGTGGGTCGCCCAAGAAGCCCTTCATTCCTCTAATTGCCTGGTCTTATGTTTTCAGATTGAATTGATTGTCTTGCTGCCCATTTATTGATTGGTCCCTCAGACTCAGCCCTGCTTCTGACAATTTCCCATAAACTGTCAGGATCCAAAGTTTTACTTATTTAAAAGGAGCATACATTTATAGCCACGTGAACAACTTGGTCGCTGTGGGATGTGTGGGAACTGGTAGAATAACTCAGATCACTTGCGTTATACGGCAACCCTCATCTTCTCACCTGACAGTCTCCCGCTGAGATATCATCTGGGTTTGAAAGTGGAAATTAATTTTGAGCTGCGGCATATGAAAAATGACCTCTGCAAAGTTCTTACTGCCATATGCAATTCTCTGTGTGGGAATTCTCTGTTACTAGGGCTAATAGAAGCGATAAAAAGTTCTGAAGAGCAAGCGTCAAAGTATCTTTTGAGAAGCTTCTAGGGGGAGTAAGAATGAGGAGAGATCTTGCACTTATCAAGGCTGTGTAGGTAAGTAAAGCTTCAGAGGCAGGCAGATTTGGTTTGGTTTGCCAGCTTTGCCACTTACTGGCTTAAGATTATCAACCTATTTAATTTCTCTGACTTCCTTATTTGTCTAAACAAGACTGACAAAATTGACCTCGCAAGTGTTTGTGAGGCAAAACTAAGCACACTGCCTGGTACACAGCAGGTGCACACTCTTGTCATCTCCCCAGGTTCCCTTCTGAATTGGCAGGTTTCTGCATACTAGGACCAGGACTAAAATGCCAACCAGCTCCAAGGCTGGGAGTTAGATGAAGAAAAGTTAGTAAAACCAAAGCCCCCTTTAGCATTTGGTAGCCATCAAATAGGAGCCCCTGATGTCATAGGTGAGAGCCTGACATTATGGCTAAGGGAAGCCAGTTGCCCAGAAGTGGAAAAATTGTCTGGCAATTAGGAAAATTTATAGATATTTCTCAAAACTCCTTGGGTGCTGGGTTGGGGAAAGGGTAGTGGTATGTGTTTTATCAAAAGCTCAAATAAATCCAGGTCCCATCAGAATCACTGTTCAGAGATGTGAGAAGACAGGGAGACAACAAAAAGGCAACGAGAAGACGATGAAAAGTAGTATTTCGCAAGATTTTATCAGTTGGGATGGCAGGCAGGCACGCACTCTATTTCTCTGTCTGCTCAGGCGAGCCTCTGGGGCTAGAGGGAGATTCATCCTCCCCTCACTTGTTTTTATACACAGCCTCCAAAGGAAAGATTTGCAAGATCTTGTTTTTTCACAAACTTGGATACCGTCTCACTCGGTATCCAGAAAGCAGATGTTTTTAACTCAACCTTGGAAATGAGAAGTGAACGCCATTTCTTTTTCTTTCTTTCTTTCCTTCCTTCCTTCCTTCTTTCTTTCTTTCTTTCTTTCTTTTCTTTCTTTCTTTCTTTCCTTCTTTCCTTCTTTCTTTCTTTCTTTTCTTTCTTTTTTCCTTCTTTCTTTCTTTTTCTTTCATTCTTTTTTCTTTCCTTTCCTTTATTTCCCTTCCTTTCTTTTCTTGTCTTTTTCCTTCCTTCCTTCCTTCCTTCCTTCCTTCTTTCTTGATACAGAAAGTTTTGCACAATTTAAATATATTCTACCCAAGGAATATTTCAATTCAGGGTTTCACTTTGGCTTTATTTTTCCTTCTTTACATAGATTTCCAATTTAATAGGGATACTGTAATGCTTTGGCACAAATAGCAAAAAAAAAAAAAAAAAAAAAAAAAAAAAAAAAAAAAACAAGTACTTTTCCAGTACCAAATGATTTGCCCTCTTTGTCTTGACGGTGTCACCTGACCCCCCTGGGAAGGGTTGGATTTCTGCACATCCATCACACCCACTGAGGCCACGTCAAAGCCCTGCCTAGCTTCTCCCTTGTGCATCTATGGCTGATTATTCACTACACTGTAGGCTGAAGACCAGAGCCTGAGATGGAAAAGGTTCATTCCTACCCAGCCGCTCAGGACACTGACCCTTTTGTGAGCCAACTCTACTCTCTTTTTCCCATAACTATGACCTTCCATCACTGTTCAGAGCCATTTCAAGTGTGAGCTAGTAAGGTATCACTTTTCCAGAAATTTTGTCCCATAACCATCGGCTTTCATATATGAGGAAAAAGATATGTGTGTAATAAAGCCAAACATAACAATGCATCAGGATTCCTAAGTGCATTTTGCAATAGCAGATTGTGTTGCATGTCAGAGCTGACACATTGTTAATCTAATAAAAGCGCACAGGGATTTCTCTAAACCTTGGCCATGCACACATGAAAATGCTATCGGACCATCTGACATTTTGTTTGAGCTCATCGTCTACCATCTTGAAAGTGCTCCAGCTTTCTTTTTGAAAATTCTTTCCTTATATGTTGAAGTCAGATTTCTATAAATTCTGTTTTTATATAAATTTATTTGTTTTTGGCTGCATTGGGTCTGTTGCTGTGCAGGCTTTCTCTCGTTGTGGTGATTGGGGGCTACTCTCCATTGCGGGGCGCAGGCTTCTCATTGAGGTGGCTTCTCTTGTTGCGGAGCACTGGCTCTAGGTGTGTGGGCTTCAGTAGTTGTGGCACATGGGCTCAGTAGTTGTGGCTCTCAGGCTCTAGAGCACAGGCTCAGTAGTTGTGGCTTACGGATTTAGTTGCTCCGCAGCATGTGGTATCTTCCCGGAACCAGGGCTTGAACCTGTGTCCCCTGCATTGGCAGGCGGATTCTTAACCACTACATCACCAGGGAAGTCCCAGTTTTCTATAAATTCTTAAAGGAGCAAAGGTTTAGCTGACCAGAATCAGAATCATAAGTAGGCCTGGAAATTCCCTATCACTGCTTAGGCTAAGAATTTGGAAGGAATGGAGGAATGAACCAAACTATTTCATGTTTGAGATTTTTTTTTTCTGAAATCAATGAAGGCATTCTTTGCTATCATACATGATGAAAGCATTGAAACTGGCTAGATTTCCTTTAGTACCTTTCCCTAATTAAACCAGTTCTGAAATGTGTATGGTGCACAAGCAGAGTACCAGGGATTGCACACTGGTGCCCTCAGGACCACGTCATAGGGTAGCACAGAGAGGGTGTGAGACAGTGGAGCTGAGGGAATGCTGCCTGCAACGTGAGCGTGCTCTAAAGGGCAGCCACGACTCCACTCCCATGAGAATGAAGTGTGGCAACATTTTCCGATTTTTTTTTTTCCAAGAAAAGTCAGAAATCCTGATGCTTAGGTGGAATCTTTAAATGTTGGCAACTAATTCCGATTTTTTTTAAAAATCTCTTTACAAGAGAAATAGTCTGACTGCTGAAATCGGCCTATATGATATCAATTTTTAACCTTCACAACAGATTAGGACTTGGGCCTTCGTCCCATAGGGCCCCACAGTCTGGGGCTCCCTGGGTGGGGAGTCCCAGTGACCTCTTCCCCATGACATCCTGGAGAGTCTGTCACTCATCCTTCTGCGTGGAGCATGATCTAACCAGAAGGCTGCTTACACACAATGCATCCTACAGGCCTCCCACCACGGTCAACACTCATTGGGAGTTGACTAATTATACAGTTATTCGTTTTCTATGGGTTTGTAGCAAATTACCACAAATTTAGTGGCTTGAGACAACATAAATTTGTTACCTCACAGTTCTATAGGTTAGAAGTCTGATGCGGTTCTCACTGGGCTAAAATCAAGACAGGGCTGTATTCCTTTCTGGAGACTCTTGAGGAGAATGTGTTTCCCTCTTTTTTCCAGCTGTATGAAGCTGCCCTCTTCCATTGACTCATGGCCCCTTCGTTCATCTTCAAAGCCAGCAATGGCAGGTGGAGTCCTCAGGTCACATCACTCTGACCTTGCTTCCATATCACATCTTCTCTGACTCTAGCTCTCTGCCTCCCCTTCCTTTTTTGAGGATCATTCTGATTACATTGGGCTCATCTCAACAATCTCCCTATTTTAAGGTTCTCTGATTGGCAACTTTAATGCCCCTTTGCCATGTAACCTAACATACTCACGGATTCCAGAGATCAGGACTTGGACGTCTCTGGGGGCCATGATTCCGCCAACCACACAGAGGAAGATCTGTTGAGATTTACATGGAAGAAACTGAGGTTGAAGCTCCAGAACAGAAGCCACAGGCTTTTACCCTTAAGGAAATCACTTTCCATTGACTCTCTGGGAACCCGTATGATTGACAGCAAATCCCTGTGAACTTATGATATGGTTGCTTAGCTAATTTGAGAGCTTTCCGGGCTTTTGCTTCTCATCAGCATTCCTTCTCTTGTTGAGTTGGGGAACCATGGGCTGCCACCAGTGTGCCCAAATGAGAGTGCAAACAGCCATGAATGGGTCAAAGAGACTACCAAAGGATGAATATGGGTGGAACCAAATGTTCTTGATGTCTGCTTTAAATGTTTGTTTTTCCAGAATGTGTACAATGGCTTTACTCACCTTTCACAATTCCTGTATCACACAGGGCGTGTCAGCATGACATTCATTCAGTCATTTTTGCATTTGAACCACAGGAAGTTTTCTTCAACTGATTTCTCTTAATCTTTTGAGGCTCACCATTTAACCACTTGCTTTGCTCCTTTGCATGAAAAAAGACAAAAAGGTTCAGGTAGCAAATGCCATTTTCTGTCTACCCGCTTAAAATCCTAAAACCAAGGACTTAGTTTTATTTTTGTTTGTCTTTTTTTTTTTAATAATTTACTAAACTTTATTGAAAGCCTTCATTATGTGTAACATTGTTAGGTCCCGGATGGGGAGACTAAGAGAATATTCGAAACTGAATAACATACCCCCTCGTCCTCATTCCCTTATCAAATGTACAACTGAGTAATAGAGGTAACAGAGGAAGAAGGAGGACTTACTGCTGGACAACAGAGAATGCTCCAGGGGGCTGCAAACAGGACATGAACTTCAAAGTGCCAAATGGAACATTGCTCTTATTATCTGGTTTTCTGCCATTCCAGTACTGTGATGAAAAGGAGAGAATATTCCAAGTTGGGTGGCAAGTTGAATGCAGGATGGGAGGTCAGAGTCAGCGCTGTGGGTGAGGACAAGAGGGTAATCAAGGATGGGGCTCCCTTAGATTTCGTCTCATTTTGCACATTTGTTGGCCAATGCCTTACTCAAAACTTTTATCATGGTCCTAAACATATGACAACTTGTGAAATTCAAGAGACAAACATATCCTCTCGAAATAAAATCATAAAATTATTAATGTTGGTTATCACTTTCGCAAATAGATTATTGTATCATAATTATTTGAAAAGAAGCCTGTCTTCCCCTCTAGGAGAAATTTTGAGGAAGAAATGGATTCTGATTTACCTTGTATTTCCAGACTTGAGTCATACCTAGCACCTTGTAGGTGCTTAATATGGACATGATTTGAATTCTACTCTGTACCCCATCACTTAACATCACAAAAACACAGGGCTAGGCAAGATTTTGGCTCCCTGACCTCCACTCCCTTGTGTTCTGCCTGTGGTTATGTTATGCAATTAAAGTTGATAATCAGCTGACCTTAATATAAGGGAGAGTGTCCTGGATTTCCCAGGAAAGCCCAATGTAATCACATGGGCTGCTAAGGGCAGAGGGGAAGGCAGAAAGATGAAGCAGAAGAATCAGAGAAAGAAGAGATGGACCACATGAGAAGATTTATACCATTTCTTGTTCTGAGGTTTAGAGACCATGTGTGAGGAATGGAGAGAAGATTTTAGGAACTAAAGGTAGCCCCAACCAACAGTCGGGAGGGAAACGGGGACTTCAGTCCTACAACCACATGGTACTGAATTTTGTCAATGACCTAAATGAGCTTGAAAATGGATTCTCCTCCAAAGCCTCCAGAAGGAATGTAGCCCTGTTAAAGCCTTGATTTTAGTCCAGTGAGACCAGTGTCAGACTTCTGACCAACAGAACTAGAAGTTAATACATTTGTATTATTTTAAGCCACTAAGTTTATGGTAATTTGTTATGGCCACAATAAATAACTAATGCAAACACCAATTGTAGCTTCCTCAAAATCCTTTCATAACCATAACATACTTGGTCTTTCCAAAGAGAAGTGCTCCCTCCCTCAACTTAGCCAAGAGCAGCTATTACCCATTCCCTTCATCCTGTACTCCTAGAGTAAGAGGACACTCATAATAATGTTAGCCCTGTCTCTTTGTCAGCATCTTACCTGAAGCAGTTAATTGTAAGTTCCTTGAAAGTAGAGAACAGGTATTAGTCATCTTTATCTCTTGCTGTATAAGGCTTAAGAGAAGCCATTTATTTCTACCAAAGAGATATTCAAAACCCATCTGAGGGAGAGGTTTAGGTAGTCCTGATCAGAGGAGATGTTTCTTCAGACTGGATCTACAGTGGGAAATCTGACAGTTGGGCAGGAGTGCTGAGCTCCAATCTACCAAACCCAAAGGAGAACCAAGTCAGACAGAGCAACTACTGTAGGAACCCAGATATCTGGATCCAGAGATTGAAGGCAAGAGCACGTATGTTGGGAACAGTGGGGAAGGACCTGGGGGATTGCCTAAAATGTCTGCTGGGTGGGAGATTCACCTATTGGGCCCACTGGGATGTGATTGACCTGACTTAAAATGTCCAGGGCAGTGTGGGTGATGTGTGTTCAGAGAATGTCATTTCCCTAGCTGGCAAGTGACATCCATCTCCCTATCGCTGGACCACTATCGAGATACAGCTTCCAGCCAATGTATTATCTCTGGTATTCTAGAGATTAACTCCACCTACAAAGAATTCTAGAGTCAAATTTACAGTGGGCCTTGCATTACCTCACTTGGTTCCACAATCAAAGTCTAAACCTTCAAAAATAATGTGTCCCGTCCTTTCCAATCTCGCCTCTCCATGCCCACCCTCACCACACACAAGCACTTGGCTTTAACTTGGAAAGTTCTATTGAAGAGCCCACCTTCCTTTGAGATATCAGCTAACCCCAAGATCCCTTTTGGTTCTGTCTCATAAATGCAGATTATCCCCAAATCACACTTTTCAGCTCACCAATCCCAAGTGGTAGCCTCTCCAGCCAACTTACCCCATGGAAATATATTTTAAACTCTTTCAGCAGAGAGAAATATTTGGGTCTTTGCCTGTTTTGCAAAGGCTGAGAATCAAATTACACACTCAGAGCTTCTGTTTTTTTTAATATTATATGTCTGTATTATTTAAACATACATGGAAAGTAGAATTTTTTCCCTAACAAACTAAAGCTTGCTGGCGCCAGCATCGCATTGGTGACTGTGACCATTGTGTGGGTCGTGTCACCAAGATGCAGTCAGAGGTCTCAGTGAAATAGTCTGAAGGTACAGGATGGAGCCAAATTGGGACATGGAATGTGGGCCTTCCCTTTGCTTTTCTGGAAAGGGATAATTACCGAACCCCCAAAGACTTTCCATTAATTACTCAAATGTCACATCCTCCGTCTCACAGTAAGCCATGGTAGTCCCTCAGATACTGATTTGTTATTCTCCTTATATTGGTGGAGATTCTTTTTAATTAAAGGATTTTTCCATTCTCTAATCTTTTTTTAATTTTAAAAAACTTTCTTAGCCCATGTATCTAAGCCATGTGAGCACATGTGTTTTGTGATGTGCCATGTTTCAAAAGGAAAAGAACAAGATCCTTTGAACATATTTTCCTAGCGTCTCAACTGATTAACAATCTGTTTTATCTTCCATGTCTGTGAATAGTTTGCAAATGATGTGCCCCAAGTCTTTTACCCCTAAATTTCTCATAGTGTCATTAGTGTAGACTTCACTTGGGAATTGGTGAACATTTGAGCAGCAGCTGCACTGGTTAATAGTTCCACAGTTCAGGGAGAAAAAGTTAGCTGAATAAATTAATAATGTAAAAAAATATTTCAGAGGCTTTTTTTAAATAATGATTAATTTAGGCTGATTATTTTTAAAATTATTAATTAATTAATTTATTTATTTTTGGCTGCATTGGGTCTTTGTTGCAGTGCATGGGCTGCTCATTGTGGTGGCTTCTCCTGCTGCGGAGCACAGACTCCAGGCGCACAGGCCTCAGTAGTTGCAGCACGTGGGCCTAGCCGCTCCGCGGCATGTGGGATCCTCCCAGACCAGGGCTCGAACCCACGTCCCCCGCATTGGCAGGTGGACTCCCAACAATTACACCACCGGGGAAGTCTTCAGAGGCTTTTTAAGACCAGTTAAGAAAACAAGCTATTCACAACCACTTTAGATGAATTAACATTCTAAATTATAATAACACATTTATTAATTTGTTTTATTAAGCAAGTCATTTCAATTTTCCCTGCTAGAAAGCCCCTTATTAATATAGTTTAAGTTATTATGTTTACCTGAGATAAGTAAAATTATATATCTTAAATATTTCACCTCACTTGATGATGCTTGACTCCACCTTTTGTCTCTTTTAATTTGAGGTATAATTGACATGTAACATTATATTAGTTTCAGGTATACAATATAATGATTCAGTATTTGTGTAAACTGACATGATCACCACTAGATAAGTCTAGTTACCATCTGTCATCATACAAAGTTACAATTTTGTGTGTATGTGAATAAAGAAAACTTTTAAGATGTAATCTTTTAGTTACTTTCAAATATGCACTACAATATTATTATAATGTATATCATGCTGTACATTATGTCCCCGTGACTTATGTATTTTATAATTAGAAGTTTATACCTCTTTACCTCCTTTACTTATTTTGCTCCCCACCCCCAACACCATTCTAACAGGTATGAGGTGTTGTCTTATTGTGGTTTTGATTTACATTTCCCTGGTGATTAGTGATGCTGAGCATTTTTTCATGTACCTATTGACCATCTGCATGCCATCTTTGAAGAAATGTCTATTCAGATCCTCTGCCCATTTTTTAATCAAATTGTTTTTTTTGTTTTCACTTTGAATTTTATGAGTTCTTTATACTTTTTGGATAATAACCCATTGTCAGATATATGATTTGTAAATATTTTCTCCCATTCAGTAACTTGTCTTTTCATTTTGTTAATAGTTTCCTTTGCTGTGTAGAAGCTTTTTAGTTTGATGTACTCCCACTTAATTCTTTTTGTTTTTGTAGCCTTTGCTTTTGGAGTCAAATCCGAAAAATCTTTGCCAAGACCGATGTCAAGGAGCTTACTGCCAATATTTTCTTCCAGGAGTTTCATGGTTTCTGGTCTTATATTTAAGTCTTTAATCCATTTTGAATTAATTTTGCATATAATATAGGATAGTAGTCTAGTTTCATTCTTTTGTTTTTTCTGTCACCAGTTTGCAAAACATCATTTATTGAAGGGACTGTCCTTTCCCAGTTTGATATTCTTGGCTCATTTGGCTATATATGTGGGCATATATGTGAGGGTTAATTTGTGGGATCTCTATTCTTTTCCATTGATCTATGTCTCTGTTTTTATGCCAATACCATACTGTTTCAATTACTATAGCTTTGTAATATAGTTCAAAATCAGGAGGAAAGATGCCTCCCACTCTGTTCATCTTTCTCAATATTGCTTTCACTATTTGGTGTCTTCTGTGGTTCTATTCAAAATTTAGGATCTATTTCTCTGAGAAATGGCATTGGAATTTTGATTGGCATTGCATTAAAATCTGCAGATTGCTTTGGGTAATATGGACATTTTAACAATATTGGTTCTTCCAATCCATGAGCATGGAATATCATTCCCTTTATTTGTGTGTTCTTCAATATTTTTCATCAACATTTTATAATTTTCAGTGTAGAGTCCTTAATCTCTTTGGCTAAATTTATTCCTATGTATTTAATTATTTTTGATAAAATTGTAAATGGGATTGTTTTCTTTTTTTTTTTTTAATGGGAGTATAGTTGCTTTACAATGTGTGTTAGTTTCTGCCGTACAGCAAAATGAATCAGCTATATGTGTACATATATCCCCTCTTTTTTGGATTTCCTTCCCATTTAGGTCACCACAGAGCATTAAGTAGAGTTCCCTGTGCTATACAGCAGGTTCTCATTAGTTATCTATTTTATACATATTAGTGTATATATGTCAATCTGCAGAGTTTTGTTGAAAAATCAGCTGATAACCTTATGGAGACTCCCTTATATTTTATTTGTTGCTTTTCCCTTGCAGCTTTTAATATTTTTTTTCTGTATTTACTTTTTGTTAGGGTGACTAATATGTGTCTCGGCATGTTTCTCCTTGCTTTATCCTGTATGGGACTCTCTGTGCTTCCTGGACTTGATTGACTATTTCCTTTCCCACATTAGGGAATTTTCAACTATAATCTCTTAAAATATTTTCTCAGACACTTTCTCTTTCTCTTCTTTTTCTGGGAGCACTATAACTTGAATGTTGGTGCATTTAATGTTGTTCCAGAGGTCTCTGAGACTGTCCTCAATTCTTTTCATTCTTTTTTCTTTATTCTGCTCTGCAGCAGTTATTTCCAACATTCTATCTTCCTGCTCACTTATCCACTCTTCTACCTCAGTTATTCTGCTATTGATTCCTTCTAAAGTATTTTCAATTTCAGTCATTGTGTTGTTCATCACTGTTTGTTCTTTAGTTCTTCTAGGTCCTTGTTAAACATTTCTTATATTTTCTCCATTCTATATATGAGATTTTGGATCATCTTTACTATCATAACTCTGAATTCTTTTTCAGGTAGATTGCCTATTTCCTCTTCATTTATTTGGTCTTGTGTGTTTTTAACTTGCTCCTTCATCTGCAACATATTTCTCTGTCTTCTCACTTTCCTTAAATTGTTGTGTTTAGGGTCTCTTTTCTGCAAGCCACAGGGTTGTAGTTCTTCTTGCTTCTGGTGTCTGTCCCCAGTGGTTGAGATTGGTCCAGTGGCTTATGTAGGCCTCTTGCTGTAGGGGACTGGTGCCTGAGTTCTGGTGGGTGTAGCTGGATCTTGTCCTTCTGATGGGCAGGGCCACATTAGATGGTGTGTTTTGGGGTGTCTGTGGGCTTAGTATGACTTAGGCAGCCTGTCTGCTAATGGGTGGGGTTGTGTTCCTGTCTTGCTAGTTGTTTGGTGTGAGACGTCCAATACTAGAACTTGCCAGCCGTTGGGTGTAGCTGGGTCTTTGTGTTGAGATGGAGACTTCTGGGAGAGCTCTCTCTCATTAATATTCCCTGGGGCTGGAGTTCTCTGGTGGTCCAGTGTCCTGGACTCAGCTCTCCCACCTCACAGGCTCAGGCCTGACCCCTGGCAGGAGAACAAAGACCCTGCAAGGAGCATGTCATGGAAGAAAAAAAAAAAGAAAGAAAGAACATGAACAGACAAACAAAACCCCTAAGACAAATGGTAAAAGAAAAACCAAACAGGAAGAAACACACATACACACAAACAGGAAAAAAAGAAAGAAAGGAAACAAAAAAGAAGAGAGCAACCAAAAAAATAAATGAATCCCAAAACAAAAACAAACAATACAAATTAAACTAACAAAAAAAAAATCAAAAGCAGAAAGCAAACTAAAAAAAAGGCAAAGAAAGCATAAAACAAACACACAAAAACAATTTAAAAAAGATAAAAGCAAAACCAAAGAAAGAGGAAAACAAAAGGATAAAACACAAAGCAACAAGTAAGTAAAGTAAAACTAGAAAAATATAAAATATAGTTAAAAAAAGAGATAAAACAAAGCAAGACAGAAGAAAAACTAATAATAATAAGGAAAAAACACAATATAATAAAAAAGTAAAGTAAAATAGTAAAATCTAAAATATTTTAAAATTAAAAGCATAAAAAGAAAGAAAAAAATTAAAAGAATAATAGAAAAAAGAACAACAACAGAATAAAACAAATCAAAAGAAATAATGGTGATAATATTATCACTCGGCTGTCTCAGCTAACCTCAGCTGTCAGTGTCCTTGCTCCCACAGTGAGTCACAGCCAATCCCTGCCTCCCCAGGAAGTCCTCCAATACCTCTAAGTAGGTTTCTGGACCTGCTGTGGGCACTGTGGGGCCAGCTGAGGTTCTGACCTGGCCCAATTCCCATGTGTATTTGCCCCCAAATTCCACAGTTGTTAAAGCTGGACCAGCCTCAATTGTGGGAGCACTCATCTATTCTGATATTCCACAGATGCATTGTTTACCAAGCCAATTGCAGGGATTTAATCCATTGCTCCTGCAGCTGCATGGAGAGATTTCTGTTCCTCTTCTTTGGTCGCACCACCCCTGTGGCTCAGCTTTGGTTTTGGGCCCACCTCTGCATGTGGGTCACCCTCAGGCCTCTGTTTCCTGCCCAGGCAAGAAGGGGCAAAAGCAACGGCTGATTAGGGCACACTTACTCTGGCCAGGAAGAGGGATGGATACGGCAGCCACAATTAGGATGTTCAGGGAGTGCCTGCAGCGGCAGAGGTTGGCAAGAAGTTGCAATAGCCTGGCATGCATCATGCACTCTCCTAGGAAAGTTGGCCCCAGATCACAGGACCCTCAGTAGTGGTGGGCTGTGCAGGCTCCCAGGAAGATGTGGGCAGTGCCCTGCACTTGCTCTCAGGACCCTTGCTGACAGCAGCAGCAGTGGTAACAGTCTGAGCCAGCCTGGAGTCTGAGATAGCAGCTGCAGCTCGCACCCATCCCTTGAGCTCATATAGGTGGTGCCCTGTGAGTTCACTGAGGAAGAAGTTCCTATGGCAGGCCCACCCCTCTCTTCATGCACCCCCTAACAATGGTCCCTTGTTTCTCTGGAAGGCCCAGGCTTCTTCCTAGACTCCCTCAGCTGTAACACACTACCCCTAAAGCTGTCTTCATGCAGCCAACCCCAGTCCTCTCCCTGGGGTCTGACCTCTGAATCCCTAGCCTCAGCACCCAGCCCCCACCTGCCAGGTGGGCCAGCAGACAAGCATCTCAGGTTGGGGAGTGCCAGTCAGCACTGACCCTCTGTGCGGGACTCTCTCTGCTTTGCCCTCCACACACCTGTTGCTGCACTCTCCTCTGAGGCTCTGAAGCACCCCACTGTCCGTGCCAGTGAGGGGGCTTCCTAGTGTGTGGTAACTTTCCCTCTTTCACAGCTCCCTCCCAGAGGTTCAGGTCCCATCCCGATTCCTTTGTCTCTTTTTTTTTCTCTTTTCTTTTGCCCTACCCAGGTATGTGGGGATTTTCTTGCCTTTTTGGAAGTCTGAGGTCTTCTGCCAGTGTTCAGTAGATGATCTGTGTGAGTCGTTCCACATATAGATGTATTTTTGATGTATCTGTGGGGAGAAGGTGAGCTCCATGTCTTAATCCTCCACCATCCTGAAGGCTCTCCAGGATTGTTTTCTTAATTTCTCTCTCTGATAATTTGTTGGAAGTGAATACAGGTATGAGAGATTCTTATACCCTGCAACTTTACTTAATTTGCTTATTAGTTCTAACAATGTTTTGGTGTAGTCTTTAGGGTTTTCTATGTATAAAATCACATCATTCGCAGAAAATGACAGTTTTACTTCCTTCTTTCCAATTTTGATGGTTTTATTTCGTTTTCTTGCTTAATTGCTATGGCTAGGACTTGCAATACTATGTTGAAAAAAGTGGTGAGAGTAGGCATCCTGGTCTTGTTCCTGATCTTAGAGAAAAATTTTCAGTTTTTCACTGTTGTGTATGATGTTAACTGTGGGCTTATCATATATGGCCTTTAATATGCTGAGATACATTTTCTCTATATGTACCTTGTTAAGAGTTTTTATCATAAATGGATGTAGAATTTTCTCAAATGATTTACATACCTGGAATAAATCCCACTTGATCATGGGAGATTAAAAGGATCATTATAATCCTTTTAATGTATTGATGAATTTGGTTTGCTAATAATTTGCTGAGAAATTTTGCATCTAAGTTCATCAGAGATATTAGCCTGTAATTTTCTTTTTTTGTGGTGTTCTTGTCCAGTTTTGGTATAAGGTAGTGCTGACCTAACAAAATAAGTCTGGAAACATTCCCTCTTCTTCAGTTTTTTGGAAAAGTTAGGTTTTAAAGAGAAGGATAGGTTTTAAATCTTTTGAATGTTTGGTAGAATTTACCAGTGAAGACATCTAGTCCTGGATTTGTGTTTGTGGGAGACTTTTGATTACTTATTCAATCTCCTCACTAGTAATCAATCTATTCAGATTTTCTATTTTTTTATGATTCAGTCGTGGAAGATATTATGCTTCTTAAAAGTTATCCATTTCTTCTAGGTTGTCCAATTTGTTGGTGTATAATTGTTCATAGTAGTCTTTTATGATCCTTTGTATGTCTGTGGTATCATTCATAATTTCTCCTCTTTCTTTTCTCATTTTATTTATTTGAGCCCTCTCTCTTTTTTTCTTGGTGAGTCTAGCTAATGGTTTGTCAATTTTGTTTATCTTTTCAATGAACCATCTCTTACTTTCATTGATTTTTTCTATTGTCTTTTTATTCTATATTTTAATAATTTTCACTCTGATCTTTTTATTTCCTTCCTTCTACTAATTTGGGCTCTGTTTTTTTTTTCTTTTTCTAGTTTCCTGAGGTGTAAAGTTAAATTGTTTATTTGAGATTTTTCTTGTTTCTTGAGGAAGGTCACTATTGCTATGAACTCTTTTTGCTGCACTCCATAGATTTTTGGTATGTTGTATTTACATATTCATTTGTCTCAAGGTACTTTTTACATTTCTCCTTTGATTTATTGTTGACCCATGAGTTGCTCAGTAGCATGTTGTATTATTTCCATATATTTGTGATTTTTCCAGTTTTCTTCTTGTAATTGATTTCTGTTCATATCATTGTGGTCATAAAATACGCTTAATATAATTTCAATCTTCTTAAGTTAATTGAGACTTGTTTTGTGGTTTCATATATGATCTATCCTGGAGGATTTTCCAAGTGCATTCAAGAAGAATGGGTCTTTTTTTTTTTTTTTTTTTGCTGCTTTTGGGTTGAATATTATATATCTATATATCTATATCTATCTATCTATCTATCTCTATATATATATATATACCCCTATTAAGTCCATCTGATCTAATGTGTTATATAAGGCCAATATTTTCTTATTGATTTTTCTGTCTGGATGATCCATTCATTGATGTAAGTCCACTACTATGATTGTATTGCTGTCAATTTCTCCCTCTAGGTCTGTTAAATTTGCTTTATATATTTAGGTGCTCCTATCTTGGGTGCATAAATATTTACAAATGTTATAACTTCTTTTTGCATTGACTCTCTCCCTTTTTATCATTATGTAATACCCTCCTTTGTCTTTTATTACAGTCTTCGTTTTAAAGTCTATTTTGTTTGATATGAGTATAGCTATCCCAGGTTTACTTTGGTTTCCCTTTGCATGGAAAATCTTTTTGCATCATTTCACTTTCAGTCTGTGTGTATACTTACAACTAAAGTGAGTCACTTGTAGGCAGCATATATAGGGGTCTTGTTTTTATCCATTCAGCCACTCTGTGTCTTTTGTTTGGAGCATTTAGTCTAATTACATTTAAAGTAATTATTGGTAGGTATGTACTTATTGCCATTTTGTTAATTGTTTTCTGGATGTTTTATAGTTCCTCTCTCTTCCTTTCTTCTCTTGCTCTCTTTCATTGTCGTTTGATGACTTTAGTTTTATGCTTAGATTCTTTTTCAATTAACTTTTGTGAATCTACTATAGGTTTTTGCTTTGTGGTTACCATGAAGCTCACATTCACCAGCATATGTACATATATATGTATATATATATATATATATATATACATATATATATATATATAAAGTTGATAGTAACTTTAGTTTGAACGTATTCTAAAACTCTCCATTTTACTTCTCTCCCCATTTTATGTTGTTTTTTTTTTTTTGCGGTACGCGGGCCTCTCACTGTTGTGACCTCTTCCGTTGCAGAGCACAGGCTCCAGACACGCAGGCTCAGCGGCCATGGCTCACGGGCCCAGCCGCTCCGCGGCATGTGGGATCTTCCCGGACCAGGGCACGAACCCGCATTCCCTGCATTGGCAGGCGGACTCTCAACCACTGCGCCACCAGGGAAGCCCCCATTTTATGTTTTTAATGTCACATTTTATATTTTTTAATTTTGTGTTTGTGTATTGCTTAACTAATTATTGTACTTTTAGTTATTTTTACTACTTTTGTCTTTTCACCTTTAAACTAGCTTTAGAAGTGATGAATTCACTACCTTTACTATATATTTACCTTTACAAGTGAGATTTATACTTTCATATGTTTTCTTGTTACTAACTACTTTCCTTTCTTTTCAGCTTAAAGAAGTCCCTTTAACATTTCTTATAAGGCCCATTTAACTTTTACTATTCTGGAAAGCTCAATCTCCCCTTCAATTCTGAATGATAACCTTGCTGCATAGGAATTCTTGCCTGGAATTATTTTCCTTTCAGCACTTTGAATATATCATGCCACTTTATTCTGGCCTGCAAAGTTTCTGCTGAAAAGTATGATTATACTCATTTGGGTATTCCCTTTTCTCTTGCTGCTTTTAAGATGCTCTCTTTAACTTTTGACAATTTGAGTTGTGTGTTGGTGTGGATATCTTTGTGTTCATCTTCTTTGGAACTGTCTGGGCTATCTGGATCTTGATGTCTGTTTCTTACCCCAGGTAAGGGAATTTTCAGTTACTATTTTTCAAATAAGTATTTTTGCCTCTTTTTCTCTCTCTTCTCCTTCTGGGACCCCTATAATGTGAATATAATTCTGCTTAATATTGTCCTATAGGCCCCATAAGCTATCTTCACTTTTTTTTTTTTTTTTTTTTTTTTTTGCGGTACGCGGGCCTCCCACTGTTGTGGCCTCTCCCATTGCAGAGCACAGGCTCCGGACGCGCAGGCTCAGCAGCCATGGCTCACGGGCGCAGCCGCTCCGCGGCATGTGGGATCTTCCCGGACCGGGGCGCGAATCCGTGTCGCCTGCATCGGCAGGCTGACTCTCAACCACTGTGCCACCAGGGAAGCCCCTATCTTCACTTTTGAATTTTTTTTTTTTCTGCTCTGTTTGGGTGAGATTCACTGCCTTGTCTTCTAGATCAGTTATCCATTTTTTGCTTCATCTAGTCTGCTGTTGAAACCTTCTAGTGTATTTTTCAGTTCATTTATTATATTATTTATCTCTGTGATTTCTGTTTGGTAATTTCTTATATTTTCTATCTCTTTGCTGAATTTTCACTGTGCTCATCCATTTTTCTCCCAAGGTTAGTGAGCATCTTTATGTATTACTTTAAACACTTTATCAGGTAAATTACTTATCTCTGTTTCATTAAAGTTTTCCTCTGAGCTTTTATCTTGTCCTTTCATTTGGAATGTTTTCCTCATGTTTCTTTATTCTCTGTGTTTGTTTCTCTGTTTTAGGTGAAACAAATACCTCTCCCAGTCGTGAAGGGTTGGCCATGTGTAGGAGATGAATCTGATTTTTCAACATTGCCTTAGCTCTTGATTGGTCCCAGTTGTTAAGGGTGTGACAAGACTTGTTAGTGTTCCAAAGGGATGGCCCTCAGTCAGCACCTAGTTTCAAGCTGATTGGAAGTCAGACCCTTAGGCAGCAATTTTTAAGGTATGCAAATATATACAGTCCCGTGGGACTGAAATTGTAAGCCTTGCTGGCCTCCAGACCAGGTAATATGGAGGTGTCCCTGCCTGACAGTTGCAAAATTCAGGGCTCCAGGCTAATGTAAAAGCTCCTTTCTGGGAGGTACCAGTGATCGGTAGTAAGGCTGACAGAGAATGCTGAGATTTTGTCCCCCAGCTATGTTACCTGAGAGCATTCCTGTAGCTTCCAGATGTGTGGGAAACCTGAAGCCTGTCCCTCAGGATAAAGCTCCAGGACAAGTAAATAGGCCTTTATACAAAAAGACAGGGGTGTGTGTTTCAGTCTGCAGTCTGTGCAGTACCCTGGAGGGTGGTAGCCTGCCAAGAACTATCTCTCTGATTGTTAAAGTCCAATGGGACTCAGGAATGCAAGCCCCTCTGGCCACCAGAGGCAGGCAATCAAGGACTGTTCCCCAGTGTATATTGCACATGCCCACTGGCTTTAGTAAGGCAGCTGGAGAGACAAAAAACCATGAGTGCTGCTGGTACTAATAAAATAGAGGGAGAGTACAAAAAGGGTGCCTGCCAGCCCCTCTGTTCCCAGAGAGCCCCAATAGGCCCCTGCCCCTTCGGCAAGCACTTTAAGCTTAGCATACGAATCTCCTTCACATAAGTTTTAGAAGCTTTTCAAACTGTTGCTTTTGCACTGGGCCACTGGACAAGTGAGACTTCACACAAGTCCTTTAAGAGCAGTATCTCAGTTCCCTACAGCCCTTTGGGTCTCCTGGATGCAAGCCTCTCTGGTTTTCAAAGCCAGGCACTTTGTGGGCTTGTCTCTTTGGTCAGGTCCCAAGGGCTGGGGTGCCAGGTGTGGTGCACAAAATCCTTGCTCCTCAGGGAGAGTCTCCTGATTTGTGAGATCCCTCCAGATGGTAGGTTGCTGTGTTAGAGGTGGGGGTTTTGGTGAGATTGTGTCTCTGCCTTTCCTTGCCATCTCAATGTGGTCCTTTCATCGCTTGTGGTGAGGAGCCGTTCAGCTAGTTTTCAGTTCTATTTTAGAGGGAATTGTTCCATATGTAACTGTAGATTTGGTGTGTTTATGGGAGGAGGTGAGTTCAGGATCTCCCTATGTCACCGTCTTGCCCTGCCCCTGCCCTGCAACTCCATCTTCAATTATAGTCAAAATCTGTTCAGCGCCTCTCCCTCTCTTTCCACTAAGAACCCCATTTGACTTCTAACAGCCTTTGTTTTGCTTGACAAGTGTTGCAAAGTCTGAGTCCTTGCTTAATTCATCTATACCCCAAGTCCTGGCTTGTTTCATAGGATGGCTGTAGAGAAGGACAGTGGTAAAATGGACTAGCAAAATCTTTCTAAGCATGCTGTTCAGCTAATGCTCTTACAAAGTAGGCCTTACGCGCTTCTTCACTAGTGGAGGAAGGCACTCCCATTTTTGGTCCATCTGCTCCTTGCCACAGTGTGGTAAGGAGCACCTTAAATGTATTACCTTATTTCATCCCCCCAGGACTCCTGTGATGAAAGTACCACTGTCCTGATAATTTTCTCTTCTACTTAGAAGACTAGGGATTTAGGCTGAGGACCATCTGATCCCAAAGATCATATGAATATATGTAAAGAAATTGGTTCCTTAAATCTAATAAAACATCCAATGAAATATAAAATTTTTAAAAGAAAAGTGGAAACAATTTCACAAGCCTAGCACCTTAATGGAACTGAATTTATTGTTGAATTTAGGAAAAGAATTGTCTTAGCACTAGTACTATAAGCAATAGTTGTAGTAAATAGTTTTGAGAAAAATGACAATGGAGTTTTAAAAATCTTTGTAAGCTAAATATTTCGGAGATAGCTCAGGTGGAGATTAAGACGGGGTTGTTTCTCCTTTCTCTTTTGAGAGCTCCCCAGGGAGAGTTATTTTCTGATTAGCCCTTGTATGGGGTGGGATGGTGAGTCATTGTTGTACAGTAAGACCAGCTGGGCTTGTAGTAGCAATGGGAGAACAGCATTGCTAGAATCTTCTTAGAATGAAGAAAGTCAGTCACATCCAGCCTCTCCCCCCACCACTCCACTCTTCTATGCTGAGTAACAAAGATATTGCTCCAGCACATTCCAGATGTCATTCCCTCTGCCTGGGGAAGTCACCTCAACTTTTAACTCAAGCATCACAAAGCACTGTCCTCCAGAAGGTTTTCCCTGCCTCCTTGATATGACTTCTCTTGTTTCTGTTCTACTCCTCAACTCCACGTCTGCCTCACCAGGGCAGCTGCCTCCATGTATTGGAATCCCTGGTCTGCATGTTTACTTCTCACTAGATATCAAACCTTTGGAGTGTACACACTGCCTTTTCAGCTTGGCATACCCATGGCTTTTTTGAGTCATTTTGCATGTTTTGGGAATGAATGACACTCATCTGAACCCATTCTGAGGTCTATAAACCTATGTTTAAGCAATAAAAGTAAAAGACAAAAGGGCAAAACTGTTACACTTAGTGAGTTGATTTTTAATTGGACCATGGAATTCTAGAGTACTGATAGAACTTTGTGTTTCGGGGTCTCACGTTCCTTATCTATAAAATGTGAGAGTTGAAATAATGAACTCTCGGTGATGTTATTCCTCCCATCTCGATCCAGTCCAGTTTTCCTTGTATCACAGGTCCTACCAATGGAGTGTTTCTAGTCTAGCCTTGACTTTGTAGCCAAAATCTTAGCAATTTGAATTTCAGGAAGGTCATTGAGCCCTAAATCTCAATTTCAACATTTTTTATTGATTTTGTTTAAAAGAAATGGTCACCAGGAACATTACAATTCAGATACGAAATACCGTCAGATAATGAAGCCATAGATTATGTGATATTGGAAATAATAAAAGGAAAACCTTCCTTCCTTCCTTCCTTCCTTTCTTTCTTTCTTTCTTTCTTTCTTTCTTTCTTTCTTTCTTTCTTTCTTTCCTTCTTTCTTTCTCAAACTGTGGCTGTCTGTGCTGCAAAATACTCTTGTGATGTAAAATGACATCAGTGAATAAATATCCACAATATCCTGAATTATAACCTTCAAAATTTAAGTTTTGTTTTAGCAAAGGAAATATATGTGATCTTAAGATGAGTAAATAGTTATTGATGATTAGATTCAATATGTTATGGGACAGGTAAAAGAATGAATGAATTCCACTTTATGAATCTAATCTAATCATAAAGAACAAAAAATGCATTGCAAAAGAAAAATCACTGTATACAGATAGAATTTCTTTAGGCCCAATTTTGTCTTGCAAATAGCAGGAAGAAAAATGTAACTTCAGAGCATATCATAACCAATTCAAAGGAAAGACTTCCTTAGATGTAAAATCAAAGTATCTTACAAATTAGAAGATATTGTAACTATCTCAATTTCAGGCATATGGAGAGAATTTGTATAGTACACAGCTGTCTTTACATTGTCCTTTTTGTTACTATGAAGTACAGTAAAAGACCCTGATCCCTGCAGGAATGAGATATGTTCTTTTTTTGTCGAAGAGAGTTGCACTTTCATGATTTCCCACAAAACAGCTGCAAAAATACCTACAGTAGGGCATCTGGAATTCTTAAAAGTGACCTGAGGATTTGTGGCTAATGAAACATTGTGAAATAACACTCACCATGTTGTAAAAAATTACCCTTAACCATTTATTAGCATTCTTTAAGACAAAAATAAAAGGTGCCCTAAGCACATTAGCCCAGCTTGATTGGAAGAAAATGCTAAAGTGACAGACATCGTATAAATAGATGCCTTGCCAGAAACAGATCTTGACATTATAAGACATATCAATATCTTTTAACAGTTATGAAGAACAGTGTGGTAAAATCCCACTGTGATGGCTGTAGCTTAAAGTGTTTGATCAGACTTTGGAGCATCATCAGTAGTAACTTACATGTTCTTTAAAAATGTGGTTTCCTGTTGAGACCAAGCACGGTTCCCAGAAAAAAAAAAAAAGGAATTCTCTTAAAGATGTTTTTCATTTTTACCTCTCACAAAACAAGACTATCAAAATGAAAGCAATGGCTTTTCCATGAGAACTTGGGTCAACCAAACTATGTATTGTTCCATGTTAAAATGAAACATCTGGCTGACTTAATAAGAAAACAAGCTTAATTATTTCTGAGTATCTAACAGAGAGAGGTTAACTTTAAAATCTATATGTCTTTCCAAGGTGGACATGGAAGGAAAAAGAAAAACTGTGAAGTTATTTTTGACTCAGGAAAGTAGATCTGGAGGTAATTTAGTGAACACAAATTACCACTGACAAGGGAAGAAATAATTTTTTCTCCTGGTGAGTCTTTGAGTGGGCAGCATGGAGCTGTCAGCAGGGAAAAGGCATTTGGATGGATTTAAAAACAATTTAAACCCAAGTCCAAAATCCTATAAGAGATCCAGGACATCATATGAAGTTGTGAGACTCCTTAGAGAAGTTTCATTTCTAAACTGAAGCATGAGGGTGAAACTATGAGATATAAATTCAGGTGGAGAAGAGTTTATAGCTGGGAGATAAACAGATTGAGGGATAGCAAATCCTAATGCGTTTCTTAGTAAATTCTTCTCTTTTAGCCTCATTTCCGTTTTTTTCCTGGGTCCTCAATCTAACAGTCTCTACTCACCAGAGTATTTATGGATGTCTACTTGAAAGTCCTTCCTCAGCTCTGTGTGCTCCTCCTGATGGCTCCCTCCTGTGAACCTTGGCTTCCTTCACTGATGGCCACTACCAGTCATAATGCACTTGGAAGGGTGTTGTCCTTTCCCTGCTGGAACCATGGGACATGGACGGGATAGGACATTGATTTGATACCTGCCTACACTTCCCTTCAGTTTCCTGTTTCCTCTTCTCCACTTGGGCATCACTTAAGACTGCAGGGTAATCAGATTTTCCTGAAGGTATAGAGGAAGGAGCTGCAAGGCAATTACAACCTAGAAGAAAAAAACGTATAACTGTATTCTCAATCCATTTTCTCCCATAGCTCTAGGAAGAACTACTCAAAATTGGAAGGAAAAGCATCTCACAAAGGGTCTCCTTGGGGACACACTCAAATTATTAACCTTGGCCCCCTGGCTTGCACTTCTCTCAACCATTTCTTCTTCCAATCTCCATGGTGTGAAACTCCACACACTTTCTGGGAAAACCCAGTCCTCCTCAAAGGCTCCTCTTAGGGTCTGTCCTCTTCTCCACCCAGCACTATATTTCCTCCAGTTTAGAATACTCTCTGGGAAGAAGGGGGCATGAGAAGGGAACCATGATTGTTGGTCTTTGGAATTTTAAGTCTTGTAGAATGTAGCCCTCTAGCCATTAGCCCTCTTCACATGATGGAGCCACCGTTGAGTGGAACACACATACTGACACATATCACAAGGACATATTTTAAATCTCAGAGAGAGCATCGCCTAAACTTATAAGGAAGAAGAGGAATAATTATCAGACTGCCTCATAATTTGCAAAACTGCCTCTCTCACAATGGAGTTACACTTCCCTGTGTCACGCAGAGCACTATTACTGCCACCCCTGAATCCCTAACAACTTCCTCCTCTACTCTTCTCTCTACCATCTACCGGGAATGACCATATAGCTTTGGTCAAATCACTTCTTTAACCCCACACATTTTTATCACCCACTTTGAATTTGCCAAATAACTCAAACTCTTATCCAATGATCATCAAAGTTGATCCCTTTCTGGGGTAAGAAAGTTACAGTAACACCAGAAATTATTTTGTTGATGAAGATTCCATATCCAGTTATCATTCAGCTAATTAGAGAAGTTAAAAATTTGAAAATCGACGGTAACTCAAAGGAAGCACTGGAGCTCTGTTCTAAAGACCAAATGCAAGAGGCGCTGAAAAGAACAGCACATTTTCAACAACCCTTCATGCAACGCCCATGTTTCTGCAGATTGAAGTGATTGCCTCATTGTTCAGCATATTCTGCGACTCAGACATGTCCTGTCTTTAGCTCTGTGACTCTTTCCCTCTTTCTTGGGAGGAGGTATGTGTGTGTAAGTAGTAGCAGTAATAGAAGGAGTAGTAATAATAACAGTAGATGTGTGGACTGGAGCGGGGAGGGGGTGGGTGTGCACAGGAAAGAGCCACCACGTGCTTTTCATGGCAAAATGGCTTAGAAAAGGCAAATATTATGTGGAACCAGAAGGACCACAGATCTATACATTCAGGACCTACGTTAAGCAAACTTGTCAGTGTTGTTTTCTCTTTGTGTCTTCCCAGGATCAGATTATACAACAAATTATTTGCTCAGTGATCCCACAAAATTAGGGAATCAGAAAGTCACTCACACTATCTACAATTTCTCACTGTAACTTCTTGGGTTCATGCTTCTGCATCTATTTTTTAAACTGGTGTTGACAGGGAAGAGGGAGTTGGGGAAGGGTATCTGAGAACTTTGGCCCACGTGGAGGGAGAGGAGGCTGGAATGAGCTGCCTGAGATCTCATTTCAATCACAATGTGCAGGCAATTACCTGTGCAAATGTGATCCACTGAGTTTACACCAGGTCGCTAAGAACTGAGTATGCATTGGTAGGGCATTTGTTTTCAAGGCTATGTAAATGTACTGTGTAAGAAAAATGGAGAATTAATCTCTACTTTAAGAATAAATCAGTAATAAATTCATAACTTAGAGTTAGTTTTCAATTGTATTGTGAAAGATAAGTCAATTACATAACTAAAACAAAGTCATTTGACTATTTCAAAAACTGATATAATTTAGTGTCTCAAATATTGACTAAGATGAATGCAAAATGATCAGGTGACTTTAATATTCCACTGGCTCTTAATAGAGCTCTTTAAAATGAGCTCCATTAATGGGTGCTTTTTTCTTTCAAGGATAAGAACATCACTTCCCAGCCAAGATTTTGAGTTGTTTTGATAGTTCTTTGATCATTCCCAGAACTGTTAGGGAATTCTCAGTTTTAAATCCCCTGAAAAAAAAAAAAACAGGTACTCATAATCCAATATTTGATTATTTTAATGGGGCATTGGAGGTTTAGGTAGAGTTTAGGAGGTGTAGGTAGAGCCATGAAATCCAAACAAACAATTTAATTCTGCAACTCACTTAATAAAATTAGTTCCAGGACACACAAATCACTAAGTTGGGAGAGAACCTTCTAGAAGAGGTTATAATTAAAGTAAGAGGGCTTCTCATCAAGACAGGGCCTTAGGACTTTGGCTCTGAGGTATCGTCTTGTTTCCAGGAGAAGGATATAAACTTTATACATTCTTTGAACCTATCTTCCCTGTTTAAAAGAAAAAAGGAGAGCAAGAGGGAGCTAGAGCCGGAGAAAGAAACAAAGAGAGGGAGAGAATTTTAAGGAAACTATGATGCATAAGGGATAAAAAGAAAAAATATCTGCTGGATAATTAGCAAATTCCTTCACAAAGAGAACATTTAAAAGTTTAAAGCTTTCAACACCAACTAGATCACGTTGTTTCCAAAATACTGTTTACTATTATTTTCTATTTTAAATTCACTCAATTCAGGACCTTCTTTAAAGAGGGAAGTAAAGGAAGAAGTGGAAAGAAGTGCCCTCTTCTGTAACTACCATTTGAAATCTCAATCTGTTGTGAAGTTTTTGTATATTGTGTCACCCAAGAGGGGAAAAGAGCTTTAAATATGATTTCCAAGCTTGCTCAATATTCAAGTTTGCTCTTGACGTAAGCCAAATTAATTTGATATGCAAATGAACTACTTTTTAACAAAGCAAGTAAACTATATGTTTCCCCTTCTTCAGTTGCTAAAGTTAAGGGGTGAATTGTATTTTTAACTGAGCAAACATGAGAGCATGGTTGGGTTCCATATCCAGTGGGGAAAATGGAGAACTGGTGGCCAATTAGCCTACAAAATTGGCTGAATTTCAAGAAGAAAAATGGAGGTGAGGTAGACTTACATATTTAATATTTTGAAAATAAAATATACTTTAAGTATAAAAGGATAAAGATAGGTAAGATAAGGAAAAGAAGCTTACTTCCTATCTGAGCAAAGAGATGAAAACAAATTCAAAACCCTGCAACCCCTCCTCACAGGGCCAAAGCAATAAGAAGGGATGTGGTTCCCACCCCTAAGGCAACAGGAGAAGCAGGAAGTGGAGAGAAGCAGGAAGTAGTTCAGGCAACAGCCTCTGGAATGACCATGGCCTTACCCATTACTGTTCCTTGACTGTTACTCTGTCCTTCCTCTTCTCTTTCTTTCTCTTCCACTCCTTCCTTCTTTTCATGCTCTCCTCTGATACTGCATTAGGTCTGCTACATCCTCCACTAAACCTGTAACTGAAATTCAACAACCTCTTCCACTCTAAGGCTAACAAAAGGAGGAGGTTTGAATAGAAAGCAAGATTCTGGCAGTATCAGGGAAGAGTAGTGAAAGATACTCATTACTCCAAGGTCTAACTTTCACCTCCATGAGAAATCAGATGATTTTAGTCATTAAAAATGTGCATCGTTCAAAATATCATGACTTATAAGAAGTTGCATATGTGTCCCTTGGTAAATAAAATATGTACAACTCTTCAGTCAACACAGTTTATTTGGGATTATCCTAATCAATGGCTTATTTCCTCATTTAAACGTCATGAAAAATTGTAAAAGCCTCCTCTCACTCCTCCCGTCTTCTGTCTCTTCCTCATCCTTACTAGTAAATTTATCTGGTGGGTGGACCTCACAGACCTCATAGGTCAATGACTGAAGTTCTTAATGACCCCTTGGGTTCAATCCCCGTGTACTTATAGTGAGGGTGGGAGGAAACATGTGGATCACCCACCTTTCTGGATATGATCCTGACTTTTCCTGCTAAGATAATCAGTAGAAATAACAGTTTATTTGAGTAAACTTGTTCATACTCTCTGAGAATATATGCCAGTAGGCAATCTGATGATACCACCACAGGAAAAGCCCTGACACTGACACTGTTCAAACAGGGGCATTTATAAATGTTTCCAAGTATCTCCTTATTATATGCAGGCAGAAAATTGATTGAGACAATTATATTCCACTGACCTGAAAAAATTTTTTTTGCAGATCTCAACTTTTTTAGACCCTGGCTGTGTAACAACCAGTAAATTTTTACCTATGTACCTGCTTTGTGCATAGTAGATACCCACTGAACACTTGTAGAAGTGAAGGACCCTCACTCCAGATCTTACTAAAATCTTATATCAAAGGCAATTCATACATATATGAAACAATTCCTGAGTGACATAAAAAAATGTCATAATTATACCTGTCAGGGTCCAACCAGGAAAACAAACCACTCTGGGTATGTAAGGCAGAGGAAATTTAATTCCTTCCGTAGATGATAGAAGTTGAGAAGCAGAACCCAGCATGGTGGTGCAACCCAGAGATTGGCAAGAGCCAATTTGAGACCCTCTCTGAGGCTGGAGGAATAGAGAGAAAGATCACTGTTAGCTTAATACAAAGCCAAGGTCACGGGAGGCAGTGAGACTCATGGCAGCCTGGTGGTTCTGCAGACATGGGAGAGACACAGTTCTGGCAGTGGATATTGCCCAAAGCAAAGAGGGAAGGGAAAAATATTTTGGTTTCCCCCTTCTTTCCTACCCCACTATCTCACCCCAGTGCCTCCCTTGAACCACATCCTGCTGGAAGACAATTGATGGAGAAGCCTGGGAAACACAGGCCACAGGGGTAAACCTCCCAGTGATACAGAGCAGGGCAGAGAAGAAGAAAGGCAAGGAATGAATCAGAGCAGATGGCCTAGATCTGGCACCATGATGGGGTGTTAGCTTAGTTAATATTAACCCTGAGTGCAAAATAAATTCAGGAAAAAGTATTGTTCCTGACACATTATACCAGGAGTGCTCAATATATATTTACACGTCACACACATACGTCAGGATGACTCAAAGAAGTCACCAAGAAGGTTGTATGCAAAACTGGGAATAGGGACATTTGGGATAGCATCCAATAATTTTAGAGTTATTTCTCTGCAGTATCATCTAAACAATCAGAAAGGGTCACTCTGCACACCTGTGAGGTTATTGGGATCATTACCCTGAATCCAAGACAGCTAACTACTTAGTCTTCATTCTCTTTAAGAAAGCAAAACTTGGCAGGCCTGGGAAACCCGCAGTCTGCAGGTCACCCATCTCTCTCCAAGCCATTTGCACAGCTTTCTGTGAGCCTATGGTGTTGACTTGTGGCTAAACCACAATTCTGAGGCAGTTGGCAAGCGGGGGCTGTGCCAGGCTGACTTCACCATGATGATATCAAAGTTGGGGTTGGAATGCCAGTCTCAACAAGCTGGTGTCAAAGCCAGCCCCCCTCCTCCAACCTGCTGCGTCTGTTGGCTGGAATAATTGGCCAACTTAATCTAGAGACTAAAGACCAAAGGATTATTTAAGGCCCCAGTAAACTAGTTTCCCAGTACCAGCTGCTCCAAGTAAGCACTTTGTATCATGTCACATACAACGAGGCAAGATTTTACAGTCAGCTAGATCTAGCTCCAAATCCCAGTTCTTTTGCTTACTAGCTATATGGCACTGAGCAGCTCAAACTTTCACCTGTAAAATAGGCAGGATGAGTTAGGATTAAGGGCACAGTGCACATGTAAGCCCAGTACTCCATGTAACACACACTTTGTGTTCAACCAATGACACCTACTGTTAAGTGTGAATGTTCAGTAAAAGTTTTTCATTGATAAAAATGATAATCCATGAAGGAGATAGTTTTGCAAGGTGGAATATTGGGCAAGCCACTAAAATAAAATTACAGGGCAAGTAGCCAAATCAGTTGCACATGGATGTTTAATTGATGTGTACTTTCCTTGCTTGAGACAAAAATGTCCCTAGTCTGCTTACCTGAAACTCGAGGCCATACTTTCCACACTCATGATGGCAATCCTGATCCATAAAGTCAACAGCCCCTGCAAAGGAACATTCCAAAGTGGATCAATAAATAGGAACTCCTAAGTAATACCATTACCCCAACTTCATTGTGGCTGAGAAAAACCAGCCTTAAATATTTTTCACTTCCTATATGTAGATTGTACTGTACTGACTGTGAGTGATATGGAAGCACTAATATTTGCTGTAGTAAAACTGTGGAGACTAGGAGTTTCAAAGATTACTATTTGCTCATGCTGCCCGCACTCTCTTATCTGTTAAGTCTAGATATTTCTCTCCTCCGTCTTCTCTTTCCTTTGCTCCTCTGCTTCTCCTACTGGTATTTCTTCCTTCCCCTGTCTGCTCTCTCACACACATGGATTGCTCACCATGAGATGAGACATATTTAATTGTTCATAGCAAAGCATTCAACAGGCCATCTAAAAATGTGATACCTATCCAAGTAATTATATTAACGATCTTGTTATTTCAAAATTCAAGAAATCTGCACATAAGAACAGACCAAAAACTAAGCAACTGCTTTTCTTTCACAGGGTATGTTGACATATTCAGCAAATAATTTCCAAAACACTATGTGATGTTTGAAGTTGTTTTTCTATCTAAGACAATGTATGTGGCTTTGAAAATCACATTTGTGCAGTATGTTTTTGAAGATTGGCTTGCCAGGTGACCAGAAATAAAAAGCATGTCCTTAAAATTCCCTCCTCCAAGGCCTATCTCCCCCAGTCGAGGGGGTTTAGTGCATTCCATCTTTACATTTTTTGCTCTAACGCCCTGTGTGGCCTTGCTCAGTTTAGATTTGAACCCAGTTCAAAAAAGCACAAGTCCAGGAAAAGACTGTGCAAGAGTTTTGTGCTTATGCTGCACTGTACATTCTTAACAATACTGGCCATTTAATCCATAAACGTCAATCTAAATTTTATGAGATTACCAATCAGCTTCTAAGCAAATATTACAAATTTAGAGGCAAAAATAGAGATAATACTAAATAAAGCAATGTTTTCCCAGAAGGTTACGTAAGACAATGAACACAAGTGCATTGATGAAATCAGCAAGGCAAACATTGGTGGGGTGTCTACTTTGGGCCTTGCACTGTTGCAGAGGAACACAAAAGTAAGCAGGATTCTAGACCTTCACTCAGAAAAATTCTGTTGTAGTACCAAGGGCTTTGTTTTTCTGGGGCTTTATCATAACCGACTGCAAATTATCAGTTCATAAGAAGATCACTGTGTAATCTCTCTTTATGTAAAGACACTGATCTTGGGGAGTACAATACAACTCACGAACCACTTAATTCTGTTCCAAATTTTATTATTAAGTTTTAAATATGGGTGAGAGAAGAGTATTTTTATTAACTAATTCTTTAAAAGTGCTATATTTATCAGTAGAAATTTTATCACAGTAATGATAAAAGCTAACAATTACTGAGTGAGGTCAACTTACTATGTGGCTGGCACTGGCCTAGTTCTAAGCATTTCACATACAATCACTTCTTTACTTCCCAGAATGGCCTTTGAGCTGGGGTTCAAGGTATCTATTGCTATGTAACTAACTAGCTTAAATTCAGTGGCATAAAAGAATAACCATTTTTACATGTTCGTGGATTCTGCGGATGAAGAAATCAGAGCGGATAGAGGAAATCAGACAAGGAGGAGTAGTTTCTACAGCACATTTGTTTTTTTAAACATCTTTATCACTCCTTCCATGGGATGGAAGGAGTGTCAAAGAATTTGTGGCCACATTTGTTTTTTTAAACATCTTTATTGGAGTGTAATTGCTTTATATTGTTATAAATTTCTGCTGTATAACAAAGTGAATCAGCTATACGTATACATATATCCCCATATCCCCTCCCTCTTGCATCTCCCTCCCACCCTCCCTATCTCACTCCTCTAAGTGGTCAAAAAGCACCGAGCTAATCTCCCTGTGCTATGCGGCTGCTTCCCACTAGCTATCTATTTTACATTTGGTAGTGTATATATGTCAATGTGACTCTCTCACTTCATCCCAGCTTACCCTTCCCCCTCCCCGTGTCCCAAAGTCCATTCTCTACGTCTGTGTCTTTATTACTATCCTGCCCCTAGGTTCTTAAGAACCATTTTTTTTTTTTAGATTCCATATATATGTGTTAGCATACAGTATTTGTATTTCTCTTTCTGACATACTTCACTCTGTATGACAGACTCTAGGTCCATTCATCTCACTACAAATAACTCTATTTCATTTCTTTTTATGGCTGAGTAATAGTCCATTGTACGTATGTGCCACATCTTCTTTATCCATTCATCTGTCAATGGACACTTAGGTTGCTTCCATGTCCTAGCTATTGTAAATAGAGCTGCAATGAACATTGTGGTACATGACTCTTTTTGAATTATGGTTTTCTCAGGATATATGCCCAGTAGTGGGATTGCTGTGTCATATGGTAGTTATATTTTTAACTTTTAATGAGCCTCCATACTGTTCTCCACAGTGGCTGTATCAATTTACATTCCCACCAAGAGTGCAAGAGGGTTCCCTTTTCTTCACACCCTCTCCAGCATATATTGTTTGTAGATTTTTTGATGATGGCCATTCTGACCACTGTGAGGTGATACATCATTGTAGTTTTGATCTGTATTTCTCTAATGATTAGTTATGTTGAGCATCCTTTCATGCATTTCTTCGCAACCTGTATATCTTCTTTGGGGAAATGTCTATTTAGGTCTGCTGCCCATTTTGGGATTGGGTTGTTTGTTTCTTTGATATTGAGCTGCATGAGCTGCTTGTACATTTTGGAGTTTAATCCTTGTCAGTTGCTTCATTTTCAAATATTTTCTCCCATTCTGAGGGTTGTCTTTTCATCTTGTTTTTGTTGTCCTTTGTTGTGCAAAAGATTTTAAGGTTCATTAGGTACCATTTGTTTAGTTTTGTTTTTATTTGCATTTCTCTAGGAGGTAGGTCAGAAAGGATCTTGCTGTGATTTATGTCATAGAGTGTTCTGCCTATGTTTTCCTCTTAGAGTTTTATAGTGTCTGGCCTTACATCTAGGTCTTTAATCCATTTTGAGTTATTTTTGTATATGGTGTTAGGGAGTGTTCTAATTTCATTCTTTTACATGTAGCTGTCCAGTTTTCCCAGCACCACTTATTGAAGAGGCTGTCCTTCTCCATCGTATATGCTTGCCTCCTTTATCAAAGTTAAGGTGACCATAGGTGAGTGGGTTGATCTCTGAACTCTCTATCCTGTTCCATTGATCTATATTTCTGTTTTTGTGCCAGTACCATACTGTCTTGATTACTGTAGCTTTGTAGTATAGTCTGAAGTCTGGAAACCTTATTTCTCCAGCTCCATTTTTCTTTCTCAAGATTGCTTTGGCTATTTGGGGTCTTTTGTGTTTCTATACAAATTGTGAAATTTTTTGTTCTAGTTCTGTGAAAAATGCCAGTGGTAGTTTCATAGGGATTGCATTGAATCTGTAGTTTGCTTTGGGTAGTAGAGTCATTTTCACAATGTTGATTCTTCCAATCGAAGAACATGGTATATCTCTCCATCTGTTTGTATCATCTTTAATTTCTTTCATCAGTGTCTTATAGTTTTCTGCATACAGGTCTTTTGTCTCCTTAGGTAGGTTTATTCTTAGGTATTTTATTCTTTTTGTTGCAGTGGTAAATGGGAGTGTTTCCTTAATTTCTCTTTCAGATTTTTCATCATAAGTATATAGGAATGCAAGAGATTTCTGTGCATTAATTTTGTATCCTGCTACTTTACCAAATTCATTGATTAGCTCTAGTAGCTTTCTGGTACCATCTTTAGGTTTCTCTATGTATAGTATCATGTCATCTGCAAAAAGTGACAGTTTTACTTCTTCTTTTACAATTTGGATTCCTTTTCTTTCTTTTTCATTTCTGATTGCTGTGGCTAAAACTTCCAGAACTTTGTTGAATAACAGTGGTGAGAGTGGGCAACCTTGTCTTGTTCCTGATCTTAGAGGAAGTAGTTTCACTTTTTCACCATTGAGAATGATGTTGTCTGTGGGTTTGTTATATATGGCCTTTATTAAGTTGAGGTAAGTTCCCTTTATGCCTACTTTCTGGAGAGTTTTTATCATGAATTGGTGTTGAATTTTGTCAAAAGGTTTTTCTGCATCTATTGAGATGGTCACATGGTTTTTATCCTTCAGTTTGTTAATATGGTGTACCACATTGATTGATTTGCATATACTGAAGAATCCTTCCATTCCTGGATAAACCCACTTGATCATGGTGTACGATCCTTTTAATTGGTATTGGATTCTGTTTGCTAATATTTTGTTGAGGATTTTTGCATCTATATTCATCAGTGATATTGACCTGTAGTTTTCTTTTTTTGTGATATCTTTGTCTAGTTTTGGTATCAGGGTGATGGTGGCCTTGTAGAATGAGTTTGGGAGTGTTCCTCCCTCTGCTATATTTTGGAAGAGTTTGAGAAGGATAGGTGTTAGCTCTTCTCTAAATGTTTGATAGAATTCACCTGTGAATCCATCTGGTCCTGGGCTTTTGTTTGTTGGAAAAATTTTAATCACATTTTCAATTTCAGAGCTGTGATAGCTCTGTTTATATTTTCTAATGCTTCCTGGTTCAGTCTTGGAAGGGTGTGCTTTTCTAAGAATTTGTCCGTTTCTTCCAGGTTGTACATTTATTGGCATATAGTTGCCTGTAGTAATTTCTCATGATCCTTTGTATTTCTGCAGTATCAGTTGTTACTTCTCCTTTTTCATTTCTAATTCTGTTGATTTTAGTCTTCTTTTTTTCTTGATGAGTCTGGCTATCAATTTTGTGTATCTTCTCAAATTACCAGCTTTTAGATTTACTGATCTTTACTATTGTTTCCTTCATTTCTTTTTCATTTATTTCTGATCTGATTTTTATGATTTCTTTCCTTCTGCTAACTTTGGGTTTGTTTTGTTCTTCTTTCTCTAATTGCTTTAAGTGTAAAGTTAGGTTGTTTATTTGAGATTTTTCTTCTGTCTAGAGTTAGGATTGTATTGCTATAAACTTCCCTCTTAGAACTGCTTTTGCTGTATCCCATAAGTTTTGGGCCATCGTGTTTTCATTGTCATTTTTCTAGGCATTTTTTTGATTTCCTCTTTGATTTCTTCAGTGATTTCTTGGTTATTTAGTAACATATTGTTTATCCTCCATGTGTTTTTATTTTTTACAGTTTTTTTTGCCTGTAACTGATATCTAGTCTCATAGTGTTGTGGTTGGAAAAGGTACTTGATAGTATTTCAATTTTCTTAAATTTACCAAGGCTTGATTTGTGACCCAAGATATGAACTATCTTGGTGAATGTTCCATGAGTACTTGAGAAGAAATTGTATTCTGTTGTTTTTGGATAGAATGTCCTATAAATGTCAATTAAGTCCATCTTGTTTAATGTGTCATTTAAAGCTTGTGTTTCCTTATTTATATTCATTTTGGACGATCTGTCCATTGGTGAAAATGGGGTGTTAAAGTCCCCTAATATTATTGTATTGCTGTCGATTTCCCCTTTCATGGTTATTAGCATTTGCCTTATGTATTGAGGTGCTCCTATGTTGGGTGCATAAATATATACAATTGTTATATCTTCTTCTTGGATTGATCCCTTGATCATTATGTAGCCTCCTTCTTTGTCTCTTGTAATAGACTTTATTTTGAAGTCTGTTTTGATTGATATGAGACTTGCTACTCCAGCTTTCTTTAGATTTCCATTTGCAAGGAATATCTTTTTCCATCCCCTCACTTTCAGTCTGTATGTGTCCCTAGGTCTGAAGTTGGTCTCTTGTAGACAGCATGTATACAGGTCTTGTTTTTGTACCCGTTCAGCCAGTCTGTGTCTTTTGGTTGGAACATTTAATCCATTTACATTTAAGGCAATTATTGATATGCATGTTCCTATTACCATTTTCTTGATTGTTTTGGAATTGTTATTGTAAGTCTTTCCTTCTCTTGTGTTTCCTGCTTAGAGAAGTTCCTTTAGCATTTGTTGTGAAGCTAGTTTGCTGGTGTTGAATTCTCTTAGCTTTTGCTTGTCTGTGAAGTTTTTAATTTCTCTGTTGAATCTGAATGCGATCCTTGCTGGGTAGAGTATTCTTGGTTGTAGATATTGCCCTTTCATCACTTTAAAAATGTCCTGCCAGTCCCTTCTGGCTTGCAGAGTTTCTGCTGAAGGATCAGCTGTTAACCTGATGGGGATTCCCTTGTAAGTTATTTGTTGCTCTTCCCTTGTTGCTTTCAATATTTTTTCTTTGTATTTAACTTTTGATAATTTGATTAATATCTGTCTTGGCATGTTTCTCCTTGGATTTATCCTGTATGGGACTCTCTGACCTTCCTGGACTTGACTATTTCCTTTCCTGTATTAGGGAATTTTTCAAGTATAATCTCTTCAAATATTTTCTCAGTCCTTTTCTTTTTATCTTTTTCTTCTTTGACCCCTATAATTTGAATTTTGGTGCATTTAATGTTGTCCCAGAGGTCTTGGAGACTGTCCTCAATTCTTTTTATTCTTTTTCCTTTATTCTGCTCTGTGGTGGTTATTTCCACTATTTTATCTTCCAGGTCACTTATCCGTTCCTCTGCCTCAGTTATTCTGCTATTGATTCCTTCTAGAGAATTTTTAATTTCATTTATTGTGCTGTTCATCCTTGTTTGTTTGCTCTTTAGTTCTTCTAGGTTCTTGTTAAATGTTTCTTGTATTTTCTTCATTCTCTTTCCAAGATTTTGGGTCATCTTTACTATCATTATTCTGAATTCTTTTTCAGGTAGACTGCCTATTTCCTCTTCATTTGTTTGGTTTGGTGGGTTTTTACCTTGCTGCTTCATCTGCTGTGTATTTCTCTGTCTTCTCATTTTGCTTAACTCACTGAGTTTGGAGTCTCCTTTTCGCAGGCTGCAGGTTCGTAGTTCCCGTTGTTTTTGGTGTCTGCCCCCAGTGAGTAAGGTTGGTTCAATGGGTTGTGTAGGCTTCCTGGTGGAGGAGACTGGAGCCTGTGTTCTGTTGGATGAGGCTGGATCTTGTCTTTCTGGTGTGCCGGACCATGTCCAATGGTGTGTTTTGGGGTGTCTGTGAACTTATTATGATTTTAGGCAGCCACTCTGTTGATGGGGGGAGTTGTGTTCCTGTCTTGCTAGTTATTTGGCATTGGGTGTCTAGCACTGGAGTTTTCTGGTCGTTGAACGAAGCTGAGTCTCTGGGAGACCTCTCCCCAGTTGATATTACATGGGTCCGGGAGGTCTCTGGTGGTCCAATGTCCTGAACTTGGCTCTACCACATCAGAGGCTCAGGCCTGATACCCAGCTGGAGCACCGTGACCCTTTTGGGAAGTCTGAGGTCTTCTGCCAGCATTTAGTAGGTATTCTATAGGAGTTGTTCCACATGTAGGTGTATTTTTGATGTATTTGTTGGGGGGAAGGTGATCTCCATGTCTTATTCCTCCACCATCCTGAAGGTCCTTCGTGGCCGCATTTTTTAAATGCTACATATTTTTCTTATTAATACCTGCATTGTACAGTAGGAAAACTGAGGCATGGAGATGCCAGGAAACTTGTCCAGGATTACATATGGAGTAAAAGACAGAGGCAAAATATAAATCCAACCCACCCAGTTCAAGAGACCATGTTCTTTACCAGGACTGTGCTGCCTCTAAATTCAGTCTTGCAATTCATTCAACAAATGTTTTATGAGAGATTGCTATGTGCAGTCTCTCTTCAAGGCTCTGGGAATACAGCTCTAAATAAAGTAGACAAATGCCCTTCTCTTGGAGTTTTACACTCTGCTGACAGATAGTTGCAGACAGATAGTAGATAAATAAACATATAATATGCCAAGTGAGAGAGGCTAATTTAAAAATAAAGCAAGATGGATAAAGAGTCACAACTACTTACTTGATCATGTCATTTCATGCAGGGTGGTCATGAAAGATCTCTGTGAAGAAGTGACATTGACCTGATTGGATTAATAATAATAATCTCATGTAGATTTCTGGAGAAATAGCATTGAATTCAAGGAATAACACTGCAGAGGCCAAAGGCTCAACAGAGGAGGAGAGGGAGTGGGAAGAAGTTTAGGTCAAACAACTTTAGAGGGAACAAACAAGAACAAAGAGTCAAAGTTGAGAGCTTCCTTGCCCAATACAAGCACCAACTTGCCAGCTTGAATACCTAGTGCAGACTGTTCCTGGGTCAGTGAGAGGAGATGAGGTTGGAGAAATACTAGAGACCTAGACCTTGTAGGACCTTTTGGGCCATTATAAGGAGTTTGGCTTTTACTTTGAATGAGCTGGGGAACAACTGAAGCTTCCGAGTAGAGACATTTCATGATCTGAATAGACTTTAAGAAGCAAGTGTGGAGGCAGGGACCAGTTAGGAGGCTACTATAATAGCTTAGGCTAAAGATGATTTTGGGTTGGATCTGGATGACAGTTGTGAAGACGGAGGAAAATGAAAAGGTTGTTGGTCAATTTTGAAAGTAAAACTGAAAGGATTACTCATGGGACTGTGGGAGAAATGGAGAAGTCAAGAATTGCTTCAAAGTCTTGTCTTGAGCAGTGGAGAGAATGGAGCTGTCACTGGCTGAGATGGAAGGAGCTAGGCAATAAGAAAGTTTAGGGGAGAGTGAAATGAGGGCTTCTGTTTTTGACATGCTATGTTGACAATGACTCTTGGACCTCCACGGGGAAATGTTGAGGAAGCAAACACACGAGTCTGGAGCTAAGGGGAGCAGCCTGTCTCAAAAACACTGGAGTCATCTTTTCCTTTTTTCTTTTATTCATCATTTCCAACCAGTCACTAAATATGGTCAATTTTACTTCAAAAAATCTGTCTCACCTGACCTTCTTTCACATTCACTGCCACCTTGATACAGCACAAGCACTCCCCACCCGGGGTTCATTGCAACCTCATCTTACTCAGTACCTCTGTCCTTCCTCCCTTCCATCATTCCTAACAATTGCCACCAGGTTAGTCTTAAAACTCTGATACCTTTTCATTCATCTGCCCCCAAAGCTCCCTGAGTGTCTAAGTTTCCTTAGCAGTAGTGCTCAGACTCCAAGGTATAGATGAAATCACTGGAGACAGTCATAAGTACAGATTCACAGGCCCCACTACCAGGGAATCTCCTGCAGCTCCAGGAGCAGCCCAGGGAACTTTATTTATGAAATAACCCAGGAAATTTGGTTCAAGTTTAAGATACATTGTTGTATTAGACAGTGTCTGTCCATGTGGGGTTCTCACCTCAGCTTAGCTGGCGAGTCCGTGAAGGACAGGAGTGATCTCACACTTGGTCTGAGTTTCCTCACCTAGGGTGGCACAGTGCCAGACACACTGCAGAGAGACAATGACTAAAAGAGTTAGTTGCACAAAACTTCATGAGTTTCTTTTCAAGAGCAGGCTTTGAAATCCTGTGGTACCTTACCTGTGCTCACAGATATTAGATCAATGAATTCTCTCTTCTGTGTTTTGATTTAATTTAGTCAATATGCTTAGAACTCCAGGAGTCTAACTCTTCAGCTACTAATTTCCTAACCCAAATCCCAAGTCCAAATGTGTGCTTCCCAGTGGGATGACCACATTCCCCTCAGCAACCAGACCTGTAAGACCCAGGCATTGAATCAGAGCCATTTCTAAGGCAGGTGTGGAAGAAATCACTCTGTTAGTGCCCAATTCTTGTTCTACTAATATTTTTCCCAAATTACTAACTAACAATTTTCTACTAGTTAATGAACACTTACTAGTTACAAGTCACCGTGTTAGGTATCTAATGTCCCCTAAATTCTACATGTAGGTAATATTTGTTACCCAGATTTTATGGATTAAAAAGCTTGAGTGTCAGAATTGTTAACTAACTTGCGTAAAATGTCTGATTAGCCCATGGAAAAGCTGGCATTCAAACCCTGTCTCTCCCCAGTGCTGGTGGCCATAGCCTCCTCTGGAGAAATCCCCATTCGGTTACTATCAGATTTCTAGGAAAACTCTTTGAAAAAGTTGCTTTTACTTGTTTTTTTCCCACTATTCCCTCGTGTTCTCCTTCATTCCCTAAAATCAAGTTTCATCCACCATTTTTTTAACAAGGTCACTCAGCCCTCATTTTATCTGACCTTTCGGCACCACAGGACATGACTGATCACCGCTTCTTCTCAAAGTGCTTTTACGTTTGGCTTCACACTCTCCTGTTCCCCATTGTACTCCCTGGGGCTCCTTCTCTCTCTAAACTCACTCCTTAGGTGATCTCATCTAGTGCCTTGATGCTAAATTACATCTCCTGATTTGATATTTTCAATCCCAGTCTTCCTGTGATTTCCACGTGTATGTATTCACTTGGTTGTTCAATGAGCATCACAAATTTAGCTTGCTCCAGGAGCGCTTCTGATTTCCCACCCCCAAAACCTGGTCAGATTTGATCAGAAAAGTCAGATTAGAGCCTGGAGCACTCCAAAGGCAATAGGAGAGGGAAGAAGTTTCAGTTCCCCAGCATTGTGCTTGGCCATTGGTGGGTTACGGTTCAAAAAATTAGGCATAAATGGAATCATGAGCATCATTTATGTAGAGTAATTCCATGACACACTTCCACAAAACATGAGTTCTCACTGAGCCTGTTACATCACGTCCGGGAGACTTCTCTACACATAACATAAGATGGATATTTTATTTAGAAGCATCTTTTTGAAATTGATTTCATGTGGAGAGAAAAGGTGGGCATTGAGAAGAGGAAGGGATAAAAGCTAAGTGACTCCAGAGCCTGATTTTATACTATAATCCATGCACACAGATGTAATATAAGGATACAATGTCAATCTCATGGTCTTAACAACTGAAATAGAGACTGGCCTCACGGGAACTAGAACTGGATCAATCAATGTAAAATGCGGTGCCTCTATCCCTCCTTCAAGGAAGCATATGGTTACCTGTTGCTTCACTTTTTATCCTCTGTGGACCATAGGGTCTTCCTTAGCTCTGCTTCCCTCTCTTCCTCTCTCCAGCTAAATTTGTTCTATTTGCACATGGCCCATCCTGTCATCCAGCCCTGACTCAGCCCCCCACGTTTCAGTCCATCTCTGTGTCTCCTGGTTCAAATCTCAAAGACAGAAATCTGATTGGTTAATAGACAACAATGGGTTGGCTGACCTTGAGTCAGATGCTTGTATCTGTGGCCAGTGAGAGTGGGACAGTGTTTTTCAAACATGGATATCTGGACTCACAAGATCCACGAGCTTGGGCATTTCCCAGTGAAAGGGACTATTTTATAGTAGGTTTCAACCTAGTGCAAATTCTGTAGTTACAAGTTGCAAAGGAGAAAGTTTGTTTTCCTGATATGCACTTCCTGAGAATAAACTTTACATATGATGATTAGTAAAAATTAAATAAATAGGAATCAAATACTTTGGAATCAAAGCATCAAGGTTAAGGAAAAAAAGGAGAAAGGATTGAAATGAAAAATAAAGGAAAGAAAAGGTGGAAATCAAGAGGAAGAGAACAGAATGCATCAAATGAAATGTTTCCCTGAGTGTGTGTTCATTTGAGACTAGTGGATCAGTAAGGAAAGAATGAATTGGGGTTTTGGAGAAACAAAAATGCAAAAAGGAGGGGAAAAAGGGAAAATATTAGTTGGATTATAGCCAGTTTTCCAGCTCCAGACATCTGGAGCCAAAACAAGGAAAGGTGAGGCACTGTCCTTTGCTGCAGCTCTTGCCTCCACGGGGGCTGGTTACTCAGGATATTTACATTAAATTAACGTGGCTGGCTATGGCTGTGTTCAGCACTTGGATACGCGGTTAAATAATCAGTGTGGTTTGACTGCTGGTTTCTTTACTGTGGTTGAATAATTGGCGTTGTCTTGGTTGCAGCTACTTTAAAAATGTGTATGTGCACTTGTTTCTCTTTTTTCTCTCTCTTGAGCAATTTTGACAAGCCCTTGGCAGAAAAGTGGCTGACTGGCTTTTAAAGGGATGCTTTTTCTCCTTGTCATTTATGCTTCCCCAGATGCTTTTCAAGGATTTGAGAATCTTAGAGACTTTTCTTCCTGGGATCTAGATGAAGCTCTCTATGTCAGGAAAGAATTCAGTTCACTTCTTTTGTTTGTAGCAGAGATAAGACTGAGCCTAAGGGTATCTGTGGTTTTCCAGAAATGGACTCCCCTTTTCGAGTGATGATTCACGAGGTCCTCAGATCCACCATGAGAATGGGGAAAGGCAATCACAATGACCCTTGGATAAAACAACCCTATGGGCGGGCATTTTCCCCCTGTGCTAGTCATTGCTAGATGTCTAAAACCTAGAAGAGTCCTCGATATGTAGTAGGTGCTCAATATTTGGTAAATAGAGGATAGTAACGGTAAAAATTTATAATTCAGGATTGACATAACTTCTATTACAGAAATTTGCTTCATTTAGTCATTTTGTTGATTTGTTTAACAATTGTCAAATTACCACAAGCTGTCCTGCCCTGGGAAAGCCACTCCTCTCCAGATGGCTCTGTCTCTTCTCATAACCCCAAACCCAACCATGACTTCAGGCAAATGATGATCAGGGCAATTAATCCTCTCTCAGCAGCAAACTGACTGGGAAAGGAGCATCAGGAGACAACACAAGTCAGGCACAAGCCTCAACCTGACAACAAATTCCAATGATGTATGTATATAAGTCATGGATGAAGCCAGAGTCTTTAACGGCTACTCAGAAACCACAGGTTCTCAGGGTTCCATAGGATAAGGAACCCAATGCTCCAAGTTTGAAGTCACATACAGAGAGGAAACTAGTGCTTCAGAGTGGGAAGTGGGAAGGAAAGAGCAAAGCGTTGTTTTTCAAATATGTCTCATCAATAATAGGGTATGTTCACCTCTACTAGAAGTCTAGAGCATACATTTTATGTATGGGAGGATTCTTTAGAATTCATTGATCTTGCTATTTTAATAAGAAGTCATTTCCCTTTAGAAAAGGCATTCTTCAACATCTTTTTTAAGAATTACTGACCAAGTGTAGGGAAATTCCCAGGAAAGGCAAACCTCTAAGCCATCACCCCTACACTGTGCTGGGTACTGTGGAAGCAAGGTGGGGTGATGGCCAGGGAGACAAGCTTAGCAGGTCACTTTCTGGGTGTTCTCACTTATTAGTTTTGGCTGATGTCGGATCACTTAACCTTCTTCAACCTAAATGTCATCAATCTTTACCTTATTCATTTTCTGAAGACTTAAATAATAATGTTTGTCTTATGCATAACAAGAGAAAGTAAAATTAAAGTTACGATGAGGCACAATTTTCATCTATCGGATTGGCAAAGATCCAAAACTTAATAACATGTTGCTTTGGCAATGATGCAAGCAGACCACGCTCCCGTACACTGGCACAACTTCTATGGGGAACAGTTGACCTATTGAAACAGCACGTAAACCAGATGAAACTCGTTTTGCCGCCTTAAATAGGTTGATTGATTAATTGAACCTTGAGTTATTTTAAAGAACAGCACTATGCATGTGCAAGTTGGAAGCCCACGTCTCCAGGATGACCTCGGAACTAAGAATCCTCAGTCCACTTAACTCAAATAGAAATGCTGCCACCAGAGTCCTTTATGAAGCAAGAAATACTTCAGTAAGGAAAATCTGACTTCCAACAGCACAAGTAGCTTATATGGACCTATTGAAGACTAGCCAATCATCTTCCAACTTTGAAATTCCCCCAACCCTTTAAATTTCACCCTGAACCCTGGATCAAGGAAATTTAAGTTCTGCCTCCTGTCACCTCGCCGGTCAACCTCACAATAAAGCTCTTTCTCTTCTCAAAAGCTGGTGTCTTGGTACTGGCTTCTGTGCACATGGGGCAGTGAGTCCTTGCTCTGTAACACTACCATAAAATACCAGTGAGTCCTTGCTCTGTAACACTACCATAAATAGATGGAACAAGCTTCTATCACAATCTATCTATCACAATTGATCTATCATAATTTAAAATGTACCTCCTCTTTGATGCAGTAATTTCACTCCCTAAACTGTATCCTCTAGCTGTATTATAGTACTTATGAAAAGATAAATATGCAAGGTTATTCACTGCTGCATTGAAACAACAAAAGATCAAACTTTAACTGCTAGTCAGTAAGGGACTGGTTAAATAATGTATGAAACATCAAAAAATGGAATACTATGCACCCATCAAAAGGATAAGCAAGATACGTCAGTGCTTTATGAAGTGATATGGAAGTGTCCAAAATATATTAAGTGCAAAAAAAAAGGCAAAGATCATTGTTTAAAAAGATTTATTTTATATACATATATAATATCTCTGGGAATGCATACAAGAAATTGATAACAGTGGCCGAGGGAGGTGAGTCCTTGGGTACAAAGGTGAGTGGAGGCTTTCTGGATACAGTGAACTTTTTTATACCTTGTATGTTTTGCACTATATACATATATTTCCTATTCAAAAATACATTTAATAATCTAAAAAAAAACTGGGAAAAAAAAACACTGTGAAAGGAGCTTCGGTAATTAAATGTATCAATATATCCATGCATGAAACAAAGGTCTATAGCATAAAGCCACCCATCACAAACTTCCCTCATTAGAAGACTATCGGAACAGAGTGCTGACCCAGGTAAGAACTTAATAAATATTTCTGTGATGGATAACTGAATTATATGAATGATTCTATTCATATAAATGGTTAATCGTTGAGGGAAATGTGTACAACTTTTGAATTCAAATAGCATGTATGGCCTCAATTTATTTTTTTAATGAACAAAAAAGGAATACTAAATATGGAAGCTTTAAATGAAAAGATTCAACTTAACATCCCTTCTAGGTTAAAACAGAATGCTTCCAGAAGATTTTCAGGGCAGTTAAACTATTCTGTATAATAATAGTATGATATAGACTGGTCAATACATGACATTATATATTTGTCAAAACCCATAGAATGCTCAACACAAAGAGTGAACCCTAATGTAAACTATGGGCTTTAGTTAATAATAATGTATTGATATTGGTTCATTGATTGTAACAAACATACAGTACTAATAAAATATGTAAATAAAAAGGGGAACTGGGCAGGGGGAAGGGGCGGGGGATATGTGGGAACTTGGTACCTTCCAATCAATTTTTCTGTAAACCTAGCAGTACTTATAAAAAATAGTTTATTAATAATAACAACGATAAAAGAACAAAGTTGGAAGATTTTTTAAAAAATACTTCAGAACTTAGGGGCAGGGCAGGAATAAAGACGCAGACATAGAGAATGGACTTGAGGACATGGGGAGGGGGAAGTATAAGCTAGGATGAAGTGAGAGAGTGGCATGGACTTACATATACTACCAGATGTAAAATAGATAGCTAGTGGGAAGCAGCCGCATAGCACAGGGAGATCAGCTCGGTGCTTTGTGACCACCTAGAGGAGTGGGATAGGGATGGTGGGAGGGAGACCCAAGAGGGAGAAGATATGGGGATATATGTAAATGTATATCTGATTCACTTTGTTATAAAGCAGAAACTAACACACATTGTAAAGCAATTATACTCCAATAAAGATGTTAAAAAAAAATACTTCAGCTTCCCGGCACATACAGTTAGGCGCTCAGTAGATATCTTTTGGCTTCAACTGAATCAAAACCAGTGAAAAATGAGCAGGTAAGTGTGAAAGCAGCTTTAAAATGTAGGATGAGTGTGAACTCATCTGTGATATACTTGATACAGTCCTGGGATACACATTTCATTAAAAAGCACTAAATAGTTTGTAATCTTTATTAGTCAATAAGATCATAGATTTTTTTCCCCAAAATACTCTATGGCAATACATACTTTTAGCAATAAAGATGTAAGCAATTCTAATGTTAACAATTCAAACCAAATTGTTTGAGAAGCGTTAACCACACACTGTGGAATTTTACATTAGCTTGCTGATAGATAATTTTGCAGTCGAAAGTTTTTTTGTTGGGGGTGTGGGGTGGAGAGGGGAAGCCTATTCCTTTTATATAGATTTTTACAAAATAAAAAGCAAATTCTTAAGACAATTGATAAGTTCTCTAACAAATTATGTTATTAATATTTAGATAACAGTTGATCCAGGTTTATGACATAGTTACAAAAAAGTTTCTTCTTGATATCAACAGTGAAAAACCAGATTTTAAAACAAGGCCCAGCATAGCTTTGAAACATTCTATAATGCCCACTAACGAATTGGCCCCAATTATGGGAGAACTTAAGATGTTATGTCCAAATGTGTATAAGGCGCTACCTTGGAAAAATTACTTTTTGAGGAAAACTGTACTGACTGCCAACTGCAAGCCACAGAGAGTAAAGCGTATTGTGCCTCAAATGATCTATTTGGATTTTAAATCTCTGTTTCATTAATATCTCTCTTTCAGAAAGTATGAAAGTCAAGTTTCCTGAGAATTGGAGCACCTGCTGATTCTGTGAGATTTCCTCTTGTTGAAACCCAGCCAGCATCTTTATTTCCCAAAGCAATGGTGTGGAGCTTGCTTCCCACCCCCTGGAGAACAGCTGCTCTGTCTGCTCTGAGCACAAGCTGGGTCGTGCTGTCACTTGGCATCCTGGGGTTATTAACGACGTTCTTTGAAGAATCAGAAGTTTGTTTCTTACATTTTTATTAATCTTCACACAGTGGTGAGCCCTTAAGCTCCTGCACCTCACACTAATTTGCCTCTAAAACCAAATAAAATAACTAGTATCAACTTCTCCAGTGACCTGTGGTGAAAGACCAGGTTATTTTTTCAATCCATCACATAAAAATAAACAAAATAAAAATAAATGAATAAAAATAAAAACATGTGTATGCTCTACCATGATCTTAAGATCCCAGTGTCTTTGTGGATATAAGGCTGCCATCACCTTCCTGAAGGGGTGGGGCAAAGCGATCTCTATCACCTCTTTATCAAGGGGACTTTGTAAAGATGATGTGAAATGATAGAAGTTCATTCAAACTTTAATGCAACAAATTAACTGATTTTTTCTATTCAGGATCGAAAGAGTCACTTAATAAGTACAAACACCGCCCCGTCAAGTTCCCCAGCCTATTGCACTGCTGGCAGACATTTATCTGCTCAAGGTTAATGCTGTTGGTCTCCTTATTCTCTAGCTTGGAAAAGTTCCCATCTGCAGAGAAGAAGACACCATATCACCCAACTTAAATGATACCTACAAAATAGAAGCCCCCAATTTTTATTATTGGATTCAACAGCCATAAAATTATTCTTCCAAATTGTTATAAAAGTATCAAGTACGTCACTCTCACATTCTCAGGGGCCACTGAGGAACAGTGCATGGACCAGGACCAACTCATGGAACGCGTTGGTAGAGCCCCGGCACAAAGGACACTTTTCTTCCGATGACACTCTTGGTTTTCCTTCGGGGGCTTCCTCTCTCTCACTCCTAAGGTACATGGGTGCACGACCTAGACCAAGTGAGGTTCCAGCACTTTGCCTAGAACTTTTTGGGAAAAAAATACTTTTGGCAAAAAAAGTCTTTCTATTGAGATTGCTAGAATATACACAGCATCTTTCTTATGTGGTTTTTTTTTTTTTTTGTATTATTATTGGAAAGATTCTCAGTAGTGGGCTGGGCCAAATGGTTGTATTTTACATTTATTTTACATTTTAAAGGTGTAGCTACATCAACTTCCAAAAAGGATTTGCATTTCCACCAGTAGTGTTTGGAGATACCCTTAGGAGAACTACTGTCACAGTTCTTCCACATTTTAGCCAGTCTAGTGGGTGTTAAAGTGATATCTCATTGTTTTCTCATTTCCTTTGATCTGACTACTAATTAATTTAAATATTTTTTCACTTGTTTGTTGACATATGGATTTGCACTTCTGTGAACTTTCTGTTTACATCTTTCCCCATTTTCTCTTAGACTATCTTTTTCTTATAAGTTTATAAGAGCTCTTTGCTTATTAAAAACTTGGTCTTTTGTCATCTACTTTATAAATGTTCTTTCCAGATCTTGGTGTGTCTATTGACTTTGTCTCTGGTTATCTTTTCCATATACAACTTCTTAATTTTTTATATAGTCAAATATGTATGTTTTTGTTCCATTATCGTCTGATTTTCCAGTCTTGGTTATAAGAGTCTTTCTAAATTCTAAGATACATGGCATAGCCTAGATTTTCTTATTTGATTTTTATTTTACTTTTTATATTTAAGTTTCTATCTGGAATTTGTATTTTTATAGTTCCTCTTAAATGGATGGCCAGTTTTTCCAGCGTCATTTATTTAAGAGACCACACTTTTCCCACCGATTAAACCATAACCTTTGTGAAGTAAATATACGACAAAGGTTATGGTCTAATCAGCACCATACTGATTTAATTATTAAGGCTATATCATATGTTCTGATACCTCTCATTTCAGTTTTGTAATTTTCTTAGGTATTTTTAGTCATTAATTTTTCTACATGAATTTTAACATAATTTCATCCAATTCCAAGAAGAACCCTGTTGAGATTTCAACTGGAATTGCATTAAATTTATGTATTATTTGGGAGAATTAGCATTTTATCTTGTGGATACTTTTCTATATATTCAGATCTTATTTTCATTCTCATAATAGTATTTTATAACTATTCATATGGGTCTAAAGTCTTCCTTATAAAATTTATTCCTAAATATTTTATATCTTTTGTCACAAATATACAGAAAGTATTTTTCCAGTTTTCTTTTCTAAGTGTTCATGACTAGAATACAGAAAAGTTCTTTTTATATTCATCTAGAGGTAGGGACTTTACCAAATTTTCTCATTGCATCTAGTGATTTTTTAAAAAAGCATCTCTTGGGTTTTCTAAGCATGCAATTATTCCATTAACTATGTCAGTTAGGGGTGGGCAAGTTATGCTGTAATAACAAATAATATCAACATTTCAGGGGTTTGTCACAACATAAGTTTTTATTTTTTCACTCATGCAAAAACTGCTGTGGGTCCAGGACAGCTGTGCTCTAGAGTATTGAATTTGCACCATAGGCTGTTTTGATCTTCTAGTCCCACCCCCATCCCTACCCCCAAAACAACTGGAGGCTTCTAGGTTCAGCAGGGCAGGGAAAGAGAGGGCAGGAGGATATAAATGCCTCATCTTAAAAGTGCTGGATGTCACTTCCAGTCACAGCCCACTGGCTAGAACTGGTTACATCATCCTGCCCAACTGCAAAGGGAGTCTGCATGGCCAAGAAAAGGTGAGGACAACCTAAGTATTGACCAACACTAGTAATGTTGGCCATGTTTGCTGAGAGAGTTTTTATATCTTCTTTCCCAATTTTTGTGTCTATCATTACATTTTTTGTTCTTATTATATTTGTTAAAACTTCTAAGGAAATACTAAGTAATAATGGCATTGACTATCCCTGCCATTTCCAATTTTAATTCAAACGGCTCTAGCGTTTTGTAACTTTGGTCTCTGGTTTCTGTATGTTTTACATCGTGTAATTAGTTTCTACCTATTGCTCCCTTGCCTGGGGTTTTTATTAGCAATGGCTGCTAATGTCTTTTCAGCATTGTCTGATATGATCATATCTTTTTCTCTTTTAATTTATTGGTACAGATTATGTGGCTACATTTCCTGCATTTGGATCTCTAGGATAAATCCCTCCCGGTCTTAGACTGCTATTATTTTGATTTGATGTGTCTCAACATTATAGTGTCTGCATCTGGGTGGGTGGCACCCCAAACAGCTCATCCACTCAACCACTGACTTATCTGACCGTGAGAGCCAAGTGCACATGATGAGAAATCTGGGAAGTCAGCTGCCAGCTGATATTACAAAGAGTATGTGCACACAGAGAGGATGGTGTTGACGTTACATGTATTATCCAAGGAATAAGGGTTCTGTAGGGACCAGAACCACTTCTCTGACAAACAGACAAACATACTAAAGGCCCAGATTAAAAGCAGGATGGCAATGCCATGACTGATGCTCAGAGAGAAATGCCTATTTGTGTTTACTCGCGTGCACGTGTGAGTGTATGTATGTGTGCCTGCATGTGTGTGTCTGTGGGTGAGAGTGCATGCACGTGTGTTTGAAGGTACAGGCAGGAATAGATGGGGGTAAGTATTTGGAACTGGTTTTCCAAACTATTACATCTTGTAGTTATGGTCATGACCTTGGGCATTCTCCTGAAGAGTAACTGGAAGTTTTTAACTGGAGTAGTGATTTGGTCAGACTTAGCAGCAGCATGGAGGATTACTTTAGAGGAGTGATTCCAAAATGCTGTCCAAAGTTGCAAAAGCTTCCCAAGTTTCCCTTGTGTAGTAACTTTCTGTTGAAATGAGAAGAAAGGCCTCCATTAAAGGCCTCTATTCTCCAGTTATTTCCACCCTGCCTTTGTGGTTTCAAAGTTCCCTTTATTTAATAAAACACTAATGTTAATAGTTGGTAGTAAGGATTTTTTTTATTTGTTTGTTAATATTTGACAAAATTAAAACGTTAGTATCTTTTTTCAAAGATAATCCAAATTTTTTAAAAAAATGAACTGATCTGTGAAATCCCCAACTCTGGGAACCACCGGCAGGATTATTTAACCAGAAATATACCTTTGTAATTTTTTCCCAAAATACACACTCCTGGGCCTTGGGGAAGAATTCAAGTGTAACAGAACTTGTACAGGTATACGTATTTTTCAAAAGCCTCCCAAGTGATTCTGAGACACTTCCCAGGCTAAGAACCTATGATTTAGAGAAAGAGTTGGGAAACACCTAGTGGTCAGCAATGGTGAGAAACTCTAAGAAGCCAGGGCAGTGGGAATACGGGAAGGTTGGATGCGAGAGACTTTTTCTTAGATGGAATTAATAAGACTTGGAACGGTCCTTGAGGGGGTTATAAGGAAAGATGGAGTTCAGGAGAAGGCCTCAGATCTTCAGCTATGGGCATGACCCAACTTGTTGTGCATGAATGGGGTTCCCATCCATACGAGATTCCCATCCTACTTTGTTCCCAAGAATTCATTCCTCTTAAGAAAGCAATGGAGAGATAAAGAGAAGACTTGTAGAGAGAATGGGGTAGACCTGCAGGATATGAAGTAGGATTAGAATTCTAGAGTAGATGTTGTTTGGTTTCCACTGGTTGTCTGCCACCATGTATTCATATTCTCTAGTCATAAAAACAAAAATAAATAAAACAGGTGAGAGGACACCTATGACTTAAGCCTTCAACTAAGTGGTAAGCATCCTAGCCAGCCCCCAATGGCCAGCTGACATATTGCAAAGTCCCCAAAAGGGCACAGATCTGCTTCTTATGGTTTTCTATCTGCCATATTGCTAAGCACCAAGAGGTAAGTGGTGCTTATCATGTACCTTTTGTTCTTTCACTGAACCACTCAACACTCTGGGAATATCATGTTCTATTTTAAGGCTTCAGAACTTTTCCATATTCTTTAACCTCTCAGGGTCTCTACAGTATAAGTGGTTTTGACTAGTTCTGAGTTGGCTAATACAGAAGATAAGAAATAAGTTCTGATTTTTCATGCATTCAGCCTATCAAATCTTTTATTGACTGCCTGTGATGGGCCATCAGTTGGATATGGGATGTGAAGAAAAAGGAAGAGTCCAGGTAGATCTTTGACCCAAGTAATTGGGTATGATGGAAAGTGTATATGTGATTATCTATTGGTGCATAACAAAACCACCTCAAAACTTAGTGCCTTAACACTACATTCTTTGTTATTTCTCATGATCCTTTGGGTTGACAGGGCTAAGCTGTGCTGTTCTTTCATGGGGCAAGACCAGAACTAGGGTGAGGTGAATGAAGTGTCCAGGGTACAAGATGTAAAGGGCACTCACCCTCAAGGTCCCTGCAGCATCACGATGAGAGTGAGTATCCCATTAAATTTTGTACCTGGTGCCTCACTCCCCTCACCCTAGTCCCAACCCTGGGTTGGGGTTTCTCTCATGTGCTTTTCTTCAGATGGCAGCTCTGGAGTCATCTGAAGGTTCCACTGGGCTGGACATCCAAGATGTCTTTTTCACTCACATATCTTATGCCTTCCTCACTCACATGGCTGAAAAAGCTGGGAGCTGCCCAGGCATCTCTTTCTATCTCCATGTACCCTCTCCACATGGCAAGCCTGGCCTTCTTTGCAGCATGGGAGTCTCAAAGTAGTCGGATTTCCTACATGGTAACTGGCTTCTCCAGAGCAAGTATTCCAAGAGGCCCAGGTAGAAGCTGCAGGGCTTCTTGTACCCTCTCCAAGAAGCCCCAGAGTGTCAGTCCCTATCACTGCATTCCATTGGTCAAAGTCACTAATGTCTGCCCAAGATTTAAGGGAAAAGATGTTAGACTGCCTGATCTGAATAGTATGGATATAAAGGGATGAAGGAAATTGATGGAGACGAATTTTGGAGAATATATACCACTGAAAGACCAGGCAACAGGGCTTCCCTGGTGGCGCAGTGGTTGGGAGTCTGCCTGCCAATGCAGTGGACGTGGGTTCGTGCCCTGGTCTGGGAAGATCCCACATGCCGCAGAGCAACTGGGCCCGTGAGCCACAATTACTGAGCCTGCGCGTCTGGAGCCTGTGCTCTGCAACAAGAGAGGCCGCGATAGTGAGAGGCCCGTGCACCACGATGAAGAGTGGCCCCCGCTTGCTGCAACTAGAGAAAGCCCTCGCACAGAAACGAAGAGCCAACACAGCCATAAATTAATTAATTAATTTTAAAAAAAAAGAAAAAAGACCAGGCAACAAACACATTTTGGGGGTGGGAAATCAGAAGTCCTCTTGGGGTAAGCTAAGTTTGTGATGCTCATTGACCAATCAAGTGAATACATACACAGAGAAATCAGTGAAAGACTGGGATTGAAAATATCAGTGTAATTTAGATGCAATTTAGAATCTAGGCACTGGATGAGATCACCTAAGGAGTGAGTTTAGAGAGAAAATGAACCCTCAGTGAGTACAATGGGGAACAGGAGAGTATAGAGTCCCAGAATCCAAATGAAAAAGCACTTTGAAGAGAAGGGTTATCAGTCATGTCCTGTGGTGCCGAAAGGTCAGATAAGATGAGGGCTGAGAGGTGACCATGGATCGGGTAGAGCAAAATTTCAGTCATCCTTGATGAGACAAATGGTGAGATGAATCTCAATTATAGTGAACTGAGGGGAGAGCAGACAAAGTGAGTAAAAGCAACTTTTTCAAGGAGTTTTCATAGAAATGGGATAGTTACTGAGTGGGGACTTGAGGTCTAGGAAACATTTGTTTTGTTTTAAGATACAACAAAGTATAGCTTATTGTAGGTGGATGGGCATGATACAGTAGAAAGGGAGCTAAGAAAACAGCAGAAGTAATTGCAAAGAACGTCTTGAGCAGGTGGGAGGCGACAGCACCAAGACAGACTGGAAACACAGGAGGTGGTGGTCGATGAAATGACATTCCAGTTAGAGATTCTGAATTGGAGACTTTCGAGGTAACACAGTTATGGTAATACCTAGATCTAGGGTACGGTTAAGAGTTGGTGCATGAATGTGAGAAGTCAAGGAACTCAGAGGTTGAGGTTGTCGTGAAGAGTAGTGTGGAGAGAACACCAGTGAGCCAGATGCGGAAACCATGAGGAAAAATGCACCCCTGAGGGAATTAAGCCCGAATGCCCAAATGCACCAGGGATGGCGCTGTGCTATGTCCACTGGACTGAGATGGAGCTGTGTGCCCTGAATGCCCTCCCCACGCTGTTGCCTGTTAGTGTTGACCACGAGGGGAATTCTGCACCAGATCTGGAAGTGGCAGCAACATCACATTCTTTGTAGGCTCTGAAGGTGGGGGAGGCCCTAGCGCTGAGGCAGCTGGCTCCCTTCCTTGCTGATTTAAAGCTCCCCTTGGGTCAGCACCTGACCTGAGCTTCCCAAACTCCTGCCACTTTCCTACGTCAGCTTCTCTGAGTCCTGGACAAAGTGCGTATCAGCTCCAGGTTTGAAGGTGCCAGCTTCCCCTACGAGTCGCCCCCTGTGGCACTGAGGTTGGAAGTGATGAGGGAGAGGCAAGTTCCAGTTCACTCCAACTGGTTCCAGTTTTCCTCACAGGTTCAAGGTCCAGCTCTCCTTTCCAACCACCTGTCTGGCCAACCAAAAACAGACACAGAAGCAACAGACTGCACCGCCTACTGCCCAGCTACCACCTTGTGGGAGGTCCCCTCTCCATAATAAATCCTTCACCTGTCTTGCTCATGGACTCTCCTTTGTGGTCAAGCCCTGGCTGATACAGCATCTGCTGTGATGGACCAACTTCTCCTCTGTGCCCAGAGTGGTACTGTTACTGAACCAGGTTCGTTTGCCCGACATGCAGCAAGGCAAACACTGAGATGCCAAGGTTTGCAGCAAAGGGCTTATTCACAAGGCAGCCAAATGAGGAGATGGGAGAACAAGTCTCAAATCTGTCTTTCCGAAGGAGAAGGGCTCAGGGTATCTACGGGATATAGCTGAGCTGTGCGGAGAGTGAGGAAAGGTGATTGGAAATAAGAAAAAGGGGAGGTAATCATCGTTTTGCACAGGCGCAACTAAGCTGCAGGCGTCTTCGTGAGACAAGTGTTCAGAAAATGGCAAATTAGCATGTTCTTAGGGTGGAGTTTTCGGCTCTCCGGTATCAAGAGGTCATGCAGCAGACACTTGAGCATGCTCAATTGGTGGATGGGTGGTCTTAACCAGTCTTTACCGGCTAGAGCTCAAACTGGACACAGTTGACTCCAAGTTCCTGAAAAACAGCTTGAGCAAACATCTTATTGTTTAGGCTACATGACGCTTGAAGGACATGCAAATTTTTTGTAGCAAAAATTAAAGCAAGCTTGGCCAGTGAAGGCAGATTATCAGTTTAATGGATCTAACTGATGTTGACAATAGGTTTCAGTACTGGTTATGTACCATCCTTGAGAGAATGGAGGAAACAGCCACTCAACTCATTTTATGTCTTCTGCGGTTCCCAGGAGCAATCCTAGTTGAGAAGGTTTCCTGGAGGAAAGGTCAGTAGGTGACTGTTGGAGTAGCTGACAGCCATTTATAGAAGCTAGAAGTTTCCAAGGAGGAGAGAAGAGAAGAGTTTGGAAGTGGGAACAAGGGAGGAACAACAGCCTGTGTACCCCACTTCGAGGGCTGGTGGGAGGTGGGTTATGGAAGAAAAATCAGCCAGGACTGAAGAGGGCTAAAATGGAGGCTGTGCCTCAAAAGACCAGCTGGGATTTGTTTTCCCAGGTTTACTGAGATATGATTAACATATAACATTGTATAAGTTTAAAGCATACGATGTGACAATTTAATAAACATACATACTGTGAAATGTGTACCACAGTAACATTAGTTAACACATCCTTCACCTCACATAATTACCATTTTTAGTTGCCGTTGTTATGGTGAGAACATTAAAGCTCTACTCTCTTAGCAACTTTCAAGTGTACAATACAGTAGTGTTAACTATAGTCACCATGCTGTACATTACATCTCTGGAACTTATTCATCTCATAAGTGAAAGTTTGTACCCCTTCACCAATATCTTCTCATCTCCCCCAACTTTCAGTCCCTGTCAACCACCATTCTACTCTCTGTTTCTATGAATTTGGTTAAGACTCCACATACAGGTGAGATCAGATCGTATTTGTCTTTCTCTGTCTGATTTATCTCACTTAGCATAATGCCCCTCAAGGGAATCCGTGTTGATGCAAGTAGCAAGATTTTCCTTCTTCTTTTTTCCCCCCTATGGCTGAATCATGCTCCATTAGATACACCAACCACATTTTATTTACCCATTCTTTGTCTATTGATGGACACTTAGGTCATTTTTCTATCTTGGCTACTGTGAATAATGCTGCAATGACCATAGGATTGTAGATATCTCTTTGAGATAGTGATTTCATCGCCTCTGGATAAATACTCAGAAGTGGAATTGCTGGGTTATATGGTAGTTCTATTTTTAATGTTTTGAGGAAACTCCATACTGTTTTCCGTAGTGGTTGCACAAATTTACATTCCCACTAACAGTGTACGAGTGTTCCCTTTTCTCCACGCCCTCACCAGCATTTGTTATCTCTTGTCTTTTTGATGACAGCCATTCTAACAGGTGTCAGGTGATATCTCATTGTGGTTTTGATTTGCATTTCCCCAATGATTAGTGATGTTGAGCATCTTTTCATGTATTTCTTGGCCATTTTTATGTCTTCTTTGGAAAAATGTCTATTCGAGTTCTCTTTCCATTATTTAATCAGATTGTTTATGTTTTTCTTATTGAGTGGTATGAGTTCCTGTTACATTTTGCATATGAATCCCTTATCAGATACGTGGTTTGCAAATATTTTCTCCCATTCTGTAGGTTCCAGCCAGTTTTACTTAGAGCAAGAATGTGGAGATCCAGCTCAGAAAGCAGGCCGGGAATATGGGAGATTTTGCTGAGAACAAACTGAGAGCTCCAGGGGAAGTGGGGTTTTGGGGGGTGGGGGTGGGGGGAAAGCTCACGATGGGAATCATGACTTAAGCTTAAGTCAGCTTAAGGGATGTACAGAGTGATATGGGGATTAGTGTCTGGGTGATGAGAGATGGCTTGGAGGTCTGGTGGCTATCAATGAAAACCTGGATGTGAGGCAAGGTGGTACTCAGTCTCTGGGGCTGAGCGGGGAGGGAGCTCATTCCTCCTCCTATCTCATCATCATAGCCTCCTTTTCAGCCTTGGTCTTTCTGGCAGCTGACAGCCATGCAGGCCTGAAATGCCACGAGACTGGGGTCCTGAGGTGACCCCAGAGCTCTCAAAGCTCTCAGGCCTTGCTGAAATCTTACTGAGAGCTCTATCAAGGCCAGGATGAGGCAAGTTTTTCAAACAACAACAACAAAACATGCGGACCTCTAGAATAGGTGTTCTCAAAAGTTGGTTCCCAACAGGCAGCAGCAGCATTCCCTGAGAACTTGTTAGAAATGCAGATCCTTGCCCCTCACCCTCACCCCAGTCCTACTGCATAAGGAACTCCAGGAGAGGGCCCAGCAATCTGGGTTTGAACAAGGCCACCAGGTGAGTCTCACACTCACTAAGGTTTGAGACTCACTATTTTAAAGGAACTCAACAAACATTGGCTTAAAATGCAGCTGACTGTTGATGTTGTTCTTATGAGCCTAAAAATCACAGAGTATTAAAAATGAAAGGACTTTTTCAAGTGTCCAATCTGGACTTGAACCTTACAGGTGAAGGGTCCATGCCCCAGAAAAGTATTGTGGCTGGTTTGAGCCCTCCTGGCAGGACGGAGATTACAATTCCAAATAACCAAACCAAACCAAAGACAAAAACAAACAAAAACAAAACAAAACAAACAAACAAAACAAAAACAAACCCAGAACCTGGGAAATGGTTGTTCTAATGAGCCATAGAGTTGCAGCCTTTCTCTCTCTCCCCCTCTCTCTCTCTCTCTCTCTCTCTCTATATATATATATATTTTTTTTAATATATACTGCGATTGTTGTTTGTGTGTTTTCCATTATTCAAGTCAGAGCAACAGGGTCTGTCTCACTTCAACCTGGCTCTTTTGAGGTTTGTTTGGTTTAGTGTTGTTTTGGGGATTGCAGAGGTGCAGCTTCCTAAGGCAGACCCTGAGCCTCTGAGGAATGCAACAGGCTCCGCCGGAACAGGAGGCTTTTCTGCCGCCGAAGTCTGCAGACGCTGTGTCTCTATTCTAACTTTTGCCATTCCCATCTCACCGGGCCCCCGGGGACAGGCAGACAGCCGAACTCCGTGCGCACTGGAGCCCCGGCTCCCTCGGCTTCTGGAGAGGAGATTTAGCCTTAATTTTTGTGACAGATGGAGTTGATAGTCTCTCCACGGAAAGGGGAGGAAAAAAGCGCCAGTTTTTGACAGGCCGCAGACGCCGGGTGCCTCTGGTGGTCGAAGGCTGCGTTGCGCCGCAGTTAAGGTAGTTCGCAAACTCCCACGCCTGGATCGCAGAAGCTGCTGTACCTGGGCGGTTTCCCTTAAGCCGAGAGAGATTGAAACATGCGCTTTAATAGAAACCTTGGAGGGTACCAATTTATCCCCTTCCTCTATGTTGTGACTGCGGCCAGATGGTACTGCTCAATACCCCTAAAGATTTTTAATACTATTACTGTTTTTTCATCGCCGTCCGTGTTAGAAACTTATATTCTTTTTAAAAAAATTAATTTGGCTTATTGGATTTCTGGCTTGCAATTGGCAATGATGTCTGACCCCAGGGCCATACTTGTCATTGGCAACAGGGCGCTGGGGGGTGAAGGGGTGGTAGAGGAAGGATTTGCAAATATCTCATCAGTATCTCCCTAACTAAAGCGTGTGCCTCTTTCTTGTGAGCATTTGGATTTTTTCTTTTAAGTTTAAACATCCCGCATCAAATTCTCTGATTTCTCTCCTCCCCCTGTGATGATCAGGCAAGATGGGGATCTCGAAAAACAAACTGAATTCTGAATCCAGTAGAAAGCACACATGGGGGCCAGGGACAATTAATAAAAGTACCTAAAAAAAAAGAAGAAGAACCAAACAAAAAGGACCGTGGACGAGCCGGTTGCAAACAGCTGCCCCTGAGCTCTGCCCTCTGATTCTGTGCTCCAGCAAGGGCTCCATATCCGAGCCTCCTTAAGAGTAGGAGGAGCTCCCGGGCCTCTGTCAGGCTCCTTAAGCCGCTCCTTTCAAGCCCTGAATGCCTGAATGTGAGCTGCCCACCACCCTCCCCGCCCTCCCCCACTCCGCAACCCCACTCCAGCGGCTCGTAAAAAAAAAAAAAAAAGTTTCAACAACAACAGGCGGGACCAATAGCATCTCGAAAAGCCGGGAAAGGGGGCCGAGCAAAGGGCGAAAGAGAGTGGAGAAAGGAGAAAGCGGGCAGGCTCGGAGCGCGCGGGGCCAGGGCTCGGCGAGCTGGAGGAGCGTTGCTAATGTTTTTGTTTGTTTGCTTTTCCATGCATGCATAATGAGGGGGCACCGCGGCACCACGCGGGGTCTCCCGGCCCACTTTTGTATTTAAAGCCTCGCTGCGAGCGAGTCCGCAGCCAGGCTCAGCGGATCCGCTCCCCGGGCTCCTTGTCACCCGAGAAGCCGCCGCCGAGGGAAGCCCGGGAGCCGCTCTCCGGCCGCGCTGAGTTTCCCGTTCTCCCCGCGCCGCCCGAAAAGAGCTCCCCGGAGCTCGGCCGAGGCCGGGGTCGCCGCGGGCGGAGGGGGAGGGGACGCGGGCGGCCGGGCCGCGGGAAGGCGGGCAGCGCCGGGACGCGAGCCAGGAAGCGGCGCGATGCGAGAGCCCGCGGCGGCGGCGGCGGCGCGGCGCTGAGCCTGGGAGGAAGGAGCCGCCGCGGCCGCACAACGGATCTGCAGGCGCGGAGCAAAATGCACCCACGGCGCCGCGCGGTCCCGCAGCCCCGCCGCGACCCCGCGGCCCGCAGCCCCCCGGGGCGGCAGTGAGCGCCTCCCGCCACTGCCGGGGGCCGACCGGAGGGGTTCTCCGCGGCCTTGCACTTCTAGGAAGCCCCTGCAGTCCCAGCGAGAGCCGACCTTCTGCAAGCAGCGGGGCACCAGCCAGCGGCGCGCATGGATTTATGAAAACACTCATGCAAGAAGTTGGCAAGACTGGGGCAAACTTTTCCGCCGGCTCCGCGTCCGCCGCTCCCCGCGCCTCGTGTCCTTTCCGCTCCTCGCCCGGCGGCCGCCGCTGCCCGCGATGGTGGCAGGGCTGCTGGGCGGCGGCGGCGGGGCCCGCGGGGGGACCGTGCCGGGCGCCTGGCTGTGCCTGATGGCGCTGCTGCAGCTGCTGGGCTCGGCGCCGCGGGGCTCCGGGCTGGCGCACGGCCGCCGCCTCATCTGCTGGCAGGCGCTGCTGCAGTGCCAGGGGGAGCCGGAGTGCAGCTACGCCTACAACCAGTACGCCGAGGCGTGCGCGCCGGTGTTGGCGCAGCGCAGCGGGGGCGACGCGCCGGGGGCCGCCGCCGCCGCCGCCGCCGCCGCCGGCTTCCCGGCCTCGGCCGCGTCCTTCTCGTCGCGCTGGCGCTGCCCGAGCCACTGCATCTCGGCCCTTATTCAGCTCAACCACACGCGCCGCGGGCCCGCCTTGGAGGACTGTGACTGCGCGCAAGACGAGAACTGCAAGTCCACCAAGCGCGCCATTGAGCCGTGCCTGCCCCGGACGAGCGGCGGCGGCGCGGGCGGCCCGGGCGCGGGCGGGGTTATGGGCTGCACCGAGGCCCGGCGGCGCTGCGACCGCGACAGCCGCTGCAACCTGGCGCTCAGCCGCTACCTGACCTACTGCGGGAAGCTCTTCAACGGGCTTCGCTGCACCGACGAGTGCCGCACGGTCATCGAGGACATGCTGGCCGTGCCCAAGGCGGCGCTGCTCAACGACTGTGTGTGCGACGGCCTGGAGCGGCCCATCTGCGAGTCGGTCAAAGAGAACATGGCCCGCCTGTGCTTCGGCGCCGAGCTGGGCAACGGCCCGGGCAGCAGCGGCTCGGACGGGGGCCTGGACGACTACTACGACGAGGAGTACGACGATGAGCAGCGCGCCGGGGGCGCGGGCGGCGAGCAGCCGCTGGACGACGACGACGGCGTCCCGCACCCTCCGCGCCCGGGCGGCGGCGCTGCTGCGGCGGGCGGCCGCGGGGACCTGCCCTATGGGTCCGGGCGCAGGAGCAGCAGCAGCGGCTGCCGCTCGGCGACCCGAGGCGCCTGGACCCCGCTCGCCTCCATCTTGCTGCTGCTGCTGCTACCGCTGCTCTTTTAACACTCGCGGCCCCCCGCCGTCGGCCACGGGAGGGTCGGCGCCGGGGCACCTGTGGCTCGGGAACAGAGGGGTGGTCGGGGGTATTTTCCAAAACGTTTTCTAGGTGGTTTCTGCCTAGCCGGTCTCCCCGCCTTGCCTCATGGCACGACCTTCGCCTCCTGTCCCGAGCTGGACTTTTTGGACATCCTCCCCTGCCCCCATTCCGGGTTCCAGACACTCCCCGCAGAAACCAGCCTAACTCCGGACCCCCGACATGAAACGGGCCTGGGAGGACGGAACCGTAGTCCTGGACTCCGAAGAGAGGATGCTGACCAGTGGGGTCTTAAGAGTTTCAAGGGACTGGGTTCGGAACAGGGGTTTTGAAGGAGGATTTATATTTGCAGAGGGGCTGTTTATTAGCGTTTCTCCTGCGAGGGGGGGAAAAGTGCCGGTAATCGACTTTTATTGTGGCCAGTGAAGACATTGCAATCGTAACCAATTCATTCGTTTAGTCTTGGTATCCGCGCCCAGAATCCTCGGTTTTTTTGGGGGGGGGTGGGGGGCGGGCGGGCAAGCATGAGAGGGGTTAATTTTCCTTAATTAGTTTTGGGTAAATTTTAGCCCTTGACTTTAATTTCATTGCCACCACTCTGATCTCTTAGCACATTTCTTAGGATTAAGGATCCAAAAATTCTGATCTAAACAGTTGCTAGTGGTGTTGAACAATGCAACTTTATATTTAAAAGAGCTCTGCACTGCCATCTATGAAAGCCTCTTTATGATGTTTGTTTTGTTGTCATTTTCTTTACATCAAGAAATTGTACGTACAAATATGCGGAGAATATATATTGCCTCTGCTTTTATCAGGGCGCTCACCCCTGGTACTTCGTATATAAAATGTATTAAAACTGGGGTTTGTTACCAGTTGTTGTATTTTGTATATAGAATTTTTATAAATTGTATGCTTCAGAAATAATTTATTTTTAAAAAGAAATTAAAAAACTTAAATCCGCATCCATGGTACACCTTTCCTCCCTGAAATGTAAAGAATCCGTTTGTCACCAGGGATCCAAAACCACAGTCCGTTGTGAAGTGTGCTCTATCTAGAACAATTTTGAAATGTACAGTGTATTTTATAGATTTGAAGTTAACATTCTTATTTTCAAGAGAATTTATGGACGTTGTAGAAATGTATAAACGCATTTCCAAACTGCCTTAAACATTGTATTTTTATAGACATTGTTTTTTAAAAAAAGAAGTCCTATGTTTTAAGTAACGGTGGCTTTGTGTATTTTTTTGTTGTTATTTGATTTTATTAAAATGTGTACATCAGTAAAGAGTTTTAAATAATGAATATGGTGTAGTTACTTTCCAGAGTTACATTGTGGTTAACCCAATAATGGGTGAGGAGGGGGGTGGAGGAGCCACTGGGAATCTATCAACCATCAACTGAAATTAAAATACAGTACAAGACAAGAAATGAGGGCTATTATTTCTGCCTTCAATTTAATGAACAATTAGACATCTGTAAATGAGGCAGCTACAAGATATAATTTGACTGGTCTCCATTGATATTTACGTTTGTGGAGAGGCTTCACATCATTTGGGACTAACCCAGACATTTCTTTCCCCTCCCCCTTTCCACTGGGACCCTCCCCTTGCCCCCCACCCTCCGGAGCGTCCTCTCTGGCTATTAGACATTCTCGTACAATCAAACATGCCAATAACATTTGTTATCAATAGGTCTTAGGAAACCTGGGAGACTCAACTTCAAAGTCATTTTCGCACTTTGAGTAAAAAAAGTACAAAATTTTGTTACAAAACATTCGGGCGGGCAAAAGTAAACATACTGGGGAGAGGAACAATTACCAGAACTTGTAATATTGTTGTGAGGAGTTGTTTAGCAGTGGGCTGAAGGCTGGGCTCCTGCCAGAGCTACTGATCTACACTCAAACGCCCTTAGATAAATAATTACACTCTTAAGCTGTGTCGAGTGCTGATACACTTGACCTTGTAAATAGAAATGTTTGCAGTAGGAATAAACTCCGGCATTGGAAAATCTTTTAAACATTAACACAAAAGAGAGCGCTCTGTCCTCTGGGGATTTGAGTCTGAACCTCGCCAAGCTAGGCACTTGCAAGGGGGAAAAAAAGTTTATTTATCTTCTATTCCTGGTGTTTATTTAAAGCTTTTCATTTTAAACTCGGTGATTGGAAGGCAAGTCAGGAGTTTAAAAGTCACCACAAATAAACTTTGTCTGAGGGGTCGACAGATTAGCAAGATCTCGTGTCTCTTTATATGATATTAACATGTGCTGAGAAAACACAACCAGATTTCTCTGCTGCCTGAAGTAATTAACAAAGCTATGCCCCCTTCCAACTTCCTCCCACCCACTCCCACCCCCTACTTTCGAGGTTCTTTTGCCTCTAATTCACTCTCTTCCCAGCTTTTATGGAGGGCTTCGAGGCAATTCTTATTGCATCTAAAACCAAGATTCATATATGCATAGCATCAGAAAGTCTGAGATAGTTGTGGTGTCAGACCAGCCCAGGAGAGTGGTGTGTGGCTAGAACCCCGTCACCTGAATGGTTGAGTAAACATATTGTTAAAATAAAGCTGAAAGCGTTGTTTCTTTGGGAAGTGAACAAAGAGTATTCCAAGAGACTTGTGAATGAAATCAGCTTTCTTTACAAAACGACGAGTTAGCAAATGCTTCTGCGTTTGTCCTTAAATATATTTAAATCATCTCCTCCTCATGTTATTTTAACACATTCTTGACTAAAAGTTAAGTCTTTGTCCCAGTAAAAGGCCCAGTTTTCCCCAGTAAGAAGTAAAAGGCATTAGCACTAGAAAAGGCTTGATAATTAACTGCTACAATAAACTCACGACTTGATTTTACAGGGTCCTGTCAAAAGCATCTGCCCGGAGTAAATCAACACAGCTCGCTCTTGGGGAGTGAGGACGTGAGGCTTTATGCTTTCTTCCTTGGAGAAAGTGAACACTGATCAGTGGTCCATTTTAATTTAAACAGTTCTATGCTGGAGCCCAGGGGCCCCTCATCCCTCTGCAGACCTAGTAGATTCCAGAACAGGTTGCTGAGATGTTAGGTTACGGGATTGGAGGTTGCCATCTGTTCCTAGACCGAAAGGATTTTTACAGTTGTTGACATCTGTAATATCTCACGGTGTCTGGGGAGCCTTTGGAATTTTGGACATTTGAGACGGCCAAATGTCTCATGGACAATGCCTGGAAGTACCATTACGGAAGGCAAAGGTATCCCTGACTTTTCCCGGAGATCTTAAAGAGCGCCAGACTTCTAACAGAAGTCTTCCAGAGTGAGAGCATCTCCTTTTGGATTTCATAGAAAATCTGTGTCCTCGCGCCTACTCCCATTTCCCTGTTAGCAGGTTTGCATCCTCAGTGACAGTTTATTTGTCTTTGGAGGCACCTCAGTGACAAATGTTTAAGGGAGTGTGGGACAATGGTGGAGAACAAGGGGGCAGTTCATTGAGCTGACAGTGACCATACAGTAAATGGAAGGAGGTTCAGGCTTCACTGCTCACCCAAGGACACGGCAACGCTTTTGTGTATGACCACAATGGACATAACATAAGGTCTCTGTTTATTTTCAACAATATCTAGCCATGTACGCGGGCAATATACGTATGTCAAGTGAAAAATGGCTGGAGGGAACTAAATTCTTGCACTAAGTGGTAGGACATCCCTTAGCGTGGGCAGGGCCCTGACCAATGTCCATAAGTAAGGAACAGCTCCTGGTGCCAACTGCCACAAACTTAAGGGGACGCCACGCTCTGACACATCTGGGGTGCACTGCAACTCTCCCACTGGGGTCCACATGGGTGAAGACGACTTAGAACCAGCAGTCTCTCTTGGTTGAAGAGTCAAGAGAAACCGCATGGACTGGAGGGGGTCTCTTGCTCACCACTCCCAACGTATGCACCCCAACTCCATCCCAGCAATGCTGTGTTGTATAGAATAAAAAGAGGGGGAAAGTGACAAGAGAACGTTCAGAGACCTCAAACTCTGCATTGAAAACCTTTCTACTTTCAACTTTACCTTGCATGATTAGTTCACTGGTTTCAACCGTGGAAGTTCTCAAACATAACCTGGTGTGCCCCTTTTTCAGCCCATAAAAAGAAAAGCACACATTATTTGGTTTTTGACCTCTTATACCTAGGACCTTCTGAAACACTGTCAGCTGACCTGGTTTCTCCCAGCTCCCCAAGAACAAGGTTGTTGGGAAGCATCGTGTTACAATGGGAAGCATCGTGTTACAATGCCTATGGCCCAACAGCAGTTCCCATTCCTGGAGGCTTGGGTTTCCAGTGGGTCTTGCAGCCTTGTGGGTTAAGTAAAGTTGGAGGTTACTGTATTCTATTGGAGGGGTTGCTTCTGCTGGACAGTTGAACAGCTTCACCCCTGACTATTTGAATGACATAAGTAATGTGCTATTAGCATAAATACCTTCTAAGGCATCCATTTAATCAATTTCTTAAATAACAGAATGATCTACTACAAAATAGTGGACTGTATACACTATATTTTGGCACAAAGATGGTCATTCTCCCACTAGTAACCAGGGGCTCTAAATAAATGATTTCAACAATGTTTTATTAAAGGACGACAAGAGCCCTCGAGCTGCATTAATCGGGGAGAAGTCGAGTGGCACTTTTGTTATGGAAATGTTAAGCACATAATAGCACTGCCAAACAATGTACAGCCACTTCATTCTTTCAGCCATGCTGACACCTCTTAAAGAGGAACGGCAGGGAAGGATGTGGGAAAGATCTGCTTTGCGAGGAAGCTTTCAGCTAATATTTTGGAGGGCTACCTCCAAACCCTGTGTAATATGCATGCAATGGAAGCAAGAAAGGCTGCTGACATACTGGAAGGCTTTCCTTACCTTATTTCAGGAGCTTGGGCTCCCTAAGAAAATCCAATGTCTACATTTTTTGACATGGCATTTGTCAAAATTATATTTTGGTGATTTTGTAGTGCTGCGAGTCCAATTTTATAATGTGGATCAAAGACAGTTTCTCTCAATGGTGCTGATATATACTGTATGTAGCTTTACCGAGTTCCCCTTAAGCAAACAGGGTGAGTCTGCAAACAGGTGAAAACGCATGTCACCAAGGACATCTTCAATCTGTAACAAAAAATAAAGGCATATTATCTATTTCCAGACTTTATGGACACCATTATATTCTCTGGTTATTAATATGAATTTTTCTAAGTTTATGTCTATATTTAAATATAATATATTTGTGGGTTCTTGGATGGCAGAATGGAGTCATATCTCACAACCAAATCCTATTGTATATTTTGATCACTGATCAGATGTTACTAAGTACCATAATAAGGAACAATTCAGTGAGATTTGAGGACTTTCTCATAGACACCTCTGTTATGAAAACGCCAGTCAATTAACCTTCATTTTAACCCCTGTCTGCTGTTACCTATCAGGTAGTTACACCTGTTTGGAGCATCCTTCTGTAGTGAACATTGAAGTCAGCTCTTAGGGTGACTAAGACCTATGTCTGTAACCCTGAACAAGTGAGGGGAGGGGAGGGGAAACAAAAAGAGTTTGCTTGGTTCCATAGGCATCTGTTGAGGGGCTACCAGTGTGTACATGATGCGGTCTCATCCCTGCACAAGCTGGCCATCAGGATGTGTCCTTTCAACCTCAAATAGAGAGCACAGAGGAGGATGATTGGATGACTTAGCCCGACTCTGGGTGTAAGGAAACTTGGAGAAGGCGACACTGAAGCTAAGTATGAGGACAGGAATGGACATTAGCAAGAACAGTGGGGAAGACATTTCCATCAGAGGGAACCACACGTCCTAAGACATGGAGGGATTGAACAGCATTGTGTGTGTGTGTGTGTGTGTGTGTGTGTGTGTGTGTGTGTGGTATGATCGTGTCACCACCAAAATATAAAGTGGGAAGTAAAAAGGTTGGGGCTTGAAAGAAGGTTAATACCAGGTCACAGAAGCCTTGAATGTCATTCTAGGCATTGACATTACCCTGCTCAGTGCCCATGACAGGAAACCTCTGAGAATTCCCAGCTGAAGACTCCAGAGGTTTACCTTCTTGAACAGAGTACGTGATGGTTTTAAGGCATGAAGACCAGAGACTGGGACAACAGTTACTGCCATGTCCCATAAAAAAAGAAAGTCAGGCAACTGAGCTAGAATAGTGGCAGCAGGAGGAGGGAGAAGGCAGATTTAAGACACTATGACTGGTCAAACATGGAGCGTTCAGGGAGGGCGGAGGCTAATACGACCGCTGGACTGCTGGGTTTCTGGATCAGAAAACTGGTGGATGATGTCATGTTCCATCCTCAAGGAAGAAAGATTGAGGGGCTAGTTGTGTTTGAGGATATAAGGAATATCCAGTTGGCGGTGCACTGCAGAAAACCAACTATAGGGCTGAAGCTCGAGACAGGAGTCGGACTTGGAGAGTGGTCATGGTGAAGACTTCTAGGAGTGAGGTACCCAAAGAGTGCAGAGAGAAGAGGGCAGTGGGCAGAGGAAGGAGTGCCCAGGAAAGGAATCCCAGAAGGGAAAAGAGAAGGTCAGAGGCATCTCAGGAGGAGCAGGAATATGAAATCATGAAGCTTCTGGACATGGACAACTAAATTTGCAAATGCTTAAGAAACCAGTACTATTGCTTAGAAAGAAAAATGAATTCACTGGAGTTCTAAGAAAATATGTGACCAAAATATTCTTCATTATAACAGTAGTAGTAATCACAATTATAATCACAACTAACTGTAGGGAAATAAAAAGTACCAAAATATGCCACGGCAGTAATATAATAGTAATAATAAAAAATAGTGATAGTTAATATTATTGAGTGATTATTATTATGTGTCACACAGTGCTGAGCATATAACATTTCATCGTTACAGAAACTTCATGTTGTTTTTATTATTATTTCCATTTGACAGATGAAGAAGCTGATGTTTAAGTAAATTGACCAGTGTTATTCAGTGCGTAAGTTGGTGAATATACAATCTAGGTCTGTTTGTGTCCAGAGATTGAGGTCATAGCTTTTGTAACATATTGATTCTCAAAAGGTATATGGTGGCATTGCAGGTAATTAGTATTTTCTTCCTTATATATTTATATGTTTCCCAAATTTTATCAATGAGTATATATTACCTTACTCTCAAATTTAAATGTGGTTTAACTAGTAGTATTCAGAACCACAAGGAAGAACTAAGAAAGCGTAGTTTCACACCTGTGATAACTGCTACCTTTACTTACACTTCAGAGGGCTGTGCCCACCCTTCCCTTCTGCTCAGTCTACCTCAAATTCTCATGAAGAAGTGATCTTTTATGAAGCCTAAAATAATTCAAACTGTAAAATTACTTTATTTGAAAAAGCACATGACAAATAAAAATAAATCGTAAAAACATTGCTTCTTGTTAGAGCAAGAAAAGTCTCAAGAGATCTTTTACTCATCAACTCATTCATTTATTCATTCATCCATTCATTCAATCAATGTTTTCTGAGCACTTACAATGGTCCGAGTGACACTCTAGGCACGAGGCATACAGCAGCGAAACAAAACGTGAAACTTCCTGTCCCCAAGACGTGCAGGCCATGCTAGAAACCTGTTTTCTGAACTTTTACCCTTGTGCTTTGTGGTCTTGTAAGAAGACCATTCGTTCTTCCTCTATTAAAGAAGGACCACACCATCTTCTGTCTCTATATCTGTTCACTAAGCGTTTTGTCTATCTTTCCTTTCTCAAAATGTGTTCGTGCCTCACAGACACGTGTGGGGAAATATAAACTTTCGTATGTACGGCTAATCATTCTGGGTTTTTTAAATATGTTTTACAAGTGGAAGAATTAAATCCCATAATTTCCAGTTCATTGTACAGTTGTCTTCTTCTAGGAAAGTTCTGATAGAAGAGTTAAGCCCAAAATTATTATAGCACTTTTAGGAGCTGAGGTATGCCCTAATTCTTGACATGTGCCTAAATGAAGATGTATGATTATATTCCGGCAGAACAAATTATCTGTGAGTAAGTTAATCACAAACTTGCGTATTATTTTTTAAAATAACCGTTAGTAAGCTCTAGAAATAGACAACAGGCTCATATGTCCTTTAAATTGTCAAATGGAGTCCTTGTTCACTGTCACCCTACTGTTTTTTCTTTTCGCAAAATTCAGTCTTTGGAAACAAATAGTATTTTTTTTTTAAAAGAACTGCTGATATTTAGGATGCTGGCAGGAAATTGGTTATTTTATTACTTGGTTTCTGTTCATCATAGACCACCCCAAAACTTAGTGACTTAAAGCTGCTATCATTTATTTGTTCACGATTTTGTTGGTAGGCAATTTGGACTGGACTCAACTGGGAAACTCTCTGCTGATCTTTTCTGGGCTCACTTGGCTATGGTTAGCTGGGGGTCAGGTAGGGAGAGGGTGTGTTCTTGATGGCCTCATTCACATGATTGGCAGTTGGCTGGTGTGACAAGGGCAGCTGAGACATGTGTTCCTTACATCTAGCAGGCTAGCCCAGGTTTCTTATTATGACAGCTGGACTCCAAAAGCACCAAGAGAAGGAAAGCACCAATGTGCAAGCACTTTTCAAGCTGCCACTTGCATCACATTTGCCAATGTCCCCTTGTACAAAGCAAGTCACATGACCAGGCCCAACTTCAAGGGTAGAGAGATAGACTCCACATCTTGATGAGAAGAAAGGCAAAGTCCAGTTGCAAAGGAGCATGCACTCAGAGATGGGAAGAATTATAGAAGCCAATTTGTAAACACTTCCTCAATAAAGAATATGTTCCTAGAATTCTGCTGGCATGATAGGAAGAAAAAAATGGAAGAGAGCAATTTATAGCTTCAATTTTCAGAATTTATAGAATGGTAGCTCCAAAAAGCTAAACAAGGCCTGAAATAGTATTCTATTTTTTTATTCACAAAAACTTGCAATGTGATATGATACCTGGTAGGACCATTTCTTCACTTTCTTCTACTTCAAGACGTTTTACTTTACGTAACACTGTACTTTTTGTTTCCGGAAGAATTTTAGAATTAACTTCTGAAATTTCTTTAAAAAGCCTTTGTTGAAACTTTGATTGGGATTGGATGTAATTCATAGATCAATATGGAGACAAGTGGTAGCTTTATAATAGTGAGTCTTTCCATCTTTCCAATTAGATAAATATTATATTGATCCATAAATAGGCCTTACTGTAAATTTTATATCTTCTTTTTCATTCAGGTTTTGTTTATTTCTTTTTAGATTTATTTCTAGGTACTTCATAGTTTCTGTTGGATGATGATGGTAATGATGATTACATTGCCTAATTCATCATTACTGATTATAGGAAACTTGGGTTTTGTACGTTGTTCTTGTATCTAAACACCTTGTTGAACTCTTATGGGCTCTAGTTATTGGCAGGAGACTCTCTTTGATTTTCTAGACATATAAAAACATATTAATGATTCTCAAACTTTTTGGTCTAAGGAAGATTTGTACTCTTAAAAATTACTGAGATTTTGTCTATGTGGGTGTGAAGAGTTAGGGGGCACAGTTTCTAAGACTGCTCTGATTTCTGACACCAGTGCAAGTTTGAGGTTCAATAATTCACTAGGAGGACTCACAGAACTCAGTGAAAGCTGTTATACTCACAGTTATAGTTTATCACAGGGAAAAATTTCATAGAGCAGAATCAGGGGAAGTATTATCTGCAGAGCTCCCATGCTCTCTTCTCATGGAGTCAGGATATATGTGAAAATACACGTAGATTATTGCCAACCAGGGAAGCTTGCCTGAACCCAGGGTTCAGAGATTTTTTTGGCTCCGTTATGCACGCATGATTGGTTGATTGATCGATCAACCAATCATGAGTACATAATGGTTGATTGACTGTGGTTGATCTCAGTCTCCAGGTCGACTGATACCATGTGACCCATAAATCACGTTATTGGCCTTTCTGGTATAACCAGCTCCTACTATAAGGTGTGGCCAGCCCCTATCTTAAATGACTTCCTTACTACCTGTTTAGCTCACCACCTCCAAGCAAACAAAAATTACCTCCTAGAAGCTGAAGGCAAAGACCAGACCTCTTTTGGGGCAAGGTTATCCCAGTGGGTTATGTATATCAATATTTACCATATTATAAGTCAGAGCAGATATATTTTAAATGTAGAATAAATAATTAAAAATAATAAACCTATTACATGTTAACATAAATAATACATTTTAATGGAAAGTAAATCTATTTTCCAAAAAAAAAATTAGTAAGAAGGCAGCTAGATTTTTATATCTGCTTCTGCATTCAATCTATTCCAATATGATACATGCGATACCCTATATATATATGTATATGTGGATATATATAAGGCAGGAATAACTTAATTGTCTTTTCAGATAATTGTGGACATTCTTCTTTGATACACAACACTTAATAAATGGTAGATTTTTAAAGGTTAATTATAAGGTAGATCTGAAACCATATCAATAGACATTTCATAATCTGTGATGTTAATTCTTCTATCTTGACATTTATATGGAACTTTCATCCATGCATGATTTTGTAACACCATCAATTGGTCTTTTGAAAAATATTTTTTATTGAATTATGAAGATAATTCAAATATCAACACATATTAATTTATAATATTAAATAAACAATGTTTGTTAGTATCACCACCAGTCTCATCATAAAATTCTCTAATTATTGGAATTATATTAGGCTCATAGTGCAGGATACAAGTTTTCCAAAATTCTCATTTTTGCATGCAAGATCAAATGTTATTGTTGGCAACAAATTCTGTTATTTTCCTTTCATTGTGTTTATTTCTAATAAAATGTTTGCCAAATATCCAAGTCTGAATAAAAACTAGTTTATCTTTCATTCTTTCCTGTAAAAACAGTGTTCAATGGAAAATGGCTAGTTCAGTTCACAACTCAAGCAACCACACAACCACACAGGTGTTTTTCCTTGAGAAAAACATTTAATGCAGAAAAAATATATTATGTGTTCTTCCTATTTTGTCATACAGAATATTAAAAAGATGTGTACTCAAGGGTAGAATTTAAATAAAATTTCTATTGTTTCATTAAGGATGTTCTTATGTGACACCATCAAATATTTTTAGTATAAGTGCATGGCAGTGAAAAATATGACTACTGGTATAATTTTGTGCAAGTGCCCTGATTTGTGCTAAATCACTATCAGTTTTAGTCACCACTGCTTTTGCTCCACCATCAAATGTCAACACAGTGAAAAGGGAAAATAGTGTCTTAGGATTATTATGAAAACAGTTTTGACCTCGTGATATGCCTGAAAGTTATTGGGGGATCCTCCAGGAATCCATACACCACTTTTTGAAAACTGCTGCTACACTTTTTCCTTTCTAATGTTTATAATGTTTATACCTCATAATTAATTTTCATGTCATACTGCCCTGGCTAGGATTGCCAGTACAATGTTAAATAGAAAGGCATGATAATAGGTGGCCATTCTTCTTGTATGCTGAAACTAGGAGTATTAGTTCTGTTTCTATTATGATGCTTGATATAGGTTTCTAGTACATGCTTAATGAAATTAAGGAAAAGTTTTTTCAGTTTATTTATTTTCAGTTTATTTTTTGTTTATTGGTCTACTGAGAAATTCTACTTCATGAACTATTGTTGGTGATTTATACTTTTACAAAATAAAGTCAATTTCATTTAGATTTCTAAAACATTTCTATACATTGTATAAACTATTCTCCTTCAGATTTTTAATATCTAAATTTTGTGTTTATGTTTTCCTTCTTTCTTAACATTTTATGTGCCTTCTCTCTTTTGATGTTTTGTTCATGTTATTGTTATTTTTTCAGACAATAAGTTTTGAGTTTCATCTATGAAATTCATGCTGGGATTGTTTCTTCTGTTGTTAATTTTTGCTGTATCATTACTGATTTCATACTTCTTACTTTGCTGGGTTCTTGAGCTAAATGCTTAGCTTATTTATTTTTATTTCTTAACCATTCTAATTAGTTGATTTCTTGATACAACTTTTCCTTTGTGCAACTTTTAGGTCACATCCTACAGGCTTTGATGAGCTATTATTTTATTGTGATTCATTTCCAAAGAACACATACTTCCCATTTTGATGGCTATTTAACCTTATAATTATCTATGTTACTTTCTAAAGTTTTTTAAAGATTTTGGGTGTTATTTTCTCATTTTATAATTTTAATTAAAATGAGTAATGTACATAAGCTTAATAATTTCTATTGACACTTTTTGCAACTTAATGTGATTTTATTTATGGCTGTGAATATGATCAAATTTTATATATATTTTAGGTACATAGAAAAGGAAAGAGTAATCTCTGATTTTATTAGTGTTCTTCTTTGTAACAGTGTGTTAATTTAATTATCTTAATTCTATATATTTCTTTTTCTGTTGTTTTCTTAAAGAGATAGGTTAAAGTCTCTCACCATGTTGTGGATTCATCTATTTCTCCTTCTATTTCCATCAAGTTTTGCATGTATATTTGAAGGCATGGTGTTAAATGAATTTAGGTGCATGACTATTTTATGTTTATGGCAGAAAATAACTTTTAACAATATCAAATGTAACTCTTTGCCCTTTTACTGATTTTGGCCTTTAATTCTATTTTTTCTCAAAATAGTGTTGCTATATGTGTTTTATTTTGTTAATTTATACTATTTACTTAAAAAAATAAACTTCAGGGCTTCCCTGGTGGTGCAGTGGTTGAGAGTCCACCTGCCGATGCAAGGGACACGGGTTCATGCCCTGGTTCGGGAAGATCCCACATGCCATGGAGCGGCTGAGCCCGTGAGCCATGGCCACTGAGCCTGCGCATCCAGAGCCTGTGCTCCGCAACGGGAGAGGCCACAACAGTGAGAGGCCCGCGTACCGCAAAAAATAAAAATAAAAATAAAAAAAACTTCACTTTGCTTTTTCATGTTGCAAAGTAATACATATACATTGAAATTTAGAAGATACAGTTAATCAGGAAGAGCAGAATAAACACCCATAATAATAACACCTGGAGATAATCTATGTATATTTACATATAATCTTTCAATATCTATATATATTTAACAAAATCAAAATGTACATTTTATTTTATAATTTGTTTAATATACTTACATTCTCCTTAACACTATTTTGGGAGGTGATATAACTCCTTAAATCTCCTCCTTTTCAATATTTTGTGTTATTTCATTTTAGTTCTTATAAAGAGCACATAGTTGGTTAGGGTAGATTTTATTTGATTGGTTAGTTGATTGGTACTATTTTTTAATCTAATGGAGATTTTATCTTTTCATAAGGGATTTATGTTTATTTACATTTACTGGTTATTGGTTTGTTTCAATTTATTCTTACCTTCTTAGTTTGTGTTTTAAATTTACCATGCTTTCCTATTTTGTTTTGGTTTTTAATCCCACTACATTGCCTTTGTTGGATTGATCATGTCTTTTTATACTGTTGTTTTGCTGTGTGCCCCCCACCCCCACCCCAACTCTCCCAATTGTTTGAAAGTTATACATTTCATTTCTATTTTTTCCTAGTGTTTATCTTAATATTTAATCCATATATTCATTATTTTCTCTCAATGTTTAAGGTTAGTCCATATTGTCCTCCTAAAGAAAAACATCACTTTTCCTAAGACTTTCTTCCCTCCACCAATTCCATGCTGTGTCATAAATTGTTTGCTCTGTTTTGCTATTCACATTTTTTCTTTGCAATCCATCTTTTCTTACAATTAACAATACATATTACTGGCTTTTTTTTGGTGGAGAATAGCAAAATTGAGGTAATCAATTATATCTACCCTTAGAGAATTGTTATGAGATAAAAGCTAAGTAAGGAAACTTATTTGTCCAGGTAGAACCAAATTTCCTTTTAGGGAAGAAATGGTCTATTTAGGAAGAATCTTGATAAGTTATTGGGTAGGGAAATGCAGGGGAGGCTCCAGAATGGAAAGCTTGACTAGAGAACACAAAAAGATATTTCAAGTGCTTTTTATGAGAAATAACCATGATGTTTGGTGAGGAAATCAGAAGTGAGAGGAGAAGAGAATAAGAAAGTGGAGACTGAGATAAGACAGAGAAACACGGCAAGAGATGGAAGCACGGTGTGACAGAAATAGTGGATGGACTTACAGAGAACAAGGACTATCTAATATTCACTTTAAATTATCGGCTGTATAGAACTTACATACATACACTTCACTGTTATTTATAAAACTCTTGTAAAAATATACCCTCCTTGATGCTCTTGACTTTTGTTAAGTAATAGAACTGTGGTTCAAGAAGACAAACTGTGGTTTGTCTCACTATAGGTTAGTGTTGGAGTAGATAAACAGATCCAAGATGCAGAAAGAGCAGTGAGAGTACAGGAAAAAGAGGAAATTAGACTTAGAGGGGACTAGAAAAAAGTGATGCCCTGGGAATTGAGCAGGTTCTTATAGAAAACCCGGGACTCCCTACAGAACTAGGAATGGAGGATCCATATCTTAATGTGAAAGGACATGGGCAAATGGTCAAAGAATGGCAGCTGTTACTGTCACTGGGAAATGGGGACAATTTCAACCCTACCTTCCTCAGAGAGAAAAATGCATACCAAATGAGTTCATCCTATGAAGTTAATGCTGTACTATAGATGCCCATTCAAATCTGAAGTGCCATTACGATTATTGGACCTACAAATTATGCTACCCTAGTGGCAGGAATAGAGTCAACTCAAATGTATCAGGCCCCCAGGGCTTCTCTTCTTCACCTTCAGGTATAAACATTTCCCTCTGGGAAGGAGGTAGATGTAGCTTTCATTACAGATAATGTTTAAGGATTCTTTACATATGACGCTGACATTTAGTCTCCCTTGGTGAGTTTCATTTTAAACATTCCTTTTTCATTTCAGCTTGTATAAAACATCCCAGAACGAAGCCAAATCTTTGGAATACATTCTTTTTGTCAACTAAGCACATTCCAGGCATGCCATCTGACTTTAATTTGTTTGTGATGCCACCAGCGAGAATGGTTTCACTAGGAAACAAATATGCTTGGTCTTAAGTGAGGTCTTAGCCCTTTTGGGCTTTTCGTTCAACCAGTATTTATTAAGTGTCTCTGTGTGCCAGGAACTATGCTACATATTATGAAGACAATGTCACAATTATCATTGTCATTATCCTCATCATTGGTCAGCAATGAATAGCAAGTAGAGGGACGGCTGGGCAGTGGTGCAAGTTACCCCACAGTTCTATCAACTCTCTCCCAGCCCTCCAAATAAATATTAATATGAGCTACAATGAAAGTGATGACATGCTTGCTAATTCAGCATGATTTCAAGACAAGTTTCCCAATCTCCCTTGTCATTGGCACCCCTAAGGTCCCAGATACAGAAATGTTGAGATGTCGCCGGTAGCAGCAATTTCTCCAGCTTCCTCATTAGTTCCTCTGCTTTCCCCAATTCCTCTTCCATTGGCTCCCCTCCCCAGTGGTGGCTCTTACCCACCAGTTCAGTCTGTGATGCTGTTGGACAGTCTGCTCCACTCTTGATGTGGCTGACATTGCAGGGACACTTCTGTGCACACAGGTTTCAGAGGGTGACAAGCTGGCCTGGGCCTGACGTGGGCCTCCCAAGCTCAAGTGTCCCTGGTGCCTAGTTGTCCAGGATAGGGGATGTTATGGTTGAATTTTTCCCCCACAAATTCATATGTTGAAGTCCTAAACCCCAGTACCTCAGGATGTGGAACTTATTTGGAAATAGTGTTGTTGCAGATGTAATTAGTGAAGTTAAAATTAAGTAATACTGGAAGGGACCAAAATGACTGGTGTCCTTATAAAAACGGGAAATTTGGACACAGGTGCACACATACAGGAGAACCTGTAAAGATGAAGGCAAAGATCAAAGTGATGTTTCCACAAGCCAAGGAACTCTGAAGATTGCCAGCAAACCACCAGAAGTCAGGCGAGAACAGATTCTTCCTGGCCACCTTGAGAAGGAACCAACCTGTGGACACTTCGATCTCAGACTTCTGGTTTCTAGAACCGTGAGACGGTTTGTCGTTTAAGCCACTCAGTTTGTGGTGTTTGTTATGACAGCCCTAGTGATCTAATACAGGATATTTGAGAAGGAGTTGAATTTAACAGAAGGATACAAACTTTCAGCTATGAGATGGATAAGGCCTGAAGATCTATGTAAAATGTGGTGATTAGAGTTGATAACACTGTACTGTATAAATGAAATTTGATAAAAGAATAGAACTTAAATATTCTCTCACACACACATACAAAGCTATAACCATGAGGTTATGGATGTTTTAATTAACTGGGTGAAGGGAATTCTTTCACAGTGTGTCTGTATATCAAATCACCGCTATGTACAATTTAAATACCTTACAATTTTAATTGCCAATTATATCTTAATAAAGCTGAAATTTTTTTAAAAAGGAAGTTGCATTTAGAGGGGTGACAGGGTTGTGGTTTTAAGTTTTTTTGGTTTTTTGTTGAGAATTCTGGTACTGTTGGTATACTCTTTAGTTAGACTTCATTTTAGAGAAAGCCTATTTATTCCCCCTAATGCAAACATCATATCATATAGCGATAGCACATTATGTATGATAACAGCTCCTTCCAAGGTCACATGTTGAAACTTATCCGGTGTTTCCCAGACCTTAGTATGCACAAGAATCATCTGGGGGAACTTGTTCAAAGTGCAGATTCCTGGGCTCCACTCCTATACCTACTGACTGAACCTGATTCTCTGAGGGCAGAAGCATGACAATCTGTGCTTTTGACAGGCATCTCCTGATTACACTTTGAGGAACATCAATATGAGTTGAAGGAGTGATGGGATTTCATGCAAAGTCTATTGAATGAGGTGGAGGCATCTTTTGGTGTAGTTTTATGGAGAGTCCTGAAAATTGAACTGTAGAAGCAGTAACCCTTTTAGCTAACATCTAAAAGAATATCCCCAAAGTACTTATTAGCATCTTCAGTTAAAATGATCTTGTAACAGAATCCCTCTCCACAAAAACCACACCATCATAGTTTAATGAAGGAGAAAATTACTTCTAATTGGGTTTATTTCCCCAAGTAAAGGCAAGAGTCAAGAAGAGCCAGAATAATTCAATAAGTGTTCAGCTCCCTTCTAGGCATAAGAGAAAAAACAGTGATTGAACCATCCCTGGCCTCACTGAGCTTACACTCTAGAAGGGAAGGTAAACAAGAAACCAAGAGCAGATGAGAATTTTAGCCCCTACTGTCACTTACTCTCTTACACTGTGAGTCTCAGTTTTCCTTACGTAGAAAATGGTTACATGGAGATATTAAAAAAGACATCTAAAATTTATGTATATGTGTAAAATTCATGAAGTTTTAGAAAACAAAAAGATGGTACAATGATTGATTAACTTAAACATCCTATTAGAGATTTAAAGCTATAGTATTACTCTGGAAAATAGTACTGCTAATACTCTCTGTGACTTGCCCGTTCTTTCAGAGACATTTTGTCTGTGAATTCTAATTAGAAAAAGGAAAGACTTGATGATTGGATGGTGTTCATTGCTCCTTTTAATAGGCAACACCCAGGACAGAAATGTATTTCTAATTTCCTCAGTTATCCTAACATTTCTACAAGGGCCACAGAGATCAAGTTTCAAGAAAAGTTTTGAACATTGGTTTTCAAACAAGATGGAAAAGTGTTAATAAGAGAATTAACATTCCAAACCACATGAAAAAGTAAAGAAAATAAGAATTCCTGTTCATAACAACTACTAACTATTAGATTTCTATGTTATTCAATAAAGTTTAGGAGACAAATAGCAGGTAGAGGGTAAAACAGGCTGTATTTTCAGTCTAAAGCTAATTCAATTTTGCTAGACGGTGCCAAAATGTAAGTTGCCCCAGCGAGCACTGTCATAAAATCTCACACAATTACAATTGCATAAATTGTTTTGCCAATGTTTACAGAGATATTTTCTTTTAATATCCATAAATGTGTATTGCTCAAAACCCAATATTAGACTTGAAAATAGAACTTTGGGGAAAAAAACAACAATCCACTCCAAACAGGAAGAGCCAAACTATATATAATAAAACAGTGAAGCTTGTTTTTCTTCTAAGTTCCCAGCCTCTTATTTCAGGGTTTTGTGTGGCGTTTTAGAAAGAATACCAAAGACACGGTTCCTATATCCACGGTCATTTTAAGAGGATACAACATGCCTATTAATAATTGTATTACTCCTTTATTATTGCTAAGAATAATGATGGGCTGGAAGCATTGGCCCCTGAGCCGAATTTATCCTGAATGTTTTCAATTAACTCTTGGCACCGGCAGGAAAGCATCAAACCTTTCCCAGGCTGAAATATGGAAAATCTGCAGGGAACATCTCAGCAGGAGAGGAATTTCATTAAAACGAGCACATCATAATCCAACGACTTCTGCTCTCCCTCTAAGCCTCCCTATTGATAATGAGTCCGAGGCGATTTTTATGGATTTGCAAAGAGAAATGACTTCATAAGATCTTTTCAGGGAGGTTGCTTTGGGCCACGCCTTTGAATGATTATCTGCTCGCTGATGAAAAAATAGTCATTTAGCTTGACTGTGATGCTGGGTAAGAGGCTGGGCTGAAGGGTGTTGAGCTCAGATTCAGCCTGCAGACAGCGGCTTTCTGCAGTCACCCTAGGATCTGACACAGCAACAGCTTTTCCCAGGTCTCTGCAGAGTGACATTCTGCTATAACCTGGGTTTTGAATGACCTGCTTGTGGAAGCGAGAAGCAGGCTTCTAAAGATCAACCACCATACAATCTACCAAATTTCAAAGGTGTAAATTTATTTCAGAAAAAGTTCAATTGCCCTCCTGGATGGGGAGGGATTGGAAACCACTGAGGAAAGCAATGCAGGGAAGTAAATGAATTTATTTATGGGTTTTAAAAATGAACATTTCTGTCCTGCACCTCCTACCCCAACTCAGCTTTGGATTCCCTTGTTAAATGTGTCATGGGAAAGAAAAGAAAGCCTCAGTTTCCCCACCTGAAAAATCATGACAATGTAATACTACAGAGGCAGGAAGTACTGTGAGTATTAAGAGATATCACATAGGACAAAATGCTCAGCAAGTGTTATTTGTTAGAATTTTTTTTTTTGCCATATTAAGAAGTAAAATATCAAAATACTTGACCAGTAACCCTAAAACTGTCAGGGGCATCAAAAACAAGGAGAGTCTGAGAAACTGTCACAGCCAAGAGGAGCCTAGGGAGACATGACAAGTAAATGTAATATATCCTGGATGGGATCCTGGAACAGAAAAACTTTTAGATAAAAACAAAGGAGATCTGAATAAACTATAGACTACGGTCAGTAATAATTTATCTATGTTGGTTCATTGATTATAACAAACGTACCATACAAATCTAAGATATCAAGCAATAACAAGGGAAACTGCAAGAATGGGTAAATGAGTATTCTCTCTACTATCTTTTCAATTTTTCTACAAATCTAAAGCTGTTCTAAAAAATAAAATCCATTCAGACCATACTACAAAGTTACAGTAATCAAGACAGTATGGTACTGGCACAAAAACAGAAATGTAGATCAATGGAACAGGATAGAAAGCCCAGAGATAAACCCACGCACATATGGTCACCTTATCTTTGATAAAGGAGGCAAGAATATACAATGGAGAAAAGACAGCCTCTTCAGTAAATAGTGCTGGGAAAACTGTACAGCTAAATGTAAAAGAATGAAATTAGAACACTCCCTAACACCATACACAAAAATAAACTCAAAATGGATTAAAGACCTAAATGTAAGTCCAGACACTATAAAATTCTTAGAGGAAAACATAGGCAGAGCACTCTATGACATAAATAACAGAAAGATCCTTTTTGACCCACCTCCTAGAGAACTGGAAATAAAAACAAAACTAAACAAATGGGACCTAATGAAACCTAAAAGCTTTTGTACAGCAAAAGAAAATATAAACAAGTAGAAAAGACAAGTCTCAGAATGGGAGAAAATATTTGCAAATGAAGCAACTGACAAAGGATTAATCTCCAAAATTTACAAGCAGTTCATGCAGCTCAATATAAAAAAAAAAACAAACAACCCAATCCAAAAATGGGCAGAAGACCTAAATAGACATTTCTCCAAAGAAGATATACAGATTGCCAACAAACACATGAAAGGATGCTCAACATCACTCATCATTAGAGAAATGCAAATCAAAACTACAATGAGGTATCACCTCACACCTGTTAGAATGGCCATCATCAAAAAATCTACAAACAATAAATGCTGGAGAGGGTGTGGAGAAAAAGGAACCGTTTTGCACTGTTGGTGGGAATGTAAATTGATACAGCCACTATGGAGAACAGGTTGCAGGTTCCTTAAAAAGCTAAAAATAGAACTACCATATGACCCAGCAATCCCACTACTGGGCATATACCCTAAGAAAACCATAATCAAAAAGAGTCATGTACCACAATGTTCATTGCAGCTCTATTTACAATAGCCAGGACATGGAAGCAACCTAAGTGTCCATCGACAGATGAATGGATAAAGAAGATGTGGCACATATATACAATGGAATATTGTATATGGAATATAATGGAATATTACTCAGACATAAAAAGAAACGAAACTGAGTTATTTGTAGTGAGGTGGATGGGCCTAGAGTGTCATACAGAGTGAAGTAAGTCAGAAAGAGAAAAACAAATACTGTTTGCTAACCCATATATATGGAATCTTAAAAAAAAAAAGGTTCTGAAGGACCTAGGGACAGGAAAAGAATAAAGACGTATACGTAGAGAATGGACTTGAGGACACGGGGAGGGGGAAGGGGAAGCTGGGACAAAGTGAGAGAGTGGCATGGACATATATACACTACCAAATGTAAAATAGATAGCTAGTAGGAAGCAGCCACATAGCACAGGGAGATCAGCTCGGTGCTTTGTGACTATCTAGAGCGGTGGGATAGGGAGGGTGGGAGGGAGACACAAGAGGGAGGCGATATGGGGATATATGTATACCTATAGCTGATTCACTTTGTTATACAGCAGAAACTAGCACACCATTGTAAAGCAATTATATTCCAATAAAGATGTTAAAAAAAAAAGTCCATTCAAAACAAACAAAAAAGTCAGCATTATTTGAAATTATAAGGTAACCTTTTATGGGTAGCATTCTATCCTACTAAAAGTGAGATCATGTACACATTTTAGAACAGGTGAATAAAGAACATTTATTTAACACACACACACATACATGCACACACACCACCACACACACACACACACACGCTCACATATGCACACACGTGCACTCACACACGCACAGAACCTGCTCCCACTACAGACGCAGAATGCTGGTTATCTCACTGTGGCTTTTGTGGAGTAGGATTCAGAACACTTGTTAGTCAGCTACCTATGTGTCTCATGTGCTCAAGCCATTTCAGCTGTCACGTCCTGGTGGACAGCTCTGGGCCTGCTCTGTCTGTGTCCATTCTGCATGTCCAGTTCCCCACAGGACAGACTTTCTCTGGACTTTGAAACCAAACAGAAAATGGGTGCATTCTGGGGGTGTTTCCTCATAACACACCCCCTCCCAGCTTCATAGGACGGATGAGAACACCCCAGGCTGCTGGAAGCAGTCTAGTGAGGGATGTTCAGAGTCTTAGCCTTCCACATTTCCGGGCCCCACGTCCTGCAGTTCTTCCTTATTGATGTCCTATCAGTCTCTTCCATCCATTTCACCCTACTTACTGCAGTCCTCTAAACTGTCCTTTGAATAAATGAGATTATTGCAACATCCTGCATTTGGTCTTTTTGCATCCCCACAACCTTTCCCAAACAGCACTTTCACTCCATCACTTGTAGTAGTGTGGCCGGCTCTTCCTTTCCTAAAGCAGCAGTTCTCAAATTTGCATCCAAATGACCTGCGGGAATTATTAAGATACAGATTTCTAGACTCACCCAGAATGTCTTCAGTTCTGGTGATCTGGGGCAGAGGCCTGAGAATTTGCTGACTTTCCCAGGTGATGCTGATGCTGGGGTCAGGGGACCACACTTCGAGAATCATTGCTCTAAAGTATCTACTACAAACCCTCTAGTCTAGATGTTAGTATTTCTCTCTCTATTTCTCTCAACTCTCCTTAATTCCACTGCACAGTCTCCCAGGCACCTGCCATGTCTCCAGTTTTTCAGCTGCACACACCTTGCTCGCACACTCCCATTCTGCTCCATTTCCTTATGTTAGTTTTTCCCTCTCCACCAATCCCTCTTTTCCACCCTTTGAAAACCAATTTGGGTCTCATCTGTTGCAGGCTCTTTCTCAAATAAACTTATCTGACCCTTTGGAGTTTCAGAGTATACCCTCCCCCCAGAGCACACATACAACCAAACAAATAGGCAAGCTCACCTTGAACCACAGTTGATTATGTGCAGAACTCTGCACATGGTTCTGTCCCCTCCACCCTAAAATCCAGACCTAGTGAACCAGCAACTCCAGAGGTAGGGCCCAAGAGGCTGGATATTTTCAAAGTGCCCAGGCCTGCTGGTGGTGTTTGAGAGGTTCTGGTCTACACCTATACTCTTTACTTTCTCAACATTTGTTCACTTCTTTTTTTTTTTTTTGCGGTACGCGGGCCTCTTACTGTTGTGGCCTCTCCTGTTGCAGAGCACAGGCTCCAGACGCGCAGGCTCAGCGGCCATGGCTCATGGGCCTAGCCGCTCCGTGGCATGTGGGATCTTCCCGGACCGGGGCACGAACCCGTGTCCCCTGCATTGGCAGGCGGACTCTCAACCACTGTGCCACCAGGGAAGCCCCCGTTCACTTCTTAAATCGTGGAAATTGGCTTCTACCTACCTCAGTACTCTACTGAAATAGTTTTCTTAAAAGTTTCAGTGATTTTCTCATAAATAAATCCAATGGTTTTTCTTGCTGATTACAGATTCCTCCTTGTTACTTTCTCCACTCTTGGCTTTCCTGTCACAGGCTCATTTTGGTTCTCTTAGGGGTCTGCTATTCTGATTCTTCTCAATTCTCTCATCCTATAGTGTATACATTGACCAAGACTCTAATTTTACCCCTTTGCTTTTCACCCTATATATGCTTCTCTTTGGAAGTTTCATCACCTTGCATTCCCTCAACGCCCACCTCTATGCAAGTGATTTCTTGAGCCATGCCACAAGCTCAGACTCCCTTAAGATTGCCCCCTCCATTTCTATCTGTTCACTGGATGTGTCCAACTTAGTCAACATTTCTAGAACTTTCCTTATCGCCCTCACATAAAAAACTTTTCTTCTTCCTATGTTTTTTTATTTATATTAAGGCTGCCACCACTCTCAAAGAAATCTAGTCACCTGGTTTTGATCTATGACATCAATCAGCTTTGACTTTTTGGTCTGCCCCACACCACACATCTAAGATGTAGGGAATCTCACTAATACTGACGTTTCCAAGGACTCACACTGTTCCCTCATCCACTTGTGTTGTTATGACTCCAGCTCAGACCTCATTACACACTGGTATTGCCTCGCTGGTGTACTGGACTCAAACACATGCTTACCCAATCCTTCCCATAAACTATATTCTGTTGTATGTACACGCACATGTAGATGTAAAATGAGACATCTCTACGTCATTTTAGCCAGAGGATTTGTGGTAATGTTCGTGAATACATGCCATAAAAGAGAAAATGTAAGGGATAAAAGTCAGAATCATGGAAAATAGACATGAGAATGGAAGACCAAGGTCTAGGAGAAATTCATTGCAGAAATACAGGCCATGTGTTTAACCTAGTAAAAATCAAATGGCAGATTTGCACTGTGTGTCCTGGGAGCCAAATAGAAAAGGAAAACAGTTAGATGATTCCATTCTCTATAAAGACAAAACTGAAGAGTTTCTCGGAAGCAGCAACGTGTCTGGCACTTCATTTGAGAATAAAATTTCCCAAATGAAAGTTTCTTAAACTTTCCATCTTAAACTTTTTCTAAACCATAGCTCCAATCATAATATTTTTCTGTTTAAAACTTCTAAAACTATCCTCCCATAAATTGAAATACAAATTGCAAACTTCTCAGACTGTGACCTGAGCTTGGGGGAATGATTAAATACTGTGTTATCTTTCCATCTTCCCTCTCATCCCTCCCTTGTATGTTCCTGCATTCCAGGCAAACAGAATTATCCCCAGTATCTGGTATCTGCATCCACCCCAGGCTTGTCAGGAATGCTTCACCCCCCCGCCACCTTGCCGTCTCCTTGGAACTTTCCCTAGTTCTCTCTTCTAGTTTTCTCTCCTTTCTAATTCTTCATGACTGTCTGTGGCCCTCTGGCTGGTTTTGCTGTCCTTCTACTTCATGCGATGAATTATGTCTCTCCTAGTGGACCTTCAGCTCTTCCAAAGTAGAGGCTGAGACTGCTGAGCCTTCCTCAGCAAAGACCATTCTGTTGAAGACCCATTTGCTAAACACTTAAGCTCAGACTTTGAAATGTGAGGAAACAGATGGAATTCTCGACGGGTCTGTTCAATATGAAAGTGTAAATTTCCCAGGGATAATGAAAAAATGTATTTATTCATTCCATTATATTCCAAACAACATAGGAAGCATTAACTTGGTCTTTGTTAGTTTGTTCTCCTAGGAGGAGAGTCAAGAGTCTTCATTTTGGACATCTGCCTTAGGGCCCACAAGTTAAAGCCATCTTACTCCTCAGGAGCTCACCTAGGTGCTCAAAGAGTAGTGTCCAATGAGTGAATGGTTCTTTGTAAGCTCCAGATTTTCTCAGGTATGACATTTGCAAAGTCATGTGAGAACAAAACTATTTAACTACTTCTTTCTTATATTTCTTTCCATCATTTGTAACAATACGGTAACATGGAATAATCTGGGATATGGAGAAAAAAGGTACTTTCCTTCTCTCTTTACTAGAAATGTCTATAGCTGATTAACAGATGATATTAACTTACTGAAGCCACTCTTCACCATCATAATTTGTTTCATAATCTCAAATGATGTCAATTTGATACAATAGCTTTCTGCCTCAGACCCTCCAAAACCTTTCCTTCTTCCTTCTCTCCCTCCCTCTCCTTTCTTTTAGCAATCAGAGTTTGAGCAATGAATTCTCAGAATCCACATCATTCCATAGTCCACTGAACCTCACTTTTTGTAAGTTTTGTATGTGTTTTCTTAACTCATTTCATTCTTGTCACAACTCTGTAAAAGCAGCCCTACTGTGATCCCATTTTATAGGAGACCACACACAGAAAGGCAGAGTTACTTGCTTTCTATCACAGCGAGTTTGTGAACACAGGCTGCCTGGTCCTAGAGTCCATGTTCTTAACCTTGACACTCTACAGCCTAAACTATACCTAAATACATGATGTGGTGCCCAACTCTACCCAGCTGATCATTGCTTCCACCCTAATTACCTCATTCAATCCTCACAGCAGCTCCCTGTGGCCTGCAGAATGGATGTTACTATTAGTCCATTTTGCAGATGAGAAAACTGAGTCCAAGAGAGGGAAAGTGATTGTCTTAAGGTTTCAGGTTAGATTGATGGTTGAGCTGAAACTCAATCTAAGAAGCTCCTTGTGCCTGGTATTTTTCCAATATATATATTTTTTCCAGTAAATACATTATTTCATACATATATGAAACATCTCTGTGTAAATAGCCTTAGTGAGGCATAATTTACATACCATGAATTCACCTATTTAAAGTGTACAATTCGGTGGCTTTTAGTATTTTCATAGAATTGTGCAATCATCATCACTATCTAATTTTAGAACTTTTCATCACCACAAAAAGGAACCTAGTACCCATCAGTAGTCATTCCTCATTTATCCCAATACTCTCTTCCTCTCTAGTCCTAAGGAATCACTAATATACTTTCTGATTCTATAGATTTACCTATTACGGACATTTTATATGAATGGAATCATACAATATGTGATCTTTTGCGTCTGTCTTGTTTCACTTAGCATAATGTTTTCAAGGTTCATTCATATACCATCTATTAGTACTTCATTCCTTTTTATTGCCAAATAATGTTTCACTATGTACATATACCCAATTTTGTTTACCCATTCATCAGCTGGTAGACATTTAGGTTGTTTCCTTTCCATGTTTTGGCTATGATGAATAATCCTGCTATGAACATTCGTATACAAGTTTTTGTGTGAACATATATTTTCACTTGTCTTGAGTGATAAGTGGAGTGGAAATGCTGAGTCCAATGGTAACTCTAATGCTTAACTTTTTTAGGAACTGCCAAATTGTTTTCCAAAGTAGCTGTACCACTTAACATTCCTGCCAGTGATCTAGACAGTTCCACTTACATTACATCCTCACTGTCACTAGCTATTATCTGTCTTTTTTATTTTAGCCATATTAGTGGTATGAAGTGGTATCTCATTGTGTTTCTGATTTAATTTCCCCAATGACTAATGATACTGAACATCTTTTCTTGTGTGTATTGATAATTTGTACATCTTCTTTGTAGAAATATCCATTCAAGTCATTTTTCTATTTTTAAATTGGATTATTTATCATTTTTGAGTTGTGAGTTCTTTATATATTCTGGACACAAGTCCCTTGTACCTAGATTTGCAAATATTTTCTCCCATCTGTGAGTTGTCTTTTCAATTTCTTTAGGCTATCATTCACAGCACAAACGTTTTTAAATTTTAATTAAGTCCCATTTATCTGTCTTTATGTTGTTGTAATACCTAAGAAACTATTACTTAACACAAATTCATTAGATTAACTTTGATGTTTCCTCGTAAAAGGTTTTTTGTTTTTTGGGTTTTTTTTGCGGTACGTGGGCTTCTCACTGTTGTGGCCTCTCCCGTTGCGGAGCACAGGCTCTGGACGTGCAGGTCCAGCGGCCATGGCTCATGGGCCTAGCCACTCTTCAGCATGTGGGATCTTCCCGGACCAGGGCACGAACCCGTGTCCCCTGCATTGGCAGGCGGATTCTCAACCACTGCGCCACCAGGGAAGCCCTGCTTATAAAAGTGTTATAGTTTTAGTTATTACATTAGGTGTTTAGTATATGGTCCCTTTTTGATTTATGTTTTGTGTATGGTGTGAGATAGGGGTTCAACTCTAATCTTTTGCATAGAATATCCAGTTGTCTCAGTATCATTTGTTGAAAGATTATTGTTTTCCCCATTGTATTATCTTGGAACCCTTGTAGAAAATCAAATGACTATAAATATATGAGTTTATTTCTGGATCCTCGATTCCATTCCATTAATCTATATGTCCATTGTTATGTCTTACTACAGTTATATAGTAAGCTCTGGATTTGGAAATGTGAGTCTGTCAACTTTGTTCCTTTTGAAGATTGTTTTTGGCTATTCTGGGTCCATTACATTTTCATAAAAATTTTGAAATCAGCCTGCCAATTTCTTTTTTAAAAAGTCAGTTGGTATTTTGATAAGGATTGTATTGAATCAGTAGATCAATTGGGGGGAGTATTCCCATTTTAAAAATATTAAGTCTTCTGATCCATGAACCTGTGTGTCTTCTCATTTATTTAGCTCTCTTAATTTCTTTCAATAAATTTTTGTATTTTGGTGTACAATTTCTGTTGTTAAATTTATTCCTAAGCGTTTTATTTTTAGTGCTATTCTAAGTGGAAATATTTTCTTAATTTCATCTTTTATTTTCAGAATGTGCATTGGTACTGGAGAGAAATACAATTGATTTTTTTACATTGATCTTGTATCTTGCAACTGCAATGAAACCATTACTTATAATATTATTTTTGTGGATTCTTTAGGATTTTATATATTCAAGATTATGTCATCTGTCAATAGAAATAGGTTTACTTCTTCTTTTCCAATCCAGATGGCTTTTTATTTTTTTAAACATCTTTATTGGAGTATACATGTTTATATTAACTTGTTAATGTGACGTTTGGTAAAGGTTCTGTAAATCTTTAGTTAAGGTTAACTTTAAGCAACCTAAGTGTCCATTGACAGATGAATGGATAAAGAAGATGTGGCACATATATACAATGGAATATTACTCAGCCATAAAAAGAAACAAAATTGAGTTATTTGTAGTGAGGTGGATGGACCTAGAGTCTGTCATACAGAGTGAAGTAAGTCAGAAAGAGAAAACAAATACCGTATGCTAACATGTATATATGAAATCTAAAAAAAAAAAAAAAAAGTCATGAAGAACCTAGGGTCAAGACAGGAATAAAGACACAGACCTACTAGAGTAAAAAAAAAAAAAAAAGCCATCTGGGTAATCCAGATGGCTTTTTTTTTTTTTCCTGCCTAATTGCCCTGGCTAGAACCTCCAGTACAATGTTGACTACAAGTGGCAAGAACAGATATTCTTGCCTTTTTTCTGATCTTAGAAGAAAGCATTCAGACCATAAACATTAAACATGATATTAACTCTGCATTTTTCATGGGTAGCCTTTTCAGGTTGAGGAAGTTCTCTTTTATTCCTAGTTTGTTGAGTGTTTTGTCATGAAAACCTGCTGGAATTTAACAAATGCTTGTCCTTCATCTATGTAGATGGTCATGTGGTTTTTGTTCTTTATTCTATTGATAAAACTGATCTTTCAGATGTTAAACAAACCTTGCATTCTGGGATAAATCTTACTTAGTCATGAAGTATAAACCTTTTAACATGTTCATGGATTCAGTTTGCTATTTTTTGAGGATTTTGGCATCAATAGTTATAAGGAATATTGGTTTATAGTTTTCTTTTCTTGTGATGTCTTTGTCTAACCTTGGTATCAGGTTAATACTGGCCTTACAGAAGGAATTTCTGATTTTAAGATTCTCTTTTACTTTTGGCAGTATGATTATGATGTGTGTAGGTACAAATATCTTTCTGTTTATCTTACTTGGAGCTTTGAGCATCTTGTAAATCATTCTTTTTCATCAAATTTGAGAAATTTTTGATTTTATTTCTTTAGATATTCTATCTGTTTTTCCCTTTTTCTCCTTTGCTTCTGGGACTCCCGTTATGCATATGTTGGTATACTCAATGGTGTCTTACAGGTTTCTGAGGCTCTGCCATTTTTTTCCCATTCTTTTTATTTTCTATGCATTAGACTGGATAATCTCAATGGACCTGTCTTCAAGTTCTCTGATCTTGTTTCTTACAGTTTACCTTTGCTGTTGAGTTTCTTTAAGGCATTTTTCATTTCTGTTATTTTATTTTCAAAACAAGAATCTCTCTTTGGTACTTTTTAATGTAATTTCTATGTCTTTGTTGATATTTTCTATTTTGTGAGACACCGTTGTCATAATTCCTTTAACTCTTTACACATGGTTTCTTTTAGTTCTTTGAACACATTTAAAATAGCTGATTTAAAGTCTTTGTCTAGTAAGTCAAGTATCTGGGTCTCCTTAAATGCACATCCTGTGGACTGTTTTCCTTTGCTTCCCCTCCCCCGATATGGACAATATTTTTCTGTTTCTTTGCATATCTTATAACTTTGTTGAAAACTGAACATTTTAAGTAATATAATGTGGCAATTCTGGAAATCAGATTACCCCCATTCCAGCCCACTCTTTGTTATTGCTCTGTTGTTATAGCTGCTGCTTACTCACTTAGTGACTTTCCTGGACTAATCCTGTAAAAGTTGTATTCTTTGTAGTTTGCAGTCACTGAAGTCTTTGCTCTGTTAGTTTAGTGATTGGATAACGATTGGTTAGAGATTTCCTTAGAGATCTTTAAGCAATAAGTCTTCCATTCTTTGCAAAGTGTGTGTGTTGGGATATACACTTGATGTCCCAACATTTTACAGCTCCACCTTAGCCTTTACTTCCTGCTTTTGTACAGCTGCAAGGCTCAGCCAGAGGTGAGAATGTGGGGCTCTTTCAGGTCTTTCCTGGTCATAAGCACAACCCTACATGCACAGCTCTACATACTTATAGCCTTGTAGATTCCCAGGAATATGTCAGAGCTTTTCAAAGCCCCCTGTGGATATCTCATTCCCCAGTTCTTCTTTTTACGTTTTGGCAAACATCTTGTTTGCCCTAACTGATATACCAGCATTAAGTAACTGCAGTGGTGAACAACTGCCTCTGATTGTTTTCAAAAAATGCACTGGGGATAGGGTGTTTTTGGTGGAGTGAGCTCTAGGTCAGGTTAAATGAAGACACAGCTTTGCAAATGGGGTTTTCCATGGAGCTGCAAGTCAAGTCAAATAGTGACTGTCCTTTAGGGATGGAACTTCAAACCTGGACTTCCTTCCTCATGGCTGCCACCACGGTTGTGAGGCTACTGGTTTTCAAGGCTACTGTGGAGCTGGGGAGAAGGGAATGAGAGTAGGTCAAATTAAAAATAATGCAAATTCTGCTATTCTTAGTAATGTTTATCAGTTTTTTTTTTTTAAATCAGATTTTCTTGAATAAACCTTCTTTAGATTCTTGCAGGCCTTTGGTTAATTTCCAGAGTTATTAAAATGTTGATTTTGACTACTTTTATCAGTGTTTCTGTTCATTTTATGGAGAAGTGAGCTTACATATGTTCTCTCCACCATTCTGTAAATCCCACTATCCACTGAACTTCTGAAAGTTGATCTTTCACATCTTAAATGGGATTAGATGAGCCAGAGACAAATATCTGTAATAACCAACCAGTTCCCTGGCACTGGCATTCTCCTTTTCTGATTACTTCCATAAACAGAGTTGTCCAATAGTGCTAGATTGTTCACTTTGTTGTTATATACCAAAATTGGAAATAACTGCAAGAGATATCACCTTCAGTCCACTTATCACAGTGAACTAAAATGAACAGATATCTATGCTAAACCCTTGAAAACGATAGCATTACTTTGGAGCCACTTGGGTACTCATTAAGCAGTCTGGAAAGTTAGCACATCCCTACTTTCCTTCAGTTGAAAACAAGTTAGATAGTAGAACTAACTAACTTCAGGTAATAGGGCAAAGAATAAATTTAGCATACTAAAACCTGTCCAATAGAGTAGTGCTTTGTCAGGGTGTGTGTTTTACCTTATGTACCAGTCATAGATACATAAAATATATCCAAGATATTCTCCTCCTAATCCCCAGAACCTGTGATTATTTACCTTACAGGGCAAAAGATACTTTGTAGATGTGATTAAGGATTTTGAGATGGGGAGAGTAGCCTGGATTATCCAGGTGGGTTCAATATCATCACAATGGTCTTAATAAGTGAAAAAGGAAGCAGGAGGGGGATAGTCTGAAAAGGAGTTCGAAATGATCCAGTTGTTGGCTTTGGAGATAGAAGGGGGCTGTGAGTCCAGGAATGTCTGCAGTCTCTAGAAGCTGAAAAGGGAAGGAAATAGAATCTCCCCCAGACCCCCCCATATGAAATCTTATTTTTTAGCTCCACGAGAGTCATTTCAGATTTCTGATTCCAGAACCATAAGATAATAATTTTGTGCTGTTTTAAGCCATGAACTTTATGATAATTCGTGTAGCAGCAATAGAAGACAAATTGCATACCTTTATGGACATTTACTTTATGCAGGAAATTCTAAATGTACCTGCTATACAATAGTTATAGTCCCATATGCTGGTGATGAGATAACTGTAGGGGAAAGCAAGCATGGAAGGGAACAGTGGAGAGTTGAATGGCTTGTAAATGCAGCTAGGATGCAAGCATATTGTAGAGTTTAAATGCATTTTTTTTTCCTGGCAGAGTAATGTTTTCAATAACCTCTTTTTGTTCAAGGTATATCTAGAACCTAGCGTGAATTTAGAGTCTAGGACAGTTTATAAAATGTGCAGAGGAACTTCATTTACATCTTCATTTCTTATGCCTATATATAAGAATTCTTCTCAGGGATTTCTGCACTTGCTTGCTAACTCTGAGAAGCAAGGCTGATTTGGGTCACTGCTTTCTGTTTCATCAGGCCTCATACCCACCACTGCCATCTTGCTTGCCTCTAGCATCATCCCACAATTTATGCAGAATACTGAACCAGATTTTTTCCAACAATTTTTCCATTGCAAATACTGTGTGGAATTTGCCTATTGGCAAAGGTAGAAATTTGCCAGAGTTTTTGTTAACACTGTGTGTGGGGTAGTGGGGGATGGGAGACTGCAAACTACTCCTGCATCATCTCAGAGACAACAGAGTTGCACATTATTAGTGAGACTAATAATTGCCCCAACTCATTGCAAGAAGGTGAATTCCCTTTCTAAAGAAATCACTGTTTGCAACTTTTAAGAATTTAGGCCTTAAAGACCACATATGTGGGCCATTCTTCATGTGCCACACTCTGTCTACCATCTATCATTGGACCATTTTTTTGTTTGTTTTTGTTTTCTCTCCTGTGCCTATTTGGGGTATTAGTCACTAATGATAGCACACAATTAAGGGGAAGGTAACTTGAAGTACAAAAGTCTGAGAGTATATATCAGGGGGTGAATAAGGAGAAGGAAGGGGAGATAATATGGAAAATGGCTTTTGCAGGAGAGTCTGTTCTTTAAAAGCATATACACTTTCTCAACCTTCGAAGCTAAGAATTATAAAAACATCTTTCTGTTACACAAGTAACCTGATACTTATACTTATCCTCATTCTCAATTTTTTTTTTTTTTTTTTTTGCCATCCTTCTCTCTGCAAACAGACCTCCAGTGAAACACACATATAAATACATGGTCACCCCACATTTATATCTCTGCCAATTCTTCCCTCACATGTAAACTTTAGGAAGTTCCATTCTAAATAGTTTTCAAATCCAAGCTGCCACTTTGATTTCATCAAATCAAGCCCTTGTTGAGATCAAACCTTTGAAATGAGAAAAGATTTTTAATCCATTTACACCAGATGGGGTCCAACTCTCGAAGTCTTGAGAGCTACAGGATTAGAATTTCTCAAACTCTTTCCATACTCTTATTTCCCACATACCCAGCATATTTTACAGCTACTTTAATCAAATTGTATCAGCACTTGCATTTGAACAAAATCAGGGAAAGAATGTTCTCCATAAACTAGCCTTGCTGTAACTGTTGGAGTACTTTAGTGACAAAACGCTGCCTTTCTCTACAGGGATCAGCAAATACAAATGAAAACAGGACTTATTATTAAAATAAGCTTGAAGCTAAGCCTTTCAGTAAGGGGTAACAAAATTTTTTTTAAACGGCAGATTAGAAGAGAGGTATTTTTGTAATAAGCTTGAAACATTTATGTGAGAATAAATGAATGAAAGCAGCAAGTTTCTTCAACTATAGCTAGTGAAATTCTGAATTTATAAAAGCATTGTCTAAAATTATTTTGTGTTCATTTTCATCAAGACAGAAATATCATTTGTCATGGAATCTGCCCTTGATTTAATTATCTTACGAACGGCACCTTCTAGAATGGTTAAATTTCTCGTAGCTTCCACTAACTCTGCAAAGTCATTTCCCTTTTTTTCTGCTGGCATTTGCCAGAGAACAAAGGTGACACTTTATGTTCCCTGATTCAAATGACAACATAAGGTAATTTGTGAAGTTATGTGCTACACAAACAATGCCGGATAATCTAGGCTTGGCAACAAAACCCATGGCATCAGGAGTCTGGGTGTTGTAGTGGGCAGACAGCATCTCAGTCCCTCAGAATCTATGTGACAAGCACAGATGCCTCTCCAGAGCCTACTTTGTGACTCCTGAGATGTGATCAAAGCACTACCTGTGAGAAGGAGCCCTAAGGGTGGTAAAGGCTATTTGTCATTTGTGGCAGGTACAGCCGAATCTCTTCCAACATCATCTCAAGCTTAAGCAAATAGACGCTAGATTTAAAACGTTTAGTGTCTCAGGAGGAACAGGTAGTTGGGAGCTTACATGTAACAGGTAATGTATGAAAAATACTATGCCTTGGGGCTTCCCTGGTGGCGCAGTGGTTGAGAGTCCGCCTGCCGATGCGGGGGACGCGGGTTCGTGCCCCGGTCCGGGAGGATCCCACGTGCCGCAGAGCGGCTGGGCCCGTGAGCCATGGCCGCTGAGCCTGCGCGTCCAGAGACTGTGCTCCGCAACGGGAGAGGCCACAACAGTGAGAGGCCCACGTATCGCAAAAATAAATTAATTAATTAATTTAAAAAAATATGCCTTAGAAATGTAGAACCTTGTCACTTGCTGGCTAAGAGCACAGAGGGAAGGGAAGAGTTAAATAAATAACTGGGAAAGCAAAGAGGGGTTACCACAACGAACATCGACTGAGCACTTGACTGCTTAGAAGAGTCCTGAGGAATTTTATCCCAACTAGCTTTAGTCCCCCAAAGTCACTTCTGTCTCTTGGAAGGTCAAGGTGAGTAGGAGACGGCAGCTGACTTGATCAGTCCACTGAGCGTCCCCTCAGGCCTCTCTGTGTTGAAGCACTTCAGGCTGGCTCCCAGTGCAGCACTAGGGCCTTTGCTGGAGAGTGTTGGAACCCACTTTACCTACAACACTAAGCCTGTTGCCCCTTAACCATGACACAGAAATGTGGGACATAAGTACCACACTCCCTTTGCCCCTTAGCTGGGATCATTCTGCAGTAGGTGTTTTATACCATTTCTAGAGCCTTCTGGTGAGATTATGAATCACTTGTCTTTGGTATTAGGAGGCTTAATAATGCACCCCTTTGTGAGTGCCTTCCCTTCCGTGTGTCACCTCCCCGTGCCTGTGGGACCTCCTTACGTCTCAAAAATACAAAACCAAAAACGCTATGCTCATAAACCATGTCTCAGGTTCTGCTTCAACCCTTTTAGAATCATTGAGAAGGGGGCACTTGGTTCCCTGGTCCTCAAGTGGTTACTAGAAGTAGGGTAGAAAGAAAGCTGAAGAGCGAAGGAGGTTAGAAACAAATTGGGGACTGGAGGACTGGGTTACACCATGTAGAAATAGTGGAAAGAAACTTGCCTGAGCTAAAACCCCACTTCCATCCCTTAACAGGCAGGCACGGTGGGCAAAGTGCTCCTGTTACGGACCCTCATTTCTAAAGTGTAGAGAGTGCCTCCCCTTGGGAGCCCTCGGAAAAGATTTATTTACAGGGAGGGCGGTTCCCAGCAGGTGCGCCTTACTTGATGCCCCTTCTCCAGCTCACTGGGCTCACTCTGCACAACTTCACGGTTGCTCTGGGCTCCCCCTAGTCTGCGGTACCTCACCTGGAGAATGCCCGGCTCAGAAGAGCAGGAGGACTAACATGTGAAGAAACATTGGACCAGTGGGAAAGATGGAGCGCCCAGATCAATGCCACCGTCTTCAAGCAGAGGCAGTCAGGACGCTTCTCAGGAAGTCTAGGTGGAATTGAACTAAATTGCCCACCGCGGCAACCTTGACAATGCATTCTTATGTTGGCCCTTCTTCTGGGGATCATCACACCCCAAATTACCTGCTTGCAGCCATGTCCTTCTTTCAGGGCCTCTTCTTGGGGAAATCCACACTAAGACATGTGAGTTGGAACTTTTTAAGGTAACATCATTTTGAGAGAGTGCTATGCAATCAATAGACATCAGTAAAATCCTGGGAGACCACATTTATTCAAATAAGAGCACCATTGTGGTGGCCACCTGAGAAGCTCCACACCTCTGTCTGTGCTCCTGGGTAATTCACACCATTTTTGGATTTGATTTCCTCTTTGGAAAGTCTTCAGACCTGCTTCAGAGCTGCCTGAGGACCTTAGAGGCTAGTTCTTTGGGGAAAGGAGAAGAAAGTTAGGGCTTGTGCAGCCCCTGCCTTCTTGGGACTTAGATAAAGGGCAGCGGGACCTGGTACACACACACAGGTGATCATGTCTCTATCCACAGGGGTGAGCTTCAGGGAACTCTCTAATGTCAGGGTACCCACTGTCCCCAAATAAATAAGGAGTCACCTTGCAATATCACCTTCATGTAGGCTCCTAATCAGTGACAATTGTTTTACATTTGGTTCATAAACTAAGAAAATTAAAACTTTGCTCTAGTTTTAGATGTTCCCTCAAAAGCACCTAATTAAAAAATAATAATAACATAAAATGTGACGGCTTTAAATATTACCATCACAGTTGAGTCTCTACAAAACTCTTTTGCTTTTCATCATACAGTCATCACTGCTTCCACGTCAACAATTGCTTTCAACTTCACGAGGTGGCTTTATTTAATTCATAGCTCTTTAGCAGGAAAGTGTTTCCTCAGGTGGGACCTAGGTGGTGAAGACAGCAGCCAGGGAGCAGGGTAGTGTGTGGGCAGAGAGGTCCCATGGCGGATGGGGCCCCTTAACCCATAGAAAGTGCTCTCCGGACCCTCCCCAAACTGACAGCTCATTCCTCCCTTTCACTTCACTGGAGAAACACTGGAGAAGGGTTTAGTTTCTCACATTGTAAACATTTCTCCCACCTCCTGGGGAGATGCTGTGAATATGCAAACAGAAGAATGTGGGTTTCTTTATTTAGATTGCCTTCAAAATTGTTTTAAGTAGAGGGGCCTATATTGACATGAAGCTAAGGTGCAGTTTTGTCTCTCTGGATGTGAATATGTACTATGTGTTGAGGAGCCATGAGCGCTATTAAGAGGCCATATATGTATGTGCCCTGTTTACACATCAGGGAGTGTGGGATGGAGAGGTGATGCTCATAGGTTGCTCCAACTCTCTTTATACCCCCTCTCCCTGAAAGAGAAAAGAGCAGCGACCACAGCCAGGGCAGTGTTTAACTTTGGAAGGAAACTAAGGCTTCAGCTGCTCTTGACCTCGGAGGGTCATCTCCAAGCAGACGGGCTGTCCAGAGAAAGGGGGTGAATTAGGACCAGGAGGTGGAAGGGAAGGGGCGGTTGTCCGTTTAGAGAAGGGTGCTGCTTGCGTGCTGGGCTGCTGCAACAAATTGCGGGGGGCGTTCAACTCAGATGGTAGGCAGGAGGGAAAAGAGAAGAAGGAAGAGGAAAAAGGGGGGGAAGGAAGCAAAAAATGTGGGAGCGGGGTGGAGAACAAAAGGCACTATTTTGATAGCTCTTCTCTGAAAGGCCCATCATCTCCATTTACTGTGGCTCAATAGCGGGGCTCAGAGCACAGGCCCGTGGGCCAACTTGTGCCTCTCTGGGGAGGGGATGTGCACTTCCCAGGAGGACCGTGAAAGAGCAAAGAGGAAAGAGTAGGAGAGGCCAGCAGGAGGGAGGAGAGGGGAGAGAGAGAGGGAGTGGGGAGAGAGAGAGGAGAGAGAGGGAGAGGGGTAGGGAGAGGGAAAGGGGTGGGAAGGAATAGGGAAAAAAAGAGAAAAGGGTGGGGGAGGGGAGAGAAAAGAAAGGGGAAAACCCCCTTGCTGACACGGGGCATAACTTAATTTTCACGGTGCTGGGACAGCTGTATCGTGTAATCTGCCATGGCATGCCGTTAAAGCTTCAATGACTTTACTGACCCAGAAGGGAAACTCAGACCGTGGAGAGGCTTTTGAAAAGAAGTGGTGATCTTTCACGATTTATGAGCTTGTCTTAAAGAAACAGACTCCACTCACTTTAAATTAATCACCCTTTCCAGGGTGCATAGAAATCGGGGTCTCCGTGCTGCGCCTTGCAGTGGCCTTGAGAGCTGGGTCCGCCTCGACCCCGCGGGGCGGCCGGGAGGTGCAGGTGGTGGCGGTGATGGCAGAGGTGGAAGGTGGAGATGATGGAGGTTGCGGAGGTGAAGGCGGTGGAAGAGAGGTTTTTCTCGGCAGTCGCCTTCCCGAGACGAGACGGGTGCCCCCGCGGAGGCCCGGGAAGCGCGAAGGGGTGGCAGGGCTGCAGGAACTGTAACTTGCAAAGGAGGAGCTCAGGGTCCTCGGGAGGCCGGGAGGTCAGAGCAGGGGTAGCTGGCAGGGGGTGGGAGGAGGGCATGTGTGTGGTGGAGAGAGGCCTTATTCGCGTTCTTGGACTTGCATTCATTGTGCAAGAAGAAAAAAGAAACCAGGAGAAATATAAGGCATTTCACACCCTGATGAAATGCGAGACCTCCCGTGTGATTAAACCGCTGAAAGGAAAAGTGGGGTATTACCAGACCCACTTTATCCTCTATCATTTTACACATTTCCGAGAGCAAAAGCTAAAATCCTATCCTAATGTGCATATACTTGTTTAAATTTTTGGCAAAATGTATTTCCCCAAAAGGGACCTTTTGGAGACCTGACAATCCTAAAATAATTAGCTGTAATATCCAAGTAAAGAATCCCAAGACGAGAGGTATTCTTTAACCAAGCAAAATATTGCATTTATCTTCAAAACACCTTTGCAAACCTTCGAGCTTTCTCTGGGCAAGTGAATAACCTCTGCAGAGGGCAAACGAGTCTACAGTAAGGAGTACCCTGCATAAGGCCTTCCCTTGATTCCATTTGGGGGTTGCCTTTTTACCTATTCTGTATGTCAGGGGGTGCTGTGTTTTAACACATTTTGGAGCCTTTTGCTTTTCTTTCATTTCACCAACAGGCTGCCGTCAAACAGCTTCTGATGTAGTGAAGGCTACTGAGCTCCTAAATGCTCTGCCCCTCAATAAAACTTTTTGCTGGTGGTAGAAATGGGATCCAGCTTAAAAATATTTGGGGGACAGCGGATAGATTCAATCTGTTCTTCCTATTTTTTTTTTTTTTTTTTTTTTTGCGGTACACGGGCCTCTCACTGTTGTGGCCTCTCCCGTTGCGGAGCACAGGCTCCGGACGCGCAGGCTCAGCGGCCATGGCTCACGGGCCCAGCAGCTCCGCAGCATGTGGGATCCTCCCGGACCGGGGCACGAACCCGCATCCCCCGCATCGGCAGGCGGACTCTCAACCACTGCGCCACCAGGGAAGCCCTCTGTTTTTCCTATTTTTGATAAAATTTTGTATCTGGTCTCTGGACTGTGATTGGAACAAACTCCCTTCTTAAAAGATGGTGTTGGTCCATATTTTAAAGTCTGGTAGCAGCCAACAGACTTCTAAGGACTCATATATACTGCGATGATGGAAGAGAACAAAAGCAGTGACAATAGTTCTTGGTCTTGTGGGATGCTCAAGCGTGGTGCCACCGAGGTAGCCCTGCACCCTCGGACATGCCCTAATCCTTCTGAGCTGTCAGCGAGGAGGTGCATCTCCCAATGAGGACTGTCACCGGGCGTGCCCTTCTTCTGCCCACCACCAGTCAGGGTTCAATGATTTGAATTTTGCATTTACAAGCTGCAGGACCATCACAGCATGTTATACAGAGTTTATGCATTTTGTATAGATTTTATAGTTATTCTGTTCACCTTAAAAATTAGGCAGGCAGGGTGAGGGAAATCCCTGATGACAGGTTTCTGTTCCTGATGGAGCATCAGACTCACCTGGGAAACTTTATAAATACAGAGCCTTGCCTGACCCGGACACACCGGGTCAGGGCTTTTAGGGTTGAGCCAAGGCAGCATCATTAAAAATAAATTTTTTTTAATGTATTGAGTTGAAATTCTCATAACAAAATTAACCATTTTAAAGGGAACAGTTCATTTAGTGTACTCACAGTGTTGTGTAACTACCACCTGTATCTAGTTCCAACATCTTCCATCACTCCAAAATAAAACCCTGGTCCCACTAAGCACTTCCTCCCCTTTTCCCTTCCCTCCGGCCCCTGGCAACCACCAGTCTGCATTCTGTCTCTGTGGGTTTATCTATTTTGAATATTTCATGTAAATGGAATCATACTGTATGGGATGTTTTGTGTCTGGCTCAGGCATGCGTGCTTTGAAGGGGTGTGTTCCAGTTGGAGGACTCAGAATGGTCCCTCTAAAGACAGATACAGCTTCTTCTTTGAAAAGTTTTCAATTTTAATTATTATCAAACAACTTTACACATCAATCACAAAAAATTTAATAACTCCATTTACTTCACAATCCATCTTGCAGCAGCAATTTAAATTTCTTTATGGTCTCTGGATTTTTATACACCTATGTAGATTTAACTTATTGTAATGATGGAATAAATTTTAAATTTTGCTCTACTTGCAGTTATTATTATTTTCTATATACTTCTATGTGTGGCTAATAGTTATATTTGTTTACCTCTTTAGGCTGTAAAATTTATCATTTTAATTATATACTATAATTTTCCAAACACATTTCTATTTTTTTCTACTTTTCGATATTACCATCCCAAACATCTTAGTTTTTGAAATTGCTAGGATTTTTTGTATGACTGGCATCTTCTTAGCATAGATTTCCAGAAATAGCATTATTGAATACAAAGCACAGATTAAAAAAACATCTTTTCCTCATTAATGAAGTAGTTCATGTTTGTTCCAATCACAGCTCTCAATCAAAGAGCATTTAACACTTACAGTGAAATAAAAGACCTCAGCCTTTTTGTGTGGGCTTTGTCGTGTCACACATTCAGAACAGAACAGTTTCTCATATCAAAGTGCATAACACACCGAGGCAGAGATGGCATGTCAATGCAACGTGGTCCACCATGGGGGCTGGTCAGTCTGTGCTTGCCAAGATCTTACAACAATCCCCTGGGATCAGATTCAGGAAAGAAGAGAGGAGACTGTGTGAGAGAATGAGCTGCCTCAGGAGAGCCTGTGGTTCATTGCTCCTTAGAAAGGAGCCTAGACATAGGACACTGCCAACAGGAGCCTTGAATAAAGATGCTTACTCCGTCTGAGTGTGGGAGGCCATTTTATAACATCACTAAATAGTCAACGAAGAGCACAGAGTTGGTGTCGCTGGAAGTCTTAACCTGAGAGTTCAATGATAATAGCCTCATTACAGGGAAAAAAAAAGTTATTCTTTTATATCCACAGAAGGGAAGGTGAGGCCCCAAAGCTACTTGTGAAGGAGCAGATCAACCATGAGGAATGTATTCCATTCAAGGAGATGCTGTTAAACAACCAGGTGTGAAACATTCCTAGATGTTCTCTGAGACACTTAGTCTTAGAAGGAGGGAAATAATAAAGTCACCTTTAACTTGAATCTATTTATTGCATTGGGGTATTTGAAAGCACAAAATGTTCAATCTGCTTAGGGACAAGTTGGGGAGATGAATCATTACAATTCCAAATTGGTCAGAGCTAAATTTGTATCAGGGTGGATTTTGTGTAGACTAGAAATGGACCACGAGGTATTTATTCAAAAACATGTCGTCAGTGATTGTAATCCATCTTCTTCTCTCTGGAGGTGTTGGCTGCACTATAACAGGGCTTGTCTGTTGAGGAGATAGTAATCAAAAGCATTGAAAGTTGATTCCTTCCCGTGCAGATTTTCTGGAATTTTCTCATGCTACATGGAGACTTTAGACTTAAGGTGTGGAGCTGTATTTTACAGATTTTCTGGGTCAAGAGGCAGAGCATCAACTCGATATCAGGAGACCTGGAGTCTCTAAATTGGCCTCCCCTCTGAGCCTCCTCCTTTTGCCTCTCTTCGATAGGGCTTCCTTGGCATTTCTTGGATTCTTTTCTCCATGACCTTGGCTTGCCTCTAGCAGTGGTTTCCAATGGCAATGACTATGGCCCCACTTCCATGAGACCTTATAGCTTCAATGTCCAACAACGTCCTGACTACAACTTTGGAGTCTTTTAATTCAAACTTTTGATATAAAGATTTGATGCCTGTTTCCATACAGCCACACACCACTGTGGTCTAGTCAAATATGGCCAAGAACAAGAGTCACCAGGCATAAACATGGCCACTTAAGCCATCTCTTTAGCCACTACCCCAAAAGTGGCTTGGGCAGGCATCTCACTTCAGCATTCAAGTTTTTTTTTTTTTTTTTTTTTTTGCCTTCAACTCATTCACTTGTTTATTCATTCATTCATTCACTCAACCAAAATTTAGTGAGTATTTGCTTTCTGCCAGGTGCTAGCTGGACTCATCACTGTAGTTATAAAATATACAAAACACTGTCCCTACCATCCAGGAGTGCTCCATCTAGAAGACGTGCATTTAACTGGTCTTGGAGAGGATGGGAAGGTGAGGAAGGTGAGCTTGGAGTAGGACTCAGGTGAAATGTGGTGGAGAGATGACATTTCACATATGCGCAAAGGCTGAGGGGTATCAAACATCAAGGTATGTTCTGGGGACTGTCAGCTGCCTATTTGGGGAGCAAATGCACTTGTGGCTGGAGGAGAGCTTGGCAAGGACCAGAGCATGAGGGTTTCATATGCCTTGTTAAGTAGCTCGAACTGTAGCCCATTTTCTAACAGGTGGATCACAGACCCCTCCAGGGAATCAGGAAGGTGTTTCTGGAGATCAAGGCATTAAAGGTGTTGGGAGATATACTTAAAGTTTTGTTAAAAACAATCAACAAATGAGCTATTGTTTTTATTCCCTTAAAAAGAGGACAGTGAGTGTGACTGACAGTTAGTGGATGCCAATAACCCTGATGAAAATTATCACTTGGTTTTAAAATTGTCTTGGTTTTTAGTCATACAAAATTTATGGATCGTTGATTTAAGGATGAATCATAAGGAACAAAGGTGTCAAAACACAACAGACTAGCATAAAAGTGAAAATAATCCTCAAAAATTGCCTCCAGACGGCCATCACCATATCAGTATATTTACTGATTGCCCTGATAAAAAATAGTCCTTCAAAACTCATTGTGGAAAGAAGACACTGGCACTTATAACCGGTGTGGCTTTACACTTACTACTAATAAAGATCCCTGACACTTATGTTTCATTTGTATAATGATAGTAGACAGTGACCTGAAACCTTTTCTTTCCTCATCTTTTAAAAGCCAAACAGAAAAATTATTGAAAAAATAAACACCATAATTTTTAAGTGCAAATTCAAGAGTTCCAAATATCAGACCCTAAAGAGACTTTTATGTCAATTGTGAAGTTGAAAAGTTAGTTCAGTTTCAATCTGCAATATATAAGATATATTTTTACCCAAACCAAATATAATACATCACTTAGTAATATATTCATCAACAAATAATGTTTTTCCTTACACACGATGAATTTATAGTCACCTGAGGACTTGGGGCTTATTAACTGGGAAAAAGTCAAAACTTATCTTTATGTACTACTGATGTTATTGGTTATTGATTTTTTATGCTAGAAATGACTTTTACAACCTGTGCAAATAGACTTACACATAAAATAAATACTTTACTTGAGATGATTTTTATCACATTCCATAAAAATCAAGAAATGATTAAAAATGTTCTTAAGGGGCTTCGTTAGATTACACATTAGAATGAAAAGTGTTTTGGCAACTGACAAAAGTTGGAGCTGCTGATAAGGTTAATGGGAAGCCAACAGAAATTTTAAACAGGAGAAGGATTTGACCCAAGAAGGGCACCTCGGTCCCCTCCTGGTGCTAGCGTCCTCAGCTCTATTCAAAGGCAGGTTTCAGAGCATATCGTACAACATTTACCAGAGGACAGTTTGATATTAGAAAATGTCCCTAACCCCCTGCTTTGAGACGGATTGAAATTACACAATTATATGCACTAAGTTTCCAACTGACTTTTGTCCTACAAAAAGTCAAAGAAGTGGCCAGTGAAGAGAGTGTTGGGAATTCATTCTGCACTAGGGTTAACTTCCCACAAAGGATGTCTTTTGTAGGGGGGAAATTGCAACAGTGCCACAAAAAAGGAAGTCGTCACATTATCTGGGCCCAGGAAACTTGAGCACATCTGGAAGCTGGTGTTTTAATATGTAGGTTTTGTTGTTATTCAGGAATGGTGAGGTCAACAGATCAGAAAATGAATATCAATGGGCAAAGAGTTACTCATGGTTCCCAAGAGGAGGGGCCATGCCACACTACCCAGGGCCACATGGGGAAGCACCAGGGTCAGGCAGGAGGCAGAGGGAGCAGGAGGAAAGGGTGGACAGAACCTTCACTGCGGTTTCTGCGGGAAGGAATGGGTGAGGCAGTGCAAGCAGGTTTAAGATTGGCTTGTCTGAGTAATTTCAGTGGACACTGGGGTGTAGGGAGTGTCTCTAATTGTCCGGAATCTGGCTGTGGTGTGATTAGGGAAGGGAAATAGTGGCCTGGAGTGTGAGAATCCAGTAAAGGAGGGGGGTGGATATGGGCTCCGGATTGGTTGGTTTTCATTTGAAAGACATTCTCACTGGTTTACCCTTTACTGTCTCTACTCTAGGAATTGGAGCCCTCAGAGGGGCAATCCCTCCCATGTCAGCAAGGCCCCTTGATGATAAAGCCTCAGAAATACAGAAAATAAAAGGTCACAATTAACACAACTGGTCACTTTAAAGACACTGAATAAATGCCAAACCTGGTGACTTGGATTGACTCTGATGGTGCGTGGAGGGGAAGGTGAAGGCAGATCATGAGAGGTGGTGCATCTCAGCTCCTCAGAGTAATCCACCAATTGCTTCACCTTTGTCACAAATGCATGTTAACCTGCATGACTGTGTCAGTCATGTGCATGACTCTGTCCAGTTTCTCTAACAGCACAGAACCCAGAATTCCTTTGTCAGACAGGGGGAGAGATTGTGCTTGTCAGAAAAGAAGTCTGGACCACACAAGCCAATCCTGGTTCTTCTCTCTAGGATTCACACTTCCATTCATGTTTTTAGTTGAAAACTTCTGCTACTGCCCTGTTAGCTTCAAGGAGTGGCTGCTCTTCGTTTAACCCATGTGTGTTCCTCCCTTATAACTGACTGCACAGCTGCAATGTCCAAAAAGACTTCTTGAGGCAAGGAGAGAACAAAGGAGAAAAAACGTAGACAATATCTTATCAATTTCTGGGTTATAAAATGGAGATCACTCATCTTTAGCCTGTGATGCATCCCAGGGGTCCCCTTCTGCCCAGAGCCCAGGTTGTGCCCAATGACGGAGACCACTTCTAACCAACAGTACCCTGGAGTGAACTCCTCGACATTCAAGTTTCTCAAAGTAAAAACCAAGAGAAGGAGCCTACTTTGTCTCTTCCATCTACCTCAGTCCCAGTCTCCCAATTCCTGTTTCCTGTCTAGGGAATCCAGTCTTTATCTGGGTGAATGACCTCACCATTAGGACGATTCTTGGCCCACAGATATTTCACCTTACCCCTGCAGGTCTCAGCAGAACAAATGTGTCTCAGTAACACATAAAATTCAGAATTCTAAGCTGATCCCCAAGATTCAAGCTCCCTGGGACTTGTGATTATGATGAAATAGTCACCCCATGACTGGGCTATGTTATATGGATGGCACAATTGGCATGAAGAAATGGAAACTATCCTCTGTGGGCCTGACCTAATCAGGTGAGCCCTCGAAAGGGATTAGGCTCTTCCTGGTGAAACAAATTTGAAGTACGGCAGGGATTTAACATAAGAATGAGTCTCCATTGTTGGCTTTGAAGACAGAAGGGGCCATATGGCAAGGATTGTGAGCAGCCTACAGGAGCTGAGAGCAGCTCTCAGAAATGAAACTGGGAACCCAGCCCTACAACTGCAAGGAAATGGACGTGAAATTGGAGGAAGGCACCAAGCTCCACTTGAGAAAGTAGCCTGCTGGACACCTTGATTTTAACTTTGTGGGACCCTGAACAGAACACCTAGTCACTGTGCCTGGGTGTATGACCTAAGAACCAAGACATAATAAATGGGTGCTGTTTTAAGCCATTACATTATGTTTGTGGTCACTGGTTATGCAGCAACAGAAACTAATACAAAGTCCAACCTCCTTGAGCAATATGCAGACATCTAAGCAGGTCATGATATCCACACAGTCTGTTGCAAAAGAAGAATTGACGTTAGTGGGTTCTGTTGTAAAATTATTCAATGTGCTCTTGGATCTGCCATGCAAATGACAGCTGGAGTTTCTTATTTACAATACAAAACCCACTGCCTCTTACCACAGAGTTGTTTAGGTGGGTTTAAGAACAGGTAAGTCACCTGAATGGGTATCACCACGCACCCTGATTTCCAAGAAAAAGGACAATAAAGAGTACAAGGAACATCTTGAAGTGGATTGTTGATGGAGACTACTTACCAGAATGGCTGGACTTCTCTCCTTTCTAGAATGTAAACAAAAACAGTCTGTCTTGTCAAATTACTTACCAGTTGATGCCTTCAATCTACTTCTTTTCAAACAATGATGAAGTTAACAAAGTATTCTGGGTGCTGCTGTCTGTTTTTAATCCGGGCCCCAATTCACTAAGAGATCTGCCCAAGAACCTAAGAGTTGGGTTCGTGACACTACAATTGAGGTCACAAGGCCCCGTGTCGTACAAGACTAAATGGAACCATGTGGCATCACAGTATTACCAGAGACAAGGCGGGCGGGGGTCTTCCCAGGTGGACTTGACAATAGAGAAATGGTTTTCAGTCTTTCCGAGCCAACGTATATTGACACGGTGGTGTACGCACGTGTAACCTAGGCATACCCAGATGTTCCGTGCCCTGTGAGTAAGGATGAGATATTCTGTGGGCTGTGTGCAGTTCCCAGTGTTAGCTAAAGTCCCAGCCCATTGCAAGTATTAGTTTAGAGAGCCTTATGGCATTGATTTTCAGCTATAATTCCTGAGGATAAACAAAATAAAGGGAGCACACATTTTTTTTTTCTGACTACCAAAACTGCTGACGAGGGGTCACCTGATGTACTCACATTTACAGTTTCCAAGAAGAGTTCTCAGGTGAAGAGATATTTAATTACAAAGGGAAGGATACCATGTGTGTCATCTGTTTGAGTTCAGTTATGCTGCCTGATTTACATCAGCACTAAATTATCTCTGGTGCAATTCCACAGAGAAAGCTGTGACCTTCTTAAAGTTTCCTGATCTCTTTGCGCCTTTCTTTGTCGTCTAGAAAATAAAGATAATTCCTGTCTCATAGGATTGTTGTGAGAACTTAATGAAACAATGTGAGTAAAGCAATTTGCACAATTATCGGCACCTATTAAAAAATAAGTGAGAGCTATCTTCACAACCACCACGATTATCACCAACATCATCATCGCCATCACCATCATAAACACCATTATCACCACTACCACCACTATCATCACCCATCATCACAGTCATCATCATTATCATCACCCATCCTCACAGACATCACCATCACAGCTTCATCATCAGTATCACTACCATCATCATGACCGTTACCACCATTATTATCAACATCATTATTCAAAAAAAGCGAAAGCTTCCTACTGTTTCGTCTACCTTATTTCATCTAGCTTTAAGATTACCTTAAATATATCATTATTTACATACTAGAAAAATGTCAAATCACCAAGACAAAAGGCGTAGTCAGTACAAAAAAGCCCTCATAGATGTCTAGCTTTCCACTCCAAGGTCATTGCTATCATCTGAAAAATTTATATGTTGAAATCCTAACCCCCGGTGTGGTGGTATTAAGAAGTGAGGCCTTTGGGAGGTGATAAGGTCATGAGGGCAGAGCCCTGATAAAAGGGACTAATAACCTTATAAAAGAGGTTTGAGAGGACTTCCCTGGTGGTGCAGTGGTTGAGAGTCCGCCTGCCGATGCAGGGGACACGGGTTCGTGCCCCGGTCTGGGAAGATCCCACATGCCGCAGAGCGGCTGGGCCCGTGAGCCATGGCCGCTGTGCCTGTGCATCCAGAGCCTGTGCTCCGCAACGGGAGAGGCCACAGCAGTGAGAGGCCCGCGTACCGCAAAACAAAAAACAAACAAAAAAAAGAGGTTTGAGAGAGCTCCCTAGCCCCTTCTGCCATGTGAAGTTACAGTGAAAAGACAGTGTCTAAGAACCAGGCTCTGGAAAGATGTACAAGGTAACTGCTAATGGCAGCTGCCTCAGTCTGTGTGGTGGGACGGAGTAGGTGGCATAGCCAGGAGAGCAGGTCTTGATTTCCACTGTGTGCTCTCTTGTACCTTTTGGAATTGTATATCATGTGCAAAACAAAACAAGAAAGCATACTAAATAAAGATGACATCGATGCCATTTTACACACAGGAATCAAAAGGTGAGGTGCGTATATTGCAAAACCTCCATTTCTATTCTATCTTCTGCTTCTCCTATCTCCTTTACTCCCATTCCCCGGCTCTTTTTTGTCTAGTTTACCCCCAATGGGATTAACTTGAAACATGCAATGTAAAAAAAACAAAAATATTTCCCCCAAAATGCAAAACAGAACAAGAAAAGAGAGATTTTCAGAATTAAGAGAAGGCTATACAGAAGTCAATCTGAATATGCCGGACTTTTGGAAAAGATTTTATAGTGAGGGAGGAATTACTGTCTTGTCTCCCTCGACACAGCTTTTCTTCCCCTCTAATTTTGTATTGAATGCTTACACAGAGGCAGAGGTGGAGGTGGTTATGGCTGCAGGCGACTAAAGCCACGCCCACAGAACAGATATTCTCAAGGATGATGAGGAAGGAACTGCCAAATCAAGATGATTACTCTGGGCTTCCCTGGTGGTGCAGTGGTTGAGAGTCCGCCTGCCGATGCAGGGGACACGGGTTCGTGACCCTGTCCGCGAAGATCCCACTATGCCGCGGAGCGGCTGGGCCCGTGAGCCATGGCCGCTGAGCCTGCGCGTCCGGAGCCTGTGCTCCGCAACAGGAGTAGGCCACAGCAGTGAGAGGCTCGCGTACAGCAAAAAAAGAAAAAGAACTAACATTACATATAAGCAATTGGGATTTTCTTCATGATCTCTAAATGGAATATATAAATTATGATCATCCAAATCATTTGTGAACTCTCTGATCAAGAGGATCTCACAGTCACTGTTACATTGTGCATGCATACATGAGTGAAGACAGGTAAACGGGCATTCGCCCACTGGACTGTGGTCTAAAAGACAGTCATTGGAAAGCATGATGCCACGTCCGTCATGGATTATTTTAACTATCTGTCAGTGAGTGTTCGTAGAACCTCTTTGTGTTTACTGCTCCTTTTCCCATGTCTCATGGCTTACTCTTGGCTACTTTACAGATACATAAAGTTTTGTGAGACTACTTTGCCTTTTGGGAATGTTCTGCAGAGTGGCAGATAATTCTGATATTTGAACCAAAATTCCCATTAATTTTCTCATGGAACAAAATAGGTTGGTGGTGAATTGAACCAGCCTGCATTAGCGTGACTTGTACAGTGGTAGGACTCTGGGGCTTAAGGGATCTTCAGATGATCCTGTTCAATCTTTCATCTTCCTACTGAGAAAACTAATCTTTGGAACAGATTGTTATGTTCCCAGGATAAGGCAGCAAAGCTAAGATGGAAAGGCTCATAATGTTGGTTTTCTTTTTTTAAATTTGTTACTGCTGTAATTATCGATGCTATTCTGTTTCTTGTGGCCATTCTGTTCCTTCAGTGACCTCCGAAACAAAATAGAATTGTGACACGTAAATTACTGAGCTATTAGTGTGTGTGTTCTCCCATCTTGGTATCATTTCCTTTCTGTTCCTAGAAGGCCCCTTGACGTCCCTTGCCACAGGAGAGGATGGAGGAGCATAGTCAAGAAGATGGAGGGAAAATGTTCCCCCCAAAGAGAAAGAGATGGAGGTGATGGGGTTTCTTGGTCCATGAGCCTGTGGTGAGGGTGAGGCAGGCAGTGAAAGGATGGCGATGGGTGGTCCTTTGGGATAGACAAGTACCTCCCACTCATTTTCTACCCAAGGTGTAAACAAAGATGCTAGACTTCAGGATCCTTTATTGGCTTGGCCAATACCAAAGCTCCTTCCTCCCAACATTAGCTCTGATTGTGATGCCTGGGAAGTTTGCACAACCCTGTAGGATGTCTGGGGAAGGCCTTAGATGAATTATCTATCGCTATGGGACAAACCACCCCAGGACTTAGTGGCTTAACATAACAAAAATCATTTATTTTGCACATGAATCTGCAATTTCTGTTGGTCTCTGTTCCACCTAGGGTCTGCGGGAGCAGCTTGAGTTAGGGCTGGAGAATCTACTTTCAAGAATCTACTTTCAATTTGCCTGGCTGAGGATTTGGTCCTGGCTGTTGGCTGGGAGCCTGAGGGTCGGGGGCTAAGGATCGCAGATCCTCAGATCTTCTCCGCACAGTGTCTCCAAAGGCTATTTCGGCTTCCTTTCATGGCGTGGCGGCTGCCATCTAAGAGCACGTGTCCTAAGAGAGCCAGAGAAACTTAACTTCGGAAGTCACAGGGTGTTGCTCCTGCCTCTTCAGGTTCTGTGGGAGGGACATCAACCTCATCTCTCAATGGGACAATTGTCAGAACCACACTAAGTGGGTGAGATGAGGCATCTTGGGCAGGTTTTGGAAAATACAGTGTGCCACACCCCCAAACCACTCCGATTGAATTTGTACCAGCCCAGCACAGTGTCAAACTCAACTTGGTCAAAGTCATATCATTTCTTACACTTCCCAGTGTGTAGAGAAAGATGCATATCATCTCAATTTATGCCAATATCATACTTTATTCTAATTGTTTGCCAGTAGATTGTATTTATGCATAATGATGTATAGAACATGTTTCAGAGGTACTTTCTTTTCATTTTATATTTATTTCCAATGGACTCTTTAATATTTTTTGTCCCACAGATTTTTCATCGAAGTGTTTATCTTTTATCCGATAAATCATAGGCTCATATTATTTAACCATCATTTTACAGTGTAGTCCTTCCCCAGTTTAACTTGTAGTTTGCATTTTAACATTGCTTTTCTAAAGGTTGGCGCATCTGTAGGTCGATTTTAAGATGGCTGGAGAGTTCATTGATTATAAATCTCTCTCTGGCAAACAACCTCTGACATATTTCTGAAGACAAAAATTTTTTTTTTTTTTTTTTCGGTACGCGGGCCTCTCACTGTTGTGGCCTCTCCCATTGCGGAGCACAGGCTCTGGACGCGCAGGCTCAGCGGCCATGGCTCACGGGCCCAGCCGCTCCGCGGCATGTGGGATCTTCCCGGACCGGGGCACGAACCCGTGTCCCCTGCATCGGCAGGCGGACTCTCAACCACTGCGCCACCAGGGAAACCCCCAAAATTCTTTAATTTATTTACAGTGAGTCATCTCAGCTAAAACTCATAAAAGCCAATGTGTGATAGTCCTTTACTTTGTTTAGCTGGTCTAATGGATTTGGAACAAACCCTTAACTCAGAGGATGATCCTGTGAGGAAAATAATTTGAAATGATCACTAAAAATCAAAACAAACCAACAGATAAGACTTCCCTAAAATGCCTCACACGTGGTCTCTCCCTTCTTTTCCTGAGAGTCTTCCTTTCAAATGCAGATAGTACAGGGGATTCGGGAGAGGTCTATTCAGTGAGGTCCCTAACACCTTACTGGGGATGCTGCTGGAAGAGAAACATAATAACAGGGCTGGTGTGTGGCGTGGTGTTCAGAGATGGTGCAGAAAGACAAACTCCATAGCTGGCCTCTTTGCAGACTCCCAGTGGCTTACTGCTTTCTCCAAACGGCCTTTGCCTCTAAAGACAACATGTGGGTCATCACTATTGTTGATATGTCTTGGATTTAGATAAAGATATATGCACACCTTGTAAAAAAAAATCTTTTATAACGAACCAGCAGCTTACATCCATACCTCCTTTCTCTGACCTGAATGGAAACAGAAAATGTCTGCTAGGCTTTGGTAAGAATGCTGCTTTAATTTAACCCTTGGGGTCTATTGCACATGGTGAATAATTTCAGTGCCATTTACCCTCAGAGGCTGGTTCATCAACACCAAAACTCCCCCACCCCGCCCAAAGCATCTTATGTGTGTGGACAACACCCTTCGAGGTCTAACATCTAAAGTGACATATGACAGCAATTTTTCAGGATAAGAGCTCAAGAATTCTAGAGGAGGGGCCTCTCCGAGTACCTGCCTGGCCCATGGCCTCACCTAAGGAAAAGTGGCTTGGGTCCTGGGTATCTATGAATCCACCCACAGAGGAATAGATTAGCCAGTGAGAGAACGTCTCCCAAGTAGCTCCTCTGAGGGCTGGCCAGCTGGCCCAAGGTGGATCTGCCCGACTGGGCTAAGACACCCTCTTTACAAGCTCACTTGAAGCTAGAGGGGTGATGATGGGAGGCCGATTTACCCTACCCCTAAACCTGCAAAGAGTTAGAAATGCATAGGCAGGGAAAGCAGAAGACAACAAGTTAGCAGAAGCCTTGCACATTCTGAACATTCAGGGAGTCAGAAGTTACGGGAAGAGTAAAACCTAGACCTGCAATTCTTCAGACTTTAATGTGCACACACGTCTTCTGGGCATCTTGCCAAAATGCTGATTTGGATTTGATAGCGCTGGGATGAGGCCTGAGACTCCACATTTCTAACAAGCTGCCAGGTGATGCCAGATGCTGCAAGCTCAAAGGCCACCCTGATAGCAAGCGTCCAGACAAGCAATAATTCTCAGCCTTGGCCGTGCGCTAGAATCACCTGAGAACTTCATAAAAAATGCAGTCTCTGGGTATGGGACGTGGGCATCAGTCTCTTAAAGCCTCAGGTGATTCCAACGTGCGGCCAAGGTTGAAAAGCACTGTCTGAGAGGGATATCAGTTGATGGTTGAGGAGCAGCAGACACTGAACCAACTCTATCCCTGAGGGCCCACAAAGGAGCAGAAGGTATCCATTTCCATGGACGTGACTACTACACTTCCATATGCTCTGGTTCCATGACTTATGCACTTTTGTTTTCACCACCACCAGCCCAGGAAGCGCAACATATCTCTGTTCCTAGAACTGAGGGAGCATTTAATGAGAATGACAATGGTAATCTTTCCTTTCCTTCATCTACAAAATGTACAGCTGGGGCTGGAGGGGTCTACATGAGCAATCCAAAGTCTCATGGGTAACCGTGTTATTTCCCCACAGTCCTCTTCATACCACCACACATTCCCATTCTATGCACTGATATCTTTTACAGAAACATCCTTCCCCTTCTTTTAAAGCAAGTGAATAGATGTTTCAAGCCATAAATTTACGTACGTCTAAGACCGTGCCTAGCATGCAACTTCATCATGTCCATTCTCTGACCCTTCTCAGCAGAAGAGAGCATCTCTAACATCCAAAGGAGACAGAGCCCACTCGTGTAGCTGTGAAAGCAGTTTGAGAACCCAAGACAAAATTCGCTGATCTCTTGAAGCAGGAACAGTTTTCTCCAAAATAACCAAGTATTTCTGTTGATCTCAGAGTCAAGGGAAATGGAGGGAAGTGTAAGGTAACGCACCGGTCTCTCAGGAGCAAATATTCTGACTATACAGGATCAAAGGTACTTAAGTGGCTCATTTAGATAGAGACATAATGTAGTTTGGAATGAGACACAGAGTTCAAGTGGTGAGAAATAATAAGCCTTGATTTTCGGCACCTTAAATCCCAAGATAGACGTGTACTTAATAGGATCACAGTCTGGGCTTCCCTGGTGGTGCAGTGGTTGAGAGTCCGCCTGCTGATGCAGGGGACGTGGGTTTGTGCCCCGGTCCGGCAAGATCCCACATGCCGTGGAGCGGCTGGGCCCGTGAGCCATGGCTGCTGAGCCTGCGCGTCCGGAGCCTGTGCTCCGCAACGGGAGAGGCCGCAACAGTGAGAGGCCCGCGTACCCCTCCCAAAAAAAAAAGAACACAGTCTGTGACATCATATCAGAGACCAAAGCCTGGGGCTTCCACTTCCTACCTTTATAAATTTGGGCCATATCAGTTTCCTCCTCTGTAACTGAGGCAGTGAGTCTATTTGTCTGGGGTGGGGGAATAGATGAACTAAGTGCCTAGCACAGGGGAAGTGGTCAGTCAGTGGGAGCCGTTGGTACCCATTGTTAGAGAATGGAAAATTATTGAAAGCAGGGGAGTGATGGGAACAATACCAGGAAACATGTGTGTTTTTAACATCTTTATTGGAATATAATTGCTTTACGATGTTGTGTTAGTTTCTGCTGTACAACAAAGTGAATCAGCTATATGTATACATATATCCCCGTATCCTCTCCCTCTTGCGTCTCCCTCCCACCCTCCCTATCCCACCCCTCTAGGTGGTCACAAAGCACTGAGCTGATCTCCCTGTGCTATGCGGCTGCTTCCCACTAGCTATCTATTTTACATTTGGTAGTGTATATATGTCCATGCCGCTCTCTCACTTCCTCCCAGCTTACCCTTCCCCCTTCCCATGTCCTCAAGTCCACTCTCTACGTCTGCGTCTTTATTCCTGTCCTGCCCCTAGGTTCTTCAGAACCATTTTTTTTTTTTAGATTCCATATATATGTTAGCATAAGGTATTTGGTTTTCTCTTTCCGACTTACTTCACTCTGTATGACAGACTCTAGGTCCGTCCACCTCACTACAAATAACTCAATGTCGTTCCTTTTAATGGCTGAGAAATATTCCATTGTATCTATGTGCCACATCTTCTTTAGCCATTCATCTGTCGATGGACACTTAGGTTGCTTCCACGTCCTGGCTCTTGAACAAATTGACACAGCCACTATGAAGAAGCATGTTTTAAAAGATGAGTGTAGCAACAGTGTAAACCCTTTGGAGGAAGCTGTACTGGGGAGGAGGTGGTAAATGAAGAGGCAAATTCAGAAGTCCGGGAGTAGAGTGTTGAAGGCAGAATTGATAAAGCCTGGGGAGTTTGTTGAGGTTCAGACAGATGGGACAATAAATCCTCCCAGGAAGGTGGAGAAGTCAAGGATGATGTTGGGGTGCGTGTTCTGGGTGACCACGAGGATGGGTTGTAAGGCTTGCAAGGAGCTGGAACACACTTCACTTACCTCTGCAGGGCCCCATCCCCACCCCCGCAACATATACAAGCTGGAAGATGCCAGAGAAATGTCTATATGCAGGCTGTTCCTCGGGTCACATCCACGACATGCATGCTGCATCGTTTAATCATAAAACACTGCCAACAAAAAGGTGTTTTAGATTACAGGTCACACACCTCCAAACATTAGATAAAACCTGAATAGTATGAGCTTTTCTCTTGCTCTTCTTCAGTAGAAAAAAGAATTTTAAGATGTAAGAAACAAATAAACAAAACCAAGCCAGAGTTCGAAATAACCTATTGAGGTGCCTAGAGAGATAAATAAGCTTCAGAAAATAAAAGTTTTACCCATTTATTTGTCCTCATGCAGAGTAACCAACAAGTACCAATTCTGAACCCTTTCCCCACACCTGAACTTCCCCAAGATTGTGGAAATTCCAAGACTGAGTGTCTTTGGGGCTAGCTGGCTAAACGGGGAGGTCAAGGAAGGTACGTCCTTATGTTTCTTCTTCCAACACAGCAACGTATTTTTTCAAAAGTTCAGTGGTTTCTATTTCAAGGTAAATATGTCTTATTATTAGTAGTTTCCCTTCATATTTGTTTTTTCCTGAAGTGTTTTGAGATGCCCAATACAAAGCATGAGACATGAAGGTTGTACATTCCTGCTATTATTGTTCATAAACTTGATATGATGACACGGTTTTGGATTTTTCCACCTTTTGTTACAAAAAAACAAGTTACCAACTTCTCTATAATTTTTTCCTGCCTATCATTTTTTCATTGAATCAAAATATTTACATCATTTGTTTTTAATTAATTCCCAGATATTTATTGATTTGTTGGCTGCTTTTCCAGACAATAAAGTGGCAACCACTATTTTTCGAGTGGAATCAAGTGAACGTTATTGTAACTCACTCTGGGTATATACATAAAAGGGGCAGGGGACTATGGAAGGGAAATTGATTTTCTATTTCTTATTTTAATAAGTCATAGAAGTACAAATAGGAGAACGATTACCAGCATTACCAATATTAATTTACTAGGTGTAGATGAAGAACAAAGCAATGAGGAACCTCAATGGCAAGAATTTCTCAATATCTGTAATATTACTAATTCATATTTCCCTTGAGTGAACAATTCCCCTCCAGGGATATATCCTATGGATATACTCATAAGTGCTCAGGATGCATTAGCAAGTAACTAGAGAGTTTCCAACTCTGTGCTGGGTAATATGCTGGCCAGACAAGAAGAAAAGGATATACTGGTGTCTGTTGAGTGAGACAAGGTGGGGAGGTGGTTTGCAGTTGTGACCCAGGATGCTAAGAGAAAAGTAGAGGGAGGAAGAGAGGTGCCTTCGAGAGGTGGAGAACCATCACAGTTACGGGAATTAATTAATTCCCAGGTTTATGCTGCTCAGCACAGAGGTCTGAACCAAGACCTCTGGGTAGAAGTGAGAGGAAGGCAATTATAGCTCATTCCTCATAGTAACTACTCCTTCCATTTTCTGTATTTGATGCCTTGACATCTGGGGCAGTGCAGGGACTGCCCCTCCCAGGGCTAACTAATTCCTGGAGAGAGCAAATGATTTGCCTGTGAGTGTGCCCTTCATATGCAAACCAGCCAATCCAGAGCCCACACTGCAATGCACCTCCTCTATGGGGCTCTCATACTCTTGGCCACTATCCACCTACTCTAATCACCCCAAAGCCAGGTACCAGCTCCTTTGCCCCAGAGCCCACTGAAATTATTCAAACTAGCCAATCCTAAACCTACCTACCCTTCCTCACCAGTTACTTCCCATGGAAACTGCAGTAAAGGCTCTTGCCCACGTTTCCCTCTCACTCCTTCTGCCTCCCTATCAACCCTGGTGCTTCCCCTTGTGGCCCTCTGGGGTGTGCCACGCCCGCTGTTTCTAAGAATCTGTGGGTATAAAAACTTCTTTTATGACAGTCATTTCTGTAACTGGGTGTCTCACCGTACCTGATTAAAACAAATCTTGGGTGCATTTTAAAACATCCCTGAAAAGAACTTTCAGGTAACTAGATGTCTTTGGAAATGAAGTGGGCCTCCATGGATATAGCAGTTCCCTGTCCTGAAGCAGAGTAATCAGAAGCCAGCAGTCCAGAAAAGGAAGTTTAACAGATTGTATGTGTGTGTATTGGGGAAGGAAGTTAGCGTCTCAAGTAACTTTTAAGTTTCCTCTTATGTGTATCACTCTGTATAATCAGACACGTGCAGTATAAGTCCTAGGTCATGTTACTTATTTCTGTGCCTATGCACTTATATTCAGTTGTATGCTATGTTCTGAAGAGTGCCTGGCACACTGCTAGCACTTATAAAAGATTAAGCCTAACGAAATCTGATATCATGCTCTTCTGTCATGAGTAGCTATATAGTGTGTCATTTTGTAAGTGTTCCTAATCTGTCTTTGTCTGGCATGTTTGCCTCAAAATATTGGTGGCGCAGGTGAGAGATGGAGAGCTTGGCAGAGAAGGGAGGTCAGCATTAACTAAGCAGGTTAACAATTAGCATTAACTCGCGTTGGGGTTGGGCTCCTCTCTCATCTGGAACTCTTGTGAGGAGCTTCTTACTGGTAGTTACAAAATCACCTCCAAGATACAGGATACAAAGCCAGTTAGAAAAGCCAGAATACATAGAGGAGAAAAATATGACTGGAGTTTGGGAGCCAGAAGTAGGATTTGGTAGAAGTGTCAGAGCTGAGCCTTTAGAACCTAACAAGGAGGAAATCAGAGCAAAAATCAGAAATCAGAGCAACTTATAAAACAACCTTGGGGTTCCCTTGGCTGATGGATAAATGTGTGATTCCTGAGGGTGTCAGGTTGGCCCAAAGGGTCAAGCTGAACACTGTCTTAGGTTGGGTTCCTCTGGGAACATATTCTGAGTTGAAGGCTTATTGGGGAGTGTTCTTGGGATCAAGGTTTCTAAGGAGGTGAGGGAAGCAAGATGGGGCAGAGGAAGAAAGTTAACTGTGATGTGATTGCAACCAAGACCTCAGGTGATCCTACAGGTAGTTCTGGAACTGGGGTAGCTGTTTAGAGTTACCCTCAATTGAGACAAAGAAGCTGGGCTTTTGTACCTTCTTGTTGGATTTGGGCTACTTTGGGGAAGACAAGGGCAGTTCATGGAGATGCGGCTACGAACATCAGCAGCTGGTACTCGGGGCACCTGGAGGAGTGAGCACTTCAGTTCCGGGATGGGATCTGGGTGACACGTCCACTCAGCACCCCATGAAACAGAAAACTGGCGCATACTGTTTTCAGAAATGTGGGTTTTACAGCCAGTCTTTCCTACCTTTGTCTCAAAGTAGCATCAAAAATATTAAGCTCTGCTGGACCAGGAAATGGGATGGTCCAAATCTGTCAATGATGGGCTCTTGTAGCTCTTAGGAAGGTCTGAACAATCCACATATTATGGGGACTCATAGCCCAAGAAGGTTACTCTAACCTGTAACTGCTGACTCGGCTAAGCCAGGCAGCAGTGCCACAGTAGACGACATTGGTGTCTGGCTGGGAAGGGGTTCCGTTAATAGCAAAATGAAGGACCCGAGGTGGTCACCTGAAATGTGCTCATCGGATACAAGTTATCCTTCCTGGGAATCCCTTGCACCATTTCCCAGATTCCTCTGACTCAGAAGCATGATGATTTCAATCAAGACCCGGGGAAGCAATGCAAAATAATCAATTGGAATTTCTCTGCTGCTTCGTTGCTTGCCTCCTGCCCCATCCTCCCCAGCGCACATGCAGACAGACACGCACAAGTACAGTACTGTTCTACCATATCCTTAATTTTACAGATCTCCTGCTGAAGTTTCTGACTAATGGTAAGTTATTTGTTCAGAAAGATTTTATGGCTCTCATAAAACGTCAATTACAGTTTTAAAATAACTTGTAGTTTTTCTGTAACATGATGCTGCCATCTTGGTTCCCAGAGGGTGTATTAAATTCAAGTAGCAATAACAAATCATTTAAGCAATAAATAAATAACCTGAGACAGAGTGTTGTTAAGAGTTAATAGTCTCCCATACACTCAATAGAGGGTGAGGCTTCACTCAATTAAAGTGACCCCGGGAGGAGGGGGGGCAGGGGCCAAACTGCACCCAGTCGTTTTGTTGAAGGTATTCAACCCGCACACATTCATTTCCTTCTTTATGTTGTCTCTTTTCAGCAGGGAAGGCTCTCTGCAGTCCCTGGGTCCAGAGAACAATTACGGTACAGTCTCAGAGAACAGAAAGAAAACTGGGGTCATAAATATGTTAAATGGGTGCGTGGGTTTAAGTGGCTTTGTAAACGGAACACGGAGGGAACCTCAGACTAATTAATGAATATGAAGCAGTGGGAAAGCTGGGGGGTTTAGAGGAACAGTCTTGCTGTGGGGTGAGGATACGACATCTGTATAATTATTTTCCCCCAGGAAGGTGCACTTATTTATTTTAGAAATCTTTTTTTAATTTTTTTTCAAGATGTCAAAGTGTCTCGATGGAGAATACCAGATGTGGGTGAAAAAACAGAAATCCTGTTTATACTGTATTTTCTCCGATCAAATTATAACCTTGGCCTGAAAGGATGATTTTACAGAATTTTAAAAAGTGTTGTCCTTGTATTTTGAGAAAGAAACATCAGAAAAAGGAGGAATTACATACTTTTTATACAAGATTGCAGCCCATTCAAATATATAGACTCCTTACCTAGTAAATGGCCTTTGCTAAATAAATTCCATTTGGATCAAAGCAAAGATTAAGATTTTAGGATGTGGCATTTCCATATGCTCTAAAATATTTCAGATTTTCTGTTTGGAGGGTTTCCTATTTTTCCTTTTGTTCTTTCTTCATCTTTTTTTCATTTTATTAGCACAAATACATTTATTTTGGAAAGTTAAAGCCTGCCTGTATGTCTCATATAGCCCATTTTGAATTCACAAATGACTTCTTGAGCTTGGGCTATGTAAGGCGAGCCAGGGCTGGCACTCTGAAAATGTCCCTGAACTTGGAGGATGCTCACAGTGTAAGGGCCAGCCAGACACCAAGCACCAAACAGAGGCCACAGAAGAGATACAAACGGACAAAGGGTAGGAGAGAGAAAAGAGAGAGGGAGAGAGACTGAGACACAGAGAGAGAGACTGAGAGAGTCAAGGGGAGATGGGAAAAGTAGACAGGCACAAAGCCACAGAGGGACACCAAGGTAGCACGAGAAAGAAAACGAAAACCAAAAAAATCCAGAAACAAAAGAAAAGTGGCTGGCACAGACCTCCTTGTTTAATTGATTAAATGGCTGAGCTGTGAACAACGGACTAAATTGAACCATTGATCTAATTCAGTTGTTAAGATACTAAAATGAGCAGACTAACTGCTTGTTTGGGGGGCGGTTTCAGTGATCTTAGCTGCAACATGGGAAAAAAAGCCTTGCTAACACCTTTCTATATTGACAAAAGCAACTCATTTTATTTTTATTGCATTCAAAGCTGCAGAATCACTGAATTATAATCTGTAAATGTATTTCACAAGTGACATTTATTCTTCAATAAGTTTTGTTAAACACCTACTACAGGAATGGCAGGATAAAGGTTTTGTGCAAAGAATACAAAAATGCTTGAGAAACTATAATTGTCCCTCAATATTAAGGAAATGATATTCAGGGTGACATGATAAACACACGTCAAACTAAATTTATGAAGTCAAGAACTGAACAGCACAAGAAACTATGTAAGTGATGTCACAGGAGAAAACAATCAATTATCCTAATGAGCGGTACAGATTACAAATGTTTTGAGGTCTGAAAAGAGAGGACTTACCAGGAGTTAGCATAATCTGATGGTTCTATGAAGACGGATGACTTGCTTTGAGTTTTCAAGGACCTCTGATTCCCCAACTAGACCTCTGATTCCCCAACTAGGTGCAGAGGAGAAGAGGAGGACATTGGAGACATTTGATTTGTATAGTATCCATTTTTATTGTTTTATTTATAAGGAACAATGAAAAACATAAATATAGTCATATAAAGTAATTCATATTTTTTACTAAAATTTCGACTTATTATATCACAAATTCAAAGAAAAGTTACCTAGTCAATCTTAAGGCCACTAATAGCATTACTCCATGGAAGAATCTAATGTTGCGAATAGCTGTTAAAACACGATAGTACCCCCAGAATACCTTGCTCTTTTGTCACCATCTATAAAAACTGTCAAAATCTGACCTTCTTATGAAGTGGTCCTTCCTCTATCAGACTGGGACAATGTCCTTCTTCTCTCAATATCTTGTGGCTCTCAGGGCATAATCTGAAAACTCAAATGTGTCTTGGGTAGAGAAGGGAAGCAAGCCAGTGGTTGCCTGGGGCTGAGGGTGGGTGCAGAGAATGGCTAAATGGGCACAAGGTAACTTTGAGGGTGATGACAAGGCTCTAAAAGTTTTGATTGTGATAATGGTTGAGCATATCAAAAGTTTACTAAAATTATTAACTTGTACAATTACTACAGGTGAATTTTATATCTGTAAATTATATCTCAATATACTGTTCTTTTTTAAAAAAGTGTCTACCAGACCAGACTGGTAATGTATAGTAGGCACAGGTCATATTTGCTGGGATACAGACACATTCTTTCTTCATGGTAAATGTTTAAGAATATCCTTCAACCCACAAAGAGATAACTGTCTCCCCCATTTCATGAAACACAAGGTTTTCTTTTTCTATTTTTCATTTCCTAATTTTGATAGAGATGAGTATAGAGAAATATTTCTTAAACAAGAGGAAGCAACATTATGATCACATAACACATGATAATCGATGATTCCCTACTGTGGGGCCACATTAGGGAGTGGTATGGCCTGTGGTGGACTAGAGAGGCGTACCCCATCTCAAGGGACCAGCCACCATGCAGCTCCATTTGTTGCTACCATGGAAGAACGTCGGCCCAGTGTTGCCAGATATTCTATTTGTCCAAGAGAATTTTATAGTAATATCTTTAGATTTTTAAAATGTCAGTTCAGATTTTAAAACAAAACACCATGTGGTCCAAACAAAATAAAATCAATTCAGCAGATAGGTTGAGACTTTGCAAACTTGGCTTTATAGTCAGAACCTTAAAATTCAGCACTTAATTGCAGATTTCCCAGTTTTGTTCACTGTGGTTTTTCAGGGGACTAATTTTGACTCCCCAACTCTTTTTAGTTCCTAGAGCTGGGGGTTAGGATAAGGAGTTGTGGCCTGTGTGTGTATGTGTGTATGTGTGTATATACTGGCCTCCACATAGTTCCTACCTTTGTGCTTAATATATATTACAAATGCACAGTCAATATCACTGATCTTGTCAATATAATCAAATATTATTTTAAAAAATGTTTCTCTGAAGACTAGTTCAAATATGTATACTATCTCACCCATCTAGTAAAGTAGAGCCTGGGACTCAAACCCACGTCTAACTAGATGTTACTTTAAGTGATAAACAATGATTCATCAGATTTTCCCTGGTGAGATCTATTCTGTCAGGAAGTAAAAATACCATTTTTCCTTAAAATGGACCATTATATTATTCCTAAAATACGTCAGAGACTAGATTGGCTGTTACCAAATATTGTTCTTTCTTTCTAAAGACTCTATTTCCCAGTCACCTTTGCAGTTAGTTTGAGGTCCTTTGACTGCATTCTAGGCAATACAATGCAAGCAGATGTTATGCACACCATTTCCAGGACTGCCTACAGAAATCCGCCGCACAAACCTCTAAAATCCCTCTACTCCCATGCTACAGCATTTGCAGAAGCTACATGTTGAGGATGGAGTAAACATGAAATGGAAGAAGCCTGGATCACTGAGTTACAGCTTGGAGGAATGTCACACATGAGAGCCACCTGACCTGCATCAAACTGGAACACAAGCGGGAAATAAACGTATTGCGTTAAACCACTGGGATTTGAGGGTTATTTGTTACAGCAACCAGCACTACTTGACCTGACTAATGCATAACTACTTGTCTTTTCAGAAATAGTCTAGGGAAAAATTGATTCCACCTATAGATGGTTCAGATCTTTCTGATGTAATTAGTAACAACGATTACTAAATAAGCATATACTTTCTGTAGTTAACAAAGCTCCTTCACACATTATTTTATTTAATGCTTATAATGTAACCTGTGAAGGTACAGAATAGGGTTTATTACCATTGGTAGAGATTAGAAAACAGAGGCGTAGAAAGGTAAATGGAAGGAGCTGCTTTTGAATCCTCATTTAGTCCTCCTTCAGCTACCACTCTTTATGTTTAGCAGAGACTCCTTAAAGAGATTGAAAGGATGTGGGACTTTGTTATCTGATTATTTTCTCATTTTCATACTTCAACTTAATATTTACACTCACTACTTGTGCCAAGCCTTCACCATGGCCGAGGTTCTTGTGCTCATGGTAATTCTAATTCCTTCAGTTAGACTTTTGTAAAAAAGAGAAGGGGGCTGTGCAACTTCATCTACTCCATATTATGATTAATGACATCTAGAAACTTGGATTTTCACAGTGCAATGTATCACCTGGGAAAGTATAGAATTGCTCAGAATTTTTCATCCGTAAGTGAAACACTCACGGATGAAATAAGTACAATTAGCCAAGTTTTGCTATGACTTCTATTCCACTTCATATTGTACAAACTGATAAAATTTTTCTTGCATTAAAGCAAAATTTAAAATATTCTATGAATAGAATGTACTTTAAAAAAAGTCAAAACACCTTCAAAACCATGTTTTGCCAAAGCAAGCAAATGACATAGCAGAAATGAATGAGCTCAGGGAATTTCCAAACTGTTATCCTCTAAGGGGTAACTCCAATTTCACCTATTTGGTTAGGCTTTCCTTGCCCCTCTCAATCAAAAGACACATTTCAAATCCTTTATGACTGTCTTGCTTCACTGAGGCCCTAAGCATAGCCTACTCTGTGCCCCGCCTCATTGGTTCCAATCAGGGGTAACGCTTCCCGCCGCCCCTGCCCGCCCCCACTGCCCCAACACTTTGCAATGTCTGTTGACCAGACCTGCAGACTGACTGTACAGCTTATGCATGCTCAAAGGGCCGTGAGTTCAGAGGACCCCAGGGCTGGTTTAATGCTCCGCTGTCACCCTTTATAATTCTTTTTTTTTTTTTTTTTTTTTTTGCGGTATGTGGGCCTCTCACTGTTGTGGCCTCTCCCGTTGAGGAGCACAGGCTCCGGACGCGCAGGCTCAACGGCCATGGCTCACGGGTCTAGCCGCTCCGCGGCATGTAGGATCTTCCCGGACCAGGGCACGAACCCGTGTCCCCTGCATCGGCAGGCGGACTCTCAACCGCTGCGCCACCAGGGAAGCCCACCCTTTATAATTCTTAATCATTCTATCTTTGAACTTGTATTTCTCATGTGGGATCTGATGGGACAATGGAGCACGCGTGTGAACAGAGGAGATGCGTGCCGTGTGTGTGGCTCTGCCCTTCCTCACCATCCCATTCTCATTCAGCATTCACGATGCCCCATGGGCACAGAACTCCGGTGGGCCTGCCCTGAGCGGGAGTCCAACAGGACTCACCGGTGGTGCACGTTAAGTGTGTTTCACCTGTGACTGAGCCAGCAGGGTCACGTGTAGCCCCAACAAACCACACCTTACGTGTGAACCAGAATTTTCTTTGAGTGCAGAAAGAAGACAGTGGCATTCTGAGAAACACAAAAGACTGAGGAACCCTATCATGTCCTTTCTTATTCACGTTGCTTCCCTGTGTTAGCCCACCACTTATCCTGCAAGTGATGCCATAGAAAGAAAGGGAAAGATAGAACAATATAGTTTCTTTTCTTTTCAGACTTTCCTAACTCAGCAGTGACCCAAAGGCAGACAGCATGGGTAGAATGTGCACATTCACTGTTCTAGGTGGAGTGAAATATGAGTTGTGTTATTTCGGTGATTCTGCTTATGATGTAAGGGCTTTTATTTACGTTAAAACTGGTATTCTGCAATATAAACAGTGAAATTCATGCTAACAATTTAAAGTTTTAATTTTTCTTGTTAGAATGACATCAAATAACAAATTTCTAAAAACACCATGGCAAGTAGAGAGAGAGAGAGAAACTGTGGAAGAAAGGGAAAAGCTGTATATTTAAATACATTTAATGTCATATTTTCCCGGCTTTTTGGTTTTTGGGTTTTTTTTTGCAATACGCGGGCCTCTCACTGCTGTGGCCTCTCCTGTTGTGGAGCACAGGCTCCGGACGCTCAGGCTCAGCGGCCATGGCTCACGGGCCCAGCTGTTCCGCGTCATGTGGGATCTTCCCGGACCGGGGCACGAACCTGTGTCCCCTTCATCGGCAGGTGGACTCTCAACCACTGCGCCACCAGGGAAGCCCCTTCCCGGCTTTTTGAACCACGTTTTCATTTTGCACTGGGTAGTTGGTCCGGTTGGAGACATTTTTGATTGTCACAACAGGACTGGGGAGGTGCTACTGGCATCTAGTGGGTAGAGGCCAGGGATGCTGCAAACACCCTGCAATGCCCAGAGAATTATCTGACCAAAAATGACAGTGGTGCCCAGAGTGAGAAACTCCGCAGCATGTGGGTCCACTGACAACTTTTCCAAGTAGGCATCAAATCACTTTGGTTCATGGGCCATCTCTTCTTTAATTCATATAGTATACTTCCTGGCACAACTGATAGAATTTAAGTAAAAGTGATCAATAAATATTTGTTCTGTTAAAAAGGAAAGAAAATAATCTTTCAATGTTCTTTGTTAGTTGTTATCATGGTCCTCATGATACACTTATTAAGCAACTTGTCCAGCTTGCAAGCAGCTTGCAGGGATCAAGTCCATGACAAAACTGGAAATAGTAGTCTAGTCTCTGACCTTTATTACACCATAGATTTAATGACTTCTTTCAGAATTGATGTGTAGCTGGAAAGGCATAATTTTGAAAAGATCTTGCCGCTACACTTAGGAGGCAAGAATTAGGGAAAGGAAATATTCACTTGTTCCTGACTTACAGGCACTGGTGTTGGGCACATTACATTTAATCATTTGTTGTAAATGGTTATCATTTGTACCATTTCATTGGTGAGTAATTTGAGGTTCAGTGAGATTAAGTAACTTCCTCAAGTTCATGTATCTAAAGAATGTCACTGAAACAGGAGTTTAGGATTAACATATACATACTACTGTATTTAAAATAGATAACCTGGGCTTCCCTGGTGGCACAGTGGTTGAGAGTCTGCCTGCCGATGCAGGGGACACGGGTTCGTGCCCCGGTCTGGGAGGATCCCACATGCCGCGGAGCGGCTAGGCCCATGAGCCATGGCCGCTAAGCCTGCACGTCCAGAGCCTGTGCTCCGCAATGGGAGAGGGCACAACGGTGAAAGGTCCGCGTACCGCAAAAAAAAAAAAAAAAAAAAAAAAAAGATAACCAACAAGGACCTTCTGCTTAGCATAAAGAACTGTACTCAGTACCTCGTAATAACCTGTAAGGGAAAAGAATCTGAAAGAAAATAGATATATTTTTTATGTGTAACTTTGCTGTACACCTGAAACTAACACAACATTGTAAATCAGCTAGACTTCAATTACAAAAAAAAAAAAAAACTGGTAAAATCCAAATAAAGGCTAGTTAGCTTAACAGTATTGTTAAAAAAAGAAAAGAAAAGGATGTCGACTAACTCCAAAATCAAACTCAGGTCTGTATGATCCTGAAACATGTGACACAGGACTGGTCCTCCCTGCGGTCACATTTCACACCTAAGGGTTAGAAGGTGAACCCAAAGCCAAATTCCATTCCCATCCCACCTCTGTGAAGTGTCCCTTGCTAGGAGGACCACATATCCAGTCAGAGCCAGGACACCTTTGGCAGGGAAAGAGGGGCTGCTGTTCAGTATGAGGGATGACAGGTGTGGACTGCTCCTCAGAGACCAGCCCGGCACCCTACTCCTCAAGGAACCCCAGCGGAGGGCCCACAGCTGCAGAAGGGAGGTGAACTGGTCAGCACCTGCTTCCCTACAGCGACCACCGACATGTCCGCTGCACTTATTCACCAGGAGGAAGTATTGATAAAAATGGAAAGTGGAAAGGGACGTTAAAAGCACGGGAGGCATTTTATAATTCATCATAAAATGAGTCCTGCACCACATTTTTTGGCTTCAAACGTATTTGTAAAACAAAATCATCAAAAGTCCTAGTATCCTAGAATGCACATCACAGCCATCTCAAATGCAATCATTTCTCGTCCCCAGAAAAACTCCTGATTTCAGGCCTGGGCCAGAGTCCCCTCCTCTCCTAGTGTCTCCTTTGCTGTGTACCAGTGCCTGCAATCGAAGTGAATGTGAAAAAAAGGATTCTGATTTGAACAACCTCTGGAAGATGTGAAGCTGATATTCTGGGCTTATGCCGTATACGTGGTGTGGTGGCTAATTAAGTAGGATAGTATCAAAAGGACCATAGCTCTTTCTCTCAAACAACTTTATTTCTTCTCTTCTTCTTCTTCCACCTCCTTCTTCTTCTCTTTTTCAGCTCCTACTAATAAAATACAGGCAAATTAGACATGCACTACTGGAAGACGCTGGAGGACAGGGAGCTACCTAACTTGAGTGGGACTGAAGGTTCAAACCAGGGCAGGAATCCAACCCCACATGTGAATCTCCCCTGCTGCTGACGTGCTTTTCACCCTCCTCCCCTCAAATTTCTCCTGGGCACCAGCTAGCATCAAGAGGTACGAGTCTCAATTTGATGGTGGGCACACACATTTGTTCCCATTCATAGGGAGCCATGACCACAAAGACCAGGAAGTAGGATGTAGACCACAGCCCTTAATTTAGACTATGTTCATACACCAGGTCAGTCCCACTTAGGTGGCTGGATTTGCGATTTCATGAGTGAGAGACTCCTCGTTCGTGGTTGTGTCCCCTTCCGGGACCAAGGAAGGCAATGGGTCAGAGACCTGCGCTTTCATCTAAGATCACACGGACTCTTGGCAACAGACCCTTCAGTTCAAGCTTGCTCACTTTTGGAATCCCGCCAAGCCTCACACTAAGGAAATGATAGCATTTGATTGGGGTGAGGGGGAGACACCTCACTTTACATGAAAGATTAGAAGGGTGAATGAGAAAAATACATTCATTGCTATATAATAGGTGTAAAACACTTTAAATATGTAGAGGATGGCATTTAGTTAAAATAAGTTAATTAATTAAAAGCTGGCTTCTCCTTAAAAAGCCATGTAGTTATCTTGAGGGCTTGTGCAGCCCTGGTAGCAGTCGAAGGCAACATGGAAGCAAGAAATCCATCGTAATAAACCTTTGAGCTTTGCCCTATTAAAAATGTCAGACTAATAAATCACACTTTTAATGACTAACGGAGGGGAGATCAATAAGTTTGGGAAAGCCATCTATAGACGAATCATATGGTGCTACTTAATGTAAGATCACTAAGGTGAAAATATTTCACAGCAATCAAAAATTCAATGTTAAGATCCAAATTAGAATATTAAGATTACATTAATTCTTAGGCCAGAAATCTTGGCTTAAATCCTCCTTTTTTTTTAGGCATCATTTGGTCTTTCAAATTGTACATGTGTTTAAAAATAAATAGCTGTATGTCTTGCAAATTTCTTTCTATTTTCAGAATCTGCAAAATGCAAAAAAGAAAAAAAAAGAAAAAAGGCTGTTCTGTAAACCAGAGTTTTAAAAAAGCATTCCTAAATTTGGCAACTATTTGGTATACTGAAACAACAACAGGAAGTCAGATTAAACAAAAGGGCAGAATTTACTGTTGAGGCCATGAATGTAAGGGTATACCCAATGGCCCTGCAGGCTTCAGTGCCAGGAAAGATCAAACTGTCAAATGCAAAGAAAAATAGATCCTGTAAAAGAAATAATCCCAGGCTTATAATTATTCTTAGTGGCTTTTTCTTCTCTCTTCCTTATACCTCCCTACGCTGAGTTATACATGTATTCACAGACATTTCATTGGGAACCAAAAAAAGCTAATCCCACATCTTTTATAAGTTATTCATTTTGGTAAAAGTTTCAAAATTGCCTTATTTAATGAGTTTCTCTTCACAAGTACAAAAGATATAAATAAGGTGCAGTGATGGGCAGTAAAGGAGGCTCTTTTGAGGTCTTGGGGAAACTGTTTAGCAGGGATTGAAGACCACTTCTAATGCTCACTCTAAAAGAAATATTTTAAGCAAACCATAAAAGTGGGCTTGACCCTTCCATGGGCCCATCATAAATCAATTGTTAAAGCAAGGGTGAAAACTGGGAGGAGGTCAGAGGTGGGAGAGAGGTCACAGAGAAAGGACAGTGTGAGAACCCACAGCAAAAACTAGGGGGGAAATGGGGCAATCTTTTGACTGAGTAGCATCATTAATTCAGAAATCCTGGTTATGTTGCTTATAACTACACTAATGAAATTGTAAGCCAGATGAAAAATTCCCACAGCAGAACTTAAGACTTAAGGTTATGTTAGTTATAAATTCCCAATTCTGCAAAAGGTAGATTGAACCTTCATTAAAAGTAAATATCAATCCACCCAGTCTTCAAATCCTTAGGAAATTTCCTCCAAATATGCACCAATATCTGCTTTCTATTTATCATTAAAGACTAGATCTTGAAATACACAAATGGTAATCAGACATCAATACTTCATTCATGATTTCTCCAAGTATGTAATTTTTGCCATATTCTGAGAAAGAGAATACTTTTTGCCAAATTGATCTTATACTCACAAGGAAAGCTTTGTGATACCTCCTTCACTAATAGAGAATATTGAATGATGAGTTAGTTTGTTGACTAATTTAAAAAAAAAACAATTTGCTTTTGTAGAAAATTTTGTACCAAATGTAGAGTTTGAATGATCTATATATCTAATCATTTGTTTCCATGGGGTGGAATCAAGTTTGAAGCCCAGACAATTAAAGTGATTCACATTTAAATGAAATGTGGCTTGATTGATTTGTAATGACACAATTTATTTGGTAATAATGACATTCCTTGAGTTTGGCCAGGAAAACAAAGGTTGATTTATTTCCTAATAACAAAGACAAATGGCCTTCTGCTCCAGCCTCTTCCTCATTCTCAGAAGCTCAGGGCCAGGTTAAAAGTGGACTCTGCTCTGTTTTCCTTCCAGCTAGAGGAGAATTCCGGACAAAATCTTTCAGAAACGTGCACCACCATGGTACCGATAATGGAAACGAGACAGCTGTACACCTGAAACTTTTAAAGAACACACGCTATTTTTTCTACTTGCAGTTTCATAATTTGGCATTTAAAACAGAGTCATGCCAGAAAAATTATACCTCATGCAAAGCACCTTAACATTGACATTTGTAAAGATATAGCTCTGGGTAGTGTACATTGTGGAGACAGATAAATATTGGGGTAAATACTATGATGGCATCATTATTATAATGACATTGCCCATATTTTAAAGAATATTATCCTTAAAAATGATTCAATGTTTTATACCGCTGATTCATTTTAAATAAGATTTTAAAAACACAAATATAAGTTGAATATAAGTAGGGAGTATCTACCTAAGGTTAATAAGGAATAACAAAAGTAACATAAGGGCAAACAGACTAATAAGACAATCAATTCTTAGCATATATATGGTTTCTATTTTATGTGATAAAAATGAGTGTTACGTTCTTTTTAAATTCCTATTTTATTTTTTAAATTGAGGTATATTTGACAAATAATATATTAGTTTCAGGAGTACAAGATAATGATTCAATATCTGTTTATATTGTGAAATGATCACCACAAAAAGATTAGGTAACATCTGTCACCACACATAGTTACAAATTTTTTTCTTGTGTTAAGAACTTTTAAAACCTATTCTCTGAGCAACTTTCAAATAGACAATACAGTATTATTAACTGTAGTCACCATGCTATACAGTTCATCTCTAGGAATTATTTATTTTATAACTGGAAGTTCATACTTTTTGACCCCTTTCACCCATTTCATTCAGCCCACAACCTATTTTATTTTAATATGTTTTTAAATGTCCAGAGAAAAACAGAGGTGCTTGGAACTTTTAAGAAAATAGAGTCCTGAAGGACCTTCAAGATGGCAGAGGAGTCAGATGTGGAGATCACCTTCCTTCCCACAAATACATCACAAATACATCTACATGAGGAATAACTCCTACAGAACACCTACTGAATGCTGGCAGAGGACCTCAGAATTCCCAAAAGCCGTGAGGCTGATGGGGTCTTGGTGCTCTGGCTGGGTGTCAGGCCTGTGCAACTGAGGTGGGAGAGCTGAGTTCAGGACATTGGTCCACCAGAGAACCCCCAGCTCCAAGTAATATCAAACAGCAAAAGCTCTCCTAGAGATCTCCATCTCAATGTTAAAACCTAGCTCCACTCAACAACAAGCCAGCTACAGTGGTGGACACCCTATGCCAAACAACTAGCAAGACAGGAACACAACCCCACCCATTAGCAGAGAGGATGCCTAAAATCATAATAAAGTCACAGGCACCCCAAAACACACCACAAGACGCAGTCCTGCCCACCAAAAGACAAGGTCCAGCCTCATCAACCAGAACACAGGCACCAGTCCCCTCCACCAGGAAGCCTACACAGCCCACTGAACCAACCTTAGCCACTGGGGTCAGGCTCCAAAAACAACGGGAACTACAAACCTGCAGCCTGCGAAAAGGAGACCCCAACCACAGTAAGTTAAGCAAAATGAGAAGACAGAGAAATACACAGCAGATGAAGCAGCAAGGTAAAATGAGAAGACAGAGAAATACACAGCAGATGAAGCAGCAAGGTAAAAACCTACCAGATCAAACAAATGAAGAGGAAATAGGCAGTCTACCTAAAAAGGAATTCAGAGTAATGATAGTAAAGATGATCCAAAATCTTGGAAATAGAATGGAGAAAATACAAGAAATTTAACAAGGACCTAGAAGAACTAAAGAGCAAACAAACAATGATGAACGACACAAAAAATGAAATTAACAATTCTCTAGAATGAATCAATAGCAGAATAACTGAGGCAGAAGAACGGATAACTGACCTGGAAAATAAAATAGTGGAAATAACTACCTCAGAGCAAAAGAGAGAAAAAATAATGAAAAGAATTGAGGACAGTTTCAGAGACCTCTGGGACAACATTAAACGCACAAACATACGAATTATAGAGGTCTCAGAAGAAGAGAAAAAGAAAGGGACTGAGAAAATATTTGAAGAGATTATAGTTGAAAACTTCCCTAATGTGGGAAAGGAAAGAGTCAATCAAGTCCAGGAAGCACAGAGAGTCCCATACAGGATAAATCCAAGGAGAAACATGCCAAGACACATATTAATCAAACTATGAAAAATTAAGTACAAACAAAAAATATTAAAAGCAGCAAGGGAAAAACAACAAATAACATACAAGGGAATCCTCATAAGGTTAACAGCTGATCTTTCAGTAGAAACTCTGCAAACCAGAAGGGAGTGGCAGGACAAATTTAAAGTGATGAAAGGGAAAAAACTACAACCAAGATTACTCTACCCAGCAAGGATCTCATTCAGATTTGACGGAGAAATTAAAAACTTCACAGTTAAGCAAAACCTAAGAGAATTCAGGACCACCAAACCAGCATTACAACAAATGCTAAAGGAACTTCTCTAGGCAGCAAACACACAAGAAGGGAAAAACCTACAATAACAAACCCCAAACAATTAAGAAAATGGTAATAGGAACCTACATATCGATAATTAACTTAAATGTAAATGGATTAAATGCTTCAACCAAAAGACATAGACTGGCTGAATGGATACAAAAACAAGACCCATATAATGCTATCTACAAGCGACCCACTTCAGACCTAGGGACACATAAAGACTGAAAGCAAGGAGATGGAAAAAGATATTACATGCAAATGGAAATCAAAAGAAATCTGGAGTAGCAATTCTCAAATCAGACAAAATAGATTTTAAAATAAAGACTATTATAACAGACAAAGAAGGACACTACATAATGATCAAGAGATCAATCCAAGAAGAAGATATAACAATTGTAAATATTTATGCACCCAACATAGAAGCACCTCAATACATAAGGCAAAAGCTAACAGCCATAAAAGGGGAAATCGAGGGTAACACAAACATAGTAGGGGACTTTAACAACCCACTTTCACCAATGGACAGATGATCCAAAATGAAGCTAAATAAGGAAACACAAGCTTTAAAGAATACATTAAAAAGGATGGACTTAATTGATATTTATAGGACATTGCATCCTAAAACAACAGAATACACATTCTTCTCAAGTGTTCATGGAACATTCTCCAGGATAGATCATATCTTGGGTCACAAATCAAGCCTTGGTGTATATATGAAAATTGAAATTTTATCAAGCATCTTTTCCTACTACAACACTATGAGACTAGATATCAATTACAGGAAAAAATTCTGTAAAAAATACAAACACATGGAGGCTAAACAATACACTACTAAATAACCAAGAGATCACTGAAGAAATCAAACAGGAAATCAAAAGATACCTAGAAACAAATGATAATGAAAACAGAACGACCCAAAATCTATGGGATTCAGCGAAAGCAGTTCTAAGAGGGAAGTTTATAGCAATACAATCCTACCTCAAGAAACAAGAAACATCTCAAATAAACATCCTAAGCTTACACCTAAAGCAATTAGAGAAAGAAAAACAAAAAAAAACACAAAAATTAGCAGAAGGGAAGAAATCATAAACATCAGATCAGAAATAAATGAAAAAGAGATGAAGAAAATGATAGCAAATATCAATAAAACTAAAAACTGGTTCTCCGAGAAGATAAACAAAATTGGTAAACCCTGGTTCTCTGAGAAGATAAACAAAATTGGTAAGCCATTAGCCAGACTTATCAAGAAAAAAAGGGAGAAGACTCACATCAATAGAATTAGAAATGAAAAAGGAGAAGTAACAACTGAAGCTGCAGAAATACTAAGGATCACGAGAGATTACTAAAAGCAACTATATGCCAATAAAATGGAAAACTTGGAAGAAATGGACAAATTCTTAGAAAAGCACAGCCTTCCGAGACTGGACAAGGAAGAAATAGCAAATATAAACAGGCCAATTACAAGCACTAAAATTGAGACTGTGATTAAAAATCTTCCAACAAACAAAAGCCCAGGACCAGATGGCTTCAGAGGTGAATTCTACCAAACATTTAGAGAAGAGCTAATACCTATCCTCAAACTCCTTCAAAATGTAGCAGAGGGAGGAGCACTCCCAAACTCATTCTATGCGTCCACTATCACCCTGATACCAAAACCAGACAAAGATGTCACAAAGAAAGAATACTACAGGCCAATATCACTGATGAACATAGATGCAAAAATCCTCAACAAAATACTAGCAAATAGAATCCAACAGCACATTAAAAAGGATCATACACCATGATCAAGTGGGCTTTATCACAGGGATGCAAGGATTCTTCAATATACGCAAATCAATCAATGTGATACACCATATTAACAAATTGAAGGAGAAAAACCATATGATCATCTCAATAGATACAGAAAAGGCTTTTGACAAAATTCAACACCCATTTTTGATAAAAACTCTCCAGAAAGCGGGCACAGAGAAAACCTACCTCAACATAATAAAAGCCATGTATGACAAACCCACAGCCAACATCATTCTCAATGGTGAAAAAGTGAAACCTTTTCCTCTAAGATCAGGAACAAGACAAGGGTGCCCACTCTCACCACTATTATTCAACATAGATTTGGAAGTTTTAGCCACAGCAGTCAGAGAAGAAAAAGAAATAAAAGGAATCCAAATCGGAAATGAAGAAGTAAAGCTGTCACTGTTTGCAGATGACATGATACTATACATAGAGAATCCTAAAGATGCTACCAGAAAACTACTAGAGCTAATCAATGAATTTCGTAAAGTAGCAGGATACAAAATTAATGCACAGAAATCTGTTGCATTCCTATACTCTAATGATGAAAAATCTGAAAGAAAAATTAAGGAAACACTCTCATTTTCCATTGCAACCAAAAGAACAAAATACCTAGGAAGAAACCTACTTAAGGAGACAAAAGACCTGTATGCAGTAAACTATAAGACACTGATGAAAGGAATTAAAGATGATACAAACAGATGGAGAGATATATCATGTTCTTCAATTGGAAGAATCAACATTGTGAAAATGACTATACAACCAAAAGCAATCTACAGATTCAATGCAATCCCTATCAAACTACCAATGGCATGTTTCACTGAACTAGAACAAAAAAATTCACAATTTTGTATGGAAACACAAAAGACTCCAAATAGCCAAAAAAATCTTGAGAAAAAAAACGGAGCTGGAGGAATCAGGCTCCTTGAGTTCAGACTATACTACAAAGCTACAGTAATCAAGACAGTATGGTACTGGCACAAAAACAGAAATACAGATCAATGGAACAGGATAGAAAGCCCAGAGATAAACCCACACACATATCGTCACCTTATCTTTGATAAAGGAGGCAAGAATATACAATGGAGAATAGACAGCCTCTTCAATAAGTAGTGCTGGGAAAACTGGACAGCTACATGTAAAAGAATGAAATTAGAACACTCCCTAACACTGTACACAAAAATAAACTCAAAATGGATTAAAGACCTAAGGCCAGACACTATAAAACTCTTAGAGAAAAACGTAGGTAGAACACTCTATGACATAAATCACAAAAGATCCTTTTTGACCCACCTCATAGAGAAATGGAAATAAAAACAAAACTAAACAAATGAGACCTAATAAAACTTAAAAGCTTTTCCAAAGCAAAGGAAACTACAAACAAGACAAAAAGACAACCCTCAGAATGGGAGAAAATATTTACAAACAAATCAATGGACAAAGGATTAATCTCCAAAATATACAAACCTCACCTCAATATTAAAGAAACAAACAACCCAATCCAAAAATGGGCAGAAGCCCTAAATAGACATTTCTCCAAAGAAGATATACAGATTGCCAATAAACACATGAAAGGATGCTCAACATCACTAATCATTAGAGAAATGCAAATCAAAACTATAATGAGGTATCACCTCACACCTGTTAGACTGGCCACCATCAAAAAATCTACAAATAATAAATGCTGGAGACAGTGTGGAGGAAAGGGAACTCTCTTGAACTGTTGGTGGCAATGTAAATTGATACAGCCACTATGGAGAACAATATGGAGGTTCCTTAGAAAACTAAAAATAGAACTACCATATGACCCAGCTATCCCACTACTGGGCATATACCCTGAGAAAAATCATAATTCAAAAAGAGTCATGTACCAAAATGTTCATTGCAGCTCTATTTACAATAGCCAGGACATGGAAGCAACCTACGTGTCCATCAACAGATGAATGGCTAAAGAAGATGTGGCACATATATACAATGGAATATTACTCTGCCATAAAATGAAACGAAATTGAGTTATTTGTAATGAGGTGATTGGACCTAGAGTCTGTCATACAGAGTGAAATAAGTCAGAAAGAGAAAAACAAATACCGTATGCTAACACATATATATGGAATCTAAAAAAAAAAAATGGTTCTGAAGAACCTAGGTGCAGGACAGAAATAAAGACGCATATGTAGAGAATGGACTTGAGGGCACGGAGAGGGGGAAGGGGAAGCTGGGACAAAGTGAGAGAGTGGCATGGCCATATATACACTACCAAATGTAAAATACGTAGCCAGTGGGAAGCAGCTGCATAGCACAGGGAGATCAGCTTAGTGCTTTGTGACCACCTAGAGGGGTGGTATATGGAGGGTGGGAGGGAGACACAAGAGGGAGGAGATATGGGGATATATGTGTATGTATAGCTGATTCACATTTTTATACAGCAGAAACTAACACACCATTGTAAAGCAATTATACTCCAATAAAGATATTTTAAAAAACAGAAAACACACAGAAACAGAGTCCTTCATGGAAGCACCTGAAGTATCCATCAACTGATGAATGGATAAAGATGATGTGGTATGTATATACAATGGAATATTACTCAGCCATGAAAAGTGTGAAATACAGCCATTTGCAGCAGTGTGGATGGACCTAACTATGATCATATTAAGAGAAGGAAGGTAGACAGAGAAAGACAAGTACTGTATGATATCACTTATATGTGGAATCTAAAAAATATTACAAATGAATCTATTTACAAAGCAGAAACAGACTCAGAGACATAGAAAATAAACTTATGGTTACCAAAGGGGAAAGGGAGGGGGGAGGGATAAATTAGGAATGTGGGATTATCAAATATACACTACTATGTATAAAATAGGTAAGCAATAAGAATTTGCTGTATAGCACAGGGAACTATATTTAATATCTTGTAATAACCTATAATGGAAAATAATCTGGAATACAATATACATGTATTCCTGAAAGGAAGGCATGTAAAACACAGGGTTATGCCAGAAAAATTATACACCTCATTCACAGCACCTTAACATTGACATTTGTAAAGATATAACTGTGGTTAGTGTATGTTTTGAAGACAGATAAATATTGGGGTAAATATTAGGATGACATCATTATTATAATGACATTGCTCATATCTAAGGAATATCATCCCTTAAAAACGGTTCAATGTTTTATACTGATGGTTCACTTTAAATAAGATTTAATGTATTCCCTGAAAGGAAGCTGCAGGTATCTAAGAGCTGACAGAAGACTTCGGGAACAAATTGCTGTTTGCTGTCTAAGGCAGCGTTCATTCATTCAACACCCTTACTGTGTGCCAGGCGCTGCTCTCCAGCTCACAACAGAGCAAGGAAGGAGGCTGGCTGGGGCTTTGCCCTCCTGAGCTTCGGTTCTAATGGAGAGGTAGGAGGACAGATGATTGAAATGTAAGCGAAAAGGACACTTCCTGACAGTGATAGGGGCCAAGGAAGAGGTAAATAGGGCAAAGTGATAGAGCAGGGACTGTGAAAGCTCAGATGTATACAGTCAGACAGGTGACCTGTAAGACACATTGGCGGGGGATACTGTAGAGGGCAGTCTGCTACTTAGTGCAAGTAAAGGAAACTTTTTTTTTTTTAAGTTTTTAAAAAAAGAGAGATTCAAGGTATAATAAACAATTCCTGAATACCTAAAATTCACAATGAATAAATGCTAATATATTGTCATTTGGGCTTCAGTTCATTTTTAACGAAAGAAATGAGAATATTATAGCTGAAGTCGGCTCTGTCTCTCTCTTTCTCTTCAGTCTCTCTACTCCAATTCCCTTCCCTTCATCTCTCCCTCCCTGCTGGAGACAATCACTATCATGATCTGGTGTGTTGTTCTTCCAGTCCACCCATGTTTATATGTCAGAATCCATATTTTCTGGATTCTGATCTATAAATACACATAAAAATATACATAGGTATATATGAGTACATATCTGAGATATATACATATTCAGTAAGGTGGGAAACCACCAAGTTAATATACAACATTAATTAACAAAATTAACAGCATTAATTCATATGTAGAGATAACCAGATGGTAGATATAATGATGATAGCTTCATTTGCAAAGTAGCACAAACATACAAGGTACTCAGCAATAAATTTCTTGAGAAATATAAAGAATTTTTTAAATGCTACTAAGTACTTAAATTAATGAAAATAAATATCAAGTCTTTGGAGAAGAAACTAACATAAAGATATAAATTCTCCCCTCAACTAATCTATTATTTTACTATAATTCTATTAAAAATTCAAAAACATTTTTTGTGGAACTTGACACAAAATCTATATATGATATTAAAAAAATTTAAGAAGCACTAAGCCAAACTTTAAAACCTAAAACAAGAAGTATGTCCTATAAGGTGACTAAAATTATTATAAAATTGCAGAATTGGGAACCACATACACTGACAGAAATACACAAATAGACATTGTTCTTCATTGTAACCTGACAATTTTTGTTATGAGAACATTCCTGTATGGTGACTTCTTTAGCCAGTAAATAATTCATTCTCTAATTTGTAATAAATAATTTCACTTTAGAAGGGAAAAAAGCATCTGGCTGATGTGGTAAAGTCGCTAAGGCAGGAAGATCCACTGACGTCTTTGTCCAAAGAAAAACCATTTTCTGGTGGCTGACCCAAGAAATGCAGGAGAAATTAACTAGCTTCTCTGGACCATTTGTTACTTTACATGGAACAGCAAGTTGTATATAAAATATTACACTTATAGAATCATATGAATGTTTAATGTTAGAGTGTGAAGAAACCAGTGTTCCTTTAGACCATGTAACTCATTTTACAAAAGAAGAGACTAAAGTCCATGGAACTTAAAGGCAACAAGATCACCCAGTGTTTGTCAGTATGGTTCTCATGTGCTATGTAATACCAGGAGCCTGAAGAAAGCTTTAAGGAGCCCCCAGGATGAAATCACAGCAGACATGACTGTGACAGCAAATGCTGCTGAAAACAGGTGGAGACCTTGAGACAAAATTCATGAAAGCTGAAGGGTGCCTGCTGCCCCTACCTGAGACAGCTGTTATCTGTGTCCCCCGTTTTCCCAACCAACTTCACCCTTGAAAGACAGAAGCAATTCTCTTTTCTAACTGTGATTCTCTCTGGAATGCTGTCAGAGAATTCTTGCTCATTTTCCTTAATTACCATTCTGCTATTTAAAATTAATTGACTCAAATGACAAGTGCTCAGGCCAGAAGCCACTATTTGGGTGATTATGCCCCACGTCTTTTTTTGCCTATGAGTATAATGTAATAAGACTCTGTTCACTTAATGTAATGTGAAAGTTACCATGCAGTTTTTGAAAATATGCTAGAGATTTTTTTCAAATATTACCTCATGGTATCAACACTAGGAACTAGGTGTTACCATCTCCATTTAACAGACGGGGAAGCTGAGGCTCAGGAAGGCAGGTCACTTTCCTAAGTGACTTTTCTTCCTAAGGGAGAGAGGGCAGAGGCAAAACTCCCATCCAGGTCCAGCAGACTCCAACCCTACGCTTGCCATCTTGCGTGATGCCAACGGTCAACTCAATGTACATTGACTCTGGGCTCACTTGGAGAGTTGCAGTACCCTGATGACTTGGAGTTCTGTAAGACTGGGACTCCGAAGAAGTATAAGGTGCAATTACCTAGAATTTAGATCAGGTGGTTGGGTGGCCACGTGTCCTAATGTCGCCAAGCCTCCTGGGCTTCAGCATTTCACCACGTCTTTGGAGGATATTGGCAGCATTTCATTTTGCTTCCACTTAACTTCAAGAAATTCTGCTTACATCAAGCATTTTTATGTTCCTGGTGATTAAAGATGTGTAGCGTCATGTACAAGAATAAAAAAAAATAGCTTGAAAAAATAACGGTAGTGAGATAGTGATATAGATATCTTCTACCCCATACCCTTCATTCACTTGGTCCCTGCCCCCCAGGATCTTTTCATTCCTTTAGTCTACGAAGCTCATCCTTGCCCCAATAGGATCTTTACATTACAGTTCCTTCTGCCTTAAAGTCTGGTCTACTAGTTTTTTTCATGGCTGCCTCTTTCCCTTTAGGTCTTGAGTCGAATACTCGCATCCCAGAGAAACCGGCTCTAATCCCCTATCTAACACAGCTTCACAATTATTCTCTATCAAGTCCGTTAGTTTGATTCTTTCATACCTTTTGTCTCAATCTGAAATTATCCTGTTGGTTAATTTTCTTGAGTTTAGAGATTCTTTTTGGTCTTTACTGAATCTCCATCACCCAGAATAGATCCTAGAAAATGGTGGTAGCTCAGTAAAAATGTATTAAATCCCTCATTGAGTGAATGAGCAATTTGCCTAATAGAAACAAAGAAAATGACTTGAAAACACTTTTCAGCTACATTTCCCAGAAAGAGATTTAGAAATGAAAATGGGGGGCAGATCATACTTTTATTCGGTTCCAAAGCCTGGTCAATAAATGCTGACTTCAGAGGCCAAAGAAATCTGAGACTTGACTGTCTCTGGGTTTCGCATCCCAGCTCAGAGAGCCCCTCTTGTAAGTATAACGGCCTATTCGGACCCTCTTCCCTCTGCTCTTTTGGCATGTGTTCTGGGCGCTGCAAATGTTGCTATTTACTGGGTTTTGTCAAGCCAACACAAAGTAAATATTTTCAGTTTCTGAATGCTGGCAAGAGCAGGGGAGAGATCAAGTGACAGTGCCTGGGAATCAACTCAGCCTGTGCACCAGAGGCTGGGTTCTCTGCACGCTGGGAGGCGGGGACTTCCTACACACATGTCCAGGGCGGAGTCCCTCCAGCAGCTCTGTGAACGCGGGAGTTTATGCAGCTCTAAGGAAGAAATCAACAACAATAACAAATCAAGTGTCAGGTGCTGTCAAGCCCACGCATTCTCCAAGGCTTGTAAATACCTCCATAACAGACAGAGATGCCAGTATTCACAGAAGTATGGAACTGGAGGATGGGTGAGGAAAGATGCCCAGTAAATCAGGAAGAGGAGCAAAAATAGCCCTGCTGGATGATCATTAAAACAAAACCTTGGGGCTTCCCTGGTGGCGCAGCGGTTGAGAGTCCGCCTGCCGATGCAGGGGACACGGGTTCGTGCCCCGGTCCGGGAGGATCCCACATGCCGCGGAGCGGCAGGGCCCGTGAGCCATGGCCGCTGAGCCTGCGCGTCCGGAGCCTGTGCTCCGCAACGGGAGAGGCCACAACGGTGAGAGGCCCGCGTACCGCAAAACAAAAACAAAAACAAAAACCGTGGTAGTTCTGAGCTCAAATGTTTAAAAATCACACTTATCGCAAATAAACATCTCCGAAAGTTGTGCCTGTTGCTTGTTTTCTCCCTGAAGAGAGCAAGAGCCTGGCATCGGATAGAATACTTGAAGAACCATCTGAAATGAAGTCACACTGAGGCTCAGAGAGTCACATCTCTGTTCTCGAGCAGGGTGGGTGGCATCTAAGCCCTCCCAGATGCTCTTTTCCTCTTGGCCAACAGGAGAGAGAATTAGGGCTTGCCCAAACAGGCCCCGACAAGGCACTTTTATTTAGTTTCTAGCATGATTAATCTAATTTGTTTTAGGTTCTGGGAAACTGGCTATACTACAAGGTAGCTTCCTGGAAACTTTTGAAAATTTACATCCAAAAATTCTTGAGCACGTTAGACATTAAGGGACCAATTGTATGTGTTTCAAATCAACAAGCTGTGACATAGGTGAAACTGATCTATCTAGAAAAGGTTTATAATTTAGGAAAAATTGGGTTTTGATAACAGCCTACATTTTTTTCAAGCTTTCTTTCTTAGGCTCACTTTTAAAAGCTTGTTAGAATCCCCCAATAAGAAAGATACTAAATCTATCATCAGAAAGGTATCTAGTGGGAACCTGCTGTACGGCACAGGGAGCTCAGCTTGGCTCTGTGGTGACCTAGATGGGTGCGATGGGGTGGGCAATGGGAGGGAGGTCCAAGAGAGAAGGTATATATGTATACATCTAGCTGATTCATTTCGTTGTACAGCAGAAAGTAACGCAACATTGTAAAGCAACTAAACCCCTATTAAAAAAAAATATCAGCTAGCACTCCCATCTGCTGCTGTTTTAACATTTTAAAAAGATTCACTAGGAGTGGAGAAGCTTCTCTCTTAGAAGCTGGCAGACCTCTCTTTGTGTCAAGTACAGGCAGCTGGGATCACCCTAGAGGTGAGGCACAGCCCTGGAATGGGAGCACCCGATTCTGCCTGTGTGGAAGAGAAGAACTGAAAAGGAACAGAGCTCATCTCCAAAGGAGAAAATGGACTCCTAGATAAGTTAAATAATTTTCCGAAGGAAACATAGCCAATGAGCTAATGAGAAAGCCAATGAGCTAACGAGAAAGCCAGTTCGAGAAGCTCCGTCTCTTGGTTTCCTGTCCACAGGCATCTCTATTCTGTTGCCCCTGCAGTTTAGATGTTCCCAAGGGGTGCAGTTCTAGAAGCCACCTCTGGAGGTGCTTTTCCATATTGAAATGGTCCAGCAGGGCAGTTTCAGGACATGGGGGTTTCAATCCAGGGCTTCATACTACATCCCTGCCTTCCCATATCCAGAAACTGGTTTTTAAAAATATTTATTCATACTTTGCAAGAGTAGCTTGTAAATCCAAACCAAACCTCTAAAAAAAGCCACAGACCAAAGCCCTTTCTACTTGCCCTAGACCTTTAGCTGTATGTGGAAATCATCTAGGATTTTCAGATGCTTCAAAACTATGTCAGGTTTGGAAGGAAATGGCCTAGCAGAAGATATTTTAGCAGCTGCCTATTAGGTTCAGATTCAAGGTTGTCCTCTCAAACTGATTTTATTTTCTAAGAGTCAAATTTATGTCATAGTCTTACTAGGAATATAGTAGATGTAACTCTCCTTTTCTCAAAACAACTTCTTCTAATTCATAAAGAACAAAAACTTGACCTTTCTTTTTTGTCTATGAAATAATTTAAAGTAAAATTCTCTTGACAATGGAGCTTTGTTTTTAAAGTAAGAAAAATCTTATCACCTACTCATGTTACAAATGGGAGAGATTCTTTAAAAATACTTGACAGGGGGACTTCCCTAGTGGCTCAGTGGCTAAGAATCTGCCTGCCAATGCAGGGGACACGGGTTCAAGCCCTGGTCTAGGAAGATCCCACATGCCGCAGAGCAACTAAGCCCATGCGCCACAACTACGGAGCCTGCACTCTAGAGCCCATGAGCCACAACTACTGAGCCCGCGTGCCACAACTACTGGAGCCTGCACGCCTAGAGCCCGTGCTCTGCCGCAAGAGAAGCCCCTGCGATGAGAAGCCTGCGCACCGCAACGAAGAGTAGTCACTGCTCACCACAACTAAAGAAAGCCTGCGTGCAGCAACGAAGACCCAAAGCAGCAAAAAAAAAAAAAAAATTAATTAATTAAAAATAAATAAATAAATATAAAAATTTAAAAAAATACTTGACAGTATTGAATGTGGAATTTAGTGCTTACCAGAATTATACCCTATCTTTCTTTGTTCATGTGCGTGTTCCAAGAGACAGCATTTGTCATGAACAAAGCATTGTAGCAGATTTCATTCAGAGGATCTGGCATTAACTGTAGTCGCTTATCCTCAGGATCCATTAGTTTATTCACATAAATTAATGCATGTGCTCCAGTTTCTGGTCAATTGTTTGGAAAGCTACCAAATCATATGGAAAAATCATTTGAGTAGTAAATCAGATATTATTGGTCAATTTGCGATACCTGATTTAAAGACATGGAAGCTTTAAACAAAAAAAAAAAAGAAAAGCTACCATGAGAAGTCTGTGCTTAGCACAACCATGGGACGTGAGATTCAAGTAAATGAAAAGTGAAGAACATTTCTTCATTGGGACTATTATGTCCATTAAGAACTGCAGTTCTTCAAAACTATCCTGTTCTGTAGCCCTCACGTGGTATACACTCAATCTAGCCACAGACTAGTGGGCAGAACTTGTTTCTAAAAAGCAGTCCATCTCAACCACCTTCAAGATTAAGTGAGGCGATCACATCAGGTTCAATTCATCTGCAAAATCTGTGTTCTAAAATTCTACACTGCACTTCTGTTGCAAAGTTTGTCAACTTGCAGTAAAATTAGCTCATTCAGTTAAGAATACAGGGGAGTTTGAACTTCCTCTGTAAGGACCTTGACCATAATAAGCCCTGTATTTTGCTCACAGACCTACTGACTGTAGACAACTTTCATAGAACAGTTGTTAACATATACTTGCTAGTTTTCCTTTCATATTATGCATATCATGACTCTCTGGAAACTAAACACCTATCTGAATCAAGATACTAGAATTTAGCATCTGAGAAGAAACTCTGATCTATAAATTTATCTGAAGAACTTGTTTGAAATGAGGAATTTATAATAATCCTGTTCTAAAGAGTTTATTTGTGAGAAAATATTTATGAGTGTGTGTGTGTTGATGGAGTTTTAATTAACTCTCCCTCACTAGAGTGTAAGCTACATGAGGGCAAGAATCTTTGTCTTGATTTTTGGTTTCTTTTTCCCCCCACTGCTCTTTTCTCAGAGCCTAGATCAGTGCCTGACATGTAGAAGGCCCCCAATAAACACCTGGGTGAATGAATGAATGAATACACAAGCATGGGGTTTCTACTTTGTGTGGTTGACTGGGAGATTTCACTCCCACCATTGGAACACACTACTGGGGAATTCAGCCAGACTGGGAGATTTTCATCTTGAAATCTTGGTGGGTAGAGTACAATGGAAAGTGTGTATTCTTTTGGCTGCCATTTTAATTTCTGAAATGTTTTTCTAAAAGATTTGCTAACTACTTCCTTTCTTTATTCATAAACAGAGACAGTTTATGACCAACTTATGGTGTTTGTTTTCAAGGAAAGGGAGAAGTGGGTCCTTGAATTTTCCAGGACCACCTACATTAGACAGAGTAGCCAGGCAACCAATACATTTTAGTTCATCTGATTTAGGAAAATATTCACAACAAATATTCTCTGTGGCTAGCGAGTCCACAGATTTTTTGAAAACATTTCTTCTCTGCTCAATCCCTGAATGCAAAGAAGCAAGGGTAGAATGCCACATAATTGGCTTTTCTGGATCTGTCATGATTTGGCCAGGATGGGTAGTTTCTTGCATTCTCCATTTCCCCCCAGGAGGAGTACCTTGTGAATGGACTTGCCTGATCAATGCTGGCCTCTCCTGGCATAGAGACAGAGGAAATCAGGAGGCCATTGGCAGATGCCCACTTCAATCCAACCAAGATGGCAGGCTGAGGCAGAAAGGGGCCCCACCATACATTTACCTAAGGGTGCCTTGGCTCACAACACCACACAAAGGAAGGTGCACCTTTGATCACCTCTCCTTATAGATATGCACACACGCAGGTAGAGAGCCAAAACGGATTTACTGCATTTTTCCACTGAATTACTGAGGAAGATGGGAACAGACGGAGGACTATGTATGTGACTTTGGATCCCACTCCTGTAGTACAGAGCCTGACCTATTAACAGATGCTGGCCAATGTTTTTGAATGCTAGAGTGACCAACTGGTCCCGGTTTGCCAACACTTTCTTGATTTTAGCAGTGAAATTCCAATGTCCAGGACAAATCAGATGGTTGGGCACTGTTCAGAATACCACAGAGTTGCTCACTGACTTGCAGAATTCTGAGTTAAGGTGAGTTTACCTCTTGCAAATTTGTGTGTCTCATCAACCTGGGGGCACACCATGTGCAGAAAGTCAAGAAAAAGTATTCTATTTTAAAAATGAATATATTTCCTGGATTGTTGGAAAGTTCTTTGTTTCATTTTTCAAACACCTGTCAGAATAATCAGCTAGCATGAAAAACTAAAAGGTTGTAAGTAGAAAAGAACAAACTCAAATAAGAAGCATGACAAATGATTTCAGTTACAGGGCTTATATATTGCTCCCCTTCCTCCAAATTATTTGTCAAGTGACTTATTGCAGATGTACTGGTCAGTACAAAGGGATCAGGGTAGTAGGTTGGATATTTTGGTATGAAAAAATAATTTAAAAATATAAATGCCAGGAAAAAAAAGATCACCAAAATTTTTCTCATACTAAAACAGGGATAAAATAGAGATTTGACAAAAGAAATATCCCTCCATTTAGTAACTCTGTTTTAAATACATCTTGCATTTTTAGGAATTTCCCCAAATGAAATGCCACAGAGAAGAATGCACATTTTACAGTCCTAAACATATTTAATATACTGTTTTTACAACAGTTGTTGCTTTCACAGAACTTTAACCCTGCTGTGTAAATGCATCATCAGGAAAATACTCAGGTTGTCATGGAGACAACCTTAGCCAAGGCCCTTTGCTCTGTTGAACTGGTGTCAGCTTTCAGCCTCCCTGCATTCCAGTCTGGCATCAACCCCAGGCTACAGCTCAGACTTCATTAGAGGCCCTGATGAAGGACAGCGCAGGAATCTGAGGCAATTACTAGAACTGTATGACTGCTTTCCATCAACACACCTGATGGGAGAACTGAAAATTAATTCCAGAGGGAACGATGGTATTAATCAAGATTTTTCTGGCATCTTCCATGAAGAATGTGTGATCGACTCAGCTGTCTTTTTCTAGCTAATTTTAGGCCCATCCATTGTCTTAGCAGAGAGAGAAAACATTACAGCTGACATTTGGAAGATTATTTAAAGTATCATGTGACAACTGCCGCAAGTGTAAGGCCAAAGTTTCAGTGTTCCTCAAAGAGTTGGTGAAATTTCTATAACCCCATGAAGAAAATATAGAACCACAGTTGCACTGAATTCTGCATGCTATAACCCATGAGAACATCTTCTTAAAAATGTTGAATACTGTATTCGACTTTAAACAAAATTGAGCTCAAAGGGGCCATGCAAAAAATATTGAATTAAAAAGCAAAATTGGGGCTTCCCTGGTGGCGCAGTGGTTGAGAGTCCGCCTGCCGATGCAGGGGACACGGGTTCGTGCCCCGGTCCGGGAAGATCCCACATGCCGCGGAGTGGCTGGCCCCGTGGGCCATGGCCGCTGAGCCTGCGCGTCCGGAGCCTCTGCTCTGCAACGGGAGAGGCCACAACAGTGAGAGGCCCGCATACCGCAAAAAAAAAAAAAAAAGCAAAATTGATGGTCACGTGGTCTTTCTTGCAAAACTTTGCAAAAGAGAAGAAATTGAAGTTCTAGCTTGGCTAACTACTTCAGAGAGCAAATTCAAACAAAATTTTTCTAAAACATCTGGGTTTTACAGTCTTGCAGGCATGCATACCTGCATGCATGCACACATTACATTTCCATTATCCCTGAAAAGTCCCAAATGGGTTTATTTTATAAAACTTTTACATATATGCAATTTAACCAAACAAAGCACTTCATTGGCCACAAAAGACACTTACCAAAATTGTTGTCAATGAACTGACCCAAAGTTGAAACACAAAATGAATTCAGTGTTTTAATCAGTCCACATCAAATGGCCTTGTGTGGTGGCAATTCCAACAGACTAAGAGACAACTAGCAGACACATGCAAAGCTAAGTTCATGTGGAATCGTCCTTAGAAATATGACTGAATCAGGCTTGTATTTAGGTCACAAACGATTGTGCATAAGTAAGCGAGAAATGTATGACAATCGCCATGTTTAGTAAACTGATGACAGGGTGAGGGAAAGATGGAGTCGACTTTAATTTGTTTCCTTATCCCTTCCTTGAAAGATCAGCTGGTATCTGTGCTCTCGTAAGAAACTTTCACTGGAGTCAAGCAGGAAGTGTCCTCTCACTGCTGTTCACTTCCACGGGTCCTTATGATTTTTTCACTCGACAGCAGTTCACAGAGCACATTCTCTGTGCTGGCCACTCTGCAGGGTGTGTAACGGTGAGCCAGTAGGTGTGATATTGCCCTCATGGAGCTTATGTTTTTCTGAGTTGTTTCTTTGTCACTGTAGTATTTGCTTATATTGTGGTACATTTGCTTCTGTGTTGCCATCTTTACAAATGCCCCCAAAGGGCAGGAGGTATGCAACGAAAATAAGTTGTTTTTTAAATACAGCCAGACAGTCTGCCACATGCACTCTGTGTAGCAAGCAAGCCCTCTGTGGTGTCATGAAAGAGAGAGTGTGGTGGGCCTTGGAGAGCTGGCAGGTACACCTGTGTGGATGTGTTTGTGTGAGGGGTTGGGATGGTAGTGGGTGTGCCTGGGTCTGCAGGTGAACAGAACCAGCCTGAGATACAACCAGGCCCAGATCAGGGCTTCACTTACTCCTGGTACCAACATGCAATGGTGGCCTCATTAGGAACAAACAGATATGTGTCCTGTAGCAAAAACGCATTTTATTTTTGTTTTTGTTTTCCCATTCACTCGATTGAATTGGTTATAATAAATCAGAAAAAAACATAATTAGCATTCTTTGACAGAAGTCAATGTTTCCTGAAGTTATCAAAATTGAAACACTGCTTGGGACTAAGTATTATTCTTCACAATGCCTGTCTCTTTATTAATGGAACGTAAGTTTGGGAAACATCTAAACAGACTTATTATTCTCAGTCATCAAGCATTTTCTTCTTATGCCAATGTTTTATTTTTGTTTGTTGACTTAGCAAGATTGAGAAATACAAACATAATCAATGTAACTTTGGGGATAATGACTCCTGTTGCAAACTCTCAACGATATTGTTTTGAGCATTGACTATGTTGGTTTTAGCATTTGTATTTTTAGGAAAGAATAATAAAAGCCAAACGATAATTATTTTTCAGTTGTTTAAATTTGAGGTTTACCAGTTGAACTTAGAAAGTCACCTTCAGTAGCTCACCTAGCCTTACTATTTCTGTTACCCAGCCCTGTTGATTACTTTTTCTGAAACATCCATCATCCCAGTCCTTTTATATTTTTCTTATTGATTTGTAGGAACTCTTTCTATATTAAAATATTGAACTCATCATTCGTGAGGCAAGTTACAGGAGTCAGGAGTGGGGGAACACAATGTATTCCTGTTGCGAACAGTGATTTCTGAAAGAAAATATGATGTTTAAATCTTAAGATGGTTGTTCTAAGATTGCTGACTGCTTCAGATCGTCCTGTTTTGCATCATCCCTGGCCATCTGCTTGAGGCATATTCTATCCTCTCCCAAAGGCTTACCCTACAAACATCTCATGCTTTTCAAGCACGCTGTCTCTTTTCTTCTGGAAAGCATTTTCCAACCATCCTCTCCACACTTTGGGTTGCCCTCTGTTTCTGTAGCACTGCCAGCCTGTAGCCCTCTAACATGGCATTTGGCCTCAGACCTCCTTGCATGATTATTCAGGTGTTTTATGTATTTGTGTCTCCACTCCAGGGACAGGGTCTCATGCTTACTACCTGTCCTCCACAAACATCAGCACTCTCGGTAGCTACAGACGTATGTTCCCAAAGAGACAATAAACTCCTTGAGGACCAAGTTATGGGTTTCCTTTCTCTCCTCCATATTTGCCACACACAGTGCTGGGCCCAAAGACAGTGCTCAGTACTTGTCAGTGGATTGGGCAGAGGTTGTGAGAAATGGCAAGGGACAGACAAACACACAGTGACTTCAACTTGTCACCAAAGGGAAGGAATGAGAACATTTTACATCCTGCTCACGTTCTGCATAGTAGACTAGCTTTGAGAAGCCTCAGTAGGATCCCTCAGCAAAGTTAAATATCATGATGATAATAGCAGAGAGCTGGAGCAATCTTTATTGAGCTTCTATTACTTGCAACCAAGGGTTTTGAGTAGCACTGTGATTTTTTAGTAATTACCTAGTAAAGGCAGAGTAGAGGTGCCACATAATTTAAAAAATCAGGATTGATCATCCTGTACCTATCATTCCATTCCATTTTTCTTCTCTTAATAAAATGTGATGAAAAGATTTTCATGACCATTAAGCATTTTTCTATGAGATTTTATTAGCTGTAATATTAATTACTTTTATTCGATTATGATTACTGAACATTCAGGTTGTTTCCAAATTTCCAACATTTTAAACAATACTATAATTTTATTTATATAAGTTTAGGTAATTGGCCGTAGGTGTATATAAATATACATATATTTATATACATTTGAATACATTTTATTTATATAAATATATTTATATAAATAAAATACAATTTTATTTATATACCTTTGAGCAGCATCCCTGATAATTTGATAGGTACAGATTCTCAAAAGTGAAGTTTGGGATTGAAACGCATTCTTATTGTCGTGTATTGATAAATTGCCTTCCAGAGAGATAAATCACTTTACAGTCCCCTTCTACCACTCGAAAACGTTTTGGGGCTCATTTTCCCACACCCTAATCAGCACTACTTTCTTATAAGGGTCTCTGGATCTAGGCTGCAGTGTTTTGGTTCTCGATCCTCTACTGGTCAGGGATGTGACCCAGTCATGAGACCTCAGACACATCACTCAAACTTGGCAGCCCCCAGTTCCCTCATCGGTGAAGTGGGGTTGAAGTACTCCTATCACATCCTCCCCTTCACTATGTACCCAGCCTTCAGGTGCTTTTCCTAACCTACCTGCCCTCCCCATCAGAAAATAATGTAGTGTGAGACGTGCCTTCTGCCTTTGGTCCATTATGCATCCGAAAGCTACTTACACAGTGTTACTTGAGAGCATTTACAGAACAACTGTCCAAAAACCTCTCCCGCTGAAATTTCATGCAACTTAAAATTCTAAGGTTACAAATGATAAAGAACATGGTCCTTTGTTGAAACACCCTGCACAATAATCCAAGGCTTAAAAAGAGCTCCAGGAGTAGAATTTTCATAGGAAAAGTTTAAAACAGAACCAATTTAAAATTTTGTAATCAAGTATTGGAGATAGGATAGCTATGAAATAGCAATTCTGCCATGGTAGACTGAGTAGATCAAATTCAGGTTGATAATTTTCAAAAAATTTTAAGTATTCAAGTTATTATGCTTTTCTAGAAACATAGATTGGTCCAAAAGCTGAATATTTTCCACCATTCTGAGTCTTAAATAAGACAAACTGTGAACATTTGGATGGAGAGACACACTGAAAAACAGAAAGTACCTCTTAGCAGGTGTTTTATCTGCAATAAAAGAAAAGAAAACTTTTAAAGTATGCTTAAAACTGTTGAGGATTGAGATCTTGAAAATATTCTCTTTGTTTTATTTTAGTGAACATAGGAATATTATAAAGTTTTGCATATGTTTATTCATAACTTTAGTATTCGTAACCTTATTTTCCCCCATAATGTCTTAAGATTTTGATTATAAAATTCTCCTATTCTAGAGATTTCAAAAAACACGATCTTCCCAGTTGGCAAGAAAATGCTGTGATAAACGTTAGTGTACAGACAAACACCTTGGTGCTTCTGAGATATATTCATAAGTGTTAAATACTGTGATCCTGAATAAGTTACTGTACCTCTCTGTGTCTGAGTTTTTCCATCTATAAAATGGAATATTGTTTTCACGAACACTATCTTCGAGTGTTCCTGTGAGAAAAAATAAGTATACTATATCCCATTTTCCTGACTCTAAGACACACCATTTTCCATTTTTTTGCATATCTGAAATCCTCATCACTAATGGAATCTCAGTTTACGGTTGGTGAGACATCATTCTGTTATTCTTACACCTGGAAAAACATCAAAATTCCAGCAACAACAACAAAAACGTTCCAGCAACCACATTTGCAGGATGGATATCAGCACATGGAAGAAAATCCTGGTGACAACAGTGGAGCATTCTTAGTTTCTAGGAACCAGATGGCTGTGGAGAGGAGGTAGGTGAGGGGTAGAGTCTTGTAGTGTTCTGGAAGCCAGAACCAAAAGTGGACGAGTTCTGCATAATTTGCAAAGCCAGCTTCAGCATCCAGGACAAGGGACTTTTAGTTCCTGTATGGACTCTTTCAAAAATGACTGTGTCCCCGACATTCTTATTGTCACAGGAGAAATTGCGTGGAAACAAAACAAATGTTGATGACTCTGAATGTGAAAAAGTTTAGTAATACCTCAATCATTTCGTTTTGCTCATTTCCCTTTCTACATATGAACAGTAATTCACAGTGCACCTCCATGCCTAAATAAATCTGAAAGAACTTTTTCTAAACTAAGTATTGAAGGGAAATTCCAAGTGACAGGGAATCATTGTGTCAGTGTTGAACTGACAGCACTTTTTGCCTTCTCTTGCTGTTTCAAAGAGGAGAGTTGCATCTTACACTCATTGGTGATTTAATTTTGATGAAATACAATATATGTAGCAGTTCAAATGGTATAGAAAGTGCAATATAAGATTGCTCTTATTTTTCCTGGGGGATAAGATTACGGATATTTAATGATTTTTCCTGGATCTTTTCTTTGTTTTCTAAATCATCTACCTTGGACACTTCTTTTTTAGTTGAAAAAGTTGTTAGAAACACAGATGCTCCTGAGAGGGGAACACATGCAGTCACTGACTCCTTGAAGTAAATGATCAGACAAGGGCACTGCCTGGAAGGAGCATGGAGAAGGGTGTGGCCTGGCCTTCACAGTTCTGACTTCTGGTAGACCCTCCTGAGCAGTACAGGTGGTCCACCCGAACAGTCTCTTCACAGGCAGGAGGAAGTCAGCAGAGATGGCCTATGTTGTCTCTCCCAGCTCTGACATCCAGCCTGAAGGTGCGTCTGACAGCCCCACAGCTAGTAGAGCTGTTCTCCTTTCCCACCAGCTGCTCCCCGCAGCCCCCCCGCCATCTCTCTGGGGCAGCACAGCCTGACAGAGATACAGTGAGGACCTCACATGCGATTATAAATGTTCTACTAACTACATTCAAAAACTAAAGAGATTGAGTGAAATTATTTTAAATAATATATCTTATTAACCCAATATATCCAAAATATTATTATTTTAGCTATTTATGCATGCCTCGACTGTGCCAAGCCCTGTGCTAGACACTGGGGGAGAAGGATAAATAGACAGCTACAGCTCCTCCTGTCCCAAACGAGATTAGTTCGTCAGAATCTGCAGTTAACACGCATTTCTTCTAAATTGACAGATGAGAAAGGCTGAACAGATCACATTTCTTTTAGACCTGATTTATAATTCTCATTGTTACCCTGATTTCTTTCAGCCCATAATTGACTTTGAAAGCTATTATAAGCCTGTTGCTCAGGACCACATTTAATACCCACTCAGCATTAAATAAATACATACGCACACATGCAAGGCTGTAAGGAAGCTTCCAGCTTTCATCTCTAATACTTTTACGGGGATTAGTATGTACACTTTGTTTCCCAGAGGCAACCCAAGGAAGGAAGAAAGCATCTTTGTAACATTATTTGGAGGACACCTGCACAAAAATATGTCTTCCTCCACCTACAGCCTGTCTAAAATTTCCTCCATTGGAAGTTTTCTTTGGGTTGAGAATTATCTTTATCATGACTTATTTTTTAAGCACCTACTTTTTGCTAGGTACTGTAGAATATACCAAGAAAATGCCCTCTACTTTCCTGCTGTGAGTTGAGTGGCCTGATATACCTGCAGCCCCTATTCTAGGAAACTTGGACCCCCATCCCAATGGGGGGCTGCCGTCTTTCCCACAACCACTTGGATCACAGAGGAAAACTGAAGGTGGCATGAGAATATATAACCCTGATGCAAAGCTTCAGAGGCTCTAGGGAAAGAGCCAGTGAGAGAAACATCGTTACTACAAGTGGGAGGCCTTCAGCCTACATGACGAAAAGACTAAGGAACCTGGAACAGAACCAAGACGCCGAATAGGGCAGCACAGACTATCAGGCAGACAACCATGACACAGGTAAATAGTGTACTGGTGGTGGAGGGCTCCTGTGGGTTTTGGGGGAAAAAAATAGGATGGAGGAGGGAATATGGAGGGGCAATAACATAGTCAACAAAATAACGTATCCTGATGCAATCTTGATCTAACGCAGCTACTGCTCCGACGGGCTGGCCTGGTGATGTAGGATGTTGTTTGTAAGCCAGGCTGCATCACCTAGTTCATTCGGGATGTTCAAACACTTGGCTCTGTCCTCTGGGAAGGAACCAGCTGTGATGCAAGGCAGTGAATACAGTGAGTAGGAGCAGAAAAAGCGTGTCAAGAAAGGAACTAATAAACCTCAAGAGTTTCTTTTGACACCTCCATGTTCATTTTGAAACTCCCCTAGGAGCCAGAGCATTAAGCAACTTTTAGCATCATTACTCACCAATAACAGGTAAGGGAACCCCATCTGTGACTTGGTAGAGCTCAGTGTGCAGGAGGAGAATATCTTTTAGCACAAGGAAGTCTTGATGAAGAAGAGTGGCTCAGAAGTGGTTTAAGTCACTTGGAACCGGGCAGGCTACTAAAAGTGCCCACGTGGACAGATGAGTGAAGGCATGAATGCCTAGGAGGTGTCTGCCAGGACACATGACTTTGAAGACCAGAGCTCTGCTACTATCTTCCTAGATGCCTCAGCAGTATGTGGGCCCTTGGGATTTAGCACAACCTCAGAGGAATTTATGGGGGAACCTTAGATGAAGATAAAGTTTCCACCACACTGGTAGAAAGAGTGCTCCAAATGAGAATTAATTTGAATTTTAGAGAAGGAAGTCATAATCCTTCTACACCTAGTTATGGACTAAGCTTCTTACCTTTTTATATATGTTTAATCTGGTGAAAAGGGGACTTGGATGAAAGATGGTGCTGGGGCCAGGCTGGGGGTTGGTGAATAAGAGGCACAGTTACAAGAATCTTCAAGTATCTGAAAAGACCCCACATAGAAGACGGATTCAACATGTTCTGCAGGTGCTGCATTTAGAACAATGGCTGGAAATGCTGGGTTTTACACTCAGAATACAGAAATCTTTTCTGGTTGTTGGGAATGTCTCATAATTGAAATGCAGTGAGTGAACTTCCTGGCATTTTGCTGAATTTGATCATTTAAAAGGATATTGGCAATTTTTTTGGATTAGAGAACCAGCTACCTAGGGTGCTGAGGAAGAGAGTCTTACATAGGATGGAGTCTGGGGCGGTATGCATTTTAGGGATGGGGTTGGAGGTGGGCACTAACATGACACCTACTAAGGTTGAGCACCTACTGTGTGGACATTCTTAGTCGTTTTGGCCACCCATCACCTGAATCCTTTTTCTGACTTTAGGGAATGTCCTACCTTGTGCATCTTAATGTCACCTCACAGTGTACAGTTTGGAAATGCAAGATAATCACTCTCCCAGCCTCACTTTCTGGCCGTGCAAGCTCCAGTATCCAGGGCATGGTGACAATGACAGCAGGGTCCCTGTCAAAACCTGCTCTTTTGTGTGACGTAGAGTCTCCTTTGTTGAGACAAGTCTGAGCCTCGCTCTCCAGCCCTCATAGAGAATGATCTCTGCTCTGCTTTAATGTTTTATTATAGAGAATTTTAAGTGCACACACACACACACACACACACACACACACACACGAGAAAAGCAAAATAAATCCCTCATGTATTCACAGCAATAACTAACATGTTGCCAATTCTGCTTCCTCCCTACCTCATGACTTATTTCCCTGGAAATTTGTTGATGCAAATCTCAGATATTATGTTATTTCCCTTGTAACTACCTTAGTATATTAGCCTCTCTTTAAGGCCTCTGTAAGAATCATAACCTTCATGACAATATCACACTAACAAAATTCACTGTAACTCCCTCCTGTCAAATACCCGGCCATAGTACAATTTCTCCAATGTTCTTTTTAAGGTAGGTTTGCTCGAATCAGGATCCGAACAAAGCCCACCAGTTGCCTTTGATTGTTAGGTTTCTTATGTCTTCTCTTTTATTCAACAACAGCATCTTACATTTTTTTCATACCATTGACTTTTTGGTAAAGCACTTCATTTTTCCTATAGAATCTAATATACTTAATGCAATGCCTCTCCGTGTCATTCAGCCTGAGTGGACTTCAGTTGACTGCAACTAAGAATTGTGGCTGGAACACAAGCCCTGTAGGGACCCCAGTTTTACAGAGGAGGAAACTGAGGCTCATCTGGTTTAAGTCATGTGCTAAGTTTTTAAAGCTAGTGAGTGTCACAGTGGGAATTGGAATTCAAAGCTTCCTGAGTCAGCAACCATAGGGGATCATCATGCTTTCACACAGCTCCCTTCCACGCTAGCATTCTACCTAATCTTTCAGCTCCTTTCCTCAGTCCCATGTTTATGTCAGCCAGCAGCGCACGCCAGGAATCCAGAACACCTGGGTTCTCACCACCACCCATGATCTCGGTTCAGCTCAACAAGTTTTGGCTTTATTATAGTCTATTACACTTCCTGCCAAAGACAGGTGCAGAAATGAGTAAATATAAATGTATTTTATGCATTGATGTATATCAATTCTGAATGCACTAAGCTTGTGGTTCTCAAAGTACAGTCCCAGGACCAGCCGCAGCAACAGTGTCTGGGACCTTGTTAGAAGCCTCCCGCCTCACCCCCCACCTAGGCCTACTGAATCAGAAACTCTGGAGTTAGGGCCCAGCCATCTGTGTTTTAACAAGCCTTCTAGGTGATTCTGACACCTGTTCAAGTTTGAGAACCACTGCATCAAGCCTTCCCACCTGTGTAGGAAATGAAAACGTCATGTTAACATAAAGAACATCATGTTAATATGAAAAAGTCCAAAACTGCTGCCTGGTAGCACCTCTAATACTGGACATCGAATGCCCTCTCTTCGGTGGTTACACACTTTTTACCTACCACTAAGTTTGCAAGTAGGCTTCTTGGTATTTAGGAAAATGTTACTATTTTTTGTTTTTATAAATTAATTAATTAATTAATTTTGGGCTGTGTTGGGTCTTCGTTTCTGTGCGAGGGCTTTCTCTAGTTGCAGCAAGTGGGGGCCTCTCTTCATCGCGGTGTGCGAGCCTCTCACTGTTGTGGCCTCTCCCGTTGCGGAGCACAGGCTCCAGACGCGCAGGCTCAGTAGTTGTGGCTCACGGGCCTAGCCGCTCCACGGCATGTGGGGTCTTCCCAGACCAGGACTCAAAATCGTGTCCCCTGCATTGGCAGGCATATTCTCAACCACTGAGCCACCAGGGAAGCCCAATGTTACTATTTTTTAAATGTCGTAATTTAATCTCTCATTCCCATGAATGAAATCACTGTCCTCTGTGGTAAGCCCCACCACGTGCCTTGTCTTGTTCTATCCCTATTTCCTTACACTTAATCATTCAGCTAAAATTCTTATCATTGGAATCTTGCCACCTCACTCATGATGGATAAGAGCAGGCTTTTGGCTTGCCATCCCGCTGACTTCTGATCAGCATTCCTGGGGGGCAGCATCTGATCCCCGGTCTACCTCCCCAACTCCCACCCCCTGACTTCCCTTGGCATCAGCTTCCAGGGCTTCTGACAGGCTGGGGTCATCAGCTGTCGCTGGCCTGTCCTCAGGAGTGCGCTTGGTCCCTGCTCAGCCTGAGCTCTACATTCACATTTTAATCCCTATTGGGAGACAAAGAAGAAGCGCAAGACCAATCTTTGCAAGACACCATCCATTTTTTCTCTGCTGTATCAGCTTTTTTTTCTCTACTAATCTACATTCTTTCTAAGAGTGATACTTCAAGAATTATTTAGCACTTTCTTTCTCAACCTACTCATAGATTTCCCTTCACACCCTCTGCAACTTTCTGAGCCATACTAAATTTCCCACCAGTGAGAAATAGGCTGATTTTACCAGATTATGTCAAATTACAGCTGTGCAGTACACAAAACATACACACACACACACACAGGTTTGCCTCTCCATTCCATAGTGTTCTCCCTTCAGAAAGTTAATGAAATATCCCCACAGCAACTCAAACCACCGACAGTGGTTTTTACATAGTAACAAATTGGAAATTTCTGGAAAGAATTTGCCCTATAACGTTTGGACTTCAAATTTATAGTTTGTGTCGGATCATGTCTTACCCAAGACATCACTCCCCTTCATGAAGTGAAAAGTAAATACATCTTTAGTGTTACCAAAACAAGCTGCTATTTACCCAGAGCCAGTTATCTGAACCCAATCCCTCTTTCTTGGAGCCTGGAGAGGGGGACTGGCCTGAGACCACAGTCTTTACAGAGTGAACAGGCAGCAATTCACAGGCCAAGGTGCCTGGCCTAAGAGAGCAAAGAAAACTCCTTTATCCCCCACCTTCCCCGGGTTTCCCTAGTTCTTTTAGGGCTGTCATGGGCTCTTAACATGATATAAGAAGGTGCCCAAGGATCGCTTACTTCTTTTGGCATGGGAACGTTTCAGGGGTTTATGCTCCCCCATCAATCTCTCCTTGCTCTTAGCTCTTTCTCACCAGGCTCCAGAGTGAAAAATGAGAAGGCTCCAATCTCGCATATAAAACCATAACTAATTATTATTAGATCAGTTTTCACTTTTTCCCAACCCAAATGTCGAAGGCAAAGGTTTTCATTTACTGGCTCCGGTAGGCCTGAAGTGAGGGGAAAAGGAGAGTGAGAGGTTCCAGGGATGCGCCAGCTTCATCTGCCTTAAAAGCTTTGTAAGTGAAAAAGCTTTTAGGCCATTGAAAGTAATGGATGTTAGTCTTCTCACGGGAATCGCCCCTCAAATGCTGCAAACGTTGTTGGTGTTCTCTGAACCGAGGAAAAATGCCTGTGGGGAAGCCAGGGTCACTCTAAATTCAGATATGAGGCCACATAAAAGCCAGGCACTGAGAGGGCGGAGCCACCAAGTTTCACCTCTGTAAGAGACCCCTGTGAGTGCCACAAACTCTTCAAATCCTGGGTGCAGAAACTGAGTTTGTAAGGATGCAAGGCCACACACCTCCAGCGTCGGCCTCCTTTCCTTTGGCTGTCTGGTGATCACCATTTTGTCATCACAGGGCAGGAAAAGGGACGGTGTAAAGAGAAGATCCCGAGATCCTGAGTTCCACTTCCGTGTTTGGTTGCTAAGCAAAAATTCCAGATGACCCAAATCAAGTATATTAAGTTCTTCCAGGAGGCATGTAAAGTCTCCGAATCAGAGCAGATGCACACGCACTGGGGGCTTAGAGCCTGAAGTTTGAGATGGGACCTCCTAGGACTGAGTCTCCATTCTGTGTTCACGAATGTTCACCTTGGAAGTTGCCCAAGGGTTACTAATCTCTGTCTCTCAGGGCTGTTTCCTCATTGGAGAAACAGAGATCATAACACCTTACTTGTGGAATTTCTATGAGAACTGAAAGTGTTTAAAGCAGTTATTAGCACATAATAAGCCCTCATAAATCATAGATAATATTATTATTACATCGAAGTTAACAGTAGTTGTGTATTGGAGTAATCATTCAAGGGGTATTGGATTCCAAATTAAAATCCTATAAAACTGTTGGGTGCTTAGAAACATGAAATTAAAAGAAAATAACTCGAATTATTATGGGACCCTAACTTTTGAGACTTACCTCATTCGAATGAAATGTCAAAACTGTATTTACTAGTTATTTACTAGTGCAGTGATTTACTCTCTCTCTTCTCCCTTCCTTCATTAAAGGTCTTTGAGTGAAAAATACATCCTGAGTTTACCTTGCCCCCATTAGCTTAGTCTCCCTTGTGGCTTCAGATCCACCAACAGGTCTCCCCTGCACTGTGTGTAAGGCAGTACGAACCTAATGTACCACCCCTGTGTCTTCCTACCATCCTGTAAAACAGGGTTGTCTGAATTTCAGCTCCCGTTGGTTTGTTATAGCCAGTGTTTCTGTGACTACCTGTAACACAGCTCTAGGACTGGAATGTACCATAAAGAGAGGTTGGAGATTTCTCTGCAGGTATAAAAGGTGAAGAAAGGGAGGAGGAGAGGAGAATGGGCAGGGGTAAAAAAAATAAGGAGAGGTGAAAAAGAAAATAGAATTTCCCTCTTTGCCAAATCAGAGAGGGATCTGCGTGTGATCTGACAAGTTTTGAAGGGTTTTGTTTGTTACTTTTTGGGAAGAGCAAACAAGGTCACTTGCATAAGAGTTAGGAAGACAGCTATTAATGTGTAGACTGCAGATTCTGGAAAGGCAAAGACAGAGACCATTTGAGGTGGGAGCCTGAGAAAAGAGTATTGGGGGTGAGAAATGCCAGGAGTAAAAGTCACCTTATTTTCAATGACCCCAAGTGAGGTGACAGCTCTCACCAGGCAAGAGACATGAGGGATGAAGAAAGGAAGGCGAGTTACTAGCTTCAAAGGGAAGCCTTTAAATTAATGTTACATTTTGCACTTTTGAGATAAATTCTGTACCACTGGTACTTGTAAGATATATGGATGGGCTAAGAACAGAGCCCTGTTGTGAGGAGTAGCTATTTTCTAGAGAAATAGCCGATGTTAGAGAAGTTAGGATAGAAGACACAGAGCTTGCACATCTGTTCAAATCAAGTGTATGTAGGCATATCATATGTGTATGCATGGATGTCTTATTTTATCCTTGAAAGATAGTCAAATTAGGGTTTAGGGGAATGGAATCCTTCTGGTCATGTAACTTCACTCTCGTCTTCACTCTTATCCCCAAACTCTGAGTGTGAATTTTTCTTGAATAAATAGCGAATCCCATCTTCCTCAAGTCTGGCAGTGTTCGTGTGAGGAAAGAGAGATTCCAGATCTCCGAAACTGAGACCCCAGACTGCTCAGCCTCAAATTCATGACACAGAAAATGGACCATCGGGCTATGCTGCAGTGCAAACAACATAAACTCTTCATCAACAAGAGTGTATTTCTTCATATAAACGATATCATATGATATTTGTCTTTCTCAGTCTGAGTTACCTCACTTAGTATGATAATCTCTAGGTCCATCCACACAGGGAACTCTACTCAATATCCTATAAGAAACTATAATGGAAAATAATCCAGAAAATAATATATATATGTGTGTATGTGTATAACTGAATCACTTCGCTGTCCACCTGAAAATAACACAACATTGTAAATCAACTATATTTCAATAAAATTTTTTTTGAAAAGTGTATTTCTTCCTCACTCAGGTCCACTGCAGGTCTTTATAAACAACCCCAGCAGCTGTTTTCCATGTGAGCTTCTGGTGTTACCCCTCCACACCCCACCCAGTCAGGAAAAGAGAGACGGAGAATTAACTGCTTTCCCTGGAAGACACAATGACATTTCATTGGCTTAAGCAAGTCACGTGACCACACCTCAGCTCGAGGAAGTGAGGACCTAAAATTTCCTGAAGGAGAGAAGAACAACAGTAATCCTACCACAATGTCACTCTGTAATTCTGAAAACAAAAAAGCAAACTGTACCACTGTCCTACCTAAATGGTCTCATAGTTCAGAGGCATTAGCCTTTTTTCATGGTCAGTCCACCCTACCCCTCAGCTTCTGTAACCAGGCCTCTTATTCCGTGACGCACCATGCCTTAATTATTCTGACAACGCTGGCTCTTTCCTGAGACAATCAAACAATACACCTCAATTAAACTCAAATTTTACCCATTTCTGCTAAATTTTTGACATAGCTTAATTAGAAACTTAGAATTTTATAAACATGGAAATTAGTCAAATGGTCCCAGAATTCTAACGCCATGTCCACACACGCAACCTCTCTGCCATTAATTATATGAGGATTGCCATTGCTTCAGTGACTTGCATTTCCAAGAGTAATACTTCTGAGATTATTCATTTTCTCCTAAGAATTTTACCTAAAATTTTATTAAGCTACAAATGTTGGACAGTGCTTTCTGAGTTATGACTTCAAAGATCCTATTTTTTTCCACTTTATTATAATTATTTTTTCGATCTCATCCACCTCCAAGTCTTTGAAGGGCAATGCAGCACACTAAGAATGTAGTTTGCAATGAAGCTCTCAAACAAGAGTGATGTTCCATTAAAAAATGTTGCCACATGTAAGAGCAGCAAAAGAGTGTAAGGTACCTAGGAGAGAATTTAACAAAAGATGTGCAAGTCTTAAAAGGAGGAAATTATACAATGATGTTGAAAGGCATCAAACAAAATCCCAATAAATTAAATATTTTTAACATCAAGAATCTGGAAATAACCCAAATATTCAATGCAAAGAGAATGAATATGTCATACACATGGATAAGAAGACTCAATATCATAAATGTACCAGTTCTCAAATTCATCTATCAATCCAGCACAAATTCATGTATATATGACAAATATGTAAGGTGGTACAATCCCTTTAGAAGATAATGTGTCGTTATCCGGTAAATGCAGAGATGCACAAGCCTGATGACCCAGCACCTCCACCCCAACGTGCTGCCCAGCTGCACCACAGATCTGGCTGAGAAGTCCATAGATTAATTGTGTTTAATAACAAAAATCTAAAAATGGTCCCATGGGAATGAATGAATGAACCAATCAATCAACCAATCAATGATAAAGTCATACAATGGAATATCCCTACAATAAAATAACTGAACTCCAGCTATATGTATCCATCTTAATAAACTTTAAAACTATAACGTTGGGATATATATGTAATATATATGAAATATCTATCTATCTAGAAAGAACACGTACAACGTTATTCCTTTTATATGGCATTTCAGAATAGACAAGACTAATGACATCTTGTTTAAAGATATAGTCACATGTAATAAAACCAAAGAAGAAAGACAGGAGAATAGTTACATCATATTCAGGTGAATGATCTACTCTTTGTGAAAGGATAGGGCTCCAACTTGGGAGGGGCACGCAGGAGGTTTCAGAGGAATTGGTATTATTCTATTTCTTAAGCTTAGTGGTGTACATATGGGCTTTCATTTTCTTATTTTATAGCTTTTATGCAATATATATTATTTCCTTACTGTATGTATGAAATATTTCATAGTAAGTACTTTTGCCAATTTCCAGGGATTGTTCTGTATAAGGATCATAGTAAGTTGGTTGAGCAATAATAACTTCTGGGCATGTGAATAAGACAGACAATAAGATTTGTCGTTACCGTCAGGTAATCTCCAAAATAAATGTTCATATAGAGGACTGGGTTGAGAGCATCACCTCTGGAGATTACAAAAATATTCCTCATCCCTTTTTAAATGATGTGTATTTGTTCTATTAATTTTTTAAAATGCACATTCCCTAGTATGGCACTCGGAAGTCACTCAATAAATATTTGTCAAGCAAGTGAGCAAATGGATGAAAATAAGCAAATTCTTCCATGTTTTAGAGTTATTTGTGTACACATTGTCTGTTTCCACCCAGCCCAGTTCAACCCATAGGTCTGCTATAAAATCCTGCTACCCATGTGCTGAATCTTACCCAGGTCCTGAGTCAACAGAAGCCTGGATAGTTGGGTGGAAAGGAAAATTTCCTCTCCACTGATGACTCAATGTCTAGCTAATGTCTGATGTCTTGACCTGCGTCCGGTGTGCCTGGGGTGAACTTAGCTTCAGGACACAGCACCAGACATGCCCATCATTTCCACCTGTAGAGCACATTGCCTTTGTGGAGACCCAGGGCTGCCCAGAGATGTGGAAGGGGTAGACTCATGGATTTCAGGGACTCTGGGGTCAGGGTGGCGGGCCCCTGAGCATGGCTGTGGGGCACTGTGGGATTCTGGCCTAGCAGAGGATGTGGGCTGGGGAGTTGGGCTTCCATTTTAAGGCAGCCATGATGGACCATGTATATAATAAAATGAAATAGTCCTATGCAGAGAGAAGAGTGAACAAAGAGAAGAAGAAGAGTTAAAAATCTGGAGGGAGAAGTTTTATAATGACCCCTTACCTCATGTGAAGTTAGGTGATTCAATAAGCCCTGAAATAACAATAACAAACAAATAATAATAACAGAAGAAAATTAATGCTAGCAGCAATACTCACATAGTGTTCACCCTGTGCCATCACTTTAAACATAATGCATTGAATTCTTGCTTGTGAGTTAGATATCCCCATTCTACAGGCAAGAAAACTGAGGCATAGAAATTTTAGCTAACTTGCTCAAGCCAAGGGTGGAACAATAACTTGAATCCAGGCAGTATGGCTCCAGAGGTCATGCTCTTTATCTTGGTATTCTTCTATCTCCCAAAGGGTCTTCAAGTAGGTTTGGTTACTTGCAGACATTCCCTGACTAAACAAGTAAAACAAATCTTTTTGAGAAAGCCATACTGTTGCCTTGCTCTGTAAGTTCCATCCATCATGAGCAGATGGACAAGCCTCTGCCTGGGCCCTGGGTCTGAGACCCCTTCTGGCTGTCTGAGGACTTGAACTTTTAAGATCGATAGCCCAGTTCCCCAGAGACTGGACCCCTCTGCCTAATGCCAGTTCACCCCCATCTTCATTGCTCTAGTGGCCACTCTTCTGAGGAAATGACCTTGAAATTCAAAGTTCTGAAGTTTTCCAAAACTCGTGTTATTCAGAATACAAGTTCTGAAAGAAATAGAAATAGTAACAGAAATAGACTCACTGACATAGAAGACAAACATGGTTACCAAAGGGGAAAGGTGGTGGAGGGATAAATTGGAAGTTTGGGATTAACATACAGACTACTTTAAATAAAATAGATAATCAACAAGGGCCTACTAGATAGCACAGAGAACTATAGTCAATATCTTGTAATGGAAAAGAATCTGAAAAACAATAGATTTATATAAATATGTACAAATGAATCATTTTGCTGTACACCTGAAACACAACATTGTCAATCAACTATAATAAAAAATAAAGACAAAAGAACCAAGTTCTGAAAGATGTTAAGTGTTCTGCTGAACAACCAAAAAATGTTTTTTTAAAAAGTGAGCAAAATATCATGCTGATCAACTTGTCTATCTACATGCAGCATCTAGACCAGGAACTGGCAAACTGCAGCCCCCTCACTTGCTGGTACAGTGACTGCATTTCCACCATTAGGTGCTTACACATGTGGCTTTCTTTCCTAGTGATGCCACGTTAATATGCAATTTTGCCCCCAGAATGCTTCATCATGAGCTTCCCTACCCTAGTTGCATTGTTCCCTTTATGAAAACCAATACAATAAATGGAAAATACGTGCCCTGCTATCCTCTGAACCAGTATGCATTACCTTTATTTTATTATCAGAATGATTTTTTTGTAGAGCAACAGTTATTCAGATTCCTTTCTGGTTGCTAGAATTCACTTCATTTAATAGAAATTAAGTGAACCTGGCCAAAAACAGAAAGAGAAAAGAAATCATCTTTAATACTTCAAGAGGCAGATATTATTATTCATTTTTCGGCAAAGGAATCCAAAGCTCTGAGAGGTTAAGCAAAATGCCTTAACATCATAGAGGCGGAAATGACAGCCAACGCAGCATACTGCACAGAGTCCAGGAGTAAAGAAACCTGGTTACGCTTTTTTAACTCATTGTTCCCCAAACAGATTTTTGTTTTTTAAGATGATTCCTTATAAGGTCCTAGGAGTTGGTGCCCTGAGGAAATGCACTTGGGAGAATGCTTCTCGATAGCGGGGAGGTCATCAGTGGTCAGAACCGAACCATGCCCTTGGCTGTGACTTTGTGGAGCTCTTGGGGTTCAGTTGGAAGAACCCAGATGTCGGTATTACCATGTTGGAGATCAGGTATCAGCCCATCACCAGGAAAGTATTTTAAACAACCCAGTGTTGAGCTCCCACCTCTGTAAACCCCATGGGGTTATGGAGACAGTTACATGAGATCATGTATTTCAATCTGAATTGAATGACATATAATAGACACTCAGAAAAGGGGACATGGTATTACATTGGGTGGATGCAGGTAGAAAAAGGAGGTAGCAAAAGTGAAACAGAAGCTCTACTGAAAGAAGTGTAAGCCTTCTGTGCCTGATTTCTCCATCTCATCTGCCCTTCCCCACTCGACCTAAGCCCATCACTCCACTTACAGCAGTCAAGAGCTGCCACGGGTAGAAATGGGGTACAGGAACAGCAGAACATTATACCAAATAACTCTGCGTTAAAAACCAAACAAACCCTAGAGCATGACATTGTTCCCTTCACCACATGTCTCCTCAGCCTCTAAGCTGGGATGTTTTACCCTTCCTAATTCTGAGGACAGCCCATCTGTTGGGTTGCAGGAGGTGGAGGAGGGGAAGAGGGAATACCACCCTTTCTTTTTGGCAAAGGTCTTGTAAGGACCCACCTCCAGCACCGTCCCCCCACCCCCAAGGAGGGAGCTGCCTGCCAGCTTGGAGGCAGGACCCCAGTCTCCTCCAATCAAAGAGATTGAAGGATTTAAAGGACTAGCCTTTTACTGCGGTCCGATTTCTAAGCCTCTTTTACTGGGCTTACAAACCAGATCCCTGCGGGTTTTGCCTTTGTCCTGGAGTCTGCTAGGATGCTGGAAAGACAGCTCTTGTGGGATGGAATAAGCCCTTGATGGGGGACAGGGGTCGGCAAACATTTTCTGTAAAGGGCCAGAGAGTAAATAGTTCAGGCTTTGCGGGCCATATGGTCTCTGTCATTAACTACTCAACTCTGCCCTGTAGCAAGAAAGCAGCCATAGATAGTATGTAAACGTGGTTGTGTTCCAAGAAAACTTGGTGTATGCTGAAATTTGCATTTTATGTAATTTCCTTGTGTTACAAAAGCTGCTTCTGGGACTTCCCTGGTGGCGCAGTGGTTAAGAATCCGCCTGCCAGAGCAGGGGACACGGGTTCAATCCCTGGTCCGGGAAGATCCTATATGCCACGGAGCAACTAAGCCCGCACGCCACAACTCCTGAAGCCTGTGTGCCTAGAGCCCGTGCTCCACAACAAGAGAAGCCACCACAAGGAGAAGCTCGCCGCAACTCGAGAAAGCCTGCACGCAGCGACGAAGACCCAACGCAGCCAAAAATAAATAAACAAATATATAAATAAATTCTTTTTTTAAGAAAAAGCTGCTTCTTTTTTTCCTAACCACTGAAAACTGTAAAACGCATTCATATCTTGTATGCCATACAAAAATACACAGTGGTTAGGACTTGTTCCATGGCTGACAATTGCTGAGCCCTGATCTAGGAGTTCCCTGGATGAGGGACTTCAAACAGGTCTTACCTTCTGAGAACATAAGTCGGAGAACCTACCAACCAGCAATGGGATAAAATGAGATAATGTCTGTGAAATTGCCCTGATAATTATAAGGCGTTTTTATAAATTAACATTAATATTACTGAGGTAAGTCTTCAAGCAGAAAAGTTGGTTCCAATGTAGAAAGATGTGTAAATTTTCCAGGGATCCTTTTTCAAAGGAGCATTTCAACCTCTGTGAGAAAAATATAGTTCAAATGATCTCTTTCAAGAGTTTTGTATTTTGTAGGGAATGAAAAACCACAACCAAAATGTGACTTGTGGCTTTGGATGTTGGAGGGTTTTTGCCACCACTTATATTATTTTAAAAGTCATAAAAATCAACCACAAAATATCTAATTTCTCAAATTATTATTTATTACCATTTAATTAATCATGTTGCTGGTTGAAGCTTTTCTTCCACAATTTCCCCCTTTTCTGTGGTTTTTGCTTTACGCTAACAACACCTGAAACAGAGCATTAGCCCCTGATGTCAGGGAAAACAGAAGCAAATGCAGCACTTTGAGGACATGAATCATCTCCTAGCCTCAGGCTGCCAGATATGCTGGGGCCACAGGGTAGGAGAAACTCAGTAGAAAAGGGGATCTCAAGTGGGACCCTTCAAGTCTTGTATTCCCCTGAACTTTCTTCCTGTGGGTTGGGAGAATCACACTCACACTGACTTCAAGGGAAACCTACAGGGCCAAGGAGAGCTCCTGGCCCAGACGCAGGAGTCTCTTTCCAAAGGCAGGTTTCCAGTGAGCACTCAGGGCCCATGGCTTCACAAGGGCATTAACAACCCTGATAAAATGGAGGCCAAGTGTGGGCAGGACGTGTTGCCGGGCAGAGAAACCAGGAAGCCCGGAAGGAGGGAAGGCGAGGCTAAGGAAATGTAGGTGCACTTTGTTTGATTTTATTTTTAAAATTTTAAAAAAATAGTTTTTTTTAAACTTTTTATTTTAGTCATTCATTTCAATTTTATTTTATAAAATGAGAAATATAGAAGTGGACATCAAGGATGACTGGGGAAAAGATCTAATCTAGATGAATTATCTGGGTTTCATCATGAATTTAACAACTCAAAATCCACCATAGATGCAAGAGAAAAGGTGGAGGGGCGGGGAAGGAGGAAGAATGAGGAAAGAGGAGGGGAGAGGAAGGAAGTAGAGAAGGAGATGGAGAGAAAGAGAAAATCACTGAAAGAGAGCAGACCTCCTTCTGCCCTGTCATTTCGCCCATTAGGAGAGCTCTGGGGTGAGGGATGTGTCTTCTGCCCCCTCCGTGAGGCTTGCTCCTTCCCTAAGTGTGGTCATCTCCCATCTAGCATTTACAGATGCACATTTTCCATTTCACAGATGCAAGTCAACTTAGCCGTGAAAGGACTAAAATAGGCAAGATAGAGGCCCCGTTTCCCCCTTGCCCTCTACACTTATCCTCCATTTTTACTTTCCTTCATTTTCTTCTATGTCCCCTCCCCATGAACCTTGACTAGCTGAGAAACTCGAGGTTTGCACAGTTTTCACAAGTTATTGGAATTGCACCAATGACCCCAAGCAAGAGGCGCAAAAACAAGAATCAACTAATCACCAACCACAAGGGTTCGCTAAAAACGAAAACTGCCGCTTGAGCCAAAAAGTGCAAGGACCACAAAGTCCGCAAAGGACTCTGAAAACCATGGCCCTGCTTAACTAGGGGGGTCTGCAAATTATCCCCCGTGTGCGCCATTTGAGTTCCTCCCATCATTTTCTTGTGGCTATACTCAACAAAAGACCAATCTTGACAAAACCTAAGTTGTTGGGTGCTGATATGTCATACTCCTGAAGGATTTTAAAAAGCTTCCCCTTTGCACGTGGATTTTCGTGCCCGTGGCTGTTTTGAGGGTGGCTTTCCCGCACAGGACCTGGAAGGATCCCACGTGAGCCCCCCACACCTTTCCCTTTACCTCTTCCATACTGTCCCCCACATTCATAAATCTAGCAGACCAGAAGTTCGTGGCAGAATGTTATATGGGGGAACCTAAGGGTGGTAGGCTTAGGGCTAGTGGAGAAACCACGAGTTTGGGTTTCCACACCCAGCCTTATTTCAACCAGGTTCCCTCCAGTTTTGCTTGTTGGACATTGAGTTCACTTAGACAAATTTTAAGTAAAAGTTAGAAAACCACCCTAGAAACTGAGAAGAACACCAAGAATGGAGGCAAATCACAAGTCACTCAGCAGCCCAGGGAGGGGGATGCTGTGAAGGGAGGAAATGTCTCTGTCTTTCGAGTCCTGGCACTCTGTTTATTTATTTATTGTCTATTCTACTCCCTCATTTACAGCTGCCCCTCCCAGAGTTACTTTCCAGCCCAGACTCACTGTCTTCCTCTGCTGGCATTGCCTGGAAATAGAACGTATAACCACATGTTGTCCGTGTGGGTACAGCGCAGTGGGTGGAAAAAGAAGGAGCTTTGAGACAGACACACGTGGGCTAAGATCCCTGGCTCTGCCACTTATGACACCTACAACTTTGAGATATTTTATTTAACCTCTATGAGCCTCAGTTTCCTTTGTGAAAAAATGAGAGTACAAATATTTAATACCTCTAGAAGTCAATAATTTTTTCCTTCCCCTTTTCTTTTTAACTATATCCACTTAACTTCCATTAAATGAAGAAATGCAGATCTCCCAGGAGTACAACATAGCACGATAGCCCCACTTCCAGCATTAGTTTTAGAAAGGAAAAAACACATCTAGGACGGGGAAGCTCAACATTGGGGTATGCTCATCAGAGACCATCTCAGACAAAACTGTCTTTTTTACTTTTTTCTTTATAATAGACTTTATTTTTAGAACAGTTTTATATTTACAGAAAAATTGAGATGATAGTCTAGAGTGTTCCCTTATACTTCACATCTAGGTTACCCATTATTAACATCTTACAATTAACGAATCAACAGCAATTCATTATTATTAACTAAAGTCCAGATTTTATCGTTATTTCCTCGGTTTTTCCCTAATGTCCTTTTTCTGTTCCAGAATTCCATCCAGGATAACACATTACATTTAGTTGTCAAGTCTACTTCGATTCCTCTTGGCTGTGACTGTATCTCAGTTTCCTTGTTTTAGATGACCTTGACAGTGTTGAGGAGTGCTGGTCAGGTATTCCATAACATGCTCCACTAGTGTTTTTCTCACGATAAAACTGGGGTTATGGCTTATCAGGAGGAAGACCACAGAGATAAAGGGCCATGCTTGCTACATCACATCAAGGGTACACTGTGACCATGACTTATCCCTGTTAATGTTGGCCTTGATCAGACTGAGAAAATGTTTATAGGGTTGCTCCACTGTGAAGCACCTCCTCCTGAAAAACCCACTGAATGCGGTTCCATGTAGGATCCTCTCTGTTTCTCACACCCCTCGCCCCGCATCTGCCATGCCAGCTTCCCTTCAGTGCATGAACTGCATAAGCCTGGAACTCCAGGTATTTCCCTTGCAATTTTAGCAAATTTCAAAGATTTCTAAATATTCTCAAAATGTCTTTCCTCTCACCCAAGTCATGAACTTTCCTGTTTTCAGCAAAGCATGACTTTTAGTTCTGAGCTCACAAAGTGAAATGTAGGATGATTGTATACCCACATCTACATTCTTGGTAGGGGCAACCCTTCTGGTTGCTACAACTGCTCAATTCCAAATACATTTTCATGAATCAACAGGAGAATGGACTGCAATTTCCCAGACAAATGTTCCTCCCAGACAGTGATGCCGCTATGAAGAATGGGCAAAACGGTGTAGGTATGCAACTCAAGGAGGTGAATGAATCAGGCTAGGCTAGGTGTATGCTGCTGTAAGAAACAACCCTCAAATTGCAGTGACTTCATATATAGTGTTTCTTCCTCATTCGTGTGAAGTCCACTGTAGATCTGCTGATTCTCAAGCATAATCACCTTGATTGGAGACAGAGTGATCAGTCTTCTTTAATTCCATATCGCCTGACTCAGCTCCTGGCTCCGTGATCCCCTCACAAGGGGAAGAGACGGCTGAGAAGTCACATGGTACCTTCATGGCCTCACCTTGGCACTTGCACTCACACTCCACTGGCCAGAACAGAACACGTGGCCCCACCTAGCTGCATGTGGGCTGCGTCCTGAGAATTCTTGGATCATAGGCTCAAGTCCACCCTTCTATACAATCAAATTTTTCCTTTTGGGATCAAATTCTGTGCCTGACAAAAAGCCTCCCCAACTTCTTGCCAGATTTTCCCCCCAAACGCATAGAACTAAATAAGCCAAATGTTGTTAAATTTCAATAACCTTTACCTTCACTTTACATTGATATTTCTCCCTCAATATAATGTAACCATTGTTTTAAAGATCAGAAGTGTGTCCTGCCCAGTACGACTATTGCTCAAGACTTAACCCTAGTTGGTTAAATGCTCACCTTGTTCTTGACTCGCCTCAGTTTTTTAGTTGTAAAAATACAAAACATTCTACAGTCTTTTTTTCTTGTTTTGTTTGTTTCTCCACAAGGGCATGTTGATGTATCCTTTCCCCTAAATTTGCAAACTTAACTCCTTTTATTTCTACTCACCAAAACTGATGTTTTTTTCTCCCCCTATTAACTCCCTCCCCATCTCTTCCTGAAATTCTTTGTCTGCCCACTCCACACGGGATCACTTAGGCTGTTGTCACTTCACCAACCTGGACCTCAGTTTCTTCATCTGTAAAATGAGAGGTTAGAATGAGCTGTGCCGTCCAGTTTCGATGGTCTAACAATGTGTACAGAACCTTTTCTGTTGTTGTCTCTTGGCATCTGCTTCAAGATTTTACCCTTTTAAATCATGGGATGTGCTCATGAGGCAATTAAAACCTGACTTGTTTTAAAACAGAAAATAAATAAGCCTTATGAATTAAACCTTGGATTTGAAATCTCTCCTTTACTTTAGAAATTTCACCTTTCTTTAATATTCTCAAACAGTTCTTCATGAATTGGATCATTTGGAATCATTCTTTAATTTACATGACTCATTATAGAGTTTACTCAAATTTAAGCAGTGCTGTGAATCATAAAGAGTGAAAATATAAAATTCTCCAGAAAAGAATAATGGAATTGATTCTTAGGTATTTTCCTTCCATGGTGTTCCCAAAGACTTAGTTACTTGAAACCAGAACTAAATAGAATTATTGAGTTAATTTTGAAGTTAATGGCTACCTACGTTAATGAGATGCTTATATAGAAACTTAATCCTTCACTTGTAAATAGGTGATTTTCTTGTTTGTTTTAATTGCATAAAAATATTACAATAAAGAAGTGAATTTTTTCGGAAAATGGGATCAATCCTAACTCTGTCTCCTTAAGAGAATTTTTGTGTTTGCCATTTCTTTTCAAGATTAAACATTGAAGGAAAACATAGATTTTTCCTCAGTTGCTATGGTTATTTATTAAACAGTATCAACTTTTAAAACCATTTAGCCACATGTAATGTTTAGGTCATGGCAGTGAATGCAGTGACTTTCCTGCCAAAGCTGAGCACATATCCGTGGACTCTTGTTAGCAAATGGTTGCTGGTCCAATTATGCCCCTATCCAAGAGCACACAAGAATTCTTCGTGAGCTTTAGTTACAATGAAGACCATTAACAATGAATTCTACAGTGGTCTGGGCTTTTCAAAGATGGTGTAAGGAGAGAGGATGGCAGGTAGACATGAAAAGTATAGATACATGGAACACGTTTTGCCCAACTGCTTTCCTCTCTTAACTTTGTTGTTGTTGTTGTTCTGTCCTTGCTGCTAATGCTGAAATGTAGAGAAAGTACCTCAGCTGCTAGAGAGAGCTTTCTGTTAGCCATTCCATATTATCTGCATCATTGAATACCAATTAGTGCGTGATTTCCACGTTGGCGCTGACTGAAGTTTTGGAGTATTTTAAAACAGAATTCTGGGATTTCAGCTGTGGGAGTTTACTCTAACCCTGTGCTTTGACTGTAGAATACCCCTCTGGCTCTAGGAGACAGGTCTGTGGGGGGTAAGAGCACTGAACTTGGAGTCTTAGCCCAGGAATTGGCTTCTGACTGCCATTTCCCAGTTTGTGACCTGGGATGAATCATTTATCGTTACCATTTTATGAGAAAATGGGTGGGTGGAAATGCTACTGTCACTTGCAAAAGGCATTTTGTAAACAATAAAAATGTTATGATTTATGATAACACTATTGTAATCCAGGCAGCCTAGTGTTGGCATAGAGACAGATAAATAGATCAATGGAACAGAGAAGAGGATCCAAAGATAGGCCCATACAAAGGTGCAAAGGCAGTTCAATGTTGAGAAGATTGTGCTTTGTGTTTGTAGCAAGTGGCAATAGAACTACTGGACATTCATGTGCAAAAAAAAAAAAAAAAAAAGAACCTCAACCATACTTTCCATTATATATAAAAATTAACTCAAAATGGATCATAGACCTACATGTAAAACCTAATGCTATAAGACTTATAGAAGTAAACGTAGAGAAATATTTTTGCAACCTTACTGCAGAGAAGGAAAAAATAGACATAAATGAATAAGTTTAGTAGAACTTTATCAAATATAAAATCTCTATTCTTAAAAGGCCCTGTTAAGAAAATAAAAAGGCAAACCACAAGGTGAAAGAAAATATTCACAACACATTTATCTGACAGAGGACTTGAATTCAGAATGTATAAGCTTTGCTTATGACTCAAAAATAAGAAGACAATCCCATATTTTTAAAAAGTAGGTTCAAATAATTGGAACACACAAATCACAAAAGAAAATATACAAATGGTCAATAAGCATATGAAAATGTGTACAGCATGATTAGTTATTAGGGAAATGCAAATTTTAAAACCACAAGGAGTTAATTGCTAAATATCACTAAGAATGGTTAAAATTAAAATACTACATGTTGGCAAGGATGTGGAGAATATAAAACCCTCATACACCACTGGTGTATGGTGGTGGGAATATAAAATGGGACACTTTGGAAAACAGTGTGGCAGTTTCCTATAAAGAAAAAGTGTATGTTGAACATATACTTACCATATGTTCCAGCAATCCCACTCCTAGATATTTATCCTAGAGAAATGAAAACATATGCCCATACAAAGACTTGTCCTGAAAGTTCATTGCAGCCTTATTCAGAATAGCCAGAAACTGAAAACAACCCAAATGTTCATCAGCAGTTAAATGTAGAAACAAATGATGGTATATCTATACATTGGAATACTATTCAGCAATAAAAAGAAATGAACCACTTACACACAACAATGTGGATGAATTTCACAAACATTATGCTGAGCAAAAGGAGACAGGTACTTTATATATATATATATATATATATATATATATATATATATATATGCAGTATGATTGCATTTATATAAAATTCTAGAAAATACTAAACTCATTTATAGTGACAGAAAACAGTGGTTGCCTGGGAACTGACTACAAAGTAGCACAAGGAACTTTTTGGAGTGATGGAAATATTTCACATCTTGAGTATGGTGGTGGTTACACATTTATAAAAACTCATTAAACTTATAATAAATAAGATTGATTTTACAAATAGCTTAAAATGCTATATAAATGTAAATTGCCAGGAGAAGAGGTGTAATGTAAACAATTGCATATGTGTGATATTTGAATTTATATGTTATACCAATAAAAAATGTAGGTGCTGGAATTCAGATCCCAGTTTTGCCTCTGATCATTCCCAGCCATATGACCTTGGGCAAGTTATTCAATCTCCCAGAGACTCAATTTTCAAATCTGTAAAATGGAGACTATCATAGTATCTACATCACAGAGCTTTTAAGAACTATTAGGTGTCAAGTGTTTAGAACAGTAAGTGTTTGTAAATATCAGGTATTATAATTATTAATGGACTCTAAATTAGTCTTTTCTTTCCTTCTTCTGTTAACTAGGTTATATCCAGTCTCCAGTGAGTAGGAACAATGGGGAAGAACCTCACAAACTGTCTCCACTGTCTTGATCCCCTTTCTTACCCTTAATCCCCTAAGACTTCCCCTTTCCCAGGAGCTTGAAGAACCAAGCGTTAAGGCAGATCCTTTCCAGATCGGCATTCACACCAAATCAGGAATCCTCCGATAATTTTCAAGCGCAGATGAGGGACTTTCGTATTTCCCACCAGCATCTGCACTTACAGTGGGACAGCATCCATAGCTCTGTCACATGAATTTTTCAATTTTTCTTTTCCTTAAGCTACTGAATAAAAACCAGACAGCCCCTCATTGGCACCCCATTGCTCTCGGCACAGTCTGTCTTCTCACACCCCTGGAGGCAATTCTTTATCTCCAAGGGGGAGGAGGAGTGAGGGGCAAGCCTGGAGGTTTTCTTGCTCCTTCAAAATAATTTTCAACCTCATTAAGTGGAGCTCTTTCCAGCACACTGTGCCACCTTAGAAGCCAGGAAAATAGGCGGGTGTCTCTACTCTCAGCCCGTCCTTCCTGTCCTCCTAAGCTAAACTTTAACTCCCACAAGGACCCTTCAGCCAGGCCCAGCCCCTGACCTGTTCCTGGCCGGGGTGCTTTGGGTCAGGGGGTTGAGCCTGAGGTTGGAGGTTATGAGCCAGGCCCGCAATCTCTCTCCTGGCACCTGCTGTTTTAGGATCATTTCACCTGGCCCTCCGGTGCCTTGCTGGGGTGAGAGTCCTGTCCCAAGTACCAGCTGGTTGGGCATGGTCCTGGCACCCGGCAGTCTCCTCCTCCTGAGGGTTGGATTCTGTTTCCTGTATCCCTGTCCATTGACAATGAGTATTAGACTCTATGGTCTCACGAAAGACACAGGTCTTAGGGTTACTCAGCCCTGATTCCGAGTCTGATCATGCCTCTTTTTAGCAGTGTGGTTTGGGTGAGTTTTTAGCTTCTCTGAAACTCGGTTTACCCTTTTATAAAATGATATAGTAATGTGAACCTTTGAGGTTGTTGTGAGGAGTGAATTATATCAAGTGTGTACTCTTAACTCCATGTCTGACCCACACAAGTAGGCCTTCAATGAAAGGTAGATATTAATACCATATTTTGTCCATTCGAAATGACCATCTCCTTTCACATTTTTAATATCTCTGAAATCAGAACATGTGTTACAACAGACAGCATCTCAATCACCGCAAGCAGGAGACTGGTGCGACATGGCTGCTGTTGCCTGCCCACATATTGTCGTTCCTGGAAACTTGGTTATTCCTGATGGAGGGACAAGACCACAGTCTGAATGCCTCCCATTGACACCTCTGGGGGTATGAGGAAAGCAAGCATCAAATCTTGCTGAGGGGTGTCAAAGACTAGAAAGAAAGTCCTGAAGACAATAACAGAACCGTCTTTACGAAGTGCTGCCTCACCAGCGCTCTCCTCTTGATGGCCCAGAGGATGATCCTGTATGCAGAAAAGCATGTACATTGACAGATTTGAGCTGAAAAAAAACTGTTCAGATGAGCACATGCTATATGTGAAGAAGGTTTAAGTCAAATAATTTGCCTCTCTTCCTCTTCTTAGGTGAGCACAAGAATGATATAAGACGGTAATCTCTGAATCCAAAAGAGCTCTTTCAATAAGTATTAAATAAGTCCAAGTGATCTGAAAGTGTTGTGTTACATTTGAATAGGGACCATATTTTCTTTCTTTCTTAATGGCATATAAACTATGGGGCACCTTAGCACCTTACCACTGACAAAATAAAATGGCACAAACAGGATCGCCCAGAACATGATTATTTCCTCCCTCTTGACGGAAAATTCCATTTTTCCGGGAATTCTTTTGTGATTGAGTCCCTGGGGATGGCAACAAATTTCTTATCATTGCTCTTGTGTTCTGGCCCCTCGAGGACTTGGGTAGGAGCAATGCTACTTCCTCAGCCCCCAGCTCTGCTCACTCTTGGCACCATACTCTTTCCTTCAGGCATCCCTCTGAGGTCCCACCTGGGCAAATCATGGGCATGTTCATTTTTTTATGTCTATGACGGAACCTGTCCTAGTTATGACACCTACAGCATGAAGATTTAAGCTAGTCATTTGCTCTACCTGATGAGAAAGATAGAACTAATTTTTTTCCTGGTGATCCAGTGGATAAGAATCCATCTTGAAAGGCAGGGGATGCCAGTTCGATCCCTGGTCAGGGAACTAAGATCCCACATGCCATGGGGCAACTAAGCCTGCGTGCCACAACTAGAGAGAAGCCCTCGCACCGCAACGAAGAGCCTGCATGTCGCAACAAAAGATCCTGTGTGTCGCACCTAAGACACGACACAGCCAAAAAAAAAAAATATATATATATATATAAAAGAAAAGAAGCCTATGATCAGTTATTTTAAAAAAGAAAAAGACAACCAATAGTGTTATACCTTAGTAGATATCCTCTCTAGACAGTGGTTCTTAACTCTGCATATTAGAATCAAAAGAGGGTTTTTTTTGGTTTTTTTAATGTTGATACCTGGGCTCTCTCCTGGATCAATTAAAAAAGGGAATCTCCTAGAAATGGGGGCTTCATGGATTCTGCAACACCCCCCCCCAGCTAATCTGGATTGCAGTGAGAGTTACAAATCATTTATTTATTTGTTTGTTTATTTATTGGTCACGTTGTGTGGCATGCAGGATCTTAGTTCCCCGACAGAGATCAAACCCGTGCCCCCAGCAATGGAAGCGCAGAGTCCTAACCACTGGCCTGCCAGGGAATTCCCCATAAAGCACTAATTTAGACTTTCAGTAATGCTGACTTAAAGTGGGCTAGAGTCGTGCCCTCTTCCTGTCTCCTATGCTAAGGTCCAATTTCAGGATGCCTTAGGAAGCACACGAGGGGATTTGTGGTTGGCCTACAACAAAACACATGACATTTTAATTATTTTCATTCCTGTTTAATTGTTTAACAAAAGTACTGGAAGAGTGCAGAGACACTTTCCACCTCTCAGGTTAAAGCCATAGAATTTGAACAGCTACCAGTAACCTCAAATCTCACACTTAAGCTCTGACACCTCCTTTCATATTGAAACTAAGTGAATTTTCTGGGATTTTTTTATTGTGGTAAAATATATACAATATGGAATTTATCATTTAGACCATTTTTAAGTGTACAGTGGCATTAAGGACGTTCATTCACATTGTTGCACAACCGTGACTGCCATCCATCTCTAGAACTTTTTCATCTTCCCCAACTGAAACTCCATACCCATTAAGCACTAACTCTCCATTTTTCTCCCCTCCCAGCCCCTGACAATGACCAACTTACTTTCTGTCTCTATGATTTTGACTACTCTAAGAGAGAAGGAGAGGTATCAAGAAAAAGATGGGTTAACAAGAAAACCTACATTACTTAGTTGAATTTCCTTTGTTGATGATTAAAACTTGGTTTGAGGTGATGGACTCCACTCTTATGCTTTCTTCGCCAGCTGTAAACATAAATTGACCTAGACAATCTTTAACCAAACCAAGGTAGGAAATGTGGGGAGAAGTGTTGGGAAGGAGGGTTTAAAGAAAATGCGTTCAGGATGTTGGACATGATGTAAACAAGTGTGCCATATTAAATTATTTCCTGGGGTACAACACGGAGAGCATGATTTTATGAGAGATGGTTGAGAGGGTAGGGAAATAGAAAGTAGAAAAGGGAGTTGCAATGTGACTTTGACCCTAAACCATATGAAACTTCACTTGGTCTAAAAGTTCCTCTGAAATGAAGAGGCACTTAGAGAATATCTTGTACTTTTGTTGTTATTGTGTGCAGAGATACACAAAGAAACCCTCAAACTGATCCTACTGTGTAAACCTCCCTGCTTTGCTCTGGCATATGGTGTTGTCCCTCTTCTTTTCTCTCCCAACTCCCTTTACCATAGCCCTTAGCAAGTGTGCTCCATCAGACAGTGGACTCCAGCATGGGGAGAGAGTGCTTTGTGATTGGATGCTGGGCAATTATACATGGAAGCTATAGATAATCATACCCACATGGGACAAGAAATGTAAGCCCATAAGTTCTTGTCTTGGTTGTTAACCTGATTTTCTATTTTGTGCCACAAACACTGTGTGTTTTGGTCACTGTTTATTGAATAAATAAGCAACTATAGGACATGAGTTTGAAGTTTGCAGTGGAAAAAAAAAAGCTGCCAATATAAGTGAATACAAAGACCCGTTTAAAAACTGAAAAATCAGTTTTAGAGGCAAATAAGTAAGAAGTGTGTGTGTGTGTGTGTGTGTGTTGACGAGAACAAATATTGAAAATATGAAAGACTTCCAGTTGATGGTAGCCAGCCTTCAAGATTGGAGGAGACTCCAGCCTTCCTGACTCTTGGCATTCATACCCCGTGGAGCCCCTTCCACATCAGGGCTGGTGTGTGCAGTCAATGGAATGCAGCGAAAGGGATGGGAGGCCACTTCTGAGAGTTGGTTACAAAAGAGTGTGACTTCCACTTGGTATCTCTCCCTTGGTACACTGACTTTAAGGAAAACCAGATGCCACATTTTGAAGAAACTCAGACAATGTATGAAGAGACTCATGTGGTAAGGAACTGACATCTCTGCCCAACAGCTGGAGGAACAGAGCCCTTCCAACAACCACAAGAGTGGGCTTGGAAGCAGCTCAACTCCTAGCTGAGTAACCTATAGCCTCCCTGAGCCAGAGCCATCCATTGATGCTGCCCTCAGAAACCGTGACATTATACACATTTCTTGTTTAAGCTGCTGAGTTTGGGGTAGTTTGTTACACAGCAATAAATAACTAACACACTGTTTTGTAAAATTATTTCCTCACCTAATTCTAGAAGTTAGGTGTTAGCTTTGCTAGAGAGAAGATGTATAGAATGCAAAGAAAAGTGACGAAAACAACAAGATGGAACACATATGTGATTTAGCCGTCACATCTTGCCATCCTCTCTGGACACCCTCTGTGTGTCCCAAAGGAGGCAGCCATTCTTCAGAAGAAGTTTCATTTCCAGCAGGAGTCTGTCTAAGGAAAAATAAAGAAATAAAATAAGAAACTCTTTGCAGAATTTTCTAAAAGGACAAAGTGGTGAAATGTTCAAGCTGAATACGAACTACAAATATTCATGCAAGTAACTACAACCAAACACCTATATTCAAGATGAAAATCCCCAACCTCCCACTCCATCCCTCCACCAACCCCCTCCCCCTTGGCAACCACCAGTCTGTTCTTTATGTCAGTGATTCTCTTTTAGCAGATGTATGTTTTTATATTATATATAGAATGGATAAACAACAAGGTCCTACTGTATAGCATAGAGAACTATATTCAGTATCCTATGGTGAACCAAAATGGAAAAGAATATAAAAACTGAATATATAACACTACATTGTAACTCACCTATACTTCAGTTAAAAAAGAAAAAAATAATAATTTAAAGCAGAAAACACACACACACAACGCACACACACACAAAGATGAAAATCCCCTAGGGTGATGGTTGCAGAGAAATTTAGAGGAGAATCTAAGAGATACTTTACCTCAGAGAACTGCTGTCCAGTAGCCACTTAAAAATAAAAAGTTAAAAACAAGCTGCATTTGTAATTGCATTTAAACCTTTCTCAACAACTAGGGGAAACAACGATGACAGCTGCCCTGAGTGTCCAGCAGTGTGCCAAGGACTTTCCAGGTGTAACATGGGGCTCACAGACCTTGGTTCAGTTCAACCATGGCTTCATCCAGTGCGAGTGTCTCCATTTAAACACCCACTCCTGGTAGGAAGGCAGCAGAACAAAGTCTGCAGGCCTGGCTGGGTATCTTTGTCCACTGGTGAGTCAGTTCAGGTGGCATAGAGTTGCCAGCAGCGAAGATGGAATCATCACTTGGGGAATGTCCTGGAGGAAGGGATGCATGGGGGCTCAGGGGTGTGGTGGTAAGAATGCCTATCAAGGCCCTCCCTGTGATCCTTCTCTTGATGCCCTCGCCCAGCACCCCCACTCCCCCATTGACAACTCCCCGGGATGCCATCCCAAGCATCAGAACCCCATCATCCTTCTCCCCACTAACCCACTCCATACTCCATCCCCTAAGGTTCCCATCCCTGCACTCTCTTAATCCTCAATCCCAAGTCAGGTTTCACTATTCACAATAGATCTTATAACTTGTTAAAGCCAAATCCCAAGTCATTAGCTGCAGAAAAACTGGTTCACTGTTTCTCAAGAGAAATGGGAGAGGTGATGACCCACTTCTTCTGAAGCAACCAAGAAAGGGAAGATGCAAACCCCACCCCCCAATGCTTGACACTGTTAACACTAAACTTTTACATCCTTCTACTGATACATTATCTCATTTTGTCTTTCAAAACAGCCCAAGGAGGCAGATACTACGCTTTATTTTTTTTCAGGTGGTACATTCAAGGCTGAGAGAAGGGGAGTGACTTGCCCAAGGTGACACAGCCAATCGGCGGGCGGCCGGGATTGAAAGCTGAGGCTGTTGGTCCCCAAAGGCTGAGCAGGCTCTTCACCCCTAGTCTATCTGCCCCCATCTGATTCTCATCCAAGTTCTTGCATGATAAAGTTGTTTTAAACACTGTTAGAGAGAAATATTCCAGGTACCTAGGTTTAGAAAAACATTATTTGCATGCCGATCAATTTTTCCTGGCAACAGTCCTGAGAGACCAGACGTGTTTTGTTGATAGCAGAGCACTATTACTGAGAAAAGAAGAGAGGCTCAGGCACAGCTGGGGATCTGCTGTCTGTACCGTGTCCTTGCGTGGCCTCCTGGGGCAACAAATTCCCCTTTGCTGCTTCAGATGCTGCGAGTGGGTCAGAAAAACACACTCAAGGTTTCCCTTTGCTGATGACATTTTTCCCTGCTCCCTTTTTAAGCAGCAACAAATCTCCTTCAGACAGTCCCAAGCCTCCCTCCTATTTTGAATGTTGGGGCAGTGACCAGTTTCAACTGGGTATGAAAGTCATGTGAGTTTTAGACTTTTACACTCAAATGTCTAGTGCTCTTTATCAAGACAATGTGCCGTGAGGGAGGGAAAGACGATTTCAACAGAAATGGCCTGGGCAAGACATCAGAAAATATCAATCACAAATCGGAAAATGACAATAACAATAGTAATAAAATAGCTAGAATATATTCACTCAATATTTACTATATGTTAACTATTCTAAGCTTTTCCTGTGTTATATTATGTATGAACTTATCTGTTCTCCAAACAGTGCTATGAGTTAAATACTAATAATTATGATTTCATTTTTCAGAAGAGGGAAACTAGGATGCGAGAAAGTTAAGGAACTTGCCCAAGTTCACAAAACTATTGAGAGTTAGTCCAAGATTTAAACTCAGGTAGGCTGGATCCACTGAGCTCTTAAATATTGGGATACTCTGAAATGATTATAGCTTGAAACTGTAATTATTGAATTTGAGGGGAAGAGTCATAGTTATTATTGGAGGAGATACCCAAACATAACTAATATATTGGTTATTAAAGGATAACGCATAGCTAGGGAAGGCAGAGCAATTGCTTATAATAGAATGGCTATTTAGAGAGGAGAAATGTCACCTGCACATCCTGGCTGATGAGCATCCTGGAGAAAGGGAGTGAAGCTGCCTGAGGCAGCTAACCTCAGACTCTTCAGCTTAGGCAGAGCCCAAGGTGAGCAGAAAGTTCAGTGGGTCTCCGGGCTGGCATTCAGGAACATTCTCATGAGGGGCAGGTGTTCTCCAATAACCTTGAAATCCCGTGAAAACTCCATATATGTCTGATTTAACGTGTGTTTTTAGAAGCCTCATTCCCAGACTGAAATTCCTGCAGGGTCCCTGCAGAGATCGGTGTCTTGCTCCACTCTGTGCCAGCCCAGAATGCCTAGCAGAAGCCTGGGGAAAGACAGATAACAGTCCCTTGCGGAGGGAAAATAAAATAAGTAATTCAGGCAGGCAAAGGGACTGGTGTGTCAGTTGGCAAAATCCTTCCATGAGATGACCACCCCCCTTCCCAGCACTCCGACCTTCCTGTTTGGGATGTATAGTTTCAGAAGTGTCTCCCTAATGCTTGTAAATCTTCCAGTCTTTTTGAATGTCAAGTTTAAAAATATTTCAATGTGTCCCGGTCCTGTCCTGTGACTCTGGAGCGTTGAATGCTCCAGCAGAGATAATGTAGGCCGCTCAGAACTACTGCTCCAGAGAGCTGAACTGTGGCTTCGTAAACTTACCATGTGAATCCATGATGTCATCTGTTCCCTCAGAGTTTTGGCTCCAGAGCCCCAGACCACCCACGCAGGCGGCTATTCTCTCTGCGCGTCGTAGGGAGGGACCTGCCTTTATAAATGATTCAAGGTCTAAACGGAGGAGGTAGCTTGAATTGTTACACAAAAGTGTTGCCTGCGACAGTGATAAGCATTTGGACATGTCGATGTGGTAATTTTTTTCTTATTTGAACATTTGAAATTCTCTTTAACACACAGTGGAAAGGCTGAGAGAGTGAGGCCAGAGAGGTTTCAGAAACAGGTTGGAAAATCTGTGATAGAAAAGTATGCAAGAGGGAAAATATGTAAGATGGGACCTCTGGAAATATTGGGGCAATAAGTAATTAGATCATCAGAGATGTGAGATTCACACGTGACTCCCCCCTCGCCTAGTTATAAGAGGGAAATTGAAGGGGGGGATAATGCCACATTGCTGAGATATAAAGAAATGAATTTTTCCAAACAATTAGAAGAAAATCAAGACATTTGGATATTTCTGAATAATCCTTAGTTGGGAAGGAAGAAGAGCTCATTTGGGACCACAGAGTGAAGGCACATGTCTTCTGGACCAATCTGCCTTTATAACAAGCAGCCCTTGACCCCTGGGGCCCTGGTAATGTGGCAAGTGATGGGAGGGAAGGGACCCTGTCTGCTGTTTTCCTTGGGGATAGTTTGAGGGTAAAGTGTAGGGACAGCGAAGGAGAATAATCAGATCCTAAATTTATAGCACTGCACACATTGATATTGCTACATAGAAAGAAAAGTTAACTTAGAAACTGAAATACCAGTTCTGCTTTGAGAAACAAGTCCTCCTAAGGCTGGGGGGTCTCGATCTTTGCTGAGCCATAGATTTCTTTAGCAGTTTGGTGAAGCCTATGGATAAATAATCTTTTTAGAATTAAGCAAAACACATAGGATTATAAAGACAATTAATGATATCAAAATTTATTTATCAAAATATTTCAAAAAGTCGAGGGGGGAAGGAGTCAAGATGGTGGAGTAGGAGGACCCAGAGTTCGCATCTCCTCACACCTAGGGTACCTACCAGATGCTGGTGAGGGACCTCAACACCCAAGGGGATGGGAGGAACCCCTGAGTGACTGAGTAGGATGTTGGGGGGAACGAGGGGGGAAGAGAAGTGGAGGCCAGATGGCACTGGCACCCCTGAGGGGTGGATGGGGGAAGGGAGGGATTCCCATGCCTGAAGAGGCCCACTCACCGAGAGGGAATCAACGGGACAAGGGGAAAACCTCAGGGGTTTGGAGGATGGGGGTAACATGGCTAGTTTTTACCTTGCCACTCAGGCCCTAGGGAGCCTGCTGGGGTCCCTGGCCTGGTATTCCACCCTCTGAGGCCTCCTCTGGCTGCATGGGTACTGGGGCCATGGAAGGGAGGGGGGGGAAGAAGAGTAGCGGTGAGTGGGGAGGGACCCTTGCGGAAGGAGGATGGGGAGGGAACTCCACTAGCATTTCCCCCACACACTCAGGTCCTGCAGAGGCTGCTGAGGTCCTGGGCCTGGCCTTCCACCCTCCAAGACTGGAGGCACCCTGGGACCCCCCCCTCTGGCTGTGCTGAGCCTAAGCCCTACTCTCCATCCCCCACTAGAGCCTTCTCTGGCCATGGGTCGTGAATATAGGCCCCACCACCGCCTAAACCCTGTTCAACCTAAGCCCTGCCCCCCACAGCCAAGATTTTTTTTGGTTTTATTCTTTTGCTACTGTATTTCTGTTTTAACTTCTGGTTGTTGTTTCATTTATATTTTTATTTTTTCTAATATATCTGTTAGTTTTGTAATTTTATTTTATTTTTTATTCTTTGTTATTGTTCTGCTCTATTTTTTTTTTTTCCACACTGCATAGCTTTCAGGATCTTGAATCACGGGCCAGGGGTCAGGCCTGAGCTCCTGTGGTGGGAGCACTGAGTCTGAACTGCTGGACTAACAGAGAACCTCAGACCCCAGGAAATATTTATCAGAGTGAGGTCACCCAGAGATTCTCATATCGGCACCAAGACCCAGCTCTACCCAACTGCCTGCAAACTCCAGTGATGGAAGTCTCAGGTCAAACAACCAGTTAAGACAGAAACATAGTCCCACCCATCAAAAAAAAATAAGATGACAGAAAAAAATGTCATAGATGAAGGATCAAAGTAAAAACCTACAAGACCAAATAAATGAAGAGGAAACAGCAACCTACCTGAAAGAGAATTCAAAGTAATGATAGTAAAAATGATTCAAATTCTCAGAAATAGAATGGAGGAGCAGATCGAGAAAATAAATGTTTAGAAAGGACCTAGAAGAACTAAAGAACAAACAAACAAAGATGAACAACACAAGAACTGATATGATAAATACACTAGAAGGAATCAATAGCAGAATCACTGAGGCAGAAGAATGAATAAGTGAGCTGGAAAATAGAATGGTGGAAATAACTGCCAAGGAGCAGAATAAAGAAAAAAGAATGAAAAGCATTGAGGACAGTCTCAGAGAGCTCGAAGACAACACTAAATGAACCAACATTCAAATTACAGGGGTCCCAGAAGAAGAGAAAAAGGGTCTGAAAAGATATTCAAAGAGATTATAGTTGAAAACTTCCCTAACATGGGAAAGGAAATATCCACCCAAGTCCAGGAAGCACAGAGAGCCCCATATAGGATAAATCCTAGGAGAAATCCACAAAGACACATATTAATCAAATTAATGAAAATTAAATTCAAAGAAAAAATATTAAAAGCAGCAAGAGAAAAGCAAAAAATATAAAAGTGAATCCCCATAAGTTATCAGCTGCTTTTTAAGCAGAAACTCTGCAGGCCAGAAGAGAGTGGCAGGATATATTTAAAGTGATGAAAGGAAAAGAACGACAACCAAGATTACTCTACCCAGCAAGGATCTCATTCATATTCGACAGAGAAATCAAAAGCTTTACAGACAAGCAAAAGCTAAGAGAATCCAGCGCCACCAAACCAGCCTTACAACAAATGCTAAAGGAATTTCACTAGGCAGGAAATACAAGAAAAGAAAAAGACCTACAAGAACAAACTCCAACCAATTAAGAGAATGGTAATGGAATATACATATCAATAATTACCTTAAATGTAATTGGATTAAATGCTCCAACCATAAGTCACAGACTAGCTGAATTGATACAAAAATAAGACCTGTATATATACTGCCTATAAGAGACCCACTTCAGACCTAGGGACACATACAGACTGAAAGTGAGAGGATGGAAAAAGATATTCCATGCAAATGGAAATCAAAAGAAAGCCAGAGTGGCAACACTCATATCAGATAAAATAGACTTTAAAATAAAGAATGTTACAGAAGATAAGGAAGGACACTACATAATGATCAAGGGATCAATCCAAGAAGAAGATATAACAATTATAAATATATATGCACCCAACATAGGAGCACCTCAATACATAAGGTACATGCTAACAGCCATAAAAGGGGAAATCGACAGTAACACAATAATAGTGGGGGACTTTAACACCTCACTTACACCAATGGATAGATCATCCAGACAAAAAATTAAAAAAGAAACACAAGCTTTAAATGACACAATAGAGCCGATAGATTTAAATGATATTGATAGGATATTCCACCCAAAAGTGGCAGAATACATTTTCTTCGCAAATGCACATGGAACATTCTCCAGGATAGGTCACATCCTGGGTCACAAATCAAGCCTTGGTAAATTTAAGGAAATTGAAATCATATCAAGCATCTTTTCCAACCACAACACCATGAGATTAGAAATCAATTACAGAAAAAAAAACTGTAAAAAACACAAACACATGGAGGATTTAGCCTTTAGGTTATTTAGCAGCACACTGTGAACACTGCACTGCTAAATAACCAAGAAATCACTGAAGAAACCAAAGATGAAATTTTTAAAAATACATAGAAACAAATGACAATGAAAGCACAATGACCCAAAACCTATGGGCTGCAGCAAAAGCAGTTCTAAGAGGGAAGTTTATAGCAATTCAATCTCACCTCAAGAAACAAGAAAAATCTCAAATAAACAATCGAACTTTACACCTAAAGCAACCAGAGACAAAAGAGCAAAGAAAACCCAAAGCCAGCAGAAGGAAAGAAATCATAAAGATCAGAGCAGAAATAAATAAAATAGAAATGAAGGAAACAATAGCAAAGATTAATAAAACTAAAAGGTGGTTCTTTGAGAAGATAAACAAAATAGATAAACCATTAGCCAGACTCATCAAGAAAAAAAGGGAGAGGACTCAAATCAATAAAATTAGAAATGAAAAAGGAGAAATTACAACTGACACTCCCTTCCATGGCCCCAGGATCATAAGAGACTACTATGAACAACTATATGCCAATAAAATGTACAACCTGGAAGAAATGGACAAATTCTTGGAAAGGTACAACTTTCCAAGACTGAACCAGGAAGAATTAGAAAATATAAACAGACCAATCACAAGTAATGAAATTGAAACTGTAATTTAAAATCTTCCAAGAAACAAAAGTCCAGGACCAGATGGCTTCACAGGCGAATTCTATCAAACTTTTAGAGAAGAGCTAATACATCCTGCTCAATCTCTTCCTACAAATTGCAGAGGGAGGAACACTCCCAAATTCGTTCTAAAAGGCCACCACCACCCTGATACTAAAACCAGACAAAGATATCACAAAAAAAGAAAATTACAGACCAAAATCACTGATGAACTTAGATGCAAAAATCCTCAACAAAATACTAGCAAACAAAATCCAACAACACATTAAAAAAAAATCATACACCATGATCAAGTGGAGTTTATCCCAGGAATGCCAGGATTCTTCAATATATGCAAATCAATCAATGTGATACACCATATTAACAAATTAAAGAATAAAAACTATCTGATCATCTCAATAGATGCAGAAAAAGCTTTTGATAAAATTCAACACCCATTTATGCTAAAAACTCTCCAGAAAGTGGGCATAGAGGAAACCTACCTCAACATAAGAAAGTCAATATATGACAAACTCACTGCAAACTTTCTCAATGGTGAAAGATCAGGAACAAGATAAGGATGTCCACTCTCGCCACTCTTCTTCAATAAGTGGTGCTGGAAAACTGGACAGCTACATGTAAAAGGATAAAATTAGAACACTTCCTAACCCCATACACAAAAATAAACTCAAAATGGATTAAAAACCTAAATGTAAGACTGGACATTATAAAACTCTTAGAGGAAAACATAGGAGAAACACTCTGACATAAACAAGATCTTTTTTGATTCACCTCCTAGAGTAATGAAAATAAAAATAAACAAATGGGACCTAATAAAACTTAAAAACTTTTGCACAGCAAAGGAAACCATAAACAAGACAAAAAGACAACCCTCAGAATGGGAGAAAATATTTGTAAATGAAGCTACAAAGGATTAATCTCCAAAATATACAAACATTTCATGCAGCTCAATATCAAAAAAACAAACAACACAATCAAAAAATGGGCAGAAGACCTAAATAGACATTTCTCCAAAGAAGACATACAGATGGCCAAGAGGCACATGAAAAGATGCTCAACGTTACTAATTATTACAGAAATGCAAATCAAAACTACAATGAGGTGTCACACCAGTCAGAATAGCCATCATCAAAAAATCTACAAACAATAAATGCCGGAGAGAGTGTGGAGAAAAGGGAACCCTCTTGTACTGCTGGTGGGAATGTAATTGATAGAGCCATTATGGAGAACAGGTTGGAGGTTCCTTAAAAAACTAAAAATAGAATTACTATATGACCCAGCAATCCCACTACTGGGCACATACCCTGAGAAAACCATAATTTCAAAAGGACACATGTACCCCAACGTTCATTGCAGCTCTATTTTCAATATTCAGGACATGGAAACAACCTAAATGTCCATCGACAGATGAATGGATAAAGTAGATGTGGTACATATATACAATGGGATATTACTCAGCCATAAAAAGCAACAAAATTGGGTTATTTGTAGAGACGTGGATGGACCTAGAGTCTGTCATACAGAGTGAAGTAAGTCAGAAAGAGAATAAATATCATATATTAACATGTCTATGTGGAATCTAGAAAAATGGTATAGATGAACCTACTTCCAGGACAGGAATAGAGACACAGATGTAGGGAACGGACATGTAGACATGGTGGGGGGTGGGGAAGGGGACGGTGGGATAACTTGGGAGGTTAGGATTGACATATATACACTACTGTGTGTAACATAGATAGCTAGTGGGACCTGCTATAAAGCAAGGAAGCGCAGCTCTGTGATCTGTGATGACCTAGATGGGTGGGAATGAAGGGTGGGGTGGGAGGGAGGTCCAAGAGAGAGGGCATATATGTATACATACAGCTGATTCGCTTCATTGTATAGCAGAAACTGACACAACATTGTAAAGCAATTATACTCCAGTAAAATAAATATTTCAAATAGTCATTTACATATGTGCTTCTCTATTGACTCTTTAAATAACAAGATCCAGAGGTGAGTTTAGTAACTATTATGATTCCCAATTTCTGGTGTACATAAAGAGCAGTCCTGGTAGCTTCAGGTATTGTGCATGATATGTAGGATTCTGAGGTTTGCATTGGTGGCAAAGTCACAAGCCTTACAATTTGTGGTCAGTTGCTCACATTTATAATTGAAGGAAATGCTGAATTTCAGCTAGATGTTAAAAATAGAGATTATCTTTTCCCCTTCAAGTTCATGGACACTCCTGTTAAGAGCCCCTATCCTAAGGAAGGCATTTTCAGGCAGCCAAATGACCTCAGCATTGGAGAAGAAAATCAGTTCTGACTAGTGAGGTGTCTGACCTCAGATTGTTCCTCAAATCATTTCATAAAGAAAATACCGAAAGAATCATTTTCCTAAGAGTTCCTTGTGACACTGGGGCACAAGGAACTATGCTTCAAGACCTCTCTAAAAACTATGAAACCAATGCAGACTCTCCTCTTTGGAGGCGAATGCCCTGATGGAGATGGTGGTGATGCCAGATGGAGGATGATGGGCTGGTCATTTTTGATCTACATGTTAACAGTGCTTGGCCAATAAGACAGTGTCCAGTGGAGGTAGAATAGGCAGAAGAAAAGAAGGAAATGGGGGAAAAAGACCCTCGGATATCATCATTGGGCTGATTAGACTGGTTTGTGAACCCATATGAGCATTCTTCTGCGGAAGCTTGGAAATCCATGGGGTGGGGAAGGCTTCACTGGTTGGGTCCTGTATTAATAGAGATAGGAGACTGTCAGGCAGCACTGAAAACAGGCTTTATTGGTTGCCTAATCTGGCATCCAACTTCACCCTTCCTTTTCCTAACAGTATCTAGAACCTCATATTGCCTCCAACTCCTCCCACCACCCCATGTGATCTCTGTTTGGGGGGAATCTTCAGGAGTAGGGCATGACCAGCTTAAGCCCATCATTGTGCTTTCTTCTTCTGGCCATAGTCATTGATTCAGGGGTGGGCATGCCACCTAAACTGATGCAATCCAGGTGACTTTCAGGATTCTTGCTGGGAAGCCTGGGACAGAAGCATTCTCTTTTACCCTGAATTGGCAGAGGGGAGATATGAAGCCTGAATCTGCAGTGGTCATTTTGCTACCAAAAAGGAAGGCCAGTTTGGGGATAAAGCCAACACAGAGAGCAAGCCATAATTAATGGAACCTCAGAGAAATGAACCAGGGCCCCAGATAAAACAAACTCCAAATCTCAGCCTACAGTTGAATTTCCAGTTAGGGGAATCAATGAATACCCTTCTTATTTAAGCCAGTGTGCATTAGGCTTCCTGTTATTTGCAGCCCAAAGAATCTTAAATGATAAAGCAGGCTTCCTGGAAATAATTAGGCAGACATAAAGCACCAAATTCTTTAAGGAATCCCTAGCACTTCCCAAAGTTTTACCCAAACATCTACAATTCTGTATACTCTTCCATGTTGCATCTTCAAGGGGCTGAAGTAGGATGTCTGTCTCAGAGTCCAAACTCCCAAAGTGAATTCTCAACTCCATCATTAACTTATCTCATGACCAAGAGCAAGACACTTTGCCTCTCTGAGGCTTAATGTCCTCATCTGTAAAATTAGACCACAGATGTAAATGGTTGGAGTAATTGATCCCCAAAGTTTCTTCTACCTAACATAGATCCAAGTATATCACAAAGAGGTGGACTAGTACTAATAGTCACCCCAGTTTGACGGATGGCTTGGAAAAGTTGTTACCTTTCTAGGATACATTCATAGCTGTGTTGATATTATAGAACTGAAGGTTTTATGTGACCATGAATATTAACAGCCAAGGGAATATAAGACTTTATGTTTAGAGATTTTCAGTCATTCATTCATTCAGTTCTATATACCAGGAATTGTAACAGGCAGCAAAGATATAGAAATAAAAGATAGGCACAGTCTTTGCCTTTAAGTGGCTCCCAATGTGCAAGGAAGACAGCTGGACTGCCATGTACAGTTACGCAGGTTTTACGCTGAACAACTCTGGGGTTGCCTTTCATGCCAATGTCTATGTGAGAGCTCAGGGAGACAAACAAGTAAAAGTAATAATTATATAAAGTGCAATATGCTGGACAGTATATATGCTCTGATCCCACCTGTGTAAGAAAAGGATGGTGAGACATGTATCTATGCTATATCTATACTTTCAGATGATCTCTGTAAAGACACATGAAACTGTTAACTGAAGTTAACTCTGGAAAGTGGGACTGGAGGGAAGTTGGAATGGGGAAGAGGGAAACTTTACACTTGATATCCTTTTGTCCTCCTTTATTTGTTTCCTATGAGGCAAATTTATCATATATCAAGATACAACTTTCAAACTTCAGTAATGATAGCCTAGTTGGATAAGGGCTCAACAGAGATACCCCTGATCTGCAACATCATGGAGGTAGGTCCAAGCCTGCCTGGTGTGATGGTTAATTTTACATGTCAACTTGACTGAACTGAGGGATGCTCAGATAGCTGGTAAAACGTGATTTCTGGGTGTGTCTGTAAGGGTGCTTCTGGAAGAGATTAGCATTTGAATCTGTAGCCTGAGTAAAGAAGATTTCCCTCATCAATGTATGTAAGCATCATCCAATCTGCTGAGGGTCTGAATGGAACCAAAAGGCCGAGAAAAGGGGAATTTGATCTCTGCCTGGGTAGGGACATCCATCTTCTCCTGCCCTCAGACATCAGTGCCCCTGGTTCTGGCCTTCAGACTCAGACTGGGACTTATCGCATCGGCTCCCCTGGTTCTCAGGCCTTTGGACTCAGACTGAGTTATACCACCAGCTTTCCTGTTTCTCCAGCGTGCATAATCTCAACATCCATGATCATTTGAGACAATTTCTGTAATGTTCAAATAAATATCCTGTTCGTTCTATTTCTCTGGAAAACCCTGATTAATACATCTGGGATGACAGGAGCCATTCAAGTGACAGAGGAAGAGAAGAGCATTTCAGACCAAGGGAACTGCATGGACAAGGTACAGAGGCAAGGAAGGTTGTTGCTTCTTCAAAAAATTGAGAACTTGGCATAGTTCTCATGGAGGATATATGGGAAAATGACAAGAGCCGACTGCAAAGAGTATTCAGGGCTCAAGATTTAACCATACCAAGGCAGGTGGTATGGACCCACTGCAGGACTTCAAATAGGGGAGTGACATGTTTATATTTGGGTCCTCATTCATTCTCAGGGTAAAAAGGAGGTTAAAATGGAGACCATACATGTGGCATCCATACACACACACACGCATATACACACGTACACACACATATAAAACCTGTATCAGAAATGTTAGCGAACACTTTATCTAGCCTTCCCTATTTTTTCTTCCTTTGCTTTACTTTCTTTTTAGTATTCAAATCTTCAGTCTTAGAATTTATGTTTGTGGTGGTAAGTAGCTTTGCTTTGCTTCCAAATGTTTAACCAATTGTCACAATACCATCGATTGAATAGTTTATTCTTTTTTTCACTTATCTGAAATGCCATTTTTGTCATACATAAAATTCCTGTAGCCATCAGAGACAGCTTCTGAACACTTCCTTTTCAAGTAAGTCATCTATTTTGTGTCATGGTTTTCAAAACACTATAGCTTTATATTTGTTAATATCTGATAATTCAAATATTCCCTTATCATCTTCTTTCCCAAAATTGTCTTAGCTATTTTCATAAAAGTATTCTCCCAGATTAATTTTACAATCAGTTTGCCGAGTTAAAAGGGAAACTCTCTGGGATTGTTTTGGAATTGCACTCAATATATAAACTAATTCGGGCATAATTTAGCACTTTTACCACTATAAATTCTTAAATTCATTCAATCTGAGATAGTAAATTAGTCTATCCCTCACTTTTTAAAAGAAAATAATAGTTTTTAAAAGTGTGTTAAGAAAAGAGCACAGAAGTAACTTACATATTTGGTTTCCTCCCGACCCTGTACAACCAAAATTTGAAATGATCTTTTATCATGGAGGTTCAGTGTGAAAAATTCCAGTAGTTTGGGCTTCCCTGGTGGCGCAGGGGTTGAGAGTCCGCCTGCCGATGCAGGGGACACGGGTTCGTGCCCCAGTCCGGGAGGATCCCACGTGCCGCGGAGCGGCTGGGCCCGTGAGCCATGGCTGCTGAGCCTGTGCGTCTGGAGCCTGTGCTCCGCAACGGAAGAGGCCACAACAGTGAGGGCCCGTGTACCAAAAAAAAAAAAAAAAATTCCAGTACTTTATGAAATAACAAGGACAGAGCAATGATAATTCCATTACCACCATGACACATGACACATTTCCTCATAAAGCCTTCCAGAAGTTAGCAAGACATGTCCTGAAATAGTCTCATTTACTTTTTAGCAAGACATGTCCTGAAATAGTCTCATTTACTTTTGTGGTAAACAGGTCCCCTGCCAAACAAAGCCACCCTACTAAACTTTCAGGTGAGAGTATTTCTTTTTTTCTTGTTTTTTACTTTTCAAGGGCAGCCCCTCCACAGAACTCCAAAATAATGTCTCCTATGAATTGAGAAGTCTTAGCAGCCTGGGGACATAAACACCCCATATTTTAAGGAATCTCATTACAGTTTTGTTTCGTGCTAGCGACTCTCGACTAGAGGCTAAGACAACTTCATTCCCTGTAGCAATTCCTAGGGAGAGAAACGGTTCTCTTTAGGACTTTGAATGTAATGACATCTGCCAAACTAATGTTAGGAAAAACACACTGAGGGTCCGTGGCCAAATTCCATGGCAACAGCTGCTGAATCACAGGTGTTGTCAGGAAAGCCTCCAGCCTCGCTTAAATGTTCCGGAGAGTTCTTTATTATTTTAAACACCACGTTTGGAGAGCGCTTAATTTGCTCGAATTCAAAACATTCCTCATGGGCAAAGTGCAATATAAACAATGCTCCAGGAGAAAGTCAAGTTACCCTCATTTGTTATTTGCAAACAGGGTCGTGAAAAACAAAGTGCCTAAGCATTTTCTGACGGTGATGTTGCCACTTAGGCATTTAGGAAGGTTATGCAGGAAAAACATTCTCCTAGTTCACCCGACCATAATGTGAGATTTTTGACATTAGTTGGGGGACGTGGAGACTTTTAGACAAATTCAGTGCATCTGCCTTTTCAGGGGGGACGAGATACCCAGCTAGAGGCTTTAGGATGGCGTGCAACCTTCGGGTTGCCGGAGCAGTTTGGACGCACTCACAACTGCCTCATGAGCTCTAGTCTTAATCTCCAGTGTGGCCTATGGTTTAGAAAGTGAAAAAAATTACGCGGAAGCACAGACCCCATGGGTACTAAATCCCACTTCACACAAGAACATACCTGAGACCATGTGTGTTGTCGTTGTGCCCGAGCGGGGCTTTCCTTTATGATTTAATATGGCCCCTACTGTCACATATGATTTCATTCATTCATTCCTTCATTTTTCAAATATTTAGTAAAGAGCTGTTGAATTCCAGGCCCTGTGCTAAAGCAAAGACACACAATGGGTACAGATATCATCCTCATCCTTGAGGGGTTGTGGGTGAGGGAAGGACAGATGAGAAATAACAGTTACAGCAGAGGAGTGAGTGCTCCCAGAAGACAGAACAAAGGAGGATGGCTCAGGTCACAGGTTTCTCCATTTGTCAGGGGCAGTGCACCACTGCCCCTCCAGGAAGAGCTCCAGCCTCACGACCTCAGCATTCAACCCATGTCAACCTTCTGACCGGAGCGACTGGTCTGGGAATAAACTTGTTATCCAAGCTGGTAGGGAAGACTGTCCTTTCTCTCTGCTCACCACCCAGGCCATCAAAGCCACCATGACAGGAAAGAACAGTGTCAAGTCCCTGAGAGGAGAAAAGATGAGGCAGAGACACAGCCTCCTGAGAGCATCAAGACCCAGGGCCATCTCCACCCAGACCTCTCTGTGGTTTGACTATTTCATTCAATAAACCCCCTCCTCCTTTTATTTCCTTTGCTTGAGCTAATTTGAACTGGGACTCTGTCCCCTGTTGCCAAGAGAGTGCCATTTATTCCATGTACCAAAAGATGGGTATAGGCAGGAGTTAGGAGAGCATGAGGGTGGATGGATGCACTGGACCCAGGCTGGGGACCAGAGGGAGGCTTCCTGGTGGAAGTGGTACCTAAACAGATGTAGCTAACAACGACAAGACCCCGAGGCGCTCAGCCCCATTGTTTTGTTCCCCTTTATAAAATGAACAAACAACTCATTTTCTTTCCCTTTCTCCTCTGAGAAGAAGTATACTACACACACACACACACACACACACACACACACACACACACACGCACACACACACACACACACACGCACACACACACTCGATGGGACCCTCTAAGGGTGGGTGGGCAGGGTCCTGGGATGAGCGTCCAGTATTGTTCCCTGGAGACGGAAGCGAGCTGACTAAGGAGCAGAAGTGCAGAAGGAAGATACCTCAGAGCTCAAGGTGATGTAGCTTTGCGCTGTCAGGACGCCATTGGCATATCCATGGATGGCCGAGGCACCTGCAGGCCTGAGCTTCTGTCACTGAAGCAGATCGGAGGGTGACCCCTCCCCGTCCCACAGCGGTCACTAGCTGAGCCAAATCCTTCCCTCCCAAGGACCATGCTTCCCATGCTTGCTCCCACTTCCCCACACTACCCAACTCCAACACCCGCTGGGGGAGAAGGGGAGCCCCTTCCTGAATGTTCAGGGGGCTCAGCAGCTAGACAAGGCAGGGAGGGACATTTCACCAGAGGGAACAAGAGACACCCAGGCACGAGAGCACAAAATGGAGCACTGTGTCCAGAGTGGTGCCGAGTGGTGTCACCGTTAGGCTGGACTGTATGTCACCAGCAATGCATATGTACGTGACCTTGAAAGGCTGTATCAGGGGAAAGTGTTTTGCGGTTGTAAAGTGCTCAACAGAGGTTAATTTCTGTTATGATACATATCGAAGGGTTGTTTTGAGACCCAAATGAGATCACACTCCCATAAAGTGGCTCTGAAGGCCAGGAAAGCATAGCACACGTGCTAATTAACAGAGTTTGGTGTACAGCTGGGTTACAGTTCAGACCACAAAAGAAGAGTAAGAATTGAACTAAAAATTTTCCCCAAATCCACAGTATTAAATGTGTTTGTTGTAAACTGAGTATTTTAATTAAAATACTTCCTATCACCTCTTTACAGTTAAATGAATGATTTCATTGTCTATTAAAAATAATTTCCTGCTAACAATTAATTAGACCACCAAGCTTCATGCTTTGAGCCTGAGTTGTTTTATTGATTTACCATATCACCAAACCCACTCAATATGGCATCTAAAATATATACGTATGTATGAATGTATGTGTGTGTATGTGTGTGCACATATTTTTTGTTTTCAAATCAAAACAAAACAAAGCATTACCTTAGGACATCATTACCTCACTCTCAAAATGCTAAAAAGGTGTCTTAGTTGTTCATTCTGTCTGCTCACAAATCCTTCATTCCCAACAGCTGCTCAGAAACTTAACAGCATTTAAGTTTTTTTTATAGCACTGGATTTGGGTGTAATGTGGCTTATTTCATTATGAAAAGACATAAGATAGAAACTAGAAGTATAATTACAAGGAAGGAAAAGTATTATCTATTCAAGGTGCTATGATTATTTACCTAGAAACCCAAAAGAATTAGTTAAAATATCACTGACACCAATAGGAAAATTTGGTAACATTGATGGCTATCCAATAAATACCAGAAGGACCATGGTTTCCCCACCTACCTACAAAACCATTTGGAACATATTATGGGAAACAGAAGTCTTTGGATGTATCATAGAGGTGCTGAGTGTTGTCCCTTTGGGCTCCAAAGAATTCTGATTGTGCCCATGGCTTCACCAAGTCTCCCATAGAAACAGTTCCTCAGTTCCTAGTCTCTCTTCTCCAAACACGGAGGCCCTGACTCAGCTCCAAGGTCAAGGTGAGACAATGACATCTTACTCATTGTGATACTTCTCGAAAAGCAACCTAAAAATAAAGGTAGTGTACAGAGATGCTTCCCTACCTCCTACATAGAAATACCTTTTTCTTTCTCACCCATGAAGCAGTGTGAGCATCTTAGAACAACATCTTCACAGCATGTGCAGACCCTGGTTCTACACACATCTACCCAGTGTCCCCTCAGCGTGGTTTTTCCTAGACAAAAGGACAGTCTCCCCTCAAGAAACATTTGTCTCCATCTCCTGCAATAACAACATCTGCAATTTTTAACAAAAGACTGCTTTCAGTTTCCACCTACCAAGTTCACAAAAATTTAAAGTATCTGTATCCCCCAATGTTATGGGAGGGGCTTCCTCAAAGTTCAAGGCCCCATTTTGTCTGCACTGACCTGGCTTGAAGCTCGCTTAAGCTGAAACCTTGAAGGCAAACAGAAGTTCACCCAAGAGGAGGAGAAGAGGGGATGGGGAGTGGTCTTGGCAGAGAAAACAGGAGGCAGGAGGGATAACTCACTAGCAGGAGAGTGTAGCTGAGACACTGAGACTGGACCCTGCAGATTGAAAGTGACAAGGGATAGATTAAAGATATAAGACCACAGAGGTTAAGAAGACACTAAATAGTCACTTCCCTTCATCAGATTTGCTTCCTGTACTGTATGTTGTAGATTCATAGGAAGATGTCAATGAGAAAAAGCTCTTTTGCTTCTAATTTGCATGATGTCTTTCTTGTCTATGTTATTCCCCCACAAAGGGAACATAGGTAATGATGGTGACAGCTACTAAGAAACCAAGAAAAACCCCATCCACCACAAACCCCATTCTTCAAATCCTAGAATTCATGGCTCCTGCCATTAGAGCAAAACTGAAAAAAGGGCCAGAGTCAGAAAGGTTGGCATCGATTAGTGAGTTCTCAACCCTTCCAGGGAATTGGGTGAGGTTTTGTGGCTCCCGCTACAGAGTCAAAGAGCTTGTCCAAGAGTTTGTCCGCATGGAAGCCAATCAGCTATGGCCATTGGTAGAGCTAGACTGCCCAGGTTCCAGATTGGCAATATGCACCAATGGACATTCCACACATTAATCAATCATGTTAAATAGAAATTTTAACACAGGGTATTCACTGCAAGAATAGACAAACATTTTTTTAAAGGAAGCCATGTAAATGTCAGACGACAGGCAGGTTTTTTCCTTTTTAATCTATCTTTCTAGGGAAGCCACAAAATTAAAAAACTAAAAATCTTGTGCTTGAATAATATTTAACAGTGTGGAGCAGTTCTCAAAATACATCAAGTTAAAACCTGATTATCAAACAGTATACTAATTACGATTTCCATGTCATGACACATGTATGAAGAAGATACAAAACTCAGAAGGCAATACTCTAAAATATTAGCATTCACTTTCCCTGAAAAGTATGGCTTTGGGTGGTTTGCTTGTCTTGTCATTCTTTTCTGGTTTTTTCCAAGTGTTAAAAAATGTAATATTGTTATAGTCAGAAAAAAAGACAAAAAAAAATATTCAGAAGATCCTGTTTTACATGGCAGCGCGTTTTCCTGACTGGTTGTGCATCTGAATCACATGGCGGTCTTTGTGCAAATAAACAAAGGTGGGATTTTCCAGAAGGTTCCAGAAAAATGAAACGTTTCTATGAGAATTATCTGTCCATGTCTATACTGGAGCAAGAAAACACAGACACAAATACACACGCTTTTTCTGTTGTGCTACCCTAGAATATTTGGGAGCTTGGCTCCAAGTCCAGGATTCCAGTTGCCTCCTCCAAATCTGAGAGCCTCTTGCGTCTGTGAAACGCAAGCTGAAGCTCCCGTGGGAGAAGACACTCCTCAGCTTCCTGCCTCATCGCAAAGAAAACTGCCCTTGTGTGCTCAGGCCTCACCATCAGGGCAGAAAATGAGAACCGCTTGGAAAAACAGCAAGATGCCTGCAATAGTTTGTTTGGTGTCTCACAAAATAAAATCCATCTTTCTTCACCAGATGAGAGTCATTGCTTTCAGATGATTTGGAGGGGGAATCATTCCCTGCTCTGAAATTGGAAAGCTGGCAAGTTTTCCAGAATTATGTTTTCATGGACAGGATGGAGAACCTTATGAGAAAATGAGAAATACGATTTCAGGGGCCTTGATTTCTATAGGACTTTTGCCTCCTATAGATTCTTCCAGATGTTCATGAGATCTATTCAGTCAGAATCTCCAGGGATGGGGCTCTGGCATCTACATTTTAATAAGATTTACAGATGATTGCGGTGGAGAGCAGAGTTTGAGAATGACTGTTATGGCAATACACCAAAGGGGAACTCGAGTAGAAAAACAGCAACGGTTAAAGCATATGCAGCATTTGCAGTCATGATATTTAAATTCAGCCTTAAAATTATTTTGTTAAAAGACTGTCTCCTTTGCTAGAAAGGGCTCCATGCCATTATTTCACTTCATTCACAGAATACTCTCACAGTCTGAATAGGAACAATAAAGCAACCCCAAAGCACACCCAGTCACAGCCCTAGGATGCCACATAAATCAGCTTTGGGCAAGCTGGACCGAGCGGGGTGAGTGCTGCCGAGGCAAAACAGCCCGTCTGGTGACCAAATACTTTTTGCCTATTAAGCGCATGTGTTGACTTTGTGTGTGGAAATAGAGTCCAGTTACCACAAGCCCAAGGGTCAACAGCCACTTGGCGGCCTCTTTGCACTGAACAAGCGCTGAATTAAATACAACCAGGATTTGAACAGCTCAGCATCCTGCTAGAAGTTACTTTTCAACATTGCATGAACACACGTCCTTATTTGTAAAGGGGATTTAAACCCATTCCCCAGGTGTAATTGCTAATAGCACCTCTTTCACTCTCAGACTTATCCCAGTTTGTGGATAAATCATATGGTCACCTAACTTCAAGGTCAAGGTGATTGCACATTGGCTAAGCGAGTGTCGGGAAGAAGAATGATTAGTAACTCCCCCAAACAGTCATGAAGGAATAACCAGCCAGCGCCCTTCACTTGGCAAACAGCAAAAACAACTGTTAAGGAAGCTTCCCTCCATCCTTTCTCTCCACCCCTTTCCATTCACTGTATATATTTTTAACTCTTTCAGTTTCTTTAATATCCATCATCATCTGAGCAGCACAGGGCAGTAACTGTATGTCAATTTTCACTTTGCAGCATGCATGCTTTATTCCCAAATTACCCCAGTAACCCAAATAAGAAAGGAGAAAACACACAAAGAATTACTGTGGCCATCTGGAATGCATAATGTGGAAAGATCTGCAATACATTACATGGTCTGGAAAGTGGCTGGTCGAGTTCCAGAGAGCTAAGACAGACTTCAAAGTCTGGCTGTACATCAGTGGAACTGCTGATCGGCTCCGATATTTAAAGTGGGTGTAGATGAATGAATTTATTACCGTTTTTATCTTCCAGGCTCAGATGGGGAAATGGGATCATAGTCAGGTTCTCCTTTAATTTCATGCTGAATTTTTTTTCTTAGATTTTCTTTTTCTCCTCCTTAATGCTGTACTATGTTTTGATTTTTCTTTCTGGACTGAAACATTCCTTCCTTATCTCTCCTATTAACCTGAAAACTGACTCATTTGTATGAATAACTTAACTCCAAAGACTGGTGACCTGATCGTGAGATGCTGTGGACAAAACAGTCTCAATTAAAAATATATATATAACTTCATAGTCTTTCTTCTTCCACCAATGGAGCAAGTCAATAGTTGAGATGTGAACTCAGCTGCATGGAAATTATTTCTAAAATTGAATTTGGGTGATATCTAGTTGTATTTCCTGATTAGAAATACTTTATGAGTAAAACCTGGACTCAATAAATATTTGGAAACACTTGATTTGAGGACTGCTGTCAGAAACTCCCTTTAGGAAGGGATGAAAGAGTAGTTCTTTGGTCAACAGCCTGAAAATCCCCTGGAGAAACAAGCATCTTCTCATCTCTGCCAAGTGGGTTGCTTTTATCTCCATACAAATTTATCTTGACCCTTAAAAGAACCCCAACAAATAGAACCCTAAGCCAACTCCCTGGCAAATGCCTCCATGTCTCCATCCTCAAGAGCTCTTAGGGTTACTTGTCTAAACTCTAAACACAACTCATTAGCTAGGAAGAAGCATTGCTTTGGATCTCTTCGGGGAATGAGAAAAAAAGAATTATTTTTCACACACACGCAAAGGAAAGAAGCACACCAAGAAGGGAAGGGTAATAGTCTCATGATGGCCTGCAATGACTGTGTTCCTTCTTTACTACTTTCCAAATATGCATTGGAAATTTCTCAGATTTCTACAGTAATTAGATTATTAAAACATAGCTGAAGTTCCTCCAAAACATTTAGGAATAGCTCAGGACAATATGGTAAAGTAAGGTAGAGTTTCAGTTCCAGGTTCCATCTCAAGTTCCTGGCTCCTTTTTCACTTTCAAGGGCTCTGTCTCTACCACCCTCCCCCAGGAAGCACAGAACAAGATATTAATTCTTTAACGAGTGGCTCCTCTCAAGAATCTTTTGCATTTTAAAAGGGAGTTGGCACACGGACTATGTTTAACCGAAGGGGAAGAATTTCTCATGGTAGGACATGAAGAAAGAAAATTGTGGGGGGCAAAGGGGGCCTCTGACACCCTTCAAACTATATCATGATAGTGCTTTCCTATACTCAAAGGATGATGTTAGCTAGAGCTCTGGAGATCAGTGAGCTATTTGGATGCTTTTAGAATAAAAACATAATCAAATATGCTTTCTATCCATGTGCTATATTCCCAACTCAGTTAAAAGACTTTTTCAAAAAACAGCTGACAGGTGCTCTATATTGATTTCCTAAGACTGTCATAACAAAGCGTCACAAACTGGATGGCTTAAAGCAACATGACTTAGTTACCTCACAGTTCTGGAGGCTAGAAGATTAATTCAAGGTGTGGGCAGGGCCATGTTTCCTCCAGAGCCTTATAGGGTAAGGGTCTTCCTTGCCTTTTCCAGCCCTGGGCTTCCCTTAGCTCATGGTAGCATAATTCCCATCTCTGCCTCTGTCATCACATGGCTGCCTTCATGCCACCAATCTCTGTGTCATCTTCTGTGTGTGTGTGTGTCTCTGTATCCAAGTTTCCCCTTTTCATAAGGACACCAGTAATTGTCATTTAGGGCACATTCTCATAATCATGTCTGAACTTGAGTATACAGTAATCCTTTGGTATCTATGGGGGATTGGTTCCAGGACCCCCACAGATACCAAAATCCAAGGATGCTCAAGTTCCTTACAGTCAGTCTCCCCTATCCGCGAATCCGCATCTGGATCAACCAACAGTACCTGGCGTAGTATTTTTTTCATTTACAGTTGGTTGGATGGGTGGAACCTGCAGAGGAAGGCTGGCTGAGTTCACAAAGATCCTATTGACTAAATGAAGTCACATTCAGAGTCGCTAAGGGTTAGGACTTCAATATATCTTTTGACAGGGACACAATTCAACACGTAACATGCTCCTAGACCAGAACAATTGAAGAAGAACAAAGACTGGGATCATCTCCTACAGGACAGCCCTTAGTTCCTCCTTATTGGAAAGATGTAATTCAATCTTGAAAAGCCAAGGACAAATGCCATGACAATTCTAGAGACTCCAGATAGTTCTAGAGTAGTGAGAAGACAGATAGCTTCATGTCTTCAGTATCTTGGTGACTCAGTCTTCACATGTGTAAATCAGGGACTGTAAAACTTACCTGTCCTTCTTCCACAGAAGAAAGAGAACTGTTTAATGTCCTGCATAACCAGCATATCCCAGTGGCAATCATCTGGCTGTTCCCCACGTGAAACCTCCCCAGTCACTTTCACCTTGTCCTTCAACTGTTCTCTTAAGAAAAGAGAAAGAGACCTTGAAGAATATGTATTTGGACTCTGTGGGGAATGAAAAGTCGTCCAAAATTAAGAAAGAATATCTGTTTCTCCCCTGACCCACAGAGACATGTTGATTCCCCATTTAACTCAACACTTCCTCCTGCCTAAATTCACAAAGTACCTTTCCCTCTGCTCTGTAATTGACAAATCTCACTCCATCATATCCTGTATTTTTTCCACTCTTTGTATGTCCTAGAAATTATTTAGCATAGCAGGTACCTAATATAATATAAGTTTAGGGCTAAATCCTGAAATACACGCCCAGTTTCCACCCTAAAAAATCCTCCCTAATGTACTGACCCTTAGACCTGAAAGTGCCCTGGAAGAGAATCCATCCCGCTCAGCTTAGCTACTCATTGTGGTTCCCTGTGGCACACAGAACAGAGCTTTAGCTCGATACTCATGGCCTTCAATTACCTAATCCCTACCTGACCTTACTGCCACTGTCTTTCTTTACATTGTCTCTTATCCTCTACGTGCTGGTAATGCAGCTTACTCATCTTTCCTATTCCACACACATTTGCCCCCTTCTTTTAATAAATGTTATTCAAGTTGTTCCGTTTTGCCTGGAATAGCTTTAACCATACACATATTTAAATTCTGCATATTTAAACCCTAAGTAACCTTTAAGTTACTCTCAAGTTACCCTTCCCACCCTCCCAGCTGGAATTCACTTGTCCAAACAATCACTCGCAGCATTTGGATCTACATTAACATGTTCTATCTTGCTGGAGTAATTTATACTTATCTACCACCACCACCCCTTACCACTCTGAAATCTTATGAAATGGGAACCTCAATTTATCCTTCTCAGCTTCCCTTCCCCCTATAAACCATAGCTCAAGGCTCGCACAGAGTATACGCTCATAAATACTTTAGTCCAGTTCTGAATAAGACTCAGCTCAGGCTTTGATCTCTGTTCCTAACACAAACCATGCCAAGTTATTGACATTTTATTAGTCATTTATACTTTAGCATAAATGTGGTTCCAACATTTTCATGAGACTGTTGTAAATATTACAAAACATGTGTGCATGATGACAAGGGTCAGAGGGCAGAATTGAGATGATAAAGGGTTCCACTGATAAAAAATTCCCCTCCATTCTCTTAGGAGACATGAACTTCACTGAGGTGTGTCGCTCATTCTGCTGCCTATGAACTTGTGACCAAGGTGGATTCAGAAGTAAAACCTCGCAGAAGAAATCATTTTTTTAAGTAACTACATTTCAGTATCTCCCATTAGACCCCTGAATCCCCCTCCTTCTCTTTGGCAAATTCTTACCCAAAGAGCTCTCACCCAGAAAGTGGTTTCTTCCTTTTTAAGTTCTTCATTTCATTCTCACATGGTTCTTGATTTCTGCACATTTTCCATCTTGTGGCTAAAACCTTGCTAATAGAAAGGGAGGCTTCCTGTGGATTTGCATTCAATCTTTAGGATAAGTTTCATTATGATATCATGTCCTATAGGAACTTTAAAAAATAGTGATTTGGAGCTCTCCCTACGGTTCTAAGTGTCTGGTGTCATAATTCACATGCATCTGCTTTCAAACCCACCACCTTCTGGGGCCAAGGGAGGATCACATTACCACACTGAGTCACCTGGTGGAAGCAAGAAGGACTTCCAGAATGACAGTGCCATGTGATGACTGAACACTAAATTTTCCTTCCACCTGGGCAGCTCTGAGAGAAGTGCTATAAAGGGGGCTGGCCAGCTGATGAAACGTTCAAAGCCTTAGATCCCTGCAATTTTATCTCATCCCAAGTAAATTCCTTTCTGAGCTGAGCATGTTCATGTAGGCACATGGAAAGGAGTTAGAGTGATCATCAGGTCCACTTCCATGTCATCAGATGATCTCCAAAATATCTAGAATTAATAGTTCAGTGGGAAAGGAATAGCACTTGGAGCCAGTCACAGTTTTAAGGCCTCAGTGAGCCTCAGTGGTCTCATAGGTGGGATGGGGATAGCTGGTGACCCCATAGAGCTGTGAAAAGAAGAACCAGGTGAGTAGATTGCCTAGCACAGAGTCAAGCTCATAGGACATGCTCAAAATATACTCTTCCCCTATCATCTTGCTGTCCCCTTTGTCATTGACTCTACCTATAAGTAGGGATTCCACAGCTTCATTCAGTCATCCATCCCAGAATTTCACTCTCCTGATAAAGGTGGATAGAGCAAACACTCCTCTTCCAGGGACCCTCACACCTAGTGCTGTTTCCCTCCAACCCATGAGCCCTCCATACAAACACCAAACCCCACTGTCATTAATTTTCTCCCCCACTCCTCAGGCTTCTCACCACAACTTAGAGAGGAAAAAATAAAAACTGAACAAATGATTTCCAGTGTAAAAATCTGGCAAAGGATTTTAAAAAAAATTACCAGTGCTGTTCAACAGAACTTTCTACAGTGATGGCAATGTTCTGTATCTGCACTGCCCAATGCAGTAGCCACTAGCCAAATGTGGCTAGGGTGAATGAAGAACTGCACACTTAGATTAATTAAATTTTTAAATTACTATTTTTAAATTTAATTTTAATTAATGAAATTAAATAGGCAGGTGGCTACCATATTGGACGGCACAGATATAGACCGATGTTTCTCAAGCTTCAATGTACATATCCTCATGGGGATCCTGTCAAAATGCAGGTTGTGATGTGGCAGGTCTGGGGTGGGACCTGAGATTCTGCATACCTGATACATAATGCTGATGCTGCTGGACCAGAGACCATACTTTGAGTAGCAAGGATCTAGCCTATATTATGCAAAGAACTGGTTTTTGGAAAAAGACAGCAACCTGAAAAACAACAGAGAAAGGATATGAATAGATAATTTACAAAAGAGGAAATCCAGAGGGCTATTAAGCATATGAAGATGTCCAAACTCATTAGTGATTGGTGAAGGCAAAATAAAACAACACTATTTTATCACTTAACAACTGTAAGGTTGGCAACGATTAGAAGGCTGGATGTCACCAAGTGTTACTGGAGATGTGAGAGTATAGGAGTGCCATATTCTGCTGAAGGCTGAGTGGGCTGGTGCAGCCATCCTGGAAAGCAGTCTAGCACAATTGACTTAAATGAAGTAGTTGCATACTCATGACCCAGCCATTAATTTCCTGAGTATGTATCTCAAAGAAATTCTCACACAGGTCATGTAAGAAGGTTGTGACAAGTAAGCAGAGCCAAGTTAGGCCTCCATCACTGGGGCAGTGGATGGTAAAGTGTGGTGGGTGCACAGCATAGGATACTATCCAGCATTTGGAATCGATATTTGTGATGGGCCTGTAGCAATACTGATGGGTCCTAAGATGGTATCACTGAGCGAAAAAAATATGAATCAGAATGAGACATACAATACCATGTTCAGAGATTAAAGTACCTGCTACAAAATCACCAGTCCTGTTGTGTAAAAATACATTCTAGATGTATGTATTGTATACGGTTGGAGTGAGGGGGCAGAATGGGAGTATGGAATGGGGATAAAAAGGAAGAAATGAAGCAAGATAGGACCTTGCATGGACTGTGAAGATGCGGCATGTAGCAAAGGAGAAGTCTGGAATTCAGTACCCTCGACAAGCTGGCCCGCATGGCCTGACCAGCCTCATCTCCTACTGTGTCCCCCATGTTAACCCTCCCTAGACTGCCGGCAAACTGATTCTACTGCTGTCCTCCAGACATGCATGGGCCATTCCTTCACTGACTCCTTTTCCAAGAGTGGAATCTTCCTAATCCCCTGATCCATGTGTACCCTGGGCTATTTCCTTTGGGAAATCTCTCCAATCATCAAAACGAAAACGAACACCTCTTTCTCTGACATCTGCCATGCCTATGCTCTGCATCTCTCTTTTGGCACTGATCATACTGATTTGCATCCTTGGCTGCTACTTTTTGTAATGACATAAAGCTAAGCAAAAGGACAACCAGGGCATCAACATCAACAACACCAGTCCCCGGAAGCTGTAAGCTTCTGGAACACAGGGTCAGGGTCTCGCTTCTCTTCCCGATCTTCATCAGGGTCTATCACTATATATTTCAAAGACCTGCTTTACAAGAGCTGACTGATTAGGTTAACCCTCATCTTAAAAACTATTTCTTTAGGCAAAAAAAGTGCAGTATTTAGTCCTCAAATTGAATAAGTCAGGAGTGTGTGGAAAAACAGGGTTTGCAGACCAGTGTCACTAGTGATCCTTATAAATATTTTTATATCCATTAAACTAAAGCAATAAAGATAAGACACTCTGTAAAGATAACATTAACAGTACTTTATATATCCTAAAATAATCATGATGAACACACTGTCCAGTTAATCACAATTTACCGTTGCTTATTGTCTAGAATCTTTTCAGGATATCTTTCTTCAGCAGTTTTAATGTGGTGCTTGTAAATTTGACATTCTTTGTTTATAAACACTGGGTATGATAATAACTACCATTTGTTGAGTATCTACTCTATTTCCAGCTGTACAGACTTTAGCTCATTTTTCTCCTCACAACACTGTAGGTTATACTGTCGAATTCCCATTTTATAGCTGAGGAAACAGAGGGTCAAAAGCATTGAAGTAACTCCCTCAAGGCCATCAGCTAGTGATCAACCAAGCAAACCTGGTTTCAAACCAGGTTCGTTTGGCTCCCAAATCCAAACCCTTTCTACAATCCACTTCTGCCAAGGAGTTTTCTAGTGTGTCTGGTTCTCCAGGCCAATGTCTATTTGATATTATGACTCTGAACATCTAAGTCATAAAAAGTAGCCTGTGATTTACATAAATCAATGGTTCTCAAATGCATATGCACTTCTAGAACTATGATTACAGCTGAATTGGTCTGGGGATACAGTTTTAAAAGCTTCCAGATTATTCTAATGTGCAGCCAGAGTTGAGAACCACTGACACAGACTCAGAACAGGTGCCCAGATATAAGTCTACATACACTGGAATGGGAAGGGACTTGTATAATAAACTTGCCCTCTTGTACAACATAGGGAATATAGCCAATACTTTATAATAACTATATACGGAGTATAACCTTTAAAAATTGTGAATGTATTGTACACCTGTACAATATTGTACACCTGTAACTTATATAATATTGTACTTCAACTATACTTCATATTAAAAAATTTAAAGAAAAAGAGATAAAGCTTTGATAGCTTTATCACAAAATTTAAATAAAGACACAATACAATAAATACAGTATTCTAAAGCTGAAAAAATAAAGTTGCCCTCAGCCCTTTTTCTAAATTAAATCTCTGTAAGGACAAGTTTGCCATCATTTTTTCTAATACGTGACTAATTTTTTCTCATCTTTCTCCAGCTTCTTCTTGCCTTTTTGGATCACAAATATCAAAACAGGAAATAAATATTCTGTTAAGAGTCTGATAAGTGCAGAGCATCAGAGCAGTGATATTTTCAGGACTCCCTTGGTCAGGGTAGGTTAGCTGCTGTAACCAATCAACCCACGTCTCAGTGGCTTAAAAGATAGAAATTTGTTTCTCACGCTCATAACGGTTCAGCAGGCTGCCTTCCACAAAGTGACTCAGGGACCGAGGCTGTCCACATCTTTGCCATCTTCTACAGCCTCTGACCCCTCTGTTGGATCCTTTCTATCTGGCTGGCAGATGGGGAAGAGAAGTACATCTTATGAGGGAGGATTTTACAGACCAGGCCTGGAGAGTTGCATGTCCTTTCTGCTAACATTGCTGTTTAACTCAACCCAAAGTTGCTTATGACCTTCAGATGTTTCCCTGTAACTTTTATCCAAGTTGTCTTATCTATTTTAAAAAGGAATTAACATAATATTTATTGAGGACCTACTATGTTGCAGGTTCTAGCTAGTTATGTTTCATATGTTATCTTATTACGTTATCAGAATAATCCTGTGAGCGATGTGCTGTGTCATTATTCCCATTTTACAGAGGGTATTGAAGCTAATGGAATTTAAGTGACCCAACCACACTTAGATATCAGATACTAGAGCTCAGGTCTTCTACTACTTTCCATTGGAGTGTTTGGCTTTATTTTTAAGAGCATTATATCAAAAGCTGCTCAAGATGTCAGATTACAAAAGAATAATTTACAGAGGTAGACAGACCCACTTTCCCACCTTGCCTCCCGAAACTGTACAAAGTCCCCTGGATCTCTCCAGAGTGTGCATGGTCACCTCAGTTAGATGGCATCAAAATGTCTCACTCTTAGTTATTCTTTAACATTTGTTTGAAAATAAAATCAAAGTCTTTTGATATCAAAATCTAGTTCATTATTAAAATTTTAATTTAATACAAATCCTACAGACAGGTGTAGGATTAAGGTGGATTGTCTCAGAGTCTTTCAACCTCTAATAAATCTGTGTGAATATTTTGGCCCCATTGACAAGAAGTTGCTTCATTCCCAGAGTGAAAATTTTCCATATTTTAACTGCCAGAAAGAAAGCTCTAGCCTGGGAACATTCCCCCCAATACCTAACCAAGTTTCTCACTTCAAATCTCTTCCCACTCAATTCTTAAATATCCAGACATTGAATCCAGCCTATAGATCCTCCCAGTTCTGCTTCTGTACTTCCTAAAAGAGATGTGGTTAGACCTCTCATTCACTCATTCAACACATTTTAGTCAAATGATCACTTGGAGCCAGGTGCAGAACTAGATGCTGGGAGGGATACAGTGATGGAGAAGGCCCCAAACATTGCTTCAATGAGCTCACAATTTATTATGGAGGAGGAATACACAACCAGCCATGACATCCCCTGATATTCACTCAAGGATAGAGGTGGGCTAAGAGTTATAGGGACATAGAGGAGAGAGAAACTAATTCTGCTGGAGAAGGGAGAAATGAAGTGGCATTAGGAGTGACATTTGAAGTGAGCATTAAGGGAGGGTGGGAGCTTTTAAAACAGAGAATGAGAGGAAGGACATTCCAGGTCAAAGGAATGGCATGACCAAAGGCTCCGAAGCACATGGCCTGGAATGGCCAGTAACTGGGTGAAGCTCAGACATGGTGCTCAGAGATGAGAGCAGGGAGAGAATTTACTAGTGGAAGCAACTGGAGTCATTACAGTTTACTGTTGCTGTTATTATTTTCTTGTTGCTATTTGTTTTTGATATTTTGTTTCAGAGAATAAATAGAAAAAGAGTATCTGCAGCTAGGAGGACCAATGAAGAGACTGCTGCAACAATTCTGAAGAGGAAATGATGAAGGACTGAATGAGATCTTTGGGGCAAGGGAGGAATAACAAGATAGAAGAGTCATTTCAGAGATGGAGTTAGGAAGACTTGGTATCTCCAAGGGATGGAGGAAAGGGAGCAGCAAGCAGTGCCTGCCTCCCCCATCTTGGGACTGAGCACTGGCAATGTGGGGGCACACTTAACCCACAGAGCCAGTGTCGTGGGAGGTCAAGCAGGAAAAGTACTGTGATCAGTGAAGACAGGACTGGGGATGTAACAGAAGACAGTGTCTGAAGCGCCCACCCTGAGTTTCTGGGTGGTGACCAATGGATAAGAACCCCATTGCAATAGACACCTGAATGCTGACTGTGCCCTTTGCTGATGACATAATGATGAGACAGGCAGTAGCATTTGGTTTTAAGACCAGGAATCTGATGACTGGCCCCAACTCTGCTCTGCCACTAGCTGTACAACCATAAGAGTCTAGTCACTTAATTTCTGTGTTTCAGAATATTCATCTTTAAACTAAATCTTGTAGTAAATAACCTCCAAGGCAGGGTTCTAAACTCCTTTTCTGAGGACTGGACCTAGCTCATAATGAAAGATCCACAGAGAAATAGGGAAAATCAGCATAGTATCATATAAATATTTAGGGAGACATACAATAACTAAATAACTATAAGGTTGGATGGATGGATGGATGGAGAAAGAGGAAAAAAAAGAACTACAAGGTTGAAACTACATTTTCTGCAAAGGACTTTCTTTTATTCCAAGGATATATTTTTACTTCATTTTTGGTGTTAAAATTGTTCTTTCTTTTGTTAAACAGTGGTGAGAGTTGATAGCAGTTTTTTTAAACGTTTAATTTTTAAACTTTAAGGTTTTTAAACTCGAAAACGTTCCAGACTTCTGTAGTTCTCAGGGTTTGTTTTTGTTTTCTTTTTATTTAAAAATTTTCTTATTCTGTAAAATCGAACAGCCTGGGAGCCAATTTCCTAGCATTTCTCCCAACTGTAGAGGCAGGGGCCAGGCTACAACAGCAGAATATTGTTTTCTTTTTACAGCACCTGCCCCTGCCCCTCACCCTCACCCTACCCGCTTGAGCAGCTGTTATCCAGCAAGCACCAATGGCCCACTGATGAGTGGAATGTGATCCCATCCCAACCCAGAAATTAGGGGATTTGCTTCTGGGGACCTTCAAAGAGAATCCACATTTTTTTGGTCTTTTCTCCTTTATTCCTTTTATTCTCTCTCCTGCACCAAAAACAAAAAATAAAAGAAAAAGAAAGGCAAGCAAATCAGTGGGAGGACAGAAAATTTGTTCTCCAGATGATATTTCTGTTCATCCTGGGATCCTTTAAACATCCAACATCCCAAGCCAACCTCCCCCCACTTACCACTGGAGCTGAACCAAGGTCTCCTGTTACATGGCCATAGAACTGTCGGCCAGGACACATTTTTTCCTTCCAAAGAGTCATTTGCAGTTGGAAGGTATAGAGATTGGTTATGCTAAAGCTTCAGTACATGATCAGATAACACAGATTAAGTTGATGTATGACAGGATCTCACACTATAGGGCAGTTGTGGGATACCCCAACTGAAACCTCAGAAGATACAACCATTTTCCTCCTAAAGGAAACTAAAGACGGTATCACAAAGTTATACACTGTCCCTAACCCTATTGTGTACTGACTAATCATAATAGACATACTAAATAATAGCTATTATTTTTCTGGCATTTACTATGGACAAAACACTCTTAACACCAATCTCTAAAGTAGAAATTATTTCTCTCTTAATTAGAAAGCTGAGACTCAGGGAAATTAGTTTCTTGCCAAAATTATATAATGAGTCAGTAATGGAGATGGGATCTGAATCCAGATTTGTCCAGTCACAAACCCTAATTATGGCACAATCCAGAGTAAACCCCTCCCCCATTGTACCAAGGTATGAAACCATTTCCAAAGCATAGCAAGACAATGGCGTGAAGAGATGGTCTCTCTTGCAATCTGACAGAGGAGCTAGGCCTGTAAACAACGAGTTAGACTACAGGGCACATTCAGAGAAGGGTTATGATGCTGTGGCAAACAAGATGCATTGTTACCTCAGAAAAGCCTTCCATCAGGATCGACATTTGAGGATCAGGTGCTTGGGCTCTGGAGCGACTCAAAGTTCCTGCGAACAAAAATGCCAAGATTATTATTTCACAAGAAAGATAGTCAAAGTCATGTTCAAAGGCAGAATTCAGCTTTCTTTTTATGAAACCAGGCTATTAGTCTTTAGTAGAAAATTATCACCTTTTTCCAGATGAGCTTGTTTCTGAGGTAGCTAGTGAGGAAACCACCCCCAGCTCTCAGTATAGGTGACCGAGCTGCCTCTGGGCACTGCCATAAACATCAGTAATAAATTTAGGGCCTACCCTGCAGCTTCAAAGATGGCAAAGCACAATCAAAGATGGATTTGCTTTGAAAGGACAAAGGGGCTTGAAGAGGGGCAGGGTGAGAAGAATCAGTGAGGAAAGGGATACCCATGGTTTCTGACTAGTACAAGCAGCAGGACTGAGGTGCAGCATTAAGACAAAGCAGGACCAGGTAACCTGGGGGAGAGAACCCAGTGTGGTTCAGAAAGTCTTGTGAAGACGAAGAAAAAGTTCCAAGTGGAGGTGAATGAGGTTAAAGGAGGATCTCTTAGTCAAAGATGAGAGATATGAGTGTGTTTCAGTGCTGCTGAAAGCAGAGAGGGAAATGTTGAAGACACAGGTCAGAGGAGAGACAGCTGGGGTAAGACTTGAAGGGTATACAGAAAGTTTAAAATAACCACTATAGAGGTGTGAAAGCTCTACAACATTAGTAATATGGTGACATCCTGAGCAGTGCTAGGAGCCAGACTGAGTCTAGGTTGGAGATAGTATGGCCCGCAGCTATGCAGCTTCATGTCGTCCGCCATCCCTCCGCCATGGGGGCCAGGAGCCCAGGAACAGAGACTGGGGTCTCACCAGATAGGTGGGTACAATAATCACGCCAAGAGATTAGGGAATTAAGGAGGGAAGTGAAGTGAGAGGACATCCCATGTTGCAAGAATATAGTCCTGCACTCTCTCAGGAATTATATTAGAACACTGTACTCAGTCATAGGGGTCCAGGGCCTTCAGGTGGCTTCAGAGACACTACTTGACACTGAACTAGAGTCTCCTCCAGTCTTTCCCTGTGCCCTTGTTAGTTTGTCCCTGATTGGATCAACAGTCTTTTCAACCTTCCCCCATCCCTAGGAATAGCCATTGGGACAATGTTACCTTGGTCTTTATTTGGGAGTCTTAGGAGTGAAAAATGCAGATCTCCATGATCTGGGAAGAATTGGTTTGATTTAAATTCCTGGAATTTAAATTGGTTCAAGATGGCAGAGTAGAAGGACATGTGCTCACTCCCTCTTGCGAGAGCACCAGAATCACAACTAACTGTTGAACAATCATCGACAGGAAGGCACCAGAACTCACCAAAAAAGATACCGCACATCCAAAGACAAAGGAGAAGTCTCAATGAGATTGTAGGAGGGGCACAATCACAATAAAATCAAATTCCATAACTGCTGGGTGGGTGACTCACAAACTGGAGAACAATTATACCACAGAAGTCCACCCACTGGAGTGAAGGTTCTGAGCCCCACATCAGGCTTCCCAACCTGGGGGTCCAGAAAAAGGAGGAGGAATTCCCAGTGAATCAAACTTTGAAGGCTAGCAGGATTTGATGGCAGGACTTTGACAGGACTAGGGAAAACAGAGACTCCACTCTTGCAGGGCACACACAAAGTAGTGTGCACATCAGGACCCAGGGGGAAGGAGCAGTGACTCCATAGGAGACTAAACCAGAACTACCTGCTAGTGTTGGAGTGTCTCCTGCAGAGGCGGGGGGCAGCTGTGGCTCACAGCAGGGACAAGCACACTGGTAGCAGAGGTTCTGGGAAGTACTCCTTTGTGTGAGCCCTCCTGGACTCTGCCATTAGCCCCAACAAAGAGCTTGTAGTATCCAGTGCTGGGTTGCCTCAGGCCAAACAACCAACAGGGAGGGAACTCAGCCCCACCAATCAGCAGACAAGTAGTTTAAAGTTTTACTGAGCTCTGCCCAACAGAGAAACACCCAGCACTATCCACCACCAGTCCCTCCCATCAGGAAGCTTCCACCAGCCTCTTAGACAGCCTCATCCACCAGAGGACAGACAGCAGAAGCAGGAAGAACTACAATCCTACAGTCTGTGGAATGAAAACCACATTCACAGAAAGATAGGCAAAATGAAAAGGCAGAGGATTATGTACCAGATGAAGAAACAAGATAAAACTCCAGAAAAACAACTACATGAAGTGGAGATAGGCAACCTTCCAGAAAAAGAATTCAGAATAAAAATAGTGAAGATGATCCAGGACCTCAGAAAAAGAATGGAGGCAAAGATTGAGAAGATGCAAGAAATGTCTAACAATGACCTAGAAGAATTAAAGAACAAAAAAACAGAGATGAACAATTCAATAACTGAAATGAAAAATACACTAGAAGGAATCAGTAGCAGAATAACTGAGGCTGAAGAATGGATAAGTGACCTGGAAGAGAGAATGGTGGAATCCACAGCAGTGGAACAGAATAAAGAAAGCAGAATAAAAAGAAAGGAAAACAGCCTAAGAGACCTCTGGAACAAACTTAAACGCACCAACATTCGATTTATATGGGTCTCAGAAGGAGAAGAGAGAGAAAAGGGACTCAAGAAAATATTTGAAGAGATTATAGTTGAAAACGTCCCTAACATGGGAAAGGAAATAGCCACCCAAGCCCAAGAAACACAGAGAGTCCCAGGCAGGATAAACCCAAAGAGAAACACACCGAGACACATAGTAATCAAATTGACAAAAATTAAAGACAAAGAAAAATTAATGAAAGCAACAAGGGAAAAATGACAAGTAACATACAACGGAACTCCCATGAAGTTAAAAGCTGATTTCTCAGGAGGAACTCTAAAAGCCAGAAGACAGTGGCACTATATATTTAAAGTGATGAAAGGGAGGAACCTACAACTAAGATTACTCCACCCTCAAGGATCTCATTCAGATTCGATGGAGAAATCAAAAGCTTTGCAGACAAGCAAAAGTTAAGAGAATTCAACACCACCAAACCAGCTCTACAACAAATGATAAAGGAACATCTCTCACTGGGAAACACAAGAGAAGAAACAGACCTACAAAAACAAACCCAAAACAATTAAGAAAATGGTGATAGGAACATACATATTGATACTTTTTACCTTAAACGTGAATGGATTAAATGCTCCAATGAAAAGGCACAGCCTTGCTGAATGTATACAAAAACAAGACCCATATATATGCTGTCTACAAGAGACCCACTTCAGACTTAGGGACACATACAGATTGAAAGTGAGGGGATGGAAAAAGATATTCCATGCAAATGGAAATCAAAACAAAGCTGGAGTAGCAATACTTATATCAGAAAAAACAGACTTTAAAATAAAGAATGTTACAAGAGATAAGGAAGGACACTACATAATGATCAAGGGATCAATCCAAGAAGAAGATATAACAATTATAAATATATATTCACTCAACATAGGAGCGCATCAATACATAAGGCAACTGCTAACAGCTATAAAAGAGGAAATTGACAGTAACACAATAATAGTGGGGGACTCTAATACCTCACTTACACCAATGGACAGATCATCCAAACAGAAAATTGAGAAGGAAATACAATCTTTAAATGATACAATAGGCCAGATAGATTTAATTGATATTTATAGGACATTCCATCCAAAAACAGCAGATTACACTTTCTTCTCAAGTGCACATGGAACATTCTCCAGGATAGATCACATCTTGGGTCACAAATCAATCTTCAGTAAATTTAAGAAAACTGGAATCATATCAAGCATCCTTTCTGACCACAATGCTATGAGATTAGAAATCAATTACAGGGAAAAAAACGTAAAAAACACAAATGCATGGAGGCTAAACAATATGTTACTAAATAACCAAGAGATCACTGAAGAAATCAAAGAGGAAATTTAAAAATACCTACAGACAAATAACAATGAAAACACAACAATCCAAAACCTATGGGATGCAGCAAAAGCGGTTCTAAGAGGGAAGTTTATAGCAATACAAGCTTATGTCAAGAAACAAGAAAAATGTCAAATAAATAATCTAAACTTACACGTAAAGTAACTAGAGAAAGAAGAACAAACAAAACACAAAGTTAGCAGAAGGAAAGAAATCATAAAGATCAGAGCAGAAATAAATGAAATAGAAACAAAGAAAACACTAACAAAGATCAATAAAACTAAAGCTGATTCTTTGAGAAGATAAACAAAATTAATAAACCACTAGCTAGACTCATCAAGAAAAACAGGGAGAGGACTAAAATCAATAAAATTAGAAATGAAAAAGACAAGTTACAACAGACACTGCAGAAATACAAAGCACCCTAAGAGACTACTACAAGCAACCCTATGCCAATAAAATGGACCACCTAAAGAAATGGACAAATTCTTAAAAAAGTATAACCTTCCAAGATTGAACCAGGAAGAAATAGAAAATATGAACAGACCAATTAGAAGTAATGAAATTGAGACTGTGATTAAAAATCTTCCAACAAACAAAAGTCCAGGCCCAGATGGCTTTATAGGTGAATTCTGTCAAACATTTAGGGAAGAGCTAACACCCATCCTTCTCAAACTCTTCCAAAAAATTGCAGAAAAAGTAACACTCCCAAACTCATTCTATGAGACCACCATAACCCTGATATCAAAAGCAGACAAAGATATTCCAAAAAGGAAAATTACAGACCAATATCACTGATGAATATTGACAGAAAAATCCTCAACAAAATACTAGCAAACAGAATCCAACAACACATTAAAAGGATCATACACTATGATCAAGTGGGCTTTATCACAGGGATGCAAGGATTCTTCAATATATGCAAATCAATCATTGTGATAGACCATATTAACAAACTGAAGGATAAAAACCATATGATCGTCTCAACAGATACAGAAAAATCTTTTGACAAAATTCAACACCGATTTATGATAAAAATCCTCCAGAAACTAGGCATAGAGGGAACTTACCTAAACGTATTAAAGGCCATATATTACAAACCCACAGCCGACATCATTCTCAATGGTGAAAAACTGAAACCATTTCCACTAAGATTAGGAATAAGAGAAGGTTGCCCACTCTCACCACTATTATTCACCGAAGTTTTGGAAGTCCTAGCCACAGCAATCAGAGAAGAAAAAGAAATAAAAGGAATACAAATTGGAAAAGAAGAAGTAAAACAGTCACTGTTTGCAGATGACATGATACTATACATAGAGAATCCTAAAGATGCCATCAGAAAACTACTAGAGCTAATCAATGAACTTGGTAATGTTGAAGGATGCAAAATGAATACACAGAAATCTTTTGCATTCTTATACACTAATGATGAAAAATCTGAAAAAGAAAAAGGAAACACTCCCATTTACCATTGCAACAAAAAGACTAAAATACCTAGGAATAAACCTACTTAAGGAGACAAAAGACCTGTATGCAGACATCTATAAGACATTGATGAAATAAATTAAAGATGATATAAACAGTTGGAGAGATATACCATGTTCTTGGATTGGAAGAATCAATATTGTGAAAATGACTATACTACCCAAAGCAATCTACAGATTCAATGCAATCCCTATCAAATTACCAAAGGCATTTTTTATAGAACTAGAACAAAAATCTTAATATTTGTATGGAGACAAAAAAGACCCCAAATAGCAAAAACAGTCTTGAGGGAAAAAAATGGAGCTGGAGGAATCAGACTCCCTGACTTCAGATTATACTGCAAAGCTACAGTAATCAAGACAATATGGTGGTGGCACAAAAACAGAAATACAGACCACTGGAACAGGATAGAAAGCCCAGAGGTAAACCCATGCACCTATGGTCAACTAATCTATGACAAAGGAAGCAAGGATATACAATGGAGAAAAGACAGTCTCTTCAATAAGTGGTGCTGGGAAAACTGGACAGCTACATATAAAAGAATGAAATTAGAACACTCCCTAGCACCATACACAAAAATAACCTCAAAATGGATTAGAGACCTAACTGTGTGACCAAACACTATAAAACTCTTAGAGGAAAACATAGGAAGAACACTCTTTGACATAAATCACAGCAAGATCTTTTTTGATCCACCTCCTAGAGTAATGGAAATAAAACCAAAAATAAACAAATGGGACTTAATAAAACTTAAAAGCTTTTCCAAAGCAAAGGAAACTACAAACAAGACAAAAAGACAACCCTCAGAATGGGAGAAAATATTTACAAACAAATCAATGGACAAAGGATTAATCTCCAAAATATATAAATGGCTCACCTCAATATTAAAGAAACAAACAACCCAATCCAAAAATGGGCAGAAGACCTAAATAGACATTTCTCCAAAGAAGACATACAGATGGCCAAGAAGCACATGAAAAGCTGCTCAACATCACTAATTATTAGCGAAATGCAAATCAAAACTACAATGAGGTATCACCTCACACCAGTTAGAATGGGTATCATCAGAAAATCTACAAACAACAAATGCTGGAGAGGGTGTAGAGTAAGGGAGCCCTCTTGCACTGTTGGTGGGAATGTAAATTGATACACCACTATGGAGAACAATATGGAAGTTCCTTAAAAAACTAAAAATAGAATTATCATATGACCCAGCAATCCCACTACTGGGCATATACCCAGAGAAAACCATAATTCAAAAAGACACATGCACCCCAATGTTCGTTGCAGCACTATTTACAATATCCAGGTCATGGAAGTAACCTAGATGCCCATCGACAGACAAATGGATAAAGATGATGTGGTACATATATACAATGGAATATTACTCAGCCATAAAAGGAATGAAACTGGGTCATTTGTAGAGACGTGGATGGATCTAGAGACTGTCATACAGAGTGAAGTATGTCAGAAAGAGAAAAACAAATATCGTTTATTAACACATATATGTGGAATCTAGAAAAATGGCACAGACGAACCAGTTTGCCAGGCAGAAATAGAGACACAGATGTAGAGAACAAGCATATGGACATCAAGGGGGGAAATGGGGGGGTGGTGGTGATGGGATGAATTGGGAGATTGCATTTAACATACATACACTAATATGTATAAAATAGATAACTAACAAGAAAGTGCTGTATAAAAAAATAATAAAATTCCATAAATAACTAAATAAATAATAAATAAGTTCCTGGAATTCCCTAGAGAGAGTCTGACAACCTTGGAAGATGTATGAATTGCTGTTGTTGTTGTTCCTTGTTTTCTTAGAAGGAAGGTGGATTTGCATTTTCATTTTTAAATTATGATGTAGTATGTCAACACATGCTTCATATACATTTTATAAAATTAGAGATGTATATAGAGTTCAAAAAAAGTGAAAGTACCCCTTTACCCACAGCCTTCACCCATTTCTCTCTTGCCAGTAGGTAACTACAAGTAACAACTTGGTGATTCATCACTCCTACCTTATTCTGTGCATTTACGACTTTAGATATACACTTACATATGAATATACATATCTATATCCACGTTTTTCATAAATCGTATCAAGCAATACATATTTTTCTGTGATCAGTTTTTCCATGCCATATAAATTCCTTTTTCTTTTTAAAATTTTATTATGGAATATTTAAAAACAGAGAAATAGAAGATTGAGTATAATAATAACCTATGTACTTGCCATCTAGATTTATGTAACTATTCATGTTTTCTATATTTCACCAGATTTTTTGAAGAAATGAAACTTTGCAGATAGAGTTTAATTGCCCTTCTTAGCCCACCCCAGTCCTATTCCATTCCCTAGTTTCCCAGAAGAAGCCACAATCTGGAGAAATTGTTGGGTATACTTAAACTTTTTTTTTTAAAAACAACACATGTATGCTTCCATAATCTAATTACGGCATTGTTCTGAGAGTTTTAAAAATGCAGGAATGGTCTCATACTGTACATGGCTTTCTGTGACTTACTTTTCTTCCTCATTAATTTTCTAGATGTATCTATATTAATACATGAGTGCTAATTAACTTTTTTTAATTGTTGGTTTTCTTTTAATATATGACAACTGCTTTATCCATTCTTCTTTTGGTAGATATTTAAGTTGTTTCCAATTTTTGTTGTAACAAACTCTGCTGCTGTGAACATAGTCCATGGCCCCTTGAAGCAGATGTGTGACAGTTTCTTTTAGACACATGCCTGTCCCTTGCAGGACTCTTCAGAACTTTTATTAACAATGAACATTAGTCAACTGTTAATTTTACTGAAAAAGTGACATGCAGGTATGTTCAGTCAAAGAATACAAAGTATCTCTGCAAACAGGTTATGTTGCTTTCTTTGCAAGTGTTGCAGGTTTTACTGAGTCCCCAATTTCCAAGAAATTGGAAGTGAGGAAATAATATCATCTGCTGAGATTAAAAACTCCCATCTACCCACAGTGGATCACAACAAGGATGTTCACAGTCCGTTGAGTGAATGACTCCCAAGCCAGGCAAGATTTAACTGTAACCTGAATGAAACATTCATGTTCTGAAGAACACAGCTATCAAAAACGGCCCTGTCTTCTGGGGAAACAGAAAATGGGAAGCCCTAGGGCAAAATTCAACAATGCTAGTCCAGGTATCATACAAATATAAGGGGAAGCCTGAACTACAGATTTCTAAACCAACTCTGCAGAGAGATGATGGGTACATAGTGTTATTCTGTATTCAATCCTGATATTCCCTATTTTCGCCCTGATTATCAACCAAAGACTACATTGGGCATTAGGATTTTGAGTGTTTCTAGTTACATGCCATACTTTAAAAATGTAAAGTAATGAATTGGCATTCTGATATTATAACATTTGCATGCATATTGTTCTTTTAAGTCCCATTATGAACGGGGTCCCTTCTCAGAATGCTGATAACCTCAGGTACGGAACTGAGACCGTAAGCTCCACAACTGACCGGTGGTAAAATATGGGTAATGAATGCACCTGGGTGGGTTCTTGGTCACACCACTCTGGCTCTCTTTTCCTGGGTCTACAACATGCATGAATTCTATTGTGACTCCGTGCACATGGTTTCTACAGTTTATATCTTCTGCGTTCCAGAAACCCTGAAGAACATCATGTATCTTTTTTCTGGCAAACACAAGTCATGGTGGCTCCAAATCCCAACAATTATAAGGAGGCAAAGTATCAGCTAAGTGGGTGAGTCTAAGTGCATATGCCTCAGCTTAAAAGAAGTTACTGCACCTCTGGGAAATTAAAGTGACTTAACCTTTTCATTGTATTGTATTTTTCTTTATACCTTTATGCAGTTTTTCCTGTGTTATACATTTATACCATCTTGATGAAAAATGGTTATGAGAAATAACATAAGCTAGATATTGAGGGTTATTTGTATGTGGCTTAATTGGTGTTCCAAACATCAGGAAGAACACTTCAAGGGATGTAAGGAAAAGCCACATTTTTGGTTTATGAAGTGAGAGCATTAAATGACCCATCTTGCAGAATGCTGGGTGAAATAAGATGGTGATTAGAGCAAAGAAAAAGGAACTGTGGTTATATTGTACCCTATGACCACTTTCCCACCAAATAATAATAGTTGTGATAATTACTAGTTTGTTCAAATAAGAATTTGCATCTTTAAATATGTGTAAATGACCAGCAATCCCTGATGTTGTTTCTGATGTTTTGGCATCACATTAAAAAGTTCCAGATTTTTAATGAAGGTCAGATTCCTTCATAACAGGAAAACATTTGTCATAAACACTATACAAATATTTACAGGGCTAGGCTGGGTAGTATGCAGTCTCCCCTTCCTAATTGGAACTGTGTCCTCAAGGGCAAACACAACAAGCAAACAGCAAACAAAGCAGGTCACAGGGTGCTGATATGAGGGGCACTGACACACCATCAACATGGAAATTCTCCAAGTTGGGCAAAGAAAGCACGTTGTAGGTAGTTCCCAGTTTTTTGAGGTTCTTTGATAGACTCTTTGCTATATGTTACTCAATGAGTGTCTCTCTTCCTTTGTTCTTTTCATTGCAGATGTTCTCTTTTCTCCTTGAGGGATACCTGAGCCCCAGATGTGTTATTTTTCCTTGATAAACTCCTCCACACCTCTATTCTGTCTGATTTAATTCAGTATAGTATTTTCATTTTAACCCACATTGAGAAAACATTTATCTCTAACCAGGAATATCTACATCAGTAATGCCAAAAAAGAAAGGGACTGGAAAGATTTGATCAGCTTTTCAGTAAAAAAGATGATAGAAATAACAGAGCCTTAATGAAAAGAAACACCATCTGTCTTCCAACCTCTGTTCCTTAGTCCCATGGTCACCACCATCACACAAAGTGGCTCTCCAGATGTAGATCATTATTCTCTACCAGTTCTCTATAAGTCAGTGGATGAGAGGTAGAATTTTGCTTTTCATGCTGTAGTCAACCACAGTGACTTACATGAACTCTAAATTAATTATCATTTCCATCAGCTTTAAGGTTTGTGAATCCATAAAAAAGGCCAGAGTCTAGGTGTCACAACGCTTTACTTAGCAATCAATATCAAAGCTCACTCTAGGAAGGCAAGAATCCTTGATTTGCATACTCTCCCATTATTCTGATTTGCTAACTTTCACCCCAAATGTGGGAAGAAGACAGATAGTGTGAGCTTGGAGACTGGCAGACAAAGGGTCTAATTCCAAATCTGTCACTTCTTGTGTAACCTGAGCTCATTAATAAATTTCTTTGCCACCAGTTTTCCATATCTTAGAAATGGAGTTTTTGCAGTGATAGAGTCAATGTTGTAAAAGCACTTAGCCCATGTTTTAAGCCCAAAAAGGACTCAATAAAGAATATTTCTTTTTCTGCAATTCTATTCCCTCTCCTTCCACTTGCCTATACATTTTAATCCAAACTTGTAAATAACTCATGGGTCAAAGATAAAATTAAAAGGGAAGTTAGAAAATATTTTAACCGAATGAAATGAAAATACAGCATATCAAATTTGAAGGACACTGCTAAAGCAGTACACACATAGAGGGGAATGTATGGCACTCAAATGCATTTATTAGAAAAAAAGGAAAGTTCTCAAATAAATGGCCTTATTTCCACCTTAACTCTCTAGAGAAAGAAGAGTATATTAACTCAAAATAAGCAGAAGAAAAGAAATAATGAAAGACAAAGTCCAAATCAATGAAATAGAAAACAGTGAAATAATCAAGAAAATTGAAACCTGGTTCTTTGAAAAGATTTTAAAAATTGATAAATCTCCAGCCAACCTGATCAGGAAAAAAATGAGAAAAGACACAAATTACCAACATCAAGAATGAGGGAGATGGCAGCACTATAAATTCTACAGATACTAAAATAATAGTAATGGAATATTTTGAACAGGTTTATGCTAATAAATTCAAGAACTTATGTGAAATGGACAAATTTATTGAAAGACACAACTATCAAAGTTTATTCCAGATGAAATAGACAAGTTGAAGACCATATGTCTATTTTAAAAATTCAATTTTTAGTTAAAACATTTCAACAAACAAAATTACTTTCTAACAAATTCTATCAAACATTTAAAAAGGAAAGAATATCAATTTAAGACAAATTGAAGAGAAGGGAACACTTCACAACTCATTCTATGATGTCAAAATCAGAAAGATACCCAAGCCAAACAAATACATTACAAGGAAATAAAAACTATAGATCAATGTCCCTCATGAATATAGATGCAAATATTCTTAAATTTTAACAAACTGAACCCAACAATATATAAAAAAAGATAATACATCATGACAGGAATAAGAGTGCAAGAATGGTTTAACATTAGGAAATCAATCAATGCACCATACAATCATCTCAATAAATGCAGAGAAAGAATTTGACAAAATCCATCATCAAAATCTGATAAAAGCTCACAACAAACTAGGAATATAAAGAAACATTTTTAATCTGACTAAAGAGATCTACAGAGACCTACATCTGACATCATACTTAATGGTAAAAGATCCTATGCTTTCCCCCTAAGGCCAGGAACAAGGTAAAGATGTCCACTGTTGCTATTTCTATTTGACGTTGTCATGAAGGTTCTAGCCAATGCAACAAGGTAAGAAAGTGGAAAAAGATGCCCACACTGGAAAGAAAGAAGTGAAACTATCTTTATGCACACATAACATAAAGTCTATATAGAAAATTTTATAGAATCTACAAAAAAGTTGCTAAAATTAATGAGTAAGTTTACCAAGGTTATATAAGATTAATATATAAAAATCAATTGTATTTCTAAATACTAACAATGAACAGTTGGAATTAAAAATTTTTAAATATCATTTATAATAACAAAAAATATGAGATAAGTCTGACAAAAGAAATGAAAAACCTGTAGACTTAAAACCACAAAATATTGCTGAGAGAAATTAAAGATGCCCTAAGCAAATGGAGAGATACATCTTGTTCATGGGTGAGAAGACTCAATACTTTTAAAATGTTAGTTCTCCCCAAATTGATCCCAATGAATATCCTAGCAGGCTTTTTATAGAAGTTGACAGTCTGAGTCTAAAATTCATATGGAGATGCAACGGACCTCAAAGAACCAAAACAATTTTGGAAGAAAAGAAAAATATTGGAGTATTCACACTGCCTGACTTCAAGACTTATTATAAGGTCATAGTAATCAAGACAAATGTGGTATTGGTTTTAAAATAGACAAATATAGTAATGGAACAAAATGGAGAGTCCAGAAATATACCCAAACATATATGATCGACTGATCTTGACACAGGTACAAAGGCAATTCAGTGGAGAAAGGATATTCTTTTTAACACATGATGCTGGAACAATTAGATAGCCACAGGCAAGAAAAACAACAACAACAAAAAAAGGAGCCTTGTACAGAATCTCACACCATATGCAAAAGATTAACTTAAAATAGATCATGGACTTAAATGTAAAACTTAAAACTATAAAAATTCTAGAAAGAAAAACAGGAGAAAATCTTTGTGACATTGAGTTAGGTAAAAATTACTTAGATACAACACTGAAAGTACAATCTATAAAAGAAAAATTTGATATATTGAGATTCATCAAAATGAAGAACTTCTGCTCTTTGAAAGACATTTATTAAGAGAATGAAACAAGCCACAGATTGGAAGGAAACACTTGCAAATCATACATCTGATAAAGGAATTTTACACAGAATATTTTAAAAAACACCAAAAACAATAATAAAAACCTAAGTTTTTAAAAGTAAGTGAAAGGTTTGAGCACATACTTCACCAAAGAAGACATAGGAATTGTAAGTAAGCGCACAAAAAGATGGCCAACACCATTATTCACTACGGAAATGTAAATTAAAATCACAGTGAGATACCATAATATATCTATTTAAATGTCTAAAATTAAAAAGACTGACCATTTCAAGTGTTGGTTAGGATGGGTAGCAGCAAGAACACTAACTAATACAGTGAGGCTGGGAATGCAAAATGGTACGACCACTTTAGAAAATAGTTTGTCAGTTTCTTGAAACATTAAATATACACCTAACAAAATATCCAGCCATTCCACTCCTAGGTATTTACCATGAGCAAAGAAAACACAAAGATTTACACACATATGTTCATTCCAGCTTTATCTGTAATAATAAAAACAAAACAAAACAAAAAACTAGAAACAATCCCAATGGTCATCAAAGTGGATAAACAAATGCCATATGTTTATATAATGGAATACTGTTCAACAATAAAAGGAAGTGAGCTACTGATACACACAATGACAAAATGAATCTCAAAATATAATGCTGACTGAAAGAAGCCAGATTAAAAAACATAAATATTTTATGATTCCACTCACATAAAATTTTAGAAAATGCAAACTTATCTACAGTGACAGAAAACACTTCAGTGGTTGCCTGGGGACATGGGGTGAACGGGAGAGGTGGAGGGAATTACAAAGGGGCACAAGAAAACTTTTAGGAGTGATGAATATGTTCACTATGTTGATTTTGGTGATGGTTTCACAATATAAACCTTACCAAATTATACATTTCAAATACTCCAGTTTTTTGTAAGTCAATCATAGCTCAATAAAGTTGTTAAAATTAATTAATTAAAAAACATTATCCAAATATCAGTTAAAAATGAATATCCTAAATTAGAAACCATGTAAAAATATGCCTTGAGGTGCACATGCCCTGATGAGTTGGTCAGTGGAGACTGACTTCATCCTGGCCTCCCAGTTTGGGGCTCACTCTTGTTTCTTCTTGTGTTGCAGTTGTTGATACTGTTACTCTATTCCTCTACCAGCTGTGTCTCTGGTTGGGGAGGTGGGTAAAGGATCTCATGTGATCCCACAGATTCTTCATACCCTGAAAACAATTTTGAGGTTCCATCACCCATCCTCCCATAACCACTTTTCAAATGAATAATGATCATTTTATCTTTTTTTCAAAGTATTATTATTGCTCTTTTTATTAAGCTGGTTGTGGGTACATGGGCATGTGTTTCACTATTATTATTTTTTTAAGCTGTATCACTCTACTGTATACACTGTTTTATGTGTATTAGTTTATTTTTATTTTTAACATTTTTAAATATTATTACAATTTTTAGAGGTTACTTTCCATTTACAATTACTACAAAATACTGGCTGTATTCCCCGTGTTGTACATCCTTGAGCCTACCTAGCCCCCAGTAGTTTGCACCTCCCACTTCCCCACCCCTATTTTGCCCCTCCCTCCCACTGGTAACCCCTAGTTGGAGTATATGATGCTAAGTGAAATAAGTCAGACAGAGAAAGGTAAATACTGTATGATATCGCTCATATGTGGGATTTTTTAAATATAGCAAACTAGTGAATATAACAAAAAAGAAACAGACCCACAGATATATAGAATAATGATCGTTTTAAATGCTGCCTCTTATTAAACGTCTACTACGTGCCAGGTAGTTGACATGTATTAGTGCAAATGCTCACAACAATCCTATGATATATATAATTTTCGCATTTTTCAGATGCATTAACTTGACTAAAACTGGTATTGATAGTAAACAATGGGGATAGGATCAGGACCTAGACTTGCTCACTAAAACGTAACTCGCCAGATAAATTCCTCGTGGTGGCAGATAAATCAGTGCTCTGGTGGCAGCACAACTGTCATCCTTGATCAAGAAAAGAAACAAACCAGATAGGAGTGGAGCACTTGGACTTGCCCCCCTCTGGGTGTTTTCCCCTTCAGGCTTCAGAACTGGCCTTTGAAAAACGTTTAGCCAAGTCCTGAAATGTGTTTTACCAAACACTTTTCCCTTGATTTTTAAACCCATGTGTTATTTCAGGAATAATAGAAACCATATATCTCTGACATATTTACACTTAAATCATCAAGATGTTTTGTCAGAACTTTTTGATGTCTTCTGAGATTTTTTTTTTTAATGAGACCCTCCTAGAAGCAGCAAGTCCCCATCACAAATAAACAAATTAAAACAAGAAGACTGACTCAGGACCCAGTTTCAGGCTGGCCGTGTGGGACAGACTTGAGACTGGGCAAACTGTATCACCCTTCCCTTGTCTCAGGAGGAGATGAGAATAGAATTTGGTGTCTAATGGTCATTTCAGAGTTTAATCCTGTTTCTAGCTTCAGATGAAACCATGAAAACTTGCATTCAGTGAGAAACTCTACAGATCAGGTGACATTGCAAAACCTGTTCTTAGAATATTGGAAAACCAAATGCAAAAGACAGAAGGCAAATCAATGTACCAGTTTATGAGATTTGATGAAGCTTAAAGCCTAGATTGAAAGACCCCTGAGAAAATGACCCCTTTGCAAAAGATGTGATCGCAGTTGTTCAGGCAAGCTGGCCCGTGTTATTTCTAACAGCTGTCCCAGCACACCAACAGCCTAGAGCCTTCCTTCTTGTTGGGGATACTGTGCTGAGCTCACCCATAGATCACACAGCCTGGTCCCCTAGAATTTTTCTGAAGACAAAGATAGGTGAGTGTTTCCAAAAGTCGTTTTCATAAGGTCAAGTACATTGGAGAGAAGCCAAGTGAACTTTGAGAGTCAAGGCATTGTTCTCAGAGCATCTCATGGCATCACCAGAATTGTGCTGGTGATGAGTGGACAGAAACAGGTGCTGGTTTCAGATCCCAGCCCTTCTACTTACTAGCTGCGTGACCTTGGCAAGGTCTTTAACCTCTGCAGCTCCTTCATCGCTAGAAGGACCCAAGAATGGGTTGGTATGTGAATTCGTAATACTGACACGCATACAAGAGGCTTGTGATAAATTGAAGTTTTCATCCTGACACCTGAAAGAGTGGAGAGAAAAATCTTTAAATGTTGATTCAAAGGAGCAGCACTTTGTGCTTCAAGATCTTGCTAATACACTTCATAAAACACATTATAAAAATATACAACCATTAAATTTGAGAGATGACATCATGGTCCAGTGTCTCGCCTTCCCTGCTCAGAATCCTCACCTGGAATACTTAGTTTTCAGTCCACTAACAAGTATCTGTTTATCACATAAGGCAATGTTTTCCATATCCATAGAGTATGAGGTTATCCATATCTGTGTATTTTGATATTTTATGTGTCCTTAAGAATTTTAGAGCTAAAGTGTTGCCCAGTTTTGGAAATGAGGAGGAAACTGAAGTCAGCAATGTTGAGGGACTTGTTCAAGGTCACAATGTTATTTATTAACGTTTGGGGATGATCTTCCAGGCCAGTGTTCTCGCCACATCACTCCAGTTTCCAATCTGCAGTACCCTTTGTGTTTGTTCTTCTCTTCTTTCCTTTAAGCACATTACTGTATTTAAAACATAACCCAGAATCAATGTGCTCTATTAAAAAAACACCCTTGTCAACTCCACAATTGTACCTGGCCCTCTCAGCCTAGGCTTGTGGCCAGAGCGTGAGGAAAGCTCCGTCCTGGGGGACTACTCAAAGCATGGGGCCAGTGGACTGTTAGGAACACTGCAGTCGGCTGACACATGGGGCCGCCTGCTTGTGATTTCTAGAAAGCTCGAGGGAACTGATGGGTTTGGGAAACATTTCTGTAGAATTTTGCTAATAGAAAAAAGAAAGGGAATCTGGTCTATGTCAATTGACAGATTACTCCAGAAGAATGTCCAAAAATATAAAATATAAATTGGCCAATTCAAGAATGTCTGGAACAGGGAACTTTGCTGAGATGCCCATGTGTGTTGAGGAAAATGATGACGTTTGCATTCAAGCCAAACTCCAGAGTCACAGTTTCCACTTTTTATCCATTCCCACTGCATCCTCATATGCTTTTCTGACTTGGGTTTCCTAAACTGGGTTGGGGGTGGGGCTAGGGTCCACATGATCTTGATTCCTGTTAGCCTTGGTTACATTTACCCTGCTCCACTTCACCAGGCCCGTGTGGCCAGTGGCTCCCAGAGGCCCCCCACCTCTGTGCAGCAAGAGAACTCAGAGCAAAATAAGAAAAGGCTGAGCTAGCTTAAGGCCAGGACTCACAGATGTTTCCAAGGGAGGAATTGGTCACCAACAGGCTCAGCAAAGGGGAGAAGTGGCCTCCGGTTGCATGAAGGGGAAAAGATGAAAGCACACGCTCGGAGGAATAGTGCTGCTTGGAGGTAGGGAGGGCTCATGTGAGAGTAGGACAACTGGGAGGACCCCTGCCTGCCTCCCAGACCATGCCATGGTTTTTCGGACAGCTTAGCCGGAGATGCAGCCCAGCTGTTCCCAGCTGTGGGAGCCAGGCACAGAGTGGGGAAATGTGGGAGACCCATCAGGACATCAGCTACCTACCCCGCGTGTCAGCTGGCTGCTCCCCTCAAGGAAATGCCTGTAAACTTGTCCCTTTTCTTCTCTGTCTCTTGGTCAATACTTATAGGTACCTAGATTTTAGGACCTGTGGCTACGTAACCTTCATTTTACCACTGAGGGATCCTGGATGCCTTGGTGCCCCACCCATAACCCATCGGCACTCACAGGTCTATGGCTTAGTTTCTCACTGTAGCCACCAAGGACCCTGCAGAGGGACTGTTCCACCCCATGAACACGCTCTGCTCTGTGTCAGGGAATTTACAGGTCCAGGGGGCCGCCCACACCCAGTGACATCTGGACACATAATCCAGATGGAACAATTCTGTGTCCTATAAAGAGTACCAGCAGGAATGAGCAACAACTGCCTTCAGGGGTAAATAATTCTCTAGCCCACACTGAACTGGCAGCTCCCCAATCTTCCCTCTTTCTTCCCTACACCCACCAGTGCTTCTGGGGATCACTGCCCAAGTAAATGACTCATTTAAGAATACTTGGTTTAGGGTCTGCTTCTGCGGGAACTTAACATAAAATACTAAGTGTCTGTCATTCAATAAATACTTCTTGAACAGGGATGCACCGAGGATTGTGCTAGACACCAGGGGTGCAGAGAAGGAAGGAGTAACAGGAGACTGAACAAGACACACTCACTCAGTTCCCGTACTCTGCACTTGTGTAAAGGAGATAAAGGCAGATGTTGTTTGTGCATCTGCCTTTATCCCCTTTACACAAGGGCATACAACATATGTCAAGTAGCAAAAGTTGTAAAGTTCCATAAAAGAAGAGAAAATATTACTATGGAAATTCAGGGAGGAAACATGGATGTGGCTGGGGGCTTAGATGGGGAATTGGGAAGGCTTAGCGGGGAGGCAGAGTAGAGCTCAACCTGACGGCAGGGGAGTCAGTTGGACAGGTAGACACAGGTGATGAATGTCTTCTCCGAGAAGAGCTGACCACATGAGAGCACCACTCTGGCCCTGTTGGCAGATCCTGGTGAGGCTCGAATCCCCAGGCTGACCAGTCAGCTTGGGTGAGGGGGCTGTCAGGGAGCTCAGCTCAGAAGCAAACAAGCTTTACTGGACAATTCAGCCTCCCGTGGGGAGTCTCTTGAAAGTAAGTTATTTTATGGTACTGACAGTTCTCCGGCAAGGAGGGAGTCCAGAGACTGTAGTAGCCATGTCTTTACTTCTGCATTCTGATGGTTTGACATCTGGGACCTTGCTGATTTTGAAGGGACTGCCCCTCCTCCAGTTAGCCAGCTCCTAGAGATAGAAGACAATTTGCCCACAAGCACACTTTACAAATATAAATCTACACAGCAACCACCTCCTTTATGGGGCTTTCACTCTCTGGCTCACTATCTGCCTGTCCTACCACCCCAGGACCAGGTACCAGACAATGCCCCTGTGCCCCAGGGCCTGCTGAAATTATTCAAACCAGCCAATCCTAGTTCACCCTGCTTCACACTTTCCTTCTCATGGAAACCACGGTAAAGGCTCTTGCCCACATTTCTTTCCTCTCGCTCCACCTACTGACCAACCTGGTGCTTCCCCAGGTGGCCCTTCATGGTATGGCCTGCCCCCTCCTCTTGGGCTCTGTGAGTAACAAGTCATCTCTTCAGTGGCACTTATCTCCTTGTCTGTTGGCCTTACCATACCTCCAATTTTCTATTAATACCCTACATTTTAAAACAGAGATTCACAGAGCAAAGGCAGTAAGAAGAAGATTTTAATACATACGTGTCCAGAATAACTTGTACCCAGAACATATAAACAATGTCTACAAATCAATAGGGAAGACAGACTATCCCATTATTAAAATGTGCTAAAGAATTGAGTAGACACATTACAAAAGAGAAAGTCAAAGTGGTAAATAAGTGTATGAAAATATGCGTGATATATCATAATACCAAGAGTTGGCAAGGATGGAGAGGAAGTGGAACTCAGACTGCTGGTGGGAACCAGCAGTGAATTGATACAACCACTCTGGAAAATTCTTTGGCAACATCAACTAAAGCTGAACATATGCCTCTATTGTGACCCAGCAAATCCGCACCCAGGTATAACCCTCAAATTGGTCAGATTAAAATGTCAGTAAATTAAAACTTTGCAGAAATCTTCAAAATCTTTTAAACAATTGTATATATATCATCACCAAAACACATGTACAATATTAGAATGTACATAGCAACCGCCTCTGTAATAGGTTCAAAGGAAAATACAAATGTTCATCAACAATAGAATGGATACAATAGCAGAATGTTCCTACTGAGGAATCTTATACAATAAGAACAAATTCTATCCACACGCAGCAAGAAGGAATCTCACAAACACTATGCCGAGAAATACAGATAGACACTACAGAGTTCATATGAATGATTCTATTTATATAAAGTTCAAAATATACATATAAAGACAGAGCTGGCCCTGTGGTGACAGAAGTCAGAACAGTGGTT